>NC_141697.1:689160969-690360969 GCF_964263255.1 Lissotriton vulgaris
TGTTTTTATTTTTAATAAGTTGTATACAACGTGAACTATGTAATCCTCTTTTAAAGATATCTGTGTTATATCTAAATAAAGAATTTCTACCATCATGACTGTCTTGCCTCTTAGTTCACTCATGGTTAATGTTTAAAATCCATTGCTTTCAAAAAGTATTAATGTCAAAACTTTCATGTGTGAAAGAAATACACTTTTTTTAATTCTGAAGATACTTTATACCAAATCGGTAATGTTTGTTGCATGATTTACAGAGCAAAGATTTTCAGCGCTCGGCTCCTGCACGGGATCTAAGAGCCGAGCATACCTTTGGCTCGGCTCCACCCTTGGCTCGGCTCTCGCCTATTAAATTGTTGGCTCGCCTACCACTATAAAAACAATTAAAACAGGAGGTGGACCTTTTAAGTCAAAGACCAATGTTAGGAGGAAGCAAAGTCGGGGAGGAGGGAGCATGTCGGGCCAAAGAATCGATGGCGCAATCCTCAGGCAATGCAGTGAGAATCTGGATCACCACCACCTCTACCCAGACCTCCCAATTGACCTCAAATCCTCTTCCAAAGACACTTCCAGAACTAATACACGCCCTTTCAAGTCTTGCAAGGAAGTTCTTTCACTATTGTAAATGTTGTATTCTATGCCTGTACAAGTGTCATCCCAGTGTGTTTTTATTAAAGTGACGGTCATCTATTGCTGTTTTATACCTCTTGTATTTAATTTGCTTTTGTATCATGTACATTTATAACATTCTCCTCGTGTGACTGGTCCTATTGTGAAGAGCTCTGACACCTTTGGGTAAAGTCCGCGCTACATAAAAATGCATAAAGAAAGAAAGAAAGAACAGGGATGTGCTGTAAGCCAAGGCGAGAACTGGGGACAAGAGGCGATGTAGGTGGGCGAAGTAGAGAAAGGCAGGGAGACAGTAGGGGAAAAGGAGGAGAGCGGAACTCAAACCAAGGATCGGCACGTGGCCAAAGGGGCAGAAGGCAGCAATCCAGGTCCCAAAAACAGGAACGCGGGAGGGGTAATAAGAAGAGAAGATGCGCGAGGGAAAAGGAGGGCAGGAGCAGAAGCAAGAATGTGTAGGAAATTACAAAAAAATTAACATAAGGGTAAGAAATCCAGATCGTTGGGGCAAGAGTGGGCGAGAAGAGTAAAACGCGGCGGCTTTCAGGGAAGATTCGTGGAACAAATCGAGTGAAAGAAGAGAAATCGAGAAGGTACAAAGTAGGAACCGCAAAGACATGGGGGGTGGGGAGGGTGCGTTTGAGGAGTTGGAAGGATCAGGGAGACTGTAATTCGGTGGGTGTGGGGCGGTTAGAAATGGTGTTTAAAAGCTAGGCGCTCTGAATGCTGTTGGCGTTCATTGTTTCCACTCCCCCTGTACAGCGCGCGCGCACACACACACACACATTCGCTTTCTGTGTTCAGAGGAAGGGCCTCCGAGCTCAGAACATCCTGTTCTAACCACTTGTTTATCTGTCTGTGAGAACAGAGCGACTCCCTGCAGCGTGTGCCAGGCGCAGACAAAGAGCCGACTCGACACAGACAACACACGTGCACTGCCCCCACGGGGCCCTGCGCTGCCACGTGTGTGGGGGGACTGAGCTACCAGTGCCACTGTCCACTAACCAAGCAAGAAATCGCCCTTTCACCAAAGAGACTGAGTTGCCATAATGTGCTCCGCCCGTCAGACGTGCAGTTAGTTTCCCAGCTCCATTCCCCAGTAGCTCACACAGTCCATGTTTCCCATGTTTTTTTTCCCCTTTGATTTCTGAAATTGCATTTTTTTATGGAATAAACTTCACAACAAATCCTAGAATGCAAAGAAAATTGACTGGATGGGTTACTGATGCGTGGCTGTGAAACCTTGACAGCTCTTGATACTGCGTACTGCCTACTACTTCCCCCTCACCAAGATAAAGAGGTGCGCGCCCCCCTCCAACACACACACAACCACCCATCCCCCCACCCCCCCCCCGCAGAGGGACTGCTACGGTGGGGTGGATACATGTCCTGCCCAAAAGAGAACTGAACTATTCCAAGAGAGGCACATTTACTTTCCACGACAAGTACTGAGCATCAAAAGTAACTACCAGAGAGAGAAACAGAGCAAGTCCCTTTCGTGCACAATTAACCATGAGGACTCAGTAACATAATGGACCCCCCCCCCCCCTTCACTTGACCTTCAAGGATGGTGGTTATAGGACTGTGTCAAGCCCCTGCGTCTCTCTCCCCTCACAGGATACATAAATATTATGCCTTTGCTTATATCTTTATGCACCCTCATGTCCTGCGATGTTATGCAATCTTTCTTTTCCTTTGTGTATCTAAAGCGCTCTGGTATCTACAGGTCTAGCTGGCGCTACATAAATCTGTATAAATAAAATTAGTTAACCCCCCCACACACGGTGTACTGCCCAACATATGGGACGACCTCTCAAAGTAAACATCAGTACCCCTCACCAAAGAGACTGACCTGCCCCAGACACTGTAGCACTTCCTGCTGGGACTGAACTACCCTATTAAGAACGTATTTAGTTTTCACGCATACATTAAACCTGGTGTTTTGCCTGACAGGCGCATGCCCTGCCCATCTGAGGTTTGAGTGCATTATCTTCCTCGTGATGGACATATGGTCTTTCATTAGCGGGAGTGAAGCACAAGGGACTTAGCAAAGCCAGTAATGGCGCTTGTACTTTTCTCCACATGGATTGTGCCAGCCTCGACACAATGTGCAGAGGGTTTAAGAAACTTCAAGGAGGAGGCACAGTCTCCGGACCGCACGAGTACCTTAAGTGTCCCTCCCCAACACACACAAATAGTTCACTGCCCAAAAGAGTGTCCGAGCTACCATCTAAACTGCTCCTCAAAGGGGCTGAAATATGTCAATCAGATACTGCCCACGACTTGAGCGAAGACATCTCTCCTAGCCACATAATGCCTTGATTACTTACTGGTAATCTTAATTACTCCGAGTATAGTCTTCCTCGCCACATGACTAACAAAGTGAGCTTCAGCTCCACACCAGAACCCTCAAAAGCAAAAAGTTAGCCTCCCATGCCTCCCATCCCTTCCCAAGATGGCCGACCCATTACCACTTGACCCCTATAAGAGGCGGGCCGGCCCAACCCATCAGCCTGAAACTACCAAGCATAAACATTCAGCCGATAGCCAGACAGGGAGGGAGGGATGGGAACTCATGTGGCGAGGAAGACTATAATCGGAGTAATGAAGATTACCAGTAAGTAATCGGGGCATTACCTCCTCTTTAGTCTTCCTCGCCACATGACTAAGTGAGAACATACCAAAGCCAAGCGGCTTCATGGAAACTCACAAGAAACCAACGGAGCAGAATGGGACCCCCACGGAAAAGGACAAACCAAACAGGCCAGACGAGCGGCAGGACCACCCAAGAGAGGCAACCACGAGCCAGAAGAACCCGCCCGGGACTGGATGACAACGGAAGGGCCGAAAACCCGGACCCCCGAGGCACATAGTGCCGTCAGAAAAAGCGGCCCCAGGAAAGACCGAAGGAGGACAGGGAATGCACAGCACTAGACCGCAAAGAGCCAAAAGCAACAGCAACAGACCCAGAAGAGAAAGCAGCAACCCACCAAGACAGCCCAACGGACAGCCAAAAGTGAGAGGGGGGGCAAGAGCCCATGACAGAGAGGGCAACCCCAACACAGCGACCAACAAAAAAGCCACCGAAGCAAGAGAGACACAGTCTGACAAACACAACACTGCAAGGGAGGCCAACACAAAGGGACCCCCGGAAAGGATCGGGACTACGAGAGAACAGAGGCAGGCACAAGGTAAAAAAGACCCAGGAAGGAGCCGGAAACGACACCGAAGAGACCCAGCCACCAAGGGAACCCAACCAGCCAACTGAAAAAGGCGGAAGGCCCAGAGGCCCACCCACGGAGGCCGAAGGGCGAAGGGACCAGGGCAAGCCACCAGAAAGGAAGGGAACGGCCAGTAAAAGAAACCAGAGGTGCCTACCTCCGTACATGAGGAAAAATAACCATCGAACACCTGGAATCAAACACTCAACGCCGAGGAGAAGAGTAAAAGACCACAACCATTAGGCCACTAGGACTCACCCAGAGAACCCCAAGCAGAAGAAAAAACACAGAGCCCGAAGGAAGGGACACGCAGCGTGGCGGGCCGAGACCGCCGTCCCAGGAACGCCCCCACAGGATGGAAGCGAGTCGACAAAGCGAGCACCCAGGAGAAACAGGGCAAAACAAGCCCACGCCACGTCAACACTCCGAGAGAGCCACCGAGCCAACAGGCCCCGGAACCCCAAAACCAGGCCACAGTGACACAAACCCACACCCAGGACCGACCCAGACGAAAATGGTGATCCGACAGGAACCAGAGGGAACACAGGGGCAAGGCCACAGGCAGCAACCCACCAAAGGTGAGAAAGACAGAAAAAACGGGTGGAACAAGCCAGAGAAAGTCAACACCCCCAGGGATAAAACCCGAGCCGGAAGGACCCAGTACCTCCACGGGGTAAAAGAAGAACAGGATCCAAACAGCACAAGGAGCGTTGGGCCCGACCGGGGAAGAGAACTGGGAAAACCAGCAGCTTTGGACAATCACCAGCACAGCGTGAACCGAACGCCCAAGGGGTAATAAAACACAGAGGCAGGACACGAAACCCCAGAACCAAGGGGGCCAGAGTCCACAGAGGCCCAACACGGACCACTGAGGAAAACCCAGACCCAAGATCCGCAGGAGCAGAAAAAGGAAGAACCCAGGCGAGCCCCACCAACAGGACAAACAACCCGGCCAGGCCCACAAGCCCAGTCGCGAAGCAGGGAGCCCGGACAAGAAGGCAAGAAAAACCAGCACCGGGGATACAAACAGGAAGAGAGTGACCACGGCAAGCCCGCAAACCCACAGGGAACGAGGCAGAGCACAAACCGCCCAGGAGAGCAACAAGAAGCCCCCCCGAGGCAGGGCCAAAAACAAGCCAGGAAGCGGTCAACAGAAGGCAGACAAGGAACCGCCAACAGACCCAGCACAGACCTAAGCACGCCCCATAGGCGGAGAGGCCGCCAACACCCGGGAAGGGGAGCCAAAGAGCACCGGGACCAACCAGGCAGGGAGAACCCCCAACGGACAGACCAGGCAAGTACCGCCAGTCACCCAGGTACAAGGAGCCAAAAACCCACCCTACGGAAACCAGTGCGAACAACTCAGACAAGAATAGCAGGGGGCTACACAAAACCAGACGAAGGGGGACAGCCACCCAAGGCAGGAGATCAATCTCAAGAAGGGAGGAGACTGAAGAAAGGACCCCAGCTCGCCCATGCAGCCAACCGAGACCATGGCGACGAAGAAAACCACCATGAAGGTGAGGAAAGACGGATCCAACTACCGAAGAGGCCCAAAGGGAGGACCCCGTAGGACCAAGGGAAGATCCCAAGGAGGAGCCAGGCAGACAGCCCGAGGCCCCCGCAGAGAACCGCCCGCAGCAAGGGATCAGACCCATTCAGCCAGGAACACTGGGAACCAGTGTCAAGGAGAGCACAGAAGACGGATAGAAAGCAGAACAAGTCATGCACTCATCCCAGGACAAGAGAACTGGGTCTAAACCACCGTACACATATGCACTCCATGCCTATCCAGTGAGGAAGAGCAAAACACCACCAGGGAACACAATACGTGCACGGGAGCGTGTGGGGAATAACACATCGCACACCACAGGCAAACCGGCAACCCCAGAGCCCTCAGGAGGCAGCTGAATCGAACACGCCCCATCAGCACCCGCTGAGTACGTGAACCACACACGAGGAAAAGGGCGCAAGGGACGCCCGGGGAGCAACGGAGCAGGAGGAGGAGGAGAAACCACCGCCAAGGCCCATGGCAGAAAAGCTAGACTGCAACAACAGGAGCAGGAGCCAAGAGCCAAAAGCCAACCTGGAGACCACAGAAGCAGCCCGAGAAGAAAGAACCGGAGCAAACAGAGGACCGCCCACAGCAGGCATGCAAGCACCCACAGCCCCCGGAAACTTTTAAAGCACACGTTCACCCAGAAGGGTATCTTGGCGTTGAATAACATATGTTTATTGTTACCCAACTCAATGTTACTCATTTTATCAACCTCAGAAGGATCAAAGGTTGAGTGGACTCCCCAGGATCTGAACCTGTGACCACGAAGTTGAACACAGGCAGCTAGAGTGGATTCATTAGTCCACTAAGCCACCAGACCCAGCATCCAAGAAGGACCGACCAGGAACAATCGTGGAGGGCACATAAATGGCAAAAAACACAGCCCCACAAGAGGAACTGAGAACCACCATGTCGACAGCACCAGGCAATCCCAGGCGGAACCCCATCCAGGCACTAGCCTGACCATGCCAAACGGCTGAAAACAGATGAAAATAGGTGCACACAGCGAGAACGGACACCCAGAAGGAAACTGGGTACCGAAGAACACAGCAACCCAAAGACCCATCATCATCATCAACACCTAATCGGCAGGAACTGACCCCTGGCCTTTGAGGGCTGGACAGACCAAAGAAAAAAACGCTGAGTGGTGCCAAGAGAAAAACACCAGACTCCAAGAACACAAGCCTCCACAGCGGAGCACTGGGAGAAAACAAGAAGGGCACAGAGACACAGAACGTTGAGGGCTGGAACCGGGAATGGAAACCAGCCACCCAGCGACAAGGAAGCCCAACGCAGACAAAATAAAAAGAAGCGTAAATTATGCATCAGTTTAAGAAGTGTAAATATAGACTAGTTGTGAGTGTTTGATTGATTCAGATGCTCCGTCCATCACCACCCCCTTTTGTACCGCTTTTGGCCGCCGTAAGTGTGGCAAGGTATGCTCAGACGTGAGTCCCTTGCTCACTTTGCCACTGGATTCAAGCAAGCCGGGCTGAAGACGGCTGGAATGCCAGAAACCGGTCCTCAGACGCTTGTTTCCGGTCCAGGGAAGACATGGCTTGGCAGTTCGGGTTGGACTGTTCCCATGTAGCACAGGGTCAGACTGATTTGCATATAGCCATGTCTGAACTGGGGTGGCAGAGTGGGCTAAAGAACGGTGATGGATTAAACCCAGATCTTTTGACTGGGTGTGAGTGTTTGATTGATTCAGATGCTCCGTCCATCACCACCCCCTTTTGTACCGCCAAGAGAAAAACACCAGACTCCAAGAACACAGGCCTCCACTGCGGAGCACTGGGAGAAAAAAAGAAGGGCACAGAGACACAGAACGTTGAGGGCTGGAACCGGGAATGGAAACCAGCCACTCAGCGACAAGGAAGCCCAACGCAGACAAAATAAAAAGAAGCGTAAATTATGCATCAGTTCAAGAAGTGTAAATATAGAAATATACCACATCGTTTGAAAAATAACCACCCGGGGACACGGTCACAGCAGAGGCAAGACCCGAACCCAGGCCTGTGAGAGCTGGCACCATCAAAGGCAAAACATTTCCCGCTGAGCTATAGCTCCTTCAAATGAGTGAGGCACTGCCACTGTAAACGAGTGCCGGAACCGGGAATGGAAACCAGTCACTCAGCGACAAGAATGCCCAAAGCAGACATAATACAAAGAAAAGTAAAATATGCATCAATTCAATATGTGCAAATTTCGAAATAAACACACCGTATGAAAAATAACCACCCAGGGACACGGCACAGCATAGGCGGGACCCGAACCCTGGGCAGTGAGAGCTGGTGCCACCAAAGGCAAGACAATGCCCGTTGAGCCATAGCTCCTTCAAATGAGCGAGGCACTGCCACTGTAAACGAGTGCAGGAACCGTAACTGGAAACCAGTCACTCAGCGACCGGGACGCCCAACGAAGAGAATAAAAAAAGAAACGTAAACATGTATGAATAGAAAATGCGCAAATAATGCAACAAATACATTGTTCGAAAAATAACCACCCGGGGACGCGGTCACAGCATAGGCAGGACTTGCCACTGTAAACGAGTGTAGCGGACCACACCCGACCACCAGCCCCAACAGCGCGAACCAGACCCGAAGTAAACAAACCGCACCAGTGGGAAGGAAAGGAATTGAGGAAGGAACACAGAACACTCAACAAATTAAGTGATCCCGCTATTCAGCACAGGGCCACTACGACCCAAAAATAATGCAAACGTGGGGCCTCTGTACACCACCACAGCAGAAGCAGTAAAGAAGGCAATCCGGCTGCCAGAGCCTGAAGCCAGGGGGAGCTAGACCCCGCCCTCGGAGGACGACCAGTGAGGCCCGCAGCTAACGGCCGAACCCAGGAGGAGAAGCTAACAGCCCGACCCCATCTCACGGAGACATAGGGAAACTGCACCACACGTGCCGCATACCCCCGCGAAAACTCCTGAGCAGACCCCGGAGTGCCGAGGAATGCACCTGCCCCGGCACCCGAACGTAAGATGAGGAGACAGGGACAGGGGGGCGCGGCTGCAAAAATGAAGGAGCTCCGCCGCCAACAGGCGCATACAGGCAACCAAATGTCCGGCTGCTGGGTACCAAGCCGAGCAGGCAGCACCCCGGACCACCACACAGGTAATCGAGACAGGCCGAGGGGAACAATAGAAGCCAGGGAGACAGGAAATGCAGGGAAGGGTATCCACAAGGCCCAAGAGTCAACAAACGCCCACCCGGAGAAGACCGGAGATGAGCACACCCCGCCAGACATCTCCACTTGGAGCAGGACCCAAACAACAAAGCCCGCTCAAGCAGGGCAGAAAGCAAAAAAATGGAGGGGGCGCAGGGCAGAAATCCTAAAAGCCTGCAAACACTAGGAGCCCGCTAGAGCAGAGCCTTGAACCCAAAGGGATAGTGCGAGGGCCAGAAGGCGGGGGAACTAGAGAGTAAGCCCGCTGGAGCAGGGCCTCCCCCCCCCCCCCCCCCCCCCCCAAGGGCACCGGGACCTGCTGGAGCAGGACCTCAGCCCAACTTACCTGAACAGACGCTCTGGAGAATCTGCAGTGCAGAACTAAAAAAACAGGCTGATGGGTTGGGCCGGCCCACCTCTTATAGGGGTCAGGTGGTAATGGGTCGGCCATCTTGGGAAGGGATGGGAGGCATGGGAGGCTGACTTTTGGCTTTGAACGGTTCTGGTGTGGAGCTGAAGCTCACTTTGTTAGTCATGTGGCGAGGAAGACTAACGAGGAGGTAATACAATTTCTATCCGAGAGGACTGCCCTGTGTGGTCACTGAGCTCAGACAGGCATTGTACTGTGGACTTAACTATTCCAGAGTGGACACTTTACTTGTCCTCACGGTAACGGAGCTACTCTGAATGGCCTCACAAACGTTTTTCCAACTTTATACGGTCCTACACTGGCTAGGCCTGAAATCACTGTGAAATGTACGTCATAGACAATGAACCCGAACCTGTTAAAGGAACCCTACTTTTCACAGCTGCTTTTGTCTATGCCCGATCAAAAGTAACATCGAACAGATGTGACCGCTAAATGCACAACTTTTCTGAAGGGCTTCCTGTTCTGCATTTGACCCGCTTGGCCCTCCTGTAATTAGTCTGATGAACGCACCAACAGTCATTTTCGATATCCAATTACCACAGCATCATGCTTCCCGTGAAACTCCCCAGGGAAATGCATCTGTGCTCTGGGTGGACTGGTTCCTTCTGTTCTGTACGGCTCGGCCTGGACACCCACGCTAAGAAGCTTTCTTTGTTAACCCTAACTGCAGCAAGAATGAAATATGGACCCCACGGCACTTTCTTTTTATTATGATGCAAAATGGCGCTGACTCGCAGGGACGATTCATTTGACACAGGGGGGGGGGGGGGGGCAATATAGATGTACACAGACACAGAGCGTGGCCGAAGAGCACCCACTGGATCGCAACTAGGAAATTGGTGCCTCATTACATGTAGTGTTAGAAGGAAATGTCCACAGCTCATGCCCGCCCCCTCCTGAGAGATGGAGAATGGCAGATGCGTATCTGCAAGTTGCTATCAGTTTCCACTGATTCACAATCCTGGGTAATCGGTTCCGGCCCGATGTTTCTTCTTTCAGCCTCAGAAACATTATTTGGTCTTCACCGAGGTCCTTACAGCACTGGTGGGCCTAAGATGTGGGTGGATTCAGGTGGCATGCATCTAATTTAACTAGTGACAGTTGCACACCTCTGCAGGGAGCAGTCTCCAAGGGAGAACACCAGTACACAAGTTGCTGTAATAATATAATTTTCTAAAGAACTGGGAGAAATCACACCTGGCACCACCGTAGGGCTTTCAAAACAACAAAGCCATTTAGATTAGGCTTAGCTAGATTCAGTAGGCCTGCCTGCAAAGTGTGAGTTGAAGCAGCTAGGGATAGCATAGGCAAGTTGGGATATGGTTGGCACTTAAGCCGGACGTCACATTGTCTTTTCATTGAGCTGTGAGCCACAGTTCATAAAGGTAGCCTAGGCAGACAAGATCTGTTTTTCTCCAGTTGCTCATTTGATGCCAAATCCAGTACCTTGGTGCTCTTAGAGGTCAAACGTAACATTGGCCTGAGGTGGTTTCCATTCAGTATGTAAGAGGTGGTGCCTCTGATCCTTCTGGGCCTATTAGTCTTGATAAATGCCACCAGAATGGGTTGATGCTGAAACACTACAGTCATGGTTGGAACATTACTGCAAGAAAGTACAAAGAGTCCAAACGGAAGGAGCTAGGGGCTATTTTGAGAGAATTCTGGGAATTTGTAATTACCGGACATGTGTTCCTGGTACACACAACACCATGGCGAAGACGCAGAAAAATTATCTGTCTGGTACCCACTGCAGGGCACTTTAAAGTCTAGCAATAGAAATCAGACCCAGGGTAGAAGTAAAAGGGTTTTCTCTCTCTCCTCGCAATTATTTTACACAGTGTGGCAATTCGCTCATAGAATTTCTCATACCCGGACTTCAGATTACCCTCAAATATATATATTTTTTAACTCTGCATATGGTTCGGTGTGCTAAAACTCTTGGTTTGGAATGGAAGGTGGATGCCCTGCCTATCTAGAAAGCCTACTTTACACTTGTATTTCAATTTGGCTACTTCCATAGCTGTTTCAGAGGTTAAGAAGTGGCCGTCAAGGTCTTGTTGGATACATTGTTTTGGGCCTGTATGACTTACTTACCCTTCTCAGGAGAAAAAGGACTATGGAGTAATCGGTGCTAACAGAGTTTTCAAGTCAGTTGAAAATTATAATATGCTGATCAAAAACTGCTGGGCTAGTTTTGTTACCACAGCTCGAGAGGTTCTTACTTCTGCAGGTGTGTTTTGTCTACAGGAGATTTCAGCAGCAGGGCCGGCTTTAGTACAATGTTTGTTGGCGCCGCCCCCTCTCGACCACCTCGTCACGGATTCCCTCAATACCACCATTTGACAGTGCCCTCCCAAGTCTCCATAACCACTGTCTCTTAGATTAATTTGGTTTTATAGCACCCCTCATACCAGTTTAGGGTCTCAGAATAATTTACATCCCGCATATGTTGCACGGAGATAATCATGCTTGCGTAAATTATTGTATAGGAAATGTTACCCAAGACCGAGGACCACAATGTGTAGGAGTCACATGTCATTCATATTGGTAGGCAGTATCATTGAAAAGTCCTTGGTCTGGAAAAGTACAAATTAAGAATTTTTAATGTAACATCACTGTTAAGGGTTTTCTTTAACGATAAGAATTGATTTCTACCCAAAGGAAACCTTTTTTGCAATATTAGGATAAGGAAAGACTAGGCAAAAAACATGTAGCTGTAATATATTTCTTGCAGTTTGCATGAGCTCTTTGATGGAAGTTAATAGCTCACTGCTCTATATTAGTATTTTAACTTTTAAACTGCAAGCAACAAAGGGATCTTGCTGACAAAAGCGTTGACCTACCTGGCCTATTTGTAGTGTATGCAGAATGGACACGTTCTTTGCAGCAGGCATATTAGCCTTCTTCGCTATGATGAGTTAAAAGTTTCACCAGACAAAGCTCCAGTTTTTCTCCAGGAACAACATTAATCACCGTAGTTATCGTGACAATTGCTGGGACAAGGAACGTGGCATCTGGACCTCTTAAAACAATAAACATGGTGCCCCCACCGTCAGGGCCCGCTGCGGTGGCACCGATCGCACCGCCCTAGAGCCGGCCCTGTTCAGCAGCTCAGAAGTCTCACCATCGCCACTGGGCATTCTTCCCGAAAGGGGGTACTAGTAGAAATCTTAGTTCATGGAATGAATTGAGGAAGGACACAGCATTCAGCTCTTCAGGAGGGATTCAGAAGAGCCTGCAGTGTCCACTCCCTTACAGTGCAACAATATGCGCCTCAAACGCTGGTGAAGCCTGGAAGTTGTGTATCCTTTGCTCTTCGTCAAGTTGGCTTTGATCAAAGCTGTTATTAGCCGCTAAATGTTTGTGGGATCCCGACTCAAGTATTCCTCCCAGCATCAAGATTTCTCCACACTACTCCTTTTAGATCTGCTACAAACTCGGAACAAGAGCTAGAGGTAAATCCCCAAAGGAAGTGAAGATCAACTCCTTAGCTATGGGCATAGCCCTTGACATACCGGACTAGGGCAGCAGGATTTTAACACTGACAGTTCTATTTTAATAATGGATCTGCTTAGTCGGGTCTGTGTTGTTGGTCACTTAACTTTATCCTGAATAAGCTGTGATATGTGTAGTTATATTCCATCTACAGACGTTTAAAAAAATATATATATTTTTACAGAGTTTTATATAGCGCAAACTTGATTCGAATCGGGCATCAGAGCGCTTAACATAGCACCAGTTGCATTACATGAGGACACATTAATTTTTTTGTTAGGCACTGGGAGATTAAGTGATTTGCCCAGAATCACAGGATGTTCAGCGTCATTGCCGAGATTCGAACCCAGTTCCCCAGATTCGAGGTTAACGCCCTAGGTGTTAGACCAACTCCTCTTCCCCATGAACGTTCCTGAAGTAATGCATGAGAAGTCAACTCATGGGGTGCCCTTATCCTGAATGGAGGTTCGGGTGTTTCCAATGTGGCTATTTGTAGAGGTGCCTACTGGGAAGTTCCACCTGCCATCATCGTATATTACTGTATTAAGCCTTTGTTCATACCACACAAAACAAATGAACGAACAGAGACATCTTAATTATAATACAACACTAACACTTGCATTTAGTTAATAAAGCTACATTTTCTTTAAAAACAGCAAGCACAATAGCCACAGAATATTATTGTAGCAATAAATAGAATCTAATGTATTATGCCCAGCTCACTACTTGCTAGTGGAAGTAGATATGCAGCTGAATTCTCAGAGCAAGGTGTGGCCTGTTGTCCAGCAGAATTAAGTAGTTCATCTTTAATAAATCCATGTGTTACTACAACTTGGCTGTTAAAATAGATTTCTGGTCTGGGTGTTCCTGTCACAGCAAGTAAAGTTTGGGTATGTCCTCAATTACCAAATAAAGGTATGAAGAAGTGGTTGGTCCCATGAGGGAATGCTTTGATTACGTAAGTGTGACCTTCATTACTTTTAGGTTCATCTTTCTTTTAACATTGCAAGCATGGGTTCTAAGAGGAAATATTTCGGAACTAGATTTCAGAAGTAACTAAATTTGCTTCAGTACCCTTGAGCGCGATACAGAGGAATTTTAATTTGGTCTATGACTTCACAAGGAGGTAGCAGAGAGCTAGTTCCGTATGGTCAATTTTCCTGCGATTCATGCAAAGTATAGAGATGCATGAGTTTGTAGTATCTGCAATCTGGGCTTTTCAAGGGTAGCTTTTAAAACTACATTACAGTAGTCGTTATCCCATCACTAGGTTCCATTTCAGCTCAATAATTTGCATTAGCAGATTGTGTCTGACAATAGCAGGGCTTGTAGCATCAGGACTATGCTTTACACATTATTTTCATTCAATAAATGTCATATCTTAGAAATAATTCATGGTAGGCCCTTGAACAGCTAGGTCCAACATCGCAATGTCAAGTTACCCAACTCTCAAGCAGGGTACACATAAGTTACCTGATTTGGAAATTATAGCGCTGCTCCCGCATGAATCGCTGGTAAGTACACCAAATCTAAATATTATGTATCAAAAGTTATTTTTACAATTTTTCCTGGTAGTTCTGATTACCCATGTGTAACACCCCTTGATGTGCAGCACAATACTTCAGTGCCTTTTACAGTTCAAAAAGAAATGCATAAGATTGGAAGTTGAATAGATCGCGAACCAATAGAAAAGTGATCCAATTCTGGTTTTTCTTACTACTTTATAGTTCCACTACAATTGATGAACATAACAGTTCTTACACTTTTCACTTTGGAGTTGAAGCATTCACTTTTATGTTTTACAATTTCACTTGATACTAACTATTTGATAGCTTTCCGCCCCACTCCTGTTTGGGATGAGAAGAGTCTAAACGGCAATCATTAATACTCAAATAAATTTCTCTTCTTCCACGTAAAATGTGTAAAACAAGAAAAATAACTTTGAGCCCGCCGTCAGCATTGCAGAATGCCAGGCTGTCAGTTACCTGCACAGCTGGTCTTTATTAGAAGTCTAGCATCTCTTTTCCACCACCCACCACTTCTTGTCTCATTAGCTCACTCTTGTAGGTTCGTTTTCAACCTTAATTCTCCATTTGTCACCGTTTTGCCGTTTTTCTCACCTTCCATCTTTCTCAACTATTTTCTCTCAACCTCCACTGATTAAAAATATATCCAGTTTTGGCCAAATACAGGGGAATTGTCTTGGATCCAGTTTGCTCTGCCGATTCACTTCTTGAGGAGGAAATTCGGGGTTATAGAGATGCAACACAAGGGAATGATGTATGTGACTAACACTAAATCTGTTGAGGGCCATACATGATGTCATATGGTACCCGGGTGGGATTGACTGTGCAAGTTAATTTGTTTTTGTTTCTGGGTGTACTCTTTCCAACATCCTGTGGGTATTTCTCGGCCCGAGCAGCAATGCATCTTTGTTTTAACCCAATACAATATGTTCCTTTTGTTTCATTTTTCTTTAGGTGGAGGGAAGATTTGAGGTGTGGTAATGGAGGTTGGGAACATGAATTGTTTGAATTACAATGTCAAGACCCAAGTACTAAACAGATAATATTTAATCTCTATGAAGAAACCCTGGCATGTTCCTGTCCATAAACAAATGCACCTTTGGTCATATGTGTAAACCTAGTGAAGGCACAATACATCCCTAAAATCACTTGCAAACTCCCTCACACCCCAAAATACTATAAGCATTGGCAAAGTCAACATGTTTGGCTTTAATGTATCAACGCACATAAACACAGTGTTAGAAATGGGGTTTCTGGTTGGTTAGGGTACACACCTAAACCAGGCAGAACCCACTAATCTAGTCAGGGTAAGAAAGTTACACACCAAAGATAACCTGTGCTCACCCTCTTGCAGCTTGGCACAGAGCAATCAGGTATATCATCAGAGGCAATGAGTAAAGCATTTGCACAACACACTTACACCAATGACACAATTAATTCACCACAAAGGAAACTCCACACAGGATTATATAAAATATATTGTACATAACAGACCAAAACAACATGAATCAATAATTACCTTCCAAATTATACAATTTTCAAGTTATTACTGTATTACTGTAAATGCATAAGGGACACAACGATATACAAATCATGAATACTGTGCATATTATGCAAAGACGAAGATAGTACTTGTTATCCGGACAGCGTAAGAATCAAACCGACAAACAGAACATCAGGGCAAGAAATGCAGCAGGTAGGTTAGAGTCATGACACAGGCCTCAAAATATCACCAGTAATGCAGAAATTACATAATACCACCAGAAACATCTGCAACAAGCCCCTGTGGGCATGGAAACCCCTGTGCCCCCTTAACAGAAGTTACGGTAATCTTTGGGAGCCCTGGTGCAATGATTTTAGGTCGGCATACAACGTTGGCCACAGGAGCACCTGTGCGCCTACTACGAGTGCTATGGTAATTTCAGCAGGTTTCTAGATCCACAATACGGGGCTTCTGTTGAGGCTCCGCGCAGTATGAAGTATCACAGAACAAGGGCCCCACAGAGCAAGCGTCCTCAGGTATGGCCTACAAGTAAGGGGGGGGGAGGGGTGGAGATACTCCGATGTCAACAATAGAGTCTCCACGTCGTCTCAGCAATGCGCTGTTGTGAAACTACCCTCCTGAGTCAACACGCGCTGCTGGTGCTGCGCGATACATTAGAGGGACACGCCCGTCCCTAAAAACTGCAGCAGCACTTTGGTAACCTTTACGAACTGTGGGTTGGGATCAGGCAGAGACCCCACACTGACAGGACTGTGGTAGGCACCAACAGGAGAGATCCTCTCCCAGCATGGCGGCTACCTCATGGAAGGATGCCCAACTGGGTGGTTTACGACAGCTGGTTAGGATATCCTGAAGGGGATAGTTTGTGCTACTGAACGGCACTGCTCCCCACCAGCTTGTCCATCGCAGTCCCCTCAGCTGTGGGCCGTACTACAGACAGAGGCCCTGCTGGCAAAGTGCTCATCATGTGCTGGAGAAGCAAAACATGAAGCGCTCATCACACACTCGTTTTAGGCACAAAATGATATGAAAAATAAAGTGCTCACCACGTGCTGGTTTTGAGCAAGATGCAAACGAAAAGGGAGAATCTTTCTGGAGGCTCATAAAAGCCAGGCTTCCAAAGCAACGAGGGTGGGGGGAAGCAGCCAATCAGCCCTGGAGAACACTGGGAGCACTCGGGCAGTAGGCAGGCCAGCATATAGTCACTTTGCAGATTGGCACTCTCTTCAGCAGCTTAGCAGGCAGCAGGTTAGCACAACAGAGCAAGTAGCCCAAATGGTGGTTCCTCCTGGCAGCACAGCAGTCCTCTGGTGCAGTACATAGAGCCAGCAAGGTCTGGTTACAAGTCCGACGCAGTGTCTAAAATCATGGGGTCAGAGCCCCTGTACTTACACTTAAAATTGTCTGTGGTCAAGGGGTGACTTTACAGGAACCCTTTCAGGTGCACAATAATCCCCTTTAAACCCAGCCCTGGCTACAGACTTCAGTAGGGGGCAATTAAGCCATTTGTGTGAGGGCAAGACACAGCCTATACAAATGTAAACTGTGAACGTCCCTCTCTCGCCCAGCCCAGGAAGACCACCAGTATGCAGATGAATGCAGGTATATAACCCTGCCACACCCAACCCTTTCTGTTGATGACTGTCTGGAAAATATGCACAAAGTGTAGCTGTTACCCAGGCCCAGACATGGATTGTAATCAGGCTGCAAAGAACCAAGGGACAGATTTATCAAAGGGTTTTGCCCATTCTGTGTCTATGGGGAAATGTGTTGATACATATGGCCCCAAGAGTAATAAGCACAGAGAAATGCTCACTTTCTAAAAGTGTCATGTCTACAATAGTAATGTAAAATGCAACAATACCAGTAATCAGGATTTATCACCATCATTCTAAACATGGCAAAGCTGCTCCTTTCAGATCAGGAATTACCACAAACATTTATACGGTAATGCCCAATGCTAGACTATGAGAGGAGTGAGTCTCACAGTAGTGAGAAACTAAATAGGCTGTTTGTCAATACCAGAATATACCACCCATGTAATAAAGGCACATGTCCTTCCTTTTACTTACAAAGCACCCTGGTTATAGGGCTACATGGGGCCTACCTTAGGAGTGACATGTGTAATAAACGGGTAGTTTTACACTTGGCAATTACTTTTAATTGCCAAGTTAATGTAGCAGTAACTGCACATGCAGGCCCTGCAGTGGTAGGACTGAGAAAGGTTCCAAAAGTTACTTCTGGGGTTGGCATAAGCATTGCTGCAGGCCCACTAGTACCACTTAATTTGCAGACCCTACGTATATGGGATACCACTGTGCAAGGGACTTACATGTGAACAAAAATATGCCAAGCAGATGTAAACCAATCATACCATGTTTTAGAAGGAGAGCACATGCACTTTATTACTGGTTAGCAGTGATAACGTGCCCAGAGCCCTAAAGCCGACAAAAAGGTCAGAAAAATAGAAGGCAGAAAGCAACAAGTTTGTGGCTAACCCTGCAAAAAAGGTCGGGTCCAAAACACAGGCATTCATAAATGCAGTTTACATACATTGCATTCACAAATGCTGTTTATCACCTATGTGTCCTCATGCCGCAGGAAGGCAATACCTGTAATGTGTCTGTAGCCAGAAGCTGAATCAATACTGAAAACAAGAATCACTGAAGCAGGCCGTGAGAAAGGAAGCATACACACTTTGGCATGATGGCATGAACAGTTGACAAATAAAGCACACCACGTCACCCAGCCTGATTACTGGTCGGTGAGTCGCCTAAAGGAAGAAGATAGATAACTTCTTTCTGTGGAGAAAAGTACCCCAGCCCCTTTAAAATAAGGAAATGAGAAATCATTCCAAACAAGAAAGGAGTTTGAAGAATTTAAAAAATCTGGCAAAAAAGTCCCGATTACGTCAAGATACGAGTCCTGAGGAAGACCTTAAAAAAAATACAGTCCCTCTCTGCATGGTGAACATGTTTCTAAGTAGACATCTACTACTCAGGATCACATTTTTTTGCAGGGTTTTATATAGTGCAAATTGGAAATACGCTGAAAATTGAATAAGCTCTTTATAATTGTACTTTAGATCTCTTACACCAGTGGGTCATGGTTAGAGACAATGGGCTAGTAACTCAAACAAGCATTGGCAAAGCCAATAGGTCCAGCACTGTGGCTGCCAATGCAGATATGTTGGCTTTGCCGATGCTTCGCAGCATCAGCAGAAAAAGACCATTGAAAAGTATGATATTTACATGTGAATGCATCATCATCTATATGCACACATGCAACATGATGCTACTGCAGCCCAGTGTGAAGATGCATAGGGGTTTGCATGTAGGATGGTGCAGCCGTGATTTTTTTTAGTTACGTTTTCAAGATGGGCACACACTTTAGTGCTAAACTTCAGCCCAGCAGCAAAGTGCAGCTTTGGGACCACACAAAAATAACACATGCTGATGGATGGGGCAGGTGAGCAATGGAAGAGCAGGTGATGAAGAAATGAATGTGGGGTAGGAGACGCCTTGAGGGAGCAACAGGTTTAAAAAAAATCAAAATGCGCTAAGAAGGGTGGGTGACCAATGAAGAAGCATGTGGGGGAGCAAAGGAGGAATTTGAGGCGTGCTGAGAAGTAAGTACATAATAAAATAAAAATACATTTAAAAAAGAAGACAGAGGGAGATGTGGGGAAGCGTGGATGAGCTGGGGAGCAAGACAGAGCACAATGGAGAAGGGACTATTTGACGTACACAAAGAAGAAAACAATGAAATGCATGCACTCCCTTTGAGAGTAGGAGTCCCATGAATGTGAGCAATGGAAGGATACAAATCCTCCAATCAAAAGAAGCTATGTGGAGGACAAACACAAGAAGAGAAAGCAAAGCCATTGAATAAGAAGCAAGCAAATGACATTGAAATATAAGCCAACCAGTGGTAAGCAACAGACTGGCCTAAAGCTTACTAAGTATTGTTTTTGTACACAAAAGATCTCCCATAACAGACAGCTAAAAACTGCATATCCGCTTGCTACAGGCAAGACCTGAAAACAAAAGGATTTCCTGCTCAGAACTCTACAGTCTGCATGTATATGCACACTGGTAATGATAATGTGTAATAATTAACTGTATTATTTAAAAGAATTGTGGCTGTGTTGGGGTAGAGTACAGGTGGGCGAGCCACTGAATTCTCGAGCCTGGCTCGAGCCAGAAACTAGTACAGCATTCACGTGGCTTCTGCATGCCACCCGTGCTGTAACATCAAGCACCAAGAATTAAAAACAAAGCATTGCACTTTGATATCAAATGAGTGTGCGAAAGATAATCATTATGGGCCAGATGTATCAAAGGGTTTTACCCATTCTGTGTCTATGGGAAAATGTGTTCATACATATGGCCCCTAGTGGCTTAATTGCACAATGTAAAACAAGAAACCCTGGGATCAATCCTGGCTTACCTTCTTGGGCAAAGTGTGTTATCCTAGGCAAATATTTTATTTCACAGAGGCTACTTTTTTCTTCATAACAACAAATGAGAGCACCTTCAAATAGGTGCATTCTAGATGTGCACTGTACAAAAAACTCGTGTTTGACATACTAGACTATAATGTTTCTCCATCTATAATAAAAACGTAAGCCACATATAGGAGGACCACATTAAACTAGCGTGCCTCTTGGTTTACTAATGGCACTGAGGTCATGGCAAGGGAGCAGAAAAGTTCCTAAATGTATGCTTGAAGACTATAGCATTTAATACATACTTCAACACAGTGATATAATCTAATGTACTAAAAAGGTGAACTGCTTAAGCATGTTAGCGACATACACTTTTTGAATTTTGAAGGAACTATACATTTTTACATGCGGTTTGTAACACGATTTACATCCCAAACATTTTCATAGTTCAGCTCCTGCTCGGGGTCGTAGAGCCAAAACACACCCTTAGCTCGACTCTGGCTGGGTTCTCGCTGATAATCTGTTTATCTGTTGGCTCGCCCACCTCTACAGTAACATATTAAAACGGATTGAAAATAATAGCCTTCGACACCAGAGTCAAGTCCAGGTGATATGCTGTTAATAATTTAAAAAGACTTCACGACCAACTGAAGGCACTGCATTTCTCCTATCACATTAAAGCCTACCCTTTACCAGTGCTTTCAGTACAGAACGCATAAAGGAGATAAAGAATGTTTTGCCACAACAACGTGATGAACGAGTGCACTTTTCGAAGTAAAATAGTCCCTCGTGCATTTCAATGGAAGCTCTTCCTAGAAGGCTAAATGATACACTCAACAGCATTAGGTGGCATATTTGAAGTCATATAGATGAAGCCAAGGTGGTCTGTGTGTATTTTTAAAGCACTGATAACAATACACCAAAGACGGCTTCGCTGTCAGATAGATCTAAAAGTAAGGGTGGTGACCAGCCCTATATGTTCTTGCAAATCTGTTCTGTTGTGAAACGTTTCCAACTCCATAGCCCCCATGAGTAGCTTAGCAGCACCAGAGGCAAAGGTCTAGAAATTGTGCATGTGTCACAGCGCAAGCAATGATAACGCCCTCCAAGGTAATACAATGCAGCATCAATCAAGGGTCTATGAACCCCTGGGGCTGCTGGGCTCGTAGCCACAGCACCTGCTGCACCACTAGAAGCTACGCCCGACAGGAGGATGCCATGTTAGGAATGCATTTTTTTGTCTTTGTGAAAATGGAGACAAAACCAGTAGCGGACGATGTCTCGATAGAGTGTTTAGGCGGGGTGGGGTGAACGGACGAATGACGAGTCAAAGAAAAACAAAAAAACATACCTGCCGCATCACATTCCTCTCCACTGCAGGCACAGGCTCCAAGAGTCCAGTGCGACCAATCCTTATGCTGCTTTAATGCTACTGACAGCATGAGAGCAGCGTCAGGATTGGCCTGAGCGCCCTCGATTTGTGCTGCCAGTTAAGCTGGGAGCCTGTGCCTGCTCTCTCCAACCCGGCAACACAGCTCTGGTTGGAGAGAGCTTGGTTGGAGAGAGCTTCAGTGCGCAAGCCTGTTTGGCCATCCTGAGATGGGCAGCCAACTGTCATGCACACTGATAATAGTGCAAAACACTCCCCCTAGTGCTGGTCATCCCCTTGGCCCCTCCCCCAGTTTAGGCTCCCAGAGCAAAAATAAAACAATAATAAACAACGGTTTATCATCGTTTTTCATTTTTTGGGCTGCTGGTGGGGGCTGCGGGGGTCGAACCATAGCAGAAGAGCCGCCGCTGGTCAAAACGCCGTATTTCAACAATCATTCAAGTATCTGCGGAGTTAAATAGAAGTAATAAAATGCCTCCTTTCACAATCGTATTCTGGACACTAGCTGATCCTTTTAAAAACTACAAGAGTGAAGTCTATAAACAAGCATCGGCAAAGCCAATAGAGCACGCAAGAGCTATTGGCTTTTCCAATGTTTTTAGCCATGTTGTACACCAACGTGTGTGATGTTCAGCATGGCTAAAGGTTAGTGGCGTAGAGGAGAGTGTCGCACAGTGGAATAGCAAAGAGTGGAGTAGAGAGTCGTAGACTGGAGTGGCACGGAGCGTCGTGTATTGGAGTGGCGCACAGTGGAGTGGCATGACAGAGTGCATTGGCATAGAGTGTTACAGAGTAAAGTGGCATGGAGTGCAGCGGCGTAGAGTTCAGCGGCGTAAAATGCAGCATTGTAGAATTCAATGGCATAGATTATAGTGTTGCATAGGGGAGTGCAGTGGGGCAGAGTAGAGTGGCATAGAGTGCAGTGTAGAGTGGCATAGAGTAAATGCTACATAGTGCAGTGTGGCACAGTGGAGTGATGCAGAGTGCAGTGGCATAGAGCGCAGTATTGCAGAGTAGAGTGTCGTAGAGTGCAGTGGCACATAGTAGAGTTGTGTTGAGTAGAATGCATTGGCAGAGTGGCCTGGCGTTAAGGAGAGTGGACTGGTGTAGAGTGCATAGGCGTGGAGTGTTGCAGAGTAAAGTGGTGTAGAGTGCAGCAACATAGAATTCAGTAGTGTGCAATGCAGCATCGTAGAATGCAGTGGTGTAGATTAGAGTGGTCCATAGTAGAGTGCAGTGGCGTATAGTATGGTGGCGTATAGTATGGTGGTGTAGGGTACGTGGTGCAGAATAGAGAGCGTAGAGTGGAATGGCAGATAGCGCATTGGCATAGAGTGGTGCAGAGTGCCCTGGCATGAAGTCCAGTGGCATAGAATGGAAGGATGAAGAGTAGAGTGCTGTAGAGTGCATTGGCATAAAGTGCAGTATTGCAGAGTAGAGTGCCATAGAGTGCATTGGCGCAGAGTGCAGTGGCATCCAGTAGAGTCAAGTGGCATAGAGTAGAGTGGTGCAGAGTGGAGTGCATTAGCATACAGTGGCTTGGCGTACAGTAGAGCGAACTGATGTAGAGTGCATTAACGTAGAGTGTTGCAGAGTAAAGTGGCGTAGAGTGCAGCAGCATAGAATTCAGTAGTGTACAATGCAGCATTGTAGAATGCAGTGTCATACATTAAAGTGGGGTATAGTAGAGTGCAGTGGAGCAGAGTGCACGGTGCAGAGTAGAGTGGCATAGCATACAGTGGCATGGCGTACAGTAGAGCGAACTGATGTAGAGTGCATTAACGTAGAGTGTTGCAGAGTAAAGTGGCGTAGAGTGCAGCAGTATAGAATTCAGTAGTGTACAATGCAGCATTGTAGAATGCAGTGTCATACATTAAAGTGGGGTATAGTAGAGTGCAGTGGAGCAGAGTGCACAGTGCAGAGTAGAGTGGCATAGCATGAAGTGGCATGGAGTATGGTGGCACAGAGTATGGTGGTGCAGGTTAGAGAGCGTAGAGTGTAGTGGCAGATAGTGCATTGGCTTAGGGCCAGATGCATCAAAGGGTTTTGCCCATTCTGTGTCTATGGGAAAATGTGTTCATGCATATGGCCCATAGAGTGGTGCAGAATATAGTGGCATGGAGTGCAGTGGCATAGAGTGGATTGATACAGAGTAGAGTGGCGTAGAGTGCATTGGCATTGAATCCAGCAGTGCAGAGTAGAGTTTTGTAGAGTTAAGTGGCATAGAGTGCAGTGGCGCAGAGTGGCATGGAGAGCAGCGGCGTAGAGTTTAGTGGTGCAGAGTAGAGTGCTGTGGCGTAGAGTGCAGTGGAGAATAGTGGAGGAGAGTGCAGTGAGAGTGTAGTGGCACAGAGTAGATTGTTTCAGAGCAGAGTGGTGCAGGGTAGAGTGCATAGCGTAGCTGAGTGGCGTAGAGTGTAATGGCGTACAGTAAAGTGGTGTAGAGAGCAGTGGCATAGAGAGCATTGCCATTGAGTAGAGTGATGCAGAGTAGAGAGGCGTAGATTAGTGTAAAGTGGAATGGTGCAAAAGTACAGTGCAGTGGTGTGCAATGGTGCAGAGTACAATTGAGTGGTGTAAAATGGAGTATGTATGGTGTGGTAGCGCACTGCCATTACAGACAACACATTTTCAATTGAAATGACTATTACATTTGCACAGACATACAGATTTACTAATAAAACTATACAGTTCACAAATACTTGCATAGTTCATGTACTTGTGTGCTAGGAAAAAAAAACATTTCCTATCCCCAATATCCAGCAAGACTGTCACATAAATCCAAATGTGACAAGATCAGAATAAGATTTACAGCCCTGCTTACAGAAAGGAGAACTTGTAGAAGAATACAAGGAGAGGCAAAGTGAAAAGGCTTTAGTCCTTGGGAGGGACACAATGTACCATAACAGCCTAAAACAAATAAAGTTAGCAAATAAAAAGCCAGAAAATGTGAGCAACAAAGCCCATGGTAACAATGGGCCGAATGCATTCCCAGGGAAGCTTTCTGAATGTCCCCAAGACTGCTTTAGTAAAGGAGTCTGGTACGCTTCGCCCTAAAAACGGACCGAGCATGTCCGATGGTGCTTTCACTCATTGACATTGACCCTACACGGTTCTTAAAATGAGCCCAATGGGTAAACGCACCTACGCCAGGTATCTGCACACTCTTCGAAGGTCACATATTTACAACCAAGCGAGTCCTCTCGTGAACTCTGTAAAAGGAGCAGCATCGTCGGTTAATGACACAGGTGATCAACCGTGACAGGCAACCTGGTTACTACAGGGCACTCTATGTGTGTGTACCGATTATAATTATTGTGTTCTGAGCTTGATTAGCATAATGAGCACACGATGGTGAGATGCATTAAGGGACGCTGTATGGACGCCTTGTGCGTCACAGCGTGGCTTCTGTGTATGATGAAAGGTGCTGAAGGTTGTTTGTTCGGTATGTCCTACCTCTTGTTCCTGCGGACTAATTAATTCAAAATGACAACGGGGATAGACGGATTACAGGTGCCTCGGGTCCTGGGCGGTACCACGGCTAGACCTGTCATCGCATACGAAATACAAACAGTGCACTCCTGGCTCTGCACAAGCCGTGCAGGCATGGGTTAACTTTGACGACATTCAGCAACAGGTGACACATGCTTGTTAAATAGCACGCGCATGATCCTGGGGGCCCGAGGGGAAAGCATAATCCCAGCCACGGCGAATTCTTTGCCACAATTGCCCGGGCACCGGGACGCTGAGCTCCAGGCGGCGCCATTTCCAACAACACGAAGGGCCTGGGCATTCTGGGCCGCGCTGGTTTTGTATAAACAGACTCAACACCAAACAACCCTCCTCGCAAGTGACTCAGGGGACGAAATGTTCTCGGACATAAGGATGTGCTCTATTTTGGTGTCAGGGAGAATTTCTTCACGTGGTTTCATTTTCGTCGAGAACTCAACGATAGGAACAAACATTCTAAAAAAAGTTTCAAAAGGGGATATTGTGAAAACTATGCACCGTTTGAAAATGGATGGCGACAAAATGCGAACGGAGGAGTGTAGTAGTTACACTAAAGTTTCACTGCAGGGATGGCCTCACACAGGTGGCATAACTCTCCCACGGGAGCCCTGGGCAATTCAGAATTGCCCATGGTGCGTTCCAACATGCAGGATTCTCCCCTGCTAGGGCACACAACTGCCCGACAAAGACTTTGGGGCAGATTTATGCGCATCCCCAGGGATGCGCCAGTTAACGTGCGCCACAGCTCCGCCACCCATGGTGCGCCTCATTTATAATGCGGCGCACCATGGTGCAAAAACGGCACAGATGCGTGAAGCATCTGTGCCGGAAATGTGGCGCATTGCTGGAGTTGCGTCGCAAGCGCAACGCAGCTCCAGCAAGGCTCGGGGGTACACCATCTGCACAATGCTGCGTCAAGACCTACGCCTGCTTCAAGCAGGCGCAGGGTTTTGACGCAGCATTGCCCTGAAAGTGACTGAGTGAAATCTCATAGATTTCACTCAGCCACTTTCAGGAGGCGTTCCTGCGCAGGAACGCCCCCCCCCCTGCGCAGGAACGCCTCCTTATGGCGCAGTGCTTTACAACGTGACGTATCTCCTAGATGCGTCACGTTGTAAATAGGGAGCATTGTTTGCGCCGCAGTTGCGTCAAATAAATGGACGCAATTGCGGCGCAAAGAGGCGCAACGGCCTCATAAATCTGCCCCTTTGTGCATTAGGCTACAGAGAAAGTTTGTTCCATGGAGTACCCGAGTACCAGTAGGCGATACAACCCGTAAGGTGCCCCACGCTGTTGAATGCCAGTTGGACTACGGTGCCACTGAGGCCCAGGGCGTTCTATCTACAGCATGGGTACTCACAAACTTTCTCTCAGGGGCCAAATTTACAGTGTGGTTTGTGTCCGAGGGCCGCACCGGTGGGGGCGGGGTCAGTGGGGGAGGGGGTGGGGCTAGAGCAACAAAAAAAACTGTGACCATGAGGTTGATCACAGGTCCCTGCAGCGGACGCATTCGTCCACTGAGCCACCAGACCCGGTATACACACATCTCTCTCTCTCTCGTTCTTTCTCTGTCTCTCTCTCTCTCCGTCTCCCTCCCTCCCTCTCTCTCTCCCTCTCCCTCTCTCTCTACCTCTCTCTCCCTCTGTCTCACTCACTCGGACTGTCTCACTCTCTCTCTGTCGCCCTCTCCCTCTCTGTTTCCCTCTCCCTGTTTCCCTCTTCCTCTCTCTGTTTCCCTCTCCCTCTCTCTGTTTCCCTCTCCCTCACTCTGTTTACCTTTCCCTCACTCGGTTTACCTTTCCCTCACTCTCCTTCCCTCTCCCTCACTCTGAGGTCTCCCTCCCTAGCTCTGTCTCCCTCCTTTGCTCTCCCTCGCTCTCCCTCTGTCTGCCTCTATCTCCCTCCCTCCCTCGCTCCCCCTCTGTCTGCCTCTGTCTCCCTCCCTCGCTCTCCCTCTGTCTGCCTCTGTCTCCCTCCCTCCCTCGCTCTCCCTCGCTCTGCCTCTGTCTCCCTCCCTCGCTCTGCCTCGGTCTCCCTCCCTCGCTCTGCCTCGCTCTCCCTCGCTCGCTCTCCCTCGCTCCCCCTCTCTCTGCCTCTGTCCCCCTCCCTCGCTCTTCCTCGCTCTCCCTCCCTCACTCTCCCTCGCTCTGCCTCTGTCTCCCTTCCTCGCTCTCCCTCGCTCTGTCTCTGTCTCCCTCCCTCTCCCTCGCTCTGCCTCCCTCCCTCGCTCTCCCTCCTCCCTCTGTCTGCCTGTCTGCCTCTGTCTGCCTCCCTCGCTCTCCGTCTGTCTGACTCTGTCTCCCTCCCTTTCTTTCCCTCTACCTCCCTCCCTCTTACTCTGTCACCCTCTTCATTTTACCCTGCCTGTGTGTGCCCGGGCTGAGACAGCTTCCGGGCACACACACACACAGCTGCATCTCAGCACTTCACTTTAAAAGACCATTCACATTTTAAAAGACCATTCACATTTTAATGAGGCGTTGTTCACCTCTTAGCGCCCCTGCAGCCCCACTCTGACTATGGCAGGAATCGCCCGGCCCCCACAGAGCAGCAGAGTCTCTGAGTCGCGCTGCCGGGGTATTTGCTGACACTCTTCCCAAATTTTTTTTTAAAACACGGGTACGATGTATGCACGGTCCGCGGGCCTCCAGGGAAGGCTTGCCGGGCCACTGGAGGCCCGCAGGCTGTACTAGGAGTACCCGTGATCTACAGCATGGGTACTCGCAAAAATCTTTCCGGGGGCCAAAAAGTTAGGTCTTTGGAATGACGGAGGGCCTCAATGATGGTCAGGGGGAAAACGGGGGGTATAAAGTGGGTGTAAAGGAAGCCTAGCATGTCCAACTAGTGGCTGAACTGAATTTCACAATGAGGAACGAGAAGACCTGGGATGAATCCCCGCGCCGGCTTCCCCACTTGACCATATTGTGTGATCCTGGGCAACTACTTTATTTCAATTTCCCTCCTTTTTCTTCATTATTACACATAAGAGGACCTCCAAATACATGCCTTCAGGATGTGTGCAGTACAAAACTTTCTCCTGTATTTGGATTTAATCACTAATGGCATTCTTGTGGGGGGGAGGAGGGGGGAGGACGACAACCGTATCTAAATTCATGTTTGAAAATTATCACTTTAAAAAAATTACTCATGAATGCACTGCTAAAATCTGATTTACTAAGGTAAAACGGTTCTGCAAGTTAATTAAAAGCACTTTTTGAATTCTGAAGAGCCAATCATATTTCTACATGTTTGCGGTCTTTAAAAATGGAGGTGTTCCTAAAGTTATGAGGTGCAGTACACACTAGTTACTTCCTTTCTTTAACTGTAATTAACCTTTAAAAAAAATATTGCTTTTTATTTAACATTTTCGTACTATTTGTGTTGAGTCGAGTAAAAAGCAGTTCAGTGCTGCTGTTCCCCAGAGGGCCGCGTGTAAAGGTCAGGAGGGCTGCATGCGGCTCCTGGGCCGTCCCTGGAGTATCACTGATCTACAGCAACCCGAACACCTCTCGAACATATTCCAGGGAGCCCTATTCCCTCAGAAGTAGCAAGCCCAAACCTGTGCCCTGTTCAACACGTAGTATTGGTCAGTAATATTTTTGAATGGAAGGTATGTGGCCCAAGCCCTCGACATGGGCTACTGTCTAACGGTGGCACCAGAATACTCCCCTGTGCTGCAAAAGCCACATATTTCTCCCACATCGGTCCTGGGCCCTCAGGGGCTTTATTCGACCTGGGCTCAGCTACAATGATACAGCGTGCTAGGCAGTGCTTAGTTTCTAAAAGAATATATTATATTTTATATATATATATATATATATATATATATATATATATATATATATATATATACATACATATATATATATACACATATATCATATATTCACTGAAAAAAACATAGGTTTCAGCCACTTTATAGTTAGGAATTAGCATTTAAAAAACCTTGCAAATTCACTGAAAAAACCATAGGTTTCACATATGTTATAGTTAGCTGGAGATTTCACTCATACAAAACAATTGAAATTCCCCCGTTATAGTTAGTTCAGCTAACTATAACTCGCGCACCCGCAATGCACTGCTGATGACATCACATACTACATCACTCATGACATGGTCAGTGACATCACTCATGTCATCACTGATGACATCTTCTGGCCCTGGGGACCCCATCCCCTGGGGCCTGGCCTTCCTCGTTGGGGGACGTGGGGGGGTCCCCAAGCCCCCCACGGTCCCTGCCGGCTCCCCGCATCCTGTGGGAGCCGGAATTGCTTTTCTGCATGGGGAGCAGCTAACATGCTGCTCCCCATGCAGAAAAGCATTCGGCTTTGATTTATGTAAGAGAGAGCAGGCTTCCTGCTCTCTTTCAAAAATCAAAGAAGTTTGCTGTGGGCGCCCCGGGACACTGCAGGAGCCGGCCCTTGGGGGTGGTGGTCCCCAGGGCCATCGAGGGCTCCAGGAGGGGGTCCGCGCGGCCCCGCTCCCAACATCTCAAAGCCCTGGGGGGAGGGGTGGTCCCCGGGACTTGGGGTCCGTCACGGACCCCCCTTATTTTACATATTTAGGCCCCGGGGAGGTGGCGGTCCCCAAGGTGTGTGGGGGGGCTTGAGCCCCCCCACACAGTTTTATATACTTTTTTTATTTAAAAAAATGAAGCCCCGGGGTGCCTTAGAGGCCCCCCCATCATTGTCTTTGCCCCGGGGGGTGGCGGTCCCCGGGGCTGCGGGGGGCCGTGTGCCCCCCGCTAGCCTAATTACTTTGCCCGGGGGGTGGCGGTCCCCGGGGCAGTGTGGGAGGGCTCTCCCACACTTTTTAAAAAATATGCCCCCAGGATTTGGTCCCCCGGGGGCTAATTTAAAAAAAAGCAGACCGGGTTTATTTATTTTTTACACGTGGTACGCGTATGTACGCGTACCCCGCGATTGGGCCTTGGGGGTCCTTGTGGGACGCTCTGAGCAGGCCTAGGGTGTCAGGGTGCCTAGGGTGACAGACAGTTGACATCCAATCAGCATGCAGCTCGTGCTCGGGAAGGTACGCGTATTGTACAGAGTACAGTACAGAGTACGGTAAGCTCCTATAGATATACTTATGATTTTACTTCTGATTTTCTAAGGAACTACTGAACAGATTTACACCATTTAACAAAAAGCTTGACCTGCCAACCGAACTCTACCTTTTTGCCAGATTTGGTGTAATTCCGTTCAGCCGTTCAGGCTGTAGCCCTGGCTAAAGGTCCTATGAAAAATTGCATGGGGCAAACACGTTTTGGGGCCCCCTTTTTTCTCGGCCCCTGCTTCACAAATCACCCCCAAACTTTCAGGGAAGGAGCCGAGCGGGCCAGGCCATTTTCTTGGAAAAAAATTGCGTAGATTCGTGCACCGGCGCCAAAGTTATTCCAAATAGAATGTTGCGGATTTCCTATGGAAACTAGGTCCTAACTATAACTACCTACTGGCGACCGCCAGTAGGATATATATATATACATATATATATATATATATATATATACACATATACATATATACATATACATATATATATATACATATACATATATATATACATATACATATATATATACATATACATATACATATATATATATATATATATACATATATATATATATATATATATATATATATATATATATATATTACATCCTACTGGCGGTCGCCAGTAGGTAGTCATAGTTAGGACCTAGTTTCCATAGGAAATCCGCAACAATCTATTTGGAATAACTTTGGCGCCGGTGGACGAATCTACGCAAATTTCTCCAAGAAAATGGAGAAATTATATATATATATATATATATATATATATATATATATATATATATATATATATATTACCTACTGGCAGTCGCCAGTAGGTATATATAGTTAGGATTTTTTCCCTATGGCATTTTTGAAAATTCTATGTCTAATAACTTTGGCGTTTGTGGACGGAATCGGCTGAAATTTTCAGGAAAATGGCACATTTTGTTTCTGAGCAGCTCCTGGAAATTTGGGGGGGGGTCGTCAAGGGGGGGCCGAGAAAAAAGGGGGGTCCCAAAACTCGTTTTTCCCATGTTAATTTCCATAGGGCGGTTGGACTCACTTTTAGCCCGAACGGCTGAATGGATTTTCACGAAACTTGGCAAAATTGTAGGGACTGTTAGCCCGATGTGCCTTTGCTAGGTCTCAATATATGTGCTCCAGTAGTTTTTGAGAAATTAACGTTCAAAACAAGATATATATCTGTAACAGCGCTCCGGGCAGCGATCCGGTCCGCTTACTTTTCGCGAAACGGAACTTTGCGCGCAGAAAGCTGATCGGCTCTCCGGTGTCTGTCAACATTCTAAACAGTCCGGAGCGGCCGCCATCTTATCTCTCGGTAGGATCGAGAGAGAAGAAGAGGTGAAAAACGAAGGGGGAATTTATTGAAAGGGGGCAAGGTATACCCCTCTTGACCCCCTAGGAATGTTGTTGGGGTTATTAAAGGGTCCCGTGGGGAAAATTAAAAAAAAATGATTTTTCACGGTAGAAGCGCTTCACGGGCCGCGAACTGGGCCGCAAACTGGTGGCGAAACGGGAATTCGCCATTTTGTGCTTCGTTTTAATTGTTTAGAGACAAAAATTATCGCCGCACATCGGCCACAATGCATGAATATCGCTGAAAAGTCAGCGATATTCATGCATTATCCAGCAAATGCTCTTAGCCATGTTATCCACCTTCCATTGGATAACATGGCTAAAAACTGCTCTGTGCGTGAGCTTTTTTTTTTTTTTTTTGCTGCGTGACGTTTGTTAACGTTCGATTCGATGGAAATCAGGAAGTGTTGACCACCATTTTGTCACTGCGAGTAAATATTTTGTTATAAATGAATCCTTATTGATAAACATTGTCTGCGCCATCTTGCGTTTTTGTCCAATGCCACAATTTTGTCGTGCACAGCAGCCATTTTAGATGCCTTGACCAGGGCCACTCTCTGCACGCCGCCGATCCTCAGCATGGCTCCCCACCCTCGCAAGCATCTCCCCCACGCACTGGTCACCCCCGCTCTTTCTCTCATGCATGGGCCATATACTTCTTCCCATCTGCGCTGCTCTTCTCTGAGAATCACACCCTGTGCCCGCCCGACACCTCCCTTTCACCCTATTCACTACCGCACCCTCTGACACTCCTCTTCCTCTGTGTCCGATTGTCCAGGCCGGACCTAGGCTATCACCTAGCCCTGCGGATGTAGTTTATGGCCCCAGCTGTAGAGTATCCAGACATGCCAACCTTCCCGATTCAGGCGTGAGACTACTGATTTCAGTGCTAGTCTCCCGCCTCCCGATTCCTGCAAGCAAAAACCCGGGGGCATATTACCAACAACTAGCAATAATTTTTGTCTCTAACTTGTTTAGAGACAAAAATTATCGCCGCACATCGGCGAATTTTATCGCACATAAACCTCGCTATTAGCAAGGTTTATCGCAAATGCGATAAAAAACGGCCGCAATGCATGAATATCGTTGAAAAGTCAGCGATATTCATGCATTATCCAGCAAATGCTCTTAGCCATGTTATCCACTTCCCATTGGATAACATGGCTAAAACTGCTCAGGGCAGGTGTTAGGTTTTGGAGATATTCGCGCTTAGCGCGAATATCTCCAAAAGTTGGTAATAGGAGATAGCGATGGTTAGGGACTGTTTCCAGTCGCTAAAATCTTGGCACGCCCACTTTGCATGTCATTAGTGATAAATATCACTGATATGCAAAGCGGGGCCCAAGATGGTCGCTATCTCCTTTTAGCTGTCACTAACTGGTGTTAGCGACAGCTTGGTAATAGGGAGATAATTTTATCTCTTTTTTTTTGGCTTTTAAAGCCAAAAAAGCGGAAATAACCCCCCTTGATAATATGCCCCATGATTTCTCGGGGGTTTCAGCTGACAGGGCGTGGTATTGTGTTACGTGCTAATTCTTCCAGGAAACGTCAGAGTGTCGATGCAGGGGTTCTAGAAGGGGTGATAAACCATTTAAGCCTCATGAACAAGCGCATGGTCTTTTAAAGATTTATGAAGTACTCGGGGCGGCGGTGTGTGTGTGCCCTCTTTCAGGAGCGGGTGGGGGGGGGCACTGCCAGCAACTTGCCAGGCCAGGTAGTGTTCAACACGTGCATCACCCTTTCTCTGCCTGCTATTGCGCTCCATGCTTCGGAAAGGTAAGAAAAAGAACGTGCATTTGAGTTTGAAATGTCCGATCTTGTAGCAGTACACTTGCAAAGCCCACACATGACAATAATCCGATTCAAGGCCCCATTCACCCGATTTTTTAAACATATATAGCACTCCAACAAAGTTAGATTTTAAAACTTTATTAACATTTAACTATAATGAACGGAACAAAAACTGTAAAAACATTTAAACATTTTTCACCCAAAAAAGCAACAATGGTCAGAAGCTGTCTTTTGTGCGAATAGTCCCAAGGCAGCACAACGTGCAGAGTTCTGGACGGCACCCGGGTGATGTCGCCTGGGTGCCGCACTGGTTTTGGTATCCTACAATGCTGCTCCGAAAATTGGCGTGGGGCGTCCCGGGTGGTGCGGGGGGAGGCCTCGTCAGTAGCGGTCTGTTGTGCGAATAGTCCCAAGGCAGCAGAACGCGCTGAGATGTTGATGGCACCCAGGTGATGTCCAGTAAACGGCCGCACTGGTTTTGGTATCCTACAATGCTGCTCCGAAAATTTGCGTGCGGCGGCCCGGGGGGGGGGGGGGGCGCGTGGGGGAGGCGGCGTGAACGGGCCTCCCCAGGTGGCGGCCATCCAGCTGAGTTGCGCCCGCTCTTGCGGCTACAGCGTCTCGCTCACCATGTTGTTGAGTTGCTCCCACTCTTGCAGTGCAGCGATAGGCACCTGCCACATGACTCTTAAAATGGCGGACGGCTCTTCGGTTATGGGCCTGGTCCACTGAAATGGCCCTGGGACACCTTGGAACTCGGACGCTTGCCTGCTAGGGCTTGGGCTCCATTCTCGAAAAGCGTCCCCTCAGCCGTGAAGATTCTACAAAAGTCTTGGGGGCCCCCGACTCCCGCAGGCTTCCGGTGGGGAGCGGCTGCCATGATTGCTTGCGGAATGACCACGACGGAGCCACGAGATGGTGGTGCTCTCATGCTGACGCCAGCTTCAGTCTGAATGATCCAGAAACAAGGTGGGGCTTACATCGTTTGGGAAAAAAAAATGTTCTAAACCAATGAAAAGTGTTATTTTTAGGTCATATGACCAAGCCTTCCATCTTTAGGAAACCAAAAGTAAAATGATCCAATGAAAAGTTTTATAAACAAGTCACATGACCTGTTATGCGGCATAGGGCTACAAAAAGCGTAGAAAATCCGTTGGCACGTGAGGCGGCGTCAGTAGCGGACCGATGTGCGAATAGGCCGAAGGCAGCACAACGCGCTGAGATCCGGATGGCACCGAGGTGGTGTCAAGCAAATTGCCGCACTGGTGTGGCCATCCTACAATGCTGCGCCGAAAGACGGCGTGTCCAGCTGAGTTCCGGTCACTCTTGCGGTACAGTGAGTCGAACGTGCCGAGATCCGGATGGCACCGAGGTGGTGTCCAGCAAATTGTCGCACTGGTGTGGCCATCCTACAATGCTGCGCCGAAAGACGGCGTGTTCAGCTGAGTTCCGGTCACTCTTCTGGCACAGTGACTCGAACGCGCCGAGATCCGGATGGCACCGAGGTGGTGTCCAGCAAGTTGCCGCACTGGTGTGGCCATCCTACAATGCTGCGCCGAAAGTCGGCGTGGGGTGCCCCGTTGGCTTATGAGGTGATGTCAGTAGTGGACCGATGTGTGAATAGGTCGGAACCAGCACAAGGCGCCAAGATCCGAATGGCAAGTCCTGGATGTTGAGTGCCTCAGTTGAGATTTCTGAGCAGTGTTTGTAAGACTGTCTGAAGCTTATGTGCACCTGCTGCAGCTTCACTATTGCCCTGGTGTGGCCAAAGGTCGCACATGACATAGGCGGCCGGCTCCCGAGGTCCGGCGGAACTTTTTTCCTTTTCCTTTCTGCTTCTTTTCCTACAATCTGTTTCATCTGAAGACACGACCAGGTCCCTGAATGTGTGCAGGGGGACGCTATTGATTGAATGAAAATGGCGGCTTGACACAAAGCTGACTCAAGCGTTGCTGTTGATGCTATACAGACAAAAATTGGTTTTCAGTTTGTACATTCTTCAGGATTTTTTTTTCTATCCAAGTCTGATTGACAGTTTGTAGAAAAATGGCTTCAGATTTTCCACATACTACTCTTCAACATTCTTCCTAAATGTAACAATGTGAAACTCACTAGGAGAACGGCTGTTTCTGTTTCCTTTCAAAATGCTGCCAACAATATTTTCTGAATGGAAGACACCATCTTGTAGCATAAAGGGCCGAAAGGGGTTCTGGTCTGGCCGATGGTTGGTGGAGACATTTTGACTATATCTTGGACCTGCCCGGCCTCGCACAAAATGGCGCCGGTATAAATGGGACTCGTAACTCCTTGCCCGCAAATGTATATCTAGAAAATGTTATTGTAAGTGGCCCTGTCGTATTTTAATTACAAAATGTACGTCCACCGATTCCGCAACTGTTAGACACCTTTGTTCTTGCAACCTAATGGCCCGCTCGTTACGTTCCTCTACAGTGTAAATGTCTCCTCATCATATACGATTTCAGTTTGCTCCGTGGCCGGCCCACGTGGTTATAGGCTCGTATTTGTATACTGATATTTTCACAATAAAGGTTTTTAAAACAAAACACGGTAGTAGTATTTACATTGGTAAAGTTTTTACTTTTAGTCACTGTTTTCGAATCAGTAAAAGGCAAGTGAAATAAAGCAGTCCAATTACATGACGGATAAAAGGTATAATATGTAGGAACGCAGTAAAGATAAATGGTCAAGGGCAGTTGTGTTTTTCATTTCTGCAACATAAAGTGATCGATAAGAATCTGATAATCAGGCGTATCGGCGACTAAGACAGCAGGCCGAGTCTCTTTTACTCAACGGCTCCGTCATGGAACGAAGAAACGCCCTTTTTCTCGAAAAAGGAATATATTTTACTTGCAGGACAGTTGTAAATTTTCCGGGAAAGTACATTAGCCTGGAATATTAAAACATATATGTTTTACAAAAAATAATGTTCGAAAACAATAAAAAGCGTAATTTTTAGGTCATATGACCAAGCTTTTCATCATTAAAATAACAAAAGCAAAATGAACCAATGAAAAGTTTTATTAACAAGTCACATGACCTGTTATGCTTACGTTACGCGCTGCGCGCCGCGCCTCGGATCACTTCCGGGTGCGCTAACGCGGCGTGTCATATAACGCATTACGCGACAACGTAGGTCAAGAATATAGTCAAAATGTCTCCACCAACCAGCGTTCGGAACACAACCCCTTTCAGCAGTCCAAAAAGTTCTGTTAAATGACAACAGAGGGGACAGGCAAGAAGAACCATCAGTCAAAGAGGGGAGGGCAAGTTCTTCTCTTCCGGGTCATGTTGGGGCGCTACCGGAACTGATCGAATTGGTAGTCTAAAGTGTTTCTGGATGTTTCAGACTAAAGCTGGCGTCAGCATGAGAGCACTACCATCTCGTAGCTCCGTCGTGGCCATTCCACGAGCAATCATGGCAGCCGCTCCCCACCAGAAGCCTGCTGGAGTCGGAGGCCCCCAAGACTTTTGTAGAATCTTCACGGCTGAGGGGACGCTTTCGAGAATGGGACCCAAGCCCTATCAGGGAAGCGTCCGAGTTCAAAGGTGTCCCAGGGCCATTTTAGTGGACCAGGTCCAAAACCGAAGAGCCGGCCGCCATTTTGAGAGTCCTGTGGCAGCCGCCTATCGCTGCACCGCAAGAGCGGGAGCAACTCAACTACATGATGAGCGAGACGCTGTAGTCGCAAGAGCGGGCGGTAAACAGCAGAATGGCGGAAGAGGCACAGTGTAGCAAAAGCGGGCGGAATGGCAACTGAAACGGTAAAGGGGCGCCCCACTACAGCGTGTCTTCAGGTCAAACGGATTGTGGGACAAGGTCCAGAATTGAAGAGTCATCAAAAGGCAAAAAGTTCCGCCGGACCCCGGGAGCCGGCCGCTTATGTCGGGGGCGATCTCAGGCTACACCAGTGCTATAAGACTTGGGGAGGGTGTCGGAGCCAAGCGTCTTCTCCGAGTCCATGGCCATCACACCGCCCCTCAGGGGCCTCCGTCAAGCTGTTTAGGAAGGTAACATATCACATTGTTTTCTAATGCAGTCAGGTCCACAAACGACACTCACTTACTTTGAGAATAGTGAAGCTGCAGTAGGTGGAAATAAGCTTCAGACAGTGTTACAAGCACTGCTCAGAACTCTTAACTATGGCACCCAACATCCAGAACTTATGCCATTTGAGAATGGCAGTGATATTGAAGCAACTCAGGGACCAAAACCATTAACGAACTTTCACGTATGAAAAACTTACTTGGGGAGGGGGCAGGAGCGAAGCGCCCCCTCCCAGTCCGCGCCACCACACCGTATGTTGAAAATCTGAAGCCATCGTTCTACAAAGTCAACCAACCTTGGATTGAAAAATCTAGAAAAATGTACAAACTGAAAACCAGTTTTGGTCTGCATAGCATCAGTAGCAACGCTTGCTATCAGAGTGCATGAGTTTCATGCTCGATCGATTGAGCTAGCCGGATCGGGCAATAAAAAGTATAAAATAGTTATGTAAATAGTTATTTAATAAAATGTTTTACCCTGTTTCTTTGCTGGTGTGTTGTCTATATTTTTAATATTTGCATAGGGTTTGTCGTTATTTTGGGCGGGGTGGGTGAAGGAGTCGAGCTGTCTTGCAGCCCTCATGGTGTGGAGCTCAGTTCATCTCACTATTTTCGTATTTCTCATGAAGGGTTGTTCCTAATATTTCTATTTTAGCGAGGTCAAAAAGAGATCCAATTAGTGGCCTACTGATTTTGCTCGATTACTTTTTTACACGATTTTTCACTATCTGCAAAGACTAAACAGAGTATTGCGACTTTGTGCTTGTTTGTACATAGAGAATGATCCAAAGAGAACCAATTCTAAAACAGTAAATGCTTGGATAACAATCAATCAAATGGAGAGACAAGCAGGCACGACGGATTACAACGGGGGCAAAGGCCTGCGTTAACTACCGTTCACTATCTGCAAAGAGAGAGTACTACTAAGAGAAAAGAGGGGAGGGGGGCAGCGTTCAAAGCACATCAGCGTGCATAAATACGAAAATGTTTTTATCTATCACGTACTTGACATTTTAAAGCTTTTCATATTTGCTATTAAAAAACCAATGAAATTCACAGAAAAAACCATAGGTTATAGTGGATATATAGTTAGGAATTTGCATTTACAAAACCTTGAAAATTCAATGAAAAAACCATTGGTTTTAGGCCATATATAGTTAGGGATTTGCATTTACAAAACCTTTTTTTACTCGCATAAAACCATTGAAATTCCATATATAGTTATAAGCGCTAACTATATATCGCGCACCCGCAATCCACTGCTGATGATGTCACATATTACATCATTCATGACATGGTTAGTGACATCACTGATGACATCACTGATGACATCTCAAATGACTTCACTGATGACATCACTGAAAAAATCTCATTTGACATGACTGATAACATCACTGATGATATCATTCATGTGATAATACCATGAACCTCTTCAGACTCTAATATAACCTTAGATACAATCAGTGTAAACAGACAGTCACAGACTGTCACTCATCCATGGAGTTACTCACACACCTAGTCAGTTATGCCAAAAATCAATCACACCTCCATTTTCTCAACTATACAGTTATACACACCTTACTTATTCAAACATATACTAACACATATTTACTTTACTCTCTTATACAATCCCTGATACAAGTTCACAATGATCCATACAGCCACTCACACATTCACTGGCTCTTATGCACAGTTATTTATATATGTCAACTCTCACATGTACTGTGTTTTACATATGTACTTACTTTGACATGTAGCACTGAGATATCCATTCATTCACCAATACACTCATGCACACAGTCAACCGCCCATACAGCTGTTTCCACATGCACTTTTGAACCCATACATCTAGTGAATCAACTGCTCACACATCTATGCACAGAGTCATACACCTCCCAGCCACCCACACACACACTCAGTCTCCCATACAAATACTTGGGCAACCAATCAATAACCCATATAGTTACTCATATAGCTACTGATCAACACATGCAGCAGTTTACAGAACAACAGACATAATGATGCACAAATTAAGACAGTTTAGTCACTAACCCATGCACTCAGTGAGACACATTTAATCACTCACTCATACAGTCAGACATGCACCTACTAAATCCTTCATCCAGACACTTATACATCCACTCATTCTTCAATATGTAAGACATATTTTTACTTTACAGAAACATACAGTCACTGGATGTTGTCATCAGTGATGTCATCAGTGATGTCATTTGAGATGTCATCAGTGATGTCACTAACCATGTCATGAATGATGTAATATGTGACATCATCAGCAGTGGATTGCGGGTGCGCGATATATAGTTAGCGCTTATAACTATATATGGAATTTCAATGGTTTTATGCGAGTAAAAAAAGGTTTTGTAAATGCAAATCCCTAACTATATATGGCCTAAAACCAATGGTTTTTTCATTGAATTTTCAAGGTTTTGTAAATGCAAATTCCTAACTATATATCCACTATAACCTATGGTTTTTTCTGTGAATATATATATATATATATATATATATATATATATATATATATGATTATCCCAAGCACAACGCGTTACGAGAGTCAAGCTCCCTTGTTCATGATGTTTAACTACCATTTTTACACGGTTAAAATATACACTGCAGTGGTAATGGGAAGTGATGAAGGACACAAAAGTTAGGGTATTCCGTTTCACTCTGTCGAGGGTAGGGGCCTTTTTGGAACGTGTTAATTATAACAACATTCAATTATCTACATAAACCCAAGTCTTTTTGAAAACCATTTCAAAAGAATACATATGTAATTCTTTAACATTTCACAAAATGCAAGTGCATATAATTTAAAGTGTCAATTTCTCGTTTTTAAAAAAATTATACCCTACTACGAAATGACCCTATTAATTACTGGTCTCAGAAAGTTTCTAAAGTGCTAGTGCAAAAATAGAAATCTAAATCATGCAAACCTAATTAATTCATAATTGGCCGGGGGAAGGAATATTATATATATATATATATATATATATATATATATATCTATCTCCTACTGGCGATAGCCAGTAGGTATATATAGTTAGGACCTAGTTACCATAGGAAATGCAGAACATTCCATTGGGAATAACTTTGGCGCCGATTGAGGGATCTGCCTGTAATTTTCCTTAAACTTGCCTCGTTGCGCTCCGCTCCTTCCCTGAAAGTTTCGGCGGGAATTCGTCAAGCGGGGGCCGAGAAAAAAGGGGGGGGTCCCAAAACATGTTTTCCCCATGTTAATTTCCATAGGGACATTCTGACAAGGCTACAGCTCGAACGGCTGAACGGAATGACACCAGATTTGGCAAAATGGTAGGGACTGGTATGGAACAGTGCCTTTTGTATGTTTGGTGTAAATCCCTCCAGTAGTTTTTGAGAAAGTTGAATGTGAAATTGAGTCCAATGCAATTTTCCATACGACCTTTAGACACAGCTACAGCCCGAACAGCTGAATGGAATTACTGCAAACTTGGCAAAATGGTAGAGCCTGGTATGCAGAAGTTCCTTTTGTATAGTTGGTGAAAATCCCTCCAGTAATTGTTGAGAAAATCAAGTTTTTTCAAATTATATATCTATGGGCGGGACACGGTGCGCGCACGGGCATGCTCCGTCCTTGCACTGTTCTTGCACGTGCGCGGACCTTTAGCGTGCGCAGGCGGAATTCTGATTGGCTGTTGGACGTCTGTCAACATTCCAGTCAGTCGAAATGAGGAAGTGTTGTCCGCCATCTTGTTTTTGTGGCAGATGATAGTGGTTGTAAACAGAAGTGAAATAGTTGACAAGGAGGCAGGGTAGAGATTCCTGAGCCCCCTAGGTTTTGTCATGGGGTCTGTAAAGGACCCCGAAAGGTTGACATTTTTTTTTTTTTTAAATGGCGGGGTCCGCGCACCGTGCGCGGACCGCAGCTCAAAAAGACAAAAAAGAAATACATTAAAATAACAAGTTTCAGTGTTTAGATGTTGGTTGAGTGCAACATTGAGTGATGACTCTTTCACCTTTGGGTTTAGGTAGGTGTTTTGTGGAGAGTTTGTATGGTAATTGGTAGAGAGCATTGGGGGTAGGTTGAACATTATGTGAGTTAGAAAGTGTTGATACTTTGAACCAATTAAAATGTTACTTTGGTTTTGATTTTGTGTGTGATGAAATGTGATTGGCTTGGTATGTGAATATGTATGAGAAATGGGAGGGAAACTCAGTCATTTCGAGATTTTAGTGTTTGAGGTATACTTCTGTGGTGTGAGATTGAGACAGATTTTACTGTACAACAGTTTTCTAGAAGGTGAGTTGTTAATTTGTAAGGAGAACTCTGTTGTTCACTTTAAGTTAATAGGAAAAATGTTTTCTGTTAGTTATTTAATGCTTTTCTGTTATACTTATGGATTGAGTAGGGCAACATCAGATGCAATGCTTTATATTTCTAATTCTTGCTTGATACTATACACTGTCCAGGGAAACACGGCCATTTTGTGACTATAGTGTCTGAGGTACTTTTGTGTGGAATTTTTGGTGTTCACTTTCTGGTGTGTGTTTTACACAGTAGTTACTCTTCTTATAGAAGAATTTAATAGTTTTTCTCTGCCCTATCTCACTGTTACCCTGCAACATCTCCCTGTTTTTCTCTTTCTTTTAATAGTACACTAACTTCATTAATGGCTGAAAATGAAGAGTTACGTTACGTTAACGTTACGTTACGTTAAAAGCATTTTTACCGCGCACGTTCACCAAGCGGTTTCATGGCGCTCCTGACAAAACGGAAACTTGGGCGGAGGGTTTACTCAAATGCTGAGTGAAACAGAAGGGTTTTTAGCAGTCTGCGAAAGCAATCGTAGCTGGGGCAGAGACGAAGTGCTGTTGGGAGGGAGTTCCAAGTGGTGGGGGCCATGGCAGAGAAACTCAGACCTCCATGCTTTTTCCGTCTAGTTTTGGGAACAACAAGTAAATTAAGAGATGCTGAGCGGAGATCTCTGTGGGGAACATAACGTGTCAGGCAAGAGGAGATAAAGGCAGGGGCTCGATCTGATAAGGCTTTGAAGATGGTACATCCAAGCTTGAAAGTGCAGCGTTTGGTAACAGGGAGCCAATGGAGGCTACGCAGAAGGGGGGTGACGTGCTGATGTTTCGGCTGGTGGAAGATCAGGCGGGCTGCCTGGTTCTGCACCAGTTGTAGCCTGTGGAAATGGAATGCTGGAATCCCGACATACAGAGTGTTAGCATAGTCGAGTCTGGAGGTAATAAGAGCTAGGATGACTAGAATCAGGGCATCTCTGGTGAGGAACCTGCTGATTTTACGGATCCTCCTTAGATGGAAAAAACAGGATGAGGTGACTGCGTTGATTTGTGGCCTCATAGAGAGGTCATCAGAGATGACCACCCCCAGACTCTTCACAGTGCTAACAGGAGTAGGTTGCGCCCCTAGTGATGAAGGCCAGAAGGTGGAATTCCACGGATTAGTGGGACCCCCCACCAGTACAAGCTCTGTTTTAGTGGGGTTCAGTTTCAATTGGCTATGAAACATCCACTCTGCAATGTCAATACATGGTAGACTGAAAATTAGAACGGGAGGAGGGAAGAGAGTCAATGGGAAAGATTAACTGAAGATCGTCCGCATAGTTGAAAATAGTGACCGGGGTATTACGGAGGGAAGCTAAAAGGGGCTGTTAGTACAAATTAAACAGTAAGGGTGATAGCGCAGAGCCCTGAGGGACCCCGCAGGTTAAAGTCGAGTAGGGTGCAGAGAAAGTAGACAGGTGCACCGCCTGAGTCCGGTGGTCCAGGAAGGATCTGAGCCAATCGAGGGCCACCCCCTGGATGCCGGCATTGTTGACACGGTCGATCAAAATAGTGTGATCGACCGTGTCAAAGGCTGCCGACAGGTCCAGGAGGACAAGGGCCTGTGAGATGTTTTTATCGGCACCTTTCCTAAGGGCATCCATGACGGCCACTATGACCGCCTCGGTGGAATAGAGGGGTCTAAAGCCCGCTTGTTGGGCATCCAGGAGTCATTTGACATCGATATCACAGCAACGTTTATTCATCCTATAGATGAACCAAATCATGAAGAATATGAAGGAGATTTTTTGGATGAAACACTGGACATGAAATTAATGGAGTGTGTAGACATTGTTGAGTTGGATGAATCATTTAAAGACACTTTGATGGATGAAATTTCTGATGAAGAAATGCTCCAAGTTCTTTTAGATTTTGAAAATTCTGATAAATACATTTTAATTTATTAATGAAACATTTGTTTTAATTTTTATACTTATTTAAATGTAATTTATGAGGTAGTAGCAAAGTGATACAATTTTGTGTCCTTCGTGACCTGCATCCTTTCTTTCACTGACAGTCTCTGATTCACTAGTTTACAACATAAGTAAGTTTATAGAATAGCAAGTGTGTTTTAACAGAGTAGGAACTCATGACCTCCAACGCCAATTCTGACCACACATTGAGAAAGGAAGGAATCATGTGAACAAATCGGTTTCTGCTTTCCTGAAAGACTACAGTATAGATTCAATATACCATAATAACTTGCATTACAACCTTCAAGGTATCTACAGAGGAGACGGAGTCCATTTCCATTTAGTTTTATTTAAAAAAATAAAAAAAATTCCAATAGGTCCGCGCACCGTGAGTGCTCGGTGAATGCACAGTGCGCGAACCCTTTCGCCGCCATTTTGTGGTTTCAGAAGAGAGTGAAAAATATAACTTAAAAACATGGGAAGGGGTAGGGTAGAGTGTCCCTGACCCCTTAGTTCTTCTCAGGGGGTTCTTCAAGGACTCCTAAGGTTAAAAATAATGTTATTTTTTTAAAAATACAAGAAAACACGATAGGTCCACGCACGGGGAGTGCTCGGTGCGCGTACCTCAATAAAAATTAATAAATAAAATTAAGTTAAAAATCATATTTGAGTGTTTACATGTTAGTTGGCTCTAAAAAGAGCCGTTGTGTTCATTGTGTTTTTTTGGGCACCTACAAGTAAGTACCAATGCAGAGTCTGATGTTACAGAGAAAGACTTTGTTCCCTTCATTGGTGAAATGTACACCATCTGTCCTATAGATGCCTCGCATGTTGTAACGCAAGTTGTTGTGGTATATACAACCCATTCCATAGTCTCTCATGTATGCAGAAACAGATTTATTTACATGTTTCCTTGCTTTCTCAATCTGCGGACAAAATTGATTGGACCAATTCCATTTTTGCCTTTGGCTTATATTGGAATAGATAAAGGCAATTTGAGGAAAAAGTGACATCAATTGTCCAAAGATGTCCTTCAATATCATTTCCAGACCAACCCCAGTCAAAGTGCATAAGTCATTTCCACCACAGTGCACAATTATGAGGTCAGGATGTGGGAGATGCATGAAGGATTTCACCAATGGTATCAATTGGTGACATCTCAATCCTCTCTGGCCAATCCATAAAATATCCACATTTGGTAAATCAATTCCTCTGTTTATTGCATACCTTTTAGACCAGAATACAAAGCGGTGTCCTAAAAACCATACTGAAAGCATGTTCAAGGCAGATCTGGTTGTACTCAGATGAGGGCTGTAAATGAAATGGCAGTTGGAAAGCTTGCATTTTGAAAAAAAAAGAGGAGGTCATTCATTGCACTTGAAGCTTATGAAGTGATAGGTGCTTTCTGAAAATGCAAAAGAGCATATTAGGGTGCATAGTTTTGTTTTTTAAAAGAAGCAATTCTAATGGTTTAGAAAAGGTAATTGAAAGGAACATTTCACATGATTAGCTGTTATATTGAAAGCTCTAACAACCTTGATGGATTCATTTGCAACATAGTATGATGAACTTTTAAACTCTGTTCTTCCTTAGGTGGGAGTTACCATGGTAACAGGTTGAATGAGCAGTAGGGGGATGGGTGAATATTATGTGAGTTTGAAAGTGTGGAAATGTAGAACCAATTGAAATGTTAGTTTAGTTTTGAAATAGTGTGGGAAGACATTTCATTAGCTATGAGCTGAAATAAGTGAGAAGAATGAGTGGGAAACTGCCATTTCTGTTTCCAGTGTCTGAGCTGCAGTTCAGGGATTGTGCTTAAGAAAATTTGGTGTGTGTTTCACACTGTTCTACATTTTCAAAAGCGATTTTAAAGGTGAGTAATATAGAGAGAGTGCTGTTTGCAGTATTTGGAAGCATAACAAGCATATTGGGCTTCATTACTGTTGTATTCTGAAAATGAGTCAGGTTTCTGCTTTGTAGTGAAGTCCTCATTTAAATGGGTTGTGCTCTGTCTGTAAAATGATTTACCATGCTAAATGTTTTTTGATAAAATGTGTGGCTTAAAGATTTTTGACAAGGATCACAGTTAGTGTCTGTCTGAATTACGGAATTATATTTTCACTTTTTTCCATAATGTTAACTGAATGGTGAAAATGAGAAATGACATTTTGAAATGAGTTAGGTTTCAGCAATGTATTGTAGTGCATATTGAAATGGGCTGTGTTCTGTGTCTAAATCGATTTACCATGTTAAATGATTTTTGCTGAAATGTGTGGCTATAATATTTTTCACAAGGGTCACACTGTGTGTGTATGTGAAATAAGGAATTATATTTTCATATTTTTCCATAATGTTAGCTGTGTGTGCTAACAATTTGTATCTTTTAACTTACAGGGTAGACTTCTTTTTAAAGTGTTTATCACGCTTGAATTCAATGCTGGTATAGAGATAGTGTAATGGTTTCATTAGACTTGTAAATATGCTCCTTTTTTACAAGCGCCTTGCGCAACCTTTAACATGGGGGAAGCAGTGAATGTATGGAGAGGGATAGGAATAGCAGATAGAAAACCTTATGAAATGGTGTGGGAGATGCATAAAGGATTTCACTAATGGCATCAATTGAGATGGAATATAAGATTAAGAGGGCATATTTACAAGCCTTGCATCATTAAATTTTTCAGTTCTGGCTGAATGTTCACCACCATTGAAGATGGCATTGGTGGTACTCTGGTTCTTGCAGTAGATGTACTAGGAGAAGAGTCCAGCTCCTGACATCTTTGCACCACAGCTCTATTCCTATTGTTGGGTGTATATTTTTTACATGGCGTTCCATGCTGAGGGTTCAGAATGAATATTTCTTATTAGGATTTCCTCTAGATAACACTGTGTCACAGATCTTGCAGGTGACCAGTGGTGCATTAACTTTTTTCTGATGTTCTGGAAAGCTGAAAAACGTCCAGACTAGAAAAATTGTGTGGCTTCTCTGAAAGCCAAAGAAGAATGATGAACATGGGAGGGGTCTTTCAAGAATTAGAGTAAGAATTATTATAAACCAATAAAATCTTTTGTTATAAGGTCACATGGTTGGATGTAAGTTTACGGAGTGTTTACGGAGCGTTTACGGAGTGCTCACGTAAGCTTATGTTGCGTTTACGTTTTTTTACGGAGCGCTTACGTCATCTTATGATGTTCTTATGTGGTACGCACCCTCGTGACATTTATAATTGTTTACATAAAGTTATATATGTTGTTTAAAAGTTTAAAATAAACATGTTCTTTATTATCTCAGTTGATATGTTCCTTTATATTGGATAATGATTATGTGGATATAATGATTTAGCACCCTCGTGAGATTTATATTTGTTTTTAATAAAGTTATATATGTTGTTTTAAAGTTTAAAATAAACATGTTCTTTATTAGTCCGGGTAATATGTTCCTTTATATTGTGCAATGAATACGTAGATATAACGATTTAAAGTTTATAAAACTTTCAGAGGTAAATAATAAATTCCTGTGTACATGCACATCTGTGCATGTACATTTGTGCCATGTTGCACACATACATGTCGTAAGACCATGTATGTGTGTGACATGGCACACAAGTCAGAATCAGGGATGCAACAGGCTGTCAAAGTGACAACCTGTGTCCCTTGTCAATTCAGCAATTTTATTGATTCGGTATTTACTGATTCGGTAATTGCCATTGATTCCTATTGGCCTCAAGACTTATAGGAATCAATGGCTATTACCAAATCGGTAAATACCGATTCGGTAAAATGACTGAATTATACAGATTTTGTAATTTCAAAAGAGAAATTACCTACATCCAAATTACCTACTCTTAAATATTGAAGTGGTATGATTTGGTATTTATGAGTAGGTAAATCGAGATTACGTACATTTGGCCTATTGAGTTGTAACATTTATATATATGTTACATTTCAGTGCTTTGGAAGTAGTACAATATACTATAGGTAAACACCTTATAGGTTTATGCTGTACCACATCCTTATAGTTTTGCACTTTGACATTCAGTATGACAAACTTTTACATACAAACATACAAATGTAGTTCTTTTCTTAACCAATAGAGGTAGTTGTAAAAAGAACTGTTTGGTACGCACCCTTACAAGATTTGTAATTGCTTAAATAAAGTTATATATGTTTTTTAAAAGCTGCTTAAATAAAGTTATATATGTTGTTTAAAAGTTGCTTAAATAAAGTTATATATGTTGTTTAAAAATTAAAATAAACATGTTCTTTATTATCCCAGATAATGTGTACTTTTATATTGTACAATGAATATGTAGATATAACGATAAAACATTTGGGGGTAAAAAATGAATTGCTGTGTACATGCACATCTGTGCATGTACATTTGTGCCATGTGGCATACATACATGTCGTAAGACCATGTATGTGTGTGACATTGCACACAAGTCAGAATCAGGGATGCAACAGGCTGTCAAAGTGACAACCTGTCCCCTTTGACAATTCGGTAATTTTACCGAATCGGTATTTACTGATTCAGTAATTGTCATTGATTCCTATTGGCCTCAAGACCCATAGGAATCAATGGCAATTACCGAATTGGTAAATACCGATTTGGTAAAATGACGGAATTAAACAGATTCGGTAATGTTAAAAGACAAATTACCTACATCCCATTTACTTAGTCTTAAATATTGAAGTGGTATGATTTGGGACGCGATGTTTGTAGGCATTTACTGGCCGGTAACGGCTGAATTTGGCTGTTGCTGACCGGTAAATGCCTTTTCCTATGTAGGAGGCATTTATTTACAGATTTGGTATTTTTACCGACTCTGTATTTACCGAATCGGTAAATACAGACTCGGTAAAAATACCAAATCTGTCAATTCTAATGTAGGTAGTACTGTTGACAGTGCTAGAGGCGTCTAAGAATTCGTTATTTACCACCCAATACAATTGGGTGATAAATAAGGAATTCCTGTGTACATGCACATCTGTGCATGTACACCTGTGCCATGTGGCACACATACATGCCCTAAGGGCATGTATGTGTGTCACATTGCACACAAGCCAAAAACAGGGGTGCTACAGGGTGTCAAAGTGATACCCTGTTCCCCCTGGCAGGATTCGGTATTTACTGATTCGGTAATTACCGAATCGATATTTGCCATTGATTCCTACGGTCTTCAAAGTACATAGGAATCAATGGCAAATACAGATTCGGTAATTATCGAATAGGTAATTACCGAATTTTACCGAATCGGTAATTAATTTGGTAAAAATACCTACATCCCAATTGCCAGTTCTTAAATACCGAATTGGTATGATTCATTATTTAAGAAGTGGTAATCTGGGATTAGCTATATCGGGTCCTCGGTATTTATGAGTAGGTAAATCGAGATTACGTACATCTGGCCCATTGATTTGTAACATATTTATATACGTATGTTACATTTCAGTGCTTTGGAAGTAGTACAGTATACTATAGGTAAACACCTTATAGGCTTATGCTGTACCACATCCTTATAGTTTTGCACTTTGACATTCACTATGACAAACTTTTACATGCAAACATAGAAATTTAGTTCTTTCTTTAACCAGTAGAGGTAGTTCTGTACATGTACTAGGAGAAGAGTCCTCCTCCTGATATCTTTGCACCACAGCTCTACTCCAATTGTTGGGGTGTATATTTTTTACACGGCGTTCCATGCTGTGGGTTCCAAATGAATATTTCTTATTTGGATTTCCTCTTGATAACACTGTGTCACAGATCTTGCAGGTGACCAGAGGTGCATTTACCTACCTTTTGATGTTCTGGAAAGCTGACAAATTTCCAGACTATGGACTCCTTCTTCTTACTTGGGTGAGGGTCCTCATCAACAAATTCTTCATTAGAAGAATGGTCAGAGTCTGGATGTTCAGCCATTTGGAAGTATTTTTCTGTAGCTAGGAGCTGTAGAAAAAAGGTGTTGCTTCTCTGAAAGCCAAAGAAGAATGATGAATATGGGAGGGGTCTTTAACAATTGGAGTAGGAAGTATTATAAACCAATTAAATCTTTTGTTTTGAGGTCACATGGTTGGACGTAAGCTTACGGAGCGCTTACGTTGCGTTTACGGAGCGCTTACGTAAGCTTACGTTGCGTTTACGCTCTATTTACGGAGCGCTGACGTCATCTTACGATGCGTTTACATATTACGCACCGTCGCAAGATTTATAATTGCCTAAAGTTATATATGGTCTTTAAAATTTTAAACATGTTCTTTATCATCCCAGATAATGTGTACCTTTATATTGTGCAATAAATACGTAGATATAACGATTTAAAGTTTATAAAACTTTCGGGGGTAAGAGCTCGAAGCTTTCACGGTGCGCGGACGGAGCTCTTACGCGAGATTTGTTATTACTTTAAAAAGTAATATACTGTTGTTAAAAGTTTAAAAAAAACATTTTCTACATTAAAGCAGATATTGTCTACCTTTAAAATCTACGTTAAAAACGTAGATATGTTTTAGAAATTTTAAAAATTTGTCGGGGTAAGAGCTCAGAGCATTTACGGTGCGTGTGCCCTGTAATCATATTAAAAAAAAAACCTTGAAAATAATAATTATATATATATTATATTAAATATATATATTCACTGAATAAACCATAGGTTTCAAGCCTTACATATAGTTAGGTATTAGCATTTAAAAAACCTTGCAAATTCACAAAAAAAAACATCGGTTTCAGGTCATATATAGTTAGGTATTAGCATTTAAAAAACCTTGAAAATTCACTGAAAAAACCATAGGTTTCAGGTCATATATAGTTAGGAATTAGCATTTAAAAAACCATTGAAATTGCTCCTATATAGTTAGTTGTACTAACTGTATTTCGCGCACCCGCAATCCACTGCTGATGATGTCACATATTACATCATTCATGACATGGTCAGTGACATCACTGATGACATCACTGATGACATCTCAAATGACATCACTGATGCTGATCACTATGTCTGTGACCAACAATAGACACGTTTACAGTTAATGTTGCATGAAACAATCTCTAAAAATATCTAAAAATCCTACCAAGGAAATTCAACAACTCATAACTCAGGTTACTAATCATGGCCTTGCACTTGGGTTCCTCAGTCGCAATGAATATCAGTTCCTGAACAAAAAGAATCCTAGAATACCGGTAATTTACACCTTACCGAAAATCCATAAGGACACTACATGGCCCCCAGGATGGCCAATAGTATCTGGTTGTGGCTCGGTTTTAGAGCCCCTCGGTCTATTTGTTAACTACTTTATTAAGGACTTTGTGCCTGTCACTGAATGTTACATTCGTGACAGCATGCATATGATTAAAATAATTGAAGATCTTCCATATGACCCCACATCCGGAGTACTTTGTACTCTGGATGTGGAGTCATTGTATACCAACATTCCTCACATTGACTCTATTTTGGTCATTCAAGAAGTTCTTGACGGACGACCGAGGCCGCATCAAGTTCCCACCCTTTTTATTTTACAGTTACTTGAAATTTGTTTAACAACATTTTTTTTCTGCTTTGATGATCAATACTAAGGCCAGATTAAGGGCACTTCGATGGGCGCAATTTTCGCCCCAAATCTGGCGATTCTTTATATGGATCACCTTGAATGTGGCCGTATTTTGACTTCGACTAACCCCTTCCATAGTGGCATTGCCCTATGGAAGAGGTATATCGATGACATTTTTTTGATTTGGCAAGAATCAGAAATCCTCCTAGCACAATTTTTAAATTGGCTTAACAGCAACTGTAGTGGACTTACATACACCTTATCCACCAGCCATGTATCCATTCCCTTCTTGGACCTTAACATTCAGTACCATGAAGGTCGTCTTATTACAGGATTGTATCGCAAACCCATGGAGCGTAACACTCTACTAAGTTATCAGAGCCATCACCCCCGTGCCTTACATGACTCCCTTCCATATTCACAGTTCCTGCGGTTACGCAGGAACTGTTATATGAAAGAGGACTATTTTCGTGAGGCTAAACATCTTAGCTCGAAACTAAAAACTAGGAGCTATCTACACAGGCTCATTCGGAGCTCATTGAAAAGAGCTTGGTATTGCCCAAGGGATATCTTATTTGAGCCGAAAGCGAAGATCACTGAGAATCGACTTGTATGTGTGACCACCTTTTGCCCAGCATCGAATCTCATTACTAAAAGTGTTAAGAAACACTGGCCTGTTGTAAATGCTGGAGTACTTGCTGTAGACAGACCCTTGTTTGCCTTCAAAAAATCAAAAAATATTAAAGACCATCTAGTGAGGGCTGCTTTACCTTCCACCAAAAACATTGACACCTTGGACGATCTATGGGGCCTCCCTCGGGTAACTGGTCATGTTAAATGTGGGAATTGCTCTATGTGTAACACCACCATTGAGGGCAAAGAATTCAGCTATGAGGATGCAAAGTTTACACGTAGATACCTCACTAACTGTAACAGCGTGAATGTTATTTATGCTATTCTGTGTCCATGCTCTAAGATCTATATAGGTCAGACTACCCATAAAGTACGACTAAGGATGTGCCAACACAGAAGTCGCATACGCTGCAAGACACCCAACGCACCGCTGGTTGATCCTTTCGGTGCACTGGCTCACACAGAACTGGATTTTCAATGGACTGTGATTACTCAAATCAAGATACCTCCAAGAGGGGCCAATGTACAACAGCTTCTGAATAAAGAAGAGCTCCACTGGATACTTAAAACCAAGAGTATTCAGAATTGGCTCAACCGGGCCGAAGACTGGACCCCACTACTATGAACTGTGTAATGAACTCCTGATGTGGTTTGCAAGCTTATAATATGATTAAGTTGATAATGTTTGTTCTGTTCATGTGATTCTTCGTACTATTGCTCAAATGATTCATTGCACTAGGTTCCCTTACAATTATGTAATCCTTAATTATAGCCGTTTTGTTGCCTATTGTCCCCCATTCCTGCAGAACCAGATAGTCTGGGTTTATTGAACGAACCACACTGCTATGATTTTAATATGTGCAGCGATAATTCCCCTGCGAACAACCCTTGTGGCAAAAAGGTACTCGGGTTGTTGCCCATGTTGTTGTCATGGTTACTCTTCGTACAGTCAACTGCGAGTGCGGTTTCACTAGCCCTTGTAAATAATATTATTGTCTATCTACACAGTGTTTTTGAAAATTATGATAATTCGGCCCTCACATTCAGGGCATGTTATTGCTATAGATTCGAACAAATGATGCCGATTATTGTTTTCGAGCTACTTAATATGGCCCGCTTAAACTCATACGCGATTGGTGGCATTGGCTCACATGACTGGGTTACACACTTTCTGACTGTTCCAAGATGGTTGCTCCGTGGTGGTCTATGATTGGTCTAATTCGGACCACATGACCGCGCGAGAGCTACTTCCTGGTTTTGGGTAATTGTCCCTGTAGGGCGATTCCACCCTTAGACGCGGATCGTATTGTCGGCCCGTCCTTGTTGTATCCAGGTAAGAGCACACAATTCAGGTTCCTGAATAGTTCTCTATATGACCTTTTCCCATTAATTACCGCGTGTTGTGGAGGAGTAATATAGCGTTTTTCTTTACAGCCAATCTTCTCACTACAGAGGCTGTATTGTTGCCTAATTGGTAAGCTGGTTTAATTTAAATATCAGCTAGTGAGTGGTTCACTCCCTTTGCCCATGATTTTAATTTATTCACTTTCCGATTCAGGTAGTTCCTAAACACTCAGGCTAGTGACATCTGCGCCATCCTTGCAGGTATAATTAATCCCCTCTCGTTTGCGATGAGGTGAGGTGACGGGCTCTTAAACATCCTTCACTTTATGCACTTGATCCATAGCTATACTCCCCTATAACACCTTGCGCTTAATATGGGCCATACTCACGACGTTAGAGGTCTGCACATAAGGGGTACGCTATGGGTTATCAATGTCTATGTATCCTCATACTCACGACGATAGAGGTCTGCACGAAAGAGTTATGGTACATTTTATTAAATGCTTATGAATCCTCAATTACACTTGTATGGGTTTGTTTCTAACGGGGATAACCGTTGCAACACTTAAGAGGCTATATTTTATGTGTATGTACAGTTTTTCTTAAAAATGCCCTAATCTATGGAAATTGTTTGTCTTTTTCTCTCCCTTCTTAATCTCTTGTCTGTTATATGGTTTGGCAATTATTGTCCCAAGTAGGGGTTGAGAAAGTTAATTTTGACTTTTTTACAACTTTTCAAAAGTAGAAGGCATATATTTAATGTCCTAAGGATGAACCTGTATTAACCCATAGGTTCGAAACGTTGTTGACTGTGTCACACTATATGCAGATGAAATGTATTAATTGATGCCAGCAATAGTGTGCATGTACTATCGTCTGACTGTGAATTAACTAGACAGACTGTTGAGTTGCCTTGTCTGTCTTTTTCCCTAGTGTGTCAGTTGACATCGGCTGGTGTCCTGCTGTTAACACTTTTTACATTTCTGAAAATTGCTTACTAAAAATAAATCTGGCTGGCTGGACAAAGAATATAGTGTCTATCTAGCCTATATTTATTTACTTGATAACCTTCCTTTGTCTAGGGACCACTGTCCTGTTTATACATGAAAAATTACAACTTGGTAATCAAATAACCTGTTAGATATAATAATGCATGTACACAATACCTATTTCTGTAACAAGTCAATAGACAAGTTAATAGACCACCATGAAACAAGCGCCACACTATGTAATCGATTCCATGATATTTATTTTAGAACAAATCAAAAATTGCATTTGCAATGACCATAGGTTGCGCGCAAAAGGAGAGGTGAAAGGATAAGAGAATAGTGGTGTTGGGTAGTGAGAGTTTGAATCAAAGAGTAAAGAGTAGACAATTCAATATATTTATAAATACTGATAACAAAGACCAGTTACAGCAAGCCTGTCCATAAAGGATTTACAAGTAATCTGTAAATTTCAGTATGCATTTAATGCAGATTCCAAAGGTATAAGGTAAGTTGTAGGTACAGGTCTTGATCAATAGGAGAGCGTCGACATTTCGACTCGACTTGTGCAGTGAGGGATTCAAACCTTTGCTGCGAGCCTTCATCAGGACTAACTATGATGGAAATGTTGAGTTAGATGGAGGGCTTATATGTGTGTGGTCAAGTAAAATAGGTCAAGTAATGGAAGATCTACTGACCTAGAACTGGAGCCAAGCCTGGCTGCACAGGTATGATTTCATAAACGTGCCGAAATGCTCAAAGTCGCCAAGGTACGAATGTTCTGGTGTGCTGCAATTACATCACCAGGTATATATTTCTTCAAGGATCAGAGAAACTGCCCCTTTCTGAAAAGTACATAAAATCAGGGGATTCAGTTACCACCCAAACAATTCTATGTCACAAGGGGCTAGTGAACTGCTTGATGAAGAGTCATACATGGTAAAGTATATTAATTAAATGGATGTGTATAAACAATATTTACAATTGAGAGCAAAAAGGATTACCCTCCCCGGAATCTCAAATTGGAAGGAATTATGGCAAGGTATAGTCATTTAAAGGATTGTGTATAATATATAAACCAAGGGCCAAAAAGATTACCCTCCCTGGAATATAAAGGTAAATCAATTCACCCTACTAGGATGCGGTGCAATACAATTGTATATACACTATTTACACACGAGGCCGAAATGGCCCCGCTCCCCGGAGTCTCAAATCAGAAAATGATTCACCCTAAAGGGATGTGATAACCCGCTCGATTAATGTGGGCACTCAAGCGTCCCATCGCGTATAGATACATGGAAAACGCAAGGTACATGCGGAGCCCCGTTTCACAATACCTTAGTCAGGAGGCCTCTGCTGCTCACACGGGATGCTGGCAAGAACTGGAAGTCCTGTCGGCCCGGTAATTGAAGCCTGCAAAGACGCGTGCGTAACGTGCATGCTGCCGTCTGGCGGGGAAGTTAAGCCCGGAGGCTATGATCATTAATCAGACAAAAGAAAAGGAAAATCGGGGCGCGAACATTTCTTTACGTTGCCATGACACTGGAATAGTATGAATGTAGTGTGACATTTCCCTTACATGATTAAACAATGTATTAATTCAACAGCGCATCGTGTCAGTCTTTGGATGTAACAATAGGCAATGGAATCCCTATACATTTGAATGCTGTGTTAATACATAGATGAGCAAAAATACATATTTACATGTTAAAGAACAGCGTGAATCTACATACATATAGACACTGTGTCAATGCATCGGTAAGCAATACTACATAATTACATGTTGAGAAACAGGGTGAATCTATTTACATTTGCAAAAAACAGGTGGTAGTGTTCCCAAAGGGAAACGTCCGCACACACTCTACAAAACAGTCTTAATATTTCTATATTTGGTACACATCAGGTAGTCTATGTCTTATAAGGAAAGTAATCGTTAAGAGGGTGCTACAGAAACTCAGGGCACCTACCACCTAAAGGTGCCGTTAGTGCACACTAAAAAGTGTGACACATACATTCAAACAAAATTTTGAGAAACTATTGACAGCACTCCTGTAGGCAAATAATGCTAACAGTTAGGGCATAAATTATAAGCCCTCAGTATATCAAACTCTACTAGTTATAGAGTATTCAGAAAAGAAACAGATGACAAGGTTGTGTTCAATAGAAATTGTCGACACAAGGGGTTTCAAAATATAGTCCACTTATTTCGTTTTCTTCAATCTTTATTATTTCAATTTCCATAAAAACAGATATTCCCAGCAAAAAATAGAGATCACCAACACGTGTTTCGTCCTACACAAGGACTTTTTCAAGGCATAAGTATGGCGACCTGAAATTTGTGTGTAGCATCAAGTTTGAGCAGAACCAACCGTAGTTTAGAAATGAAGCTTAGTATCCAGGGTGTATAAGTTGCAGGGTGAAAGATGGAATCTATTTACATGTGCACTATTAAAAACACATTAACACAAAATTGTATTTACATAATTACATGTAGAGAACTGTGAATGTAAGGGGATTCACATTACACGTGCACTGTATTAAGTTCATTCTACTACCGACTAAGCAAGGATCACACATTAGCCAATCTGTGTCTTCTAGTATGCCTATTTTTCAAAGGTGCAGATTAGCAGCTTGGCGAGCAATTTAATCACATTCATTCAAACCTTTCAATATAGTGTTAAAGGTATGGATCCATTTACATTCTCGGTAGTTAAGGTTGTGGCTAGTACACCCTCCCGGGTGGTTGACGTGTACCTTTTCGATAACCCACCATCTCAAGCTTTCTGCAGTGTGGCCAAATTGCGTAAAATGCTCAACTAATGGAGCTCCCTGTGTTGTGCATCTGATTTTCTACAATGTTGCAAAGTTCGACACTTGACCTTTTGGGTTGTCTGGCCTATGTACAAAAAAAAATCGAAGGTTACTGGATGGTGTATATAACTCCAGAGGAGTTACAGTTAGTGTTTTCTTTGTGGGTATGGGTGTAGTCATTATGTGTAAATGATTGGATTTCGCTCGTTAATGGGCATGCCTTGCAGCTCCCACATTTGTAGTGGCCCACAATAGGAGGCATGTTCCACAAGCGGGTCTGGATATTCACTCTTCTTGAGGGGAGTAAAGATTTAACTAATGTGTTCCTAAGGCTTTTAGCTTTGCGGAACGCATGCATCGGTGGTTCCGGCATATTCAAGTCATCAGCAATCATATGCCAGTGTTTATTGATTGTATTTTTGATCTGATTACTTTTGGTGCAAAAAGTCGTGACAGACGTGGGTCTGTTCTTTGAAATGTTCTCCTTCTCTCTAGGAGTTTAAAGGGATTCCCTATGGTTGTACCATGCTCTTTTTTGTGCCTTTTTGAGTAGCCTGATCGGGAGATTGCAGCTAACCTGTGCCCAACGCGTAGACGCTGGGAAGCCATCGGGCAGAGCCGTGAGGTGAACGGCAGTAAAACCTTGCAGCGGGGAGCGCCGGGAGATTCCCGGGGACTACAGCTTCCAGCAGCCTCTGGGGCGGCGCGCCCGTGACGCGTGGAGAGCGCCCGGAGGCGCTTCAAAGGCAGACACCGGCCTCTCGCCCCGCGAGTCGCGCGCAGGAGAAGCCCGGGACAAGGGCGGGGCCGTCTGTGGCCGTCAGAGGCCGGAGCGGGCGCACCGCTCTAACATCACGAACTAAGGTACATTATTCACCCTTGACCCTCTCATTTTTGCTGATGAACTGTGGAACATTGATACTATTGTTTCGCATACGCGCTGGGAGCGCCTACATATTGACTTTACTGTATTGAGCTGCTTTTTCTCTGCATCGTGTGTGGCCCACTGCATCCTTGGCATCAACTATTCAACTACTTATTGATTCGCCAGAATAGAATTGCCATCTGACTGCATTCTGGGGTTGGGTTATTACACCAATATCTAACTTTAATATGTCTCCAAGGGGTAGCCGCAGTAGAACTGCAGCCAGGGGAGGCTCAGTGACTGGCCCTATAGACAACTTTATAATCAGGGCCAATGATGCCATAGACCAGGGTATTTTACTTTTGGAACGCAGGGTCTCACAAGACCTACTTCAAGCTAAACGTTCATCCCTTGGACTTATCGCATCTGCCGCCACACCCAACCAGGCCATGTCCAGCAACATCAGACCCCTAATTGATGTTCGCGCAGATATACATTCTATTCCAAATGAGGTAAATCTATCTGCCTCAATACCACTGATAGACTCCGATACAGATATAAGCATGGACCGGGAGAAAACGCCTGATCTGGAGAAAATGCCTTAATCCTACCCTAGAAGTAACATCAGTAGATAGCACAAGGCAATTAAGAGGTAGAAGGGAGGGTGCTATCCAGAAACAAAGATCACATGCATCAAAGTCCTGTATTCCCAAGGTTAGGAAACAAGGGTTGACCAAAAGAAAGACTAGGAAAGGTGCCAACTCTTGCCTAAGTACGAGAAGGACAAAGGAGACTATCGAGGAAGAAGATAGCGAGGAACACCAAGGGGGGATGCAAGATAAGGATGGCAAACTTGATGTCAATACTGCAAATGATCACATGCTAGAAAGACTGGGTGTGCTACTCAGCATTTATCTGTCCCCTATAGAAAGTAGGTTCACCCGCATAGAAAAGCTACCAGCCGAACTAAGTACTCCCATTAAGTACTTATCTAGAGAAGGCGCCCCTAATGGTACATCAATTAAATCAAGCTCTACCAAGCCTGCTGGCACCAAACCAAGCAATCCCCAAGCGCCAACTACTAACACAGTACATAGGCCGCCGCAGGTTCCAGTCAATGGGACTATTACTGATCAGCTAGCTCTGAACCCCAATATTACTAAAGTAGCCTCAGATCTAAGGAAGGATCAAAATACTAAACAGCCGAAGGGGATCCCTATGACTCAATCTCATAACCCTTCGATTAGTTTACCCATGGCCCAACCTCCCCAAAAAACTACAAGTCAGGTTCCCTCACGTATTAACTTACCACCAGAGTGTTGGGCATACGTATTGGTCCTAGTTAACGTTTCGAAATTAAGGAAGGATCAAGAAGAAACCCCTATATCGCTTAAAAACAAAACTCTACACTGGTTGATTGTAAATTGTAATTTTCCTATAGAAGAGGCAAGGGAGATCAACCACACTCAAAGAGTGGGCTGGATAGGCCCACTGAGGAAAAAGTTTGAGGGTGACTGTGTAACAATAAGTTTTAAAAATCCCCAATGGGCGGAGAAAACACTTGCTAGCGCCCCATTACCCTCACCATGGGAATTTAATACTACTCTCCTTCCACTAGGCTATTTTTATAGACATCTGATATCTCCCAAACAAAATATGGTAAATAATTTTACCATCCAACAGCAGGATTTGAACTTTGGAGCTAGGATTAAATCGCCGCTTTTTTCTCAAAACCAAGATTTTAATTACCCAAATGGACATCCATGGCAACATCAGGCCCCAATGCCAGTACCTCCTCAATATCCTATGCATTATCCGCAATTCCCAACAATGCCCCAGCACGATTATAGAGAAAGGCCCTACCCAGTTACTACCTCAAATTTTTTCAAACCAATAACTGATGCTAGGCCATTGTTTAACATCCCTACTCATAATCGGTTCGAATACTTCTCCAACTTAGATGAGCAGGACTGACTGGACAAAATGGCTAAAAGTAATACCATTACCCAAGTTACAAATAATAGCCATGTGGACCAGCCAGTATTAACTGAAGAACGCCCAGTCCTGAATACTATTGCAAACAACCCGACCACTAACAGTACATTATCTGTTGCTGTTAACACCATCAAGAATAAAACGGGGAGTATCGGGGGCAAGCCCAGTAAGTGTCAAAGTACCCATGGCTTATCAATTCTCAGCTGGAATGTGGCAGGACTGGAATCTAAGCTTCTGGACCCCGCATGGGCTGAGATAATTGACGACATGGATATTCTTATGTTCCAAGAAACATGGGCTGTAGGGAATTTATACATTGAGGGCTACCACTGCTTCAGCATAACATCACCCAAACCTAGTTTTGGTAGAGCAGTGGGTGGCTTGTTCATTGGGATTAAGATCCTGACAGGTGGATCAATTAAAGAACTGCCTAGCGATAATCCCAATATCCAAATCCTAGAATTCAAGCTAAAGTCAAAGACCACGATTTATTTAATTATTTTTTACAATAATGATTTTTATCATGTACCGAATAAGAACTTTTTGGCATTATCAAAAGTCTTAAATAAATTGGAATGTTTTTTATTATCAGATACAGAATCAGGAATTCTAATAGGGGGCAATTTCAATGCTAAAATAATAAAGAGATACGGGCCTGAGAACGGGACCTACCAAGATCAAGCAGAACGCAGGGGTACTGAATTGTCTAATATATTAATTGAATTAGACCTCGCTGACGCTATGAGAGTAGGGTACAGCCCTAGTTCCCCTTACGCCCCCACGTTTATAAGCAGGGTCAGTAGCTCCATCATTGATTATATATTTATGACACCTCTGCTAATAGACTGTATAGTAAAAACTTCTGTGGTGGGGACATCTTTCAGTGATCATAATCCATTAACTGTAATTTTGAATCTCGCACCGAGCCCTATTTTTATGAATTTAAATGGTGCAAGGTACATCACACCATCAATTGATGGTCTACGATTAAAATGGAGGGGAGTGGACTGTGGGGCAATTTTAGACAAAGTACAAACGACACATCCACAGCTGATTGAGTCTTGTCTATCCTCAAGTAGTAATTACGATAAGATAATCGCTGATTTCGAAGTACTATGCTCCACTATAAAAACGTTTTTGTCTGTCCCACTACCCAAGGAAGGCAAAGAGTCAAGGTGGTTTGACTCACCGTGTTCCTTGGCAAACAGGGAGTTAAGAAAGGCACTTTCTGCTAAACCTAGGTGCAAAGTGACCATTCAAGCAGCCAGGAAACATTATAAAGCTGAAATATCTGAAAGAAAGGCTAATCTGCTATCTGAACAGTGGCAATTACTGGTGACTAGTGCTAATTTGGGTGGCAGCGGCCCTTTTTGGGCCGCCGTTAGAAAAACGAGAGAAATGGGCAAGAAGCTTAACCAAATCAGTTGTAATATTACAAGCGATGTATGGGAGACTCATTTCTCAAACATTTATGCAGCACCACTAGAGGAACACTGTATTTCTAATTCAGGACGATTGTGTGGTTTACAGATCGAAGATGAAAACAGTCAAGCGAAACCGCTTGCCCTCTACGCACTGTTGCGATTCCAACATTGGAAGTTGCTTAATACATGAATCTAAATATGACACACATTTGCCATACTATGTATAAAGACACTTCAAACTTTTTTACTTTTCAAGTTTATATTTTTACAGACACATTATATGTATCAAGCATAATATGCATTTGGTATAGGTAAATACCGTAAATTCATGATTTTTTCGAAAGAAATATATAAAACATTAATGTTTACATCACATCATGATAAAGGTAATTATCAACCAAGTTTTCCCTGCCCATTGCATTTCGGGCCACCTGGCCCTTCGTCAGGGGCGGTACCTGAAAACACAAAGCAATAAGGTTCTGTCACTTAAATGCATTGGGTACTTCAACTGCAAAGTTCATAGAATGCCACAAAATACGTTTTTACTGACAACAAACTTTTTTTTTTTTTTCCTTGAAAATTCCTATTGAATCAAACAACCTCTTAATTAATCGGATTATGGATTTCTCGCACTCACTTGTATGAATGGGAAGGACAAATGATGTAAATGAACAACTGAATTGGACTGGGCCAGTGTAAAAAACTTGATCCGTCGCTCTGGGGAAGAGACGTACAACCTCAATCATATGGTCAACACAATTTAAATGGATGAGATACGAAAGCTAGGCGGCACTGACAAACACCACGACTTACTGGAAAGACGTCAACACTACTGCGTGATGCAATCCTTACGTGCGAGACGTAGCTAACCCTTAGCTGATGATCACAAACGCACTCTCGCCTCTATCGTCAATAACGGAGAACGCACCTGTAATAGTCCATCAAGAAAAAAAGAAACGAAACAGCTGACTTAGATGAGCCGTTATATCCAAGTACAGGGCTAATATAACGAGTCTCTAGCACACATGTTTACATGCTCCTAAGATCACACACAACAAAAAAAATGAATATAAACGTGGAGCACACCTCATCAATGTAGCGAAATGCAATGACGGTCGACGTGTTCACGAGGTAACTGTCCCAAACCGATGTGCCGAAAAAACTGTAAACAACCACAAAAACAGCAACATTAATCTATCTGAACATTGTCTTTCAAAAGACTACTGGGCCATATCTCAATTGTTAATACCTTGTGCTGCTCAAGGCGATAACTCCAATACTACGATCCTCCCTCTCTCTCTCCTCGTAATCACGAGTGTCCGGTACACGAGTAGATAAGAACGCCGAGCTAGGTGCGACGGCCTATTTCAATGACGTGGGAAGAAAAATAAAAAACGGACTTGTGACATGAAAAGGGTCGCGTAAAGGCAAAACGGAGGCGCCATGTTTGTGTGGTGAAATGTTGGAGTGAATTGCTAATGGATATGGATACAAGTTAACACTGACAGTGAAAATGAACAATAAAAAATTATAATACTTTGTCATACAGAGAAATCCATCATATCATATTGCGAACAAAGATAATAATGACAGCGGTCCACCAGCGTACTCGTCTGTGCAATTATCAGAGGAAGCAGATTAAATCAACTCGATCATTGATCCCTTTGGGATCTTGTGTCTCCAGTTTTCTTATCCAGTGTATTTCTCTCTGCAATAAAGTTTTGGTGAGGCTCTTTACGGGTGATGGGATGACCACTTCAAGTATCTGGAATTTTATTTGGGCAATTGTAGGTCTGTTTTTGTCCCAGTGTACTGCAAAACTGCTGTTGATGTTTTTGTTACGAATAGTACTTTTGTGTTCTGATATCCGTATTTTAATTTTTCTTTCTGTTTTGCCCACATACAACAATCCGCAAGGACATTTGATGGCATATATCACATTCATGGAGTTGCAGTCTGCGTTAATCCTGGTAGGAATGGTTTCTCCAGTATGTGGGTGTTTCACTGTATCAGATACTATCACGTTGTTGCAATGTACGCAGTTTTGGCACTTTTTCATTCCTTTGTAGTTCCCTAGAGTTTTCATAGGATTGGATTTCAGTAGTTCATTGATGTTGCGAGACCTTTTGTAAGCAAAGATGGGTTTGTTGATGAACAGTTCTTTGAAGTCAGTCTCATTGCTAAGCAGTTCCCAATGGCGATTGATACTCTTTTTTTATCTCTTGTGAACTGGTGGAATATTTTGAAACAAATACCTGGCGTTGTTGTTGTTGTTTAGTTTTTTTGAGGAACAAAGTTTCCCTGGCTAGTTTTTCAGTTTTTTCTTTAGCTGTTTCCAATACTGTAATTGGGTACTTTTTCGATACATACTTGGTGAAAATGGTGGTAAGATTGGTCTGTAGAGTCTCCTCCTGAGAGCAAATTCTTTTCGCTCTTAGCATCAAAGAATAAGGCAGATTGTCAATGAGGTTCTTTGAATGAAAACTGTTGTATGCAAGAGCTGTGTTCTTGTCTGTTGCCTTGTGGTATACCTCAGTGTCAAGAGTGTCATCTCTCAGTTTCACTAGTACATCCAAAAATGGAATGACTTTCTTGTTGATATTGTGCATGAATTGGATATTCTCATCATGTGAGTTCAACTCAGATATCTTTTGTTTCAACAACATTTTGGAATTTTGCCAGATTAGAAAGATGTCGTCTATATAACGGCAATTAAGAACTATGTTGTCAGTCCAATCACTGTCAGTTGTCAAGAATTGATCTTCAAACCTTGCCATATATGTATTAGCGTAGGCTGGGGCCCCAGAAAAGCCCATTGAGGTACCCTTATTCTGTAGATAGTAAACATTGTTCCATGTAAAATAGCTATGGTGAAGACTGAAATGCAAAAGTTCTAATAAGAAAACTTTGTTGACAGGTAAGTTCTCTTGTTTTAGCAGAGCCCTTTCCACTGCCTCTATTCCTGCGGAGTGCGGAATAGAGGTGTATAGGGCTTTGACATCCAAAGTACATAGCAACATTCCTGGTTTTACAGCAACTTTCATGAGTTTGTGTAGAAAGTGTGTTGTGTCTTTTGTATAAGAATACCATGACTGAACAAAAGGTTGCAAGAACTGATCAATAAATTGTCCCAGAGGCTCGAAGATGGTGCCACACCCGGTGACTATGGGGCGAAATGGTGGGTTGGAAAGATTTTTATGGACTTTAGGTAGCATGTAAAATCCTGGCTGCTTTGGAAATGGAACTGTGAGAAATTGTCGTGTTTTGGTGTTTATCCATTTCATATTTTCAGCTGCATCCAATATTTTGTCTAATGTTTCCTTTAATTCCTTAATAGGATCATGTTCCAATTTTAGATACGTGTAGACGTCAGATATATGCTCATTGACTTTGGACTCATAAAATGTCCGATCCATCACAACAATGGCGCCACCCTTGTCAGCTTGCTGAATATGTATCCTGGGATTTTCTGAAAGGTCTTTTAAATGTATCCCTCTCATATTTGGAAAGATTCCGGTGGCATTTTTTATTAGTGTTGATCTGTTTCAGGTCATTTAGTACAAGATTTTCAAATGCATCCAAAATCTTGTGAGATGTTGGTGCCTGGAAAGTGGATTTGGGTCTAAACTCCAAATACTCCAGTGGATCTAACTCTGTTCCTTGGTCTGGAAGATTGGAAAAAAAGTATCTCAAACGTAAAATTCTCATAAATTTGAAAAAGTCAATTTCGATCTCAAGCGGATTTGTTTGATAAGTTGGCACAAAGTTCAATCCTTTGTTGAGAACTTTTGTTTGTTGAATTGTCAAATTGTGTGTTGAGATGTTTATCACTAGGTTAGTCGGGTACTCCTCAGGTTGGGTTTTGTTACTTCCTTTACCTCTCCTAGTTTTCCTTTGGCTTTTCCAGGTGGTTGGGTGGTCTCCGCGTCCTGGGTGGAAAAAGACGTTTTAGAGGAGGCGGCTCCTTCAGTAATCGTTGTGTCTGATGCACCTGATGCTGTTGTAACCACCGTTGGAGGTGCCCTGTTAGCATTAGTATCACCCTCTGAAGCTACACTCTCTTGGGAGGACGTATTAGGGGTTCGTTTTATAAAGGTTCTCCTCTGGGCGTACACCTCCGCCCACGTGTACACTTCGTTCAGCTTGTAATCGAGTGTATCTCGCTTGTATTTCCTGAGTTTACCCTCCTGAATCTCTTTGGAGTGTTTCTCCATTCTAGCATTCATTTCCTCCAAAAATTTTGACCAATCTTCTGAGTCCATTCTAGTTTGTAAGTCTGATTCAATAAGTGCAATTTCATCAGTGATTTCCTTGATAACTACTGCAAGTTCCTCTAATAGTAATAGAATCCAGTCTAAGGAACATTTGTTAAGCACTGCATACCAGCGGTCCATAAAATCTTTCTTCATGTGAAAACGGAAAAGCATAGGTTTGATGGGCATTCTTAAGCCTCTTGGAATTCTCTTTGCGCGATGATATTGCAAAAGTGTGGACGCATGGAGGCGCTGGTTCAATTGTCTTTTTGTCAGGAACTCAAGTTGTTTAAGTTGTTGTGACAAGCTACTCCCCTGCACATTGAAGGACCTAACATCATGGATCAGGGAATAGATTTCTGAGGCTTGTTCATTGGTGTACGCTAAAATGTTAGCTCGATTGTCCGTAAGACTAGTTATGGCATCAAACGACATTATCGGAAGTGGCTGCTCAATCCCTGTGGACAGGGTACAAAACAACAATTAGTGATGGGAGAGGCACTCCTTTAGTATTCACAAATCAATACTCAATACAGATCGAAGCTCACAAAGTTAAAATAGCCATAAAAGAGAGTCTGGGAAATAAGGCGCCCGGTCCCGATGGCCTTCCAATAGACATTATCAAGCATAACGCTGACTTATGGACACCCATACTTCTTAATGTTTTTAACAGCCTTCCAACAGCAGCTATGCCGGCCACATGGGCAACTAGTATTATCGTCCCAATTTACAAAAAGGGAGATAGGTCAGAACCAGCTAATTATCGCCCAATCTCCCTTTTGGACAATACTTTAAAAATTTTGCGACGTATAATCTATAATAGACTACTTGAATGGGCGGAAGATACAGACTTCCTGGACCCTTGTCAGATGGGATTCCGGAGCGGGGTAGGAACAGTGGAGCAATGTTTGAACCTGAAATTAATAATTGATAAGTACAGCATTGCTAAATCATCCCCTACCTACCTCGCTTTTATGGATCTCTCATCTGCTTTTGACTTGGTGAATAGATCCAAACTCTGGTCAATTTTATCACACAATGGCCTTGATGACACCCTTGTGAGCTTCCTTGCCTACCTACATACCGACTTGAAAGCACGAGTACGAATCGGGACGGGCGGAGAAGTCTCAGGAGCCATTGGTATAGGTAGAGGGGTGAGACAGGGGTGCGTTCTAGCACCCCTGTTGTTCATCATCTATATCAATGGTTTATCTAACTGCCTGAAAAAAGCCACAACAGATATTTCAATAATTTCAGGGAAACCTTTACCAGTGCTTTGATATGCAGACGATGCAGTGATTATTGCCCGCACACCAAATGCTCTTCGTCTGCTTGTACATACTTTTGTTACTTTTATGGAGGGTCTGGATTTAAGGGTCAATTTAAAAAAATCTTTTATTATGTCCTGCGGTCCTGGCAAAAGGAAACTCAACACCATACAGATAGGCACAGATAAATTAGAATCTGTTCCTACATTTCCTTATTTAGGGTTGGTTCTCGCTGCGAACGGCTCGTGGAGTGGGCATTTAGCCCACGCCACGAGCAAGTTCTCGAAAGCCACCAATTCTGTTTTGAGTCTTCCGCGCCCAAAGAAAATCGGTGCCACTAAGGCTATTTTAAAGATCTTTAAATTACAGTGCTCACCTGTTGCCTCATATGGAGCTGAGGTCTGGGGGTCGGGAAGCAGTCATTGTATACAACTAGAGGAAAGTCGCTTTGTAGAAAAATGTTGGGCGTCTCGATCTCATCCTCTGATTTTATTTGCCATAGTGAATTGAACCTTCCGTATATAAGTGATTTTATCAGAGCCAGACCAGCACTTTTTTGGATCAGAGTCTGGAGGAATAATGCGGCCGTCCTCACACAAAACATCATAAAGGACTGTTTAAACTGTGATCATGGAATGGCTATTCCATGGCTCCTAGAAGTTTCTAAATCTCTTATTGCAGTGGATAGAGGTAATTTGTTTACTGATCCTATGTCAATTGAAACCAAGGATAAACTTGAAATCAAAAATGCACTGTATGCACTTTATAACACTGAAAGGATAGGAAGAGAATTGCAGAAATCAAGTGTTGCAAAATACGTAGGGTACGAACTGTGTAGACAACCCCTCCCGATTTATCTGTCCCTTCCTATGACTAGTTGGGAGAGATCACTTTTGATTCGCTTAAGGGCGGGTACAGTAAAATTTTTGTTGTCTTTCCCCTTGGGGTATCGCCACAGTGCCGACTTTGATCCATGCCCCTGTGGCGGTGTTAGCACACAAGATGATTTGTACTTCCTTTTCTTTTGTACATTTTATCTTAGATTTATCAAATGGCTCTTAACTCCGTATTTTAAGAAATACAGACCACCCTCACTTAAAGAATCGTATAGTATGTTAGTTTCCCTGGATACTGATGAATTAATTTTTCGCAGCAGCACTTTAAGACTGGCTATACGAGTGCGTAAAACGATGGAAAATCCCTGAAAATAGAAACCCGTTTCATTGGAGCTTATTGCACTTTACTGTAATTGTATGGAACTCTATATCTCTGCACTATTTTGTAATTGTATGAACCCTATATCATGAAATATTTTTATAATGCTTTTTTCTTTTTGCATGTTTGTATATTTTAATGAATTGCTGTTTTTATTGCGGTACTTTCATGAATTTTACGAAATTCGAATAAAGGTCTTTTGAACTTGAACTATATAGAACTTGAAATATATATATATATATATATATATATATATATATATATTCACTGAAAAAACCATAGGTTATAGACCATATATAGTTAGGAATTCGCATTTACAAAACCTTATTTTACTCACACAAAACCATTGAAATTCCATATATAGTTAGTTGCACTAACTATATATCGCGCACCCGCAATCCACTGCTGATGGTGTCACATATTACATCATTCATGACATGGTCAGTGACATCACTGATGACATCACTGATGACATCTCAAATGACATCACTGATGACATCACTGATGACAACATCCAGTGACTGTATGTTTCTGTAAAGTTAAAATATGTCTTACATATTGAAGAATGAGTGGATGTATAAGTGTCTGGATGAAGGATTTAGTAGGTGCATGACTGACTGTATGAGTGAGTGATTAAATGTGTCTCACTGAGTGCATGGGTTAGTGACTAAACTGTCTTAATTTGTGCATCATTATGTCTGTTGTCCTGTAAACTGTTGCATGTGTTGATAAGTAGCTATATGAGTAACTATATGGGTTATTGATTGGTTGCCCAAGTATTTGTATGGGAGACTGAGTGTGTGTGGGGGTGGCTGGGAGGTGTATGACTCTGTGCATAGATGTGTGAGCAGTTGATTCACTAGATGTATGGTTTCAAAAGTGCATGTGGAAACAGCTGTATGGGCGGTTGACTGTGTGCATGAGTGTATTGGTGAGGGAATGGATATCTCAGTGCTACATGTCAAAGTAAGTACATATGTAAAACACAGTACATGTGAGAGTTGACATATATAAATAACTGTGCATAAGAGCCAGTGAATGTGTGAGTGGCTGTATGGATCATTGTGAACTTGTATCAGGGATTGTACAAGAGAGTAAATATGTGTTAGTATATGTTTGAATAAGTAAAGTTTGTATAACTGTATAGTTGAGGAAATGGAGGTGTGATTGATTCTTTGCATGACTGACTAGGTGTGTGAGTAACTCCACGGATGAGTGACAGTCTGTGAGTGTCTGTTTACACTGATTGTATCTAAGGTTATATTAGAGTCTGAAGAGGTTCATCGTATTATCACATGAATGATATCATCAGTGATGTGATCAGTAATGTCATTTGAGATGTCATCAGTGATGTCATCAGTGATGTCACTGACCATGTCATGAATGATGTAATATGTGACATCATCAGCAGTGGATTGCGGGTGCGCGATATATAGTTAGTGCAACTAACTATATATGGAATTTCAATGGTTTTGTGTGAGTAAAATAAGGTTTTGTAAATGCGAATTCCTAACTGTATATGGTCTATAACCTATGGTTTTTTCAGTGAATTTTCAAGGTTTTGTAAATGCTAATTCCTAACTATATATGGTCTATAACCTATGGTTTTTTCAGTGAATTTTCAAGGTTTTGTAAATGCTAATTCCTAACTATATATGGTCTATAGCCTATGGTTTTTTCAGTGAATATATATATATACATACATATATAAACATATATCATCTGTATATCTATATAAATACAAACATAAATGCATGCATACATATACTTATATGCATACAGATGCATGTTATTTACATAAAAGATGAAAAAACACTAATAAAAGCAAAGCTAAAAAGCCACCTCATAACAAACAGAATGGCTTTAACTGAAACGAGGGCGAGATCTATTGCATTTTCAATGCTTGTTTACTTTGGTTCCATCAAGAAGGCATTCAGATGTGTCACACATTTGCCATAAATTCTGAATGTTAGCACTCTAGTTGCACATTAGTTCACTGTAGTAAAGCTACTGCTCACCAGGGACGTCTGCTGCTGGTATTCAAAGTGCATGTTTCAGTCTGCATGTCAGAATTTTTTTAATGAAATAGAAGAGGATTTGAGAAGTCACTCAAAATGATCCCTAATTTTTCTTTCTGAAGGACTAATCCTACTTTCTATGGCAAAATTAGCCCCCTCATGTTGTTCCTTTTTAAATTGAGTGTTTTCAGACTTACCACTTCATTCCAATCAAGATGGCTTCTGGTGTGCCATACTTTTGTCATAAGTAAGACTGTTAGCGCTCTAGTTGTTCTTTAGAACACTCTGGGACATTCTGTCATTGGGCTATACTTGGGGTACATCTGGGTGATATTTGGGCTACATTTAGGCTCTTTTGTCTCTGGTGGCCATCTTGGGAGACTGTATGTCAGAATTTTTTAATGAAATTGAAGAGGGTTTGAGAAGTCACTCAAAATGTGCCCTAATTTTTCTTTCTGCAGCACTAATCATAATTCATATGGCAAAATATACCCCCTCATTTTGTTCCTTTTTAAATTAAATGTTTTAAGAGTTACCACTTTATTCCAATCAAGATGGCTTCAGGTGTGCCATACCTTTGTAATAAGTAGGACTGTTAGCGCTCTAGTTGTTCTTTAGAACACCCTGGGACATTCTGTCATTGGGCTATACTTGGGCTACATCTGGGTGATATTTGGGCTACATTTGGGCTCTTTTGTCTCTGGTGGCCATTTTGGGAGACTGCATGTCAGAATGTTTTAATGAAATAGAAAAGGATTTGAGAAGTCACTCAAAATGTGCCCTAATTTTTCATTCTGCAGCACTAATCATACTTTCTATGGCAAAATATACCCTCTCATGTTGTATCTTTTTAAATTAAATGTTTTAAGAGTTACCACTTTATTCCAATCAAGATGGCTTTAGGTGTGCCATACCTTTGTAATAAGTAGGACTGTTAGCGCTCTAGTTGTTCTTTAGAACACTCTAGGAGGCTGCAGTAGAACACAAAGGAATCAACTGACAGTCTCTGTCCTTGTTGGATGTACATGTTTTACTGAGAATGTCAGACTTCATTTTCACATGACTGAGAAAAATAATGTGAATTTACAGAAAATATGCTTTCAGTTTAGCTTATAGATCCCCTTCCAAACCACTGTGGGAAAATCATGAGATATTAGTTTTCTTTCAAACAATATTCATGATATCACAGCAGAAGGTTTTTTCACATGGTAAAATCACCTTAGAACCCACCACAATTCCTAAAACGAGTATGGTACCATCAACACATGATTTATAATGTAACTAAAGTCCTAAAACCCTCTATTAACTACAATGCTTTTTAATGAGGTGCTATCATGTATATTGGTCCCAAGATGGCTGCCAACACTTCTTGGATGAAGTGCTGACAGCCAATCAGATCAGATGTGTGGTTAGGCTCCGCCCAGATATATATCTTTTTTTGAACCTAAATTACTCAAAATCCACTGGAGCACATATATTGAGACCTAGCAAAGGCACATCGGGCTAACAGTCCCTACAATTTTGCCAAGTTTCGTGCAAATCCATTCAGCCGTTCGAGCTAAAAGTGAGGCCAACCGCCCTATGGAAATTAACATGGGAAAAACGCGTTTTGGGACCCTCCTTTTTTCTCGGCCCCCCCTTGATGAAACCCCCCCAAATTGTCAGGGGCTGCTCAGAAACAAAATGTTCCATTTTCCTGAAAATTTCAGCCAATTCCGTCCACAAACGCCAAAGTTATTAGACATAGAATTTTCAAAAATCCCATAGAGAAAAAATCCTAACTATATATACCTACTGGCGACCGCCAGTAGGTAATATATATATATATATATATATATATATATATATATATATATATATATATATATATATATATATATATATATATATATATATCTATATCTCCAGGGCCTTTATTATGAGGCCACTGGTAGTCAAGTCAGAATGTACTGAGTTAGACTCAAGTTCAGTCAGTAAATGCCCAAAGTTCAACTGTGCTCATTTTCAAAATCTAACCGCTCGTTGGGGCTGGCAGGATTCAATGGGCAGTTGGCAAGTCTCTTTGTGTATGGCAGAGCCATACGTAGGTCATGTCCAGCAAAGTGCCGGCCCAGCCCTCTGTCACAATTTGCAGCACAGGTCTATGATCTGGTCAGCAAAGCTCTGATTGCGGCAGTTAATCTGTAGAGCTGCTTCCTCTAAACCAGTGGCGGTCAGTAATTTTGACAAGGAGAAGAGGCGGGCAGGCCACACATATACACTCTCTCACACCCATGCATTCAGAATGCACATGCACACACCCATTCACAACACTCACAACAAATGTATACATTTATACAAGCACACACGCACGCACCAAACATTCAAATAGAGAAGCGTGCTTGTTCTGCAGCTCTGGGAGAGGAAAGCTTCAGAGGTCCCAAGAAGTCAGTGACTGCTGCCTTCCTTTATAGGCTGACCCTAGGTCAGCCAATAAGGGGCAGCCGTCCCACACTCATCACAAAGTGGAATGGGTTCAGTGAGAGTTGCTGACCCCACCCCATTCTGTGACGAGGTGTCACTGACTGACACTCGGCCCGGGGCACTTCAGGGCTTAAAGCTGAAGCACCAAGGTCCGAGGCAATCATGGTGCTCCTCTTTGTCACAAGGGGAGGGCCTTGAGGCACTTTTGTCAGGCTGAGGAGGTCACGCCCACAGAGCTGTGAAATCCTCAGCCTAGCAAAGTTCAGCTCAAGCAGCCCGAAGCCTTCACATTTAGTGCATGTCTAGCTTCCGGCTGCCTGACTTCAACAAGAACAATGTCTGCCTGGTTGACCTTTGCTCAGTCTGACAGACACTGTTCCTCTCGGGAAAAAGGTGAGAGGCTGCCTTGCTCACATGGACAAGCTGCGGTTGCTTTGAACAGGTAATGCCCGCTTCCAGGTGGGCATCAGTAGTCAGTTGTTTGGGTGGGCATATGGTAATCAGGCACATGCATGCCAAGTGTAACCCCCTGGGAGGCAGGCCCAAGCAACCTATCACGTCACTATTAATCAGGTTGACTCCAGCCACTTTCACACCTCTGGAACTCTGGCAGATGCAACCAGATAGGGTCGACATGGAGCACAGTGGCGCGGTTTAGAACAGGAACTGAATAAGAGACTAAGAGAGCCTTTGACCACCAGCCTCCTTCGTAAATCGTTCTCAAGCACAACGCTTCTTCCCAGACATCATGCAGCCATCAGGGAAGTTCTGGGCCTCATCCGCCCTGGACAGTGCTCCTCCTGAAGGGGAAGGCAAACTCCTTACCTCAGCTGACATGCAGGCTCCTAGGCGCTTTAGGCAGGTTCACAGCTTTTCCAGCACAAGGTCTAAACTTCAGGTCCGCTCATCTTTGGGATACTGGATGTCAGGCAGACACTGGCCCTGGTTGAACTGCAGTCCTATGAGAACCGCTGAAAGCATTCCCTTTCTTGGTCATAAGGACTTGGAACTGGAACATAGAGAGGTGGTTTGGATCAATCTATTAAACGTAACTTCTAGACAGAGGTTATGAAGAAACTGTCTTAAACTGTAGAACTAGTTTGAGGTGGCTCTCTTTTCAATTGTCATCTTCAGGTTGTTTTCCAGACACAACATTTGATTAGGGTGAAGCTTTTTTTCAGCTGGAATGGAGGCGTCTTCAACCTGGAACAACCACAATAGAGGCACAAAGAGGTGTGAGTTGTCTTCATCTGGCTGACATCAGCAAAACTGAAGGAGTTATCATAAAAGGACAAAGGGGAAGGCTTCACTTGCAGAGTTTCTCATCTTACAAAGCACAGTCTGCAGTCCCACCCGCACAGCTATCATCAACAGAATGGTACCCTCATGGAGACTAATCATCAGCTCCTTGTTAACTAAAATATTCTTCTCTCGTTTTAGTGTACTAGTCTCCTCCCTCCAGATACAGGAATGCCAGCAATAAACTTCCATTGTCTGGGAACACAGTCCTCACCTTCCATCTTTTGCTAAGCCATGCCAGGATAATCCAAAATTGATGGTAATGACTTCAATTACTCTAGCTCACCCACACACCATACATGTGCTCCACTCACTACACATACAGGATGTCAGTTAAGTCCGAGGTACACATATAGGAGGTGGACTTCAATAGGCCTCAAACCAAGTGATCCAGATTACAAAAAAAAAAAAGGTCTGGTCTCCCTATAGAAGTCTCCTAACTGCAGCATGCTGGAACTACCCCTCTATGTGCTATACCCAAGACTGTGACACTAGTTCACTGTCAGTACTGAGAGCACACTTGGTGCGCCTCTCCAGATCAGAGTACAGTCCAGGACCTCTCATCTCCAAGGATAATCATAGGCCCCTGCACACATGCTGATTAGCAGGACGCCGGGGCCAAACTAGAAAGTCAGGACACCAGCTCTACACGCAGTTGAGAGCTTAGGGCTGGGGACCACACCTTTATGCCATGTGTGAAATATTGTTTGGGGATGAAGTCACCTTGGTTGTCGATGGTCCTTGGGGGCCAACAAGCCCTTCTGTTACCTCCACTAAGTCCAACACAGTGGGTTTGCTGAGTGGTCTTTGGCGGCCACACCCTATTTCTTCACCACTCTTCAAATGTGCCTCCTGGCGCACTACTGGTTGGGGGATGAAGTCCACTCTACTCCTGCGGGTCCTTGGCGGACAACTCCCTTTACCAAGAAGGTAAGCATTTTTTTTAAACAACATAATTATCATGTTATTAAAAAAAAGATTATTTTAGGGACAGGTAGTGAAAAAGTCTGGTAATTGACTTTAGGGTTCAGGGGTAAATAAAAGTGAAGGGAGGGGAGGGTGACGATGTTTGCAGGGTGGGTGTGAGGTGGAGAAAGGTGAGGAGGACAGTTCAGGGATAGGTAGAGGTAAAGGGAAGCAAGAATGACTTGAGGTTGCAGGGGTGGGTAGAGGTAAAGGGAGGTGAGGGTGACATGAGGGTTCAGGGGACGGGTAAAGGGACGTGAGGGAGGCTTGAAGTTTCAAGGGTGGGTAGAGGTGACTTAATTTGATGCCATGATATGGTAGAGCCTCTCATTGTACCTTATGGTATAACCTGTCATTTTATAGTATAGAATGGCCTGTTAGTGTTGGATATGGAATGGTTTGGTATGGTCTGTTCTTGTATAGTATGGTAGGATATAGTATACTGTCATTGTATTGTATGGTGTAGTATGGCATGGTATTGAATAGTAGGACATGTTATAGTTTATTATAGCATTTTATGGCATGTTATTGTACAGTATGGTATGTCATGGCCTAATATTGTATACTATATCATGATAGAAGTATGGCATGTTATTGAGGCGTACAACCTATGAACTGCTAACAGCACGCATGCATACATACATATGTATGTAGGCAAGCGCTAATATCAACAGCTGGGACAATTTAAAAAATATGCAATCTACATTGGCTTTCCCAAATTAAGAAGGAAGGCGAAATTACACAGAAGGCGACCAAAACAAGGAGGAGTCATAAAATAAGGTACCTTTAGTGAATGCTGCAACATGCAGCATTGTTCAAATTAAATAAATTGTGTTGTTATGCAGCTCAGGCAAGACTGGCTGGAAAAAAAGAAGCTTACTAGAAGGCAAAGTTTTGAAAACTCTGGAAAGCAAATAATGAGCGAGGGGAGCTACGAGGCAAAGACAAAAAAACAAAAAAACATGAAGGGCCATAAATACAGCTAAAAAACAAGATTGAGAGGCATAGGATAGTGTAAAAAAAAAAATACATACAAACAATACACACTCTGATTGGAAGAACTCTAATGAAAACAAGCATTGGCATAGCCAATAGGTCTCGCCTTTGGGTCCTTATAAGTGTTCAGTTGAGGCTGGAGGCCATGCGAGTGTCTCACAGCGCCCATCTGTGGATCATAAAGGGGTTAAGAATACATGCTCATCCACTCATTGACCTCTCTCCAGATCGCACACAAGAATGGTCATGTGGCCCAACTGGAATTGTGATACTATGCGAAAGAGGTACACAGCAGCTGAAAAACTGACACTGAAAAAATAGAATAAAATTAAGTGCGGACAGGTGAGTGAGCAGATGTGGTGTGTGGGGACGGTGAGGTGAAGGAGATAAAAGGAAGTACATGCAGGAGAGGGTGAAAAGAGGGGGCTGAAGAAGAAATAGAGGAGGTGTGAGCTATGCAAATGGAGCATTTCTCATAGATGTGGGGTGTAGACAGGGCTACAAGTGGCTCGGGTCCTTCTGTGTCTCTAACACAGTAGTGAATTAAAACGGGTCTCGGATCCTGTATTTATGTCCTTAACTGTCAATGCAAATTGGCGCTGCTCACAGATCTGGGTAGGAAGCGATTCTACTAGGAGGTCCCCAGTCCGGCAAGCTGAAAACCGGGTGTGGCTCTCACCATTGTGAAGCTAAACTGTCCTGATCCTAGTAAAATGGAGGCCCTTATGCCCCTCCTGCTCCGGACAAGCGGCATTGTATGCCCCAGTAACACCTTACCTGGATCATGTTGTTTGGGGTGTGAGTAGCAGTGCTTGAGTCGGGAGCCATCACTGGGCCTGTACTGAAGCGCTGCCCCGATCCCCCTTGAGAAGTACACACCAGCAGAGAGGACCACCACAGTCCATGGCAACGCGACTCTGTCTGACGAGGAAGCAGGTTCGATCCGCTTCCCCCAGCAACAGCGTGATATGCTGCAGTTTGGAATGCTGTTGTTGCCACGTTAAGTGGAGTCGTAAGGCAGCAGCCGTCAGCGGCCTTAAAGTAGCACCGATCTTGCGCTCAATGTTTCTGCGAAGAGGGGAACGTGTATGGCATTTGACAATTAAGATATTGGCAACAAAAAAAATACATAAAAAGCACTTAGTTGTTCCTTGGAGCTCAGATAGCGCTCTATCTATATGTATGTACGTGTGTGAAATATATCACAACCCTAGCTATAAATAGATAGATCGCTGTACAAGTGGTGGGGGGGGGCGTTAGGCTACAGAATAAAAGAGGCATGTTGGGGGAGGCAGGCAGTGTTGAGACTTACAGGCAGGATCGAGCAGCAAGAAAAGTGCGCAGAGCTAGGATGACCAGATTAAAAACGAGTGAGCATGGCAGCGCGGCGAACGCACTAATTAAAAACAGATGGTGACATGACCCGAACAGATGGCGCCCCTGCTCCTAACTGCAAGCCGTAAGCGGTGGGCGGATACATTTCTTTGGAAAGGTGGGACATGTACCCGCCTTTGCCCATTTGCATGCTGTCTTTTTAGAAAGACGCACGCAAAGCCCAATAGAAAAAATGCTAAAAAAAACAAAAAAGAAACACGCACAAGCGTGGGAAAAGTCTAGAGTGATTCCAAGAGGTCGTTTTCCTAGAGCAGCGCATGCGCGCTGCGCTAGGCTCCACCTAAAAATTAATAAGTACTGGGTTCATGCTGCAGGGAAGAAAACAATCATGAAGACAAAATGAAGCCAACACGCGCAGACATGAGCTCACCAATGAAGAGGAGGAAAATAAGAGGGGCCATAAAGCCAATCAATTGTAAGTAATAGGCGGGCTGAAATCCTCTTTAGAGTTTTTTTGTTTTTGTTTTAAGAAGCAATAGATTTTCATAAGCAAGAGTGCATGCTCGCTGTCTTAGGCGAGTCCTAAAAAGACATTACTGGTAGCCCATTACACAGTAGCTCATTTCCACTTTGTCGTTAAAAACACAGCACTGTGTACAGCATGTTGCTCTTCTTGGCCACTGCCTGAATGGAGCCCCCCCTTAGATTAATTCAGCCCCCCTGACCAGGTTGAAGACCTCTCATTTAGAACTTTCAATCCTAATCAGTTGGATCTTAGCTGCTAAAATAAACTCTGATCTTGTTGGAGATACTTGTATTTGACTTTCCAGGAACAGCTTATCAGCATTGCTGGCCACCACTGTTAGTTGATTTCTATAGTACCATGAAACAGTTTCTTCATAGTTAAAGGTACTCCAAGTTTCTGTAAACCTATTACTGTGGACGTCTTACACTTCAAATAAAAAAAATGTGGTACACTGTCTTTGGATATTTCAATTTGTTTATATGGCCCAGCTAGATTCCAGGAACATTTAATGCATGTAATTGCTCCAGTGATACTGCTATCCTCAAATATCCCAGGGACCAAGACTTATCTATTTAAAGAAGCAAACAAGCTCAGTAAAATCTCGAGCATGTTTTTTTTTTCTGAGATGAAGGCACGATTGAGCACTACTCTCTCAAAGAACAGTGTTCATTGGTGCCAGATTGCAATATTCTCTCCAGAGGTCCCGTTCAATTAGAGATTGTTATCCTATGGAAGGACCAGAGGCAATACGTATGCACATTCCTTTCTGTTTTAATGAACAGCAGCCAAAAATAAGTTAAAAGCACCAAATCAGTATTAAAAAAAACAAACGCCACAGCTTGGTGTAAAGGACAACATATCAAAAGGGTCAGTTCAGAACAATAACCAATCACATTACATTATTTCCAACAAGTGCCCATTTTCGGTACTCCCTCTTTATTGCTGCTCAGAACCCATAAATAATCATTACTAGTATTGTTACTCATGCTGTATGCTGAAATTATTTCACTTTTACAGCACACTGTCTACTAAGCAGTGCTGTGTGGACAGCTGTCTGTCCACAGCTTACCATTATCTTGACCCTGGCAACTGGGCTGTTCCTTATTGTGGGCTTCAGCATGTTTAGTGCGCTCTCAGGTCGGATCCACATCCAAATGTACAACTTTGTGTCGGCTCCAGGACTCCGAGCATTTTTCTTGGGACTCTGGCCCCAGTCTTGCCGCTGCCTTCCCTTTCAGCCCTATTGAGGGAGCTTAATTCTTGGTGCTATTGGTAGTTAGCAAGTAACCCTACGAATTCTCAGGGTGTAACTTTGGGAACTTGATGCTGATGTTAACTGAGATACTCCTTCATTTGAACATATCACATGCATGGAACCCCTATGATGGCTCCAGTAGACCCCATTCAGGAGATGGGCATGTACTGCATTTCTGGCCATAACAAGGTACTCTTGGATCAAGCAAATAACATAGGTACCAAAACAAAAAGAATCAAGCTTGACTTTACTATGCCGCTTGAGCCAAGACTAAGACGATCATTGTTACTTCCTTCTTTTCCCTCACTCCACTTCTCACTCTCTTCAGAAATCTCCTTTCCTTATGAATTGCTTTTTTGCAGGACAGATGCCACCTGGCCTCATAGGCATACAACCCTTCCATGGGGGGAGGGGGGGTTATTTAAAAAATCTAACCACACCAGTGGCTATGAAGAAGACCTGTCAATTGATCCTATGTTAAGCTTAAGACGAACTTTGAGGTGGACATGAATTTGGTCCTCTCAGATGAAGATCAAGCTAGAACTTGGCAGCTGGGATCCAAAACAAAAACAAGAGATGAGGAGTTCACAAGCGAGGAGGTAACATCATCTAGATAGCACTCCCCTTGTACCCTTTTAAGAAACACCTTTTACCTTGAGGAGAAGGTCATACCCAGTCTACGGATTAGATCCATTCGTTAAGATGGAAGTCTATGTGCAAGCACGGCTGTGCAATGTTTTCCCTAAAGAGGTGAGGGATCACCTGAGGGAAGAACTTCCCAGACTAACTCTTGAGGGCCAGCAGGAAGCAGACGCACCAGACATGAGGACATTTATAGATCAACAGATCTAGTCTCTTCCACAAAAGCACTCAATTCAGACAGGCTCCATTCATTCAAAGGGTATCCACAGCAATATGTTCCTGAATGTCAAAAAAGATGGTAATCAGCCAATAGAACCGGAATGCCTGGATTTTATAATGGGCATTTCAAAATGGAGGGCACATAAGAAGGGAGGCCATCTACCTCCTCGCGGACTTGCTAAGAATGGAGACTTCACAGTACATCTAGACCTGAAGGATGAGGATTCTTGATCCCTATTTTAAACCCTCTTTGCCAATTTCTCCAGTTCCAATAGAGGTCTTTCACTTACTAATTCTTTGCTTTACCTTTTGGCTACCATCAGGACTGATTAAACCAATGATAGAATTCTTAAGAGCAAGGGGGTCACGTCTGTCTATTTACTTAAACAACTTGCGTCTCATGGTCCAAGACACAACGATCTTACTTCAGCATCTGGTGATGAAAATGAACATCTTGGAAAATCTAGTTTTTTTCCATCAACCAGGAAAAGTCAAACACTGCCCCCTCCAAATACATGTAATTCTTGGGCTTCTTACGACACTCAAAATCTGCTATTTTCTCTTCCCAGATCAAAATATAAATACACCGAATTGGGGAATAGCATTATTCAGGGGAGAGACAGAGTCTCCCTTCGCTGGAAAGCTAGACCTGTCAGCCTATAAGATGCTTCTAGGCAATTTTTCCAGCCCCTATGGAAAATGAAAAGCGTTCACATTTGCATGGGCTTTCCTATGAGAGTTGATCCAGCTGAACTGGTAAATCTGTCAAGTACTTAAATGGTGCCTGTCACACATGAAAGCATGGAACCGCAGTCATTTTCGGTCTTATTCCCCACATGGTAATCAAGTTGATTGCCAGTCACAACGGTTAGAGAACAAGATGTGGAGAGGAGACCACAGAGGGCAGATGGTCTTGGAAAGTGTTTCATTTTCATATAAAATGTCTGGAGCTCTTGGCTGAATAATTTGGAATCCAGTCTCTGGCTCCTCAAACCTCCAATTTTTGCACTCTCCAGAGGATGGGCAACGTCCAGTTGCTCAATACATCAATTGCTTAGGAGGTACAAAAATCACAAATATTAGCTGAGATAGCCAAAGACTTTGGCACTTCTGCCTGTCTCATAAAAGTGCGGTGATGGCGCCTCATCAACGGGCAAGGAGAACAAGGTGGCAGATCAGAACTCACTGTACTTCAAGCATTCCAGGGACAGGAAGATGATCGTACTGTTTTTGGAACTAATGCAGGAGGGACTTATTTGTGGCTCACCTTACTTTTTAGCTCTCAATATATTTAGCTCGAGACTACATGGTTTGGCATTAACAACAGCTGCACCGTTATAGTAATGGATTGGATTGAAATATTAAATGCACAAAACGTGACAAGGGGTACACTTTCAAATAGTATAACCTCTTGCAATTACTCAGGGTATAAAAAAACAAACGGGGGAGTGAAAGAGAGTATTGGATTTGTTCTCCCTATCCGTATATGCATAAATAATAGGAATCCAACTGTGAAAAGAGAGTGTTCCCTACAGTGGTGGTGAGCACACAATGTGTGTAAAATACCCCTCACACACCAAAAGGACCCTTGGTGTCATGCTTCATCATTGGGGTCTTCGCACCCCTCTACGGGATGCGGCGTGCTGTGACCTACGGCCACGCGGGAGCACTTACTTTTGTATCTATGTGTGGTGCATGTGAGGGTTTAAAAAAAATGTATAATGTGCGTGAGTGGTGGAGTTAAGTGATTGATAGTGAAAATTAAAAAGGACCTGGCTCGTGGGGTAAACAAAAAAGAATTTTTAATGGGCCCCCGGGCTGGTACTACTAAAAACGTGAAGTTGGAGGTATTTATGCAATATAATGTGCATTACCTCCTGTGTGCTTCAACATGTTTTGGAGTGTGAACTCCTTCTCAGGACAGGGTGCACAAATCCCCCACCCTACTCGCGTATCTCTACAAAAAATGTTTTAAATCATATTTATAGAAAAGTGCAATGTACTGCAGGCTAAATGTACCTACAACATGAAAGTCGATGGTTTCTGCCACTTGCAAAACCTGGAAAGGAAAGAACAGTAGTCTGGTGATCCGATCCCCATAGTTTGGAAGGTACAGTGACCTGTAAAAAATATATAATATATAGTGTGGGCTGCTATCACTAGACACGTGGTGTCATACTATTCGTGAAGTGCCCTGTAAAAAAGTACCACATACAAGACATACATACAAAAAGCATAAAACACACGCTCTGTTTGTTAAAGATAATTCAGTTGCTGTGTCATAATTATATCTGAGGTTTTGATCTGATAATCTGGTTAGTTCATACCTATTTAGAGTATCTGGAACGCCTCATGAGCCTCTTAACGTAGGGGTTTACCGTGCCAAGCTGCTACCTGTAAAAAATATGCATTTTCAAAATCCCAATTACTCACATTGTTGCTGGTAGACCTCCTTGGTTTGTGCTGTTACCATACTCACGACCTGGAGGAGAGATTTGCTCCTTCTTGCCCCGTACGCGGCTCCGCTGTGAGTGCGGTGTCTGTACGTGGGCCTCTCCCTTTTATTTGTTGGTTAATTGGCAGGGTAAATTCCCGGAAATAAAAGCCAGCCCATATTTGGGTATTCCGGTTTTTGGCTGTGAAAGCGCTATATTTTTGGGCCCGCGCTGGAACGAGACGCTGCTCTCTTTCCGGCGCACGTGTCAGTGCGAGGTGCTACTTCCTAGCGCATGCGTTCACAGACCCGTTAGGATGCTGTTTGGATTGGAGAGGGCGCATGCGCAGTTAATACAATCACAGAACTTGCTTCTTGGTAAAGTAGGTCTTTCCGGTGCACGTGTCAGTGCGAAGCGCTTCTTATTAGCGTGTGCGTTTACCGACCCATTAGGATCTGTTTCGAATGCTGTTTTTGGTTGAAGAGTGCGCATGCCCAGTTAAAACAATCACAGAACTTGCTTCTTGGTAAAGCAGGTCTTGATGGGAAAGGAAATATAGAATATAATATAAAGAATGATTGTGTTCTCAAAAAGGAGTCTGGTCTACTAGCGTATGTGTAGATTAGATACAATAACTAATGCTCGTGTCTCAGAGAGCACTTGGCCATTTCACCAAGTCTTTGACTGTGAGTGATTTAATTATGCAAGAGGCGTATCAATTCAGTTGGCCCCAAGGGATATCATCGTTGAGGCCTATGAAATGTGTGCCAAGGCAGAACACCCAGCGCTGTTCTTTTTCGAGAAGGCCATTCTCGCTCTGCAGTTGTTCTGTCACCATCCAGTTTAGATCATTAACACAGTGTCCAGCCTCTAAAAAATGGATAGCCATTTTTGTGGTGCTTTTTTTGGCAACGTACGTTGCTTTTGTGTTTACTTAATCTGGTTTTTACTGCTCGTGTGGTCATGCCTATATATTCTAGGCCACATGGACAGGTGATCATGTAAACTACCTTTCTGCTGTTGCAATTAGTCAGTTTTCGTTGGTCCCACTTGGTTCCATTCCTGAATGTCAACTGCTTACTTTTTTTTGTCAGATGGCAACTACTGCAGTTGCCACATGGAAAGTGCCCTTGCATTCCATGTAGGGATGGTGGGGCTTGGTTATTTTTCTTGGGACGTGTGTGGACACTGATGTCCTTGAGATTACGCTCTCGCCCCTTCGAAGGCCTCAGCAGTAACAAACCTGGTCCCAGTGTGGAAGACTGGGACGAACGACCAAATCTAAGACGAACCCAAATCAAGGCAGCCCTGCACGGGTTATTAATGACAGAATACTGAAGGCATAAAATAGCCCCTCAAGGATTAATTGTAAAAAAATGAACCTTTCATCTTTCAGACAGATATGCAGTTTAAAAAAGAATAGTTACTGATCTTGTGGCACTGCACACATGACTGGTTAGTATTGATAGTCAAGACTGCCACCAGGATCGCTCAGGAATTAAAAGTGGATATACAAAAAATAGAAGTTCAACTGAAAACACATCAAACACCAGCCGCCCTGAAAAAAAAGATTAGAAGAATTAAATCAACAAATGACGGAATTTGAGCTAACTCCGAAACAAAGTAAATTCAATAAGCTCAAAAAAGATAAAGACCGCTTCACACCCGAGGGGGCATATCCCAACACAAAAGACGGGTATCTTGCGAAAAACAACATGAGCGACACTAATAGTGATGGCTCAGACTGTGGTTCCTCTGGATCTAACTCCAGTGGTTACCAAAGATACAAACAATCAAGGGGTGGTCAGAGACAACAAAGACAACAGTAACCAAGGCAGAGGGGTTGGAGGGGATACCAGGGACAACCCCAATATCAACAATTCATGGGACCACCCCCTTTTGCACAATACCCATATGGTCCATTACAAATGGGAAAGAATTACCCACAATGGGCCCCCGATTTTGATAGAGATTTTTACAATCCTCTGCCTTTTTTAGGGTCCCGCACAGGACCACGAAGAGGCAGGAACAGAAAAGGGAACACAGTGATGTGGCAGGACACGGATCAGCAAGACCCCAGAGTGAGCACCAGGAGCATGACGGGCACCCTTACCAACCAAGCATCAACCAGCAAGAGGGAGACCTAGTGGTTAATATTTCTCAATATGAACTCACGGAAATCCAGAGATCAGTGCTGAATAAGGGCCTGGGTTTTGTCCCGACAAATAAACTAGATACCTTTAAACTGCATGTTGAAATGCAGGACTTCCTGAGAAAAATCAAATTGCAGGTCTACTTTAAGGACATGTAAACAACAAAGGTACCAGAGGGTCTCAAGAAGTGTGCCCAGAGGAAGAGAGAAGCCAAATCATCCCTGACCTCTACAGAGATGCGTCACAGAGGGCTCTCAACAGGATGAGGAAAATACCCATCAGTCACCAAACGGATCCGCCCTTCATCATTTGGGATTTTATCCGTACCACCCGTCTGAGAAGATCGGTGCCACATTCAGAGGTCAACCCGGTGGTAAGGGGGTCCCTCAACAATTACCGGCAAAGTCATTGTGGTATACCTCTCGAGACGGCCAGGACGCCGGCCCTGGAGTACCGACGGAGAGAGCGGTGCTTCATCTTCCCCTGAGCCGCTGCCAGGTGGGGTGAGGTCAGCCTACCTTACAGATCTAGTGATCATCACAGATTGTAAGAGGCACCCGGAGCAATCAGGTGACCATATGCACTTGCTATTTGTTTTCCAGGTGTTAGTTTTCACTTCACTCATTCCACATGGTGCAGTAGTTGTACTCATATTCTTGGTCCTGATGAATGCAAGGACGCAGTAGTCCCTTATTTGCAGAAACTAGTCGACCACGCCCACCCTAGGCGGTCTACATAATTAGACAGCCCTAGGTAACCTTTTTTAATATTGGTCAGTTAGGCACACAGAGAATAAAGTTTGTTTTGTGCTCTTCCTGAACCAATTTTAATACACCCCTTTCTTGGTTTCTTCACTTCCACACACTTCCCAACACTGCACACCCCAGTCACATCTTTGGCCACTCACAACATCGAGAGGTATACCACAATGACTTTGCCGGTAATTGTTGAGGGACCCCCTTACCACCGGGTTGACCTCTGAATGTGGCACCGATCTTCTCAGACGGGTGGTACGGATAAAATCCCAAATGATGAAGGGCGGATCCGTTTGGTGACTGATGGGTATTTTCCTCATCCTGTTGAGAGCCCTCTGTGACGCATCTCTGTAGAGGTCAGGGATGGTTTGGCTTCTCTCTTCCTCTGGGCACACCTCTTGAGACCCTCTGGTACCTTTGTTGTTTACATGTTTCGGTGGGGAGAGTATCCAGAGCATGGTCTTTAAACTTCCCCTAGGTCCCCCCTACCATAGTTTTTTGCTTCTTTAAGGACAGACAAGTCACTGAGGCCACAGACACAGGACTTAGACCAAAGTCCACTTTCACCCCCCCTGATGCATTGCTACCAATAGAAATCCAAACGTTTGAAAAAGCAGTGATGAGTGAGCTTGGCAAGCTGAACCCATCTAACAAAGAAGTTTTTAATAACACTAGCCGGTTGGAACAAGAAGCGATCAAGACTCTGGCCGCAACCAAAAAGATCACAATAAAACCTGCTGATAAAGGGGGAGCAATTGTGGTCCAGGCAACAACGGCCTATGAGCAAGAATGCTCAAGATTACTGTCAGATTGAAGGAATTACACAATCCTACGAGAGGACCCCACTGAGTCCCTTCGCATCACTATTAGGGGAATGGTGGAGGAAGCACTAGCACATGACTGGCTAACAAAAAAAGAGGCAGAATTCCTAATCCAGAAAGCACCAAGGATCCCGTATTTTTATTGCATTCCAAAAATACACAAAAACCTAGAAAAAAACACCAGGGAGACCTATTGCCTCTGGTATGGGGTCCATTTTGGAACCTCTGTCATAATTTGCCGACGCTTTCCTCCGCCCTCTGGTACAAGCAACAGACACTTATCTGAAAGACACCAAGGCAGTTCTTCAACTGCTTAAGGACCTGCCTTTTGACCCAAGCTCCCAAATACTGCTCAGTCTCGACGTGGAGAGCTTATACACCAGCTTGCCCCACGGAGAGACCCTGGCCATAATGGAAGAAGTTTTATACACAACTCCCTGGAAATACCAAACACCAAAGGGAGTAGAGCTTGAATGCATATCTACAGCACTAACAAAAAACTTCTTTAAATATAATACCACGATCTACCTTTAAAGCCACGGGACCAGCATGGGCAGTACTTTTGCCCCAAGTCTAGCTGGGTTGTATGTCCATCACCTAGAGAACTAGTTTAGAAAGTTTATAGCTAGAGGAAGGATGTCAACCAAATCTATTAATGAGAATACCTCTCTATGTGATATATAAATCTATTCAAAGGGCACCCTATGCCAGCAATGTGTACACATGAAGATAAATAGTAAGAAAAATAGCGTGATATATTTAATTATTTATTTTTTGTATATAGTTCATATTTCATTTCTCATTACAAAAATTGAAGATGCATATATGATACAAATTGATCATTCCAAAGAATTAATTTCGACAGTCAGCATAAATATATACAAATCCACATGATAGACGAAGCGTTTATTCAGGAAGTGCGGCAGATGTTACAACGCGCGTTTCGGCATACACGCCTTCATCAGGTAGCCGTCTATTGCACAATATAGCTTATTCTGGATATCAATAATGATGTACTGTTGCTTCAAGTGTGTCTCCTACATGACTTTGGATATGCGCAGAAGTGCTCCAATTTAGATATGCGCAGAAGTGCTCGATGGTGAGAATATCTCAGAGAATGGAACCATCGGAATCACACTAGTGTTGGTGGACCGTACCATACGTGATCTATATATAGATAAAATTCTCCTCAGTCTGGGGATGCGGGTGAGCGATGACGTCTCAATACGGGATATATAGGAAAAGCAACTGTAATAAACCAGAACTAATTTCCTGGACGGATGTAATTGAAAGCCAAAATCGGCTCTCGGTCCCCACGAAGTACCACGTATGGGTAGGAAACGGATAGGAAAAATCCTCCAGCCCAGAATGAGACGAAAGAATTCTCCTGAAAATCGGAGAAACCGATGCAAAAATCCTCTCGCCAGGACGTCACAGGTTAAGGGTCAGCTCTGCTACTAACGGTCATCACCTAGAGAACACCAAGATTCTCAACGTGACCAACCCATATAGAGACCACATATGTACCTGGAAGAGGTACATAGATGGCGTTTTAGTCATCTGGCAAGGAGATCTACTGGCAGTAGGCAGCTTCATAAAATGGTTGAACACACAAAACACTACCTAAAATTCACCAGTTCGGTCTCCAAAGACGCTTTGGTTTTTCTAGATTTGAATATTTACCAGGAGGGTGGCACATTAAAAACAACTACACATTTCAAGACAACGGCTAGAAATTGCCTCCTGAGGTTTGATAGTTTCCACCCTCGACACCTCCGTGAAAATCTACCCTATGGCCAATTCCTGCGCCTACAGAGAAACTGTACAGATGTAGCAATGTTCAAATCACAGGCCACAGACTTGAAAACCAAGACTGGATTATCAATTTGGCGATGAAAAGAGCAAGAAACAATAACAGGGAGGCCCTCCTTGAGGAAAAGGTCCAAACCCAGACTGAACAAAGAAGACCCATCTGTGTGACCACATACAGCTCACACTCAAATGAGGTATCCAAAATTGTTAACAAGCACTGGCGCATACTGACATGCGGAGATCTGACCCTGGAGAAACCCATGTTTGTACATAGACGAAGGGCGTAATCTCAATGACATCCTTGTCCACACACGTCCCAAGAAAAATCACCAAGCCCCACCATCCCTACATGGAATACAAGGGCACTTTCCATGTGGCAACTGCAGTAGTTGCCATCCGACAAAAAAAGTAAGCAGTTGACATTCAGGAATGGAACCAAGTGGGACCAACGAAAACTGACTAATTGCAACAGCAGAAATGTAGTTTACATGATCACCTGTCCATGTGGCCTAGAATATACAGGCATGACCACACGAACAGTAAAAACACGATTAAGAGAACACAAAAGCAACGTACGCTGCGAAAAAAGCACCACAAAAATGCCTATCCATTTTTTAGAGGCTGGACACTGTGTTAATGATCTCAACTGGACGGTGATAGAACAACTGCAGAGCGAGAATGGCCTTCTCGAAAAAGAACAGCGCTGGGTGTTCCGCCTTGGCACACATGTCCTAGTCCTCAACGATGATATCCCATGGGGCCAACTGAATTGATACACCTCTTGCATAATTAAATCACACACAGACAAAGACCTGGTGAAATAGCCAAGTGCTCTCTGAGACACGAGCATTAGTTATTGTATCTAATCTACACATACGCTAGTAGACCAGACTCCTTTTTGAGAACACAATCATTCTTTATATTATATTCTATATTTCCTTTCCCATCAAGACCTGCTTTACCAAGAAGCAAGTTCTGTGATTGTTTTAACTGGGCATGCACACTCTTCAACCAAAAACAGCATTCGAAACAGATCCTAATGGGTCGGTAAACGCACACGCTAATAAGAAGCGCTTCGCACTGACACGTGCGCCGGAAAGACCTGCTTTACCAAGAAGCAAGTTCTGTGATTGTATTAACTGCGCATGCGCCCTCTCCAATCCAAACAGCATCCTAACGGGTCTGTGAACGCATGCGCTAGGAAGTAGCACCACGCACTGACACGTGCGCCGGAAAGAGAGCAGCGTCTCGTTCCAGCGCGGGCCCAAAAAGATAGCGCTTTCACAGCCAAAAACCGGAATACCCAAATATGGGCTGGCTTTTATTTCCGGGAATTTACCCTGCCAATTAACCAACAAATAAAAGGGAGAGGCCCAGGTACAGACACCGCACTCACAGCGCAGCCGCGTACGGGGCAAGAAGGAGCGAATCTCTCCTCCAGATCGTGAATATGGTAACAGCCCAAACCAAGGGGGTCTACCAGCAACGATGTGAGTAATTGGGATTCTGAAAATGCGTATTTCTTACAGGTAGCAGCTTGGCACAATAAACCCCTACGTTAAAAGGCTCATGAGGCATTCCAGATGGTCTAAATAAGTATGAACTAACCAGATTATCAGATCAAAACCCCTGATATAATGACACAGGAACTGAATTATCTTTAACAAATAGAGCGTGTGTTTTATGTTTTTTGTATGTACGTCTTGTATGTGGTACTTTTTTACAGGGCACTTAACGAATAAATAGTATGACACCACGTGTCTAGTGATAGCAGCCCACACTATATATTATTATATATTTTTTACAGGTCACTGTACCTTCAAAACTATGGGGATCGGATCACCAGACTACTGTCCTTTCCTTTCCAGGTTTTGCAAGTGGCAGAAACCATAGACTTTCATGTTGTAGGTACATTTAGCCTGCAGTACATTGCACTTTTCTATAAATATCATTTAAAAAATTTTTGGTAGAGATACGTGAGTAGGGTAGGGGATTTGTGCACCCCGTCCTGGGAAGGCGTTCACACTCCGGAACATGTCGACGCTCCCAGACGCACACAGGAGGTAATGCACATTATATTGCATAAATACCTCCAATTTCACGTTTTTAGTAGTACCAGCCCGGGAACCCATTAAAAATTCTTTTTTGTGTACCCCACGAGCCAGGTCCTTTTTAATTTTCACTATCACTACCTTAACTCCACCACTCACGCACATTATAAAAACATTTTTGTTTTTAAAAACCCTCACATGCACCACACATAGATACAAAAGTAAATGCTCCCACGTAGCCGTAGGTCGCAGCACGCCGCATCCCGTAGAGGGTTGCGAAGACCCCAACGATGAAGCATGACACCAAGGGTCCTTTTGGTGTGTGAGGGGTATTTTACACACACTGAGTGCTCCCCACCACTGTAGGGAACACTCTATTTTCACAGTTGGATTCCTATTGTTTATGCAATTACTCAGGGTAGTAATCTAAACTAGTGCTTAATTTGAGCCTGTGGTTGACGGTGCTCGGCACCAGCACGTAATTGTCAACACCTGCACTTATTAGTTCAATATACATTAAAAACAACGAATGCCTTTAACCCAAGCCATTTATATAGCCTTAGGGGCCCGAACAGTCTTAATTGTCACACTTGTTGCATTGTGATAGTTGGCAATTGAGTAGGTACTGTAAATAGCAGTGGTAATTGGTGGTGCTAGCAGCGATGGTTTCCTGGCCAGGTCCCAGGCACTTATTTTTGTACAAATCACTGAGTTAAACTATTTACAAATCAATCTATTATCACTTTGTGCGTGATTGGTTGGATTGAATTATGCCCCCCCCCACCCCCTTTTCCTTGATGCTATGGGGCACTTTTAAGGCCCGAAAGCAGTCAGCAGAGATGGTCTTAATGGCCCTCTGGAGGACTCAAGCATGGTTCCAGGTTCTTTGGGAGTTGACTTGTATGATGCAATGATATAGAACACCTAATTAATCAATGCACAGCTGTAGCACAGAATTGCATAATTTTGTTTCCATATAACTACAATGTAAGCAGAGGAAACATATTACTACATCACAATATCCCCCTACAGTTGATTAACATCTTGACATCTTGATAAGTCCACCACTAATTCCATATCTTGCGGTATTTGTATCTCAGAGGCATACTTGTTCCACCCCTTTGGCACAATAGTCCATGCCACACATCCATTCTACCGTGGAGGGTGCAGCTTCTGATCGCCAGTGGAAGGCAATAGCATGTTCGGCTATCAAAAAACCCAAAGCAATGAAAAGCCTTGTACATCTTGTTCCCCTACTCATCCATCAGACCCATTAGTGTCATTTTAGGGTAAGGAGTTATATGTATGGCAGTTACCTTTGATATTACCGTGTGCTCATCTTGCCAGTAGGTGTGTATCACGGTGTGAAAAAAGGTACAACAGCTGTGTCCACAGAGCAAACAGCAAGGATCCTCCCCTGCATCCATATTGTGCAATCTAGTAGGATGGTAGTCCACTCAACAGAAATATTGCAGTTGTATCAGTCTAGACTGCAAGGGCCCGGGAAGCCATCTTCGCCTCAGTCCAATCATCGTCTAACTGACCCACATCCTGCGTCTACTTATCTCTGAGTTTCTGGAGGATATCCGTGTATTAAGCATCAATGAACGGCAGAGTTGCAATATCTCTTTATGTTCCAATGTATCAAGTGTCAAGTGGGCCTCTAATGTGTTTTATTCCAGATTGCATCCCTTCCTTGTGTATGGACTTCCAATGTGTGACGCATTTGGAGGTATCTGTATAACTGCATCTGATAATTGTTGCAAGTTTCTACCATATGTCCCCTAATTTGGAGATTCCTATATTATCCCAGCAATGCAAATCACGAAGGGCTGCTGCATTTCGGAGCCACATTCCCCACCGAAGCGGGATCTTCCCTGTTGGGACCCCCTTCCCCCGCATCCCTTGAGTGCTCAATGCCAACAAGCAAGGGACGTTTGTTGTGTGTGGTAACTTTCAACGTCTATAGGTGCAATAAAATAAATCAAGGACCCCAAATGTTCAATACATTCCAGCTCTGATTCTACCAACAGATCGTCCTGGTCTGCAAATAGCCAGTCATTTATAGGTATAATTTAGCTAGCCAGATAGTACAATTGGACATCCACCAGGCCCAGCCCACCATCACGAGGCGACATGGCACACCTGCAAAAGGCAATATGGGCGTGACCACCATCCGCAATAGAAAGTAGTTCATGGAGGACTGCAGGGACTGAAACACAGCATCTGCTAACACCTGTGGGAAGTTGTGTAGCATGTAAAGTAGTTGAGAAAGTGAAATCATTTTGAAAAGTACACCCCTACAGGCCACAGTGAGTGGCAGATGTCTCCACTCTATATGTCTGTAGCACAAGTCATCAGAGGTTCCACGTTTAGTTCCCAAGCATTTTAGTGGGCGAAGGCGATTTGCATACCCAAATATTTAAAGTGCCTGTTTGCCTCCCACAGAGTGGAAACTTGTGTTATATCAGAATGGTCTCCTGTTAACGCCATACAAGGCGTTAACTCCCAGTAAACAAACAGTCCAGAGGTATCTCCATATATATCTAAGATACGCATCAGTCTGGGCAGTGAATGTTCAGGGCTTTGAAAGAACAGGAAAATGTTGTCTGCATATAGTGAGATTCTTCAAGTTGTGGTTGGAGGTCTGTACCCCTTAATCCTGATATGATTTCCGGAATAATAATTTCCAAGAGTTATGTCTCATTAGGCAGAGGTTGCCATTTTTTTATTATTTACTTTCAACATTGATAATATATGCAAAAAGCAACAACAGCTGACACGTGTTTTGCCCGGCAGCCGGTTGGCCGAGGTCTTTTTCAAGGCCGATATGTGCGAAACCCCCCAGAAATAAGTGGTAAATGGGAAAACAAACAAAAATATCAAATGGTTACAGAAGGGCATAATAAACCGAAAACAAGTGAACACAAATGTGGTGAATAAAATAAGTAAAAAGGATGTGAGGAAGACAGTGAAAATAGGAACAACAAGTGATGAGAAAAACAAGATAAACCGAAGAGGAGGGAAAGAAAGGAGGGAAAAAGAAGAAAAAAAAGTGAAAATATCAAATGTTAAAATGTGATCAGCAATCACACAAAAATGTAGCATAGTTAATTCCATATAAATGTCACATCGCGAATGCCATTATACCAAAGTAGCGTCATGAGTTACCTGGTATGCAATTTCTTTAAATCACAAGTTAAAGGAAAGAGACACATACAAATATATGAATATGCTGTACATCAACAGGCTGTTCTCCCAATAGCATGTGCAACGATAGTCATCGTGTGTATGTATTAAAAGTTGCCAAACAAATTTCAACGAAGATGAATAATGTACTACCCACACACGTGTATACATCTATGTACTGTATATGCTTGAAGGGAAAATTAAAAACGCTTACAGAGGTTTCAGATATATGGTCCTAAAGACTGAAAATAAGAAAAGCATAATGGAGATCAGTTTTAGATGAGAAGGGGAACATACAAATTAGTAGCGTAGATGAGCTAAACTGTGCCTCTGGACTGAAAGTGCCTCGATGGCATAACCAGGCAAATTTGAAAGCAATTTAAATAGAAAACGTGCGGTGTGCCAGAATAAGGTCTGTGGGGCGATGTATAAACTTGGAGGAAAGCAGAAAAGGGCTAGGCAAAAACAAAAAGTTGGAAAAGGCTCAGATGGTCAAAAAGGACTGTAATGATTACATAATTAGCTAGTGTCCCGAGGGTCATGTGCACGAGTGAGCTGATTAGGGTAGGCATCCAGGAATAGAGGATAGTGGAGGGCACTAAATAAACCTAACGAGTTAGATCTCCCATGATCATGTGTGTGCGCTGGGCTTTAAGTGGAGGGGGTCTGAGCTCCCCCAGTTTTTGGGGGGGGGCCTCGAAAGGGGGTTCTATTTTCGGGACTCAAAGGTCCAGGGTAGGGTGACCAGAGTCCCGGTTTTGGTTTGGTGTTACTAGTGTGGGTAACATTCCTTGATAGGGAAATACTGCCAATTTAGTTTCTCACTATTGAAAGGCTATCTTGCCCATAGGATAACATGGGGAATGCTGTGTTACATGTTTACCTGCATATCTTCCCATAACAGCAAGTTAGACATATGGAATCTGGTATCCCTGAATTCAGAATGTAATAATACATTCTTTAATGAAGATGCTACATGATATCTTGATTGCAGTATGTTCAGATGGAGCAGCAGTAATGTTTGGCAAAAAAGGAGTAGTAGCATTGCCGAAATCAGAATTTCAAAATCTTTTACTGACAGGGCATTGTTTGGCTCAAAGACTAGAACTTGCTGTCGCAGATACAGTTGATGAGGTTGCCGGGGTCAATCACTTCAAGATTTTCATGAACTCATTGTATGTCACATACAGCATGTCACCAAAAAAAACAGAGAGAGCTAAATCTGGACACCAGCGAGCTTTGTGTACAGCTTCAGAAGAGGGAAAATGCTTGATACTTGATGGGTAGCATCCAGTTACAGATCTGTGAAAGCTGTTTGGAACTGCTTGCCTGCCTTGTGCAAACATTTTGAGAATGCTTCTAAAGACCCATCCAGACCCATAAGAGACCGGAGTAAGTAATAAGGACTCTTGAAGAAGCTTACATCCTATTCTTTTATCAGAGATTTGGGGGTAATGTGTGATGCACTTCAAGAGCTCAAAGACTTATCACTCTCCTTACAGAAAAGGGACCTTACAATTGTTAATGCCCACAGACTTTTGGTTAGTCAAGTATGTATATTTAGAGCAATGAAGGACTCACCAGGGGAGTTTGCTTCTGCGGCTCAGAGAGCAGTTGACGAGGGTAAATCAAGAATGTTACTCTTTTCCATGGTAGAAGTAACTCTGTTGCCCTTAATCCAAATCAGTTTTACCAAAGTCTGTCTGTAAATATCAATAAAAGATGTACCCCGGATTCTGAGAAAGAACTTATAACTATCTTCAGTGTGCTAGAGCATACTGAAGCTAGCTATAAGTTATTTCTTCTGGTGATGAATGCATTTTTTTATGGTGAAACAGAGATTCAGAAACTGTGTTCTGAGTTTCAGCTGCCAGCAAGAGATACTATCCAAGCTCTTAGAATTGTCAAAGATTTTGGTGGAAAGAAAACCCATGAAGTATTAAAAAAGTTAGTAGTTTGCATGGAAACCCTGCCAGCAAGTAATGCGGATTGCGAGAGAGGTTTCAGAAAATGAACTTCATTGCTAGTCCAACAAGGGCCTCTCTTCTTGTAGAGACCATTTCTTCATGCTTATGGGTAAAACTCAATGGTCCTCCATTTGAAACATTTGACGCAAAGCTGTATGTAAAGAGTTGGCTGGCAAAAGGTAGAAGGTCTGCTGAAGAAAATTGTTGTGAGAAACCCCAACAAAATAGACACAGTGAATATCTTCAAGGGTTTTGGGAAATCCTACAAAAGATTTCTAAGTAATGTAAATAATGTTTACATGTTTTTTTAGAGTGTTTGGTGTTCTATGGCTCATACTTGGTATACTTTTTTGCCTATTTTATTATCTTTTGCTGGATGCGACTTCATGATTTTCTTAAGCACACCATGCTAGTTATCTTGATTTAGCCACGCCCCTACTCTGATAGGCCACACCCCTTAATGAAATTTACCACGCCCTTTTAGAACACCACCAGATTTTTTTACCCACTTAAAGCCCTGTGTGCACGATAGCTACTGCGGCTTCAGGTTAACAGACGGATATAAAGGTCACGTTCTGAAACAAACTAGGTTTAAAAAAAAAAATACAAGCGAGTGCTATGTGTAACTGAAAAAGGATCATTCAGGGCCTACAACTTACTTAATTGTGTGGTACATGCGACGTGGTCTCTGCGGTCCTGGGAATAAAATGAGTTCATGGGCGGTCCGCGCTGTAATTGATGAACTCGAACCGGATGCGAGAGACGTCTGGTGTCATCCGAGTAGAACCAGCCAAAGGGCCATGGAAGAGCTACTACATGTCAGGCCGGTAAGATAATGTAATAAAGGAAAATATTGAAGGAAATACTTTTTGGCATGTTTAGAGGAAACCCTCAAATTAAACAAAAGCAGTAAATAAAAAAATGAGAATTGTAATCAGAAGAATGAGCTCATCAACAAATAATGTCAAAAGGACATAGAAGAGTTACTGTATGTCAGACCAGTAAAATAATATGATGAAGAAAAATATATAGGCATGGTCAGAGAAAAACCTTTAAATTGGGCAAAACCTGAAAATAGAAAAACAGGAATTTTTTAACAGATGAGGGAACTCATCACATTAAATGTAATTGTTGAGTCATAATTAAGAAACATGGTGCTTTTACTCATCTGGTGGCAAAGTGTCCCTGATTCAAGAAGGGGGGGGGGAGCCTTCTTGGCAAACCTGAAAATAACCGAAGGAAAAGGACAGAAACCATATGTGATTGTCTTGAGGCCCTATGGAGTTGCCATATCAGAGATGTGATCAGAACAAGTGAAATGCTTAGCTCCCATACACTAGGAAGGGAAATATGGTTCATCCTCTATATTACCATTAAGGTCTGGTTAAAGTGTCACATGCTAGATCTCAATTATGAGTGACTTTCACAGAGTAACAAGGTGATAGGCTAATAAAGTATGTTACATGCACTAGTACAGGGGAAAAGATCCTTCAATAGAGCCAGTAATGCATTTGGGCGTCTTTGTTCAGTCCTTGTTCCACTGTGTTCATGCGTAAGATGTATTTGCTCTCTTTCTGTCTCAGGACAAGTTCGCATTTGTCACTACTTGATGAAGGTTTCACCTGTTCCAGTCCAAAGAATTTGAAGTTGATTTGATGTGGGTGGTATTCATGATAATGTTCTGTCAGTGGGGGCCCACTTCGGTTGTATTGATGTTCCAATAGTGTTCTAAGTTCCTGGTTTTGAGGGGTCGAATAGTACTACCTACATATGCTTTATTGCATGGGCAAGTTATGACAGATTACATAGGTGGGATTGCAATTGATCTAGTCTTTGATCTTGTAGACATTCAGTTGGTTGTACTTGAATTCCAATTGTTTGTTGATCCCCAGTTTGCGTGCTTTACAATCGTGGCAAGTGTAGAAGCCACAGGTTTAGTCAGGAAATAAGGTCTCTGCAGTTTCCACTTGTCCACAAATTCAGATCTACACAGGATTTGTTTCAGGTTTTTAGCTCTCCTAAAACCCGTTTGGGGAAAGTTTTCCATGTGGTCCATTAATGATGCATTATTCTTTAGGAGGTACCAATGTTTTCTTAAGATTTTCCAGATGTGATGGTGACCATTATGGAAATCAGTCAGAAATCTGATTTTGTTGGGCTTATCTGTCTTGGTAAAGTTTTTTGGTTGGAGTAGATTATTCAGAGAAAGGGTTCCACAGTCATTGGCAGTTTTCACCAGTAGATCTCTGGGGTACCCACGTTGTGTCAGTCTATCAGTTAGGTTTAGCAATTTCTCTCTGTAGGTGTTCAAATCACTGCAATTCCTTCTCATCCGTTTGAATTCACCTTTGGGGATGTTTTGTATAGTTTTCAGCGGATGACCGCTATCTGGTCTAAGGATGGAGTTGGCCAATATTGATTTGCGGAAGGCTTTGGTTTGTAGTTTTTTATCTTCCACGTAAATTGAAATCTCCAAAAAGTAAAATAAAATCTCCGATGTAGAGGTGTTGGATGTGGTCTGGATAGTCCACCTATTGACATAGATTTTTTGAAGAAATTCCTTGAGGGTTGTCTATGTGCTCTGCCAAATGCACAGAATATCGTCGATGTAACGTCCCCAGTATAGTATATGGAGACTATAGTCAGAGAAAGTATCATCCAACAGCCAATACTTTTCAACTAGCCCCATAACAATGCATGCGTATGGTGGAACAAATTTGGCTCACATTGCACTTCCCTGTAGCTGTAAGTCGTACTTGGAGTTAAAAGAAAATACATTTGTTTGTAAGACAAAAGTGCAGCATCTCCAAGATCATCTGGTTTGATTCCATGTAGTGAACAGGTTTGGTGGCCAGTGCTTTCTGAACAGCTTTCATTCCATCCTCATGGCGAATTGAGGTATAAAGGCTCACTACATCAATAGTAGTCACTAAGCAATCTTTATCCCATGGGATGGTGTTCAATTTGAGTAGGATGTCTTTTGTGTTCTGTATAGTGAGATTATATCTTCCCTGCGTGAGCCTTAAGAGAAGCCGCTGATCTACACATCCAGCCATATTTATTTAGCCAGAGGCACAATATGCAGTGCAAACAAAAGGGAGCAGACATGGTATCCATCTTGTGCCTCTCTGGATAGGTAAGGGGGTGTATTGATTGCAGTTAACCCTGACTACCGCCCATAGGTCCTTATATAAGACCCACAATTACCTTTGGAAGCATGAACCGAAATCCGTCAGGGTCAACAATCAAAATAGAAAAGATCACGTACGGAGTTAAATCTTTTCGAAATCAATCAGGACAACAGCCTTTCTCTAGGTAGAATTCTAGGGGTGATCCAATGCAATGATTAAATGCCGCAGGCAATGGCGTGTACTACAGCCCAGTATAAAGCAGTTTTGGTCCCGATGTATCAGTGTATGTATGATCTTGGCCAACCTGTTGGCCAGGACTTAAGCCAAAAGTTTAGCCTCTAAATTAATCAAAGAAATCGGACTGTGGGATAAACAGTGCGCTGGTAGTTGTCCCGCTTCAAGATAACAGAGATCATCGCACCCTATAGCTCAAAAGTCAAATTTCCTGCTTTGGAGGCCTCCTCAAAAAAATATAAATAAAAAGTGAGGGGCCAAGAGCGAAGCGTGTTTTTAAAGAATTCAAGACAGAAGCTGTTTGGACAAGGGCTCTTTCCAGAGGGCATAACGCTGATTGATTCAAGGATTTCCTCCCTTAGGAAGGGCTCATCCAGCTGCAGACTTTCCAAACAGGAGACACGCAAGATCTATAAATCCTTAATATGGTTCGGGGTTCCTGCTAGTGAGGGATTTGCCTGATACAGTGAATGGTAATAGTCAGCGAAACCCTAGACCGCCTGTTCGTCCTCAACCCATTTTGAGGGCACTATTCGTAGTTCTAAGTCTCTGTTCGCCAGCCAGTATAAGAGCTTCCATGCTTTATCTCCCGATTCATATATTCTATATTGCATGCCTACACAGCAGTAGCAAGTAGCTTTTGCTCTAGGGTAAGGCAGAGTAAGTCCAGCTGTCGTTGCACCAACATGTCAAACTTGTGTGTTTGTTGTCGATCTATGTCAACAATGGCTCCCTCCAGTGTGTAGATTTTTTTCCGAGCCTCGAACTGATAAGATATGGCTTGACTCAGGATAAAAGTTTTGAAGGCCTCCCAAAGTGTGACCATGGATTCAATCTATCCTCTCGTGAGCTTAAAGTAGTCTGCAATATGATAGTAAAGGTGTTCCAAGAACTGATTCTCCTAGAGATGCCATATGTTCAATTTCCATGTTCTACCACGTGGTCATCCCAGTCGGCTGACTGTTAACTGTACTGGAACATGGTCTGTGAGAACATGGGGTAAAATACATGCACGTGCCACTGTACCAATGTTGGCAGCAGGAAGTAATACATAAGGAGTTCTATGCGAGGACTGGTGTGGGACGGAGTAATATGTAAATTTACTCTCGGTTGGGATTAGTGTCTGCCAGACATTTCTTAAGCCTAGCAAATTAAACCACTTGGGAAGAGGGTACATTGGGCCGCTGGGCTTCTGGTGTCACTACCAGGGTGCATGACCATTAAAGTCACCCCCCGCCCCTTCAGTCAGCCCTACAGGGGTCTTCAACAGTACCTCAGAAAGTGCTGTTGATGTGGGATCCAGGAGTGTTGGTGGGACATAGACACCTGCAAACACCCAGTGGGAGTCCCCCATTGTGCATTCCACAAAAGCATATTGCTTCTTGTTGTCCGTGTGTACTTGTGCGGCCTGCCATGGAATGAGTTTGTGTATGAGGATTGCTGTGCCCCAGGAATGTCTTGTATAGCTTGAAAGGTAGACCAATGTGTAGCCAAGAATAGATATTTTGTGCCTAATAATTGGGTTTTCTGTAAGAGAACTACCTGTGAGGCATGTTGCTGGAGATGTTAATGAACTGCTCTCCCATTTATCTTTTCGTTAAGGACATTAATGTTCAGAGAAAGCAGCGATAAAGTATCCTTCAACATCACCATGTAATAGCCCCACCAGATAATATCAGTGTAGGGGTTGGTTGTGCGCTGCTGTGTATGTATAGATGTGTTGGGACGGAAAACTACCTTGCATGGTAAGAGACCTTTACCCTTGACCTGAGTGCCCAACTGTACTGTTATTTGGATCCCCAATGCAGATTGTCTGTCGTCGGCGAACAAGAATTATGCGTGTTGGGGGCGTGGCTTCGAGGGCGAAGATGGCGGACGCGGCTCTGTAGAGCTCCTGCCGGCCCGATCTTTATCCGCTAACTTATCCTGGCCCTACCTCCTCTTCCCCCATCTCATCTAGTGCAGTAGTTTGCTGGAGTCCGGCGGATCCCAGTGGTATGCTTCTTTGAGCTCCGGACGCCCGCTGGCGTGACCATCGAGGGCCGTCCATCCTGGGCCTACTTGCCGCGTGGCGAGCCGGGGCCTCGATTTCTTGCCTGCCCGCTGGGGCGCCCTGAGGCCGGCCGGGCATCATCCATCTTAGCCCGCGCCGTCGGGGCGGAGTTACTGGAGCTGAGGACTGGGGCTCGTGACCGTGCACTGTGGAGTGGGGTCATGGCACGTCGATGGTGTGGGCCAGAAGTGTACCCTGATCAACCCGCCCTGACTCGTGGGGCTGCGGCGTGTCCGGAGACGGAGGACGGGGTGGCGCCGGTCCAGCGATCCAGCGTTGAGCCCTCGCCTGGTGGTCCCGGCGCCTTGGTGGTAAAGGGGCCCCCCACTCCAGGGTCTGCACCATCTCCCGGCGAAGTGGGGCGAGCTACACCCGCGGTCATCCCGCCTGCTGCTTGCTTCTGTGAGGTGACCCATAGCGGATACTTTCCACCGGACTGCCCCACCGGCGGCCATGACGAGAGGCAGAGGCGGCCTAACCGCGGCCACAACGGGACCCATCGACAAGTTCACCGGCCCAGGGAATGGTGCTGGGGCGGCCGGAGGGAGTCAGACGACAGGCCCTGACAATGCAGCACTGCTCACGGCCATCACGCAATCCCGTGACATGTTGGACGCGAAGATCGGCGCGGTGGGCGCCGACGTGATGTTGCTGCGCCAAGACCTCCGCAATGCGGTAGCTCGCATCACAGAGACAGAATCCAGGGTCACGACGGTGGAGGGCGATGTAGATGCCCTGAAGAAGAGGGTCGCCGACCTGGAACAGACGCAGCGGGGCCTAGCGCACCGGGTGGAGGACGCTGAAGGGCAGGCACGGCGAAATAACCTACGCTTTGTGGGCTTTCCGGAGGGATGCGAGAAGGGGCCTATGGACGTGTTCCTTTCCCGGTGGCTGGAGAGCTGGCTGCCCCCAGACGTCCTGTCAAGCTGTTTTGTGGTGGAACGAGCCCACCGGGCCCTGACACAGAAGCCTCCGGCTGGGGAGCGGCCTCGCCCGATCATAGCCCGGATCCTGAACTACCACGATAGAGATGTCATCCTTCGGGAGGCGAGGCTCAAGGACACCCTACTGTTCGATAATTGCAAAATTATGATCTTCCCGGACTATACAAAGTTGGTTCAACAGCAGCGGCACTCCTTTCTGGCGGCCAAGGCTAGGCTCCGGGGCCTCAAACTCCAATACTCGTTGCTGTATCCGGCCCGCCTCCGTGTCATTTATAACTCGAGGACCCACTTCTTCGACACCCCGGAGGCTGTCTTTGCCTGGACTGACGAGGCGGTTCGGCTTCGCCCACATGTTCAGCTGGGGCTCCACTCCGGCTCTTCCCGCGGTTCATCTCAGGAGCGGGGCGATCAACGGGCCAAGGGGAAGCGGCACCGCAAGTCCCGATCGAGGTGGAGATCCCTGTCTCGGGACCCTCTTTTGGGGGACACACAGCCAGAGACGGATCATTCTGGCGGGGGGTCGTGACTCCTATCCATTGTCCCTTGACATCCACATCTCTGTTGGGGCCACCTGCTGCGACGGCGGATTGCTGCACGACGGTCCGGTCCGGGTCTGGTGCAGTATTACCTGGCCTTTACAGGCTTAGCTGGGACTCCTGTGGACAAATGCACTGTATTTTGCGATGTTATTGCTGATGCTTATTGATGGGGGGGAGGGTGGGGCACGTTTTGTGGGCTGCCTCCTCCTGTTGGGGTTGGGGAGGTTTTTGGGTGTGTGCTCGGTGGGTACTGAGGGGTTAAGTGGGATCCATTGGCATGCCTAGCTTCTGGTGCTCTGTTTTGTGCCTGAACTACCGTATGCCGCAACAGGTACTTCATTGTTTCTTGAGGTATTGGGGTGGGGATGGGGGGTCTGGGATGGTTTGGTGGCGTGTTGGGGGGGTTGGCATTGTGGGGGATAGGGGTATTGGGGTACTGTTTGTTGGGGTGCACGTGATCTTTCTGACCTATGCTACTGTGGGGTTTGGGGCCTGGGCCGGGGGCCGGGGAGTGTGGGGTTGGATGAATCGTGATGATGGCTGACGTCCCTCGCTTGGCGCCTACTGGCGCCTCTATGCATATTCTTAGCTGGAATGTCCGGGGTCTCTTGGATAAGATAAAACGGGGGGCTGTACTTCGCTGGGCCAAAAGGGATCTTGCTGATGTGCTCATGCTCCAGGAAACACACATGCTAGGTACGAAGGCCCCCAGTCTCCAGCGCTTTGGCTTCCACCAGGTGTTCCATGCCGGGTTTACCAGGGGTTCCAGGGGGGTGGCCATTCTTATCCATAGGCGCCTGGCGTACACTCACGACCGTCAATGGCTCGACCCCCAGGGGCGCTTTGTGTTTATCCAACGGAAAGTTGGTGCGCAGCCTGTGGTGTTTGGGTGTGTGTATGCCCCCCCCCCCCTCTCCTGCAATGGGCCTTGGCTGAGCGGTTATTTGCTTTATGGGCTGAACTCCCTGATTCCTTGGCGGTGATTGGCGGCGATTGGAACGATGTTGTGAATGTGGCTGTGGACCGGCAGCGGAGGCTTGGGGTGGCACCTGTCCCCCCTCCTACGCGGTTGGGCGCTATGTTGGATGTGCTGGGGTGGGCAGATGTATGGAGGCATCTACATGCAGAGCGCCGCGAGTACACATACGTCTCTGCGGTTCATGGCTCCCTTTCGCGCCTAGACTATGTCTTCGTCCCGAGGGCCTACCTTGCCAGAGTGAAGGGGGCGGCAATACGGCCTCGCGGGCTCTCCGACCATTCCCCGGTGGCGGTCCAGATAGACCTGCATAGACCGCGCCAGCCCTTCCGGTGGCGGATGTCCACGTGGCATCTGCAGCGACCTGACTATTCCCAGCATCTTCGTGGCGCTATTGCCCAGTACTGGCAGGATAATCTCGATGTGGGGGTGGACGCGGTGACTGTCTGGGAAGCCATGAAACCGACACTGCGGGGTATTGATCTGGCTTGGTGCGCGTCGGCTCGCCGGGCTCGGCTGGAGGGCATAGCCGCCGCGGCGGAGCGGGTGGAAGACCTGGAGGCTCGCCACAGAGATGCGGCGGATGACACCACCCTACGACAGCTCCTGCAGGCGCAGCAAACACACTCGTCGGTCTTGTTAAATGAAGCTCGTCAGGCGTGGCTGGCCACCCGTAGCCGGGTATATCAGTGGGGCGACAAATCATGTAAGATGCTCCATCGGCTCTGTCAACAAACCCTGCAGCCCCTTACGCTCCCAGGCCTCGTGGATGCTGCGGGCGTGGCTATTACGGACCCGGCCACCCTTGCTGCGAGCTTTGCGCACTATTATAGGTGTCAATATGCCTCCCGGGAAACTCTTGCCCCTGCTGCCATCGCAGACTATCTTACATCGGTCCCCCTGGCTGCTGTGTCTGATGAGGTGCGTGATGCTCTCGATCTCCCCCTGACAGCTGAGGAACTTGGAGACGCACTGGGTCAGTTGAATGTGGGCAAAGCACCTGGACCAAGCGGCTTCCCTAGTGAATTCTATAGAAAATTCCATCTGCAGCTCGGGCCGCATTACCTGCGCGCATTGGAGATGGCGCGCGAGCAGGACCGCCTCCCACCGGACTGGCGGCATGCCGAGATCGTTGTGTTCCAGAAGCCGGGAAGGCCCCCAGACCGTCATGACTCCTACCGGCCTATCTCCCTTATTAACTTTGAGGCCAAGCTTTTGGCCAAAGCGCTCGCGAATCGCCTGCTTCCCCACGTCACTGCTCTTGTTCATCCTGATCAGGCTGGCTTTATGCCACGCCGGGCGACGCGGCACAACATACGGCGGGCGCAGGCAGCGATTGATGCTATCGGTGCTTCAGAGGATCAGGCGGCGTTGTTGCTGGCCGACATTGACTGCGCCTTCGATTCAGTCAGCTGGACCTTCCTCTTCACCCTTCTGCCGCTGCTGAACCTCGGCCCGGTCTTCATCTCATACGTTCGCTTGCTCTACACGGAGGTTACTGCTTCGGTGCGGATCTCGGGGGCGGCCTCGGCACGATTCCCGGTGACCCGGGGCACACGTCAGGGGTGCCCGCTTTCCCCCTATCTGTTTGCGCTGGCCATGGAGCCGCTAGCTGCCAGGGTCCGCACTGATGCGCTGTATCGGGGCTTCGTCTGGAGCGTGGACCACATGGACCGCATCGCCTTATATGCGGACGATGTGCTGTTCTTTATGACAGACCTTCGAAATACGGGCCCTCGAGTTCTGGAGTTGATGCAGGGCTTTGGCCAAGCGTCGGGACTCTTTCTTAACCCGCGCAAGTCGACTCTTTGGGTGCTGGGAGGTGGTGCGGTGGACTTTCCATGGGCTGCGTCCCTTCGGATAGCAGTGGAGGGAGTGAAATACCTGGGAGTTTTCCTCTCTGCCTTGCCCACGGAGGCGTGGGGCCGGAACATTCAACCGGTATGGGACCGGGTCCAGCTGGACATCAAAACGTGGACGCGTATGCCTCTTAACATTTACGGTCGGTCGGCCATTTTCAAAATGGTGGCCTTACCCCGTCTCCTTTACCAGCTGCAGAATCACCCCTACCCGATTGATCCGCAGTGGTTTCGCAGTGTTGATTCGGTGCTGGGCAGGTTCTTGTGGGCTGGAGGTGCCTCCAGAGTGGCGCTCCGTACCTGCTTCCTCTCTACTTACTGCGGCGGCTTGGCTACCGCGGATATGCTGTCCTACTATCAGGCCTCCCATCTCCTGGTGCTCAATGAGTGGTGGTATGGGGACCGCTGTGACCCGGCCTATGCCCTAGAGCACTATCTGATGGGCGACGCCTCCCTTCACACACTGCTGTATTCGGCCAAGAGGAGACGGTTGCTCCCGCGTGTTACCCAGACAGTGTTTGCTGTCTGGCGGAGGGCCCTGCACCGCATGGGATGGTGGGGTAAACTTACGGCGGAGACTCCGCTGGCGTAATGGCCTGCTGCCGGCGCTGGCGTCGCTGCAGGGCTTCGACGGCTGGGACGCAATAGGGGTTTCGTCCTTGGGGCATGTCCTCTCCGGCACCACTCTTAAATCCTTTCAGGAACTCAGCACTGAGTTTGGCATGCCCAGGTCCCAGTTCTTTCGCTACCTCCAATTTCGCCACGCTCTTACTCCTAGCCTGGTAGGGCTGGAGCAGCTCCCGGACTTCAGTCCCATAGAGGCAAAGCTGTTTATGGGTGACTTGAGTGACAAAAAAGTCTCCCAGATCTACCGCTCCTTGGTTACACACTGCTCCTCCTCGCTCGCGACACTGAAGGCCTTATGGGAGGCCGATGTTGGCCCCTTGGACGAAGACGACTGGCGCGAGGCCCTTGAATCCCCCCGGGGGACTGCCATTGCAGTCCGCCTCCGCTTTATTCAATTCAAATATCTGCATCGTGCCTATTTCACGAGGGAGCGTCTGTGGCGGGCGGGTCTGATTGCATCCCCGGAATGCCTGAGGTGTGGTTCGGAGAGGAGCACCCTCCTTCATACTGTGTGGTCTTGTGAGCGGTTGACTCGGTTTTGGGCCGGGGTTTGGGATTGCCTGTACGAGGTGCTGGGGTGGGATCTGCCCCGTACGCCTAGGTTGGGCCTTCTGCACGTTTTAGAAAATATTGGGGGCAACATCTACAAGCGCCACCTGTTACTGCTGGGGCTGGTGGTGGCAAAGAGGGACCTGGCGCAGGCCTGGAAGAGCGAGCGAGCCCCTCCTCTCAGTGCCTGGAAGGCGGGCCTGGACTTCACCATGGGACTGGAACAGCCGGTTTTCGAGGCTCGGGGATGTCCCCGCAAGCATTTCAAAATATGGAAACGGTGGGCGGACTATAGGGGCTTGCCCCTCGACCCTCCTATGGACATGGACGATGCATTGCCTCAAGATGTGGACCCTGCACCCTAGGCCGTTGGCCGGCTCCACCTATGTACATCTTCTCTTATGGTTGACTTACGATCACGTGCACAGGGTTAGGGTGGGATAAGGGGTGGGCGGTAGATGGGATTGGGGGGAGTTTTTGGGGTAGTTGGGTGGGATTGTTTCCTTTGTTTCTTCTTTTTGGAATTTCGCTACATACGTGGGGGTTCGATGCTATGCCATTAATGTGCCTTTCATGCTCACTGTTGACAGTCTCCTCCTGATTGTGGAGGACTGTGCTTACACTTGATTGAACCTCTAATAAAAATGGTTTTAAAAAGAATTATGCGTGTTTGCCATGATATTGGCATGTCTCATGGATTGTGGTATTGTTTAACCAGGAGGGGTGCCCAAATCGCGGTCCTCATAGTTGTGGAACACTACATTCTTCACCAGGAGTAAGCCAGCACATGTGCTGTAGTGGCAGCATACTGTGTAGTGAGCCATAGTTGTGAACAGGACAGCCGTATTATATCACACTGGTAACCAAGGAGGAGATGCCGCCCTGGCCATACCTAAACTGAATGCCCCCTCAATTAAAAAACATGTTCTGCAGTGACCACACAAATGACGGTTTTGCACCATTGCACATAAGGTCCAGGTGTGCAATGGCAGGACAGACTCTGACCAGAATAGGGCTTTCAGGTTCACCAGGGGTCTAGTAAAAGCAGAATCAATAACATATTGTTATCCCTTGATCTATGGAATTTGTTGGTGGATTTCTGGGTTACTAATTGTTTCGAGCGCGATCACAACCCATTTCACCTCACCCTTAAAGAAGGGCTGTTTGAGATTTTGCACCAGAACTGGCTACCTGTAAATGTAAATGTAGGTGTATTTACATAGCGCAACCTGTCACCCAAAGGGCATGCTGGCGCTTGCTTAGGGAACCCGTCCTGGTATTCCCCTGGGAGAGGCCCCGGCAGGGTGTCCACAGGGTGAAAGCCAGGCATCCCGCCGCGAGGGGCCGTCGTGGAGATTAAGCAAGCTATTGCCCAGAGTTGCAGAGTGAGACCCCGTGAGTTGAGTAGGCACCGGAGCGAGAATTGTCGAGGCCGTGGAATTTTGAGCCCGAGACCCGCCGAGGCGGGGAATCGAACCCTGGTCCACGGTCGATCCCAGCTTCCGGGTCTGCAGCCTCTAACCACTGAGCCACACTTCTCCACCTGGGGATGTAAATGTTGGGAACTCCAGGAGGGCTCACAAGTGGCCAAAAATCTACTACTGCCCTACGCGGTTCTCACACATTTATAACCTTTTCATTACAGTTCTTTCTTCCTAAGGGGATGCAAACGTAATTGACATTTCCATCTCTACCTTTCTTGGCCATTCCTTGGCTCTTTAAGTCCGCCTCTTTCAAATAGAGGTGGGAACTGGCATACACAAGAGCTATCTCTGTGTTCGCACCCTGGTTTTTCAAGGGCTGTAAAAAGGCCAAAACACATTTGTTAACTGCCATTAAGACTTTAAGCCCTGTGTAGATTCGTGAGGGAAGGAGTGTGTGCCAAAAGGGGGTAGAGGCCAGCAAAACTGGTTGGATTTTCTAGAAGCTTCTAAAAGGAAGGAGGTTTCCTCCTTTTGGTATATAATGAATTGCTCATTATAGTGCCGAAGCCCGAACTACAACAGTCCATCTTATCCAACCACAGACCTGGGCCCAACACTTTGGAAATCTCTATTCTATGCCTCCCCTAGCTCAGCTGCCTTCTAGCACTGATTTGCACTTGCAGTGGAATGTTGATTCTGTGGGGTTGGATCCTAGCATCTTTTTTTAGATAACACCAAGGAAGAGATTCTGACCAAGAAAAGAAATCGGATTAGATCTTGTCCCTGGCGACTTGATGAAGATCTGAGCCTCGTACATTAATATCCTGTCTAAATCCATCATGAAAGGTGCTTCCCTTCCTAGATTCATTGAGAGGACAGGTGATCATCACAATTTTCCAAAAGGGTGTCAGATCAGACCCAAGTAATTATAGGCCTATTAGCTTGATTGACATCTTACAGAAGGAGTTTTGCCACCAGATTGTAGCCAAATTTCAAGTGTGTGCTACCAACTTTATTATATTCTCCCCATTCGAGGCACAGCTCAGATACGATTTGGGAACAGTGGATAAAATATTCAGATTCTTGTTGATACTCTGGAAGTATATCTAGATTCTGAAGGACAATCTCTATGATGCCGTCATTGACCCCAGAGCAGCCTCTGATCTGGTTCCTAAAACTGGTCTATGGGACTCCAAGGGTCAATGCGAATCCTACCAACCTTGGTAGGGATCGTAGTGAGGCTGCATGAGAACAACTATGCCCAAGTGCAATGGGGGAAGGACGGGGTGCTACCGCAGATGATTTTTACACGGAGGTGCAGCAAGGTTGCGTCCTTGCACCATCGATGTTCTACCTGAACATTAATGATGCGTTCAACTACATCATGATTCTATCAACAACTCCCCTAAACTTAGTGGTGTTTCCATACCCAGCCTGTTTGCAGATGATATGATTCTTCTCCCAAGAAACTCTTAGGATACAGAATCTCCTAAACAAATTTCAAGAATTCTGTAATCACATTGGGCTTGAGATTAAGGTAATTAAAATCAAATTTAGGACCTTAAGGCTGCACAGATCCTTCTGTAGAAACTTGACATTGGGGACTGCAGTACTTGAGTAAGTCAAGCACTTCGATTACCTTGGTATTTGGGATGGCAGCTCTGTGTAACGGTTTTCTCATATTGAAAAGTCCAGGGCAATCTTACTATATAAATCAGTCGCTACTGGAAGGATGCAAAAGGATTCCATCCAGAGGGCAGTATCCCCAGCAGTGGAGGTTTACAAAGTCGCTGTCCAGTCAGATGCACTTTATGGGGCAGAGGTTTGGGGTACAAGTCATCTGGACTCCCTCACTGAAAAACACTTTATTAAGGTCTCTACTATCCCTCCCCAATCTATGCCACTTGTCCCCTTGTACATCCACCTAGGTTTAAAGCGGATTGGTGACCTGGCCGTTCTGAGACCTTTGGAATACTGGGTTAGGATATGGCCATGCCCAGAGCTTGAACCATACAGGCAAGGCCTTTGTGAACTCATCCTATTGGATAGCAGTACTGACTTGTATTCCTTGGTTTGTGCAGCATTTGAAGTCCTATCCATGGTGCCAGGAAAGACCAGATGACGGTAGTTAATGGACACTATCAATTTTGTTTTCAAAACTGTCATCATTGGCTCGGCAGCTGGACTTAACAGGTGGTGGCTCACACGCTTCAATGTGTGGATAAGACGGTTGGCCTTTATGATAAGGTGCTTTAAGTGGGTGGCCTGTTTTGCCCTCTCCAAGAGCCAGACCCCAAGGTAGTTATAGGCTGTAGCAGTTCCAATTTGCAGGACTCCCAGTTGCATGTGAACTTGCCTTTTATGTGGACATTTTCAAAATACTACTACCTTGGTTTTGCTCTGATTGACCTGTAGGTAGTCCTCCTGGTGGTAACGATAAGAGTGAATCGAGGGCTTTCTGGAGGCCCACCCTGGTATAGTCTAATATTGCAGTGTCTTCGGCATATTCCAAGCTGGGGAGTCACACCCAACTAGCCTTGGAGCAACTAGGCTGGTGCCTTGTAGGGCGGCCTCCAAATCTGCAGTAGAGATTAAAAAGGAGGGGGGCCAAAACGTAGCCCTGTTTGAGCCCATGGTTTGTGGCGAGTCTTAAGGTTAATGGGCTAGGGCTTGTTTTGACCTGATCCCATGTCCACTGATATAAAGATGTAATTGCCTTCAGTAGTTCATGGGAGAGATTCCCTCATGTGGTCAATTTCCCTTGTAGTCTACCGCGGTCCACCCTATCAAAAGCGGTGCTGTAGTCTATAAAATAGTAGAACATGGGCGGGTGCTTCTTCTTGACCGCTTGTGTAGATAGATATGCCTAGGTTGTCCATGATTGAGCAGTGTGACCTAAATCCAGACTGGAAAAGCAGGAGGATTCCTTTTTCTTTTACCCAGGACTGTGGCTCCTCCAAGAGGACTATGGTGTAAGCCTTTGCTTTCTATATCAAGAAGAGCAACAAGCCTGTAGTTTGCTGGGTTGGACCGGTCGTCTTTTTTTGTGGATAGGTAAGAGTAAGTAGTCTCTCCAACAACTGCGTTGTTGCAGTGACAAAAGCGCGATTCAAAAAAGGGGTTAATATTGATGCTCAAAAAACCTGTGCTGATTTAAATCCTGGGGCGGAAATCTCGTTTTGTCCTGGTGCTCCATCTTTACTCATTTTATTGAAGATCTCTATTACTTTGCCGTCAGCGATTGAAGTGCCTTGGGAGGTGAAATAGACAGTTCCCAAGCGACTCATTGAGGTGGCCCCTTATCTGATGAACCGGTTGAATACAGATGTTTGACATACCTTCTCTAGGTGTGTTCGGCAACCCCGTTTTCCATAGTCATTCCTAGGTTCTCAAGCGGATTGAGGTGCCTCCACAGCATGGAGTGGTTCTTATACTTCATCAGAGAAAAAAAACTTTAAGCCATTCCGTTTCGATGTGCTCCCTTTTACTCTCCCATACTTTTTTGTTGTAGGCTGAGCTCAGAGCAGTAATAGATTGCCCGTCAATTAATTTGACACCACTTTTCTTGGCATCCAAGGCCCTGCAAAGAGCGCTTTTGCAGTTGATTAAGTCCTTAGGATGGCAGGGAACATGTGATGTCATTGGGAGGCTATTACTCTGGTTCTTATGTTGCTTGCCACTATAATACCAGAGCTTTGCACCTCAGCCAAATTGGCGGTGGCCGAAACCAGGAAGTAACTTGGCAACCGCCATCGTATTAGAGCACCCGGACTTAATTTGGCTGACCTGTGGCATTATGCAGGGCATGTATGTGTAGCTGATATGCGGGACACCATTGTTACTTCTCAGCACATGTGAAAGCTATGCGGTTATATTTTAGATATTTATGATTTTTTTTATTTTGTACACTAACAAAGTGCATTCATGAATTTTACTGGTATACTTTAAGGTTTTAATTGTTTACATAGTCTGTGATTTCAACCAAATACAATTATTACTATACTGCTATATGCATGAACTGTACCTCTAGACATGGCAGACCACTTTAGGTTTTTGTCTATCTATGGTCTGTGCTGTTGCATTCGCTGTACTGTTTTTTGCGAAGCTAATGTACTGTGTTTAATTTGTTTTATTCTGCTACTTTATTAGCCTATGACCAAAGTAAAGTATTTCTACTGATGACCAGGACCCTTATACCCCAAGTCTCTGGAGCGAGGCATACACGCTTACTTCCCTTTATAAATGCCCAGCTGTTATGTGCTTAATTCACCCCGGTACTACATTAGGTAGATGTGGAGGGGCGTATTGAATGGAAAGGTGCTGAGTGCACGTGTGTTCGCAGGAAGTACACTACACGAGCTATGAAGTGTGGTACACTGAGTATATGCTAAATGTGAGTATGCTGACAGTGTGCATTTTTAAAATAGCACACTCTGGTACAATACAGAAAGGCTACAGTGCTAAAAAGCGTGCACAGACTGAACGAGTTTGCTGCATATAATTATTCTAGTGATGGCATATTACAGGAGGAGAACAGAGCTTTGCATTAAGTGTGCTGTGGAGGTACACTGAGTGCAAGTGTGCACAGATAGGCCCGTAGCCAGTGTGAGAATTTATTCGAGGACCCCATGTGCCAGGAGGGGACACTATAGACTGAGATGAGGAGCAAGGGTTGTGTCGAGGGTGTCGAGGGTGCCAGGTCTACATGACCTCGTGGTGGGTTCTCCAGTGTGCCAGAATGGAGGCCACAGTGAACATTAACACCAGGTCAGCGTGACCGGACTTGTGAATGCCGTGGCAGCGACCCAAAATGTCAGGTGGGGCCACCGGAGACTCCAAGGCCAATGATTTGGGCCGTCAGCCAGGATCGTGAAACTGCTCCTGTAACCAAGGAGGGCTTGGCCAACATACAGTAAATTGCACTGAAGGAAGCCCGAGGAGGAGCAAAGAGACCAACTGCCTTTCGAAGGGAAGTGTGACTTATTGTGCGAACACTGAAGCGGGGGCAACCCCAATCGCTAGAAACAGCCAGTAGCGTGGCTCGAAGGAGAGAGCATGCGCCTGCCGTCTGATGCCATTTGTGACCATGCGCAGCTTGACTTTGCCAATCCAGCGCGGATCTTTGTTGCACTACTGAGAGCTTAGCTTCCATACTGCCAGAGCAGATCAGCTATGAACTGGGTCTTTGGGACCCAGGGGGGACATACTGCGATTGGTGCTGCGACCAAGAGACTCTTGTGACTCAACTTTCTTAATGAGTCAGGGGAGCACTCAAGTATGGATGAATTGTTTACATTCCCTGGATGTGGCCATCAGTGAATGGGGAATAACATCAAACCCGTTGCACCAAAGTTAGTGGGACAGGGAGTGACCTGACAACTACTACAGCCCAAACCTCAAGGGGGATTGTGGTATTCCTTTTAAATGTTGTTTACCTTCGCATGTGTGCAGTTAGAATTAAAATTGTCGGAACGGAAGACTTCTGCATATCTCTGGAAAGCATACTTCCCCTGCTTATGCTGAACTCCAAGCAAGTCACTTAGAAGTTACTGTATGGTTTCTAGATCCTTACCTCAGTGATCTCACCGACCTCCGCGCTTGCCTTAGCGGTCAGTTGTGGTCCCAGACCGGTCTACGATTATGAAAAGGAGACCCTACACATAGTCCATCAGAGAAAGCCATTTACTGCCTGTGGTTTAAAGACAACAGAAGCGGTTTGCTCACTGAGTCTCTGCACAACCCTGGATGGGGGTTAATTTGAGGACGTTTTCTCTGTGACGGATGGATTATGCTACAAAGTAGTTTGCCAGTTTAACAAGAAGCAGCAGCATCGGCCAGAGTACCAGCTGTTCTTGTGAGGCTTGTGGAATTGGCACTCTGTACAAGGGAATTGCAGACAGCTGCTCAAGATAAGGAAGCTTGCAGCACATCAACAGAGGCAGAGAGAGAGAGATGGGGAAGCTTGATCCCAGTCCTTGAAGGTTAGAGCAATTTGCCCAGACTCCTCTCCTGTGCTGTGTGAGCCAGTGTGGAACTTCAAATTACACTCTGTAGCTGGTAAATGGAGTCCAGTGGTACAGGCCTCCACTTTTCTTTTTGTGGCATCTGGGGGTATCAGGGTGTACTAGCACTCTAGTCAGCCACTACCCTTATACAGCTAGCCAGTGGCTACTGGACTAGTGGGACTCCCGTAAACTGTGCCATGACATCAGGTTCCTGTGATCAGATCCCTGATGCCACTAGACCGGTGTCCTCACTTAGGCTGGGAGGACACTTCTGTTGCTTTGGGTGGGGGGTTAAGGGATGATCAAGAACATTTGACTTCACATCAAAAGCTGAAACTACCTCATTTCAATACAAGGACTGGTATCATGGATCTAGCGAAGGAGAGCAACCCTGTGCAGCATGATCTGTAATATGAAATGCTAATTATGTATCTACATGTTAAATGTGGTTTTATATTGCTTACCGTCTAAGCTCTATAATACTGTTAGGGGTCAGAACTCTGGCCCAGAGGGTTGTAGAGACATCTGGTTTTCACTGTTTATCATAGTTTTATGTGCAGTTTTAAAAAAAATCTTTTTATTGAATTTTCGGAACACAAACATGGTATACTTGTAGCCGTACACAGGTCTCATTTGCCAACATCAATTAGTATATATGTCATTAGGCAGCTGTAGATATTTACAAGCTTTCACCAAAATAATCAGCGCTGTGTGGGAGTCTGTCCCCATACAAATATGAGGGGAGCCTTTCGGCACAACATAATCATTAAAATTCTAAGATGCACATACAATATCAAAGTGGACAGTGGGGTGGCCTAGACAAGGATGACAAGAACCAGAGACATATAAATTCGCAACCCACCATGCACTAGGGGTCAGCCTCCCATTTCCACAATCAGAGAGAAATATCACAACATGGATAACGCAAGTAAGCAATCACAATTTCTCATGCAGTGGACACAACGCCGTCACTCCCCCGGGGACCTGTTTGAGTATGAGAGAGCAAGTAGTAATGCAATGCGGCCCATATATCTCTAGGTCTGGAGGTTACAGGTAGCAACTCCTCAAAAGTCTCAAGCTGCTCTTGACAATAGATTAAGTCATCAATCCATACCTTGAATTTGGGTGCCTTTCCTCTGCCCCATCTACATGCCACCCTTCTCTTTGCCAGCAATAGTGCCAAAGCCACAAATTTGCGGTGTTACGCTTGTATCGGCTCGGTGTATCCCAGCAGTGCAAGTGTTAGTGACAGCTCTGTATGGGTATCTATCATTGTAGAGAGTGCAGTAAAAACGTGCCACCAGTACAACTGTACCACACCACATCCCCATGCAAGATGTAAAAAATCCGCCCCAGGTGCTCGGCAGCGATCACATGTGTCTGTATCCCTTAATTTGTACCTGTGCATACGAGCAGGAGTGTAGTACAGCCTGTGAAGGAACTTGCAGTGAATTAATCTAAGTCTGCTACTTGCCGATACCCGCTCTGTCTGCTGTGAACAGAATTCCCACTGCCTATCCGTCAGCTCTATACACAGCTCCTCGTTCCATTTTTTCCTAGCTGGTGCGACTACCTCATCTCCCTGTTCATGAATTGTCCTATAAATTACTGACACAAGACGTCTGGGTTTCGCGCCCTGGAGCACCAGCTGAAGCGGTGCGAGGATCTGGGGATCTGCAGGGAAGTTTGGGGTAATAGAGCAAAATCCCTGTCGGAGGCGAATATACAAAAAGGTGTCGAGTGGCGATTGCGGTATGCCCTGAGATATGTGTGCCAGTGTGCGAAACCTCCCCTCGTGGTACAAGTCCCCCCATGTCCTAATCTTCGTGCGTTCTAAAAATTTGTGAAAGAGAACCTCCTGTAAGAGGGGTAAGTTCAGATGGTACACCAGCGGCAAGAGTGGGGAGTAAAGCATGGGTACATCCGATCTTTTACTAAAGTGTGCCCAAGCAGCAACCGTGCAAGTCACCGTTGTTGGTGTCTCAGCTCTGCTAGGGAGTGGCGGGTACAGCGCACCGTCTATGGGAACCGGTAGTGCAAGCAGGTGTTCCGCAGCCACTTGCGGCAAATATCGTGGTTGGTGTACCCAAAAATAGGCATAATGCGCTTGCGCACTGTAATAATATAATTCAAAGTTGGGGATGCCAAACCCTCCTTGGGAGTACGGCCTAATGAGGACATTCCACTGGAGTCTCGAGCTCTTCCACCCCCCCCGCCCCCCCATACCAAACATATTAGTTCGGATCGCAGCTGTTTAAAAAAATAAGCCCCTGGATGATACGGGATAGTTAGAAATAGGTATAGTAGTTGAGGTAATATTATCATTTTAATCAGAGACGCACGTCCCGCCATGGATAGGGGAAGTGTGATCCAGCGTGAGACATTATCTGTGTTGCGGACCAACGTAGTCCCGTAATTAAGACGCATGAGTTTGTCCCTATTTCGTGTAATATGAATACCAAGGTATTTTAGTTCATCCTCACACCATGCCAGCGGATAATCCAGTGGAAATCGACCAGTCGCCTCAGTAAGAGGGAAAACGCAAGACTTACTCCAGTTTATTTCGACACCCAAGAGTCTACCAAAGACTATGAACTCCCGAAGGACTGGGTTCAGATTCTGCTGGGGATCCCGGATATAGAGCGTAATATCATCAGTGTAAAGAGATACCAATATCTGTCGCAGATTACACCGCAGTGCTCTGTCTTTGTAATGTTGTCGCAGTTTTTCCGCAAGCGGTTCAACTGCTATCGCGAAAAGTAAAGGCAACAGGGGGCAGCCTGCCTCGTGCCTCTCGTGACTGAGAAAGTCTGGGAGATCTTACCATTAATGGTCACCCTCGACACTGGCGAGCAGTATAACAGTTTAATCCAAGAAGATGAGACATTATTCAGGACCGTGAAAAAGGTTCTCAGGTTGTGGGACGTTGCTCTCCCTGGTACAAAGCTCGACTGGTCGGGTAGAATTAAGGTTTCCATAAGGAGATTGACTCGCGTGGCTATGAGTTTAGCGAGGATTTTTACATCGCAATTAAGTAGCGAGAGGGGTTGTAAGAATCAAAGTGCTGTGCCGGCTTTCCCGGTTTTAGGAGGGAAGTGATGAGGGCCTCTCTCATGGAGGGAGGGAGATGTCCCACGTCCAGCGCGTCCTCATATACTTCCCGCAAGATGGGGGCCATCAAGTCTATGTAAATTTTATAAAATTCTACCGGTATGCCATCCGTCCCGGTGGCCATACCGGACTGCATATGCATGATTGCCTCCAGCACTTCTTCTAATTCAAACGGGGTGCTCAAAAAACGCTGTTGTACATCGCTCAACCACCCCAAGGAAATATCTCCCAGGTACGTATCTAGGTACAGCGCGCCCGACCGTGTGGTTGTGTAGAATTTAGTATAGTGCGCTGTAAAGGCATTCAATATGTTAGCTGTGTCTATGTACACCAGCCCATCTAGGCCTGTCAATTCCAGTACCACGTTGGAACCTCGGTGTGTCTAATTGTTTCAGCCAGTGCCTTTCCCAGTCTCTCACCCTCTCCGCAGCGGCGGGCCTTCCAGTATTTCCCACGAAAGTGCAACTCTCTATGGGACACATCTGTGCAAACTGAGAACTTTTCCCAAATTTTAGACTGAATGGTCTGATCTGGCGCAAGAACCAGCGACATCTCAAAGGACTTGAACTCAGTTTCAAGTGTCTGCAAAGGGTGCATAATGTCCTTAAGAACACCAGCCCCTTTCGAAATACAATAGCCCCTCAAGGTGACCTTAAACACCTCCCAAATAGTTTCTACCTTGGCAACTGAATCCTTCTTTCGGGCAAAGAAATCTAAAATCTTGGAACACAGAGTCTAGTAATATGGTAGGCTGCAATCTCCAACCAGGCCGTGCTGGACCAAGATCTGCCTAAGATAGGGTAAGCTTTACAGGCATGTGGTCTGAATAGGTCCTGGCCAAATGTTGCACCTTAGATATCATAGGGCACAAGGTCGCTGACAGGAATATATAATCTAAGCGCGCCCAAGATGCCGTATGTGCAGTAAAGTGGGTACCTTCCAGATCAGAAGGATGCAAATGCCTCCAGGCATCTATCAGATTATACTCTGTAAGTGTGGTGTGCAACACATTACGCGCACTAGTGTAATGATGGGGGGAAGGGTGCGACCTATTAATGTTCGGGTTACATGCCACGTTGAAGTCACCGCCCCATATAATGTGTTTGGACCAAATGTCTACACTAGCAGCCCACAGGTCCGTGTAAAATTGGGGGTCATCTGTATTCGGTCCATAGCAGCATGCCAATGTGACCGAGTCATGTCCCAGTCGTCCCCCAGGCCAGACAATATCTCCCCTTTGTATCGCAGCGTGTACCAGCTAAAGTGAACGGAGTGCGCCTCTTGATAAGGATAGCAGTGCCTCTCGCATAGGACGAAAAGGAGGAGAATACCCTGTGTTCTGCCCATTTACAAGCAAATGTATTAGTATGCTATGGGCTGATGATGTGCTAGATTATACTCTGTAAGTGTGGTGTGCAACACATTACGCGCACTAGTGTAATGATGGGGGGAAGGGTGCGACCTATTAATGTTCGGGTTACATGCCACGTTGAAGTCACCGCCCCATATAATGTGTTTGGACCAAATGTCTACACTAGCAGCCCACAGGTCCGTGTAAAATTGGGGGTCATCTGTATTCGGTCCATAGCAGCATGCCAATGTGACCGAGTCATGTCCCAGTCGTCCCCCAGGCCAGACAATATCTCCCCTTTGTATCGCAGCGTGTACCAGCTAAAGTGAACGGAGTGCGCCTCTTGATAAGGATAGCAGTGCCTCTCGCATAGGACGAAAAGGAGGAGAATACCCTGTGTTCTGCCCATTTACAAGCAAATGTATTAGTATGCTATGGGCTGATGTGCGTTTCTTGCAGAAACGCCACATGGGCCTGATGCCTGTCCAGGTAGGCCAATACTTGACGCTTCTTGCGTGGGTCCCCCAACCCCCGAACATTCCACGTAACAATATTCAGGTCAGCCCCAGACTCAGAAGGCATAAATCACAAGGTTTACCATTCCCGTAATTTTCCAAGTGATAGCGACTGCCAGTCCTCAGATGTGCCTCATCTATAGCGTCAGTGACCTTACAATGTACGCGCCATCCCCACCACAATATGAATCCACAGCAACCCATAAAGATAAAACAATCATTTTGCATGACATCCACGTGTACGCTACATCCAACACCCAGAACCAAACTCCCAACATATGCTTGAATATTGAGATTCAGCGACATATCTGCCTACCCATGAATGCGACCAAATCTTGTATGGTCCCCTCACCCACCACCCCATCTCACCCTTCAACCGAAACAACCCACACCCAGTTCCCCCCGGCCACGCATCCTCCCACTGAAGCAACCCAATCTTGCCAGAATACTCTACCGTCCCTCCCTTCCAGCACACCAACAAAAACAGCACCACCATCCAGGTGGCATGATCCAGCACAGGGGAATACCCTTTGGGGGTAAACACCAGTCAGCTACACAGCCACCCCACCTCCATAGGCCCACCTTGGACATACCCTATGGGCACTTATCGGGGGGAGTGGGGAGTGGGGGAGTGGGACCAGGAATACATTACCACTGGGACAACCGGTACAGTCCTGGACATCATGCCAATTGATTGTCTGTGGATCTCCGCCGCACACGGAGTCTCCCGTGGTTGATAATAAGTGTCCGGCCATTTCCGGTGAGCGTAACATGCTACTGTTCCTCATCAACTTCCTGTACGTCATCGTGTTGCGCAGCCCTTCGTCCTCCACCATCGCGGTGAGTTCTCTTCACTGTTCGAAGAAAGTCTTCAACATGCTGAGGGTTTGTAAAGAAACGCTGCTTTCCCTGATGCTTTACCCTAAGTTTCGCAGGATACAGTAATGCATAGTCAATCTGTGCAGCACAGAGGTTTTTCTTCACTTCAATAAACTTGCGCCTCTCCTCCTGGACAATCGGAGTGAAGTCTGGATAAATCGAGAATGAGACTCCATCGTAAGACAGGTTCTGTTTCGTTCTTGCGGCGCGCAGGGCTACATATCGGTCGCGATAATTTAGTAATCTCGCGATAATGGGCCTTGGCTGGCTCGCAGGTGGCGGTCTCGGGCCGAGGGATCTGTGTGCTCGCTCCACAATAATTGCGTGGAGAAGGCGCCTGAGCCGATTGCAGTCAAAAGTAGTTTCTCCACGTATTCCTCCATTCGCCCAGTGTTCGTGGACTCCGGCACACCAGTTACGTGAATATTATTGCGTCGACTGCGGGCCTCTAAATCCTCATTCTTCGCTGCAATCACTCGTAGGAGCTTGTCCATCCTGGCTAGCTGCGTCGTGTGGCCAGCAGTGGTATCGTCATTCTCCGAGATGCGCCTCTCAGTGTCCTTAATGCGCTCTTCATGCACATCCAATTTGTGCGGTATGGAGTCCATCCTGGAAGACACCCGGTCTACCCTATCTACCAACCTAGCGAACCCTTGCCGCATCTCCTGGAGTATTTGCTGCATCTCCATATCCTTAAAGGGTGCACTGCCGCCTGGCATATCCGCCTTGCTCGCCTCGCCGTCTTCTAAATGAGGCCATGTCGATTTTTTTGCCGAGTCAAAATTGAGCTTGGGCTGCAGAATGTCCGGTTTGCCCATGATGCCGCCGACAGAGGGACCTTCGGGTACGCCGCCGATCCGCCCGTACAGGCCGTCCACAGGATCTGCAGTGCTGTGCCACCGTCTTGTACTGAACCAGTGTTAACAAGACTCTGACTCCGAGGAGCTTTCAAAACCGCCTGGCCTCCGAGTCCACGGGCTCACCCCTGTATCTTCTGCTGTCAAGATGCACTGTGCTAAGGCATCTGCCCAACAATAGCAGTATCTGGCGCCCAGTCTGATAACACCAGAATTAAAAGAAGTGACCGGGGAGGTTTCAATGCTCTTCACCGCTGCCGCGCCGTCCCAAACCTCTCAGGCGCTCTCATCAAAACACTTCTAGCCTCTACTGTGCAGCATGCGCACCAACAATGTCCAGTGCGGGGGCCCACCTCATTGCAAATCGCAGGGCAACTCAAGGGAGCTGCCTGTCGTAAGTACAGTGCCAGGCCTGTTCTGCCACAGTCAATTATTTCAGCAGATGGCGGAGGGGCGGAATTCCTAACTCATACCTTCCTCTTAGTGCCCCATCGTCTGGCCGTGCAGGAAATCACCGTCTTGCTACCGGTGCAGGTGGGACACAATACCGGTGCAGCCCCGCTCGGCCCTCCAACAGTGCGTGCCTCCTTGGGATCTGGTTCCCGCCCGTGCTGGAGTCACACACCGCACACCTCCAGTGAGACCGGGCTCCTCGCACCATGCAGCCCGGCAGCCGCAGTCCGGTCCACTTCAAACGCCCAGGGTTCCCGGGAATCGGCAGGTTCGCGCCCATCTCCTCTCCGCGGCCTAGGGCCTCGTGTTAAGCCGCGGTCTGTCCTGGTTACTCCTGCCGCGGGCACCACTCCTCCAGGCTACGGTGATATCGCCGGTCAGATCTTCTCCGAGGCAGCGCTGGCATGTGCAGGGCCCAATCGGCCCAGGAATTCCGCCGATGCTTGCAGGTAGTGTGACCTACACAGCGGCCCCCATTTAGCCACTTATTGCTCCGGTTTTTAAGGATAAGTTAAGGATTTTTTATCCGGGCAGCCGGAGCCTCACATGAGTGCGGCCATTCGGCTTGTGCGCCCTCTAGCACCCCCTACTTTTATGTGTAGTTTATTTCTCTTGCGTGTACTAAAGTACTTTTCTTTTATAAAAAAGTAAAGCACTGACTGGACATTGATTTTATCTGATTTTATCAGCTGGTAGTACGGTGTGCACTGTATTCTGAATGTCTAACCCCACCTCACCTACTTGAGTAAGGCTTGGACTGCTCAGTTACACTACCCTGAGAGAGTCAAGTGCTGGAGAGGAGTACTTGGTTAACCAGTTTTGGGTCCACTAGTACTGAGTCACCAGGACACCAGCCCCCACGCTCCTCGTGTCTCCTGAGCCTTCCTTACCTGCCTCCTGCTGCTGTGCCTGCCTGCCTGCTCGCCTACGCCGTCAGCCTCGACAACAAGCACCCCAGCCGTCGCAGGGCCGCCCGCCAAGCCCGCACTCGCTTTCCCGCCGCTGCAAGCCTGCGGCCCCGGCCCCCGCCAGCCGATTGGCTCACACTCTCCCGCCTCCCAGCGAACCCTCCCTCCCGGCTCCCTTCTTAAGGGGACCCCCGACTCCTTCTCGGGAGCGACCACTGCGCCTTCACCGGCCTGGTCGCCCCCACGCTCCTCGTGTCTCCTGAGCCTTCCTTACCTGCCTCTGTGCCTGCCTGCCTGCTCGCCTACGCCGTCAGCCTCGACAACAAGCACCCCAGCCGCCGCAGGGCCGCCCGCCAAGCCCGCACTCGCTTTCCCGCCACTGCAAGCCTGCGGCCCCGGCCCCCGCCAGCCGATTGGCTCACAGTCTCCCGCCTCCCAGCGAACCCTCCCTCCCGGCTCCCTTCTTCAGAGGACCCCCGACTCCTTCTCGGGAGCGACCACTGCGCCTTCACCGGCCTGGTCGCCCCCACACTCCTCGTGTCTCCTGAGCCTTCCTTACCTGCCTCCTGCTGCTGTGCCTGCCTGCCTGCTCGCCTACGCCGTCAGCCTCGACAACAAGCGCCCCAGCCGCCGCAGGGCCGCCCGCCAAGCCCGCACTCCCTTTCCCGCCGCTGCCGCCTGCGGCCCCGCCCCCCGCCAGCCGATTGGCTCACACGCTCCCGCCTCCCAGCGAACCCTCCCTCCCGGCTCCCTTCTTATGACGCCCCCAGAGCGACCACGCAGCGGACGCGCGCAGCGGGAGCACCGACTGAGTGCCGAAGGTGCGCCAAAGGTAAGCCCGTCTGCGCCTGGACCACGCCCAGTGCCAGGACCCCTGGCTCCTGCAGACACCAGCCCACCCGCCGGACCTACGACGCCACTGAACTCTACGCACTCAACGCCGGTAGAATCCCGGGCTGCCATCGAGCCACCCCGAGACGCACCCACGGACCCTTCTACTGCCACTCCTGCAAGTTCACCTGCATCCGGACCTGCACCACACCAGCACCGACCAAGCCAAACTCCAGCAGCAACCACCTCAAGTGCATCCTGATCAACACCCGCTCCATCCACAGACACGCCGTCGAGCTCTGGAACCTGCTCGACACCACAGCCCCAGACGTCGCCTTCCTCACGGAAACCTGGATGTACGCCTCCTCAGCGCCCGACATCGCCATCGCCATCCCGGACGGCTACAAGATCATCCGGAGGGACCACGTCAACCAAACAGGAGGAGGCATCGCCATCGTCCACAGGAACTCCATCCGCATCACGACCAACACCGACGACAACCACGCACCAGCCGAACACCTGCACTTCCAGATCCACATCAACCCCAAGACCACCCTCAGAGGCACCCTCATCTACAGACCCCCGGGACCATGCACACAACTCTGCGAAGACATCGCCGACTTCATCAGCCCGCACGCCCTCCCCTCCGCTGACTACATCCTCCTCGGGGACCTCAACTTCCACCTGGAGAACAACAACGACCGCAACACCACCACCCTGCTGGACAACCTCGCCAACCTCGGTCTCAAGCAGCTAGTGACCACCCCCACCCACTACGCCGGACACCCCCTCGACCCCGTGTTCTCATCCAGCGAGGACATCGGCTTCAGCTACACCACCGGACTCCACTGGACGGACCACAGCTGCGTCCACTTCAGCTTCAGAAGGACCACGATCCACCACCACCAGCAACAGGTTGCACGCAGAAGTTGGAACAAGATCACAGCCGACCAGCTTGCGACCTCCCTGAGCTTGAACCCTCCCACCAACGCAACGAACCCAAGCCAGGCGGCCACCAACCTCGCGAAGTGGGTCAGCAACTGCGCAGACGACCTCGCCCCTCTGAAGACACCGTCCAGCAGACCCGGCAGCAAAAAAGCCCCATGGGTCACCGACGAACTGAAGAGCTCTAATAAGAACTGCCGAGCCCTCGAGAAAGCCTGGCGCAAATACCCTACACCGAACAACATGACTGCCCTCAAGCTCGCCACCCGGAAACACCACCAACTGATCCACGCCACCAAGAAAACTGCATTTAAGGAACGATTGGACAACAACGCCCACAACAGCAAGGAACTCTTCAACATCGTCAAAGAGCTCTCCAACCCCAACGCCGGAAACAACGACATCACCCCTTCGCAAGACCTCTGCAACTCCCTCGCCTCCTACTTCCACAACAAGATCGCGGACATACACAACAGCTTCAGCTCTCAACCGACGCACGCCACGACTGAGCCACCGCCCCCCACCACCACCCTCCGCGCCTGGACCCCGATCAGCACCGAAGTCACCATCCACACGATGAACTCCATCCACTTCGGATCTCCGACCGACCCCTGCCCTCACCACATCTTCAACAAGGCCAACGCAGTCATCGCACCCCACCTGCGGGACATCATCAACACCTCCTTCGACACCGCTTCCTTCCCGGAGAGCTGGAAGCACGCCAAACTCAGCGCTCTACTAAAGAAGCAATCAGCCGACCCCACCGACCTCAAGAACTACCGCCCCATCTCGCTGCTCCAGTTTCCTGCAAAAGTCATCGAGAAGACCGTCAACAAGCAGCTGGTCACCTTCCTCGAGACGAACGGATCCCTCGACCCCTCGCAGTCTGGCTTCCGGGCCAACCACAGCACCGAGACCGCCCTGATCGCAGCTACCGATGACATCCGAGCCCTGCTCGACAACGGAGAAACAGCGGCCCTCATCCTCCTAGACCTCTCCGCGGCCTTCGACACTGTCTGCCACCGCACCCTAGTGCAGCGCCTCAGCAACGTCGGAATCCAGGAGAAGGCACTGGAATGGATCACCTCGTTCCTAGCCGGAAGGACACAGAGAGTCCACCTCCCCCCGTTCAGATCAGAAGCCACCAAAGTCATCTGCGGCGTTCCTCAAGGCTCCTCGCTCAGCCCAACCCTCTTCAACGCCTACATGAGCCCCCTCGCAGCCATCACATGCCAACACAACCTCAACATCATCTCCTACGCCGACGACACCCAGCTGATCCTCTCCCTCACCAACGACCCCGCCACCGCCAGAGCCAACCTACACGAAGGGATGACAGACGTAGCAAAGTGGATGATGAGCAGCCGCCTGAAACTGAACTCGGACAAGACGGAAGTCCTCATCCTGGGATCTTCACCCTCCGCCTGTGACGACTCCTGGTGGCCCCCCGCCCTGGGCAGCGCACCCAAACCGACAGACCACGCACGCAACCTGGGCTTCATCCTGGACTCCTCCCTCTCAATGACCAGACAAGTCAACGCCGTCTCCTCGTCATGCTTCAACATCCTGCGCATGCTACGTTAGATTTTCTGCTGGATCCCCACCGAGACCAGGGAGACGCTCACCCAGGCCCTCATCATCAGCCGTCTGGACTACGGCAACTCCCTCTACGCCGGAACCACCGCCAAACTCGAGAAGAGACTCCAGCGGATTCAGAAAGCCTCGGCACGACTCATCCTGGACATCCCCCGTCGCAGCCACATCTCCGGACACCTGAGAGATCTGCACTGGCTCCCGGTCAACAAGAGAATCACCTTCCGTCTCCTCACCCACGCACACAAGGTCCTACACAACCAAGGCCCAGGATACCTCAACAGCCGCCTCAACTTCTACGCTCCCACGCGCCAACTTCGATCGACCGGCCACGCCTTCGCTGCCGTCCCCCGCATCCGAAGAGCCACCACAGGAGGAAGGTCCTTCTCCTACCTGGCCGCCAAGACCTGGAACTCCCACCCGACCCACCTCCGCCTGACCCAGGACCACCTCGCCTTCAGGAAGCAGCTCAAGACCTGGCTGTTCGAGCAGTAGCGGACCCCCCCCCCCCTCCCCTCCCCCCTCCTCAGCACCTTGAGACCCTCCAGGTGAGTAGTGCGCTATATAAATGTTGTGATTGATTGATTGATTGATTGCCCAGCGGGGATCACTCCATTTGATGCAATTGGAGCGCAGTACCCCCCCCCCCCCTACCCTGAATGCCCTGAGAGCTGTGTCTAACAAAAATACTTCTTGTTACATAAAAACAAGTATCTGACAGGACATTACTTGATTGTTTGCACTGCTTGCGCGTTGAGTTATGAGTCGTGTTCACTGATCTGTATCAGCGATTCCTTATCAATGGAGTCTTGACTGCTCATCTGACACTATCTAACAGAGTCTGGTGCAGAAGAGGTGCTTGGCCCAGTTGAGCGGGATACATAGGAGGTCAGGCCCCAGGACATGGGAGCAAAAGGTCTCAGCCACTGGGGTTGGGCACAAAAATTCCTGCTTACCCATGGGCCATTAAAAGGGGTTCTGGCAATATGTTACTGAAACAAAACTAGAAAAAATACTAAAGATACCGCCCAACACACTACACTTCATAACATGAAATATCTGTCTTCCTTGCTCAACTCCTAAACCATGATCAATGAGAAAGATAGCCTGAAGAGGAAGCAGCCTGGCACACCTAGATGAAAAATACTATCAACAGCCGGCCTATCATTGGATAATGATCAAAATGTCATGTGCCCCGGGGATCCTGTACTGATCTCTCATCCCCATTTGCAGGTAACCACTCGCATGCAGCAAAGGATCTCCACACAGTCCAAAACAAGAATTGTATGTAAAAGGGAGGGGAGAGAGAGTTCAGGGAAGCCCTCAGTCATGGAACCCCTGCCACCATTGTCCCCTCTGACATTGTTCAGCAATTTTTCTCTGGAAGGTTCCATGTTCTTGGAGTCAGACCATAGGCCTCAAGGTCTCCTGCCGTCACCACCACCCGAGCATCCAGACCACAAGCCAGTCCCACACATCCTGCTAGTGTTAAAATAAATGCATTTTGTGTTCCTGAATTATTTTCAGCTTTCTTGGAAATAGAGGTGTGTATATAAATTGCATAGCTTCCTCTTTGAAGGTGAGGCAGGATCATCGTTGCTGCTGGACGGACCTGTGTCGTATAGTCCAGGTATATGTGAACCATCGCCACAGTGTGAAATAGGTTCAGTAGGAGTAGGGACTGGTATGGCATCTCGGTTGACATGGTTAATGGAGAGTGCTATCATTGGCCATGGGGGGGGGGCTGCTGAGTGGTGAGGGGTTTAGCCGTGGGAAGCTCTTAGGTGTGCAGCCCTCCACTCTCTCCACTATCCCCACAAAGCAGAGGTTGTTTTTGTGAGCAGCCCTCCGTGTCTTCTGCCCACCATTCCAGACACTCAGTCATCTCCTTTAGGTGGGTCAACTCAGCTTGCCTGTATCAAATAATTTGGGGCCCTGGTGGGGTCTCGAAAAGGGTGGAGAGGTCCACACTGAGGAGGTGGGAAGGGATACATCCTCCCTATGTATAACTGGTTTAACGAATAGATATCCCTCCTGGAACCAAGAAGGTTCCTAATAATAAAGAAGAAAGTAGGGGAAGAAACAATGATAAAGGAGGGGATTTTCTAAAGTGAAGAAGAACACCTGACAGAGTCTACACCTCGCTGATCAGCAAGGTGTAGACTCTGTCAGGTGTTCTTCTTCACTTTAGAACATCCCAATCTTTATCATTGATTGTTTCTTCCTCTACTCTCTCCTTTGTTACTAGGAACCTTCTTGGTTCCAGGAGGGATATCAACTCCGCTTGCATCATATGAATAGCATCTTCCACCATGGATAAACTATCTTCTGTCTCCCTGAACCTATTTGCCACCTTAAGTCTTGACACAGGAGGCCCACTTAGACCGCCACATCCTCTATCTGGCCTCACATAGTGGACGGATGTCGCAGATGGCCTGGAGGATCTTCTTGGGTATGATCGCCCCACGGATGTTCCAGGATTCTCTGGGTGCTGCAGGTCAGCTGTCGACATGGTATATTTATATATTTATCTATAACGTTGGTCCGTTGGGGCAAAGATGCGGCTTGTGTTATACCCATTGGTTCCAGTCCCAGCAAGAAATTTGCAGCATGCAGTTGCAGGGGTGCGGGGAGGAAGGTTATATTTAGAGTTTTGCCAACTGAGTCATGGGGAGGGGCGGGCTGGGATATTTGCAGTTAGTTATCCATTCTCATGCTCTCCCCTCAGGACCCCCAGAGAAAGCATGGTTCTTTTGAGCAGTCCTAGGTGGTGCCCTAGTTTCCAGTAATGGGTCTCCATGTGGGCTGCCGTCTTGTGTGGCCAACAGCCACATTGAGCTTTAGTTTGAGACAGTGAGCTGGGAAGCCAACCAGCAGTGGGGGGGGGGGTGGGGGGGGCGGAAGGGCAAAGACGAGGTCCATGAGGACCGCTGTCTGTATGGCAGCCCTATCACACTTTAGGCCATTGGCAGCACACAGTCTCCAACCGCAGGATCTTCGCGTCAGGGCAGTTGTGCCTGCTCACCCTGTCTTGGTGCTCCAACTCCCAGGGAGGGCATTCCAGTTGCAAGGTCAGCACAGCTTGTGGCTGACCACTCCCTTCGCAACCACCTCCGGCTATTATTTCGGGCCAGCAGGGAGCCCGGGTAGTGTCGAGAGACAGTTACTTGCTCTGGCTAGATGAAGCAGCACTGCGCCAGCAAGGATTATGAGGATGGCACTGTGTGGTCAAAGCTCCTTTAAGATGCATCTGGCTCTGCCCCCCTCCAGAGTTTGGTACTTGTAACTTTCTTATGGCCGTCGTTCAACACAAAGGTACAGGAAGGCATTATGAGAAGCATATTCCTTTCAGAGAGGCACTACAACTCATTTTATTTCAATGAACTCTTTATGACAATTCAGAATATCAGAATAGAATACCATACCTCAAGGCAAGAGAATGCAGGTGGGTTGATACATATTTTATGGAGCAGGGTGCATTTTATTTTATGCTGGGAGCTAGATAACTCAAATGGATCACACACACTGCTGGGTGCCACATAAATGAGAAGAGTGATATAGCAATACTAATTTGGAATGGTATTTATATAACGCTTACTATGCCTGACAAAATCCATCCAAAACAGATTAGTGGTGGATTCCTATTTTTAATCTGTAGTAACACATTTTAAAACCACTTAGTAAAGGCCGGAAAAGAGAGCCCTAAAATTCACGAGAAATCCCTGTCTTACAATATGCAGTTAATGGTCTTATTGCCAGAATAGCTAATGGCTTTCATTCCCTGTTAGATGCTTTTAATACTTTTATGGACAACGTAGGACTAAAAACGAATTGACCAAGTAATGAAATACGGCCCAAAATTGTCCGGGACCAGAAAGTCTTTACTAGGTGGTGAAGAAGTGGAAAGCACCCCTACTTCATGTACCTGGGTGTCTGCATGATATTGATTTTAACTAGAAGTTCTAATTTAATGTAAGAGTCTTGCAATTCCAAAGGGCAATTGACACAGTTTTTAGATTCGCAGTAAGGCTGGAACATAAACCCATAAGTGAACTGCCATGTATTTTCAAAAGTAAAAGTTTATCTGTTGTAACATTTGGGGGGGGGGGGGGGGATTTGGGACGCACAAACTGTAAATCTCTCCAGAATGTACAGAATACGTGTATAAGAAGACTTCTGGCTGCCCTCCACTCCAACATCATTTTGGAACGATGAGGTAGGGCTAAACTATCTGGAGGATAACATCAAATTATAATCCCTCTTATAGTGGCAGCGAATTTGAAAAAACTCAGAAGCCCAATTCTGTAGCTCAATGTTGCTAGATTGTATGAATCTGGATAATTTCCTAGATATCCCTTGGATCAAATTTGTCAAAAAAAGCTTTGAAAGTTCGTGCAGCCTAGTTTTTTGTAATCACAATCCAGCATCCCCTCAATGCATATAAAAGATATTTTTTATCAACCGGTGTAAAGGCACGGCCCAGGGATAGCTGTGAAGAGAGGGGACTCCTTTTATGGGCTCCACTCCCCCCCCCTTCCCCCAGCACTTTACTTACAGTTTATTGCAGATGAAAGACATAAGTTCTTACCCACAAGGGTCCGTATTAAAGCTATACACTTCTTGGTAACCTTTCCCACCAAAGGCACCTGGCAGGGCCGGCTCTAGGCATGTGCAAGCTGTGCACCTGCACAGGGCCACCAAACCCCAGGGGCCACCACGCCAATATATATCCTTAATATATTAATCCTCTGAGGATGGATACATATTTGCGTGGTGGCCCCTGGCAGGGATTTGGCGGCCTCTGGCTCTGTTCCACTTCCAAACTCCCTGACCCCCTCCCCTCTTTACTGGCCTGCGTGCTCCGCCCCGCCCGGACCCCCTCATCCGGGCCCCCTACCTACGCTCCCTGCCCAGGGCCACCATGAGCCTAGAGCCGGCCCTGCACCTGGTTTTCATATCTTCCTCACTTGTTATTGTGAAATCCCCACCGAACAAAGCACTCCACACTTTACTTTATTCTGCACATTTTTGTTACCCCAAAAAAGGCAGTTTCTGCGCCCCATATTGCGTGCTCTGGATTTTAGATCTGACACAGCTGCCTTTTCTTAACTCTAGTGTCTGGGATATGAAGCTGTCATTATTGCTTTCTTGCACTGCATCTTAAATTCTCTAAGATTACGATCTAAATACTGAAATTAATAGTGCATTTAGCTGCTACTACACTATTTAATGGATTTTTCTGATTTTATTGAAGGTTTTAGAACCTATTTGTATAATTTCTTTTTCTCGACCTTTTAATCATGTATCAATCATTGTGCATTTCTTTTATGATGGGACTTTAATGGCTCGGTAGAGTCGAATAAAGAATTTTGACGGACTAGTGGTGGATTAGCATAGGGAAATAAAAGTTGTTAATTTGAGTGGTGGACATGTTGGTCTGCTAGTTGGATTGAATAGGATAGAGAGGGAAGGGTCTAGAAAGCATTATTTGGGAGATCAAGTAGTAAAAGGAGATTTGGGATGAGTTAAATAAGGGATAGAGGATGTTGATATGAAGTGCACGATAAATGAATGTATGAGGTTACAACGCATACATTCACAACGCATACCATTACAACGAAACTTTTACAATGCAGTATCCATTACAACGCATGCCATTACAACGCATGCCATTACAGCGCAGATGCTATTACAACGCATGCCATTACAACGTAAGTATGGGTAAGTATTTTTTTTTATTTTAATTAGTGAGAATGTAATAGTAGTGTAAATAGTGGATAGTGTAGAGGTTAAAATTACTATTCAAACTCCAGGGGGGTGTAATAGTAGGGTAAGTGTTGGATAGTGTAGGGGTTAAAATTACTATTCTAACTCCAGTGGTGTAATAGTAGGGTAAGTGTTGGATAGTGTAGGGGTTAAAATTAAATTAAAAACTTACCCATACTTACGTTGTAATGGCATGCGTTGTAATAGCATCTGCGTTGTAATGGCATGCGTTGTAATGGATCCTGCGTTGTAATGGATCCTGCGTTGTAAAAGTTTTGTTGTAATGGTAGTGCGTTGTGAAAGTTGCTTTGTAATGGCTGTTTCCCCGAAAAATAGTTTAATATGTTGTAGGTAAAGCAAAGCTTTAAGTTCCTTTCTGAACTGTTGGAAGGAAAGTCCTAGATTTGTGAGGATGCTCTCCAAAATTGGATGCATAAACAGAGCCTTTTTTTTTTTGGTCTTGCCTGCACCAGTGCATGCGCTCTTATTTTCAAGACTTATTTGTGTGCAACATGGGGTTTGCAGCCTGCCCATTGCTTGCCATTTGTATGTATGCTTCTTTGTCCCTCTTATTTGCTGTTTTGTAATTGGGCAGTATGTACCGGCATCGCCTTCTCTTCTTCTTTAGCTGGAGAATGGGCCAAGTACCGATTGCTTCGCTAATCGTGGTACTATTTTTATTTATTCTTTGTGTGGCTTCATCCCCTCTCACCTCCCCCAGGCCAGTCCTTAAAAGCATAATGATGCAGCCAGTACTGGCTGCGTTGTATTTTTTAACAGTCCTGTTCCCTTCTACCTGTTGTTCGTGTTGCCCCTTCTCTCCCAACCCCAACAGGGAAACAAGCATTTACAATGCAATGGTCTCGGCATCATTAAAGGTATAGCTATTGGCATTGCTCATGACATTTCTCTTTTTTTTTTAAATCATAAATAAATGGCATTGTAATTTACAATGCCAACAGCTTACTCGTTAAATTAATGGCACTGTTGCTCACATATGCTGGTTTTGTTTTTACGTAGATCTCGAGCAGTGAAGGCGAACCAAGAACAGGTGGGTCGGTTAACCGTAATTCGAAGAATATTCCATATGCCATTCTAATACAAAAATTGGCATCTCTGCTAATCCATATTTTGCTTTAAATGGGTTGTTTACTACTTATATTTATAAAGCAGATACACGTGAAGGCGTCAGGGTCCCGTTAATTTAGAGCTGCATTTAATAAAATTTGGCAGTGTTCCATGCGTGCCTCTGGGGCAATATATGGTACGAATGCGTAATACAGATATTTGGTGTGTGTGCCCGCTCTGCGCACAAAGAAAGTCCGACACTTTACCACTGTACATGGCCTTGCAGTGTATCGAGGGCTCCAGTGGCATACATCCACAATAGATGAGAAATCCGAGCCCGAACGTGTTGTGAAGGACCACGGAGCAACTAAGCATCAAAGGGCAATAAGAAATCATCACGTGTGACAACTGACAACACCATTTTTAAGATTCTACTTGGCTGGAAATCTGCAGCTGATCAAAATGATGTCATGTTTGTGACTCACATCCATAATTCGCCGATATGACGTCATGGATGTAAATTGCAGGTTGCCAACCCACTGATGCTTGTGAAATAACACCGACCAATCAGGTGATAACAAGAATGTTGGTAACATATAAAGCCCACTGCCACCGGTTGAAAGAACTACGTTCCAACACGAACAGGGTTTAGGCTGGCGAGGCGAAAACACAGCACCTGGTCGCCTTCTCTGTCGTGAGCAGAACCCGACTCTGTTGCTGTCCACAGCCTCGCTCCCTGCTTGCTTCTTGGGTTCAGGGTAGGTGAGTCCCTGAAACACTTGGTTCCCAGCAGTAAGATACCCTGTCAGATGTAAACACCTGCAGCAGTCGGCCATCTTGGATCTTCGCCCTAATGTTCCACTCAGAAACATTCCTATGTGGTGCACGGCCCTGCTGTCATATTTATAGTTAAGATGAATACAGGTAAACACAAGCATTTGCAATGCAATAGCTCTCGCATTATTAAAGTTTGAGCTATTGGTGTTGCATTATTTAGCCATGCCAAAAGCTCATACTTAAATAATGCAAGGCCTATTGCATTACAAATGCTTGTTTTAAGGGTGGTAAAACTGCTTTTTTTTGGTTAGTAATGAACACTTCGTAGAAAATGCTAGAAAGATTAAAATCGTACGGTACATACACTTTGACATATGTACCTGACATTCTTAGAGAGCGTGCTCAGACTCACTCCCCATAAAGACCTACTTGAAAAAATTCATAAAAATTGCCTTCGCATCTCAAATGCCCACTCCCTATTCTGCTGAGAGAACAACTGAAACTGGCAGCCTGCTGCTAGGGTACAATTGTGGCCCTTTGACCTCCAACTGCCAGAAGACATCTTGAGTGGTTAATTGTCCTTTGTCAGGCATTGTGCCAAGCAAACGAGAAGGGAATACAGTAGCCCTGCCGCAGCCCCCTGCGGCCTGCTGTTCCACACTCTTAAGTGCGCTAGAGGCATGTGTCCCTGTGCTGGCAGACTGCAGTTGAGCAGTCAGGAGGTGTGCCAGCACCGGTATTGGACAAGGTTCTGGTTCGGTTATGGCTGCTAGAACCGGAATGCAGCTGCTTGGTTTCTACCCTATTCCAGTATTGCTTGTGAAGCTTTGTCTTCCTCCCACTTCGGTGTAGCTATATGCATGGTTCTGCAGCATGCTCTGTACGAAGGAAAAGCACACACTCTCACACACACACTCTGAATGTAGCTTGTGCATCCTGCAAGTGGAACAAGCCTCCTTTATTTTTTATTTTTAAAGAATATATGTCTATTGGCAGATGTAGTGAGCATCACCTGGAGGTGAAAACAGTAATACATATTGGCAACACCATTCACTGCATTAGTTTGTCAGTAGTCATGCAAAATCCAAGCAATGATCTACTAAATAGTGCTCTATACACAGGTTACAAAGTGTCCCAACGATAGTTACTGTGCGAGCTAAGCCGTCGTTTAAAACAAGATTCAAAGCAGTAAAAGCCTGTACAAAAAGAACGGTGGCATCGGATAGGTATGGAACTTTAAGGGTACAATAAACAACCAAACTAATACAGGGATCGCTCAATTCTATTAATTCAGGAAAAGTACAAATATCACAAGCACCTACCTCTCAGTGCCCTCACTGCGTTGCGAAACTTCTGGATGCCGGCCAGGAAGAGAGCAGTGACCGGTGTGCGGCGGGGACGCTGGCGCCGTGAGCGTGCGCGCGACTTAATCCGCGCCTGGCCAGCACTTGTCGCTCCCTCTCCCATTAGGATTGCTGGGCGCGTGCCCAGCTCTTGTCTCCTTTTGTCGGCTTTGGCTGCTGACATGATCACAATAGTTCTCTGCCGAGAACGCGCTTCGCGCGTCTCTAGGCCGAGACCTAATAAAAAAAATTGTAATTTACAATACCAATAGCTCAAACTTTCCTAATGCGAGACCTACTGCATTGCAAAAGCTTGTTAAAATGGTGACACTCCCCCGGTTTTTCTATGTCTTAGAAAACACCCCGTTTACCATTCCACCGACCTACTTCAAAGCAATAGCGGCTGAAGTCTCCAGTCTGCTATGGGGAATAAGCCAGCGTGCACTGCACAAGACCAGTTGGTGCAGAGCTGGTATGATGGAGGGATAGCCAATATACAATTATATTATTGGGCAGCCCACCTGAAAATAATCGATCAGTGGTACATGCCCCCAAGACAAACCCAGCGTTTCAAGCAGATAGGCAAGGGCTGGGAGAAGAAGGTATACGGTCGGCACTATATAACAAAAATAGACCCCCCCTCCTTGATTGGGCCAACAGCACATACGGTTAACATATGGTACCCTGCGCATGTCAGATTAAAATTGAAAGGGGTTATCACGCAGATGACACCACTCTGGAACACACAGCAACTTGGGCGTCTTAGAAATAGTAAGGGGTTCAGTAAATGGGACGCGATAGACATCTCCAGGTGATCTCTGGAAAAAGGGCGAGGTGGTCACATTTGAACACCTGAGGGCCCCAATATGAACTGGCACCGACGGAGGTGTTTAGGTACATGCAAATCAGACATGCACTACAGGCAGTTTTACCACCCGGCACTAACATACCAGAAACACTCCTCTGGAGGATAGGTTATTGTCTGAATATATGCACAAGCGGGCCAGCTCCTTCACCTATCGTAAATGAGTTAACAATTTGCCGGACCCAATGCTAACACTTAAACAAAAATGGTCCGTGGACTTGGACTTGGGAGACTTCGACGGTGTAGAATGGCAGGAGACATTGTCGTCCCCACGTGAAGTTGACATATCTTCACGGTTAAGACTAGTGCAACTCAAGGTACTTCATTGCATATATAACACAAGACTGACCCTCGTGCTATGCCCGGTGTGTGACCGCTATATGTTGTGTTTTTTCTTCGAAAATAAAAAGATTTCTTTTAAAATTTTAAAAAAGACTGACCCTCCACAAAATAGAGAAGGCTCCCCATCAGTTCTGCCTCAGAAATTGTGGAGAGGAGGGCACTTTCTATCACACCATATGGCAATACCCACAGGTTGCAGCTCATTGGGTTAAGATAATGAAAACCATATCCCAAACAGTAGAGATATCATTGGTACCAGACCCAAAACGATGTCTGCTAAATGTGTGAGAGCCGAATGATCTTACCCACCCAGCGCAGGATTGGGTGACGTTAGGAATGATATTTGCTAAAAGCAATATTGCTAAAATGTGGGGTTTTGGAGAGTCACCTACACTCCGGGACTGGGGCAAGACATGGATGAGGCCATGGTGGCGGAGAAGGCGGTCTTTATACACCGAGGAAGTCCACGAAAATGGGAAAAAGTGTGGGGAGCGTGGAACAAATTTAGAGGTAATATCTGTGACCCACCTACGCTGGAGACGGACGATGTATCCGAATAAGGGGAGGGGAGAACGGAGTGGAAATAACAGAATGTCAGCTGAGATGTTTATGTTGCAACAGGTATTGTTGATATATGCAATGTCGCCAAACTTTGAAGCTATGACTACTGCCTTATATGTATGTCATGTGATTATATTATGCCCTGAATTTAGTGATAATAAAAAAGTTTTTTTTTTAAATAATACAATAGTAAAAATATCAATCAATGGGTATAATCCAGTACCTAAATCACTAAAATGAATAAATTAAGACTCAATTACTTCCATAAATGTATAAAAGGTTGGAGCTTCGTATGTGCATCTTGCTGGACAAGTAAAGTGCAAATGCTTTATTAGTGCAAAAAATGCTTAGTACAGTACAAGTTTAGGAGTAAAGTGCAGATGCTGTGATAAAAACTCGATACATCTCAATACTTGTCAACAGACGCTACTCAAAGTTTTCTACTGTTTTTCATCAAATGTGGGTGGATATAAAATGCTAATGCAACGAAGTGCATATATAGATTAAAGCAAACAATATATAAAATATAGTGGTCTCTATTTTTCTTTTTAAATCCATGCCTTTTTTTTCCCCTCAGTAATTTGACAGCGAACAGATATCTACTAATGCTAAAAACGATTTTCTGCGATGTATCGCTTTTCAATATTCTAGTTGCGTCAGTACAAAAACGAACCCCCAAATTACAGCACAACGGTTTAATCCATACAGGAGTTTAAAAAAAAACACAAGGGAAGTACTAGATGACAGGACTTTGTATAAAATCAGATCCTTACAAAATGTTATATAACATAACCAGTTGCCACTATCCAGGAGTGCAAGCACAGGCAATACATTTTAAAATTATCCTTCTCTTAAAAGTTACAAAAGAATGGCCTAGTGCAACAATTAGGCCCTCAATTGGAACAATGGCTCGTCAAAAGGTAGCTATCGTGGCCAAACACAAAAGACTAACTTGCCAACATTGGTACCGCTCCAAACATGCACTAGCATCATTTGCGCAAACACATTTGGACTGCAAGATCCCGGCTGCCTGGAGATACCTGGCGACTGGGTATATCACCAGCTTGATGTGTCTGTTTGCAGAATCCTAGCAGCCACAAGGTAGCTCCTAACACACAGAGTCCTACACAGTGGCAGTAGCCATCTCTGACCCTGCAAAATGTATGCTGGGCAGAAGAATAAGAAATGGGGTCCCTTTCACGCCGGGCATTCATTACCCTAGTATTTCGCATTTGCCCACTTCGCACTGAAGGCCATAATAGGTAGGGACTTGTATCTAAATTACAGTAACACTTTCCTGGCTAAGTGGAGGAGTAATCTCATTGATCGTGCTCTCAGAACTAGAGCTGAACTGAAACACCAAGAAGTTAAGGGTCAAGGTATCCCACTGCTACCAATGGCTTCTCCATGTAAGCCCAGCCAATAATTACCATATTGGAACCGGGGGTGAGATCCTCTGGTACAGCCAAAAAACTTTCCAAACCCAGATTCCTGCATGTGGACCTGATGTACTTGAAGCAGGGTTTAGGCTGAATATCGGGTTGGGCTAATTGATCATTAAGGGGAATTCTACAGATTCCTAGTGCGGATGAGGTCCAAATCTTTGCAGCACTTAAGACTTTTGTGACCCCCACCTTCACGAGGTGCCCAGTATTTCCTGCACGCACTCTGTGTGCGCCTGCCTCTCCTGTATGTGCACCCTGCCTGCAACATTTACACAACCAGTATGTCTGGCTTGTAACTTAAAAGTGCAATTGGACATTCTATATATGCAGTCCCCACCCACCTTGAATAAATACAACAACCTTTTACGAGCAATGGGTTCCTTCACAACAGAAGGCATCTTGTGAAATAGACACGAAATACAAGGTTCTATCAAGCTCATGACTATTTCATTTTTTATGAAAATGCAGCATATCCGCATGCAAATATAAACAACTGCGCTTGAGAGCAAGTAAGACCCTACCCTCGCGCGCAAACAACAGTCACATGAGTCTTACATGGCAAGATGGATCACGATTGATGGAGTAATACGAGGGTCAAGAAAACTCATGGGAAATGGAGTTACGTTTGCTGTTTACGTTGATTGGCTGCTGTGCTTTATGAAGTAAAAGAAAGAGAAGCAATAATCCGAAGCCTCCGGTCCTGAATTAACATTTTTTTTTTTGGGAACCTTTATTAGTATTACAAGCATTTACAAGTATGGGCCTACAACCATCCCGGCCGGCCGCTAATCAGAGCAGGAGTACAGCAAGCCATATGGAAAGTTATAGCAGATCGAAAGCCGGGGTCATAGAAATACCAGGACATAACTTGTGATCAGACGTACAGGTTTGAAATCAGGATTTGAAAGGTTCATTTTCAAATAGGGAACTGAAAAAGAGTGCCGTACAGTCATACATGGTCCTACAATACTGCGCGCATATCAGGATATCCACAAATAGTACAGATACGAATGAAGTATCGGGGGTAAGATACACAAATCAGGAGAAATGCAGGCACAAACCCGGTACGTAGCAAGTCCAAACCCCACCCCTCAAAACAGAAGATACTGCAGGGATCATGAACGACGACGACACTTAAAAGAGAAAAATGACTAAAGGGCCATAGAAACAAATACCGAACAAACACCATCCCCCCTACCCCCCACCCTGCACTCCAGCAGAAGGCCATGGCCTACCCCCCCCCAGCAGCGTGCCTGTCGCCCTATTGGAGACCCGAAATATAGAAAGAGAGAGAGGAAGAAAAAAAAGTATAAGCGGAGGAGGGCCCTCGGACTCGCCGCCCGACCCCGCCCTTCACCCCTACACCCAGGAAAATCCCAGAAGCAAAGTAGAATATCAATGGAGAACATCAAGCCCCGGCCACAACAGCAATGGAATCCCGGTCAAACATGCCCAATGCACCTACAGTCAACAATAAGGCCACCAGACTCTGAACCATATCACCCCTGGCCTTGTCTAGCAATGGTACCGCCAGATGTCCACTTGTCAATTGGTATACAGAGCAGCCTGGAGGGTCCGAACGATCCGGGCGGGTCAGGCCAGAGCGTAGCCACAGAAAAGTACAGCAACCCAAACCCATCAGAGTATATACAGCGAAAATCCGGTAGTGTCGATGTTGACCCCGGGAGCTTCCCAAAGTCCATACACAGTAGTACCATCCAAGAAAGGAGAGTCACACAGTCCGGCAAGCACCACGACATTGCCGGGGTAGTCTAATAAGGAAAACAGTGTTGTTTCCCCAGCCGCCAATTGAACATGTGCCCTGAAGAGACACTCACGTGTACAACCATGTCGGCCAGAGCGGTCACAGGAACCGGGTCTTTCGGCGACTCCCGGTACCTAGGCGGAGCTGGGACTCTTCCCGTGGACATAGTTGCGGGCACGTCGGCACTCCCTTGGGATCGAACTAGGGACGGCGAGACAGCAATGGCGGCCATTCTTCTACCCAGGTCCCGAGCATTACAGATCAGGGTCTTGTGCAAAATCGTTAGGGCAGCCAATACGTCCTTGGATGTGGGCTCTTGTGTACGCCGCCAGCATCCCGACCCCATCCGTATGGCAGCCGTCCGACCTGGACATGGTCCGTAGAGGAGGACGCCAGCCGCCATCTTAGTCAGTTCGGCCTCGTCCCTCTTCACCTCGCCTCAGGGGCCAGTCCCCAATTCAGGGCGCTACGGGATGCACAACCGGGACTCAAAACTGTGAGGCGGGCTCCCCGGGGGAGAGTCACCAAAAGGCTAAACAAAATCCCTGCCGCTCCCCGGGAGCCGCCCGCCTATTTCGGGGGCAATCCTTGGTTATGCCCGGGCAGAGAGATTGGGGAGGGGGCCAGGAGTCATGCACCCCCTCCGACCCTGCTTCGCCACGCAGCCCCTCAAGGCTCACCGCTAAGTGGACCGGGCCGTCACTGCCATCGGCGGCCCTTCAAGTCAACGGCACCCTCCGACCGTCTCCTCACCGCCACCAGCGGCCGTTATTGTTGCAGTCGCGGCCGGCTGCACGTCTAAATCAACGCCCCGGTCTCAACACCACGGGGGCCGCAGAGCAGTCGGGGACAGTTCTCCGGGTCTGCCGCACGTAGGAGTCTCAGGAGCAGACGGTAAGTGATTGTTGGACAGGCCTCGTGAAGGGCTCGCTCCCTCCCTGCATGACAGAGCCTGGACACCGGCTCTCCCGGTGCCACCAGAAGAACAACCCCGACGACCCACAGAAGCAACCCGCAACCCGTCCCCTACGGGACGCCTGTTCCCGGACATCTCTGTATCACTGGCCCGGGCCACCGCCAGCACCATTGCCCGGCCCAGCCACCATCTTGGACACTGCACCACGAGGCCGCGTGGCCTCAGCTCGACCCCAACCCTGGGCCTGGCCAGGCCCCGACATCCCGGCACCACCATCCACCCAGGAGGTGAACGGACCACTTGGCAGGTCAATAGGAGAGAGGAGTGTCGATGGCTCTCCCCCGCCAGGTGCCGATCGCCCCCAGCCTCCCCGGGCGCTGGCTCCACCCCCCTGCTGGGTGTCTGGACTCCCTCATCCCGGACCTCCCGACCTCCAAGAGCGAGGGTCCGGACATCAAAGGGGGCCAGACCTATAACTGGGGCAGCTCCAGAGCAGGAAGGCAGTTGTATCCTGGAGTCGAGAGACACCTAGAAGAACTCATCCTTGACGGACTGCTGGCGCTGCCGCAGCCCTGCCTTGTAAACCATCGTCCTGCCTGCTGGCGCTGCCGCTGTATTCTGCAACCTTCCTCCTCGTCGGAGCCTGCTGGCGCTGCCGCGGCCCTCTGCAACCTACATCGTCCTCGGGACCTGCTGGCGCTGCCGCGGCCCTCTGCAACCTACATCGTCCTTGGGACCTGCTGGCGCTGCCGCGGCCCTCTGCAACCTACATCATCGTCGGGACCTGCTGGCGCTGCCGCGGCCCTCCTCAAGTGAGACTTGTCATCCGAGCCTGCTGGCGCTGCCGCGGCCCGACCTTCCAGAACTCCGAGCTCGAGGATTGTGAGCTATCCATCATACCACCTCAATACCAGATTGGTATCAAGACTGTCCCGCTACCCCCTTTCCCTTCCAGAGACTAGAATTGAGAGGACCCTCGTGTCCCGATCTCACTGTACCGTGATACTTTGCTTCAAGAACTGCATATAAAAAGCGTTAACCTTATCCTTGTGTGGTGTCCATCTGTGGGGGGGAAGTTACTGGTCTGTACGATCGCTGGAGACGGCCCTCCCCGGAGGCCTCTCCCCTTGTCCTCGGCCGACCCTCCATGTCCCCGTCTAACATTGGTGGCAGCGGTGGGATCCGAACCGACGCGTAATCGTACAGAGAGTAACTCACCCCACGACTCAACCACAATGACAACAAAGGAGAGCGGATCCGCAGAGAAATTCCAGATGGAGAAACTAGAAGAGTACAACCATCGAGAGCTAAAGCAATTTTGCATGGAACTAGGCATTGCTACCACCGGGCTGAGCACGAAAGAGGACTTCAAACACGCCCTAGAATCTTGGGCAGAAACGGGTGCGGCTGTACCCCGGAACCAAAACCGCGAGGCACCAGAAACAAACACCACTCCGACGGAAGAAAGGAGAGCGGGTCTCTCCCTGGAAGAGATCCAAGAACGAGAGAAAAGCAGACTCCATGAATTGGAGTTGGCACGGCTCCGGTTGGACGGAGAGCTGAAACTGGCGGAACAAAAGATAAACTTAGAACAATTACGGCTCCGAGAGGAGCGGGAAGAGAAACAAAGGCAGAGAGAACTCGAAGAGAAAAAACTGGCATACGAACACGAGCGCAAGCTAGCAGAAATAGAAATGCGGAAACAGAATAAAGATCTAGGGGTGCCCGAGCGCCCGCACACCCCGGGCACTACCGAACCAAAGGTCCACATCCCCAAGGATGTCGTCAGAGAATATTATCGGAACGACGACATACAGCAGTGGTTCAAGGCCTACGAGATCGCCATGACCTCCCACCGGATTGATCGAAGTGACTGGGGAGCCGGGCTATGGGGGAGGTTCGTCAATGAAGGCCACGATGCCCTGCTACAGCTCCCGGACCATCAGATGACCTCCTATGACCACATGAAGGCCGCCCTCCTCACTCGATACGGACTCACGCCCGAGATGTACCGCCAGAGATTCCGCGACTGCAAACGGATCCCGGGTACAACTTGGGTAGAGTATGTGAACAATTTCAGCCGAGCCTTCGAGGGGTGGATCAAGGGCAGCCACGTAACCACCTACGAGCAACTCTTTAACCTCATGGTGTGGGAGCACCTCTCCAACAATTGCTTCGTCGAGCTCAGGCAGCACCTTCTCGACAGTAAATTGACTGAACCTCGGCAGCTCGCCGCTGAAGCTGACCGATGGGAAAGCACTCGAGTGGCCCGGAGTGGGCCAAGTGAACAAAACAGAAACAACCGAGGTCTCCATCGCCCCCGAGGAGGAGGAGGAGGCCAGGGCCGGGGCAGAGATGCCGTCCCGGCAGCTCCCGCCAGCAACACCCCGCCCCCGGCCGGTCGGGGAAACCCCCCGATGCGCCCAGGGTTCCGAGCCAACGTTACTTGCCACCGGTGCCAGCGAATCGGACACTATGCCAGCGACCCGAGCTGCCCGAAGAACCAGACTCCCGTTCCCCGCCAGGTCGCTGCCGCCGCGCTAGGAGAGGAGCAAACCTCCGAAGAGTATGAATAGTACGAGCAGGAACAGCCCGAGTGGGAACCTGCCGCCATGATCCTGGCCTGCCTGGGGGAAAGAGACATGATCCCGCGGGCTCCCCTACCCGCCAACACCAGAAAATACAGCCAGTGGGTGAACATAAATGGGCGCAAGGCCGAAGCCCTGCGCGACACCGGGGCCAGTGTGACGGCGGTCCGCTGTCACCTGGTGACCCCGTAACAAATCCTGCCAAACGTTCTTTGCCCCGTCCGATCAGCCGACAATTCAGAGAGCTTGTGTCGGATGGCCTGCGTCCCCTTCGAATGGGGAGGAGTGTCCGGTATGCTAAAAGTGACTGTCCGCGATGATGCCCCAGTGGACTGCCTCCTGGGAAACGACCTCGGGAGTTCCCCGTGGGCGGCCGTTGAGAGAAGAGAGCACCTGGGGATGTTGGGCCTCCCGGACTGGGCGTGCGTAACAACCCGGTCCATGGCCGCCCGTGCCATCCCCAGACCCGAAGAACCCGAATGGCCAGCACCTCCTCCCCCGATCACCCCAGAGGAAGACACCCTCAGTACTGATCCCCCAGAGCAAACCCAAGAAGGGCCCACTCCGCTCCAAGATCTTCCAGAAATGGCTCAGTGGCGTCAAGAGGGTGGACCCACCCAGGAACAATTCCGGCAGGAGCAGAAGACCTGTCCCTCCCTCGAGGGACTCCGACAGCAAGCACTCGCCCAGAGCGCGGGAGACACCGCAGGGGCCCACTGGATCTATTGGGACAATGACCTACTATACAGCGAGCAAAGAATTGCAGAATTGGGGGCCAGTCGGGTGCTGGTGGTGCCCCTCCGCTTCAGAGACTTCCTTTTGAACTTGGCACACGATGTACCCCTTGCTGGGCACTTGGGGCAAGACAAAATGTATAACCGCCTGGTTACCCACTTTTACTGGCCCAAAATGCGAAATGACGTCTCCAACCACTGCTGGGCATGCCCCACCTGCCAGGCCAGCGGGAAGAGCGGCCGAAAAATCAAAGCACCCTTGCAACCATTCCCCGTCGTAACCACCCCGTTCGAACGGGTGGGAATAGACATTGTGGGGCCCCTGGACCCCCGAACAGCACAAGGGCATCGATTCATCCTGGTCCTGGTGGACCACGCCACCCGCTATCCCGAGGCCATTCCTCTTCGGACTGTAACAGCACCAGTGGTAGGCCGAGCCCTAATGGGGATCTTCTCCCGAGTAAGATTCCCCCGGGAAGTCGTCAGCGACAGAGGCACGAACTTTATCTCCAAATATATGAAATCTTTTTGGCAGCAGTGCGGGGTTACATACCGGTTCACGACCCCCTATCACCCGCAAGGAAACGGACTGGTCGAACGGTTTAACCGCACTCTCAAGGGGATGATCATGGGGCTGGAGGAACCCCTACGTCGCCAGTGGGACGTGCTGCTCCCGTGCCTCCTCTTCGCCTACCGAGAAGTCCCCCAGAAATCCCTCGGTTTCAGCCCCTTCGAGCTCCTGTACGGACACCCTGTCCGGGGGCCCCTTAGCCTGGTCAAAGAAGAATGGGAAATGACCCCCCAGAAGACCCCTCCGGACGTGTATAAGTACCTCCTGACCCTCCGCAACCAGACCCGGCGATTCAGGGAACTCGCTAAAGCCAATCTCGAGGCCAGTCAGGAGGACATGAAGAAATGGTACGATCAACATGCCTCCTCCATCGAATTCGAGCCTGGTCAACAAGTATGGGTAATGTCTCCCATCGAGCCTTGTGCCTTGCAGGACAAATGGACAGGACCCTTCAAGGTGGTCGAGCGCAAGGGCCCTGTCACCTATCTAATCGACATGGAGTCCCCCGGAACCCCCTCCGGGTCCTTCACGCCAACAGACTCAAACCACACTTCGTACGCTCGGAGCTCAGCCTACTGATGGCCACAGATAGTGGGGCAGAGGAAGACTCCGAGCCCCTCCCTGACCTACTGAGGACCCGTGAGAAAGATGGCTCGGTGGACGGGGTCCGACTCTCCGATGCCCTGACCCCGGAGCAGTGCCAAGACTGTTGGGCCCTCCTGCTGCAATTTGCAAACCTGTTCTCCCTCACCCCCGGGGTCACCCCCTGGTGCCTTCACGACGTGGACACTGGGGACAGTCCCCCTATCCGACACCGGGCGTACCGAGTGCCAGATCGGGTGCGCGCCTGCATCCAAGACGAAGTCTCCAAAATGCTCACACTCGGAGTCATCGAGCCATCCGACAGCCCCTGGGCCAGCCCAGTCGTGCTGGTCCCCAAAGCTGCTGCCCCGGGCACCACCCCCGAGCTCCGATTCTACGTCGACTATCGGAGCCTGAACGCTGTCACCCGAACCGACGCTCACCCCATTCCCCGAGCAGATGAACTGGTTGACCGCATGGGGGCTGCCCGCTACCTCAGCATCTTCGATCTGACAGCGGGCTACTGGCAGATCGGCCTCACCCCCAGAGCCCAAGAACGATCCGCTTTCTCTACCCCGGATGGTCACTACCATTTCAAAGTGATGCCATTCGGCATGAAAAACGCCCCCGCCACTTTCCAGCGACTTGTGAACCAGGTATTGGCGGGCCTCGAAGAGATCAGCGCCGCCTACCTGGACGATATCGCTGTGTACAGCCGCCACTGGACAGACCACCTTCACCACCTCCGAGAAGTCCTGCACGCCCTCCAACAGGCCGGCCTCACCATCAAGGCCAGCAAGTGCCAAATTGGCCAGGGGTCGGTGACCTACCTCGGGCACCAAGTGGGGAGCGGTCTGGTGGCCCCTCTCCAGCTCAAGATCGCTGCCATCCAGTCCTGGCAGCCACCCGTCACCCAAACCGAGGTCCGAGCCTTCTTGGGGCTCACCGGATACTACAGGCGGTTTGTGAAGGACTATGGCAGCATTGTGGGGCCCCTCACGGAACTCACATCCAAGAAACACCCCAAAACCATCAACTGGACCCCGGACTGTCAAGCGGCCTTCGAGAAACTGAAGGCCGCCATGTGCACCGCCCCTGTGCTCCAGGCCCCCGACTACAGCCGTGAGTTCATCGTCCAGACGGATGCCTCAGACCATGGCATTGGGGCAGTCCTCTCCCAACTAAACCCCGAGGGAGTCGACCAGCCAGTGGCCTTCATCAGCCGACGCCTGCTGGCCCGAGAACGGCACTGGAGCACCATCGAACGGGAGGCCTTTGCAGTAGTGTGGGCCCTCAAGAAGCTCCGGCCCTACCTCTTCGGTACCCACTTCCGGGTACAAACAGATCATCGACCCCTGCAATGGTTGATGCAGATGCGGGGGGAGAATCCCAAACTGTTGCGATGGTCCATCTCCCTGCAGGAGATGGACTTCACTGTGGAAAATCGTCCAGGCCAGGACCACGCCAACGCGGACGGCCTGTCACGCTTTTTCCGCCTCGACGAGGAGAGTCCCCAAGAGGATGGGTGACTCTCCCCGCCTTCAGCTTGGGGGGACGCATGTTGGACAGGCCTCGTGAAGGGCTCGCTCCCTCCCCGCATGACAGAGCCTGGACACCGGCTCTCCCGGTGCCACCAGAAGAACAACCCCGACGACCCACAGAAGCAACCCGCAACCCGTCCCCTACGGGATGCCTGCTCACGGACAGCTCTGTATCACTGGCCCGGGCCACCGCCAGCACCATTGCCCGGCCCAGCCGCCATCTTGGACACTGCACCACGAGGCCGCGTGGCCTCAGCTCGACCCCAACCCTGGGCCTGGCCAGGCCCCGACATCCAGGCACCACCATCCACCCAGGAGGTGAACGGACCACTTGGCAGGTCAATGGGAGAGAGGAGTGTCGATGGCTCTCCCCCGCCAAGTGCCGATCGCCCCCAGCCTCCCCGGGCGCTGGCTCCACCCCCCTGCTGGGTGTCTGGACTCCCTCATCCCGGACCTCCCGACCTCCAAGAGCGAGGGTCCGGACATCAAAGGGGGCCAGACCTATAACTGGGGCAGCTCCAGAGCAGGAAGGCAGTTGTATCCTGGAGTCGAGAGACACCTAGAAGAACTCATCCTTGACGGACTGCTGGCGCTGCCGCAGCCCTGCCTTGTGAACCATCGTCCTGCCTGCTGGCGCTGCCGCGGCATTCTGCAACCTTCCTCCTCGTCGGAGCCTGCTGGCGCTGCCGCGGCCCTCTGCAACCTACATCGTCCTCGGGACCTGCTGGCACTGCCGCGGCCCTCTGCAACCTACATCGTCCTTGGGACCTGCTGGCGCTGCCGCGGCCCTCTGCAACCTACATCGTCCTCAGGACCTGCTGGCGCTGCCGCGGCCCTCTGCAACCTACATCGTCCTTGGGACCTGCTGGCGCTGCCGCGGCCCTCTGCAACCTACATCGTCCTTGGGACCTGCTGGCGCTGCCGCGGCCCTCTGCAACCTACATCGTCCTTGGGACCTGCTGGCGCTGCCGCGGCCCTCTGCAACCTACATCATCGTCGGGACCTGCTGGCGCAGCCGCGGCCCTCCTCAAGTGAGACTTGTCATCCGAGCCTGCTGGCGCTGCCGCGGCCCGACCTTCCAGAACTCCGAGCTCGAGGATTGTGAGCTATCCATCATACCACCTCAATACCAGATCGGTATCAAGACTGTCCCGCTACCCCCTTTCCCTTCCAGAGACTAGAATTGAGAGGACCCTCGTGTCCCGATCTCACTGTACCGTGATACTTTGCTTCAAGAACTGCATATAAAAAGCGTTAACCTTATCCTTGTGTGGTGTCCATCTGTGGGGGGGAAGTTACTTGTCTGTACGATCGCTGGAGACGGCCCTCCCCGGAGGCCTCTCCCCTTGTCCTCGGCCGACCCTCCAGGTCCCCGTCTAACAGTGATCGTTCTCCTTCTCCTATTTAAATACGCCTTCGTAGCTCAGGATAAGTGCCAGGATGTATGTGTGGGGCGAAAGGGCTCACGGAGCCGAGAGACTATGCGGCCATTTCGGATGCCTGCTTGGCTCCTCCCCCAATTAACATTTATTTTAAGCAAAATCTCCGACCCCGCGATCAAAGGTCCATACTCGGAGAGCAGTGCAGTACTTTTATGTTAGCGGCCGAAATGTGTTTCAGTTTCATTTCTATCAGTGTAACACAGCAAATGACGCAAATAACTGGAAGGTAGAGCCCCAACTGTTTTCAGGTTGAAGATACAAATAAACGATTTACCATAAGGCTTGTGATGTACAGCAAACACATTCTTCATGGTAATGACGTGGAGGCACATAATGGCAGATCGTAGGTAAACTGTTCATGGTACGGGGTTAGCGTGAATTAGACTCCGAAGGGTTACTTGCTAACAGCCTTCAAGGCCCTGCGGATTAGTTATTTCTTCACAATGGAAAAGGCGTTTGCTCTGCCTCTCCATTTAGACTTGTGGAGCCGGAGAGGCACCCTAAAATCCACAAAGAAAAACAAGCACAATGTCCCTTGAAACAAGCTGTGAGCGTGCACGCCCCCGAACTTCCGGTTTCGGGATGTGCACGCTCACGGCTTCTCGTGAGGTGGGAGCGGTGGCAGCAGGAGTGGCGGCAGGTGGCAGCAGAAGTCATGGCAGCAGAAGTAGGGAGTGGCGGCTGAGGCCGCTGATGCGGTAAGTGGGGATTGGGGGGGCTTGGCACGTGTGTGTGTGCGTGTGTGTGTCTGCTTGTGTGTGTCTGCTTGTGTGTGTCTGGCGTGTGTGTGTGCGTGCGTGCCTTCGGCCGGTCTGCTAAGCGCGTCCACAAAGCCTCGTCGGCTCGTGCACCGCTCTATCTCCCTTGAGGAGCAACTCGGCTGCAATAAGTCTCGAAGCCGAGACCTAAAAAGTGCTATGATGAAGGCAGCGCTGGTCACGCTAAAGCATTTTTTAAACTTTTTTTCCTCCAACGTTTAACCATGCTGCACAACAGCGGTGCTGCTGTATAACTTAGCTAAAATATATTGGCAAAGCTAATAGCTTTCGCATGGATGAGACCTATTAGATTTGTCAATGCGTATTTAAACAGAGGATTTTGGACTTTTAGTGTAACTAGAGGCTAGGTCCATGACTTTCTGGTGATGACCAGAGATGGTCTGTTTGTTAACAATGTAGTTAGGCTTCATTTGATTACCGTATAAATAATAATAAGTGTAATTCACTGAGCCTGGGCAAGATACAGTCCGATTTCATCTGGCTGTCAATCAGACATGCAGCACCATGTAAAATGGCATTGAAGGTGCTAAAATGGTGTTATGTAGGCCAGCAAGTATTGTGTTAGCATCACTGAATGGGGATATGGACAGTGCCTGGATGGTCAACACTAGCCAGGAGTTATGGCTTCCTTGTGCGAAAAACGTTAAACTGCTACCAAGCTGGTGGCTTTTAAAAAAGATATGGGAGTAAATGAGGAATCCTTGTCAAGGAGTATAATGGGTGAGAAGCGTGCAAAACTCGCTCAAGACCAGGTCCCTATCCATGAGGTAACTTGGAGTTCTGACGCACAGCCATGGAGAACAACTAGCTCCTTCTTGGTGTGATTTAACTAGGTTGGTGAGGTGCACCTCTGTACAGCACTGAACAATAAGGGACACTGCTGGAGAAATATTAGGTGGGGGAGGGTGGGGTTCGCTTGCCTGCGATTCGAGGGAAGCCTTCTGTGCCCAAATTGTTGCAGTCTCAAGGCTGCAACTTGGGTGCAACCCTGACTAACAGGCCTGGATCAAGTAGTTCCAATCATTTTAGTGTCAGTGATCTTTCTAAAACGTTGTCTACTAACATTTCTTAGCCTCTCCCACTCCCTACTTCTTCGCAGTCTTGTCCATTTTTGCCTTTCACAACTAACCTTGCCTCTTTTGCTCTAACCAGGTGCCCAAAGTTGGTGACCAGTAACTCATTATTGCTCTCTGTCCATATGGCTGGAGTGTTTAGAAGAAGATCATTTTTATAACCAAGGCTCCTCTTAATCTTTCAGCTGATTTCTCCTTTCCTCTCTCCTGGTCCTTCTGTTCCATCTCTCCTGCCCCTCAGCTCTTTGAGGCAGCCTCAGGGATGTATTAAGCACTTGACACGTTACCAACATATCTCGAGGTGCTGTACAGCCGCGGCATACCTAAGGTACTAGCTGTTCTGAAGGTCTTCATACTGCTTTTACATTTTTCTAGAAAGCTATCTAATGTAAAGAATTCTAATATAGAATTCCATTAATGTCAACTCCTGCCACCCACAGCTGAAAAGGGGACGGTGGTAAGACTGCCATTTTGGTAAACCTTTGAATAAGATTGCCTTGAGGCAAATTAATTTCCTCTCCCAAATAGATCTTTGTACCGCCAAAGACACAACTGCGTGTGATCCAGTGACATCCAAATCAAACACTACTTTTCCCCAGCAACTGATGTCCTTCATCATTGCAGAGTTGGTCCTGTCTTCAAAGGCCAGCTATGAGCCGGTCAACCAGAGCTTTTCAGTTACTTAAAATTCCTAACCAGATTGTTGAAGGCTCAGATGTACCATGCTCTGGCACAATTAGACTTTAATGTATAATGGTCCCTGAAACCACAACTCTCAGGGGAGCCAAGATAGAGTGATTTACCTTCCTTAACCGAGAAAGTGAATTCTAAGAATACTTCTCACCAGCTCTTCTACTGGAGGTTATAAAAAAAAAAGTCATTGCCCTTGAATTACGTGCAGGTCTTTGGCCCTGTGTGTCGTTCTTACCCAAAGAAGAATGTATAATCCCTTTCAACAGAGACCCGGTGAGCTGTCCCAGAACACCAAACAATAGTACTGCTTTCTTATGACCAAGCTGGCGCCAGTTCTGGAGCACTCAATTGCCAATGTGTCCTGGACAGCCCGACGGCCAGCGAACTGTAAAGGAAATCTACCAAGTTACACTAAAAAGCGCGCACCACCATCGTTTTAATTAATCTCAACCATGATTAACTACACAGGAGCTTAAATGAAAATTCGGAACAGTGTGTGAGGTGGGAGTCACTGGTAATCCTCAGGAGGCGAATGTATACCGAACCGACACGACTTCGCCAAAAATATAAGGGGTGTAGGGAGTCCAGTGCATGGACTGAATGATGGCGGGGGGGGGGGGGGGGGGGGCGGGGGGGGCATAACCCCCGTTAGTGAGGGTTTTTAGTTATTTCGAGGACGTTTTGTGAGTAACTTGCATTTTTCCCATATGTAACTGTTCATTGGGGATGTGGTTATAAATAATCTAGATTGTTGGAAAATTCCGTGCTGTGAGCAAGGGACGATTTCGCTGATTAAGTAACCACAAAAGAAAAATCAAACCTGGGCCCGGGGTTGTTTGTCCCACGCCCGAAGCAGTTATGTGCAAGGCAGACAGACAGGCGAACAACATATACAATGTTCATAGAAAGCAGCTGTAGAACAGGGAGGCGGGTAAGTGGGGCAGGGGAGGATCGAAGCCTGTGTTCAGCTCTCTCCCATGCGAGCTATTTTGAGAAGAGAACACGGGCTGATGATTGGATAATCGCCTGCGTGTTATTGGAGGAAGCGCTGCTGAGGTCAGAGCCGAGCTTTATTTTATTCCGGGAGGCTGAAGGAATGTCCCGAGTGGGAGGAGAGGCTTTGATGAGGAAAGCGTAGGCTTAGGAGATGCTTTCGGGGATTGACTCGGCAGGGAACGAAATACCAAGCATGGAGTAAACGAGGGATGTTTAAAATCAGAGCGAGGGGCGCTGAATGGGAAACGGAGGGGGGGGGGGGGGGGGGGTCTGCAGATGAGCACTTTCTGAAAAGGGTGAATGGGGCGGGGGATACTTACTGAAGGGCAGAGAGAAGATAATGATTATGGGGACTGGATGAGGGAATTGATGATGCAGATGTACTGAAAGAGGAAGGAGCAATGTAAACATATACTGCTCTCACCAACTAGGGCAATGTCTCATGTACTGTGGAAACGCAGCATGTTCTGGACAACAGACCATAATTTGGGACACACCGTCACCGTTCAACATCTGCATGTATACATTTAGCCGAAGAACGGCTTTGGGGAACCCTTCCTAATGTATGCCATGGATATTTAAAGCCGCATTTGATTGGATCAGAGAAAGGAAGTGTTCCCAAATCCAGTGCCCATCCTCTGCCTTCCGAGTCAATGCAGACCCTTACGCTAGGCGGAGCAGACCTTTTGACGTTCCCTCGCCTACACATACAAGCCTACCCTGACCACAGCAATGAGGGCAACAAAAATTGTAATAAAGTCAACATGTCCTTCACAGCCCCAGGCGAAATCTAGTTGAAGCGTGGCAACATACAACAGTCAATGTTCTGCTAGGTCTTCCCACTGCTCCATGCTCATAGTAAGGTAGACATAGCCAGTGTCCTTGTGTTGCTACGTTTGAGCTTCTGTACCATGTTCTATATCTGGTTCACTACACAATTCAAAAACAAGATGTAAAAACAGCAAAATCACTTAGGCAAGCTAATCTCCAGAAACACAAACACTAAAACTATGCACAAACACACAGTAAGGTGCACCAAATAGCATCTGTAAACAGAAACAAAAGTCCAAAAGCAGTAGGTTTCTGATTTGTCAACCAGTCTTCTTTTTATTTTGAACGTGGTTTCAAAAAGTTCTTTATATAATCACTCAAACAGCAAACACGTTGCGTCCAAGACTGGACTTATTCAGGGCAAAGTGCAACGTTACCAATGTCACACTCAATTCAATTCATGAAGCTTTATTCGGTACAAGTGAATGACCATAAAAGCACAGGCAAAAAATATACAGTAATTCATAAGGAGTACTTAAAAGTAATGTCACACTCATATTTGCCAATCATCTAATTCCGAGAATTCCAAAATATAATAAACACAGGGGTATTGATCAAACCCCAAATGCGGCTCCAGAATCAGTACGCAAAGCAGCAAAGTAGCGGACAAGTACCGGCTGCTTTCTGGTCCATACTCGTCCGCCTTTATCTAAGATTGGTTGACAAATCGGAAACCTACTGCTTTTGGACTTTTGTTTACAGATGCTATTTGGTGCACCTTACTGTGTGTTTATGTTTGTATGATTTTTTTTGGACCACACCTCGACAGCAGGTGTTGATATTGTGTGCATTTTCTATGTACATATCTTCCTTGAAAACTTGGGGATATACAGAAATAGGTGCGTTTTGCATATGGGGTCGGCTGTCACATATATGTTTTGATTGCTAAAACTAGGCACCTCATTGCTTCAAATAGAATTGACAATTACATTTTAAACTCTTTATGTTGCCCACAAATCCTATTGGTGTAAATGATTGGGTCACATGCATGAACTTGCACTCCAATATACTCTAGGCATCTACTTACTATTTCAGTCTCGTGAAAAAAAGGAATAGCGTGAAACAATAGGAATAATTCAGCCATGTGAATACAGATGCATTACCCCCTAAACACTGATAGTCATCAGTTAACACAAAATAATCAGATTATTTTTTACTTTAAAAAAATATACACAAAAGTACATTTTAAAGCTGAAGAGAAAAAAATATATAAGGCACCAGTCTAGGCCACATATATTTTACACAAAGATAAGGTACAAACATAAGTGTGCTTCTTTCAACAAACTTAAAGGAAGTGTCATTGGGTGCTGTAAGACGCTGTAATTTTCACTGGGGCTGAGCTACTGGGGCTGACCTTCTGGACTCGCTGCTCTCACTTCCGCGGCCAGGCTTGGCTCCGCCCCCCTGTTTCTGCTGGCTGTTTGTTCACACTGTCGACCGGCCGGGCTTGGCTCCGCCGGTCGGCTTGCTGGTTGCCTACAAGCCCCAGGATCCTTAGGGGCAGGACGACGAATCTCCACGTGCCAGGAGGCGAATAAAGACACGCTAGGGGCAGAGTTCCCCGGTGCTGTAAGACGCTGTAATTTTCACTGGGGCTGACCTTCTGGACTCGCTGCTCTCTCTTCCGCGGTCGGGCTTGGCTCCGCCCCCCTGTTCCTGCTGGCTGTTTGTTCACACTGTCGACCGGCCGGGCTTGGCTCCGCCGGTCGGCTTGCTGGTTGCCTACAAGACCCAGGATCCTTAGGGGCAGGACGCCGAATCTCCACGCACCAGGAGGCGCATAAAGACACACTCGATCCCTCGTCCCGCGAGGACAAGTGCGGGACACGGCGGGCTAAGCCCGGGCAAAGGGCGGGCCGTCTGTGGCCGAAGGAGGCCAGGCTGGCCCACCCCCCTAAGATCGCAATTGCTATTGTAGAGACTGGAGTTATAGGCGAACGAGACGTTTTCGGATCCTTAAGGTCTGAGCACATTCATATTGAGAATAATTTTTAATTGTCATTCGATATATCACAATTAAGTGCTGTCTCTCATACCATGCCGACCCAAACAGATAAAGGGGGAAATCTCTTTCCTAAGCACATAGGAGGTAGCCTCATGGGGACTTTAGATAACTACAGCAGATGCACTAGACCGGGAGATAGTAGATGTGGAAAAACGGCTCTCACTAGAAATATTTTCAAAACTATCTTCTCTGGGTCCTATTAAGAGCTGTATAACCCCTGAGAACCGTTTAAACCAACGCCTTAGTGACCTGGGTTTGCCCAACATAAGTATAGGGTCGGATACACAAAGTGATATCATCTTGGGGAGTAGTATACTGGACGCACAAAATGGCAACATCAATGAGGAAAATGTGCCCTGTAAGACACCATCTACAAAAACACTGGTGTGCCCTAGTACCGAAACGTTACCATGCACCACGAAAAATGGGAAACGAAAGCGGGGAAGGGTTGAGCAGAAAGGCAAACAGGCAAAGGTCCCCAAATTAACAACCAAGATGGGTAAAGGGGTAGGCATACATAAACAGAGAGAGGTGGTCTCTTCTGCTCAGAATAGGAGCGCACCCCTTCTCTAGATAAACGGCCAACCACAACAAATGAAACATCTTTCACCGAAGGTACAAGGATAGTAAGGGATGATCGGACGGGCGGAACAGCTGTAAAGTCCCTAATGTTACCTCTCATCGAGAGACTGAAAATGATTAGCACAAGTATTGATAAACTGCAACAGGTTACAGCTGACAATACGCAACTACTACACTCTTTAGTGGATATTAATAAGACGGGAGGACATGCTATACATCTAGGCAAACGGCCCAACGTTAAAACAACCCCCGCACCTATTCCCACTAATCCTGCAACACCATCAGAAAAAAGAATTTCCACTAATAATGACAATAGTTCACCTGTCATTAAGGACAGTTGTCAGAGCACGGAGGGTAGCTGTAGCACTGTGAGGATTTCCCAAATACACCAGGTTGAGGGCGTCCAACCAGCCACAATGACAAACAGACACATACAGACCAAAATGCCAGTTCAAGGGGTGGGCAACTGCATGTTTCTAGATCTTCCCCCCCAAAGCACTCTCATAGTGATCGTTCTGGGAAATGTTCCCCTCTCCGTCAAGGAGAAAGAGAGGACTTTTCCCAGATTAAAAATAAGGTCACACAATGGCTCTCTCGAAACACTGCAGGAAGCAATAGGGTAGCACATAATATAATTATGGCTCGTCGAGTAGCCTGGGTGGGTCACTCCAGGAAAACCAGGAAAGGAGACTACATTGTAGTAAACTTTAACAGCCCAGTCCCAGTTGAGATGATACTTAGGGAGGCAGAGGGTGGTCCCCTGCAGGGGGGGCAGGGAATAGAAATACTGCCCTTTAGATTCTTTTATAGACCTGGGCTGCAGGGTGTTCCCAGCCACTATACCAATAGAAATAGGATGCCGGTTAACAATCAGGTTTTTCCTAGAAGGATAGAAGGGTGGGAGACAATTCCCTCGAGATCCAATGCATCCCAGATGATGAGAGGGGGATCAGGTTATCTGTCGGATATAGAGGTTACAAACACATTTAACGCCCTATCGGGTCTTAATGACTGTGACTGACTGGGGGGAAAGTCTCTTAGTTACCCCCGTCACGACGATCCTTATACCTCCCCTGTATATGCTTCCGAACTGGCAAGTCCAGAGAGTAATTCTAATAACTTTACCTCTGGCATTCCTTCTAGGTTCCCCTCACAAGATACCTCTTACACCTTCCCTGTATATCCTCCAACACTGGTTAGCCTAGAGAGCGATTCTAATAACTTTACCTCTGGCACCCCCACTGATACTGCACTGTTAGCAGTCAAAGGACCTTGCAGGGTAACCCACCCCAGTCCAACCCAACCTGTTCTATCTAGACAGCCTGTCAGGGTGTTACGAGAGGCCAATCAGGAATTCAACATTCTTTCCTGGAATATTGCCGGGCTGTCGGGAAAGGTTCAAGACCCCTTATGGGTGCAGTATGTAAGCACATATTCCATTACCTGTCTTCAAGAAACATGAGTCACCAATAGTAACCCGTCTTTGGTGGGTTACAAATCATTCTATGTTCCTGCGAAAAGCTCAAATAGTGGCTGTGCGTCAGGAGGATTAGTTATCTTTACCTCCCTGGCACTAAGATGTAGCGTCAGGGCTTTTTCCTCAGGCAATGGAAACATCCAGGCCATTATCCTGGGGAAAAAAGAAAGCAGCCTGTGCGTGATAAATTTTTATAACGCAACCAACCAGGGCGAGGGCTGTAGGATTACAGAACTACAAAACTTCATAACACAATGTCACAGTCCAACCAGAAGGAACCTGCTAATAGCAGGTGACTTCAATGTACATCCATGAGGTGACCCTCTGCTAAATACTTTATCGACTATGGGCTGCCAGCAGATAACGGGGTTTCACTTTGAGCATACAAAACAGGGAAATGAGTTGAACCATATCTTAGACGAGCAAGATCTCCTGTTCACTATGAGTATTGCACCACCGTTATCAATACAAAAGGATCCCACGTTTAAGGGTAGAAGTCCAGGGAGTTTCATAGATTTTATCCTAGTTTCCAGAGATATTATGAGTCTCCTTTTGGCCTTCTGTATAACACCAAGCGTATATAGTGATCACAACCCAGTCTGCATCTTACTAGGAGGAAATCTTATGAAGCAAAGGGAACAAATTGTGGGAAGTAACACGTTGCAACCAGTAAATGGAGGACGACGTATTAAATGGAACAAGGTTACCCCGCCCGATTACCTTAAGAGCTTACAAATAGACTGTGCCACTGAACTGTCAATCTGCACTAGTACAGAACCACGGGGTGAAGGAGTCCTTAAAGCCTTTGATAGCATAGCTGTTCATGTAGGAAAGATGCTACAGGCCCCTAGGGGGAAACCCATATCTGGATACCCCAAATGGTTCTGTCATAACTGCTCTAATCATCCAGAAAACTAAAAAAGGCCCTCAAAATAAATCCCCGGAACAGATGAAGGATCCGTACACTCCGTTTTACCTACAAAAGTGTACTGGCCAATAGGAAAAAGGAATTGAAAAATGATCTCTGGAGGAACTCTTGGATCCCGCCACCCTGGGTAGTTCCTCCAGATTCTGGACCACAATTAATCGTTCACCCTTATTAATGATAGGGACGAACGAGGTGGGATCAAATATCACGGAGGATGAGTGGGTATCCCATTTTGCTACAATCTTCAAAGACACCGTGCCATGCCCTGACCTACCAATAGCGGAGACGGTAGCGGCTCCTACGACATTTTCAGTTGCGGAAATAACAGAGGGAATTAGTAATCTCTCGAACAAGAAGGCCCCCGGCCCAGATGGTATTCCCCCTGACCTATTTAAATTTAGTCCCCCATTCTGGGCCCCAATTTTGACAATAGTGGGAAATGCCGCAGCAGAAAAGGGTTTCCCATCGTCATGGGGTCTTTCAACAATTGTACCGGTGTTTAAAAAGGGAGATCGAAACAGCACCCTAAATTATAGGCCCATCTCCTTGATTGACTCCATTGTAAAAGTCCTAGGGGGTGTCATACTTAAAAGGCTAAACTCCTGGGCAGAGGAGAAGCAGATAATTTCAGACGCCCAGTATAGGTTCCGGACTGGGCACTCGACTGTGGCGCAATGCCTAAATCATAATTTGATATTGGGCAAATACACTCTCGCACGATCCGGGACTATCTACATGGCTTTCATGGACCTTTCCTCGGCTTTTGACTACGTCAACCAAGGAAAGTTGTGGCAGTCCATGGAGGCCATGGGGGTAGAGCAAAAACTGGTGAACTTTTTGAAAGATCTTCATAGAGACACAAGGGCCAATGTAAGATACACAATGGATCTCAAGGTAACAAGGAATTTTAGAACCAGTCGGGGGGTCAGGCAGGGGTGCATCCTGGCACCCTTTCTTTTTAATCTTTATATTAACGACCTTGAAGAGACATTGGTGGACACAGGGGTGGACTACCCTTATGTGGGCCGTCGAGGATTGCCCGTCTTGCTTTATGCTGACGACACCGTCCTGCTAGCCTGTACCCCGAAAGGGCTTCAAACTTTACTTGACACATTCCACTGATATGGCCAGCCGCGACCTATCCATAAACAATACAAAATCTTACGTGATGCAGATGGGGAAATAAGCGAAGAAAAAGCACCTTTTCAGAGTTAATGGCAGCACGGTGCCTATGTGTAATACTTTCTCCTATCTCAGTGTCTATTTTGATCACCATCTGAACTGGGCTCCACTCCTGAACAAAAAGAGGGGAGAAGTTACAAGGGCTACCGCCGCACCATTTGATTTTGCTGGGAGAATGGGCAATAGACCTGTGGGAGCCATGCTGAAGGTCTATCGCGCAAAAAGAATTGCGATAGCGTCCTATGGAAGCGAGGGCTACTGTAACCTTGAGGAACTACAGGTGGTTGAAAATAATTTTTTAAAACAGCTCTTGTGTGTCCCACAGGGGACATCGAACATGTCTGCACATGAAGAGACTGGCCAGCCTTTTATTAGCGACACCCTGTCCTTGCGACCTCTTATATTCTGGCTACAATGTTGGCTCAATAATCAACTTGGTTTAACGCACAGTCTCTTGAAAGAGTCAATGAGCCTAGACTGTATGACAAGCGTTTCCTATTAACCAGGTTTAGGTTTAATTTGTTTCACATTTTAATAGCAGTGCCAAGGGGAAGTCACAGAGGAACAGTGCTACAACCCTGCGGCTGCGACAGTTTGTCTCCGCAGGATTTGTTGCATTTCATGTTTTATTGTAAATATTATGAATTCCCAAGAGCTTTTTATCTTAAACCTATTTTAAAGAGAACGCTCTTTGTACAAGCACGCCCCGCTCTCCTTTACCTCCAACTGCTAAAATTAGATTGTATACCCCATGTGGTTGGCTTTTTAAAAAGTGCAATGAATTACAGAAAATGTCTGGATGTATAGAACTGTATGATGCATTTTAAAATATGGAACTGATGAATTTTCTTTTTAACGCCAGGATATACCGGTTTTAACCAATACATATTTTAACATGTTCTCCTTTTTTTTAAAAAAAAAACTGAGATTTATCTTGTATTGTGAACTTTTATGGTTTTGTGTAAAAAACCGAATAAAGTACTTTTGAATGAATAAACACAGGGGTATTGATCAAACCCCAAATGCTGCTCCAGAATCAGTACGCAAAGCAGCAAAGTAGCGGACAAGTACCGGCTGCTTTCTGGTCCATACTCGTCCGCCTCTTATCTAAGATTGGTTGACAATTCGGAAACCTACTGCTTTTGAACTTTTGTTTACAGATGCTATTTGGTGCACCTTACTGTGTGTTTATGTTTGTATGATTTTTTTTGGACCACACCTAGACAGCAGGTGTTGATATTGTGTGCATATTCTATGTACATCTCTTCTTTGAAAACTTGAGGATATACAGAAATAGGTGCGTTTTGCATATGGGGTCGGCTGTCACATATATGTTTTGATTGCTAAAACTAGACACCTCATTGCTTCAAATAGAATTGACAATTACATTTTAAACTCTTTATGTTGCCCACAAATCCTATTGGAGTAAGTGATTGGGTCACATGCATGAACTTGCACTCCAATATACTCTAGGCATCTACTTACTATTCCAGTCTTGTGAAAAAAGGAAAAGCGTAAAACAATAGGAATAATTCAGCCATGTGAATACAGATGCATTACCCCCTAAACACTGATAGTCATCAGTTAACACAAAATAATCAGATTATTTTTTACTTAAAAAATATATACATAAAAGTACATTTTAAAGCTGAAGAGAAAAAAATATATAAGGCACCAGTCTAGGACACATATATTTTACACAAAGCTAAGGTAAAAACATAAGTGTGCTTCTTTCAACAAACTTAAAGGAAGTGTCATTGCATTGTTATGCCGTCATGTATGTGCCAATCCTGCAATGTATACAAAGTAAAAATACAAATAATAAGTGTGCTCTATTCAACAACCGTCATCAGAGCCAATACTGCATTCTGAACAGAAACTTTCGCAATGGCCGGGAAACCTATTAAACCAAGTTGCTGGGCCATTTCAAACCAAAAAAAAAAATACTTTTTTTTTTTTAAACTTACGTATGATAAAAAACTCGCAAAATGTTGGTAAAAACATGCAGACCGGGTAGTTTTGGTACGGATACTCCTATACCGCCCCTTCCCTACTTGCTACTTGTTAACCGATTGGCGTGGACGGTAGTACTCTGTTACATCTGCATGCGTAAATATCTGCAATGGATTCTGAAAAATCAGAATCTTTGAATATTCTGCTACATTTTACTTTTTTTTTGCACATTCACGTTCAACTAAGACGGGCAAACAAGTTTGTGAATTGGTGCCTTGAGTGAGAATAAATTTCAAACATAGAGGGACAGGTACAGATCAAAAGAGAAGGCCGGTTTATATTTGATTGTATAAGTTTTACATAGCATGGACTACATCCCCCACGACCGAGGCCTTCACAAGATGAGGAAGGTTATACATATAATCATTATAAATCATACAAAGATATGATGCGAGTACATAAACAATCAGATTTATTAATACAAAGAGCATATAACTTCTTAAATGCATAATCATCAGTATCTTGTCACATGGGGGTTGAAAATATGAAACTCTTTGTTAGCTTAACATTTCAGACCACTTTCTGCATATAGAAAATGAATTATTATAGAGCAAAAGAACACCCCTACCAAGAGCAAACACTAAAGCTCAGCGCCTTGTTTGCACGTTCCACCGAGAAAGAGCATAAGAAACAGTGGTATCTTAAACATCTGTTGAAGTACAAACACCACATCTGGCGCATACCATTATTTTACTTTGTCAAGCGCTGATAGACATATCAATACCATACTTTCTACCTATCACATCTACCCTTCTTATTCCCAGGTCGGCTTTAGGGCAGTGCGACTGGTGCGGCCGCACTGGGCGCTGACCTGTGAAGGGGGTGCTGTGACCTCAGTGGGGCGCTGTGCTTGGCAATATCTTATGATAGGAGAGAGGAGGGGCACTTTTGCACATGGTAGTGAAAGAATCTAAAGTGGCGGTCATGGGGGCGCCAAAAGAGATTGTCGTACCAGGCGCCACCAGCCTTAAAGCCGACCCTGTTTTATTCCTACGGGCAGCTTTTTGCTACAACTCTATGCATAGGTCTAACCACTTTTAATCCACCTCTTGGTGGCCATTCCACCTGTATCCCAAGAAGCAACATGCCTCCTTCCTCATTTCTGAGATATGGTGCTGTATTTGTAAAGTGCGCTATCTTGCCAACTACACCCCCACCTCCACCCCAGGTGTACCAACTCCCCTAGTCTTCCTGGATGAAACAGCTACCCATGTTTTTTTTCCATGAGTGGTCACTTATTTACCCTCCCATATGCCTGTTCACCGTTCCCTTTTGCCTCAGCTGTCCTGTACCCCCTCCCTCCCCCTACTATTCATAGCTTCTTCCCTGAGCTGCACCTCCAGGCCAGCACTTTCTCCAATTCAAAATGACTACTATTCACCCCTTCCTAAAAATCCTTTTGGAATTTCAAAATACAAATATTCCAGGACTAGTATTTGAAGAGTAAATAAACCTCTTGGGGTAAAAGTTGCTCTTTCCCCAAATATTCTAGGACTGGAGTTTAAATAGTAAATTTAACCTCCCAGTATCTGCCACGCCCACTGCTGCCCGGAGGGCTCTGTTTGGTCAAGAAGTCTTCCTGAGGGTTGTCTATACCTAACCCCGCCCCCAGCAGCTATCTATCTTCTCTCCCAGAAAGAAGTGACACCCCCACTTTACCATTAGTATGTGCTTCGTTTCCTGGAAATCCCTTCAGCTTTCCCTCTGGTAGTCAAGTACTTTATCACCATAACTAGCCCCGTCTTTGGTGCAGCAATCGGCACTTAGTATATACTACTCCAAACCTCAAACGCGTGTCCTTTGACTGTAGCATCCACCGCCCTCACAACAATAGTGATTTCCTATCCACCCTCTTTCTCTTCCATGGCCCAATCCGTCCGAGCCCCCGCTTCCTATTTGTTCACTGTCCTCCCGTAAGCTCACCTTGACCCAGGCTCCCCGACTTTCTTCTCCATCGTTTCTCCTGTTCTGAAGTCCAGCAACGCTGTCCCCGCCCCCTCTACGTACGTCAACACCCCCCTTCAGCCCACGCACACTCCGCTGACAGCTAGTCGAGTTTGGAGTGATTTCGCCACGCCCATCTGGAAAACCGCCAGTCCGCTGCCAAGCGGCGGCTGATTGATGTGATAAGGAGGTAGAGCTCGCTTTTATCTTGCGTTTTATTGGTTGTGACAGGGGCACGGTAAATAAAGCTAAGGGGACTCTTATTCTGTTTGTTCCGTGGACGGTATAATGGTTGTGCTGGGTTAGCGCCCGCAATTGTTTACTTTGACTAGCTCTGCTGAAGGTGCAGTTGTGCGTTTCGAGACATGAATGCAGGCGAATTTAATCAAACACTGCCATGAATGCAGGCGAATTTAATCAAACACTGGATTTTGCACGATCTTGAAATAGGGTGCGATGGCTCCCCAAAAAGTTGTTTATTATTGTAGTTTTGTATTGCGCGGACATGACGTAAGCGCTGTGCATACTAACGAAATACATTAGAATTGCAAACATTTTTTGGGCACGGGGAGATTAAGAAATTTGCCTACAGTGGCTAAATGTTGAGCCAAGGCCTGAAACTCTAATCTGGATCCCCAATCCTAAAGTCAGAAGGACTGTAATGTTTGGGTGAGCAGCGGACAACTGGAAAGTCTGCCCCCCCCCCCCCCCCCCCCCCTCCACCGAACAAATTGGGAGGGTGGTGCAGTCCAAGACTGTCATGGCCCTGATCCAGCGCTCCTACTAAAATTATGCATAAATGATGTCACTATCTACCACCAAACTTACCAATCAATACCAGGCCCATTAAATAACAGAGCAGCTGAATCATGAGGCGAATGGATCTGATATGTTGTTTAAACTATCTACAATAAACAAGACCAGCGTGTCATTTTAAAAGTTTATTCAAACATATTCAAGAAAACCTAGGTTTTGGAACTTTATTAAGCAAGCTTTTTAAAAAGTCCTAAAGTTTTATTCAGCATTTATAAAGAGAGCTTAATTCAAGAAAATATTATTCATTAGCAGAAATAAGTGAAAAAGAGCATTTCCAAATCCTAACTAATTCTCTGACTCTACCCTCATCGCCTGAAAACAAAGTCTTTTAAAGTCACCTTTCCTTACGGGTATTCATCGAACAGCAGAACACGTCCCTCTGGAATCAAGAAGCGTAAGCCAAAAATCTGCTCCTAGAGCCTATTCTTATACCCTAAAACTATGGCTAAACTAACTAATTTCACATAAAATCAGCTGAATTCTGGCTCCCCATTGGCTGAACCACCTCACGCCACAGTAAATTGTGACATCTACCACCTCAAGTCCAGGCTTTTACACAAAGCCATTTGTTCATGCACAGAGTCCTGGCAGCACTTCCTTAGGCTGCTACATTTTGTAGCAAAGATTGTTCATGTAGTGCACAAAAATGCCGCGACTCACATCCTGGCCTTGAGCCTGTCCGTTCTGAGCTTCTCGTGGCACATTAGCAAACCTCTCCACAGAGTGCCTTTTGCAGTTCTTTTCAAACACTTTTCGCAATAAAAGTTCATAGGCTTCTCATCTTTTTCAAAATAAGTTTTTCTCGTGTGGTGGCTTTTTCATCAGCAGGCCTCTTTTCAGAAAACATCAATTTTCTGCGCCACTTTTGCTTGCGTCACTGCGCCACTTTTAGCTTGCGTCCCTTTTTCAGAAAACTATTATTTAAACAAACACAAAACAATAATTAATTCAGGAAATGAAAGTCATTCTGTTTCCAAACTTCATAGCTAATGTTAACCCATTAGTATAAGTCACCTAGCAGAAGCACACAGAAAAGCAGCACATTTAAAATCTACCATTCTTCATAATGTCCAGCAGGATTCTTCATATATCTGAAAAAGATAAACAGACACAACATAGATAAACAGACACAACATAGACAAAAGCACATATGAAATGAGCACATGCCATTAATTAATCAGCCGCATTAATGTTGACAAAGTCAATAGGACAGACAAAACAACATAAGTTATTTATTAAAACATACTTGCAGTTGCAACATAAAAGCACATAATGTTAATCCCGTGTATTGGTGAATGCAATCTTACTCTAGGTTGGTTTAGGAAAAACAAATCATGCAAAAACTCATTAATATTATTATTATTATTTTTTTTAAATTTTTGGTAAACCTTTATTGTACATATAGCAGATACAATCATGGGCATATAAAGCAATAAAACCATAAGCATGTAGCATTACGTCCCCCAATTGCCCCAATGTAGCTCAGGAAAATGTCTGTATCAAAACGATACCAGGATGGATGAGGTTTCTTTTTTTCTTTTTTGGGATTCTAATGAATACAGGATCGATAGCAAGCAGTCAATTTCAGGTTCTACAGCTGGCCCACAAATTGTACGAAGGCAACTAACTGAACAATTAAAGTGGGAGTAAGGGGCAGAGTAAACAATACTGGGTAGCCATCAGCACAGTCACTATACAGGACAAACCATTGCCCCACCCCACAAAAACTGAGTACGCCATAGAATCCCCATAAAATAAGACAGAAAAGAATAAAGAAAAAGGGCCATAGAACCAGAGAGGAAACAAGAAGATAGACAGAAACCAACCCCAACCCCCCACCCCGCACCCATGCAGAAGGCCATGGCCTATCCCCCCAGCAGTGTGCCCGTCGCCCTAATAGGAGACCCGAAATATAGTTAGATAAGAAGTGAAAAAGGAAAGAAAATGGAGGAGGAAAAGACAATTAGTGTACGGGCTCCCAGCCGCCCACCCTCCGACCCTCAAACCGATAAAGAACCAACATTCGAATCAGTCAATGTCCCGCCTGTCCCTCATAGTCCCCAGCCGTGCAAGCAACAGCAATCAAGAAAACATCCTCAACCTTGCCCCATGCGATCAAGTGCGTCAACGGAGTCCAGCTGTCCAGCCGCCATCTTAGATGGAGTGGGCGAACAGGATGGCCATAATAGGATAGTGAGCTGCCCACCAAAATCAGCCAAGACCAATGATGTGTGTTCAAAGACGATGTGAGAAGGATCGACGCACAACAGTAATCCCCCAAAGCCAGTGGACCGGTCCGGTAGTATCAGATCCAGAAAAGGAGGGGGAGTCACACCATCAGACCACAAATGAGTTGCCGGACATGGCGTCCGGAGACGATTCTCCAACCACTGTACAAATCCACGAACACCGGACCCTTTCCCGACTACAGCAGTCAGCAGCATGATAGTCTCGAGATCCTGGTCCTCCGACGCCCCCATATACACCTAGGCAGTACACCGCGGTCGGGTGCAGGGTATGGCGCAGTGTCTCGCACTTGAGAGCAATCACGGTCAGCCGAGCACACAGCGGGAGCGATAGCATCCAGTCGACTCCCCAGGTCCTGGGCACTACAATCCAGGGCAGCCCGCAACGCACCTAGAGCGACCAGAACCTCACTGATCCCCGACGGTGCCCCCCAAAAAAAGGGTCCAGCATTCCTCCTCACTCGAGGCTCACTGGCAGGTAGTAACTCTGGAGACCAACCGTTATCCTCCCATGCGCCCAACTGAACTCCCCGCTGACACTCTCCAAAGTACAATCGGGTCGGGAGCACAGGGGCAGCAGACTCCATACCGCCACTACTTGCAGTGTTGATGCGATCTCGGCAATCACCTGGACCCACAGTCGCGAACCGGAGCCCGCAGTGCCAAGCGCTGAGTGCGCGATGCTCAAAATGGCTCCCACAGCAGTGCAGGGAAAGATGAAAGAAATGTCCGGGCAGTTCACGAGCGGGGAAGAGATACAATGTAATTCCACAGATCTGCGATGCCTCTCAGGCGTGCAAGACCGCTGGGTATGCTGGATTGCTGCAGCAGGGAAGCGCAGTGCGGCAACCTCTCTCCGGCCGGCCGACTCCTCCCCGTCTTCGAAGGCCGTTGTTGTTGTAGCAGGGGCTGGCCGTCCCTCACGCACAAAGACCCGGTCTCATAGCCATTAAGGGCCGGGGAAGAAGCGAGGACGTTTCGCAATCGTTACCGCTGGAAAGAAGCCGGGGAACACGCCAAAGAGATCAGAATCGCTTCTCCGTCCCAAAGACTCGGCTCGAGTGCAGGATAAATTGCAGGATATAGAAGCAAAGTGAGAAGGTCAGCGGAGCCGAGAGCCTAAGCGGCAATTGCGGTTGCAGGCTTGGCTCCTCCCCCCAAAAACTCATTAATATTATTAATCAAGTTATGGAAATTAACATCACGAGCCAGAATAAAATTATTTCTGAAGCTCGCTCCATCAACTCCCTCATCTGGTGATTTAAAAATCACCAAACAACACCCAAAAAATTAGAACATTTTATCTATTGAACATATTTCAGGCTTACTCAGGATTAGTATTTAACCTCTGATTTCATCTATATTTCTGCAACTCTTAGTTCTACAACCTTCTGATTCTATTTCCTTTTCCCTTACTTTATTCAGCTAAGTTAGATCCTTTCCACCTTTGAATCCCCAACCCCCAATGAATTTATAGGTAACTAAGTTTTAAATTGCATAACTACATTTTGAATTGCACCAACAAAACAAATATCAATCTGAGTAGTATAAAACAAAACAAAAACAAAAACTTAAATTGTTGAATTTTTTTTGGAAAAATTAGTATATAGTTTAGTATATAGTATACACCTCCTCTTTTTTTTTTTTTCAAATTCTAAAACATGTTTTCTTCGGCCTTGCGTCTTACATAAAAGTGTTTCCAGCTAACACAATTTCTTCGACCTTGTGTCACCTAACACAATTTCTTCAGCCTTATACTAAAAACATACCTCAACTCAAAGAAAGCTAAATCTAATCATTGTCACCATTTTCTTCCAAGTCCACCTGACTGCTACTGCGCTCCTCTGGAGACTTGTACTTATGATTGGGCTTTAAGAGTCTTTTGCTTTTCCTGGTAATCATTTCAATTTTCTTTCCAGCTTGCTCTTTTTTATCTGAATTACTCTTCTGACTTGACACTTCATTGACTTGTTCTTTCAATGTATTCATGGATTTGAACTTCAAATCTTCTTTAGGTCAGACATCACCTTTTCTCAAGAGTTTCTTCTTAGGCTTGATTTCAATATATTCAGCTTTCCAAGCCCTTCCTCTGAATTTTCTTATTTCAGACTCTTCATCACTGTCATCTGACTCAGTTTCAGAGATTTCAATACTGTATTTAGGAACTTCTTTACTCGGCAGCTTCACTCCGTTAAGAACAACATCTCTGTAGCTGGTACTTGGCTATTCGTCCTCTTCTTCCGGAATTGCTTCCAGCTTCCCAGTTCCAGAATTTCTGTTCCTGCTTTCAGAGCTTCCAATCTGCTTTTCAATACTCTCCTGATCTTGAATCTCTTCAGTCTCGGACTCTTTTTCTGCTTCTTTTTCTAGCAGATCATCATCATTTTCTGAATCTAGAATCACAATCTCTAGATCTTTTTCATTTAATGTTTTATTCACATTGACATCATCATCCAGATGTCGACCACCTTGTCGGTCTTCAAGATCTGGATTTTCTTCAGAACTTTCCTCTTCAGAGTCTGAATCATCTGTGGTATCTTCTTCATTTTGATTTTCTGGCTGTGGTACAGGCTGTGGTACACGCAAAGTATGACTGATATGTATCCACCTTTTCATACCTTTGCACTTTACAATATTTGTTGTGACTAATATCACCGTTCTTGCCTTTTGCCTCCTGGGTACTAAACAGTTTCTCCTCCGATGAACCTTTGTTCTGACCCAGTCTCCTGGCAATAGATCATGAGCCTGGCTCCTTTTCGTTTGCAAACACATCTGTTCCCAAATGATGGAATACAGAAATTGTATCATTCTTTCTTGTTGGAAAAGCTTCTACCCATTTTGAAAATAAACAAATGATGACTTGCACATATCTCAATTTTTTATGTTGGGGCATTTCAAAAAGATCTATTTGAATACTTGTAAATGAACCACCCTCCCGGCCTATGGTTCCCAAACTCTCAATTGGACCATGGTACATCCGTGCCATGTCAGCAATCATGCAATTGGGCATAACAGGTCTGTCATCTTTGTAAAACCAAATTTCATCTTCCTCTTGCTGTCTGAAACTTTCTTTGCGCCATGTGTTTTTCTCCTCATCATGTAATTGTTTTAATTCTTGCCATGACTGAATTGCAAAGATTAGTATGAGGATGCTTGAAACATGTTCATTGAATTTTTCCCCATTGATTGCAACCCTCTCCTGAGCACAGAACATAGCAATGGTACCTGCGTACTCAATGCCTTTTGAGACATAATCATTTTTCTCTCCATTTGCAGCACATTTTATCACTGCTATTTTGTCAAGAAACTCAATTTCTTTGTTGAAGTCTGGCATGCCCTGAACAGGAGCTTCACTCAAACTCTTTTTAAATTGCTCAATGGCTTCAAGCTCAATTTCTGTCAGGACAATTCGGTCTCTTATATCTGCTTTTGTCAGTCTTTGCAATGGCCTCATAATTACTGAGAAACCACTAATCCATTGGCAACAGTAACTAACCATGCCTAGGAGCATGCTTACCTCTTTTTGTGTCTTTGGGGATTCCATTGCCTGAATCATTTTAATTCCCTCAATAGTTACCTGACTGGGAATTCTCTCTTGGAACCTGAAAGCAAAAATTATATAAGGATCTCTACTTGTTTGGGCACAATAGAACAACAAGGGATAACTATCTTGTTAACCTTTCTCAGGTCCTGTATTATTCTGTACGTTTCATCTGGCTTTCTAATACCCATATCTGGTGAGTTACAAAGACTGTTCTCAATCTCTTTTAGGACACCCTGCTTAACGAATGTTTCAATAACAGGAATTGTTTCTGGCTTCATCTTGTACTGTGGAACATTAGGAAATGAGTTTCCCTGCTTGTTTGTAACTTTAACTGGATCAGGTCTGTCTTCCTGGTCTCCACTGAATCCTGTATCTGTATTGTACTTCTGCTCATTAACATAATTTAGAAATGGCAGCGGATGTATCTCATTCTGCTGAATCACCTCCTGTCGCTGTATTTGTAGCTGTTTATTCAGCAGCTGTTGCTGCTCATTTATCTCATTCTGCATCTGTGGATTTTTACACTCTCCTACAAAAGCTAAAGTCACTTTTTCTTTCTCTTTTTTCTTCGTCCATTTTGTTTTCCATTTATTCAGACTACCCCTTTTTCTCAAAGTCCAAATTAAATCTTTTACATGGGCAGGGGCAATCCTACCTGTATTGTTCAAGCCGTCAATGTCCTCATCATCCTGATATGTTTTTAATCTGTCTGTACTGATTGTATCATTTATCAATTCTTCTTAATCACTTTTTAATTTTGCAACATCCAGTAATTTGTACTCATCAGGCTGTGTCAGGTCAATCAGATCAACGTCAGAGTCCTCACTAGCTGAAGCTAAAGTCATCACTCTCTCTTGCTGAGTTGGAATCATTACTAGCTCATTTTCAGGAACATTAGAATAAAGTTTTTCAGCAAACTTTAGAATTTCACAATTCAATGGGACCGTTAAAGCTGTGGGACTAGTTTCATCTTTTTTAAGCACTGAGAGATCAAGTCCAATTACCACAGGAACTGTCACTGCTTCCATGTTTCTGGTTAACTGCTCAATTAAATCATTTGTAGAATTTAAATGATCAGGAATATTAATTCCAGAAGAACTAGGCATCTCATCATACCTTTCTGTTATGACGCCTTGAGAAGGGGTCTGGGCTGAGTCTCCATTAATCTGAACTGGGACTCTTGGCGTTACATTAATCTCCTCTGGGGGTCTGCTTGAATTTCTGTCCTGATCTCTATTTACAACATAATTTTTACAATAATTGTTAGAACTGGCTATTTCTGGTAGGCTAAGGCTGACGCCAAAGCCAGGCAGAAACCACCATTCTAGTCAGGGCAAGGAAGTCACACGCCAAGATAACCTCTGCTCACCCCCTTGGTAGCTTGGCTCAAGCAGTAAGGCTAAACTCGGAGGCAATGTGTAAAGCATTTGCGCCAGCGCACAACAGCAACAACATACTAGGCACACCACAAAAGAGACTCCACACAAGGTTATTATAAAAATAACTTTTGTATTGTAAAAACATATCAGATAGAGTCACACATATACATTGTGCCAACTGGCACGGGCAATATTCACAGGGATTATGTACACAAGACAGGGCCACATGGGCGCCTGTCAGAATCAGATATAGTACTTCTAGATAAAATGTAGAATATAAAATCACTTCTAGAATAAAGAATAAATATAACATAAAATAATAATCAAAGATAACAACCAGTAACCACTGGTAACAGGAACCAGGACCTTACTAGGACCACCTGTACTAAAAAGAACAACCACCTAAGTATCACACAGCATTTAGGGGTCTAAGAAAGAATACATTACTCATGATGCAATAAACCTACATTCAGAGGAGTAGAAAAGACAACCACCTAAGTATCACTCAGCGTTTAGGGGTCTAGGAAAAGAACACATTACCCATGATGCAATAACCTACATTCAGAGGAGTAATAAAGAGAAACACATGATGCCATAAACATTCAGAGGTGTTAAGAATAGAGCACATGATGCAATAAAATACATTCAGGGGTGCAGCACAAGAAGACACATGATGACTAAACATTCAGGGGTGCAGCGCATGGAAAGAAAGACACATGATGCAGTAACACATTCAGAGGTGCATAATAAATCAATAGCGCAAAAAGTCACATTAGCAATAACTATTAAAAAGCATAGAAATCACATTGCGCCAACACTACATAAGCCACTACCTGTGGCAGTCCCTAGGCCAACTGGCCTTGTGGGGCTAAGATGCCCTGGGTCCAAATGTCAGGGCGCGCTGCCAAGCAGCGCCAGTCACAAGTACAAAAGCCTAAACGTGGCAGCTGCCCACAAAGTGCTGGGCAACTGGGATCAAAAAGCTGTGGCAGGGCTCTCAGTAGCCCCTAGAACAAATCTGCGCCACCCGAGCCACACAGGCTCTAACTACTGGGCACTCAGCGTTGGAGCCTCTCAGGGCTCTAAATACAATGGTGCCCCCATGAGCCTCTCCCGGGCTCTCTATCGCGTTGGGGCGGCCCACTGGCAAACGGGACCGCCCTGACTCTCTCTTCACAGTGGACTCTAACCTCTCAAAATGCCCCCAGAGCCTCTCAGGGCTCTAAATACAACATTAGGTGGGGAGCCTCTCCGGGCTCCGTGCACGTTGGGGCGACCCACTGCCAACCGGGGCCACCCTTGAAGCCTTAATGGCTTCCTACTGGTACTAGGCGCGACGTTGGGGCGGCCCACTGCCATCTGGGGCCGCCCTTGAAGCCCTCGTGGCTTCTCCGCATCGAGCGCGAGCTCGCGCTACTGCGGGGGGGGGGGGCGGACACCGACAATGTGTCCCGGCGCCCCTCCCCTGCTCTGCCCCACTCACCGTCGGTCAGGCGCTCGCCGGTTCTCCTCTCCTCTCCGCGGCGGGAGCAGGCACCGACAATGTGCCTCGCGCCCCCTCCGCTACCGCTCCGCTCCTCCAGGGCTCCCTTAGCAATGGGAGCCCTGCACCGACGCCACCAGCCGCCATCTCCTGGGCGCCTTTCTCCCGCCTCCCAGGCTGCGGGGCGGGACTTCCGGCCGGCCGCGAAGGGATTGGCCGGCCGGCCAGGTACTTCCGGGTCGCCGCGGGCAGCACGGCGGCCCTTTCCTCAGACAGGCAGGCGCAGGCACAGTTTCCCGAGGAGTGGGCTCCCTCGTGGAAAATAAATAATATCGCGGCAAGGTCCCTGGCAGGGTAGGCACCTGCCAGAGGACAATAAATCCAAAATAAGCGAGGTGGGCACTCGCAGGATCGATAATCCACATACGGGCAACATCGCAGGGTAGGCACCTGCCAAGTCTCAGGCATCGGGCGTGAGACGCTAAAAACGCCCGTAATATTGCAAGGAGCGCTCTCAAGGCGCTAGGGGCATAGACAAGCCCACAGGAACACCCCCTGCATCAAGAAGGGTCCCAGCATCACAGATTAAGGTCTCCAGGGCAGAAAAAAGTCCAGAAAAAGTCCTCAAAGATGCAGCCAGGCAGGGGGACAGCCAGGAAGAGTCCCCCAGCAGTCCATAAGATGTCCAGGAGCTGGGCAGGGCCCAGGGATTCCCCTGAGCCCCAGCAGCAGCATGCCCCTGACAGATTCAAGTTAGAAACAAGAACCAATTGGAAGGGAACACAGCCCCTTCTTATACCCAGAAAAGTCTTTGAAGTCTTTTGAAGCAGGCAGTGTGAGAACCAGCTAGACTGGTTTAGAGGGAAGTCCTGTCAGTATCAGGGACAGAGGTGACAGTCGCCCAGCGGGAGGTGGAGCCAGCTTTGTAGTCACACAGGAACAGCCCTTCACTATCAGGTGCTAATCTCCCACTTCCTTGGCAGCAGATGCTGCCTTTCATCCATGGGCTGACTCAGACAACCTCCTGGGCTCTCCAGCCCCTGTCATCCTCAATCCAGACAGTCAATCCACAAGCAGGCCCAGGCACTCTGGGCCAGGCTCACCAGCCAATCACACGCCAGCAACAACTTACACAAATATGCCAACTTCCAAAAGTAGTACTTCTAGACTAGGCACAGTCATGCCGCATACATCATTTTGCAGCATTCATTCTCACGAGTTCATACATACCAAACTCGCCCCTGCACTCCCCACACATCAGGAACTACCATGGGCATACATATTCCCCATTCATTCCTATGGGAGGGCAGGTCACTCACCACTCATTCACAGAGAGCTCAAGCACTTTATACTGTACCACAGTATGCTTATTATTCGCCTGTATATTCATTAATTTACTTTCACATGTACCAACAAACTTTTTAACCCTTTTAAATACATTTTTCATTTTCTGATAGCAGAAAAACGTTTCTTCTTCTTTGGATAATAATTATCCATGATTTAAAATACTTACCTTTATTAAAATTGACCACAACAAATAAACAGAACTTCCTGCTTAAATTAATATATTTTTTAATTTACCTGCATTCACATTTTTATTGAGGCAGGAAAATGTGCTTTGCGAAAAGCAGCGATAAAAATATTTAGACTGGCAGGAGTAGAAACACCTACAATTGACTGGGTGTTTAAAAATGCTTATTTGTACACACACAAAATATCAGCTGTGGGGAAGACTCAGTAATGTTTTTTTTTATTTAATAGAACCACCTGAAAACAGAATTTAAGAACTGGCCACACCTCAATCAAATCACACTTCTGCTATACAAATCAACTACTGTGAACAGACAATCAACACGTTCTAACTCAACACTCAAGATAAATTCTCTGCACCACTCAGCACAGTCAACCAGCCACCAATTGTTATTTTATTCAAATAAATTTAGAGGAGTACATCTGTTCATAACAATATGATCTATTTACAGCTGTCAGCTCAAACACAGCGCGCGATCACCTAGAGCAGAGCACGACCCTTCTAATGCATTTCTTTTAACACCTCTTACAATGCTGAATTGCTACTACGCTGCTGTTAATCATATGCAGCTTTGTGTAACACTGTCGGCTACAATACATATCAGCTATGACACGTGTCTCTTTTTTAATCAAAAGCGCAGCCAGAAAGAATACCAAAGCCACAAATGTAAATAACTATTCCGTAGTGGCAACATGCCTCAGCCAATCACAGCACTATTGGCGATGCTTCAGCCAATCACAGCACGGCTTTCACGATGCCCCAGCCAATCAGAGCGCAGCTTTCGCGATGTTCAGCCAATCAAAGCGCGGCTGTAGGGTGTACTGCTGCTGCTGCAGTCTCTCTCCCCACGCGCTCAGCCCCTCGTTTCAAAATGTAATCCCAACACAGCGCGCAACTCACCACAGATATCAGCTGTAACACACTTCGTTTTTAAACATTAGCGCAGCTAAAAGGAAACCAAAACGGGGACATTTGTCATTGAAAATAACTCGGCAGCTCCAGCCAATCACAGCGTGACTTTGCTGTGACACTACGAGAGCCACAACGAATCACAGCGCAGCTCTGCTGTGACGCTGCGGCACCCTGGCCAATGAGAGCGCGGCGGCTGTGACGTAGACAGCCGCTGCAGCTGGCAGCTCTCCCCCTACGCTTCTCACTCTGTAAACGGCCCCTCCCTTCAGAATTTTCGACTCTGGCGCACACAGCCGCTGCTGTTTTCAGTTCCCCGCGTTCAGCCCCTGTGACACACGCGTTATTTATTATTTGCGTGGCTGCATTAAAGCGAGGACATTTTAATGTTATTAAATAATTTGACAGATAGTGGTAACGTGCATCGGCCAAATATTGCACGACCACTTCTAACTCAATGGAACACTCTCAGCAAATCACAGCACTGCTTTGCTGTGATGCCCCAGGCGCCTTAACCAATCAGAGCGCGGCGGCTATGACTACACAGCCGCTGCAGCTCGAAGCTCTCCCTCCTTGTGCTCACTCATCAAACAGCCCCTCCCTTACAATTTTCGATCGGGACCCTTAAAATGCTTATAAAATAGCGCAGAGTTCTTTAAAATACTTTTAAATGGCACAGACTTTACCCGAAGGCTCCAAAGTGGTTTAAAATTACATTTGGGACATTTTAGTAACTACACAAAACAAACCATTTGCCTGCTTCCCTAAAAAGGATAGTAACTTCTCAAACACACAGATTTTCTCTCATTCACTTGAAATAGACGACGCTACTTCTTCTGAATACTTTCACTACATTTACACATACATTCATACAAAGGAAATCCCTATTCATGTATACTTGTTTTCTTCCTCAGGACTTTAACCTCAGAAATAAACCTCTTTCGCCAGTAAGAAAACAACACTCATCTCTTCCTTAGGACTCTAACCTTAGGAAAGAAACAACGCTTACCCTTCTTCTTTAGGACTCCAACCTTAGAAGAAAAATAACGCTTACCCTTCACACAAGCTTGGATAAATCCTATTACTCTTTTCACAGAGAGTTTTAAAACAGGCTCACCAGGTCCCTATACTCAATGCTACGATTTCATAGACAATCCTCACTATCATACATACAATTTACTCAACACACCTAGAACCCTAAACTTGTGTTGTACGTCCACAACACGTGATATGCGGCGATATCACCTTTTGAAGCAGAACAAATGCACTGTGTAACTTTTCTAGTCACACTACTCTTGCCATGGCAAACCAGGAATTTTTCACACTGCTGGAAAAACCCTAACAACTACATATAACAATCTGACAAAATCAAAAACTCAACAATCAACATATGTTAAACATTGATCCTATGTATATACCAACATATATGTATCATGTATGTAGCATGTATGTCAAAAACAACATATAACCGTACGAATGCTACCAAAAACTGATCCAGCGCTCCTACTAAAATTATGCATAAATGATGTCACTATCTACCACCAAACTTACCAATCAATACCAGGCCCATTAAATAACAGAGCAGCTGAATAATGAGGCGAATGGATCTGATATGTTGTTTAAACTATCTACAATAAACAAGACCAGCTTGTCATTTTAAAAGTTTATTCAAACATATTCAAGAAAACCTAGGTTTTGGAACTTTATTAAGCAAGCTTTTTAAAAAGTCACAAGAAAGTTTTATTCAGCATTTATAAAGAGAGCTTAATTCAAGACAATATTATTCATTAGCAGAAATAAGTGAAAAAGAGCATTTCCAAATCCTAACTAATTCTCTGTCTCTTCCCTCATCGCCTGAAAACAAAGTCTTTTAAAGTCACCTTTCCTTACGTGTATTCATCGAACAGCAGAACACGTCCCTCTGGAATCAAGAAGCGTAAGCCAAAAATCTGCTCCTAGAGCCTATTCTTATACCCTAAAACTATGGCTAAACTAACTAATTTCACATAAAATCAGCTGTATTCTGGCTCCCCATTGGCTGAACCACCAATTGTGACATCTACCACCTCAAGTCCAGGCTTTTACACAAAGCCATTTGTTCATGCACAGAGTCCTGGCAGCACTTCCTTAGGCTGCTACATTTTGTAGCAAAGATTGTTCATGTAGTGCACAAAAATGCAGCGACTCACATCCTGGCCTTGAGCCTGTCCATTCTGAGCTTCTCGTGGCACATTAGCAAACCTCTCCACAGAGTTCCTTTTGCAGTTCTTTTCAAAAACTTTTCGCAATAAAAGTCCATAGGCTTCTCATCTTTTTCAAGATAAGTTTTTCTCGTGTGGTGGCTTTTTCATCAGCAGGCCTCTTTTCAGAAAACATCAATTTTCTGCGCCACTTTTGCTTGCGTCACTGCGCCACTTTTAGCTTGCGTCACTTTTTCAGAAAACTATTATTTAAACAAACACAAAACAATAATTAATTCAGGAAATGAAAGTCATTCTGTTTCCAACCGTCATAGCTAATGTTAACCCATTAGTATAAGTCACCTAGCAGAAGCACACAGAAAAGCAGCACATTTAAAATCTACCATTCTTCATAATGTCCAGCAGGATTCTTCATATATCTGAAAAAGATAAACAGATAAACAGACACAACATAGATAAACAGACACAACATAGACAAAAGCACATATGAAATGAGCACATGCCATTAATTAATCAGCCGCATTAATGTTGACAAAGTCAATAGGACAGACAAAACAACATAAGTTATTTATTAAAACATACTTGCAGTTGCAACATAAAAGCACATAATGTTAATCCCGTGTATTGGTGAATGCAATCTTACTCTAGGTTGGTTTAGGAAAAACAAATCATGCAAAAACTCATTAATATTATTAATCAAGTTATGGAAATTAACATCACAAGCCAGAATAAAATTATTTCTGAAGCTCGCTCCATCAGCCCAAAACTATATAAGGGGTGTCGTTGGGCTACCTGCTGCCATTTTAGGTTCAGGTTACCTGGTGGCGGGGAGATAGTTGTGGCTTTTTCCCTTTGTCAATTACTGTTAGCGATTGTGAGAGTAGAAAGGTGCTTCGAGCACTGGGGTGGGCCGGGCGGTATTGCAGGTGCTTGCCCCAGCTTCTCCTTGAGAGGGTTGTGGGTGGGATGTAGTGTGGGCCTGGCAGGGTGCTTTTCTTACTACCGACAACTGCCTTGACCGCCATAAGCAGTGCAGGCAAAACACTTCCTGCGACTCCTCCACACAGCTTTTGTGTGTATTGGGCCACAGGCCTCTGACGAAGTGGGCTGCATTGGAAGAGCAGCCTGCGAAGTCTGACACCACAAAGAGCATACGACAGGCAATTTTGCGAATGACATCTGAGGAGCTGCTCGCCTCGATCACCACACGCAGCAAAGGAAAGCAGGCTGGGTCAGCTTAGCCGCCCGTGAGGCTAGTTGAGGTGAGGGCAGGTCAAACAGGAAGGCAAAATAACCTCCCCGAGCACACCAATTAAACAATACATTTCAATGTGTATCAATTTATACTTCTTCTGTAAGAATCAATTTTCTTCATTCATTACAGTAGTTTGATCCATGTGTCAAAAGCATTAAAGGTAGTATATTCATCCAACAAAAAATCAGTCCTTTAGCAGCCAGTCCTTTAGCAGCCAACAAAATCTCTTAGTCATATCCTCCAAATTATTCTCAAAATCCTTCTGAACTGAACAATTCCTTCTAGCCCTCAACATTTCGCCATATGGTACGGCGTTAATTTCCCTCCTGGGATGACAACTTTCGGCATGTAATAATGCATTGCAACTGGTCTCTTTACGATACATTTTACTACACAGTCTCCCTTCATTTACAAATAGCTCCACATCCAAGAATTTAATACGATTTCTATCATAATGTGTTGTAAAGCTCAAATTTAAATCATTGTTATTCAGATAGCCAAAGAAATCCTCTAGTTCCCTATTTGTTCCAGTTCAAATCAGGAGACAGTCGTCAATAAACCATCTCCAATAGTAGATATTATCAATCCATTTACTGCCCCTTGGGCCCCTGATCCACTCCGCCTCAAACAAACCCATAAACCGGTTGGCAAAAGACGGAGCAAATCTGGAACCCATCGCAGTACCAAGTCGTTGCCTGCACCATTTATTATCAAACAGAAAAACATTGTTTGGTAAAACTATATTTGTTATTTCTAAAAGCATCCTTGTATGATCATAATATTCTGCCGGTTTCTTATTCAGGAAAGTCTCTAATGCCTGCAATCCCAAATCATGATGAATATTAGTATATAGTGATACAACATCTAATGTTACCAAAGTCATTCCTGTAGCCCATGATATATCACTCATGATATTTAAAACATGCTTTGTATCCTGTATATAGGAAGGTAAATTCTGAACATAGGGTCGCAGGAATGTATCTATAAATTGTGAGAGTCTTTCTGTGGGTCCCCCTATACCCGAAATTATTGGTCTCCCTGTTGGCCTCTTCCTATTTTTGTGGATTTGTACGTACAGGGGGATCTTGGGCAATCAACTAGTAAATAAACATACTGATCATGATCAAGCAGGGTTTGGTCATACAACTCCTTAAGATTCTTGTTTTTTTTTTTATTTCAAGTCGTTTTTATTGAAATAGAAAGACAAAAGGAAAAACAGTACAATAATTCTTCCAGTACACAAAATGTTCGATTCATCTATTGATAAACACATACAGAAAATGAAATTAATATAAAATAAATCAACTCTTGCTTGCATAATCATAACATACATACAGACATAACTCTCAGTGCGTAGGTGTGGTGGAGTGGGCTCTAATGGATGACAGCAAGTGTACTCACAGGTGACATAGGCCGTTGCAACAGGATCGCCTGGATTGCATCAAGGCGGCTCATAATGAAATGAGGATGCATCTAGCGATTTCCACAGCTTCCTATTGGATGGTTTCTACGAAGCTGCTTGTAACGCTGGATTATTAGCACCTCTCAGAAATGATAACCACTCCTGCCAAATTTTAAAGTTTACCTCTTTCGCGCTTTTCCATTTGCAAAGAACCACTTTGCACGCTAGTGTCAGCATTAAGTCCAAAAGCAGGCGGTCTTGGTCATTTGATAACTGTGGGTCAAGTGCTCCTAGAAGTACATATACAAAGTCCTGTACAGGTCGTATCTTGAATACGTATTGAATGCAGTCAAATATTTCCCCCCAATATACACGTAAAGAGGGACAATTGAAAAGCATGTGCGCAAGGTCGCCTGAGCCTGACTGGCAGTTCCAGCAGGTAGGCGAATCCCTTAATTTACACTTGAAGAGCTTATCTGGAGTCCAAAAAGCCCTGTTTATTAGCATGTACTTTGTTTGAAATAGGATAGGTGAGACTTTATGGGTAAGGGACGTCTTATGAATCATCTCCCAGTCAAATTCTATGCCTGTTAAATTCGGCTCAGCTTCCCATTTCAATTCGACCTTTCTGTGAGTCTTCCTGGGCAAGGGCAGTAAAAGTTTATACACCTTAGAGACGAAGTGACCTGCGTGAACAAGACGTGGAAGATGAGCTACTAACCATGGTGTGTATGGAGAGAAGTTACGTGCCGTTAATACCGCTTTGATTTTCAAGAAGTCATAAAAATCCATCGGTGTGAGATCATGCCTCTGTTGCAGAGTCGAGAATGGGAGTGGATTTTTCTCATCGTATAAGTCCCTTGCCATGTTGATGCCCCTCTCGGACCATGACTTCCAGAAGAGTCCACCACCATTAATCTTTAAATATGGGTTTCTCCAGAGTGACATAAAAGAGGACTTAGCGAATGTTAGCTTAGTTCTATGTGTCTGATCTAGTCTGAGCAGAGCCCGTCTAGTGTTCAGCAGTATGTATTTGGAGTGTGGCAAATGCGATAGGTCCATAGTGAGGAGGGTTTCAAGTGGGGCATGGTTCATTAGTGACTCCTCAATATTGATCCAAATGGGTGTGTAGCTTGGTGATCTAATTAACCATTGGGCTCCCTGTTTGCAGAGAAAGGCTGTTTGATAATTCCTGAACGAAGGAAGACCCAGGCCTCCTTTGTCTTTGGCCAATTGCAATTTCTTTAGTGATACCCTGGCCTTCTTCCCACGCCACAGGAAATTACCAAACAGCTGGTCTACCTTGGTGATAAAGTTGTTCGAGAATGTCATAGGAAGCGTGCTAGCCAGGTCGTTAACCAATGGAGTAGACATCATTTTGAGCGTCTCTGCCCTACCCCACCAGGAGAGAAATTTTGGAGACCAGCTTTCGAGCAATGTGGATATCTTCTTTAGAGTCAGTTCCTCGTTTATTTTCAGGGTGGAGATCAAATCTTTGTCAAAGTCTAACCCCAGGTATTTAAAACACTTAGGCTGCCAAGTAAGGCCGGAGTCCCCAATGATTCCCTTATCACCAATATTGTTCAGAAGTTTAACCTCCGTCTTGTCTTTATTGAGTTTATACCCAGAGACCTTGGAAAAGTCATCAATGTCAGACAAGAGCGCAGGTATTGCCTCATCGGCTTTCTCTGACACAACAAGCACATCATCTGCATATGCCGTTAATTTAACTGTGCAATCCCCAAAAGGGATGCCTACAATGTTAGGGTTGTTTCTTATATGGTATAAGAATGGCTCGATCGCTAGTAAGAACAATGATGGAGACAGGGGGCATCCCTGTCTCGTGCCCTGCTTTAGACAAAAGGAGGAAGAAAAGGATCCGCCGGCTCTCACTCTCGCTGACGGGCAGCAGTATAGGGACATCACTAGTCTAGTAAATGTTTCCCCTAAGTTAAACTTATGGAGGACTACTCTAAGGAAGGACCAATCAACTTTGTCAAAAGCTTTTTCAGCGTCCAGTGTTATTGCTGCCGTGGGTGTACCTAACAACTTCGCCTTTTCTAAAACATGAGCCAGAATCCTTGTATTATCACTGGACAACCTATTTTTAAGGAAACCTGCTTGAGATGGGTGGACTAACTGGGGGAGAACCTTCTGGTGACGGGCGGACAATATCATAGCCAGGATCTTGCAGTCTATATTGATCAGTGAGATAGGTCTATAGTTTTTCGGGAGCGACGGGTCTTTCCCCTCTTTAGGAAGCACTGCAATTATTGCTTCTGCCATTGTGCCTCTAACCTCACCTGTGTCATTTATTTCTTGAAATAGATGTTGAAGGGGCTCTATCAGGAGGGAGGGGAAAGTTTTGTAGAATTTAGCCGTGAAGCCGTCCGGGCCTGGTGCTTTCCCTGATTTCAGACTTTTAATTGCATTCCCTATTTCTAGAGCACTAATCGGACCATTAAGATTAGTCTGGTCCTCAGCAGAAAGTCGTGGAAGATCACATTCATCTAGGTAACCCTTAATCCTATCTTCCTCCACCGTTTTATTCTTAGCATAAAGGTCCTCATAGAATGCCCTAAACACCTCTGTTATCTTGTCTGGGTCCGAGTGTGAGGAGCCTACGGTATCTTTAATGACACTGATCGAATTCTTTTTGATTTTAAACTTCAAGTATGAGGCTAGGCTTTTACCAGCTTTATTAGAGTCGCAGATCCTGAACCTCCTTCTATTATCAAGCCAAACTCCCGCTCTTTCGCTGACTATTTTATTGTATTCGTATTTTTTATTCGCCAGGGCATGAAGTGACATATCATCTCTGTCTTTCAAATGTTTACTTTCTAGGTTTACAATTTCACTTTCTAGGGACTCCAGCTTTGTGTTATAATTTTTGTTCATTGCTGATCTGATTTTAATACAGACCCCCCTTATGTTGCTTTTCAAGGCCTCCCATCTAATGAGATCAGATGTATCCCCTTCTTTGTTAACCTGCAGATAAGAGGAAATCTCCTCTTGTATTGTGGTCCGATGTTGTTCATTACTTAGAATTTCGTCATTTAGGCGCCAAGACGTCTGACGAGAAGAGGGTTTGACATTGGCTATGGATAAGGAGATGCAAGAATGATCAGACATTACTCGGGGTTCTATGGTAGTGGACTCAATTCTAGGGACGCCGTTCTGTGATATGAGGATATAATCGATTCGGGAGTACGAGTCATGTGGTGCGGAATAAAAAGTGTAATCCCTCCCTATAGGATTTTGAAGCCTCCACGCATCCACTAAGTGAAAACGTTGACTTAAATTGATAAAGGCTTTATGTGATTTATTTGATTTGAAGGGACAGTGGGAGTCTCTATCTAGCGTTGCATCCAAGGGGAGATTAAAGTCTCCAGCCAGTATGTGGACAGCATTATCCGGGATGTTTCCAATATGCTTGTTAAGGACCTCCCAAAAATTAAGATCGCTAGTGTTAGGAGCATAAATATTTGTGACGTAAAACTCTGTGTTGTCCTTACCCAACTTGCCCGTGACCCATCTCCCATCATCACTCGCTTCAGAGGACAGAAGCTCAATCCTAGATTTCCTCGCCAAAGAATCAAGACACCATTCTTTTTGTGCACAGCTTCTGCACCCACAACCTCGTTATAAAACTTGTTCCTCATATGGTAGAACTGTTTAGACTCAAGTTTCGTCTCTTGCAGCAAGACAATATCACCTCTAAATCTCCGTATGTAGTCTAAGATCTTCTGTCTCTTAACAGGTTGGTTCATTCCTTTAACATTAAGAGATAACATCTTCAGTTTATCTACGTTACATGCCCCTAACGGAGTACTAATAATTCTATGTGACATCAATGGAATGAACTATCATATTAGAGTCATATATCACACAAGGCATTAGCAGTAGTATGACAGAGAGACAAAATTCCACGGGATCAATAAGGCTCATATAAGTGATTGTACAATAGCAGAGCTCACGACCTCCCCTACCACCAAGCATTAAGACAGTAATCAATATGCAAGCACAAGGAAACAAAATCAAAAAACATAGAACATACATCCCTACCCAGAAACCCCACAACCCCCCACCCTCCCCACCCCACCTGTACTTAGTAGGCATGGTGACTGGAGAGAGATTGCAGTGCATCCTCCCCGTGCGTGTACACGTTTGAACAAGTTTGGAACAAATCAATTTCCACATCGTACCTGTGGATTGCCGCTAACTAGGGTGGATCTATGACAGAATTTCGACAGACAGAATTTCGACCTACACAAATATCGGCGTAATTATATCGATAGCAAAAATATCGACGCCCTATGTACAACATGGTAAGTACCAAAATATCGAAAAAATAATATCGATGTTAAAAATATCATTGTTAAATATATCGATTTTTTTAATTTAAAATAACATAAAAAATACTGTAAATAATACTTATTAATTACTTAAACATATTTAAATATATGTAATAATGGTAAAAAAATTAATAATGCATATTTAATTTAAAAAAAAAATAATTAAAAATCATATATAATATATACTTACTTAACAATAATTACTATTCCCACTCCAGTGGGTGCAACAGTAGGGAAAACTGACCCTGAACCCTAAAAATACCCCTTTACCCAAAAACATAAAACTGACCCTGAACCCTAAAAATACCCCTTTACCCAAAAACTGAAAACTGACCCTGCACCCAAAAAATACCCCTTTACCCAAAAACTGAAAACTGACCCTGAACCCTAAAAATACCCCTTTACCCAAAAACTAAAAACTGACCCCGAACCCTAAAAATACCCCTTTACCCAAAAACTGAAAACTGACCCTGAACCCAAAAAATACCCCTTTACCCAAAAACTGAAAACTGACCCTGAACCCTAAAAATACCCCTTTACCCAAAAACTGAAAACTGACCCTGAACCCTAAAAATACCCCTTTACCCAAAAACTAAAAACTGACCCTGAACCCTAAAAATACCCCTTTACCCAAAAACTGAAAACTGACCCTGAACCCCAAAAATACCCCTTTACCCAAAAACTGAAAACTGACCCTGAACCCTAAAAATACCCCTTTACCCAAAAACTGAAAACTGACCCTGAATCCTAAATACCCATTTACCCCAAAAACCAAAACTGACCCAGAACACTAAAAATACCCCTTTACCCAAAAACCCAAAACTGACCCTGAACACTAAAAATACTCCTTTACCCAAAATTAATAAATATTACAATTAAATTACTTCCCACCCTATTCCCCTATAAACCCACAACCCGCTCCAGTAGTAAAACATATAATTTAGTTAAAAATAAACATAAATTATCAATTAATTATTCTATTAATCAATTAAAATAATTCATTGCCAATTAATATTTAATAGCAAAATAAATAAATAATTAAAAAAAAATTATTTAATTACAAATAAATTACTTCCCACCCTATTCCCCTATAAACCCACAACCCGCTCCAGTAGTAAAACATATAATTTAATTAAAAAAATACATAAATTATCAATTAATTAATCAATTAATCAATTAAAATAATTCATTGCCAATTAATATTGAATTGAAAAATAAATTAATCAATGAAAAATAATTATTTAATTACAAACAAATTACTTCCCACCCTATTCCCCTACAAACCCACAACCCGCTCCAGTAGTAAAACATATAATTTAATAAAAAAAATACATAAATTATCAATTAATTAATCAATTAATCAATTTAAATAATTCATTGCCAATTAATATTTAATTGCAAAATAAATTAATCATCAAAAAATAATTATTTAATTACAAATAAATTACTTCCCACCCTATTCCCCTAAAAACCCACAACCCGCTCTGGTAGTAAAACATATTATTTACTTTTATATATTTTTTATTTATAAAAACATATTAAACACATATTATAACAATTAATGTAATTACAAATAAATTACTTCCCACCCTATTCCCCTATAAACCCACAACCCGCTCCAGTAGTAAAACATATAATTTATTTAAAAAAATACATAAATTATCAATTAATTAATCAATTAATCAATTAAAATAATTCATTGCCAATTAATATTTAATTGCAAAATAAATTAATCATTAAAAAATAATTATTTAATTACAAATAAATTACTTCCCACCCTATTCCCCTAAAAACCCACAGCCCGCTCTGGTAGTAAAACATATTATTTACTTTTATATATTTTTTATTTATAAAAACATATTAAACACATATTATAACAATTAATTTAAATACTTAACTAACATTTTTAACACATATTAGTAAATCGAAATTACTTACATCGATATATATGCTATCGATATAAGTAATTTCGATATTACTTACCTTAGGGTCGATATTCTGGCCATCGATATTCTGGACATCGATATTCTGTCCCATCGATATTAGCAACTCGATATAAGTGTAAGTCGAAATTAAAAAATCGATATTTTGACTGTTTACCAACTAGGGTAACCTGGGTGAACAGCGGTCTAGGGACCATAACTAAGGACTTCTTGAGAAGAGGCATGTACATCATACCATAGTTCCTGTTGATCTTAAGGTAACTGATTAAAACAACAGCAATATCAACAGACACAGTCCCTCGGAGTACGTATGGCAATCGTAGCAACTATTGGACAGATATCCAGTATCAGATGAACATTATATTAACATGCAATGGTAGAGCATACTCCTTAACCAATGGAACAAAATCAATTGCAAACCTTACAGTCGTTATTATGCCAGCAGGCATTGTAGGACTTTCTCCTTATCTATTGAAACAATACCAATTGCAACCATCACAAAAGTCTTAAAAGTGTAATATAACATAGGAAAAGTTTAGAGGCTCAGAGCCCCTCCCTGTAGAGGAAAAAAGGAGTACATATAGGAATTGCATTGAAGACGTGGATGAGGACCATTCACTTGTAACCTGAGGCCGAAGGCTGGCCTGCTGAGCCCTCAGTGTTGCTCGTTTCCATATCCAGGTCGTCCGGACCATCTAACATACGCTTCAGTTTCAATGGATCTGAAAAGATGTGTGGAGAGCCTTGGATAATCACACGATATTTTGCTGGGCCCATGAAGCCATACTGGAAACCTCTCTTCTTCAACATTGGTCGCAGTGCTAAGAACGCTTTCCTAACATCAACTGTCTCCTTGCTAAAATCCTGTGATATGTAGATTTTAGATGACTTCCACAGGATATGGTTGTTTTTCCGCATAAAGCTGAGAATTTGCTCTACTTGTTGGTAGCGTAATGGTTTACACACAATGGCTCTAGGGCCTTTTTGATTCTTACTTATCCTGCCTGGCACTCTATGCGCTCTGTCAAATTCCAACGGATGGACAAAGGTCATGTTAGTAGCTTGGGTGAGCCATGATTCAAGGAAAGCCACACAGCTCCCCTGTTGATCCTCCGAACCTTCCGGAATACCAAAAATTCGTAGGTTCCCCCTTCTGTTCCTGTCTTCCCACTCTGCGAGTTTCCGTGTCGTTTGGTCTGCCGCTATGCACAGACGTTTAATGGCTTCACATGACTTGACTTCCCTATCCTTCGTATTGTTAACAACGATGTTGCCACCTTTGTCTGCCATACGTATTGTCAAGTCATGATTATTAGTCAGTTCTTTTACAGCCAGTCTTTCTTTCCTCGTTAGGTTATCACTTCGTCCACCAAGATTCTTTTTCATCCCCCTCTCTATAACCAGATCCAAATCATAATTGACAGCTTTATAAAAAGCATCTATAGTGTTGCCTGCTGCAAGTTGGGGGGTCCACTTGGATTTAATTTTAAGTCCACTACTCGTACTAAGGTTACAACTAACCTCTAATTCTTCCAATAATTTGGATACAGTTACTGGGTCTTTCTCATTTTCAGTTAGTGGCAACAGTAATTGCGTATCGTACACATCCTGTATTGTTAAACTACTAGCAAGCAATTTTGCGTTATTATGTTTTAATCTCACGTTAGTGTTTGCAATTTTTTTTCGTTTTAACAATCTAACGAATTTATACACATCAATCTTACTCATGTACAAATCTGCAGTTGTCGTTGGACAAAAGCCTAATCCTTTCTTAAGTACTGAAAACATATCCTGAGACAATTCAAACGAAGACAGATTTATAATTTCAATCTCATTGGTGGACAACATGTGTTCAGTATTCAATTCTTCCACGATCTTGTTCTCATTCCCATTCTTGCTTTTTGCTCTTCCTTTCCCTCTTGACCCTCTCCTTATCTTTGTAAGCCTATTTACAGATTTCTGACTCCTGTTTCTTGGTTCCCAATCCTCATAAAATGTACCCCCTCTAAAAAACTGCTCTCAATGTTTACATTCATAGGTATGTCTCCTGTTTCCTCATTCTCACTACTAGACACATTACTGGACGAAGCAACGTTAAAGAGCTCTCCAACCCCAGCGCCTGCAACAACGACATCACACCCTCGCAAGACCTCTGCGACTCTCTCGCCTCATTCTTCCACCGCAAGATCACCGACATACACAACAGCTTGGGCGCTTCAACCGCGATGACCACGCACCCCACCACCGAACCGGCACCCACCACCACCACCCTCTGCACCTGGACCCCGGTCAGCACCGAAGACACAGCCGGCCTGATGAACACCATCCACTCCGGCTCCCCCACGACCCCTGTCCACACCACGTCTTCAACAAAGTTGCCTCCATCATCGCACCCCATCTCCGACTCGTCATCAACAGCTCCTTCGCATCCCCCACATTCCCGGAAAGCTGGAATCATGCCAAACTGAGCGCCCTCCTGAAGAAACCCACCGCAGACTTCAAGAACTTTCACCCCATCTCGCTCCTCCCCTTCCCAGCCAAAGTCATTGAGAAGACCGTCAACAGACAACTCTCGGAGGCGCTTGGACGCCTTGGACGCCTCCGCTTGGACGCCTCCGGGCAACAATTCGCGCTCTATAAATTCACATCCTATCCTATCCTATCCTATCCGCCTTCCTCGAGACCAACGGATCCCTTGACCCCTCACAGTCCGGCTTCCGGGCCAACCACAGCACCGAGACCGCCCTCATCGCAGCCACCGACGACATCAGATCCCTGCTCGACAACGAGGAAACTGCTGCACTCATCTTCCTGGACCTCTCAGCAGCCTTCGACACCGTATGCCACCACACCCTGACACAGCGCCTCAGCAACACCGGAATCCAAGGAGCGGCCCTGAAATGGATCATCTCGTTCCTCACCGGAAGAACCCAGAGAGTCCGCCTCCCCCCGTTCCGATCCGCGGCCTCCGAAGTCATCTGCAGAGTCCCGCAAGGATCCTCGCTCGGCCCCACCCTCTTCAACATCTACATGAGCCCCCTCGCAGCCATCGCTCGCCAACACAACCTCAACATCATCTCCTACACCGACGACACCCAGCTGATCCTCTCCCTCACCAACGACCCTGCCACCACCAAAGCCAACCTCCAGGAAGGAATGAAAGACGTCGCAGAATGGATGAAAACCAGCCGCCCTAAACTGAACTCAGACAAAACGTAAGTCCTCATCCTAGGACCATCTCCCTCTGCCTGGGACAACTCCTGGTGGCCCCCTGCCCTGGGCACCGCACCCAAACCAACAGACCACACACACAACCTAGGCTTCATCCTGGACTCTTCCCTCACGATGACCAAGCAAGTAAACACCGTCTCGTCTTCCTGTTTAAACACCCTGCGCATGCTCCGAAAGATCTTCCGGTGGATCCCCACTGAAATGAGGAAGACGGTCACCCAGGCCCTCGTCACCAGGCATCTGGACTACGGGAACACCCTCTACGCGGGAACTACAACCAAACTCCAGAAGAGACTCCAGCGCATCCAGAACGACTCAGCTCGACTCATCCTGAACATCCCTCGGTGCAGCCACATCTCTACCCACCTGAAAGACCTGCACTGGCTCCCAGTCGACAAGAGGATCACGTTCAGACTCCTCACCCACGCACACAAGGCTCTCCACGACACAGGCCTGAAGTACCTCAACAGCCGCCTCACTTTCTACACTCCCACCCGCCAGCTCCGATCCGCCAGCCTCGCCCTCGCCTCCGTCCCTCGAATCCGGAAATCCACCGTCGGAGGAAGATCCTTCTCCTACCTGGCGGTCAAGACATGGAACTCCCTCCCCACTCACCTACGGACGACCCTGGACCATCTCTCCTCCAGGAAACAACTCAAGACCTGGCTGTTCGAGCAGTAGCGAGCCCCCCCCCCCCCCCCCAGCGCCTTGATACCCTCACGGCTGAGTAGCGCACTATACACATTGTTGATTGATTGATTAATGTCACTAGTAGATGGGGCATTCTCTCTAAGTTTAGTAACCAGATCCCTAGGATCCGTGGGAGAAGGAACTAACTAATAGCTCTAGGAATGTGATGAAGTTTTGAATACCTTACAAGTTGAAATTAAGAGGAGGAAAGCAAGGAAATTAAAGAGCAATGAGAATGATTACAAGACAGGACGCATATTTGCCTTTGCGAAACGGTTTGATCATTTAATGAATAAGGATCTAGATACGAAACGTAGAGAGGATGCCCCATCTACTAGTGACATTAATACTTCGTCCAGTAATGTGTCTAGCAGTGAGAATGAAGAAACAGGAGACATACCTATGAATGTAAACATTGAGAACAGTTTTTTAGAGGAGGTCCGTTGTATGAGGATTGGGAACCGAGAAACAGGAGTCAGAAATCGGGAAATAGGCTTACAAAGACAAAAAGAGGGTCAAGAGGGAAAGGAAGAGCAAAAAGCAAGAATGGGAATGAGAACACGATCATGGAAGAATTGAATACTGAACACATGTTGTCCACCAATGACATTGAAATTAAAAATCTCTCTTCGTTTGAATTGTCTCAGGATATGTTTTCAGTACTTAAGAAAGGATTAGGCTTTTGTCCAATGACAACTTCGGATTGGTACATGACTAAGATTGATGTGTATAAATTTATTAGATTGTTAAAACAATTTTTTTTTTGGGGCAAACACTACCGTGAGATTAAAACATGTTACCACGAAATTGCATGCTAGTAGTTTAACAATACAGGATGTGTACGATACGCAAATACTTTTGTCACTAACTGAAAATGAGGAAGACCCTGTAATTATATCCAAATTATTGGAAGACTTAGAGGTTAGTCGTAACCTTAGTACGAGTACTGGACTTAAAATTAAATCCAAGTGGACCCCCAACTTGCAGCATGCAACACTATAGATGCTTTCTATAAAGCTGTCAATTATGATTTGGATCTGGTTATAGAGAGGGGGATGAAAAAGAATCTTGGTGGACAAAGTGATAACCTAACGAGGAAAGAAAGACTGGCTGTAAAAGAACTGACTAATAATCATGACTTGACAATACGTATGGCAGAAAGGGTGGTAACATCGTTTTTATGAATATGAAGGACTATAATGACGAAATCCTCAACCAACTTTATAATGAAAAGTATTATGAACACTTAACCCGCAATCCTCTTGAAGATTAGAAAACTATGATCAACAAGAATCTTAAGAAGTGGTATGACCAAACCCTACTTGATCATGATGAGTATGTTTATTTACTAGTTGATTTCCCAAGATCACCCTGTATGTACAGTGTAGCTAAAATCCACAAAAATAGGAAGAGGCCACCAGGGAGACCAATGATATCGGGTATAGGGGGACCCACAGAAAGACTCTCACAATTTATAGATACATTCCTGAGACGCTATGTTCAGAATTTACCTTCCTATATACAGGATACAAAGCATGTTTTAAATATCATGAGTGATATATCATGGGCAATGTGAGAAGTTAGCCTCGCATATGATGTCCACTATTCCAGTGGGCACCTTGCACCAGTCTAAACAACCCTTATTGATGGTGGTTGTAAAGTCAACCTAATAGACAAGCTATCCTAGTGGTTGCATGGACCAGCAGTCGTAGGCTAAAACTTCAGAGAGCATGTAAAGCAAGCTGTTTTACCAAGTATAATCCCTTGAGTACCAAATGAAAGGACACCACAGAAGGTATACATCAAATATATATGTATTTATTACTAACACAACCCCTCTGAACTCTTTATGAGGTCAGAGATCGAAATACATTACAAGTTCCTCATTAAGCATACTATAAGTTGCACAAATACAGTTCTGCCCTAGGGGCCTCACAAACCATATACTAAGTAAGTGGTATAAGAACCACTTCAGGAATAGGGAATAGGCCTAGGGCCTAGGGAATCGCTGGGGCTACACTAGACAACCAAAGGTTAGGAAGTAGGAGACCCACGGGAGACTCATGCAGTGTCTAAACACAGTCGCGAGTTACCATTGACTTATAATGGAGAACGTAGAAGTTACAAAGTTACTGAATAAGGACACTTCCGGATGGACTACGGTAAAACCCCTTTAAGCTAGGACACTTCGAGAGTCACCACCCACAGGAGCACCAAAGTACTTGAGTTACTTCACCCAGGGAAGCCGGGTGCATAGGTGTTTTTTCGTGTCGGGTTTCGTCGATGTTTCTTATGGAGATCTGCAAAGAAGTGCTGCAGGCGACCAGAGGAAAAGTGTCCGGGTGGATCCAAGGGTGGATCATAGACGAGAAGAACCTGAAAGCAGAGGGGACAGAGTCTGGGTCACTAGCCAGTGCCCAGGAAGGAACCAGGCAATGTCGAGTTGATTCAGGTGACGAGGAGAAGCTTGTCTCTGCAGCCACGAGGACCAGGAGGCGTGGACGATGACCAGGAGCTGGATTCGAGGTGTCCCACAAAGGATCTAGGTGACTGCGGTGTCGGTATCCGGACTGGACCCAACAAGCCTTGGTAACCGCAACCCACGCAGAAAGTGAAGATTGGCTTCGAGTCAGACCAGCAAGGTCTGGGGGGCTTCTCCTTTGGAGGGAAGCTGGAGCAAGCCTGGAACAACCAGGAAAGCAGTTTAGTTTCAAAGTTTCATCTTCAGAGGGCTCACTAGCCAATGGGCTAGCAACCGGTAAGACGCGTCGAACTGAAATGCAGGAGCAGGCCCCACACGGCACTCGTGGAGTGTGGAGAACTGAGCGTGGGTGCAAATGGTGCTCCAGTCTGGGGCTTCTCAAACCCCAATGCACAACTTCGAGGGTGCCTTGGTAGTTGCACTGTTAGCAAAATGCAGGATGTCCAGGGTGTCCGGTCCCACGTCTCTCGTGTCCGCCACGGGTCTCAGCTTTGCTGTGGATGTGGATCGGAGTCGGAGAAGTCTGGAAGTCCAGTTCCTGAGTAGCTGAGTCTTCGGGTTCCGGCAGGAGCGTTGACAAAGCAAACCAGCAAGTTACTGGTGGTGCCTGTTTGCACAGGTTCGTCACTCCTTGACCACAATGGAGATGTCTTCAGTCTTCTAGTCGATATAGAACGTCGAAGGTCCAAGAGTTCGTATCAAAGTTTCTTCCAGGATTAATCTAAAGTCTCTAGACACAGCTCCTTTCTTTATACTGATTTTAGGGGCTGGATTACCTGCTAGGTCCCTCCTATGGGTGGACCCTGAGAAGGGGGTGGTTACACCCTGCACCAATACACCCAAGCCTCCCTTGCTGGAGTTTCCCCCAGCTGCAGGAGGTCAGACTTGTGTCTGTGGCAGCAGAATCCATTTTGTGATGCTGAGGCTCTGTTTAACTTTAACCGGGTAAAGCAGTAACTACATGTCTTCTCCCTCTAGAAGGGTGGAATGCTACCCCCGCCACCAGGACTGGTGTGTGTGTGTGGGGGGGTAGTATTCCAAAGTGTTTGACACCTTACACAACATGTTTTGATACAGCCAAAACAAAGTTATCATTGTTATAATGCACTTAAGAGTATATGGTATGGCTGTATCATAGAACAGCTATAAGGAGATGGTTCTGAAAGCTGCAGAAGGGCTCAGCTCATGCTAGAGCACCCTCTCGCATAAAACCAAGCACTCTGCCTTCAGGATTGTCAAGGCCTGCCATAGGAATGACTTATAGGTATAAATGTGTCTATATATAAGGGTAAATGTAGGTATACTATATCTAAGTAAGGGGTGATTACACCACCTTACCCAAGCTGAGTGATCAGCCTGTGGTGTCAGTTTGGATGGCCAGCCAGGGGTGGCATAATACATGCTGCAGCACCTGGTAGGCCTTGGATGCACCTATGCCCTGGGTACCTATGGTACATTATACAGCGACTCATAAAGGTGACCCAACTCCAAATTAGGTATGTACCTAAAGTACATGGTATGAATTTAGAGAGAGAACAGCTGGGCTGTGGGTCTGATTAGCAGGCCCACAGCCACATTAAAGTCGAAAAACCAGAGTATCACAGCAAAAAGTCGGGGTGACCATAGGAAGCAGACCCTACTCTCCTACAGGCAACAGGAAGAACTTTGGTAACATTACATGTTGTATCACTATATACTAACATTCATCACCATTTGCAATTGCAGGCATTAGAGACTTTCCTGAATAAGAGACCGGCAGAATATTATGTCATACAAGGATGCTTTTAGAAATGACAAATATAGTTTTACAAAACAATGTTTTTCTGCTTGATAATAAATGGTACAGGCAACGTCTTGGTACTGCATTGGGTTCCAGATTCGATCCGTCTTTTGCCAACCTTTTTATGGGTTGGTTTGAGGTGGAGTGGATCTGGGGCCCTAGGGGCAGTAAATGGATTGATAACATCCACAATTGGGGACGGTTTATTGACGACTGTCTCCTGATTTGAACTGGAACTAATAGTGAACTAGAGGATTTCTTTGGCTATCTGAATAACAATGATTTAAATGTGAGCCTTACAACACATTATGACAGTAATCGTTCTTGGATGTGGAGCTATTTGTAAATGAAGGGAGACTGTGTAGTAAAATGTATCGTAAACAGTCCAGTTGTAATGAATTATTACATGCCGAAAGTTGTCATCCTAGGAGCCAAATTAACGCCATACCATATGGCGAAATGTTGAGGGCTAGAAGGAATTGTTCAATTCAGAAGTAATTTCAGGCACATGCATCAATCTCGGCATTTGCGATTCCTTAATTGCGATTTTTAAGGAATCGCAATTAAGGAATCGTAAATGCCTATGCATCAAGAAATCGCTAAATAAATTGCGATTCCTTAGAATTCCTTATTTGCGATTAGCATTTTGCGAATCGCAATTAAGGAATCCCTTCCCATTCATTCCTATGGGCCTAGAGGCCCATAGGAATGAATGGGAAGACAATCTCAATTTGCGAATTGCAATTAGCTAATCGCAAATTGAGATTGCGATTTCAAGGGTGCAGGGGTGTCCAAAGGACACCCTGTTGCACCCCTGAAATCAAACAATCCACATATGTTGTGTACACACATGCCCTAAGGGCATGTGTGTGCACAACATGAAAGTTAAAAATATGAACAAAATTGCATATTTCTAACTTTTCGCAAAATTACCATGAGGTCCAACCTCATGGTAATTTTTTCTCTCTAATTGCAAAATCACAATTTTTTTAAGTTTCATGCATTGCTTTTAAGGAATCGCAAAATTGCGATTCCTTAAAAGCAATCGCACTTTAAAAAATCGCTAAAATAGCGATTTTTTCACTTTTAGGTTGATGCATCCCAAATAGTGATTTGGGAATCGCAAACGGCCGAATTTTGCGATTCGCACCGTTTGCGATTCCTAAATCGCTTGATGCATGTGCCTGTTTGAGAATAATTTGGAGGATATGACTAAGAGATTTTGTTGGCTGTTAAAGGACTGATTTTTTGTTGGATGAATATACTACATTGAATGGTTTTGACACACGGATCAGACTGCTGTACTGAATGAAGAAAATTGATTCTTACAGAAGAAGTATAAATTGATGGACATTGAAATTTATTATTTAATTGGTGTGCTCGGGGAGGTTATTTTGTCTTCCATGTTATCTGCATATGAAGGTTGAGGTGGAGTTGTAAGGTGACCAACTCTTCTTCCCTTTAGAGCACCAACATTGACTAATTCCTTCTTGATACTGGACCCAGATATTCAGTAGAGCGCCCTTTTGTGTACCTGGTTACCTGACATCCATTTAGTATCAAACAGAAAGGCGGCGAGCGGCATTGTCTTGCTACTTGAAAGTGTAGCGGGAAGGGCGCACCAGGAGAAAGGTTTTTAGAGATTCCATTGAGAGTGGGCAAGCCTAGGAGGGCGATATTAATGGAGGCAGGAATTTGTAGGCAATGAGAGGCCTCGAGAGGCTCATTCACTAATTGCTAGTGCTATGCCTAGGTGAAAGAGGCTGCAGTTTGGTTCAGGGCAGATTCAAAGGGATTTCGGACCCCAAGAATTGCATTCCTATTGGGTGGGCTCTGAAAGGGCAGACCCCCTGTGGGAGGTGAGTAACATTGAGGAAGGAAGGAGGGACTTCGTTTTTCAGTTGGATGCTTACATGAGTTAAGGGGGGGCATTGCAGAAGACCCCCAGGTGTGCTTGGATGCTAGGGAGCAGTGGAGGAGGTAGGGGTGATGCAGCGCTACTCCGTAAACCATATCACCTTTCCCTGAAGTACTAAATCATACATCTACTCATCAGTGGGGCCCATAACACTGCGAGTTACTCAACAAAACACTTCCATCCTACTTCATGGAGTAGTGAGATTCAAAGGAGGGCTGCTGTATCATAGCGGAGTGTCTAAATTAAAACTAAATATTTATACTATTTACACCTGCAGTTTAGATAAGTTTTACCATGGTTTTTATCAACACGACTTTTTATTCAGACACACCACCATTATGGTCAATGTCTCTGCTAGTAAAAAAATCAGACGTAGGAAAATACAAGACCCGCTTAATTCTCCATTTATCTAATTTTCATTATAAGCAAAATTTAGCATGTCTAACAGTTTATTCGCTTTATTTATTTTCTTTATTCAAAATTTTACTTTAAAGAAGAAAGTTTTATCTCAAACATTTATATTCATTTTATTTCAGAAATTCAGAAATCGACATTGTTATTTAGAGTTCAGAACACAAATATTAGCAAACGACAGATAGTTCCCAAAATTCACTTTCTCCTAACTTTCCTAACTAATAACCTCATCTAAAGCTCAGTTCTCACTCAAAGAAATAAAACATTTATTCAAGAATCTTACATCTCAGGAAATTCAGCATACCAACAGCATCTCAGGAGGAAATCGAAAGAGAGCTTATTTCTTAAGGAAAATCATGACTTTTTATACCTTTTTCACTCACCTTATCTATCTACAAAATTAACTGTCAGTACAAGCTCAAGTTCTGATTAGACAATTTGAGGGTGGATGAGCATCACCTCATCATTCTAATATTCAATTTCCGTGGCATCAGCTGAATTTTAGAGTCCTTTGTTTGAGAAAGTCTTTGGCCTAGTCACATCCTCGACTAGCTACTACTGGATCCTTTCCCACGATCAGTAACTCAAATGTTCATTCTTTTGGCAGTCACCAGAACTTCCAGGGCAAGTCGTCCTTGAACTGCTCTTGTTCAATCACAGGCAGCTCACATTCAATCTCGGCTTTGGGCTGCGCATGCTCAGTTTATCTTCCACTCACAGTTAGTAAAGCAGCCATCTTTTACTAGGCCTCACGGGGCAGAACGGGAACTATCATAGAAACAAACACAAATAAATGTTAATTATTGAAAAATAGGCCTTCTGTTTACCTCCCCTCATACTAAGGTCTCCCCATTAGTTGTTACCTAGCAAAATAAGCAACACATATGCGTGATATACTCACTTATCTCAATGTTTTTGCCACAAAACACATAAACAGAAAGCACATTTATGCAGCTTTTGATTAATTTAAAGCTTTGCATTAATAAACTATATGACGACATTACTGAATTAGTCAGCTATAGTTCTCCATGCAAGCAGGTTAGTATTCCCATGTGTATTTGTGTGTGCATTCTATACTACGTTGATTAGTCTTTCCAAACCACACAATTAATAAAGGTTACAGTTATGAGGAAATGACTTCACGAGGGGTATATAAAAAAATGTTTCTCCACCTCGCTCCATCAACTCCCTCCTTTGGTGATCTTATCACCAAATATCTCCCAAAATTTTGCAAATTTTATCCAAACATGTTTCAAGTTCTTCAGATTAGTATGATTTATACTCAAGTATCTTCTTCTCTGGTTTCTTTAAAGACCTTTTCTTGAAATTCCTCCATCTCTATATCACAGTTTTCTCTTTCTCTTTCTCGTTTTTCTTGAATTGCTTTCTTTATTGACTTTCTAACATTCCTTCTTTTTCTATATATGCAACCTAATCTTAACATCAAAAACACTAATACTATTATTGTTACTGGGATTAGTATCTTAACTATAATTGAACTACCTATTTCTTGAAACCAACTTTTAACTGCTGGAGAACTTTTACCAAGTCGTTCAAGAACACCGTCCACCTCCAGTGGTTTAATTTCCTTATGCAATTCTGTAAGGTTTCTAATGTACTTTTCAATATTTTGACTTTTGTCTGGAATGTAGGTACAACAGCGCTGTAACTTCAAAATTCCAAATACTCCTCCTTCTTTTGCCAATATTATATCAAGAGCAAGACGATTCTGCATCACCATAGCTCTCATAGCAATCATTTCAGTATTTACCTTTAAGAATCCACCTGCTGTGTCTGTTGACAAACGATCTACTATCGTTGACAATATTCGAATTCGGTTTGCATTAAAAGATATTCCCACTGCTGGTATCAGTGCTCCAAAAATATTGCCTATTATTTCTATTACACTCTCCCTTTTTCTACGACTTAAAGGTTTACCTATCTCATGTATTCCATTAGTACCTCTATCTACATGAAAAATTTTAGGAAAGATCAGAACCACGTAGCATGTTCCATACCAGTGGTCCGGTAATCTATCGTAAGCTTTGTTCCCACATATAAAGTATATACCAGGGAAAACTTAATCTTTTCCACCTTTAAATCCCCAACCCCCTATGATTCTATAGGTGTCTTTACATTAACTCGCTCCCACAAAATAATTGTCATACACAGTGTTGTCTCTTCTAATACAGAATTTTCCTAACAATGGAGTGTCTGTATTTATGGCCACGTTCACGTTTCTATCATCAAGATTTTCATCTTCAAATGTCCAATATTTAGATTTCTCATGTTTCCCTTTTTCACTACGTTTATAAGCAATTCTTCTCTCTTTAACTATTTCTAAAAAGACTTTTTTTTTTTTTGGTGCAAAACATTTATTGAGCATTGTCAGAATTACACAGCGTCGTGCCAACAACCCGGAGGCTGGCCGCTATCAATGCATAGCTACAGGACGAGCAGTGACATAAGAATAACATTGCGAATATTGTCGCGCACATAAGTATCATCAAAGTGACAAGTACAGCGTCAACATAGCTAAATCAATGTGTCTTGCATTTTTTATTATTTTTTGGTCAACATTAACATGTGCAGTATCTCGGTGAGCCTAGGGAGGGGGGGGGGTGCGCAAGCCAGGCGTTAGACCAGTCACAACAGGCAGTGCGAGGCGTGCAGTCCGCACAGCCGTGAATTCACAAAAGCAGAAATAGTGTGTCCCATCACCTGAGGTAGACAGATGAATCTCTGCATATTAGGCATAAGGCCGAGAGTCGCCAGGGTAGTATCGTGGGAGTATGAGCAGTCCACAGGCATTGTAAAAATGGGGGGGGGGGGGGGGGACCAAGAAACAACACAGCAATGTCTCATCATCTCAACATCAATCGCTTTCATCCTCCGGGGGGTCAGTTATTAAATAACATTGCAATGGGGCCCAAATGTCAGTAGGCCTGGAAGTAGGTGGCAGCAGTTCGGAATAGGTATGCAATTGTTCTTGACAATACACCATGTCGCTCATCCAATCCTTGAACTTGGGTGCCCTTCCCCTCCCCCACCTACAGGCCACCCTGCGTTTAGCCAGAAGCATAGCCAGTGCCACATATTTGCGTTGAGCCGCCTGGAGAGGCTCAACATACCCCAGTAGAGCTACCAATGGGGACGGGTCCATCGTCATGTGTATCATCTTGGATAGGGCCTGAAAAACCTGGATCCAGTAGCGGCTCACCTCAGTACAACCCCACGCAAGGTGAAGGAAATCAGCCCCAGGAGCCCCACACCTGTCGCATGTGTCTGTAGACCTCAGCTGGAATCTGTGTAGGCGCGCCGTTGTGTGGTACAGTCTGTGTAGGAATTTATAGTGAATTATTCTATAACGGCTGTTAGAGGATATGCGCTCGGTCTGTTGCAAGCAGAATTCCCACTGCCTGTCAGTAAGGGTCGTGCCCAGATCCTGCTCCCATTTGCCCCTGGCAGGAAGAGCAGCGTAAGTCATGTTGGCACGGACAGATTTATAGAGTGTGGACACCAGTTTATTGGGATTGTCGTGTAGCAGTAGGTTCTGTAGGGGAAGAAGCTCTCGGGGTTCGTGTGGGAAATTAGGTGTGAGGGCCTGCAGCCCGTGCCGGAGCCTGATATAGTAAAACAGATCCAGAGGTGTCGGTTGTATGCCCTCATATAGCTGGTCCTTGGTACGATAGGTGCCATTACGATACAAGTCTCACCATGTAGTGAGATAAATTTTTTTAAGCAATTTGTGAAAGCCAGCTTCCTGTAGGAGTGGAAGCTGTGGGTGGTAGGTCAGTGGCAACAGTGGAGCATATAGGAAGTGCAGATCGAGTCTCAAAGTGATGCAATTCTACGCCGTCACAGTACTAGATACCGTGTTAGGTGTCTTATCTCTACCTTCAATCCGGGAGTAAAATGCACCGTCAATGGGGGTCGGGTGGGCCAACCAGTGTTCAGCCGCCAGTTGGGGCATGTATCTCTGCTGACGAACCCAGAAGTATGCATAGTGGGCCTGAGCAGTCCGATAATAAAGTTTGAAATCCGGAACACCAAAACCACCCTGCGAGTATGGTCTGACAAGGACTTCCCACTTGAGCCTGGGCGCCTTTCCACCCCACACCAGCCGGAGCAGTTCCGAGCGCAGCAACCGAAAAAAATAGGGTCCGGGATGAAACGGTATGTTCAGAAAGAGATACAAAAGCTGAGGGAGTATTACCATTTTGACTAGTGAGGCCCTTCCGGCCATGGAAAGGGGAAGTGTGATCCATCTGGAGATATTGTCACTTATCTTATCCATCACCGTGCCATAATTAGCACAAATCAATGCCTCTCTATCTTTTTCCACATGTATGCCCAGGTACTTAAAATCGCCCTCACTCCAAGCTAGCGGGAACTCCAACGGAAACTGACGTGTCGAGGCAGTAAGCGGGAAAATGCATGACTTATTCCAGTTAATTTGGACGCCCGAGAGGGCGCCGAACCGTATAAATTCTCTGAGTATGGGATGTAGGTTGTCGCCTGGGTGGCGCACATAAAGCGTAATATCATCGGCATACATAGAGATGAGTATCTGCCTCTGAAAACAGCGTAGTGCACTATCTCGATAATGTTGATGTAGTTTAGCAGCTAGGGGTTCCGTGGCTATAGCAAATAGGAGTGGGGATAGGGGGCAGCCCTGCCTAGTCCCCCTGGAGACAGGAAATTCCGGAGACAGTTTCCCATTAACAAGTACTCTGGCTACTGGGCGTGTGTATAATAGTCGAATCCAGGAGATAAAGATAAGCGGGAAGCCCATTCGCTCAAGAACTTTGAACACATAATCCCACTCGAGCGAGTCAAACGCCTTGGTGGCGTCTAAAAAAATGGCTGCCATTGGGAGGTCCTCGTGGACTGAGTCATAGACCGAGAAAAAGGTACGGAGATTGTGCGACGTCGCCCTACCAGGGACCAATCCGGCCTGGTCAGGAAGTACCAGAACGGGCAGCAGGAGGCTAATGCGCGCTGCAATCAACTTGGCGAGTATTTTCACGTTGCAATTTAACAAGGATAAAGGTCTATAGGAGTCGCAGCTAGTAGCGGGTTTCCCTGGCTTGAGTAGGGACGTAATAAGGGCAATTCTCATGGAGGCAGGGAGGTGGCCCACCTCCAGCGCATCTTCATAGACTTCACGCAGTACTGGCGCCATGAAGTCAATAAACGTTTTGTAAAATTCAATAGGGATGCCATCCAACCCGGTGGCTTTACCTGATTTCATATGCATGATAGCCTCTCTGACCTCATCTAGTTCAAACGGGGCGCTTAAAAAGGCTCTCTGTGCATCGCTCAGCCACCCCAAGGACACATCTGCCAAATAGTCGTCCAGTGTAAGTTCACTAGTCCTGGTAGAGGAGTACAGCGTACCATAGTGCCGCACAAACTCATTCAGGATTTGCGTGGTGTCTCTGAAGACCAGCCCGTCAGCAGTCTCCAATTCCAGTACAACGGTCGGCTGTTGGATCTTTCGCCGACTCAACCCACAACCACGGAAGCGAGGATGGCCCCACTCCTCTGCCTCTGCTCGGAACGCCACACGCAAGTTAGTACAGCGTGACCGCGAACCGGGAAAAGGGAGAAGGTAGGAAAAAGTAAAACAAAGAAAGAGTAAAGCCAATGCTCTCTCTATGTTACCGCACTGCAGACCCTCTTCAGTAGCGTAGGGAAAGGTCTTCTAACCTGCAGTCACAAGAGAAAAGAAACACAGAAAAGAAATAACACATTAACACCTGGCCCAGTGTTTCTTCAACTGAATCCTTGTTCTCACACCATATACATGCCCAACACACCCCAGTCCCCTCCTTACTTGTGTAACATAGCAGGATGGTCCCAAGGAGAGCGAAAGTCTATTGGCTGTACAAGTACCAATACCTCGAATTTACTCTTTGTTTAGGAAACGGGGAAAAAGTCATACTTCTGACAAAAAACCCCAGGAAAAACGAGAAGTGCAGACCAATGCACTTATGTATCCAAAAACAAATCAAAAGAACTGTGGCCACAGACTAGACACGCTTTTCGAAAGTCGCGCTAAAAACTACACTAGATCTCGGGTACTCAAAACCCAGAAAAAGCATCCCGCGGTTCCCTCGGCGGCGAGGTAAACCCTTGAACACAATCACGATTCGTCTCAATCCAAAAAAACAGTAGTTCTCGAGCTTTGCAACTCGGACGCTCCTCTTACTCTTCCGCTGGTTCTTACTCGCTCGGGAAGATGACCGGAGTTGTGCCCATCCGGGCGGCTGACACAAAGCCTCGTGCAGCAGAACTCCACCTCCAGCCAGGTCGCGTCGTGAAGACGAGAAGTCCCACAGGTTCCCAAGATTAATCCAAAACTATGAATCACAATCCAGACGCTTGAAAAACGCCAACAAGGTCAGAAACCAAGCACAGAGCCCAAGTGCTGGCGTCCTAAATCCATGGAGGGAAAAGGGGCGGGGTTACCAAAAACAAGGACACAGAGAAAGGACACCACAGGGAAACAGAAAAAAGAGAAAAGACTAGACACGAGAGGAAAGAACTGACTAATCCCTAACATCGGCGAGCGCATGAGTTTAACCGTTGTCGCCAAGGCCTTCCCAGGTCTCTCACCCTCCCCAGGTCTCTCACCCTCCCCATATCGTCTGGCCACCCAGTACTTGTTTCTGAACTTCACCTCCCGAGCAGCCTACTCAGAGTACTCCGACAGCTTCTCCCGTATGTCAGCGAGGGTTGAATTCTCAGGGTTCGCTCTGAGGCTTTCCTCCGCCCTCCGTAGGTCAGACTCCAGAGTGCGTAATCTATTCAGTATGCTCTTGAGTACCCCCGAGCCTTTCGAAATACAGAGACCTCGGAGCGTGGCCTTAAAGGCGTCCCATATGGTCTCAACGTCTTGGACAGAGTCTTTATTGCGTTTAAAGAAATCCAAACATTCCTCCCGGAGTTCCTCCTGGAACTCCGTGTCTAACAGTATAGAGGGTTGCATACGCCACGCCGTTATCGGGGGCCCCAGTTCAGAGCGGTTCAAAGTGATAAAGACGGGGGAGTGGTCGGAATATGTTCTGGAGAGGTGTGACGCGTGAACCAGTGTCGTATAGAGGTGTGAGGTCAGGAGTATATAGTCCAGTCGTGCCCATGATCTAGCCTGCGCTGTGAAATGTGTACCTTCCCCCCTTGCCCCACAGTGGGAACGCCAGGCGTCTATAAGATTATTACCGGCAATAGTCGCTCTAAGGACCTCTCGCCCGTTAGTATAATGGTGGGGGGCGGGGTGTGATCTATCCAGGGGAGGGTGCAAGGTTGTGTTGAAATCTCCTCCCCATATGAGGTGTTGCGGTCCCGTCTCCACTATCGCCGCCCATAAATCAGTAAAGTACTGTGGATCATCTATGTTAGGCCCATAACAACACGCAAGCGTCACTGCCATACGCCCCAGCCTACCCCACAGTAAGCAATACCTTCCCTGAGGGTCAGCCTTGGAGCCAGCCAGATGGAAAGGCGTAGTCTTCTTAATCAGAATGGCCGTACCCCGCGCATATGAGGAGTAATTAGAGAAGATTGTGTATGAAGCCCATCTACGTCCAAAGGAGTTCGATCTATGGGGCGCAAAGTGCGTTTCCTGCAGGAAAGCAATGTGAACTTTGTGGCGATCAAGGTAACTCAATACTTGTCTCCTTTTCCTATGATCCCCCAGCCCTCTCACATTCCAAGTAATCACATTCAAGCGTGAGTCCCCCATGTATATTCTTGTACATATGTATGCAGGATCAATGTGTTTAGCACGGCGTAGCTACCATCAGCTATTAACAGGCCACCGCCAAGTCGCACCCGCCCGGTGACACCTAGAGGGAGCAGGAGTCTCAACACTGAGGGAGCACCCTCACCACTTGCGTCCTGTCCCAGCCACGGACAGTGCACACCATTCACATCTGGCTTACCCATCTCCCGGAAACAACCAAGTCGCCCCCCATAGAGGCGGAGCAGCGAGTTCACAATACCTAATGCACATGTTATAAACTGAACCCCAACAGTTCCCCCAACTCGACCCCCCTCCCGTCTCCCCCAAAGAGTCCCAACAAAAGGACAAGACCTGTAGAAAGAAAAACATTCCTTAGCATCCATCCAAGTAGGACGAATCTACCTGGCTCCACTAAAGGGAGCCATATTCTGCCAGCTGCATTCCCACCTCGCCAGGCCGCCAGTCCACCATCCCCCACCCACTGAAGCTTCCCCAACTCGCCAGTACCCCAGACCCACCCCCCACCCATATACCAATCAAAACAAATAAATAGCCAACAGAAAAAACAAGAGTCAATGTTCTTGGGGAACACCCAGTAGGGGTCATCCGAGGTGCACAGTCTACCACCCCCAGTCCTCCCACTCCGTGCAAGTCCACCCTCAGCGTCTCTATCTGGAGTAGAGAGGGAGTAAGGGGGTGGGGGCCTGGCATACATTACCACCTGCAGTCCAGCACCCGTCCATGGCGCCCCAGGAGTCAGTCGTAGCCACTGCATAGAAGGATAGCACCCGTTATGCAGTGAGTTAGTGAAGGCGATCCAGTAGACTGCGGGATCAAAAACAACACAAAGCCATCCGTCGATTATTCGGAACCAGATGCATGTAGGTCTTCAGCTTCCGCAGGTCGTCTACCTCGTTTAGGCAAAGTTTTAATGTAGTCCTCAACTTGCTGGGGGTTGAGAAAGAAGTGTTGTGTGCCCTGGTGGGTGACTCGTAGTTTGGCCGGGTACAAGAGGGCATAATCAATGTTCAGGTCCCGGAGTTTTCTCTTGACCACAAGGAACTTCCGCCGTTGCTCTTGAACCACCGGGGTAAAGTCTGGGTATATGGAGAAGGACACTCCATCATACATGAGGTTTTGGTTTGCCCGGGCTGCTCGTAGCGCCGCATCGCGGTCTCGGTAGTTGAGTAAGCGGGCAATTATGGGTCGTGGCGGGGCGCCAGGTTTGGGCTGGGGTCCAAGGGAGCGATGAGCGCGTTCCACAATAAATTGGCTCGAAAGAGCCTCCGCTCCCACTGCTGCTGTAAGTAGCTTCTCAATGTACAGCTCCATCTTCCCCATGTTGGTCGATTCTGGAATGCCCGTGACGCGAATGTTATTCCGCCGACTCCTCGCTTCCAACTCCTCATTTTTGGCGGCAATCACCCTTAACACATTGTCCATTCTAGCAAGTTGTGAGTTATGCGCCGCCGTGGTGTCGTCGTTCTCAGATATTCGGCGCTCCACCTCCGTTATGCGCTCTTCGTGTACATCCATCTTCTGGACTATGCCGTCCATTCTAGCAGAAAGTCTATCCACTTTGTCAACCACCGTTGCAAAGCCCTGGCGCATCTCTTGCAGCATGGTGGCGATATCTGGGGCCGGAGGGGCTGACGTTGAGGCCTCTGTGGCCGGGCTCCGGGGCTGCACAGTGTCCCCCGTGTGTCGTGTCGCCTTTTTCTGCGTCGCGGGTTCAAACTGCAGCTTGGGCTGGCGATTGTCCGGCTTCCCCATGTCGGCAATGGGAAAGAAAGAGCTGCCGCGTCTCAGTGCTATCCCCACCTCAGCTGGAGAGGAGTGAGTTGAGGAATAACGCCCTCCCTCGACTCGGCGTGGTTCAGTGGTGCCCCTGCCCCGCACGTGACGCTAGGCAGAGGGGAAAGCGTGGCGGGTGTCTTCAGTGGCGACCTACTGTGAGGTGGAGTGCAGCCACGGGCGTGTGATTGTATCCTGGTTCCAGGCGCCTGAGTTGAGCGTGCCGCCGTAAGCGCTATAGCACCAGACAAAACGTAGTGCCTCGAGACTTCAACCAGGAGCACCAAGCTGGAGGAGCCTTCCGCCGGTCTGGATTCGTGGCAAGAATAGGCTATGCAGTCTGTGTGCAGCAAGGAGGCGATCGAGCCGTTACAAGCCCAGGGCGCACTGCAGGTATGGGACGGCAGTCCAATATGGCGCTAGAAGAGCACGCCTGTCGCAACAGCAGAGGTGCGGTTGTCGGGGCGAAACAGCGTCAGCACTGCACCACCTCTATCCCGGCGTCGCACGCAGCACTTGCCTTGTGGTTCACCTCGGCCGCTTCTCGGACGGTGTGCCGAGTCCGCTCCTGTCACCAGGACTGGCTGTGCCGCCCGACCCAGCTCGGCCGGCCTGCTTGCCTCGTGGTGAGCCTCGGGCTCGCATAGTCCCAGGAGCCGAGTACAGGCTCCACAGCGGCAGGACACACGTCGGCAACTTCGGAGCCCAAGGGGGTAGAGCCCTCAAACTTGCACCGAGTGTGAGGTGGCACTTGCTGCCCCTCCGTGGGGATTTTCGGGCAGGTGGGAGCAGGGGAAAGAGGATCAATGTTGGATTTTCATGCCAGGCTGCTGGAGCCTCACGAAGGTGCGGCCATTCAGCTCGTGCGCCCTCTAGCGCCCCCCCTATTTCTAAAAATACTTTCTTCTCAATTCTCATTTTACATGTCAAGTTATTTTTGAACGCATACTCGTGGCTCAATTCATCCATTTCCAAAAAGAATTCCCCCATTACTTTAGCAGGCTTTACTTTATTCATGGCATTAATTACTTTCAATTGTGCAAATACATCATCTGAATTCGAATAATAGTACTCTAGTATTCCAGTTTTGATAAAACAGACTTGCAATCACACTACACGTGACACCATATGTAAGTGGAAGATGGTGGTACGTCACCCCTTCTGAAACAGATGCAGGTAATTTTACACATACATAACAGTCACTAGCATCCATTGTTCTAACATATTCAGACAACAATCTTGAAAATGTATTTTTGGTGTAGTCACTAATTGACCTATCTTGATGTATTTCTGGACTATATACATGTTGTTTATTAGACTTTGATTCAACATTTTGTTCATTTGAACTCACATTATGTTTTAACTTCACTAAGTTATCCTGGAAAGGAATGACAATAGCTAAAATTATCCATATCAATATTAATAGTCCTGTACATTTTAAACACATTCTGCACCATTTTCTAAAAATAGAACATTTCGTTTTCTGCTCATTGTTAGTAATTTTTTTTTCCAACGATCGGCTTTTACAATTCTCTTACACCTTTGTCATCTTTAGGCTTTCACCTTTCACTTACAATATTCTCCTTATATCAGGATTTCAGGTTTTGTCTTCACTTTATATCTTTGATCAATCATCACTTTTCTTTGTGATTCAGTTCTTTACTCACTTTTCCCAATTGACTTTGGGCAGTATAAGTTCTCTTGGCTACTGTTTACTTCTTCAATCGGAGGCAAAACAACGTATGACCATTCAGGTGACTTGTATTTCTGATTTGGTCTTTTCACTCTTAACAACTTCTATTATTTTCCCCAATGACTCGTTTTGACTGGTTATTTCATTTACTTGATCTTCTGGCTTTCTTGCTTTGTTAACCAGTTTAGATCTCAGTCCATCATTCTCTTTAGGCCAATTATCTCCATTACAAATTCTTTTTGTCCTAGGCTCCGTGGTGTTATGTTCCACTCTCCAAGCCCTTTTTAGGTCTCGCCTGTCGATGCGCATGCGCATCGAGCTTGCGAGACTTTGGGGGCTTATCCACTCTTGAACCAACTTGCAAGGAATCGTGGCGATTCCTTGCAGTGCCCGTGACTTTTAAGCTCAATGCGCATGCGCATTGAGCTTAAAAGCGCGTGCACATCAGTTCCCTCATCCGCACGTCGCATTTCTCCTCCCCAGCTCCCCTCCCCAGCTCCGCCCCCTCACTTCTTGATTGCACGGCCGCTAGGCCGTGCCTCCCCTACTCTCCTCCCCCCTCCTCCTCCTACTCTGCCTGCCGTGTCGCACCTCTCCCCTCTCCCCGCTCCGCCCCCTGCACACTGGCCTGAATTGTACCGAAGACTGGACCTCGTATGCCCTCAATCCATATTGTGGACCCCTTGGCTCCAGTTCCCTCAAGAGGGCCGCCGCAGACGCTCTGCATGCACCTTTGGTCTGTCCATATATTGTTTCATGGGTAAGTATCAGGGACCCCCTGTTAAGGATCTAGCTCCTGGGTCAGGGAAACAACAATTTTTGAAAAGGTATAAACCCAGGCAGACTTTAGCTACAAGAACCTGGCTTAATCACAACACATTATAATAACAACATATGATAAACACACAAGAAATTATAAAAATCAGAAAAAATCAACAGACTGTTATGATATCAAAAATACATTTTAATTTCGGTTTGTTTTTAAAAAAAAAAAAATTCGATCTGATAGAAAATATGTAATTAGACAAATGATACATTGATTAGGAATGACATTTCTAATACACTTCTAAAATACAAAGAGATAAAAAGTTAATTTCTAAAATTGTTTTTCCGAAAAAATCTTTTGTTAGACTTGGGCTGTGTCAACGCGTTTCGACAAATCTTTTGTCTTCATCAGGACTTTAGAATATGCAGCCACTTTTTTCCAAAAAAAGAGAAAGATAATTGTAGTGACTTTCCACTGTAGTGTTTTGTTGAGGACTGAAACAGTGTTTTTTTTCCCCTCTATGCTCTGGGGTGAGCGGAAGACACTGCCTGAAAAAGCAATAGACGCTGCGTACTTTTTACTTCTTTGACACAAGGTCGGTCTCTTTTATTCTTCAACAACAGAACGGTACACTCAATTGTTTACAAGGGAAGTGTTCCTCATTTAAAGGACGCTGTTATCTCAAAAAAAGTGCATGATGGAGGGCTCTGGTCTTTCAAGTACGCTTGGACAGTTCTACCCGCTCTTTGTGTCTAGCGATTATCGATGGTCTATAATCAGAACCACATTCAATATCCGGAAAGTTAAAAACATCCTTTTTGATTCAGTTTGGTATCGCGACGGAAGGTGGAGCCGTTTGCATGTTTTTGTAGCTCTCAGAGGTTTACTCACTGCCGTTCTTCCATATAGGTGTCGATTTAATTGGTCAAGGGTGCCTAGGATAGTGCGACCTTGGCTCGAAATCGATTTCTAGAAGCAACAGCGCCGTACGACTCCTTCCGTCAGGGGTTCAAGAGAAAAGTAGAAGATCATATATTGTTTCATTACACTCCCAACCCAAAATGGCCGACACTTTCTGCCGCGCGCCCATTGGTCATTTGCTTCCATGTGACCGCGAGCGGCTTTCTTATTATGACAACACATTGCTGAGGGCGTATCGTGAAGATCTCTCACGCCTAGCAAGGACCCCCATTGCGGACCTGCAATTCTTCCTGTGGGGTAAGCCCTTATAGATGCGCGACATATTCGAGGCTCCAGACATGCTTTATTTATTTGAACCCGCCTTCAATTTTTATGTGTCAATTGTTTATGTGCACTTTCCCTTCCCGCAGATTATCCATCAAGGGCACTGTTCCCGCTGGTAAGCTCGTTTATTAGAGCACCCTTTTTCACTGCACACTCGGTAATTGATACCCCAGTTCACTCTCCCCTCTCTCCCCACAGACGTCTTCAATATTCCCCTTGGCCCCACCTCGTGGTAAGTTTTTTCCGCAATAATGGCAGCCCCTTTTTTGGGCAATATGACCGTAATTAACTGTCTAATTCCTTTCCCCTTAGACACTTGTTATACTTTGCATACAGCGCTGAACTCCTCTCAGCTTCATTCCACCGGTAAGCCTCTCTCACGGTCCCTTACTCCTGCACTCCTTTAGAGTCCTTCACTTATGGCTAGCAATGTTGCATTCCAAATGCTATAGGTGTCACATTCGCAAAAGTTATAACTATTGGCATTGTAAATGACAAAGCTATCAATTTAGCTATTTTAAAAACCAACAAATAAATAAAATATTTGTCATTTACAAGACCAATAGCTCCAACTTTTCTTATGCGAGACCTATTGCATTTCCAATGCTTGTTCTTGAAAGCTTTCTCAATGGAGTTTCATCTCCACTGTCGTCAGTTTCACTTTCAGTCTCTTTGACCGTTTTCATTTATGACAAACTTTATAATGTCTTTTTCTTTTTCAAAATCAGTTTTCTCTTTTGACAGTTCTTTCATTCTGTTAGGAACATCTCCATAGCTGGTACTTGGAATCTGATGCTTGTCGTGAGTTATTTCCTCTTTTCTAGTGTCAGGATTTTGGTTCCTGCTTTCAGAGCTTTCAGACTGTTCTTCAGTATATTCTTGATCACCAGTTTTGTTTTCACATTGCTCAGTGTCCTTACTAGTGTAAGTCTCTACCAAATCTAGAATTCGGTATTTCGACAATTTCTCCTTCTCCTTCAGACGCATAGCTAGCATCTGATACTTCCAGATGTCGACGTTCCTGTCGAGCTTCAGTATCTGGATTGGTATACACCTGTTACAATGCATTTGTTACAACGCACTACTGTTACAACGCGACTTTTACAACGCATACCATTACAACGCATTGCGCTGGGGGGCGCTCTAGGATAGGGAATAAGTATAATTTACTATCCAACACCTTCCCTAGGGTCCACGGGGACTGGAGTTAGAATAGTAAATTATACTTACCACTATCCAGCACCTCAAAGCGCTATGCGTTGTAATGGTATGCGTTGTAATGGTCGCGTTTTAACAGTAGGTAGTTGTAATGGTATGCGTGGTAACATGGTACATCCTCTGGATTTCTCTCTGGTTCACCTTCAGAATCAGAATCAGTTGTGCTTTAACCTTCCTCTTTTGGATTCTCAGGTTCAGGCACATGAATGGTGTGGCTTGCATGCACCCATCTCTTTACTCCGGCACATTTAACTGCAGTGGTGCAGACCAATATGACCTGGCTCGGTCTCTGCCAGCGAGGCACCAAACAGTTTCTTCTACGATGTACCTTTATCCTAACCCAATCTCCAGGAACTAGATCATGAGCTGGATGTTTCTCTTTCGTGTTTGATTCAGTTCCCACCTGATGGAACACAGAAGTCCCCACGTCAGACAGGTTTTTGCACTAATTCAGTATGATGTCATCATTAATAGTTAACAGTTTATCAACTGGCACATATGCTTGTCTCATCACTCTGCCCATTAAAATCTCATGTGGACTTAATCCAGTCTTTTTGTCAGGAATACTCCTTAAGGTCATCAAAACAAGTGGTAAGGCGTCTGGCCATTTCAGTCCTGTTGCCAAACACATTTTTGCAATTCTGTTTTTTATTGTCCCATTTACTTGTTCGACTACCCCTGAAGCCTCAGGTCTGTAAGCACAATGCAGTTTCTGGCGGATGTCCAGGGCTTTACAGATCATTTGCCTAAGTTCATTTTGGAAGTACGTTCCACGATCAGTTTCGATCGTTACTGGAAATCCAAACCTTGGGATGATTTCACGTAAAAGCAACTTTGCCACAGTTAGTCCATCCTTCCTCCTCATGGGGAAAGCCTCCACCCATCGAGAGAACAGACAAATGATCACTAAAACATACCTGAGCCTGTTACAAGGTGGAAGTTCTATGAAATCCAACTGCATTCTTGTAAATGGACCTCCCTCCCGGCCTATGGTTCCCAGACTCACAATTGTTTTTCTGTTTGGATTTAACTGCTGACACACCAGACATCTCTGGCACAAGCTTTCAGCAATCATCCTGAACTTGGGATTGTACCACGTCTGCCTAAATAGACAAAGCATGGCATCTCTTCCAACATGAGCTTGACCATGATACATTCAGGCCGTATTTGAGATCATGCTATCGGGCATTACTGGTCTTTCATCTTTGTAAACCCAAATTTCAACTTCCTCTCTTTGTCTACATCCTGCTTTTAACCAGACATTTTTCTCTTCTTCATCAGCTTCTTCCTGCATTTGCCTCACTTCCTGCCAAGTCTCAACTACTGTGGTTAGCATTAAAGGACTTGAAACATGTCCTTCTTTTCTGTCCCGATTTGTGGATGCAAGATTTTTGGCACAATATTTTACAATGGAATTTACATACCTGTTACCTCAAGTTATGTAGTCATCTCCCTTTTTATGAGCTGCGCATTTAACTACTGCAATCTTATCAGGCAATTGTATTACGTCAATCAACATTCTCACAAATTCAGCGTTACGTATGGGGGATCCTGCAGAAGTTAAATAACCTCTTTGGGACCACAGTTGTCCGTAGTCATGGACAACCCCAAATCCATACTGACTATCAGTCACTATGGTAACCTTAATTTCCTTTCCCAGTTCACATGTTCGAATCAAAGCAATCAATTCTGCTATTTGAGCAGAACGAATTCCTTTCAGACAAGATGCTTCTAGTACATATGACACTGTGCAAACTGCAAATGCAGCACTCAAAACACCTTCATTTGTTCTCACACACGAACCATCAACAAACATTACATAATCTGATTCAGGCAATGGCTCATCTCTGATGTCTGGTCTTGGTTTGGTACAGTATTCAAGAACATCTAGGCATTTGTGATCAACCTCATTTCTTACTTCAGGTTCCATGGTATCAGACAATAGCGTAGAAAGATTGATATTTACACATCTAGAGATTGTCACATTTTCTGCTCCCAGAATTACTTTCTCGTATTTGGTCATATGTTATTGGTAAGGTACTGGGTCTTTGTCCTAGTGAGGAGAATCTCCACAGAATGAGCTACATTTACCCTCACAGGAAATCCCATCACTATTCCTTTACTTTGTTCTAGACTTACGCTTGTAGCTGCTACTGCTTTTAGACAACCTGTCAAGGCCTTTGCAACTGGGTCCAATACAGCTGAGAAATATGCAATTGGCTTTCTCAGTTTTCCATGTCTTTGAATTAGCACTGACAATGCGCATCCTTCTCGTTCACTGCAATACAGTTCAAACTCTTTTTCATAGTCAGACATCCCTAAAGCTGGTGCTTCGCATAAGTTCGTTTTTAACTGTTCAAATGCTTCCATCTCAGTCTTGGTTAATACTATAGGGTCTCTGATATCTGCTCTGGTTAATCTCTGTATTGGTTTTGCTATCAATGAAAATCTACTAATCCATTGTCTACAGTAACCTACCATTCCCAGGAACATTCTTACTTGTCTTTGAGTCTTTGGTGGCTGCATTCCCTGTATCATTTTGATTCTTTCTGCAGTGACTTGTCTAATTCCTTTGGCAATCTTATGCCCTTAGTATTGCACTTCTTTCTGACAAAATTGTAATTTTGATGGAGACACTTTAGGTCCCTCCTCTGCCAAATGATTCAATAATGCAACAGTATCTGTTACACATGCATCTTTTGTCCTCAATGCCACTAGGAGATCGTCAGTGTACTGAACCACAACAGACTCTCCAGGCATGCTCAGACTTTTTAGTGATTTCTTTAGCAACTGATTAAAGATAGATGGACTCTCAGTATACCCTTGAGGAATTCGGCAACATGCCAAAATATGATCTCCGAACCGAAACGCAAATATTGTCTGGCTTTCGGGGTGCAATTGAACAGTAAAGAACGCATTACACAGATCAATCACAGTGTACCATTCTACATCATGCTGAATTTGATATAAAATCACTGCTGGATTTGGTACAATTGGACAACATGGGACAACGATTTTATTAACCTTTCTAAGGTCCTGTACAATCCTAAATGTTCCTTTTAGCTTTTTCAATCCCATTATCGGTGAATTACAAGGACTACTTTCTATCTCTCTCAGTATGCCTTGCTCAATCATTTTGTTTATCACTGGAGTTCCTCCCTCAATTATTTCTGCTGTCATTTTGTATTGGGGAATGTTCGGGTAACTCACACCTTCTTTTATAGAGACTTTTACAGTATCTACGTCTTTCATTAATCCAATATCTTCTCCTGTGAAATCCCACACCTTCTCTTTCACTACCCTTTTCAATTCATCAGGTATCTGTTGGACAGGCCACATGAAGGGCCGCTCTCCCCCGGCCCAACCAGGCCTGAGCCCAGTCCCGCAAGTACCACACACCACCATTGCACGTCCTCCGTCCCCTCAGGGACCCCTGCCCTCGAGCCTGCCGACCTCGAGGGTCCGATCCACTGCCGGCCCACGCGCCCAGCCTGGGGCGCCATCTTGGACACTCCACCACGAGGCCGCCTGGCCCCCGATCGACCTCAACCCTGGGCCTGGCCCGGCCTCAGACATTCCGGCACCACCCTCCACCCAGGAGGTGAGCGGGCTACTTGGCAAGTCCATGGGAGAAAGAGGTGCCAATGGCTCTCCCCCACCAAGTGCCGCTCGCCCATCGCCTCCCCGGGCGCTGGCTCCACCCCCCTGCTGGGTGTCTGGACTCCCCCATCCCGGACCTCCCGACCTCCAAGTGCGAGGGTCCGGACATCAAAGCACGCCAGCCCTATAACTGGGGCAGCTCCAGAGCAGGAAGGCAGTTGTATCTTGGAGTCGAGAGACGTAAAGAGGAACTCATCCTGGACGGACTACTGGCGCTGCCATAGCTCTGTCCTGTGCACCATCGTCCTGCCTGTTGGCGCTGCCACAGCCGTCGTAACCTTCATCCTTCATCGTCGTCGGGATCTGCTGGCGTGGCCGCGGACCGTTGTAACCGTCATCTTCCACCGGGACCTGCAGGCTCCGCCGCGGACCGTCGTCCTTCCTTCATCCATCTCGGGACCTGCTTGGCTCCTCCACGGCCCGATCATCTAGAACGCCGAGCTCGAGGATTGAGAGCTATTTTGTACTCATTGGTAACTAAGACTGTCCCGCTACCCCTTTCCTAAACCAGAGACTAGAACCGAGGGGACCCCTGAGTCCAGACCTCCTTGTATCCATCCTCGTAACCTAAGAATTGCCTATAAAGTCTCGTTAACCTTCAACCTTGTGTGGTGTCCGTCTGTGGGGGGGAAGTTACTTATCTGTACAGTCGTTGGAGACGGCTCTCCCTGGAGACCTCTCCCCGTAACCTCGGCCGACCCTCCCGGTCCGTCTAACATTGGTGGCCAGCGGCGCGATCCGAATCACCGCATAAACGTACAGAGAGTAGCTCACCCCACGACGAAGTCACAATGACCACGAAAGAGAGCGGATCAACCGAGAAATTCCAAATGGAGAAATTGGAGGAGTACAACCATCGTGAACTTAAACAATTCTGCATCGAACTGGGTATCGCTACCACCGGACTGAGTACCAAGGACGATTTTAAGCATGCCCTAGAATCTTGGGCAGAAACCGGGGCTGCCGGAACCCCTGATCAAAGCACCGTAGAAAAAACGACCACGGCCCCGGAAGGGCAAAGAACGGGTCTCTCGCAAGGCGAGATCCAGGAAAGAGAAAGGACCCGACTACACGAACTAGAAATGGCCCGGCTTAAAATGGACGTTGAACTTAAGTTGGCCGAACAAAAAATCAACTTAGAGCACCTGCGTCTCCGAGAAGAAAGAGAGGAGAAACAGAGACAAAGGGAGCTCGAGGAAAAAAAACTAGTGTACGAACACGAACGAAACCTAGCCGAGATCAACCTACGCAAGCAGAATAAAGAAGCAGGGGTACCCGAGCGACCCCCCACCTCAGGGGCCACAGACAAAAAGGTACACATCCCCAAGGATGTTGTCCGAGAATACTTCAGAGAGGACGACATCCAGCAATGGTTTAAAGCCTATGAAATCGCTATGACTGCACACCGGATCGATAAAAGCGACTGGGGAGCCGGTCTCTGGGGAAGATTCCTCAATGAGGGCCGCGACACCCTACTACAGCTTCCGGACCACCAGATGACCTCCTACGACCATATGAAAGCGGCCCTCCTCACCCGCTATGGTCTCACACCCGAGATGTACCGTCAGAGGTTCCGAGACTGCACCCGCATCCCGGGTACAACTTGGGTGGACTATGTAACATACTTTAGCCGAGCCTTCGAGGGCTGGATCCGAGGAAGCAGCGTCACGACCTACGAGCAACTATTTAACCTAATGGTATGGGAGCATCTGTCGAACAATTGCTTCATTGAACTCCGCCAACACCTCCTCGACAGCAAGTTAACGGATCCCCGGCAGCTCGCAGCCGAAGCTGACCGGTGGGAGATCACCAGAGTGGGCCGGAATGGGTCCTACGAACAGAACCGGAACAACAATGGTCAGCACCGACCCAGAGGAGGAGGAGGGGGCCAAGGGCGAGGAAGAGACAACGCCCCGGTCGCCCCCGCTACCAACACCACCCCCCCGGCCAACCGGGGCAGCACCCCAGCGCGACCGGGGTACAGAGCCAATGTCACGTGTCACCGATGTCAACGAGTCGGCCACTATGCGAACGACCCAAACTGCCCGCAGTACCAGAGCCCAAGACCCCGCCAAGTGGCCGCTGCAGCCCTAGGGGAAGAACAGATCTCCGAGGAACAGGAAGAGTACGAACAAGAGCATCAAGAGTGGGAGCCAGCCGCCATGACTCTAGCCTGCTTAGGGGGGAAAGACATGGTCCCGCGGGTCCCCCTACCCGCTAACACCCAGAAGTACAGCCAATGGGTGAGCATCAATGGACACCAGGCCGAAGCCCTTCGTGACACCGGGGCCAGTGTAACAGCCGTCCGCTGTCACCTGGTGGCCCCAGAACAGTATCTACCGAACATTCTCTGCCCTGTACGATCAGCCGATAACTCGGAGAGCCTGTGTCGGATGGCCTGCGTCCCCTTCGAATGGGGGGGGGTCTCCGGCATGTTGAAAGTGACGGTCCGAGACGATGCCCCCGTAGACTGCCTCCTGGGCAATGACCTGGAAAGCTCTCCGTGGGCCGCCGTGGAGCGAAAGGAACACCTGGGGATGTTGGGCGTCCCAGACTGGGCGTGCGTCACCACCCGTTCCATGGCCGCCCGTGCCAACCACCAGCCAGAAGAACCCGAATGGCCGGCGCCACCGCCTTCGGTCGCCCCGGCCGAAAACACCGACCGTACCATTCCCGCCGAACCAGCTCAACCTACCGACCTCGCTAACCTCGACCAGTGGCCTCAAGAAGGGGGACCCACGCAAGAACAATTTCGCAAAGAACAGAAGACCTGTCCCTCCCTCGAGGGACTCCGCCAGCAAGCGCTCGCCCAAAGCGCAGGGGATACCCCCGGAACTCATTGGGTCTACTGGGACAATGATCTGCTGTACAGCGAGCAAAGAATCGCCGAGCTGGGGAGCAACCGAGTACTAGTGGTACCCCTCCGTTTCAGAGACTTCCTGTTAAACCTGGCCCACGATGTCCCCCTGGCAGGACATCTGGGACAAGATAAAACCTACAGTCGCCTAGTGACCCACTTCTTCTGGCCCAAAATGAGAAACGATGTGCACCAGCATTGCCGATCTTGCCCCACGTGCCAAGCCAGTGGGAAGAGCGGCCGCAAACTAAAGGCTCCCCTGCAACCTTTTCCCGTGGTCACTACCCCGTTTGAGAGAGTCGGAATAGACATTGTGGGGCCCTTGGACCCACGCACAAAACAAGGCCATCGATTCATCCTGGTGCTAGTGGACCACGCCACCCGCTACCCTGAGGCTGTTCCTCTGCGAACTGTGACAGCCCCGGTGGTCGGCCGGGCCCTGATGGGGATCTTCTCCCGTGTGGGCTTCCCCCGAGAAGTCGTCAGCGACAGAGGCACGAACTTTATTTCCAAATACATGAAGTCCCTCTGGCAACAGTGCGGGGTCACCTACAGATTCACAACCCCCTATCACCCTCAAGGGAACGGACTCGTTGAGCGGTTCAACCACACGCTAAAGGGAATGATCGGGGGGTTGGAAGAGCCCCTCCGTCGCCAGTGGGATGTGCTGCTGCCGTGCCTCCTCTTCGCATATCGAGAAGTCCCCCAGAAATCCCTGGGCTTCAGCCCATTTGAACTGCTATATGGACACCCAGTGCGAGGGCCGCTCAGTCTCGTCAAAGAAGGCTGGGAGATGCCTCCGCTAAAGAACCCTCCAGATGTCTTCCGGTACCTCCTCACCCTCCGCAACCAGACCCGGCGGTTCCGAGAACTAGCGAAGGCCAACCTAGAGGCCAGTCAAGAGGACATGAAAAAATGGTATGACCAGAATGCCTCATCCATTGAATTCGAACCTGGCCAACAGGTATGGGTGATGTCCCCCACTGAGCCATGCGCCCTGCAAGACAAATGGACGGGGCCCTTCAAAGTAATAGAGCGCAAGGGTCCTGCCACTTATCTCATCGACATGGAATCCTCCCGGAACCCTCTCCGGGTCCTCCACGCTAACAGACTAAAGCCCCACTTTGTGCGAACAGAGCTCAGCCTCCTGATGGCCACAGACACTGGGGTTGAAGAAGACTCCGAGCCTCTCCCTGACCTCCTACGGACTCAAGAGCAAGACGGCTCCGTGGATGGGGTCCGGCTCTCAGAGGCCCTCACCAGAGAACAACGCCAGGAGTGTCAAGCCCTCCTATCACAGTTCGCCAGCCTGTTCTCCCTCACCCCGGGTGTCACTTCCTGGTGTGTGCACGATGTGGATACCGGGGACAGCCCCCCTATCCGCCACCGGGCCTACCGCGTGCCAGACCGGGTACGGGCCTGCATCCAGGAAGAAATAGCCAAGATGCTCACGATCGGGGTCATCGAGCCCTCAGACAGTCCCTGGGCCAGCCCTGTCGTACTGGTCCCCAAAGCAGCTGCCCCCGGCACCACACCCGAACTCCGGTTCTGCGTCGACTACCGGGGCTTGAATGCGGTCACCAGAACAGACGCGCACCCCATCCCCCAGGCAGATGAACTAGTCGACCGAATGGGAGCTGCCCGCTACCTCAGCATCTTCGACTTGACAGCAGGCTATTGGCAGATCGGCCTCACACCCCGGGCGCAAGAACGTTCTGCCTTCTCCACCCCCGATGGCCATTACCATTTCACGGTCATGCCCTTCGGCATGAAGAATGCCCCAGCAACATTCCAACGGCTCGTCAATCAGGTCCTGGCGGGGCTCGAAGGATTCAGCGCCGCCTACCTAGACGACATCGCTGTATACAGCCACCATTGGACCGAGCACCTCCACCACCTCCGAGCAGTGCTGCAAGCCCTTCAGCGAGCTGGCCTCACGATCAAGGCCAGCAAGTGTCAAATTGGGCAAGGGTCTGTAACCTACCTCGGACACCAGGTGGGAAGCGGCCTAGTGGCCCCGCTACAGCTGAAAATTGCCGCCATCCAGGCCTGGCAGCCCCCCATCACCCAAACCGAGGTACGAGCCTTCCTGGGCCTCACGGGCTACTACCGAAGGTTCGTAAAAGACTATGGTACCATAGTGGGGCCCCTCACAGAACTCACGTCAAAGAACCAGCCCAAGAAAGTCACCTGGACCCCAGAGTGTCAAACTGCATTTGAACAATTAAAGGCCGCCATGTGTTCCGCCCCTGTGCTCCAGGCCCCAGACTACAGCCGGGAGTTCGTCGTCCAGACGGACGCCTCCGACCAGGGCATTGGGGCAGTCCTGTCTCAAGTGAACACCGAAGGCCTTGATCAACCGGTGGCCTTCATCAGCCGGAGACTCCTACCACGGGAGCAACGCTGGAGCACCATAGAGAGGGAAGCCTTCGCTGTGGTATGGGCCCTCAAGAAGCTCCGGCCCTACCTTTTCGGCACCCACTTCCGGGTGCAGACCGATCACCGACCCCTGCAATGGCTGATGCATATGCGGGGGGAGAACCCAAAGTTGCTACGCTGGTCCATCTCCTTGCAAGGTATGGACTTCACAGTCGAACACCGGCCTGGGCCAGATCACGCCAACGCGGATGGCCTGTCCCGGTTTTTCCGCCTCGACGAGGAGAGTCCCCAAGAGGATGGGTAACTCTCCCCGCCTTCAGCTGGGGGGGACGCATGTTGGACAGGCCACATGAAGGGCCGCTCTCCCCCGGCCCAACCAGGCCTGAGCCCAGTCCCGCAAGTACCACACACCACCATTGCACGTCCTCCGTCCCCTCAGGGACCCCTGCCCTCGAGCCTGCCGACCTCGAGGGTCCGATCCACTGCCGGCCCACGCGCCCAGCCTGGGGCGCCATCTTGGACACTCCACCACGAGGCCGCCTGGCCCCCGATCGACCTCAACCCTGGGCCTGGCCCGGCCTCAGACATTCCGGCACCACCCTCCACCCAGGAGGTGAGCGGGCTACTTGGCAAGTCCATGGGAGAAAGAGGTGCCAATGGCTCTCCCCCACCAAGTGCCGCTCGCCCATCGCCTCCCCGGGCGCTGGCTCCACCCCCCTGCTGGGTGTCTGGACTCCCCCATCCCGGACCTCCCGACCTCCAAGTGCGAGGGTCCGGACATCAAAGCACGCCAGCCCTATAACTGGGGCAGCTCCAGAGCAGGAAGGCAGTTGTATCTTGGAGTCGAGAGACGTAAAGAGGAACTCATCCTGGACGGACTACTGGCGCTGCCATAGCTCTGTCCTGTGCACCATCGTCCTGCCTGTTGGCGCTGCCACAGCCGTCGTAACCTTCATCCTTCATCGTCGTCGGGATCTGCTGGCGTGGCCGCGGACCGTTGTAACCGTCATCTTCCACCGGGACCTGCAGGCTCCGCCGCGGACCGTCGTCCTTCCTTCATCCATCTCGGGACCTGCTTGGCTCCTCCACGGCCCGATCATCTAGAACGCCGAGCTCGAGGATTGAGAGCTATTTTGTACTCATTGGTAACTAAGACTGTCCCGCTACCCCTTTCCTAAACCAGAGACTAGAACCGAGGGGACCCCTGAGTCCAGACCTCCTTGTATCCATCCTCGTAACCTAAGAATTGCCTATAAAGTCTCGTTAACCTTCAACCTTGTGTGGTGTCCGTCTGTGGGGGGGAAGTTACTTATCTGTACAGTCGTTGGAGACGGCTCTCCCTGGAGACCTCTCCCCGTAACCTCGGCCGACCCTCCCGGTCCGTCTAACAGTATCTTTTCTCGATCAAACCCAGGAAACAACTTATTTTCCTCTGCCTCAATCATTAGCATGGTCATTTTATACAAACTATCTTCATCTGGGGTTTGCAGTTCTATGCCATCCGGTGAACAATATATAGCACAGTTCATTTTCCACAAAATGTCTCATCCTAACAGATTTACGGGGCTACTATCACACACCACAAATCGATGCATGTCTTTGAAACTTCCAATCTCTATTTCAACTGGTTGTGTTAAGGAGGTTTTAATCTGTCTATTAGCTACACCTACAACTTGGATGCTCTCTCCCGAGAGAGGAAGATTTTGGACTTCCACTAATCTAACAGTAGAACGGGTAGCACCAGTGTCCACTAGGAAGGTTATTTCTACATCATTCACCTTTCCGTTCACAAATGGATCAGACTGATCTACCTCAAGAGTGGCTCCAAGCACACACTCCTCTCCCTCTCTCAGGCACCGTCAGAAGCTTTCATCCAACTCACTCTCGCCTTCCTCTTGTAACCAATACTGGGGACTCACATTCACTCTGGGCGATCGGTTTACCTGCTCGCCTCCGCAGAATCCTGTCTCTGCACTGTATCTCTGTTGATTTACACTGTGTGGAAGTGGCGGTTGTGGCACCTGATTTTGCTGAGTAACTATCTGCTGCTGTTGCGGTTGCTGTTGAATTAACTCATGCTGCACCTGTGGATTCAATGATGTATTTTCGGGATTAACTCTTGGTGGATACTTACACTCTTTCTTCCAGTGCCCTATCCTCCCGCATTTATGACAAGGAAACTTTTTCTTGATGTCTTCTGTACTTCCCACCAATTTTGTTTTGTTGAAATTTCCCTTAAAGTTTTCTTGACTTGCATCAGTATTTCTATTCTCCCATTGTGCCACTTGGTGTTCTGCTACCTTCACTTGTGCCCACATAGCTTTTTCCTTTAGCTTCTTTTGTTTAGCTTCAATTTCATCACTACAATACTTTGCCTGTCTCAATACTTTATCCACTGTACTCAACTGCCATCCTATTAAACTATGCCTGATCATATCTCCAATTTCTGGTCTTAACCAATATACACATCGATACACAAAATGACTCATGTCTTTCTCGCTCAGCTCCTCATATCCACTATATTGTTTAAACACCAACAACAGTCTTTCATAAATTGCATGTACAGATTCTTTCGATTCCTGTATAGTTCTGTCTAATTTAATCCAATCTGTTTCTTTTGGTGGAATTTTATTCTTCAAAAACACTATTACTTGTTCGTACTTTCGCATTACTTCAGGTGACGGAGCACCTGTTACTTTGTCTCATGGATATTCCTCCTTTGGCCAATTTACAGTTATCTGGCACTCAGTCCACAGATCTGCTGGTACAACTATGTCAAATAATCCATCCAGATCAACCCATAGTACTTTTGAAACTTTCACAAATCGATCTACTTGTCGATACCATTCTACTGGTTTTTCTCTTAATCTGGAGAAATCATTTGTAAAAGATAATATATCCCGTCTACTCTAGGGAACATGCAAGTAACCTCCTCCAGGTATTTCTCTCATAGGGAATTCATTTGCTACTGTCTCTTTTTCTCTCACAGGGAACGCTAATGTAGATTTATCACTAGCTTCTTCTTTCTTCTTTGCCGGTTTTATTCTCCACTTATTTACATCTCCCCATCTCCTTAGTAGTACAATTAACTCTTTTATTTGGGTTAACCTTCCTACAGTATTCATATTTTCAATGTCTTTTTCTGAAAAGTCTACTCTGTAGGATTTCTGCAATGTTTTATTCTTTGCGAATTCTACTTCAATTTCATTCGCTAATCCTTCCAATTGATCATGTACAGACTTCGCTTTCCATGTTATACTCTTACACATAAACATGAGTTCATCATCTTGGTATGCTTTTAATCTGTCTGATCCAATTGTTCCAATAATTAGTTCTTCCATATCAATTTTTAATCTTGCCACATCTAATACTTTAGGGTCATTTTCTTTTAATTTCAATGTTTTAAGCCAATCACTTAATTCTTGTTCTGATGGTCCTACAGGAATTTGTGTTAAATCTATTTTCTCAATGCTCTTTTCAGGTGTAGCAGAGTCAGATTCTGCTCCGGTTGCATATTTATAGGGTAAACTCTGATTAAAAGTTAAGTCAGGAGGGTTTACGTTACTTGCTCTCTTCATTTCTGACAAATCTGGATAAATATTTTCTTTTACCTTTTGCAAGCTTTGCTGCAAAGGGATTGTCAAACTTGGCTCTTTTATTCTTTGGTTTTCAAACACTGGGATTACTGGTCCTATCGTTACTGGGACTGTTACTGCTTCTATGTTTTTTGTAAGCTCTTGTACCTTTTCTGTCAATTCATTTGTAGATCGTATAAATTCAGCAGTACTTGTTTGTTCTTCAACTCGTTTTCCTACTCTATTTACACTTCCTCTTTCGTTATTTTGTTTGGGAGTACCGGTAAGTCTTGTTTCTGTCATTGAGGCATTTGGGTTATATCTCCTTTCTACTCTCTCTGGTATATCTCTAAAATTTGAAAATTGCCTTGGGGTTTCATTAATTCTATCTTCTACTGGTGGAGCATTAGGTGTGGCCCATAAAGAACCTGGTTGATATGGTGGCGGTCTCCTATTTAATATTTCTTCCAGTACAGCATCCTCTGATTTACCATCACCATAACTTTCTTTCGCTGTTTCCACATTTTTCCTCTTCTCTGTACATTTCCGCCCTTCATATTCATCCACTAATCTGACTGGATACATCCCATCACACATGTCAGATTTCTCCATTTGCGCATTCTACTCTCATGTGTCTCTCCCCATAATCCACGCAATCTACCCTTTGGTCTAATATATCTTCCCGACCTCTCTCTCTCCATTTCATGCATCTCATCCTCCCACTCAACTAGGGCTTCAAATTGAGTCGGTCTCGGTCTTGGTTCAAGCTTCATCATCCTTTCTCTCAAATTTCGCAAAACTGCCATATTAAAAGATCCTATTCTGGGAAAGCTAACGCACCATTATTCCTGGTATACCTTGCCTAATTCTCTAGCCAACACACATGTATGGTGACCATATTTTGACAACATATAGGAAGCAGGCGTCTTCTGCGGAGGAAGTAATTTTCCCTCTCTTGTTACTATCGCCTTGTCCTTTACAAATACATTTTTCAATTTCTTAAACCATGAAGGTTTTTCCTTTTTTTCTGTGTAATAGTAATCCATTTTCTGTAAATTCCCTGTCTTTCAAAAGATTGCGTACTCCTCTAATGCTGTTCCGTAACACCAACCTATCACAACGCGGTTTGCACTAGCGTACCAATTAGAACAAGATACGTCTCCTTAGTGCTTAAACAATAGTTTTGCTGCTTTCCTTGATGCACCAATCAGCTCTTACTCTGTCTTGGTCACGAGGACCAATCCCTGCGCAACACTTTTGACGTCAGTTCCTGCTCCGGCTTCTGCAGCTTCGACTGATCCCTCCTTTACAAGGTTTATCGAGAAGCCGTATTTACAAGATATACAACTGAATCGGTTAGTAACTTACACAAAACAACTCCGTTCGTCTGTTTCGCTAAATAAAGTGATAGAATTTTCTCAATCACACAAGTATTCTGTATTTTCAGTAGACAGCGCTTACCTCTTCTCTATCACAGAATTTTTACACTCGCCGATAAAGCAGCGGTTACCTCTACCTTTACCCTTCTCACAAGCTAGGGCTAAGCTCTATTACTCTCCCAGCAGTAAATTTTAAATCAGGATACGCAATGATCCCTGTACTTGAAAGCCAAGATTTTATAGGCTGGACTTGCTATGCATTTATCCTTTCACATGTACAGTCCCTAACTTGTGATGTGCGACGACACCACTTGTGATATACGACGATACCACTGTAGTATACGACGATACTACTTTTTGAAACAGACTATGCGATGTGCGACTTCACTTGCCACACTTCCTCTGCCTGCAGACAGAGGCACCAGCTTCATGCAATGCTCGGAAGCCTTTTCTGGACTACATATAACGTAATACGAACTCAACAGATGTTAGTCATAATTCTGTACATCAAAACCCTAATATAACACTTTATACATAATCCTAGCTAATTCTATAGCAAGCAATGCTCTGCTACCAAGCTTATTACTGATGCAGTGCTACTCCTGAAATATTTTCTAAAACGATATCACCTTTTCCTGAAGTACTAAATCATACATCTACTCATCAGTGGGGCCCATAACACTGCGAGTTACTCACAAAACACTTCCATCCAACTTCATGGATCGGTGAGATTCAAAGGAGAGCTGCTGTATCATAGCGGAGTGTCTAAATTAAAACTAAATATTTATACTATTCACACCTGCAGTTTAGATAAGTTTTACCATGGTTTTTATCAACATGGATCTGCTAGTAAAAAAATCAGGCGTAGGAAAATACAAGACCAGCTTAATTCTCCATTTATCTAATTTTTATTAAAAGCAAAATTTAGCATGTCTAACAGTTTATTCGCTTTATTTATTTTCTTTATTCAAAATTTTACTTTAAAGAAGAAAGTTTTATCTCAAACAATTATATTCATTTTATTTCAGAAATTCAGAAATCAACATTGTTATTTAGACATCAGAACACAAATATTAGCAAAAGACAGATAGTTCCCAAAATTAATTTTCTCCTAACTTTCCTAACTAATAACCTCATCTAAAGATCAGTTCTCACTCAAAGAAATAAAACATTTATTCAAGAATCTTACATCTCAGGAAAATCAACATACCGACAGCATCTCAGGAGGAAATCGAAAGAGAGCTTATTTCTTAAGGAAAATCATGACTTTTTATACCTTTTTCACTAGCCTTATCTATCTACAAAAGTAACTGTCACTACAAACTCAAGTTCTGATTGGACAATTTGAGGGTGGATGAGCATCACCTCATCGTTCTTATATTCAATTTCCGTAGCATCAGCTGAATTTTAAAGAGTCCTTTGTTTGAGAAAGTCTTTGGCCTAATCACATACTCGACTAGCTACTACTGGATCCTTTCCCAAGATCTGTAACTTAAATGTTCATTCTTTTGGCAGTCATCAGGACTTCCAGGGCAAGTCGTCCTTGAACTGCTTTCGTTCAGGCACAGGCAGCTCACATTCAATCTCGGCTTTGGGCTGCGCATACTCAGTTTATGTTCCATTCACCGTTAATAAAGCAGCCATCTTTTACTAGGCCTCACGGGCCAGAACGGGAACTATCATAGAAACAAACACAAATAAATGTGAATTATTGAAATATAGCCCTTCTGTTTACCTCCCCTCATATTAAGGTCTCCCCATTCGTTGTTACCTAGCAAAATAAGCAACACATATGCGTGATATACTCACTTATCTCCATGTTTTTGCCACAAAACCCATAAACAGAAAGCACATTTATGCCGCTTTGGATTAATTTAAAGCTTTGCATTAATAAACAACATGACGACATTACTGAATTAGTCAGTTATAGTTCTCCATGCAAGCAGGTTAGTATTCCCACGTGTATTTGTGTGTGCATTCTATACTATGTTGATTAGTCTTTCCAAACCACACAATTAATAAAGGTTACAGTTATGAGGAAATGACTTTACGAGGGGTATACAAAATGTTGTTTCTCCACCTCGCTCCATCAGGGGCTTTGGAAGATGGGGCGAGGTTGTAGCAGAAAGACATATGGTACAGAGAGATGGCATGGCTGGGGCAGTAAAGGGCCCTGCGTCAGTGCTAGTTGCAGCTATGTTAGAGTGGAGCGGAGAAGAGAACGACAGGGATGCCGAAGTATTAGATGAGGCGGTGTATTGTGGGAAGCTTTCGGAAGGGGTTGCCCGGTGGTCTGGTGGTGTGGCGGAGTTGCCATGGCAGGTGCCTGACCCAAGCACAACAGTCCTGACCTCTACCTTACAGGTACCAGAGCAACGCAGAGGATCGGACTCGGTAACGCTGGGGGCGGCTCAACAGCACAGAGGGGAAGAGTTGATTGGGACCTGTGTGGTTTGTCTGACATCGTCAAGGGACCCCTTCGTAGCTGACAGAAGAAGGTCTGGGATGGCCTTGTCGTTCCCATCGGCCAGAAGGTCTTAGACGGCTTCTGGCGCATTCAACACAATGGATAAGTGCGGAGCGATGGTAGAGCGGCATGGAGGGGTTATTTCAGCACCGCTGGACGCCGTACGTCACCCTCCAACTCCCCTTAATGTTTTGGTTCTCAGACATGACGTGGATGCGTGTCCCAGCTGGGGCAGAAAGGAGGACCCGCTGGGGGTCACAATGTTGGATTATGATGTTGAAGGCGAAGTGCGGGATGAGGAAGCTGGGAATGTTGCGGGGGTGGAGGCGCAACTAACATTTTGTCCATTGTATTGCAGGCCTAGGTGGAATGGCCAAATAAAGCCTTGGAGGTGAAAGCAGTACTACGGGCACTGTCCTTGGACCGAGGTAAGGATTGGCCCCTTAGTAGGGAGCAAATAATGGTGTTCATGGGTGTTGTTTTAGGAGACCTGCCGGGGTGACACCGGAGCGGCTGCTTAAAGGGAAGTACATTATTGACATTGGTGTGGGCATTGAAAGAGGACATGCAGACGCAAAAGGGGACCAAGGTCCCTCAGAACAAAATGGTGGAAGTAGCAGTGAGGTGACAGTTATTGAGGATGGGCAGTAGGAAAGGAAGAAAAGAAGGATGGGCTGGAGAGCAAAGAGCTTAAGATAAAGAGGTTTCCAGATATAGGAATGACAGAGCCGTTAGGGGCTCACCTCATGTTGGCCACAAAGGAGCGAATCTTGAAAGGAGAATATGTGGAAATGCTAAACTACTCCATATGGAAGTGCACTCTATAGAGGATTCGAAGGAGGAGGAATATGAGCTTGCAAAGGGGCCAAAAGTGCCCCTGACGATTGAGAATTGGACCGTGACATTTTTAATCAATGCCAGAGTTTACTGTAAGAAACATTCAGAGTGTTGCATTACCATTTTTAAATACATGAATGTGACACGGAGAGCCCAAATTGTGTGTGCGGAGGGGCAATATGACCAGGAATTTAGGGCATGCTTAGCATGGCACCCAGAGGCAATCTTGGGGGAATTGGATTTGAATCCTTGGCAGCACACCATGGGTGCAGCAAACCTGGGTAAGACTATTTTTACAGCAAGTGGTCTGCTAATACTTTACCAGCCCTTTCAGGGTCCCCCCCACCCGAGGGTGGTGGGTGTTGCAGCCAAAAGCCAGATGGGATCAGGGGCACATGCTGGGATTTTAAGGGATGTGCGTTTGTGAATACTGTACGTTTCACCACAAGAGCTCCATGTGTGGAGGCCGTCGCCCCCTCACCAGTTCCTTTGGAACAGGTAGTACCTATCAGGGACAAAGCACAATTCAATGGCAGTAGCACAGGCTGGACAGGGGTCACATCAGCAATTTTCTGGCAACCTGGAGAGGTAGAGGCGCACAGGGCATCTTGTGCAAAAAGCTCAGATGCCGGTTATACTTAACAGATTAGAGTACTGGTTGGGTTTTTACGGGCACACAGTAGAGGCGTAATCGCTGCAGGATGGTTTTAAATGGGGTGTCTGGTTCGGGTCCAAGGGTCCTCGGGTGCGACAGTGGGCTGATAACTTAAAGTCAGCAAAAGATTACAAAAAAGTGGTACAAGACAAGTTAGATCAGGACATTTCTGAAGTCAGGATGGCCAATGGAGGAGCTGATTGTCTTCCCAATATGAGTGGTTCCCATAAAAGAAACAGTGTCAGTTAAGACTACTTCTGCACTTGTCCTGGCAAACAGGTGGGTCAGTGAACAATTTCATTGCTGGAGGATGTGGTCTGGTGTCATACTCCTCAGTGTGCGTGGCCATTTCACTAGTGGTGATGGCGGGCCCAGGAGTACCGATGGCAAAATGTGACGTGAAGTCAACTTTTCGGCTGCTTCAGGTACATTCTGATATTTGTCAGCTTTTGGGCATACAATATGAAGGATATTGGTACATGGATAAATCCTTACTAATGGGGTGCTCAATTTCATGTGCTTTGTTTGAGGGCTTCAGCTAATTTCTGCAGTGGATGTTTACATGGCATACATGCCATAAACTGGTAACTCATTACCTGAATGATTTATTCTTTGTTGGGGCAACTGGCTCCAAAGACGGCCAGGCACTGCAGGTAAGCTTCTAAAAGCTCATGGATGATGTAACGGTGCTACTGGCACCAGAAAAACTGTGGGGTCCTCTACCAATGCTAATATTTTTGGTCATCGCAATTGATTCGGTTCGCATGGAGGCACGGTTGCCCAAACAAAAAATAACGAAAAGAAGCTAAGCTTGTTAATGTGCATGCTAGCAAGAGAAAAGGTGAAGGTGGGGGAAGTTCAAGTGCTGCTAGGCCACTTAACCTTGGTATGCAGGGTGGTGAGGTCAGGCAGGACTTCCTCTAGGTCGGTTCCGGCTTGCACTGTCTGGCCTCTCTCTACCTCATCATCATGCTCGGCTCACTGTGGAGGTGAAGGAGGATCTTCAAATGCAGTGTTTCTTCTTACAGTTGTTCAATGGGATTCCGTTAGTGCGGCACGATGACTTGCAATGAGATGTGCAAATCTTTTCAGAAGCAGCAGGTGGTCTGGGGTTTAGCTTATATTGGCAGGGCAGGTGGAACTCTGAGCCAAGGCCGAAACAATGAAGGAATGGTGGTAGAAGCATCGCCTTTCTGGAACTGTTTCTGCTGGTGGTCGGAGTGATTTTGTGAGGAGCAGAGTTAGCACACAAAAGGGTGCTGTTCCAAGTGGACAACATGTCAGTTGTAGAGGTGGTGAATAGGCAGTCTTCAGGGACTCTAGGGTTATGAAACTGCTGTGTTATTTCATTTTGGGCTGCCTGCAACATGATATTTCCCTCAGAGCGCAACATGTGCCTGGCGTGGACAGTGTTACATATATAGGAGTCCCAGTTGGAACAAAGTCTGGTACATAAAGAAAAACACTTTTGAAAAAATCAAAAAATTCAGTACTGTATTTGCAGAGAGATGTTTTTAATTCACATCCTCGGTTGTAGATTGGTTACATATACATTTCTCAAAACAGTACAGGTGTACTTGATTGCCCAAAGAGAGGCAAGGTGAAAGAGGCACAGGGGGGAAGGTAGTGAAGGTAGTGCGGGTATAGACAAGTTGCAAAAGGAATTGTGGGTGGTCATTCATACATTTTGAAAATGATACCACAGAGGCATATTCACATTGCCAATCAAGTAATTACTCTCAGCATTCATATTCCTATACCAACAAATTAACACAACCAAAAATGAGCTGTTGTTATTGGCTAGGTAACAGTAGTGTTATGGCGTGGACAGTGACATTGCTGATGCTTTGTCTCATTCAAAGTGGGGGAGATTCCGTGGGTTAGCCAAGGATGCTGACAGAGACCCTACACACCTGCCAGAAAATGTGTAGTTAGTAGGCAACGCTGGATGGTACAACTGGTGGTAGGAATGCTTACAGTCAGGCGCGGTTGGAGTTTTTAGCATCACGGACAAGGGGTTGGTTGTGGGCTACGAATGTGATTCTATTTCTTTTGGACTTAATAGAGTAGGGCGGATGTCGACTTGGGACCGTGCCCAGCCCGAGGGAAGCACCCACCCAGACCCGGGCTCAGGAAAGGGGCCATGGGAAGTGGTGATATGCTCTTCAACTGTGGAAACTAAAAAGGGAGACACAACTACCAATGAGAAACTCAGACAGCGCCCCGTAGGCGGCCAAAAATAAACTGGTGGGAGATGTGATCTACTTGTCAACTGTGGGTGTTACAATCATGAGAAAATTGGCAGGAATTGTCGTGTAGTTCCTAAAAATACATAGGTGCTGTGTGTTTGTTGGACAACATAAACTAAGGTATTGGATGTCTAGACTGATTCCGGACACCCCCACAGGATATGTCAGCTTATAGACAAGCTAGCTCACGGTGCCAACATAAGCCCCCTAACTTTACCAAGAGCGAATCGTTTCTGGCAACTATAAAACAGGACAACCCTTAACCCTTCAGGGATGGTAGAAACAGTGCAATACATTTTGCTCAGTCAATCGTGCTTACTTAGTCTCAGAGAGATACACAGAATAAACGTTGCAGTCTTTTTCAATAAGCATTTATTGAACCAGCATCATTCTAGTATAAAACATGTTTGCTGCGACTATTATTAGAGCAAATGGAAAAGATTACAAGCGCCAACAGAGTAAATAGGAGGTAGAATTCTACCATGGTGCTAAAACAGTGAATATATGCAGGCATATAAACAAGACAGTAATCAAGCGTACTCCTACAATGCAGACCTAGCATGTATGTGGTATTAAAGCCAAGAATCCTCTAGGAAAGGGCCAAAGCTGTTACCTGATGGGAGAAAATGAAGAACCCCATCTGGGTCACGAGTTGGACACCCCGCAAGGGATTTCAGACCTCTGCGTGTTGAAGCTTCAGCATGCAGGGACCTCATTGTCTTGTGTCAGCGTGGAAGCGTCTCCTCTGGTTACCTACTGAAGTTGCAGTTCTTTTATACCGCAAAGATAGCCTTGGGGTTCCTACCACAATGGATATGTTGTGAGTAAAATTATGTAAAGGAGGCAAAATCAATAACTGCAATTATGTAAAGTAGCTCTGTCACCCTAGGATGAAAGATAGCGATTACTTTTGTACAGAGTATGTTAATCCAGTTATGTACATCATGTGCAGGGGATTTTACTTAGAATCCTCATGCATAACAAATTAGGCTAGTTTCAAGGAAATCAATCAACATTTATTCTGCACATAACTTGGTAAAAGGTCAGTGATAGAAACGTTATGCAGAGCAAGGTTGTACAAATGTAAGTAAAAGGTTGCTTTGCTAATTAGGCCTACGTTGGGAACATAAAGAATCACATTTATGGGGAAGTTGTTCTGGGGGCATGGTTTATCAGCAGGTGAACTGGGCACAAGATACTTGAATGCTGAGCGCAGGAGAAGGGGTGTGTGGACAGATCAGGAGGCTGTTAACATGAAATTGGCGTGAAAAGGTTTTATGGCAGTTGCCAGAGGTGTGCATGGTTGTGTCGGAGGCATGCCTGTTCTCAGTCCTTAAGTCATGGATGTTCTTTGACACTTTGAAGGTGTCAGATTTGCTGGGTGGTAGGGTGGGGGAGGAGTGCTGTGGAAGATGTGTCATGGAGGGATAAGGCACAGGAAACTTGGCTTAGTAGCTCAAAAACAGATCAAAGAGCACAGGTGTGTAACAGATTCTGGCATGGTTTTTCGTCACAGGTCTGGGTCCAGCAGCCACACGGTGTCAGTTGCTATCTATGTTTCGTAAGGCAGTTGGCCGTTTAGGTATCCCCGGGGGATTATGGAACCTACTCTTTCTGAATTAGCATGGCCTTGGAGGTGGGTAATAGAGTATGGGGGCGCAAATGCATTACACATTTGGTGCTCTGGTCCTCTGAGTGTTATAGGTGCTATGTGCAAGTTTTGGGGATGATGGAAGTGCACCAGGGTGGGCTGTGTGAAATGTTTACTGCTGTTTTTCTTTCATTCCATATTCAGTGGCAGGTCCAGCGTCAGAGGATGTGGCCATTTGGGTGGTGGGACTCTCCTTCAAGTGGGCGGAAATACAAGCATGTCAAAGGGGTTTTGGGGTCATTTTAGATTTTGATATGGATCGGTTTCCCATCACTTCGGAAGGAAAAGGGGGTATTCATTGGAGGGAATTATTTCAGCGTTTGAATGGGATGATGGTGGGCAGTAGGTGCCCAGATGTATTGATTATCCGCTTGGGGGAGAATGATCTCGTGAGGAAGAAGGGTATAGTTCTGATGAGGAATATGAAAAAGGACATGTTGCACATCAAGGCGAATAGGTTTGGTTGCTTTGTTTTATGGACTGAGTTCATGCCGTGAAGGATATAGAAGGGGTCGTGCTAGCCTGTGGTATTTCCAGTGCACACGGGAAGGTGAATTGGGACATGTCCCGTTATTGCAGGGAGTCTGTATTTTGCTGCGTCCGCCATTCAGTTATTACCTTTGAGGCCAGCAAATTCTTTAGGGGGACAGAATGTATTTATCGCACATCAGGATGAATGTATATTTGTTGGAGCTGAGGGAGGTTTTGTCAAGGACCCTTAACATTAGGAGCCTTAGGGCCATTCTCGACGGACACGCTGTTGGGGGGAGGGGTGGGGGGAATGAAAGTTAGGAGCTTCAATTTGTTCTGGGTGGCGGTGCCCTGGAGAAACTTCCAGGAGTTGTCAGAGGTTTGGTTGGCGTTGCCAGTTGTTGAACCATGTGCAAAGGGAGGGTAGGCTGGGAGTTCAAGGTTCATTTTAGGACGTTTGGTTCCTTACAGGTTAATTCAGGCAGTCAAGGCTGTACAAGAAATATAAAGTTGGAAATGTTGAAATTCATGACAATTAAGTGAGATAGCTATGTGGTGGGCATGTGGGAGGCATAGGGGTGGGGGCTGTGTTAGCTCACTTGAATGTATAGTTAGGTTTAGTTTTGTAAGCTGGTTTGCCAGGAAAAGTTGTGATGTGCATGTGTTTCAATAAAGCAGCCTTTTGCAAACAAAGTGGTCAGTCTTTGTGCCTCTCCCCTCTCTCTATCATGAGAGGTTTGTGGGGCAGCCGACTACTGGGAGGTCTGCCCCCCACCCCCGTCGAATGGGGACGGTGTTGCAGTCCAAGACTGCCATTTTCTGTTGGGCTACTTGTGTAGTCCAATATAGCCCCCAACTATATAAAGGTGGTAGTTTGGCTCCCTGCCACCATTTAAGGTTCAGGTGACTGGTGCCAGAGAGTTAGTAGTGGCTTTTTCCCCTCTCGCCCATCCCTTTATCTCTAGTTTTGGGGTGTGCGATCCAGAGATTCCATATATTCGGGCCTGTTGTTGAGACAGGGGTACAAGTGTTATGATGTGTACCCTGTTGTGTGGAACAGATGGCTAACGGGCCCTGAAAAGTTTTGCAGAACTGTCAGAAGTTTGGCTGGCATTGCCAGTTGTTGAACCATCATGTGCAAAGGGAGAGTAGGCAGGTAGTTCAAGGTTCCTTTTAGGACGTTTGGTTGCTCACAGGCTAATACAGGCAGTCAAAGGCAGTATGGAAAAATGTCGGAGGGATGGTCGGAAGCAGAAGCGAGGAGGCCGTATAGGGTGAAAGCTGAGACTTTTATTAAAGATAAAATTATACTTTGGGAAAAAAGAATAGTCCAGGCAAATAAAAATGTGGGTGGTTGAAGGCTTGTCTGCTGGCACCAGGTCACTGTAGAAGACTTCTTCCGCCTTTAGGGGAACTTGATGGTTGCTCACCCCCTGTGGGTTGGTCCGGAAACCTATTATGGGTTTCCACTGCTGTGCTGGGCAGGAAACCTATTACGGGCTTCCACTGCTGGGCTGGGCAGAAAACTATTACGGGTTTCCACTGCTGGGCTGGGATCCTGGAGTAGGCTCAAAATAAAAGAAATCAGCGGTCAGAATTTGTTGTCAGTTGTTTTAGGTTACCATCACCAAAAACCATGTGAGAGGGAGAGGTTTGGAAGTGTGAAACCGACACTTAAATCGTCATAGAGGTTCATTGGGTATGGAAAGTATTAGGTCGGGTAAATATAGTGAGGATTGTTTTTAGTTCTAGGCTTGTTGGCAAAAAGGAGGGCGTGCACAGGATTTTAACCAAGTGGTCATATAGTAAGGTTGTGCTAGTGCTACCCATTCTTCCCGGTTTACCACACCACCCGTATCCTTCCCACCCCCTCCCTAAGCCCGTTCGCCCGCCACATATCGCAAAGAGCCACAATTCTCCTGTGTTGTGGCGGTTTGTACATCTTCCGGCATTCACCACTCTTCAGACCACGCCTCGGGGCTCTCCTCTTCGAATTCTTCCTTTCCGGCGTCAATGTTGCTCTCCTGCAGCTCCTGGGTCCCTCCGCAATCTTCTTCCGGGTTCTCTTTCGCTGACGCCCTTCTGTGTCATTGTCTTCCCTTTTCTGCCACTCCTGACCTCCTACTGTGTCTCCTGATTGGTCACCGAAGTTGCCTGTCCCTCCTCTCAGCCAGACTGCCTCCGAGTTACTTCTGACGTGAGGAGGGGAGAGTCAGCCATTAGCTGGTCCGGGTGTCTCATACTCTTCATTAAGGTAAGGAGTCCACTCCGTGTTTTGTGGGATATTACCATTACTAATGGGAAAGTGCCCGGTGTCTTCCTCACAGAAATATAAAGTTGGAAATGTTGAAACATACTGCAATTAAATCAGGTAGGTGCAGCGTAAGCATATGGGTGGCACCGTAGGGGTGGGGGTGGTGGTGGGGGCATTGGCTAGTTCACTTGGATGTATAGTTAGGTTTTAGTTTTGTAAGGCGGTTTTGCCAGGAAAAGTTGTGATGTGCACCTGTTTCAACAAAGGAGCATTTTTTACACAACAAAGTGGTCTGTCTTTGTGCTGCGTCCCTCTCTCCCAAGCTCCAGCTTTCCAAAATCTTCACAGCTGATTAATGTAAGTGGTCCTTCCATTGACCAAGGCAAGCCCTTTTTGCACCCGTCTGTGGCCTATTTTCATCGAGTGCAATGAGCCCTGGTCCTCCCACCCCTGGGACCCACCGTTCTTTTAACTCCAGCTGCCTCTTACTGACATAACGTTCTTCTTTGCTGCCTGCAAGTTCTTTTGTACTCTCCCATGCCCACTATGATGTGTGTAGCTTCAGGGGGGTATTTGGGGTGTTACACCCCGCAAAACAATGTATTCTATGGCAAATAGTTTGGTAGAGGTGCTTTTAGTCTGTTTGGTGAGGTGTCTGTCAGATTTCGCTCTAGATTTTTACATAGGCACACAGACACAACACACATAAACCCTCTCTTTCTTGTCGCTGACTTAAAACTTGGTTAGTTTGAAAATAATTGTGGTTTAAGTAACCCTAACAATCTGCACTACTCCCTCTTTCCACTGCCGCTTAAGCCAATACATTTTAAGCCTGCGTAAATGTTGGGAAATCTGAAGCTCACCCCCCCATTCTTACTGACCAAGCTACGACCTTGTCCATTACTCACCACTTCTGCACAGACGTGCATGCAACACCCCACCCTCTCACATGGACCAGCCATCAAACACACAACACTTCGCACAACATGGCACACTCTAATGCTTGCTCCTCAACACCCGCTTTCTCACCAAACACACTACGGAGATTTGGGACATGCTCCATGTCTAAGCCACGGACTTGACGTTTCTCGCGAAACATGGCTGAACCAAGCATCAGCATCTGACATCTCAGGCATCTATCTCTACTACAAGATCGACAGTGAGCACAAGCAAGGAGGCGGAGTTGTCATCATCTTTAAGGATGCCATTAGCTGCACCACCTCCAAGGACACATGTACCAGCAACACGGAACATCTGATGTTTAAACTTTACTTCACAGCCAACTTCACCTTGTGTGGAACCCTTATCTACAGACCTCTAGGACCATGCTCCCACTGCGCCAACACCATATCGGAATTTGTCGCTCCCCTCATCTTCCACCTGAAAGACCGTGCTGGCCCAAAGTCAACACGCTAGTGGAGTGGCATCATGTGGAGTATGCATGGTGTGGTAGTGCACTGCCATTACATCAACACATTTTCAATTGAAAAGACCATTACATATGCACCGAAATATGGTTTTACTGCACACAAATGATAATGTGTGCAAATGTCATCACCTAGCCTATTGATGTGTTTTGATCGTATTCAAATATTTGTTTCCACTACACTTGAGAATTACAAAAAAAGTGCTTTATTTGTACAAATTCTGAAATATCCTGAAACATCAGCGCAGTTCATTTTTTTGTGTGCTAGAAAAAACATACTAAACCCTCTACTCTTATATGGGTACTCAGCATGATTATCACAGACATTCGCTCACTTTGAAGTCACAGAAAGGAAAATAAAAAACAAGCTCCCTGGAAGAGAAAGCCTGGCATCTGCCCTCTGTCTTTGAATGTACAGCGAATGTGATAAGACAAGAACATGATTTAAAGGCCTGTTTACAGAAAGCAAATTTGTGGAAGAATACAGTAAACGCGGTTTGGGCAACTGGAGGGATGAACTCAATCTGGACAGCCTAAAACAAATAAATCCAGCAAATAGAAAGCTGGTACATATGAGCTACAAACCACAAAGCCACTGGTAAGCAACAGACAGAATGTATTCCTAGGTCAACTTTCTGAAAGTCCCCAAGATAAAATGACAGTGATACAGAGACAAGCGGCTGGAAGGTCTGAAGGCCGTAGGCCGAAAATGTCATTTTGCTGATTTTATAGAGTACCTGGACTCTCATTGAATCAACTAGTTAAGACAATATCTTTTTATTCATGTTTTAAAATGCGCTCTGGTCAGCTTAAAGTCTTTGCAGAGTGCACTATGCAAGGAAAACATCAAAATAATATGGAATTCAATTAAAAACTGCACAACTCTGCCTATTTGTCATATAGTTACATCTTAGTCGCCGTTTATCAGCTCTTCGTTATCAATAAACTTAATTTCTTTTTGATTTCAAGTAACATACACACAAATAAGGAGTTACTTTTAAAGCAACAGGTTCTTGGGCCCCAAACATAGCACAACGCAGGGAGAAGTTTTCACAGGCGGTTGGTTCATTATTTAGTCTTCCATCACCACCAGGTTGACAGGCTTTTGGGCCCACTGATCAAGATTTACACCTCTCATTGTGTCCCAGTGGCTTCTTATGGGGCGGTTATCTTGGACATAGGCGAGTGTGTGGCCATTGAAACAGAGCAAACCAGAGAGCATCCTTTACCACAACGTTTTCACAACCAAAAGCAATTACAACTCATTTTTTACATTGTAATTACTTCTACCACTCAAGTCTTTAACAAGCAAGTGTTTACAACGTATGTGGTAAGTAGTTTATATATTTTAAAGGGTAATTAAAAAGGTTTTTTTGGAGTGTCTCCCCCCAAAATATAAAATGTTAAAATATTAGCTAACCTGTAAACGACATAAATGTAATTTGTTGTATTAATATTAATGTGTAACTATTTAACAGTAGGTGGCAGTGCTAGACTGTGACTGGATGTTATACTAATCAATCAATCAATCAATCAATCATGGCATTTGTATAGCGTGCTACTCACCCGGAAAGGTCTCAAGGCGCTGGGGGGATGGTCCGTTTATTGCTCGAAAAGCCAGGTCTTGAGTTGCTTTCTAAAGGAGAGGTGGCCCTGGGTTCGCCGGAGGTGGATTGGGAGGGAGTTCCATGTCTTGGCTGCCAGGTAGGAGAAGGATCTTCCTCCGACGGTGGCTCTGCGGATGCGTGGAACGGCGGCGAGGGCGAGGCTGGCCGACCGTAGTTGGCGGGTGGGCGTGTAGAAGGTTAGGCGGTTGTTGAGGTACTTGGGGCCCAGGTCGTGGAGAGCCTTGTGTGCGTAGGTGAGGAGTCTGAACGTGATCCTCTTGCTGACAGGGAGCCAGTGCAAGTCTCTCAGGTGGCCGGAGATGTGGCTGTGTCGGGGGATGTCCAGGACGAGTCGTGCGGAGGTGTTCTGGATGTGTTGGAGTCTTTTCTGAAGTTTGGCTGTGGTTCCGGCATAGAGGGTGTTTCCGTAGTCCAGTCGGCTGGTGACGAGTGCCTGAGTGACCGTCTTCCTCGTTTTGGTGGGGATCCATCTGAAGATCTTTCGGAGCATGCGCAGGGTGTTGAAGCACGATGATGATACGGCGTTGACTTATCTGGTCATCGAGAGGGAGGAGTCCAGGATGAAGCCCAGGTTGCGTGCTTGGTCCCTTGGCTTGGGAGTGGTGCCCAGGGCAGGGGGCCACCAGGAGTCATCCCAGGCGGAGGGCGTTGACCCCAGGATGAGGACTTCTGTCTTGTCTGAGTTCAGTTTCAGGCGGCTGTTCTTCATCCACTCGGCGACGTCTTTCATCCCTTCGTGCAGGATGGTTCTGGCGGTGGCGGGGTCGTTGGTGAGGGAGAGGATCAGCTGGGTGTCGTCGGCATAGGAGATGATGTTGAGGTTGTGTTTGCGTGTGATGGCTGCGAGGGGGCTCATGTAGACGTTGAAGAGGGTGGGGCTGAGCGAGGATCCCTGTGGTACGCCGCAGATGACTTCGGTGGCCTCGGATCTGAACGGGGGGAGGCGGACTCTCTGGGTTCTTCCGGCGAGGAACAAGATGATCCACTCCAGTGCCTTCTCTTGGATTCCGATGTTGCTGAGGTGCTGCACTAGGGTGCGGTGGCAGACCATGTCGAACTCTGCGGAGAGGTCCAGGAGGATGAGGGCCGCTGTTTCTCCGTTGTCGAGCAGGAATCTGATGTTGTCAGTGGCTGCAATGAGGGTGGTCTCGGGCTGTGGTTGGCTCGGAAGCCGGACTGTGAGTGGTCGAGGGATCCGTTCGTCTCGAGGAAGGCGGCAAGCTGTCTGTTGACGGTCTTCTCGATGACTTTTGCAGGAAAAGGGAGGAGCGAGATGGGGCGGAAGTTCTTGAGGTCGGTGGGGTCCGCTGTAACCTAACAGTAAGCGTGGTAAAAATATGCGTGGAAGTAGATTGTGTGGTGAAGGTATGTGAAATGTGAGTGAATGTGAACTCCTGGTAGTGGTATGTGTTGTGAAATATGCATAGTAAAAACGTGTGTGGTGAATGAATGTGTGGTGATGATGTCATACAACCGAGGAAAACTGCTTCTGTAGGAAGATACTGTGCGCCCCCAGCTCAACACTTAGGGGTTGATTAGGATGGCGGACGGAAACGCGTTCCGTCCGCCATGGTCGCGGGAAAAATACTCCCGACCGCTCTGCGGATAATCCGCGGTAGCGATTAGGATATAACTGACAGCAAACACTGACCGCGGCGGACGGATCACATCAAACACCGACCGCGGTGGATTGATCACATGAAAGACCGCCACAGGCGGACGGTACAACATAAATTCCCTACGCCCCAGACGCAAACACCGGGGAAACAGGGCCAACCGCCGCACGACCTGCGGAGTGTCCGGCCGCACGATTAGGATAACCCCACAATCCCTACGGAACTCACCAGCTCCCACGACCGCCGCAGAATCATCGAAAAACAGAGCATGACTGTGGAAGGACCAAACGAACATCACCCCTGCCGTCAAACCGATTCAAAAATGGCAGACGGAAGTAAATAGAAAACAAACAAAACAGGACACCCACCCACCTGAAACACCCACCACCAAAAACTACACGCCCCAAGCCCCCCCAACACAAACAAGAGCACCCAAGTCACCACACCCACAGAACACCTGACTGCCAATAACCATTGGGACACAATAACCACACAGAGTATAAAAGGAATCCCTCCCATTACCACAATCCTTTGCATCACAGCACAGCTGGAAGAAAGAGGCAGAATAGCACAAACAGCAGACACACACAAACACACATACAACCTGCACACCAGCACACCCACCACACAAACCCCCACAACACCATCCCTACATACCACACACCTGCACACCCCACCCCACACCACCCACACCAAGCACATCACACACCATGGCACCCAAGAAAAACCCCAAGTTCACAGACACTGAGTTGAAGGTCATGGTGGATGAAATCATCCGTGTCGAACCACATCTATTCGGCAACCTAGTCCAGCAGACCACCTTGGCTACCAAAACCAACACGTGGAACAGGATAGTGACCAGAGTGAATGCTTCAGGCACCGTGCCACGCACCAAACATGGGAACCAGAGGCGGTGGCACGACCTCAAGGCAAGGGTGAAAGGCATCAGGGCCAAGAACCACCTGCGGGCACACCACACTGGCGGCGGCACTCCCCCGGAGCTCATACCATTTGCCGAATGGGAGGAGAAGGTGCTGGGCATACTGCACCCTGAGAGCCTGGAAGGAATAGAAGAGGGACTTGAGGCTGGTAAGTACAAACCAATGACCACTATCACACAGCACTACAACTCCCAACAGGCTCCCATGTCTTCATGGAGTGTGGGGGTGGGTGGGGGAGGGTGTGGGGGTAGGTCCAGCACTACAACTCCCAACAGGCCCCCATGTTCACAGCGAGGGTAGGGGTGGGTGGGGGAATAGGTCCAGCACTACAACTCCCAACAGGCCCCCATGTTCACAGGGAGGGCGGGGAAGGGTGGGGGGCGGGAGTTGCTCCAGCACTACAACTCCCAACAGGCGCCCATGTTCACAGGGAGGGTGGGGAAGGGTGGGGGGGGGACAGGCCCAGCACTACAACTCCCAACAGGCCCCCATGTCTACAGGGAGGGTGGGGGGGTTGGTCCAGCACGACATCTCCCAACAGGCCCCCATGTCTACAGGGGGGTGGGGGGGGGATTGGTCCAGCACTACAACTCCCAACAGGCCCCCATGTCTACATGGAGGGGGGGTAGGTCCAGCACTACAACTCCCAACAGGCCCCCATGTTCACAGGGAGGGTGGGAGGTAGATCCAGCACTACAACTCCCAACAGGCCCCCACGTCTACAGGGAGGGTGGGGGTGGGTGGGGGGGTTGGTCCAGCACTACAACTCCCAACAGGCCCCCATGTCTACAGGGAGGGTGGGGGGTTGGTCCAGCACAACAACTCTCAACAGGCCCCCATGTCTACAGGGAGGGTGGGGGGGTTGGTCCAGCACTACAACTCCCAACAGGCCCCCATGTCTACAGGGAGGGGGGGTAAGTCCAGCACTACAAATCCCAACAGGCCCCCATGTTCACAGGGAGGGTGGGGGGTAGGTCCAGCACTACAACTCCCAACAGGCCCCCACGTCTACAGGGAGGGTGGGGGTGGGTGGGGGGGTTGGTCCAGCACTACAACTCCCAACAGGCCCCCATGTCTACAGGGAGGGTGGGGGGGGTTGGTCCAGCACAACAACTCCCAACATGCCCCCATGTCTAAAGGGAGGGTGGGGGGGTTGGTCCAGCACTACAACTCCCAACAGGCCCCCATGCCTACAGGGAGGGGGGGGTAGGTCCAGCACTACAACTCCCAACAGGCCCCCATGTTCACAGGGAGGGTTGGGGGGTAGGTCCAGCACTACAACTCCCAACAGGCCCCCATGACTACAGGGAGGGTGGGGAAGGGTGGGGGGGTAGGTCCAGCACTACAACTCCAACAGGCCCCCACGTCTACAGGGAGAGTGGGGGTGGGTGGGGTGCTTGGTCCAGCACTACAACTCCCGCCAGGCCCCCATGTTCACAGGGAGGGTGGGGGGGGGGGGGTAGGTCCAGCACTACAACTCCCAACAGGCCCCCACGTCTACAGGGAGGGTGGGGATGGGTGGGGGGGTTGGTCCAGCACTACAACTCCCAACAGGCCCCCATGTTCACAGGGAGGGTGGGGGGGGGTAGGTCTAGCACTACAACTCCCAACAGGCCCCCATGTTCGCAGGGAGGGTGGTGGTGGGTAGGGGTCCAGCACTACAACTCCCAACAGGTCCCCATGTTCACAGGGAGAGTGGTGGTGGGAGTGGGTCCAGCACTACAACTCCCAACAGGCCCCCATGTTCACAGGGAGGGTGGTGGTGGGTGTGGGTCCAGCACTACAATTCCCAACAGGCCCCCATGTTCACAGGGAGGGTGGTGGTGGGTATGGGTCCAGCACTACAACTACCAACAGGCCCCCATGTCCCATCCCAGAGCTAGATGGAGTCCGCCTACCGTGTGCTGACCACTGCATCTCCCTCTTCAAACTTACATGTAGGTAGCCATCTTCACATGGTCACCATCCAATAGCAGGACAGGCCCACACATATCTAAGTATTGTCTCCCCACCTCCACACCACCATAATGCCCAGTACTGTGTAACACACCAATTTGATGACACCAACAACCATGTCCTCACTCCCTACAAAATAGAAATGTAACAACAACAAACCTGTCATGTCCACCGCATTGATTTCTATATTCTTGTCCCTCAGGTGACCGAGACTTGACAGGAGAAACTAGCAACCGCAGCACCAGTCGCCCCCTCACACCCTGGACTCTCAGGTGATGATCCCGTGGACACCTCGGGTGCGGAGAACGATGCGGGCCCAACTACACTCCCAGGGCCATCAGGCTCCCAGGACATCCCTGCCTCCACCACCTTGAACACTAGACCAACAGCAACTACTGCCAGTGTGACCTGTGCAGCTACCACCACCACCACCACTCCTGCCACTGCCATCCTGCCTGACCCATCGGACGATGATGGACCATCAACATCACAGGCTAGCAGGGAGAGTAGATGGGTAAGGACACAGGTGACGGCACAGGCCACAAACAGGAGTGCAGCTGTAAGGCGAGGCCGTGAACAACACCCAGCCCATCCTGGGACAGAGACACTGGATGCCATTGCCAGAGTGGAAGCCTCCTACGAGCGGTCGCAGGCACAGGCCGATCGTGCACACCAAGACTCCATAGACACCTGCCAGCTGTTGCGGTCCGTGGACACCCGATTGGGACAAATTGTTGACATCATGGGGCAGCAAACAGCTCTTGAGGGAGTGGTTATCCCTTACCACACCACCTCCCCCTCCCCCAAGTGGCCTGCGGGACAGGGCACCAACACCACCTCCCCCTCCCCCAAGTGGCCAGCGGGACAGGGCACCAACACCACCGCCACCATCACCTGAGGCCACTGACAGGGAGGTGGTCCCAGAACAACCTGCCCCTACAGCTGGCACCGCTCTGGCTCCAAGACGGAGGGGCCGCCCGATGCTGGATCCAGCTGACAGCAGTGTCAATGCACCATCCACCCACTCATAGAGGGGCCGCCACTAACTTCATCCTTCCTTGAGCCCGGCATTCACTCTGCGAACTATCTTGCACCACAATGCCAAGCATTGGCACATGTCTGTTGGACTAGGTGTACATCACACAATGTGGTGTCCCCACAGTGTTTTTATCTGACATGACCTTCAACTCTCACTTCCCCACCAACACCTATTTGTAAATATGAACAAACAGTAATCCACACCCTTTAAATAAACACCATGTAAACACTCAATGCTGTGTGACCTCCATGTTTCAATCAAAGGTTCGTCTTAGTACTTGTCATTACCAGGTGCAGGTATCAATGTACTTGAGAATCATGTCTCTGTGGGAGTGACATAGGGATAATGAGAGAACAACAAGCACAGGTCAGGAAACTGAATCAAAACCATCACACCACACCATACAGCAACATCCCACAAACCACACTCATCACAAATTAAGCGGATCACAGGACACACATCAGGGAGCTTTGGACGTACACCATCTCCCACACCCATTTGCAAACAGAACATACCAGAACAGGCACCATCCACACACCACATCCACACATCACCAGCGAACATACATCACGCTTTGAACACCAGCACAAGAGGTAGTTACTCACATTCAAGTAAAGTATTGAGCAATGAGCTGACACCTCTGGTCCACACCTGCTTCCTCCCCACTCTCCTCATCACTGGACATGGGTGGTATGGGAGGCGGAGCAACCTGTTGGTCTGCAGGGTCCATGATCAGTGCAATGTTATTGCGTAAGGCCAGGTTGTGGAGCATGCAGCAGGCAACCACGATTTTGCATACTTTGTATGGCAGGCCCCCCCCGGTTTTATCAAGGCAGCGAAACCTAGACTTCAGCAGTCCAAATGTACGTTCCACAACCTAACGTGTCCTCCCATGGGCCTCATTGTAGAGTATTTCTCCTGGGGCAGTTGGATTCCGTAGGGGGCTCAGCAGCCACGGTCGGTTTGGGTACCCAGAGTCGCCTAGGTGGGGGGATGACAGACACATACATTATTACCAGGATTGGTGGGAACAGCATGGCACACATACCACACAGTAGTCAACACAGCACATGCACCTACAAGCCACGCTCATTCTTGACGCAAATTAGCCATCAGTTGGGGGACAATGCTGCTCCGCAGGATGTGGGTGTCATGTGCGGACCCTGGAAATCTTGCACACACATGGGAGATGATGTTGTCAGCCAGGCACACCACTTGCACATTTATAGAGTGGTAGTGCTTCCTGTTACGATAGACGGCTTCACGTGCCTGGGGTGGAATCAGACCAATATGTTGTGCCGCCATCATCTTTGCTGTGGGTGTAATTGCTCCTGGATATGGCCTGCATGGCTGCAAATGAGGTGACAATTGGCCTACAAGGTCCTGCAACCTCCGTCTGTTTAGCCGGAATTTGCGGATTAACTCCTCTTCAACCATGTCCTCCAGCACAGTCTATTGTGGATGCACATTTGGAGCCCTCCTGTGTGGGAGTAGATGGGAGCAGATGTCAATTGACCAACAACGCACAGCTGGGCCACACCATCACATCTTGACCAACACAATACAAATTATACATGTTGCAGACAATGATTGTATGTGTGACGTGACCAAAATATAAGGCACTACAGCTGACTACACACACAATGTGCACCAACAAAAAACATCCGGTGTGCAAAAATGTTGAATGTTACGTGCAGACATGTTGAAAGAACGGCCAACATAACATGACTGATTGCCCAAGTGTGGAGAACACACAACACGAACATGGACCACACTCTCCTTGTCATCATGCACCCATGACCCCACCTACAATGCTCTGCATCCTCACATGACAGGCATGGGCATACAACATGCGACACACAGACGCATACCCAGTATGCATGTATACCACCATCAATGCGACTTGCACACACAAACCACACACTCACGACAGCTTCTGGATGTGGGTACACAGCCGTGATGTACTGTGTAGGTGTGTACCAATAGAAACGTGTGACCTCAAAACCAAGACGTAAACACATAGCCATGCACATCTGACGCAACTTGGGCTCACATCACTGGCCTATGTTCAACACTCGCAAGGTCAATAGTATGGCCACACATATAAACAATGGACATAACTGATACACGTGTACATGGGCCATTGACATGACAATGATTACTGAAGTATTCCGGACATGTCCTGACACACATGTACAACTATGAACATTACATGTGTGCGGAGACATGCATTGTGTGTACACACGACATCCGGGTACGCCTTCCCCCAACACATAAGATGATCCTTGATACTGCAATAGTGCATTACATTTGCTGAGTTGACAAGGACCATCACGGTCACACACCACAAACCGCATGTGCGCACTACCGCGACGGTGCATCATTTGAAAATCATTACTCACTGGCATCGCAATGGCAGAGCACACATTCCGTGTGGGCGGGGCAGGCTAACACATACATTTGAATGGACAAGTCGAAATGCCAGTTGGTATTCCCCCTTACAGTCACATAGCAGCACCCACCGCAGACCCCCGGGCCTGGCCGCTCACCCACCGCTGGGTGCGGGCAGTGGTTGACCGCTGTGTGCAGGCGGTGGCTGACCGTCCTGTGTAGTGATATCAGCCTGGCATGGTTGCCCCTGGCAGCTCACCCACCGCCGGGTGCGGGCGGTGGGTGACCACCAGGTGTGGGTGACCACGGGGTGCGGGCGGTGGGTGACCACCGGGTGCGGGTGGTGGGTGACTGCAGGGTGGGGGCGGTGGGTGACCGCAGGGTGGGGGCGGTGGGTGACCGCCCTGTGTAGGGATATCAGCCTGGCATTGTTGCCCCTGGCTGCTCACCCACCGCCGGGTTCGGGCTGTGGTTGACCACCGTGTGCAGTTGGTGGTTGACCTCCGTGTGCAGGTGGTGAGTGACATCGGGGTGCGGGCGGTGGGTGACCACCCTGTGTAGTGATATCAGCCTGGCATGGTTGCCCCTGGCCGCTCACCCACCGCCGGGTGCAGGCGGTGGGTGGCTGCCGGGTGCGGGCGGTGGGTGACCGCGGGGTGCGGGCGGTGGGTGACTGCGGGGTGTGGGTGGTGGGTGATGGCGGGGTGCGGGCGGTGGGTGACTGTGGGGTGTGGGCAGTGGGTGACCGCGGGGTGCGGGCGGTGCATGACCGCCTTGTGTAGTGTTATCAGCCTGGCATGGTTGCCCGTGGCCGCTCAGCCACCGCCGGGTGCAGGCGGTGGGTGACCGCCGGGTGCAGGCGGTGGGTGACCGCAGAATTGTAATTCTATATTTTCTGACTAAATCCATTTTTTTATGTATTTGATTATTTGTGTTTCAATTTCAATAAACTTTATTTTGCTGAATAAAACCATAAATGTGCACAGTGCAGAAACAAACAATGCATGTTAAAACAAACAGTGAGGAATCAAAATGTTTGAAATTGTCACAAAGCACCCTAAGGGACTAAGGCTACTTCCTGCTAAGAGCAAATAAAACCACTGAACATCAAAACCCCCTAAAACCTCCTACAAGGAATTGAAATAAAAACGGTTCATCATGCCGTGTAAGGAACCAAAAGCTAGCAGAATTTATTTATAGGCCAAAGGACATACTGATGTGGTAAAATAAATGTGTTAAAAGCACACAAACAGTGCTTGTCAGTAAAATAACATTAAAGGCAGCGCATGGAGCGGAGAGAACTACTTAGTCAAGGTGCGTGAAGCACCTCGAACAGACCTCAGCACGCAGAGATGAGCTAACATAGAGAAGTGCTGACGTGATGGAATAAATTGGTTAAAAACATATAATCAGTGCGTGTCAGTAAAATCACACTACACTCAAAGCAGCAAGCAGCATCGGGGCAATTGCGGTAGAAATCATTATTATTTAGGGTGCATCAGGCGCGCAACGCCTGGGCTCAAAGTGCTTCAGCAACCCAACCATTCTTTGCATAAGCCAGCCAGGGTATTGACAGGCCTTAATCAAATGCTAAGAAGTCACTGATTACATCCTTTGTAAGGACAACTTCCTCCGTTTTCCACATAGACAAGCCAAAGCACGCGAGGGCGGGGGGGGGGGGGGGTGTGCAGGGGCGGAATTTGTCAATCATATATCATAGGCCCAACTCATTGTGGTGGATTAAGGGGGTCATTAGGATGGCGGACGGAAGGACATCCGCCGGCATGAAGTAGGCGGAAAATGCCTTTTTTCAGTCCGCCAGCCGCAGCCAGTCCGTCCGCCACATTAGGATGGGAAGCACTGTCAAATTTACGGACGCCGCGGAAGAACAAGCACCGCCGAGGAAATACAGCCGGCCCCGCGGCAGATGTAAACAACCGGAGACACCGCCGTACGGAATGGCGTCTCCGACCATCCACATAATTATGATATCGGATAAGACACAGCAAATCGCAGCGGAAAAACCACCAGCCTGAACACGACGGATTCACCACAGCGGAGAGGCAAAACATTGCAGAGAGATACCCACCACAGGCAGATCTCCGTCATGGACCCTGCTCTGAACGCATTTCTGATCCTCTTCGTGCTCCACCACCACCAAGTCATGGACCGTCGCCGACGACGACGCAGGTACGCAAACACAACAATCGCTGCCGGAAGGGGAGTACCTGCCGGGGCTGTGACGTGGGGAGGGGGGAGGTGCATGTTGGGGAAACAGCATTTACGATACCACCAATATATCAAGTCAACGGAGACAACCAGGAATGACAAACAGAAACCACTACACACAAATACATTGATTTTATTGCACATATTAGTAAATAACTCCTAGAGTAAGCAGGAGCATGGGCACTGGATACAACAGAAAAGGTACATCTGAGGTAGCACATGAGAGGGCACAATGCAGCATCCTAACAGCAACAGGGCAGTGTTCGTAACAGAGCAGGTACATCAGAGGCAGCACATGAGAGGGCACAATGCAGCATCCTAACAGCAACAGGGCAGTGTACATAACAGAGCAGGTACATCTGAGGCAGCACATGAGAGGGGCACAGAGCATCAACAGTCCATGGCAAGGCACAGAGCAGGTACATCAGAGGCAGCACATGAGAGGGCACAATGCAGCATCCTAACACCAAAAAGGGCAGTGTTCGCAACAGAGCAGGTACATCAGAGGCAGCACATGAGAGGACATAATGCAGCATCCTAACAGCAACAGGGCAGTGTTCACAACAGAGCAGCTACATCAGAGGCAGCACATGAGAGGGGCCAAGTGCCTCAACAGTCCATGGCACACAGCAGGGACATCAGTGGCAGCACATGAGAGGGGCCAAGTGCATCAACAGTCCATGGCACACAGCAGGGACATCAGTGGCAGCACATGAGAGGGGCCAAGTGCATCAACAGTCCATGGCACACAGCAGGGACACCAGTGGCAGCACATGAGAGGTGCCAAGTGCATCAACAGTCCATGGCAAGGCACAGAGCAGGTACATCAGAGGCAGCACATGAGAGGGCACAATGCAGCATCCTAACAGCAACAGGGCAGTGTTCGTAACAAGCAGGTACATCAGAGGCAGCACATGAGAGGGCATAATGCAGCATCCTAACAGCAACAGGGCAGTGTTCACAACAGAGCAGCTACATCAGAGGCAGCACATGAGAGGGGCCAAGTGCCTCAACAGTCCATGACACACAGCAGGGACATCAGTGGCAGCACATGAGGGGGGCCAGATGCATCAACAGTCCATGGCACACAGCAGGGACATCAGTGGCAGCACATGAGAGGGGCCAAGTGCATCAACAGTCCATGGCACACAGCAGGGACACCAGTGGCAGCACATGAGAGGTGCCAAGTACATCAACAGTCCATGGCAAGGCACAGAGCAGGTACACCAGAGGCAGCACATGAGAGGGCACAATGCAGCATCATAACAGCAACAGGCCAGTGTTTGTAACAGAGCAGGTACATCTGAGGCAGCACATGAGAGGGGATAAGTGCATCAACAGTCCATGGCAAAGAACAGGTACATCTGATGCAGCACATGAGAGGGGCACAGAGCATCAACAGTCCATGGCAAAGAACAGGTACGTCTGAGGCAGCACATGAGAGGGGCACAGGTTATCAACAGTCCATGGCAAAGAACAGGTACATCTGATGCAGCACATGAGAGGGGCACAGAGCATCAACAGTCCATGGCAAAGAACAGGTACATCTGAGGCAGCACATGAGAGGCCACAATGCAGCATCCTAACAGCAACAGGGCAGTGTTCATGTCAGAGCAGCTACATCAGAGGCAGCACATGAGAGGGGTTAAGTGCCTCAACAGTCCAAGGCACACAGCAGGGACATCAGTGGCAGCACATGAGAGGGGCCAAGTGCATCAACAGTCCATGGCACACAGCAGGGACACCAGTGGCAGCACATGAGAGGTGCAAAGTGCATCAACAGTCCATGGCACACAGCAGGGACACCAGTGGCAGCACATGAGAAGGGCCAAGTGCATCAACAGTCCATAGCAAGGCACAGAGCAGGTACATCAGAGGCAGCACACGAGAGGGCACAATGCAGCATCATAACAGCAACAGGCCAGTGTTCGTAACAGAGCAGGTACATCTGAGGCAGCACATGAGAGGGGCCAAGTGCATCAACAGTCCATGGCACACGGCAGGGACATCAGAGGCAGCACATGAGAGGCCACAATGCAGCATCCTAACAGCAACAGGGCAGTGTTCATAACAGAGCAGCTACATCAGAGACAGCACAAGGACGTGTGTCAAGCGGCCCGTCCCATGGACATTAATAATGCAAGAGTGGTTACAATGGACTATCTACACACCAAGTACAATGACATGTGAGTGATGGGAACTACACCTCACAGCACAGAATCTGGTGGACTGCTCGACCTAGTAGCCTCGGACACAGTGGCAGGATCTGATACCGGATTGGGAGACACAGCCATAGCTCTAGTGACTGACACATGAGCCATAGACCCAGACACACTGCCAGCACCAAAAACAGGAGTGTGGGACACAGCCACAGCTCTAGTGACTGACACATGACCCATAGACCCAGACACACTGCCAGCACCAGATACAGGAGTGTGAGACACATCCACAGCTGTAGTGACTGACACATGAGCCATAGACCCAGACGCACTGCCAGCACAAGAAACAGGAGTGTGGGACACAGCCACAGATGTAGTAACTGACACATGAGCCATAGACCCAGACACACTGCCAGCACCAGATACAGGAATTGTGAGACACAGCCACAGCTCTAGTGACTGACACATGAGCCATAGACCCAGACACACTGCCAGGACATGACCGTGCACAGTGACCAACAAATACCATGCCAGCATCTGAGACATGAGAGTGGCGAACACACACATTGGTAGTACCTGAAACAGGAGAGAGCACAACTGACACAGTGCTACTACATGAGGCATGACAGCGAACAACAGACACAGTGCCACTATCTGACACATGAGAGTGAACTGCAGATGACACACTAGGACCACTGAAATGATGATCCACAGGGCTGTATGGGCCAGGAGTCAGGGTGGCTCTGGGAGCTGGGGACAGCTGTACTTGAGCGACATCGGGGTGGGCAGGTGTCACGGGTGTGTGTCTCTGTTTATTTGGGATATGGAAGGGCACCCTGGACATGACTGGACTGGTAAGTGGTGTGGCCTCATCATGAATATCACCCATCAAAGGTGGATCATGTGCTGGTGGGGGTCTGCTCTCTGGGGACTTGCTGGACCCTGCTTGACGTTTGCTGTGGCCCTGCCTTCTGCCCTCTGCCCTCTGCATCATGTGTAATGGGTGATGCAACAACAGTGTACTCCTTCCTCTGCTTCTGCGGGGTGTGGATGGGAGTAGAGGTATGGGGGGACTCCACCGCTGACACATGTGTTTTACGTTCCTTCTCCAACATCAGCCTCAGGGCATGCAGGGGTGATGTATGCCTGTCCTTGATGGAGCTCGTGTCCATGGGAGAACCCTTGGCCCTGGGAGGTACCTTGCCTGTAGGATGTGTCCTGTCTCTGGAATGTGCCTGATCCGTGGGCGGTGCCCTGTTCCTGGGAGTTGGTTTGTCCTTTGTAGTGTCCCGGTCCATTGTAGTGTCCCTTTCCTTTGCAGTGTCCTTGCCCTTGGGAGTGTCCCTGGCCTTGGGAGGTGCCCTTTCCTTTGCAGTGTCCTTGTCCTTTGCAGTGTCCCTGGCCTTGGGAGGTGCCCTTTCCTTTGCAGTTTACTTGTCCTTGGGAGTGTCCCTGGCCTTGGGAGGGGTCCTTTCCTTTGCAGTGTCCTTGTCTTTTGCAGTGTCCTTGGCCTTGAGAGGTGCCCTTGCCTTTGGAGTACCTTTGAAGTACCTTTGGAGGGGGATGCCTGTGTTACATGTGAATCCCTGTCCCCCAACACCCCTTGAGTATCCTGTGTGTCAACTCCAGGGTAGCTGATGTTGTGGTCTGTGAAAGATTTCCCTGTCCTAGGGGATGGTGTCTGTGCCCTCTGTGCCCTGCCTTGCTGCCTGTGGCTGCTTCTAGTGCAATATCCCGAAAATGAGGCCTGCTCTGAAATGTCACTCTCCACTGAGACATCAAGTGGTGTGGATGGGGAACTGAAGTAGAACCTTGTCTCTGCGACTTTTGAATGGCTGTAGACACTGTGTTGGATAACGACTGAACTGTTCTGTGGAGACCAGCAACATCGCCATGCATCCCCTCCATGAATGCTACCACCTGCCCCAACTTCCTATCAGAGTCTAGGAATGCATTGATCATGTTGGTCTGCCCTACACACAGCTGTCGCAGCAGATCAACCGCCTCAGCACAAAGGGCACTTTGTGTCACAGGGGCAGGGGCAGTGGTACCTGCATCAAAGGCCACTCTGCTCCCACTACTCTGGCGAGCACGAGCAGTACTTGTTGCAGTTGGTGGCAGTGTTGGCCCTGTGTGCTGTGTACCGACTGAAGGTGTAGATTGCCCACTCCCTGTGTCTACCAACAGTGCGGACTCACCAACACTGTCTGAAGATGAGGACGAAGGTGTCTCCACATGTGAGTCCTCAGGGACAGTCCTGTCCCCCTCTCCGGGGCTTCTCTCTCCAGTCTCAGTGTGCGTGTGTGTTATTTCGGATTCTGATGCATTCCCACCACTGAGCTCTGTCGTTTGTGGGTCAGTGGCCTCGGCCAAAGGTGAAAGAGAGAAAAGAGGTATACGTACGTGCCACACTCACGTACTGAAAATTGCAAAACCAAAACACCTTGACTGGTGACCAACATGTAGCCCCCACCCTGCACAAGAACCACCCCTACCAGACATCATCATGTCAAAGAACCGGGGGTGCCTGTGAAACATGTACATCTAACAGGGCAAGTGCATGAAGACCACCACACATGTGTTGCCATGAGAACACAGACCTCAAGGGCATGTTCTGGGACCCTGCACTACAATGCCACTGGTATGTCCACCTGGCTGACATGAATGCCAACGCACACTTTGATAAAGACACCAACATGCTATTGCATACGCGGCGATCCAGGCTGCGAACGTGTTGTTGGTTGGGAAATTGCTCAACATTTTAATTCTCTCGCTGCTGACTCTAATTGCATGCCTGAATAACATTACTGAAATAGGAATATGTACTTTGTGTAAGTTTTGCTTCGCTGATTTTAATAGCACAATTCTTTTTAAAACTTGAAACTGACACGCCGTCATTTAAATATTCCTGCTTCTCCTACCTGCATTTCATTTGCCTCGTGGTCCCGGTCCGCCCCGGCTCTGTGCCGTTTGTTGCGGAGGGCCAGCTCGAGGAGCGCTACTTCCTGGCAGCTACCACACTTCCGCCCTGCACCGGAAACCCGCAGGTTAGCGGTCTAGCGCTGCCGAGCATCTTCTCTACATAACTCCCGCTTCTAGCCCCAAGGCCATTGACATACGCGGCGATCCAGGCTGCGAACGTGTTGTTGGTTGGGAAATTGCTCAACATTTTAATTCTCTCGCTGCTGACTCTAATTGCATGCCTGAATAACATTACTGAAATAGGAATATGTACTTTGTGTAAGTTTTGCTTCGCTGATTTTAATAGCACAATTCTTTTTAAAACTTGAAACTGACACGCCGTCATTTAAATATTCCTGCTTCTCCTACCTGCATTTCATTTGCCTCGTGGTCCCGTTCCGCCCCGGCTCTGTGCCGTTTGTTGCGGAGGGCCAGCTCGAGGAGCGCTACTTCCTGGCAGCTACCACACTTCCGCCCTGCACCGGAAACCCGCAGGTTAGCGGTCTAGCGCTGCCGAGCATCTTCTCTACATAACTCCCGCTTCTAGCCCCAAGGCCATTGACATACGCGGCGATCCAGGCTGCGAACGTGTTGTTGGTTGGGAAATTGCTCAACATTTTAATTCTCTCGCTGCTGACTCTAATTGCATGCCTGAATAACATTACTGAAATAGGAATATGTACTTTGTGTAAGTTTTGCTTCGCTGATTTTAATAGCACAATTCTTTTTAAAACTTGAAACTGACACGCCGTCATTTAAATATTCCTGCTTCTCCTACCTGCATTTCATTTGCCTCGTGGTCCCGGTCCGCCCCGGCTCTGTACCGTTTGTTGCGGAGGGCCAGCTCGAGGAGCGCTACTTCCTGGCAGCTACCACACTTCCGCCCTGCACCGGAAACCCGCAGGTTAGCGGTCTAGCGCTCCCTCACCTCCACTACTTAATGGCGGTATGGAGGAAGCGCAGCGGACGAGCGCAGCGGGAGCGCCGACTTCGCGCCGAAGTCGCGCATAAGTCAAGCCCGTCTGCGCCCGTCCGCGGCCGACCAGGCCCAGGGCCATATCATAATGCCCAACCCCACTCTTACTCCTCCGCCGAGCTCCTGAGTCTTATGTCCTCTGGACCCATTCCCGCCCGCACTGTCAGAGCGGCTCAGGCATGTGGCATTTTTATACCTTCTGACTACTCGCCACTTGTTTCATGTCACGATCCGTCTCCCTCTGTCCCACAGATCTCCTCTTCTTTGTCAATTATCTACCTCAACACCCGTTCCCTCGTCCGCCATCAGCTCGAGATCTTCCAACTTCTACATCAGAGCTCCATCGACATTCTTCTCCTAGCGGAAACATGGATCACTGAAGATTCAGCCCCCGATATTCTCGCTGCACTCCCTATGGGATATTACATCTTGCACGCCAATCGGCCCGCTGGGAAGGCCGGTGGCGGAGTGGCGGCTATCATCCGCTCGGAGCATATCTTCTCTGATATTACGCTGACCCCTATTCCTAAAACTGAATACCTGGCACTACAATTTTCCTCCCCTAAATCATCTTTCGTTTGTGTCCTGGCATATAGACCCCCCGATTCTATGCCCACCTTCCCCCAATTATTCAGCGATGCTATCGCTCAATTAGCAATTAACCATGCCAACATCATGGTGATTGGAGACTTTAATTACTGGCCAGGCGATGCCCATGAAAGCCAATCATCGGTGGACTTCACAGACTTCCTAATAGGAATGAATCTTTCCCAATGCATCCACACCCCCACCCATCAAAAAGGTCATATCCTTGACCAACTCTGGACATCTAATCTAGATATCTCACTTCCTTCAGTTTTCCCTTGCTCCTGGTCTGACCATTATTTCATCTCCTTTCACCTACATCTGCATACTCTGTGTCCGCCTCTCTGCACAAAAAACATCATGGCTCGCAACTGGAAAAGGGCCAATCTACCTGAGTTTCATGATTCCCTAGCCTCAACCGCACCCACGTCTCTGACCTCACTAGAGAATCAGGCGGTTAAACTCGAGGACTGGCTGCGTCAGGCTAGTGATAAAGCTGCCCCTCTTAAAAGAATCAATGCAAAACGCCCCCACGACGCACAACGTTGGTTTACGGACCAACTCAAAGCAGAAAAATTAACCCTCCGGCAAACTGAACGCCGCTGGCGGCGTCATTACGACCCACAGCTCAAAATCATATATAACGCAACTCTTAAATCTTATAAACAATCTATCCTGGCTGCCAAGACGGCATATTTTTCACAAAAAATCTTGGACTCTAACAATAAAACGAAAGACATTTTCTCTATCGTGAATGAGCTCTCCCGGCCAGATAGAGTCTCTCCCCAACCCCAGCCGACTCAAACCCTCTGTGACTCACTTAACTCTTACTTCATAGAGAAAATCACCACAATAAAAAACAATATTCCGACTCCGGCATCTCCTACTCCTCTTCCTCTTCCCCCCACTAATACCAGTATCCTGACTGAGTTCCCACCTATATCCCAACAAGAGTTTGTCTCTCTCCTTCATAAAGTCAGATCGGGATCCCCCAACGACTGCTGTCCCCCGCAGATCTTGAAAGACGCCTTTCTTGCATGCCCAGGCCCCCCTTTAGCTTTACTAAACAACTCCCTCGCTACCGGAATGGTTCCATCTTTTTTCAAACAAGCTGCAGTTTTACCCATATTAAAGAAACCCAATGCAGACCCATCTATTCTCAGCAATTACAGGCCCATCTCCCTCCTTCCCTACCTAGGAAAGATCTTGGAGACCTACGTTACCCGCTGCCTGAGCTCTTTTATAGAGAAATCTTTCTTCTTAGATCCTCAACAAGCGGGTTTCAGACCCCTCCACTCCACCGAGGCGGTCATAGTAGCAGTCATGGACACTCTCAGGAAGGGCGCTGACAAAAACATCCATCAAGCCCTCGTCCTTTTGGATCTTTCAGCGGCGTTCGACACGGTCGATCACACCATCTTGATCGACCGTGTCCACAACGCCGGCATCCAGGGATTAGCCCTCGACTGGCTCAGATCTTTCCTGCACCAACGCTCTCAGTCCGTTCACCTTTCCACCTTCTCTGCACCCTACATTTCTCTTCCCTGTGGTGTTCCTCAGGGCTCTGCACTCTCCCCTCTTCTTTTTAATTTGTACCTCCAACCCCTGTTAGCCTCCCTCCACAACTCCCCGGTCACAATCTTTAACTATGCGGACGATCTCCAGTTAATTTTTCCTATAGATTCCCTCCCCTCCTCCCGCTTGAATTTCCAGGCCACTATGCTGACCATTGCGGAGTGGATGTACCACAGTCACTTAAAGTTGAACCCTACCAAAACTGAGCTCGTTTTGGTAGGAGGCCCAAACCATCCTTGGAATTCCACCTTTTGGCCAACATCTCTGGGGACTGCTCCCACACCTGTGAGCTCAGTCAAAAGCCTGGGGGTGATCATTTCAGAAGATCTATCCATGAGACCGCAAATCAACGCGGTCACCTCTGCTTGCTTTTTCCACCTCAGGCGGATCCGCAAGATCAGCAGATTTCTCACCAAAGAAGCCCTGACCCAAGTTGTTATTGTGCTTATCACCTCCAGGCTTGATTATGCCAACACTCTCTATGCAGGAATCCCTGCATGTCACCTCCACCGACTGCAGCTGGTGCAAAATCAGGCCGCCCGCCTGATCTTCCGCCAGCCCAAACATCAGCACGTCACTCCCCTCCTCCGTAGTTTACATTGGCTCCCTCTTTCTAAACGCTGCACCTTCAAACTGGCATGCACAACTTATAAGGCCCTCTCGGATGCAGCCCCTGCGTTCATCTCTTCGGCCCTATCCCGTCACCTCCCTTCTAGAGCCCTTCGCTCAGCAGCACAAAATCTCCTTGTTGTTCCCAAATTTAAAAGAAAGAAGCATGGCGGCCTGAGCTTCTCTGTCCTGGCTCCTTCCACCTGGAACTCCATGCCACTTTCCCTCCGCCTCTGCCAAAATTATGACTGTTTTCGCAGACTGCTGAAAACGCTGCTTTTCCAATCCGCATATGTATAACCCTCTCACTCTGGATCACGTTATCTGTCAATGAGCGCCAAGAAACCTACGGTGATAGAGCGCGTTATAAATAATTTTAACGTAACGTAACGTAACGTAACGTATGCAGCACAACATACACAACGGATGTCACTACTGCGTCTGAGCATCAATACATGCATGCACTCACAAGTCACAAACACATTCAGTGTGCTTACCACTAGTTTGCTGCTGATCCCCTCTCAACCGGGCGGACAGGTCAGGATGCGTCACTGCAATGATACGGAGCATCAGAGGGGTCATGGTGCGTCGTGCAAGCCGGGATGAACGTGGAATCTGCCCCAGTGTTATTTCCGCCACATTCTTGCTGAGCCTGGAGATGTCGTCCCAGCGCTTGTGGCAGTGTGTATGTCGCCTATTGCACACCCCCACTGCCCGTACATCACGTGCTATGGTCCTTCACACGGCCATGCGAAGGTGCAGCTTGACCTACCATGATGGGAGACAAAAGGGGAAAGTCAGTGGACATTTGGCCATTCACACAGATAGGAGCAACACGTATCCTTTAGCAGCCATGCACAGTACAGCACATGTTAAGGGCCCACAGCACACCACCAAGATTGCAGAAGCCAGGAGTCAGTGACCACCTCATGCACAGCAACATGTCCCCCACTGAACTTACCACCTGTCCGGGGGCACCGTAGAGCGGGTCATAGTGGCGGAACACACCGTCCACAAGGACATCCAGCTCCGCTGCGGTGAAGGGACGAGACCGGATCCCTCGCACTCTCGACATGGCAGGGTCCCGGACTGTGGCACAACAGCAGCAGTTGGTGGATTGGTCAGCAGCAGCATGTAGAGGTGATGGGTGCAGGCAGCAGTTGGTGGATTGGTCAGCAGCAGCAGGTAGAGGTGATGGGTGCAGGCAGCAGTGGCTGGAAGTAGTGGATGTGTGCTTCAGAGATTCACACATATATAGGGCCCTGAGCTGATATCAGTGGCACATGTCTGCAGCAATTGGTTTTCCCGGGCTGCCTCTTTCAAAAAGAGCCAATGACTGGCCCTGCTGTGGCGGTGCACGGCTTCCGCTATTTTTTTAATTCGCTTACGCGCCCTGCGTTACCTGTTTCCATTGGCTACATGTGCACAGACTGTCACGGTCACACACCGGCAACCGCATGTGCGCGCTACCGCGAGTGTGCATCAATTGAAATTCAACAGTCACTGGCGTCGCAATGGCGGAGCACGCATTCCGCAGGGGCGCGGCAGGCTAACACATACATTTGAATGTGCAAGTGGGAATGGCAGTTGGTACACCCCCTTACAGTCACATTGCAGCACCCACCGCAGACCGCCGGGCCTGGCCGCTCAACCACCGCTGGGTGCTGATGGTTGTTGACCGCCGTGTGCAGGTGGTGGTTGACCCCGTGTACAGGCGGTGGGTGACCGCCCTGTGTAGTGGTATCAGCCTGGCATGGGTGCCCCTGGCCGCTCACCCACCGCCGTGTGCAGGCATCACATCGGCAATTTTCTGGCAACCTGGGGAGGTAGAGGGAATCTGGTGCAAAAAGCTCTTACTCCGGTTATACTTAACAGGTTAGATTACTGGTTGTTTTTTTACGGGCTCACAGTAGAGGCGTAGTTGCTGCAGGATGGTTTTAAATGGGGTTTCTCGTTAGGGTGAGGGTCCTTGGGTGCGACAGTGGTCTGATACCTTAAGGTCAGCAAAAGATTACAAAAAAGTGGAACAAGAGAAGTTAGATAAGGACATTTCTGAAGTCAGGATGGCCAATGGAGGAGCTGATTGTCTCCCCAATATGAGTGGTTCCCAAAAAGGAACAGGGTCAGTTTAGACTGCTTTTGCACTTGTCCTGGCAAGAAGGTGGGTCGGTGAACAATTACATTGCTGGAGGATGTTGACTTGGTGTCATACTCCTCGGTGTGTGTTGCCATTTCACTAGTGGTGATGGCGGGCCCAGGTGCACCGATGGCAAAATGTGACGTGAAGTCAACTCTTTTGCTGCTTCAGGTACATCCTGATATTTTTCAGATTTTGGGTATACAATATGAAGAATATTGGTACATGGATAAATCCTTACCAATGGGGTGATCAATTTCATGTGCTTTGTTTGAGGGCTTCAGCTAATTTCTACAGTGGCTGTTTACATGGCATGCGGGCCATAAACTGGTTACTCGCTACCTGAATGATTTCTTCATTGTTGGGGCAACTGGCTCCACAGACTGCCAGGCACTGCAGGTAAGCTTCTAAGAGCTCATGGGTGACTTAACTGTGCTACTGGCTCCAGAAAAATGGTGGGGCCCTCTAACAGTGTTATTATTCTTGGTCATCGCAATTGATTCAGTTTGCATGGAGGCACGGTTGCTCCAAAAAAATAACGAAAATAACCTAAGCTTGTTAATGTGCATGCTAGCAAGAGGAAAGGTGAAGGTGAGGGAATTTCAGGTGCTTCTAGGCCATTTAACCTTTGTATGCAGGGTGGTGAGGTCAGGCAGGACTTTCTCTAGGAGGTTGGGGTTTGCACTGTCTGGCCTCTCTCTACCACATCATCATTCTCGGCTCACTGTGGGTGTGAAGGAGGATCTTCGAATGCAGTGTTTCTTCCTACAGTCATTCAATGGAATTCCGTTAGTGCGGTATGATGACTTGCAATGAGATGTACAAATCTTTTTAGACGCAGCAGGTGGTCTGGGGTTTGGCTTATATTGGCAGTACAGGTGGTACCCTGAGCCAAGGCCAAAACAATAGAGGAATTGTGGCAGAAGCATCGCCTTTCTGGAACTGTTTCTGCTGGTGGTCGGAGTGACATTGTGGGGAGCAGAGTGAGCACACAAAAGGGGGCTGTTCCAAGAGGACAACATGTCAGTTGTAGAGGTGGTGAATAGGCAATCTTCAGGGACTCTAAGGTTATGAAACTGCTGTGTTTTTTCATTTTGGGCTTCCTGCGACATGATTTTTCCCTCAGAGCGCAATATGTGCCAGGCGTGGACAATGACATTGCTGATGTTTTGTCTCATTCAAAGTGGGGGAGATTCCGTGGGTTGGCCAAGGATGCTGACAGAGAACCTACACCCCTGCCAGAAAATGTGTGGTTGGTAGGCAACGCTGGATGGTACAACTGGTAGTAGGAATGCTTACAGTCAGGCATGGTTGGAATTTTTAGCATCAGGGACGCAGGGACTGGGGTAAAGTTGGTTGCGGGCTACGAATGTGATTCTGTTTCTTTTGGACTTAATAGAGTAGGGCTTGTTGGGTGTTACAATCATAGGAAAATTGGCAGGAATTGTCGTGTAGTTCCTAAAAATACATAGGAGCTGTGTGTTTTTTGGACAACATAAACAAAGGTATTTTTATGTCTAGACTGATTCCGGACACCCCCACAGGATATGTCAGCCTATAGACAAGCTAGCTCACAGTGCCACCGTAAGCCCCCTAACTTTACCAAGAGCGAATAGTTTCTGGCAACCATCAAACAGGACAACCCTTGACCCTTCAGGGATAGTGGACACAGTACAGTACATTTTGCTCAGTCAATCGTGCTTACTTCGTCTCAGGGAGGTACACAGAATAAACGGTGTAGTCTTTTTCAATAAGCATTTATTGAACCAGCATCATTCTAGTATTAAACATGTTTGCTGCGCCAATCATTAGAGCAAATGTAAAAGATTACAAGCGCCAACAGAGTAAAGAGGAGGAAGTCTACCATGGTACTAAAACAGTGAATATATGTAGGCATATAAACAAGGCAGAAATCAAGCGTGCTCCTACGATGCAGACCTAGCATGTATTTGGGTTTAAAGCCAAGGATCCCCTTGGAAAGGCCCAACACTATTACGTGATGGGAGAGAAGGAAGAACCCCATCTGGGTCACGAGTTGGACGCCCCGCAAGGGATGTCGGACCTCTGCGAGTTGAAGGGTCTTGTGTCAGCGTGAAAGTGTCTCCTCTGGTTACCTACTGAAGTTGCAGTTCTTTTATACCACAAAGATAGCCTTGGGGTTCCTACCACAATCGATATGTTGTGAGTACAATTATGTAAATGAGGCAAAATCAATAATTGCAATTATGTAAAGTAGCTCTGTCACCCTAGGATGAAGGATAGTGATTACTTGTATGTTAATCCAGTTATGTACATCATGTGCAGGGGATTTTACTTGGAATCCTCATGCATAACAAATGAGGTTAGTTTCAAAGAAACCAATCCACATTTATTCTGCACATAACTTGGTAAAAGGTCAGTGATAGAAATGTTATGCAGAGGAAGGTAGTACAAATGTAGGTAAAAGGTTGCTTTGCTAATTAGGCCTAAGTTGGTGATCGTAAAGAATCCTATTTATGGGGAAATTGTTCTGGGGGCATGGTTCATCAGTAGGTGAACTGGGCACAGGATGCTGGAATGTTGAGCGCAGTAGAAAGGGTGTGCGGACAGATCAGGAGGCTGTTAACATGAAATTGGCTTGACAAGGTTTTTACAGCATTTGCCAGAGGTGTGCATGGTTGTGTTGGAGGCATGCCTGTTCTCAGTCCTTAAGTCATGGATGTTCTTTGAAGCTTTGAGGGTGTCAGACTTGCTGGGTGGTAGGGTGGGGGAGGAGGGCTGTGGGAAGATGTGTCACGGAGGGATAAGGCACAGAAAATTTGGCTTAGTAGCCCAAAAACAGATCAAAGAGTGTAGGTGTGGAACAGATTCTGGCATGGTTTTTCATCACAGGTCTGGGTCCAGAGCCACAGGGTGTCAGTTGCTATCTATGTTTCGTAAGACAGTTGGCCGTTTAGGCATCCCCGGGGTATTATGGAACCTACTCTTTCTGAATTGGCATAGGTTCGGAGTAGGGGGAATAGAGTATGGGGACGCGAATGTATTACACATTTATTTTTAAGCCTTTATTAGGAGCCAAAGCAGTAAAACAGCACACAGCTTCTCGCCTACAACCTGAGACATCAGGCCGGCAGCCATAAAGAAGGGAAGTCAAAGGCAGGCACATACTTGAAACGGCATGGCAGTATAGTTAGACACAGCATGTCGCCTACAACCCCGTAGGGCCGGCCGCGATATAAATGAGGCACAGTCAGGTAAGGCATATATCATAGCAGTGGGAGAAGGCACACCGTATACAAGAAGAATGTAAATGGGGCTTCTTTTATCATTTTTTCAAAAACCAAACTGGGAACAATCCCACCCATAATGTACCACCATATCTTGTATGTGGATCAGAGAATTTGGAGGTGAGGCACCATAGAGTACTGCTGAATAGTAGGTGCGACCTGCGCCAGTATAAGTGTGGTCCGCACCAGGGAAATGCTTCTGGCTAACACGGGATAGGAGGGGAAGAGGGGGGGGAAAGGGAAGGGTACGAGGGAGCGGGGAGTGGGGGGGGAGAGGGGAGACATCATATGGTTAAGTCTGTGAGGTCAGTAGAGTGCCGGGGTCATGTGAATAATGCTATGTGTGATATCCTGGTGACGCGAGTATCGGGACGCAGAGCTGGTAGAGGCCGGGCAGCGGGAGTGGGCAAGGAGTATATGAGGACTATCCATGATTAGGAGGCAGGGGAGTATCGTAGGTCAGGGAGCCTGAGGGCACAGAGTGCAGGCAGGCCCGTCCACAGGATAGCAACCTGGGGAGGGAGGGAGGAAGGGAGGAAGGTGAGAGGGCGGCATGGGAGTAGGGCGGTCTGGGCAAGGACCAGGCAAGGGACAGAGGAGAAGGAGAGAGTGCTTCAGGTATCAGGATGGTCCTCGCTCTGGTGTCGGAGTAGATAGGCAGTGAGGGGCCCCCATATGTCCTTGGGACGTGACTTGTGTGGTAAGAGTTCGGCGTAATTGTGGAGGTGATCTTGCCAGGTAGACATCGTATTGAGCCAGACCTTGAATTTGGGAGCACGGCTTCTGCCCCATCTACATGCAACATGGCGTTTGGCCAACAGAAGGCCCAGCGCAAATTTTATTTTATGTGCTTTCAATGCCAGGACCGCATGCCCCAACAAGGCGGTCTTGGGGCAGGGGTCCAAATCGACCGCAACCATATCAGATAAAGCTCTAAAAATGGCATGCCAATATTCCGCTACTGCAGGGCAGGTCCACGCCAGATGGAAGAAGTCAGCCCCTCCCACCCCGCAACGGAGGCAGCGGTCATTATCACGCAGGCCAAGCCGGAATAATTTGGAAGGAGTGAAGTAAGTGCGGAGCAAGAATTTAGAGTGAATTAACCGTAAACGAGTATTACCGGTCACTGCGGTGGTATGCGAGCAGCTTTCCACCCACTGATCGTCAGAGAGCGGTGTGTCAAGGTCACCGTCCCATTCCCCGCGAACCTTGAGCAAGGGAGGCGATGGGGCAGGCTGGGCATGTTTATAAAGCAAGGACACCATGTGTTTAGGGGTGTCAATTTGTAAGAGCGAGTGCAAGGGGGGCAGGGTGTCCGGCTCATCAGGAAAGTTCAGAATGACTGCCCTGACATTCTGCCTTAATCGGACATAAAGGAGCGTGTGCATGACCGTGGGGGTGGTCTCCCCAAAGAACTGTGCCGAGGAACGGAACTGCCCCTGGAGGAAGAGATCTCCCCAGGTGTGGATCGCCAGTTTCTTAAGGAGTTTGCGCCCTATCTCGTCGCAGGTTACTGTCAATCTGGGGTCGTGTGCTAAAGGCATACATGGTGAGTATAAAAAGGTGACCTCCATGTGAGCCGCAATTCGGCGCCAAGCCTGGACAGTGCAGTCAACTGTAGTGGGGTCGCGGTCTGAGACTCTCGATTCGGTATAAAGATACCCTGATGGTTGTATAGGGCGCATATAACCATCTTCTACCGCCAGATGGGCCATGAAGGGAGGGGGATGTAGCCAGTACGCCACAAAGTGGGCCTGGGCACAATCATAATATCGCTGAAAGTTAGGGACATCGAACCCACCCTGATGATAGGGTAACATTAGCGTCTTTAAACTGATGCTAGCTTGTTTGCCACCCCATATCAGTCTCGACAGTTGGGAATTGAGGGCACGAAAGAAGTGGGAGCCCGGGCTATAAGGTATGTTGGTGAAAAGGTAGAGCAACTTGGGGAGAAGGACCATTTTTATAAGGGAAATGCGCCCTGCCATCGAAAGCGGGAGATGGATCCATTTGGTAATGTTGTCAGTTAATTTGTCAAGTACGGTGCCATAGTTAGCCCTGATGAGGGTCTCGCGATTGCGGGACACGACCACACCGAGGAACTTGATTTCCTCGGAATCCCATATCAGGGGATAGTCCAGGGGAAATTGCACGGTCTTATCTGTTAAGGGGAAGAGGGCAGACTTTGCCCAATTGATTTGAATTCCCGAAATAGCACCGAAATTAGTGATTTCGCATAGCAGGGGGTTGAGGTTGTCTTGTGGCTTGTGGACATATAGAGTTATATCGTCAGCATATAACGCTACTAGGAGCTTCCGCTCTGGGTATATAAGAGAGCGGTGGTTATGATGCTTTCGGAGTTTGGCGGCTCAATGGCTATCTCGAAAAGGACGGGGGAAAGGGGGCACCCTTGTCTGGTGCCTCTGTGGATGGGAAAGGGAGCAGATCTAGCCCCATTAAGGAGGACAGAAGCACACAGCTCACCATAAAGCAGCTTAATCCAGTCCAGGAAGCTGTAAGGGATCCCCATGTGTTCAAGGTGGGCAAATAGATAATCCCACTCAAGAGAATCAAATGCCTTAGTGGCGTCAAGAAACACAGCCGCAGCCTCGCACCTTGGATTAATATCTTGTAGTACAGCCTGGAGGGTACGTAGGTTATGGGAGGTCGCCCTATTGGGGACGAAACCCGCCTGGTCAGGGAGGACCAGGCATTCCATCAACTGGTTGAGGTGGGACGACAGTACTTTCGCTAGGATTTTGACATCTGTATTAAGTAGAGAGAGGGGTCTATAGGAGTCACAGTGCTCCGGTGGCTTGCCCGGTTTCAAGAGGGACGTGATGAGGGCTTCGCACATAGACGCGGGTAGGAGACCGCCTTCAAGGGAAGCATAGTAAACCTGCTGAAGTATAGGGGCAAGGATATGAATATATGCTTTGTAGAAGTCGACCGGTAGGCCATCAGATCCTGGCGACTTGCCCGACTTCATGGATATGATGGCGTCCTTAATTTCATCCACTTCGAGTATATGGTGGAGAAATTTTTGTTGGGACGGGCCAAGCCAGGCAATAGCTGTGTCGTCCAAGTAGGGACGCAGGTCAATAGGGACCGATCTGTGAGAGGTGTAGAGAGTGGAATAGTGATTGGTAAGAATACGGAGTTGTTCATGCAAATCCTGTTGTGAGGTTTGGTGCTCATCCAGCAGGGTGGTGACATAGCCATTGTACCTAGGGGGGCGGACAGCGGAGGCAAGCGCCCTCCCGGGCCTATCCCCCTCGCCAAAGACACGCGCCGTTCGTTGTTTGCCAAGGAATCTGCACTCCCTATCCGCCGCCTCGGCATACTCATTCAGTTTTTCATGAAGGAGAGCGTTAGAAAAATGGTCCCGGGACTCGCGCGTACTAATGTGCTCCAGCTCCGTCAGTTCGAATTCTAGTTTGCAAAGCTCACCTCGCAGGGATTTGAGGACTCCACCCCCTTTAGAAATACACCACCTGCGGACGGTGACCTTGAAGGCCTCCCAGACCACAGTGAGGTCCGACACCGACCCTACATTCCGGTCAAAAAAGTCTTGGATGTCTTGTTCAAGGTCCGCCCTGAAGGCAGAGTCAGCAAGATGTGAGGGATTGAGGCGCCAGCTCAGATACGGGGAGGTCTCAATGGGGATGCGCAGTGATATTAGGACCGGGGAATGGTCGGAGAATGTCCTAGAAAGGTGTATGTCTTTGATTAACCAGGGAGAGAGGCCTGCCGATGGGAAAACGTAGTCTAATCGCGCCCATGTGGAATGTACTGCAGAGTGATGAGTGCCCTGTTTGAGGAACGGGTGTAAGTGTCGCCAGGAATCGATGAGGGAATGTTCAGTAAGCAAGGAAGATAGGACGCGCTGAGTATGAGAGTAGTGTACAGCCTGAGGGTGAGAACGGTCCATGCTCGGCGTAACCACGGCATTGAAGTCCCCGCCAAGTATCACATGGCCTAAGCCCAGGGTTTGGATTTTACCCCATAATGTGAGCAACGATGAAGTGTCATCGACATTGGGGCCATAGTAGCATGCAAAGAGGATCGTGTGTGTGTGTAGTGTCCCCCAAACCATGCAGTATCTTCCACCAGGGTCCGCCTCAGTCCCGACAGGCACAAACTGTATACCCCGTCTAACCAAGATCGTAACACCGCTGGCGTAATTAGAGTAGGAAGAAAAAACCCTGCAGGAAGCCCATCTAGATGCGAAGAGGGAGGTGCTATCTGACAATAAATGTGTTTCCTGGAGCATAGCAATTGAAATACCCTGCCGAGGTACCCTAAGGTTTGCCTCTTCTTTCTGGGGTTTTTCAGCCCCCTAATATTCCACGATACCAGCTGGAATTGGTGCGCTGGTGGCATACTCTCTACGTCACCCATTCATACAGAAGTAGCATCTTGTAGCATGAAATCACACAGTTTAGGACCAAAGCATACTCAACTCTGAACGTAGCAAAAGTGCCTCGCAGATACCCCCCCGCGTTCCACCCAGGAACATCCAATCCAGTATGTCTAGATCAGCAGCAATGAAATGAAAAACTTTCCCACCCACACCGGCAACCCTAACTGGCTGGTAATTCAGCCCCCACCCAGCATCCCAAAACCCAAACCAATTACACCCTAAACAGAGTAGAACACAAATGCCACTTCCCAGGAGGGAAGAGGTTCTCAGGGGTTCGTCCATTCGGGGGACCGGAACTAGGGGCCCCAGACGTACCGAACCACCTCCTTACTTACACCCACAGACCACAGGTAAACCTATCGTCTAACGTGGGACGGAGGTAGGTGACCGAGCGCGTGCATGAGTCTCAGACAGTTAGGCCCCATGATGATCTAGCGCCCAGAACAAAGCATACAAAAACAGGTGCGTCACAAGCGATATTCAGCGCACTGCTTGCAAAAAAGGGGACAGTACCACCTCAATGTCTCTCAATCCTGTTGCGACAGTGGTGATTGCGACCTAGATCTGCGCAGAACTGCATCATCGCCACCCCGCTCCCTCCTGCAGCTCTTAAGGAAGTCCTCTACCTGATGGGGATTTTGAAAGAGGTGATGTTTACCCTGGAATGTCACTTTCAATCTGGAGGGGTAGAGCATAGCATAGGAGATCTCCTGCACCTGGAGCTTCTTTTTGACCGTTGTGAATTTGCGCCTGGCCTCCTGGACGGTAGAGGTGAAATCTTGAACGATGGAGAGGGTAGTATTGCAGTAGTTCACAGTTCGCACCTCCCTCGCCCGTTTTAACACCGAGTCTCTGTCTCTATAATTCAGGAAGCGCACAATTATGGGGTGCGGTTGAGCTCCGGGAGGCGGGCGGGCCGCCAGGGATCTGTGGGCGCCCTCAATTATGAAGTGCGACGAGAAGGATACTTTCCCAAATAGTTCAACGAGCATGTTCTCCACGAAGGTCTCCATTTTACCAGTGTTGGTGGTCTCCGCAAGGCCTAGGATTCAGACATTGTTGTGCCGAGACCTCGCTTCCAAGTCCTCGTTCTTATCTGCGATGAGCTTGAGCAGCCTGTCCATTTGAGTGACCTGTTTGCCTGTTGAGGTGGCGCCGTCCTCCAGGACAGAGATTCTATCCTCCGTTTCCTTGATGCGGGTGTCATGTTGCTCAAGCTTGGTGACAACGCTGTCCATGCATGCGTTAATGTTGTCTATCTTGGCGTCGATCGTAGAGAGGCTTTGCTTCAGACCCAGCAGCAGCGCCTTCCAGTCCTCATCCGGAGGCGCCTGGGAGATAGGACCACCATCGGGCTCCGGCATCGGTTTAGGAGTCTTTTTGGTTTCGAAAGGAATTTTGGACTGCTGACATCATTGCTGCCCATGACTCCTCTGGGTGTCCGCGATGGTGGAGGAGGAGTGGACGCCAGGTCGCGAAGAAGCTCACGGTGGGAGCTGAGAAAGGTCCCCTTAGGCCGTGTCCGCGCTAATAGAGGTGGAAAGCTGAGCAAGGAGGCCCCAGGTAGTCCGCCAGGTGGTCCCACGGAGGGAAGGCGGCAAGGAGTTCAGCCCCGGAGGAATGGCAGCACCGCTGACCGAAGTCCCAAGTAGTGCCACAGTCTGGGCAGGTCTCACGGCAGGTCAGACCAGTGTCCTTGTACTGGGAGTGGAGGAATAGGCAGTCGAGCAGTAGGTAGTGCAGCAATGGTAGAGGGGGGATGGGAGGTGCGGACCGAGGAGCCCGCCGCCCATGGTAGAATGCCAGGGTGTAGATGGAGCTGTATGTTCCGTTGTTTCCTCTGGAGTGCAGCAGGTATGGCAAGCCAGGTAAGGAGGGGGGAACCACTCCGGAGCCAAATATGTCGTGCAGAAGAGTCAGGATCTGCACAACGACCCCGCAGCAGCGAGGCCCGGAGCGGCCTCGTCACGGCCCGGGAGCGGGCGCCAATTGCACAGGCAGTGTGATCAATCTGGCCCCCCGATGAATGCCGCGGATGGCAGGCAGCCACAGGTGTGGTCAGTCTGTGCCTCAGGGGGGGGGGAAGGGGGGGAGGAGTCCGGAGAGGTTGTTGCCGCAATGTCACCGCTCCAGGCCGCCCAAGCCCCGCGGGAGCCGGCCCAAGATGGCGGAGGGTCCGGGCGCCAAATGCGCAGCACGACTCTGTAGGGCTCAGCAGTGGCGGCGGGGGAGGGGGCCAGACGGTTGGCAGCAGACGAAGCCCGAAGGCAGCAGGCAGCCCTCAACTGAAGGATTGTTGCCCCCCTGGGCGTTGAAGCAGTCCTCGAGCGGGCCAGAGCCCCGCCACGGGCCAGACCCTCAGGCGGCGCCGGCAGGGCCGCAAAGCACTGGACTATCCTGGCCAAGCAAGGCCGATCAGGAGGACCGCTGCAGCAGCACCGCCGGCCGCCTAAGTACAAACAGGCAGCCGATCTCGCCCAGGACCAGGCTTTCCGGGTAAATCAGGTATCGCTGTGATCAGCACGATGAAAGGCAGATGTAGGGGCTATGTAGAAGCGGATTAAATAAGACAGGATCCCTGTAGGATGGGTTGAAGCGCTTGGTCATTCGGGAGCCTCACATCAGTGCGGCCATCTTGGTCTGGCGCCACCTAGCGCCCCCGAATGTATTACACATTTGGTTCTCTGGTCCTCTGAGTGTTATAGGTGCAATGTGAAAGTCTTGGGGATGATGGAAGTGCACCAGGGTGGGCTGTGTGAAATGTTTACTGTTGTTTTTCTTTCATTCCATGTTCAGTGGCAGGTCCAGCGTCAGAGGACGTGGCCATTTGGGTGGTGGGACTCTCTTTCGTCAAGTGGGCGGAAATACAAGCATGTCAAAGGGGTTTTGGGGTCATTTTAGATTTTGATATGGATCTGTTTCCCATCACTTGGGAAGGAAAAGGGGGTATTCGTTGGAGGGAATTATTTCAGCGTTTGAATGGGATGATGCTGGGCAGTAGGTGCCCAGATGTATTGATTATCCGCTTAGGGGAGAATGATCTTGTGAGGAAGAAGGGCATAGTTCTGGTGATGGATATGAAAAAGGACTTGTTGCACATCAAAGGGAATAGGTTTGGTTGCTTTGTTTTATGGACTGAGTTCATGCCATGAAGGATATGGAAGGGGTCGTGCTAGCCTGGGCTATTTTCTTGGCACGCGGGAAGGTGAATTGGGACATGTCCCGTTATTGCAGGGAGTCTGTATTTTGCTGCATCCGTCATTCAGTTATTACATTTGAGGCCAGCAAATTCTTTAGGGGGACGGAATGTATTTATCCCACATCAGTATGAATGTATATTTGTTGGAGCTGAGGGAAATTTTGTCCAGGACCCTTAACATTAGGAGCCGAAGGGCCATTCTAGACGGACACGCTGTGGGGTGGAGGGGTGGGGGGGAATAAAAGTTAGTAGCTTCACTTTGTTTTTGGGTGGCGGGTCCCTGGAAAAATTTCCAGGATTTGTCAGAAGTTTGGTTGGCGTTGCCAGTTGTTGAACCATGTGCAAAAGGAGGGTAGGCTGTGAGTTCAAGGTTCATTTTAGAACGTTTGGTTGCTCACAGGCTAATAAGGGCAGTCAAAGGCAGTATGGGAAATATAAAGTTGGAAATGTTGAAATATACTGCAATTAAATCAGATAGCTGCGGCGTGGGCATATGAGTGGCACCGTAAGGGTGGGGGTGGTGGTGGGGTCATTGGTTAGTTCACTTGGATCTATAGTTAGGTTTTAGTTTTGTAAGGCGGTTTTGCCAGGAAAAGTTGTGATGTGCACCTGTTTCACAAAGCAGCATTTTTTTACACAACAAAGTGGTCGGTCTTTCTGCTGCATCCCTCTCTCCCAAGCTCTAGCTTTCCAAAATCTTCACAGCTGATTAGTGTAAGTGGTCCTTCCATTGACCAAGGCAAGCCCTTTTTGCACCCATCTGTGGCCTATTTTCATTGAGTGCAATGAGCCCTGGTCCTCGCAACCCTGGGACCCACCATTCTTTCAACTTCAGCTGCCGCTCACTGACATAACGTTCTTTGTTGCCGCCTGCAAGTTCTTTTGTACTCTCCTATGCCCACTATGATGTGTGTGGCTTCAGGGGGGTATTTGGGGTGTTACACCCCGCAAAACAATGTATTCTATGGCAAATAGTTTGGTAGAGGTGCTTTTAGTCTGGTTCGGTGGGGTGTCTGTCAGATTTCGTTCTAGATTTTTACATAGGCACACAGACACAACACACATAAAACCTCTCTTTCTTGTTGCTGACTTAAAACTTGGTTAGTTTGCAAACAATTGAGGTTTAAGTAACCCTAACAATCCGCACTACTCCCTCTTTCCACTGCCTCTTCAGCCAATACATTATAGCGTGTGTGAATGTTGGGAAATCTGAAGCTCACCCCCCCAATCTTACTGACCAAGCTACGACCTTGTCCATTACTCACCACTTCTTCACCGACGTACATGCAAAACCCCAACCTCTCACATGGGCCAGCCATCAAACACACGACACTTCGCACAACATGGCACACTCTAACGCTTGCTCCTCAGCACCCTCTTACTCACTGTGGGAAGTGGGGTTGGGGAAATGAGAGTCGCCACGACTTGAAGTCTAGGTTTAACCGTTTTATTCGGTTTGACAGTACTTATTAGGTCTCAGGGGTGTAAGTTACACAATGTCCAGCAAGGCACACAACACAATCTTGAGCTCTCTCCTCTGGCGAACTTCCGGGGTCTTTGGTTCCCGTCTTTGCTTTACCAGGGGTGGTCGCTGGTCTGGACGGAAACTCGGGAAAAGGAAAAGAGACAGCCGCGTTACTGGTTGGGGCCGATATGTAACGAGTGGGAGGGGGGCAGGGAAGTGAGGGATCACAAGGATACTACCACCATCTATTACAGCCTTTTTAGTGTAGGCGAACAGCAGTGCACGACGATAGTGACCACCCTCAGGCTACCCCGTTCCACCCCGTGATTTAAACAATCCCCGAAAACGCCCTCGTACCTTGTGGAGCCACACTTCTCCCCTGAAAGTGTGGCAGGGCGGCTTGTGGTAACGTTGGCCTCCTGTCTTGTTGAGTCTCTGTTCCAGGGGTCCCAGTAGCGGTTCTTCGGCACTTCCTTCTTCTTCGTCCTTGGCGTTCTCCTCGTGCGTCGGCTGGTGTCCGAGAGGTTCCGCGCCGACAGTCCGAGACGGGGCTTCCTTAAACGCCCCCGGCTCGTCTGATTGGATAGCTGCAGATGACGTTCATTCACCTGATTGGTCGACTGTTGGAGATGCCGGGGAACACACCCCCAGCGTCACGGAAGGCAGATGCAGTGACGGGGTCAGCGAAGGTAGAGCCGGGGAAACCCAGGAAACGTCCAAAGGATCCTGCGGACGGGGTGGAAAGGAAGAAATGTTAGCAGGTATACCCCGTCCGTCCGAGTCAGGGAGCTCATCCAAGTCAGGGAGCTCGACTTCGTGACACATCCCACCGCCAGTATTGACCGGATCGGGGTGAATCGGATAACGGGAAAGAAAGTCAACATTCCCCTGCAAAGAACCCTTCCGGTGACGGACCTCAATCTGGAAAGGCTTCAGAGCCAAGAACCAACGCAGGGTTCGGTCATTGTTCCCTTTGTTACGTTGGAGCCAGGTCAAAGGAGCATGGTCCATATACAACACAAACGGCCTCCCTTCGAGATAGTACCTCAGCTTTTCCACTCCCCAAAGGACAGCCAGGCATTCCTTTTCAATCGTAGAATACGCCTGCTCCCTAGGAAACAGCTTTCGGCTGATAAAGAGCACAGGCCTCTCAGCCCCTTTGTCATCCTCCTGGGAAAGAACTGCTCCAATACCAACCCCTGAGGCGTCCGTCTGGAGAATGAACGGTTTAAGGAAATCAGGGGAAATGAGAACAGAGGAAGAAGTCAGAGCGTCCTTCAAAGCCTGGAAGGCAGAAGTGTGAACGACAGAGGGGGTGGGAAGTGAAGCAGACTTAACGTTTTTACCGAGGAGGTCAGTGAGAGGACCGGCCAGACTCGCAAACTGAGCAATAAACCGGCGGTAATAACCCACCAGCCCCAAGAAGGCCCTGAGCTCTTTTTTCATAGAGGGGTAGGGTAACGCCTTGATGGCTTCGAGTTTTTCGGTCTGGGGTTTAATCTGACCGTCCCCTAGAAGGTAACCCAGATACTTGACCTGTTGAAAAGCAAATCGAGATTTTTTTGCATTGATGTGTAGATTGGCATCCTTCAAGCTAGACAGTATGTTCCCAAGGTGTATCAAATGGTCGTCCCATGTCTTGCTAAACACTACAATGTCGTCTAAATAAGGCGACGCATAGTGCAAGTGAGGTGTCAGTAGCGTATCTATGACTCTCTGAAACATTGCTGGTGCCCCATGCAACCCAAAGGGAAGTACCGTAAAGTGGTAATGACCAGAAGGGGTGGAGAAGGCCGTTTTTTCCATATCTTTAGGTGCACGGGGTATCTGCCAATATCCCTTGGTGAGGTCTATGGTGGTGATGTACCGGGCCTCACCAAGGCGTTTTAGGAGTTCATCGACCCTAGGTAAGGGGTATGCGTCTTGTTTAGACACCCGATTAACGGCCCTGAAGTCTATACAAAAGCGGATGCTACCATCAGGCTTCGGTACCAACACCACCGGTGAGCACCAGTTACTGTGGGAAGGGACTATGATCCCGGATTTTAACATGCTGTCTACCTCGGCCTGGAATGCCAAGCGTCTTGCCTCTGGGATTCGGTAGGGTTTTTGCTTTACAACTGTATTTGGAAGAACCTGCTAAGTGTGTACGGCCCGGTTGATCCGAGAAGACTTCTGTATGAGACAAAAGTAAGTCTTTAACTTCTTTTTGTTGTGTAGCAGACAGATCAGGATTTATAGGGGCATCACTGACTGTATGGTTTGTATCGGATACAGAAGACACTACATTAATTGTCTGTGGGGGCTTTCCTAACCATTTTTTAAGTATGTTGATATGATACATTTGGGTTTTGCCTCTTCCTAACTGTACTAAGTATGTAGTGCGTCCTATTTTCCTCAAAATTTTGAAGGGTCCTTGCCACTCCTTCTTCATTTTATGTGTAGAGGAGGGTAATAAAATCAGAACCCAATCGCCGACATCCAATACCCTCCATTTCGTACCACGATCATAAAGGGGTTTCTGTTTGGTTTGGGCTATGGCTAAATGGTCGTGGGTAAGCGTTCTGAGTTTATGTAATCTGGTCTGCAGCTGCCGGGTATAGTCCAAAAGGGCCTCAGCTTCCTGTGCTCCCTCAGTCTCCCAACTGTCTTTAGTTATTTCAAGAAGTGTTCTAGGGGGTCTCCCAAACAACAACTCAAAAGGAGAGGTCCCTAGACTAGACTGTTTCTGACTACGGAGTACAAAGAGGGCCAGAGGTAGTAACTGGTCCCAGTTCTTCCCATCACCAGACAACAACTTTTTTAACGTTAGCTTAAGGGAGCCGTTGTATTGCTCAACCAACTCGTCTGTCTGGGGGTGATACACAGATGTCTTAATGTGTTTGATGTTCAATTGTACGCACACCTGTTGCATCAAACGGGAGACAAATGGGGTGCCCTGATCGGTAACAATCTCCCGTGGAAAACCCATACGAGAGAAAACCTCCACTAATCTCTGGGCTATCGCTGCTGAAGTAGCTGCCTTAAGAGGAAAAGCCTCAGGATATCGTGTGGCATAATCAACCAACACAAGGGCGTACTGGTGTCCTCGTGAGGATTTCGGCAAAGGGCCGATTAAGTCCATACCAATATGATCAAATGGGACCCCTATAATAGGCATGGGTACCAAAGGGACAGGAGGAGGAGTGTAGGGGTTCAGTTTCTGGCATATTCTACACTCCTGACAATATTTTTGGACTTGGGCGTAAATTCCTGGCCAAAAGAAATGTCGCAATATGGACTGTCCCGTTTTTTCCACCCCAGAGTGACCAGCTAACAGTTGAGCATGTCCAAAAAACAATATCTGGTCACGAAAGTCATTCGGGACCAGTAGTTGGGGCTCGGCGTCAGCTTTAGCGAGTCTATCGAGTAGGCCATTTTTCTCAATGAAAGTGGGATAACTTTTGGTGGACGGATCCTGTCCGTTTCGTGCAACCTGCCATGCATTGGTGAGACTTGCATCATTTAATTGGGCAGTCCTGAAATGGGTGTCCCTGGCCTAGGGTTCTGCTGCTAACAAGGTGTCACGGGGAAGGGACAAGTGGTGGAGAGTATCTAACAACAGAGTATTAAAGGAAGGATTATCTGTCCCTATGATTATGGGTTCTGGCAGACCAGACATAACCTCTACAATGACTTCCATGCCTTTCCCTGAGGGTGTGTACAACGTGACTCTAGCTACAGGATACTCCTTGACGTCCCCATGGACATAACAAATGCTGACCTGTTTCCCCGGAATGAGAGAGCTTTGATCTACCAGCTCTTCTCTTATAACTGAGTGTTTACAGCCGGAATCCAACAATGCTCTTATACTGGTACCGTTCAGAGAAACTCGTACATAGAAAGTGGTTCCCGTTTCTTGGGCATACAGGATGGACCTGGGAGCATAGCTCACGTCCATGGGTTCGTCTTCTTTTTCTTTCTTTTTCCTACAGAATCGTGCAATATCAATCAATCAATCAATCATGGCATTTATATCGCGCACTACTCACCCGGAAGGGTCTCAAGGCGCGTGGGGAGGGGGGGTCTGCTACTGCTCGAACAGCCAGGTCTTGAGCTGTTTCCTGAAGGCAAGGTGGTCCTGGGTCAGCCGCAGGTGGACGGGAAGGGAGTTCCATGTCTTAGCCGCTAGGTAGGAGAAGGATCTTCCTCCGGCGGTGGCTCTCTGGATGCGAGGCACGACGGACGGCGAGGTTCGCCGATCGCAGCTGGCGGGTGGGGTGTAGAAGGTCAGGCGGTCGTTGAGGTACCTAGGGCCCAGGTCGTGGAGGGATTTGTGTGCGTGGGTGAGGAGTCTGAACGTGATCCTCTTGTTGACAGGGAGCCAGTGTAGGTCTCTCAGGTGGCCCGAGATGTGGCTGCGTCGGGGGACGTCCAGGATGAGTCGGGCGGAGGCGTTCTGGATGCGCTGGAGTCTCTTCTGAAGGTTGGCTGTTGTTCCGGCGTAGAGGGTGTTTCCATAGTCCAGTCTGATGGTGATGAGGGCCTGGGTGACCGTCTTCCTTGTCTCGGTCGGAATCCATTGGAAGATCTTGTGGAGCATGCAGAGTGTGTGGAAGCAAGAGGAGGAGACGGCGTTGACTTGTCTGGTCATCAATAGGGAGGAGTCCAGGATGACGCCCAAGTTGCATGCGTGGTCCGTTGGCTTGGGTGCGGCGCCTAGGGCTGGGGGCCACCAGGAGTCGTCCCATGCGGAGGGCGATGGTCCCAGGATGAGGACTTTTGTCTTGTCCGTGTTCAACTTTAGGCGGCTGTTGTTCATCCATTCGGCGACGTCTTTCATCCCTTCGTGGAGGCTCGCTTTGGCGGTGTCGGGGTTTTTGGTGAGGGAGAGAATCAGCTGGGTGTCATCGGCGTAGGAAATGATGTTCAGGTTGTGATTGCGAGCGATGACAGCTAGTGGTTTCATGTAGATGTTGAAGAGAGTGGGGCTGAGTGAAGATCCTTGCGGGACGCCGCAGATGACTTCGGTGGCCTACGAGCGGAACGGCGGGAGGCGTACTCTCTGTGTTCTTCCGGAGAGGTATGAGGAGATCCAGTCCAGGGCCTTCCCCTGGATGCCGGTGTCGTTGAGGCGTTGGACTAGGGTGTGGTGGCAAACAGTATCGAATGCAGCGGAGAGGTCTAGGAGGATGAGTGCCGCTGTTTCACCGTTGTCGAGCAAGGCTCAGATGTCGTCAGTGGCTGCGATGAGGGCGGTCTCGGTGCTGTGATTGGCTCTGAATCCGGACTGCGATGGGTCGAGGGATCCGTTCGTCTCGAGGAAGGCGGCCACTCTCCGCAGTCATAATATTGGGGTCCAGAGTTTGGCAGTTCAGGTCGTTGGAACCGCACCCTTGGTGGTTCTGGCACTGGCTTTTGGAATTTGTTTCGGGTTTGAGAGGTGGTAAAGTCTTAGTAGGTTTAACAGGTTCCCTCACATAGGGCTTACCCTGAGCCCGGGCGTAACAAGTCGCCGTTTCTATGGCATGCTCCAATGTTAAGCCTGCATGTTGTTTAAGCCACCTCTGAGTGCTATGGGGAAAGGCTTCGATGAACTTTTCAAGATACACTTTGTTCATAATGGCCATCGATGTTACCTTCATGGGGTTTTAGCCATAAGTCAGCAGATTCCTTTAACTTGAAAAACAAAGTCTTGGGTAAATCCCCGGGAGACCCTTTTTCTTGACGGAACCGAAGTCGATGTGTTTCCTTGTCTACTCCCAACCTATCGAGGATATACTGTTTCACCACTGCATAAGCAGTGGTACCATCTCAGTTTACTGTCTGATACGCGGCCTGGGCCTCACCAACCAACAAAGGCGCCAAATAGAAAGGCCACCTGTCCCCAGGCCAGGAACTGGCTCTCGCAGCTCTCTCAAAATTCAAAAAGAAAGCAAGGGGGTCCTCTCCTGGACTAAATTTCTGTAGAGGAACAACTGTGCCTGGGGGTGGGGCTGTAGCCCTTCCTTGACCTAACACGGTCATTAATTGTGTTTGTCCTTCTGCCAGTTTTAGTATGTTATCTGACTGGCTCTGGATGGCTTGGGAAAAGGCAGTCCGGTCTGCTTCCATTTGGGTTAATATGGTTTCCATTCTGTATCGGATGGCGTGGTTCCCTGAAGGATCCGAGTCACTGCACCACTTGTGGGAAGTGGGGTTGGGGAAATGAGAGTCCCCACGACTTGAAGTCTAGGTTTAAACGTTTTATTCGGTTTGACAGTACTTATTAGGTCTCAGGGGTGTAAGTTACACAATGTACAGCAAGGCACACAAAACAATCTTGAGCTCCCTCCTCTGGCGAACTTCCGGGGTCTTCGGTTCCCGTCTTTGCTTTACCAGGGGTGGTCGCTGGTCCGGACGGAAGCTTGGGAAAAGGAAAAGAGACTGCCACGTTAGTGGCTGGGGCCGATATGTAACGAGTGGGAGGGGGCAGGGAAGTGAGGGATCACCAGGATACTACCACCATCTATAGCAGCCTTTTTAGTGTAGGTGAACAGCAGTGCACGGCGATAGTGACCACCCTCAGGCTACCCCGTTCCACCCTGTGATTTAAACAATCCCCCAAAACGCCCTCGTACCTTGTGGAGCCACACTTCTCCCCTGGAAGTGTGGCAGGGCGGCTCGTGGTAACGTTGGCCTCCTGTCTTGTTGAGTCTCTGTTCCAGGGGTCCCAGTAGCGGTTCTTCGGCACTTCCTTCTTCTTCGTCCTTGGCGTTCTCCTCGTGCGTCGGCTGGTGTCCGAGAGGTTCCGCGCCGACAGTCCGAGACGGGGCTTCCTTAAACGCCCCCGGCTCGTCCGATTGGATAGCTGCAGATGACGTTCGTTCACCTGATTGGTCGACTGTTGGAGATGCCGGGGAACACACCCCCAGCGTCACGGAAGGCAGATGCAGTGACAGGGTCAACGAAGGTAGAGCCGGGAAAACCCAGGAAACGTCCAAAGGATCCTGCGGACGGGGTGGAAAGGAAAAAATGTTAGCAGGTACACCCTGTCCGTCTGAGTCAGGGAGTTCATCCAAGTCAGGGAGCTCGACTTCGTGACACTCACCAAACACACCACGGAGATTTGGGACATGCTCCATGTCCAAGCCAAGGACTTGAAGTTTCTCGCAGACATATGGCTGAACCAGGCATCAGCACCTGACGTCTCAGGCGTCTATCTCTATTACAAGATTGACAGTGAGCACAAGCAAGGAGGCGGAGTTGTCATCATCTTTAAGTATGCCATTAGCTGCACCACCTCCAAGGACACATGTACCAGCAACATGGAACATCTGATGTTTAAACTTTACATCACAGCCAACTTCACCTTGTGTGGAACCCTTATCTACAGACCTCTAGGACCATGCTCCCACTTCGCCAACACCATAACGGAATTTGCTGCTCCCCTCATCTTCCACCTGAAAGACTGTGCTGGCCCAAAGTCAACACGCTAGTGGAGTGGCATCATGTGGAGTATGCATGGTGTGGTAGTGCAATGCCATTACATCAACACATTTTCAATTGAAATGACCATTACATATGCACCGAAATATGGTTTTACTGCACACAAATGATAATGTGTGCAAATGTCATCACCTAGCCCATTGATGTGTTTTGATCGTATTCAAATATTTTTTTCCACCACACTTGAGAACTACACAAAAAAAGGGTTTATTTGTACTGACAAGCATTCATTATATGTTTTTAACCAATTTATTCTATCACGTCAGCACTGCACTTCTTTATGTTAGCTCATCTCTGCGTGCTGAGGTCTGTTTGAGGTGCTTCACGCACCTTGACTAAGTAGTTCTCTCCGCAAATGGCTCAATGCCGCTGCCTTTAATGCGATTTTACTGACACGCACTGTTTGTGTGCTTTTAACAAATTTATTTTACCACGTCAGTATGTCTCTTGGCCTATAAATAAATTCTGCCAGCTTTTGGTTCCTCAGACGGGATGACAAACCGTTTTTATCTCAATTCCTTTTAGGAGTTTTTAGGGGTTTTTCATGTTGAGTGGTTTTGTTTGCTCTTAGCGGATTTGCCTTAGTCCCTTAGGGTGCTTTGTGACAATTTCAAACACTTTGATTCCTCACTGTTTGTTTTAACCGCATGCGCGCTAGCGCAATTCTGCTCCTGTGCTGAGTTTTTTAAAACCGCACTTTACGTGACGAGCTGGGCTCGTCATCAGCGTGCGAGGAGGCTACGCCATGACGAGCCCAGCTCGTCATCAGCGTGGAAGGGGTTAAATGCATTGTTTGTTTCTGCACTGTGAACTATTATGGTTTTATTGAGCAAAATAAAGTTATTGAAACACAAATAATCAAATACATTCAAAAATAGATTTAGTCAGAAAATATAGAATTACAATTCTACAATGGGATAAAAAATACTTGCAAAAGCAAATACAATCACAGAATCACTCCGAATTTACATTATTCAGTTTCATTACCAGCCCCTAGTCTCTGGCAAACCTAGTAATCATCAACTAACATTTTGATGTTAAGCAGGACTCTCCGAGTCTCTCTCTAATGTCTATGGCATGCCAAATGTAGATACATCAGCAACACAGAAATCGTATATCAGTAGCTGTCGTAAAAAAACTAAGTAGGCCTACTTGTCTAAAGTGATATTTTTGCAACAATGATTTTATAAAACACGATCTCGGATTATCATAAAACCTGCAAAAAAAACATAACGCGCGTCATTCATTGCTTTGAGGTACCATAGCATGGACAATTTACTAGCTGTCTTGACCAATCATGCTGCATTTGAAAAGTCTCTAATCGATGGACTCAATGACATCTTATTCGAATTAATACAAATCTATTGGGGGTTTGGCGCGTGAGCCAAGTAGGGTTGTAAAGCTTCAGTGGGCTGTAAGTTGACTCCTTCGTCCAGACCTATGCCAGAGGAGAAAAGGATGGAGCCTTATGAGATCTTTTAAGTATTTTACATCCACTCCTTTATGGTTAATGTATGAGGAACAGCTGACAGAGACTGAGAGCAATCATCGAAAGCAAGCGTTTTCAATACTCTAAAATGTATTGTGGTTTACATATCCGCAAATATCAGTCCCATGGGTGCCCATTGCAAGACACTTAAATTGATAATTCAAGAAAAAGGGGTGACCCTGTGTCCCTCAGAACCTGGGTAATTAATGAATAATATAAGAATGGTTCTGTCGGGTGAGAAACATGACTGATTCAGATTACTGTTATTGTGCTAGAAAAGAAGAACCCCCTATTAGACAACACAATTTATGGAACCTCGCAATTAATGAAAAAAGGCCCAGCGTCTTATGCGTGTATTTTTGTATTTATCAGAATTGGATTCATTCAATAAATATTTCAAACAATTCATACAACGACTGTCAGAGTGAATATAAAGTGCAAAAATAGTGACAATAGTGAATAGTGGTCACATAGTGAAGTAATATGTGCATTGAAGAGTCAAAATCTGTACAATAAATCTATACATATATACACAATTCTCTTTCCTTTGTTAGAGGCCATGTACTGATGAGTGTCTAGAGATCCACAAAATTTCTTTAAGTTTGTGCGGAATCCTAAAGGTAATAGGCCTTTGCAGGATGTCGACGTTTCGACCCTTCTGCGCCTATGTCTGAGGTCGCGGCGGGAGTTTATCAAGACAGGGACGGGTTGCACGACAGTCCAGAGTGTAACAGGTCGCGGTAAATCGCCTGTTAGGATGGGGCACACATTGGCCTTGTAATCCGCTTCCTAGTATTGGAGGGATTGTATCACCGGCACGTAGTTCCTTGGATACGCTGCCATCTGCTAGCTAATCGGGCTCTGTCTGTCAGTGACTTTGTTTGGGAGTGAAGTCACTGACAGACAGAGCCCGATTAGCGAGCAGATGGCAGATTATCCAAGGAACTACGTGCCAGGTTAGAGTACTGGTTGTTTTTTTACGGGCTCACAGTAGAGGCGTAGTTGCTGTAGTATGGTTTTAAATGGGGTTTCTCGTTAGGGTCGAGGGTCCTTGGGTGCGACAGTGGTCTGATACCTTAAGGTCAGCAAAAGATTACAAAAAAGTGGTACAAGAGAAGTTAGATAAGGACATTTTTGAAGTCAGGATGGCCAATGGAGGAGCTGATTGTCTCCCCAATATGAGTGGTTCCCAAAAAGGAACAGGGTCAGTTTATACTGCTTTTGCACTTGTCCTGGCAAGAAGGTGGGTCGGTGAACAATTACATTGCTGGAGGATGTTGACTTGGTGTCATACTCCTCGGTGTGCGTTGCCATTTCACTAGTGGTGATGGCGGGCCCAGGTGCACCGATGGCAAAATGTGACGTGAAGTCAACTCTTTTGCTGCTTCAGGTACATCCTGATATATTTCAGATTTTGGGCATACAATATGAAGAATATTGGTACATGGATAAATCCTTAGCAATGGGGTGATCAATTTCATGTGCTTTGTTTGAGGGCTTCAGCTAATTTCTACAGTGGCTGTTTACATGGCATGCGGGCCATAAACTGGTTACTCGCTACCTGAATGATTTCTTCATTGTTGGGGCAACTGGCTCCACAGACTGCCAGGCACTGCAGGTAAGCTTCTAAGAGCTCATGGGTGACTTAACTGTGCTACTGGGTCCAGAAAAATGGTGGGGCCCTCTAACAGTGTTATTATTCTTGGTCATCGCAATTGGTTCAGTTTGCATGGAGGCACGGTTGCTCCAAAAAAATAACGAAAATAACCTAAGCTTGTTAATGTGCATGCTAGCAAGAAGAAAGGTGAAGGTGAGGGAATTTCAGGTGCTTCTAGGCCATTTAACCTTTGTATGCAGGGTGGTGAGGTCAGGCAGGACTTTCTCTAGGAGGTTGGGGTTTGCACTGTCTGGCCTCTCTCTACCACATCATCATTCTCGGCTCACTGTGGGGGTGAAGGAGGATCTTCGAATGCAGTGTTTCTTCCTACAGTCGTTCAATGGAATTCCGTTAGTGCGGTATGATGACTTGCAATGAGATGGTACAAATCTTTTTAGACGCAGCAGGTGGTCTGGGGTTTGGCTTATATTGGCAGTGCAGGTGGTACCCTGAGCCAAGGCCAAAACAATAGAGGAATGGTGGCAGAAGCATCGCCTTTCTGGAACTGTTTCTGCTGGTGGTCGGAGTGACACTGTGGGGAGCAGAGTTAGCACACAAAAGGGGGCTGTTCCAAGAGGACAACATGTCAGTTGTAGAGGTGGTGAATAGGCAATCTTCAGGGACTCTAAGGTTATGAAACTGCTGTGTTTTTTCATTTTGGGCTTCCTGCAACATGATTTTTCCCTCAGAGCGCAATATGTGCCAGGCGTGGACAATGACATTGCTGATGTTTTGTCTCATTCAAAGTGGGGGAGATTCCGTGGGTTGGCCAAGGATGCTGACAGAGAACCTACACCCCTGCCAGAAAATTTGTGGTTGGTAGGCAACGCTGGATGGTACAACTGGTAGTAGGAATGCTTACAGTCAGGCATGGTTGGAGTTTTTAGCTTCAGGGACGCAGGGACTGGGGTAAAGTTGGTTGCGGGCTACGAATGTGATTCTGTTTCTTTTGGACTTAATAGAGTAGGGCTTGTTGGGTGTTACAATCATAGGAAAATTGGCAGGAATTGTCGTATAGTTCCTAATAATACATAGGAGCTGTGTGTTTTTTGGACAACATAAACTAAGGTATTTTTATGTCTAGACTGACTCCGGACACCCCCACAGGATATGTCAGCCTATAGACAAGCTAGCTCACGGTGCCACCGAACGCCCCCTAACTTTACCAAGAGCGAATAGTTTCTGGCAACCATCAAACAGGACAACCCTTGACCCTTCAGGGATAGTGGACACAGTACAGTACATTTTGCTCAGTCAATCGTGCTTACTTCGTCTCAGGGAGGTACACAGAATAAACGTTGTAGTCTTTTTCAATAAGCATTTATTGAACCAGCATCATTCTAGTATTAAACATGTTTGCTGCGCCAATCATTAGAGCAAATGTAAAAGATTACAAGCGCCAACAGAGTAAAGAGGAGGAAGTCTACCATGGTACTAAAACAGTGAATATATCTAGGCATATAAACAAGGCATAAATCAAGCGTGCTCTTACGATGCAGACCTAGCATGTATGTGGGTTTAAAGGCAAGGATCTCCTAGGAAAGGCCCAACAATATTACCTGATGGGAGAGAAGTAAGAACCATATCTGGGTCACGAGTTGGACGCCCCGCAAGGGATGTCGGACCTCTGCGTGTTGAAGCTTCAGCATGCAGGGACCTCAGTGTCTTGTGTCAGCGTGAAAGTGTCTCCTCTGGTTACCTACTGAAGTTGCAGTTCTTTTATACCACAAAGATAGCCTTGGGGTTCCTACCACAATCGATATGTTGTGAGTACAATTATGTAAATGAGGCAAAATCAATAATTGCAATTATGTAAAGTAGCTCTGTCACCCTAGGGTGAAAGATAGCGATTACTTTTGTATAGAGTATGTTAATCCAGTTATGTACATCATGTGCAGGGGATTTTACTTGGAATCCTCATGCATAACAAATGAGGTTAGTTTCAAAGAAACCAATCCACATTTATTCTGCACATAACTTGGTAAAAGGTCAGTGATAGAAACGTTATGCAGAGGAAGGTAGTACAAATGTAGGTAAAAGGTTGCTTTGCTAATTAGGCCTAAGTTGGTGATCGTAAAGAATCCTATTTATGGGGAAATTGTTCTGGGGGCATGGTTCATCAGTAGGTGAACTGGGCACAGGATGCTGGAATGTTGAGCGCAGGAAAAAGGGTGTGCGGACAGATCAGGAGGCTGTTAACATGAAATTGGCTTGACAAGGTTTTTACAGCATTTGCCAGAGGTGTGCATGGTTGTGTTGGAGGCATGCCTGTTCTCAGTCCTTAAGTCATGGATGTTCTTTGACGCTTTGAGGGTGTCAGACTTGCTGGGTGGTAGGGTGGGGGAGGAGTGCTGTGGGAAGATGTGTCACGGATAAGGCACAGAAAATTTGGCTTAGTAGCCCAAAAACAGATCAAAGAGTGTAGGTGTGGAACAGATTCTGGCATGGTTTTTCATCACAGGTCTGGGTCCAGAGCCACAGGGTGTCAGTTGCTGTCTATGTTTCGTAAGACAGTTGGCCGTTTAGGCATCCCCGGGGTATTATGGAACCTACTCTTTCTGAATTGGCATAGGTTCGGAGTAGGGGGAATAGAGTATGGGGACGCGAATGTATTACACATTTTTTTTTAAGCCTTTATTAAGAGCCAAAGCAGTAAAACAGCACACAGCTTCTCGCCTACAACCTGAGACATCAGGCCGGCAGCCATAAAGAAAGGAAGTCAAAGGCAGGCACATACTTGAAACGGCATGGCAGTATAGTTAGACACAGCATGTCGCCTACAACCCCGTAGGGCCGGCCGCGATATAAATGAGGCACAGTCAGGTAAGGCATATATCATAGCAGTGGGAGAAGGCAATGTAAATGGGGCTTCTTTTATCATTTTTTCAAAAACCAAACTGGGAACAATCCCACCCATAATGTACCACCATATCTTGTATGTGGATCAGAGAATTTGGAGTGAGGCACCATAGAGTACTGCTGAATAGTAGGGGCGACCTGCGCCAGTATAAGTGTGGTCCACACCAGGGAAATGCTTCTGGCTAACACGGGATAGGGGGGGAAGAGGGGGGGGAAAGGGAAGGGTACGAGGGAGGGGGGAGTGGGGGGGGGGAGGGAGACATCATATGGTTAAGTCTGTGAGGTCAGTAGAGTGCCGGGGTCATGTGAGTAATGCTATGTGTGATATGCTGGTGACGCGAGTATCAGGACGCAGAGCTGGTAGAGGCCGGGTAGCGGGAGTGGGCAAGGAGTATATGAGGACTATCCATGATTAGGAGGCAGGGGAGTATCGTAGGTCAGGGAGCCTGAGGGCACAGAGTGCAGGCAGGCCCGTCCACAGGATAGCAACCTGGGGAGGGAGGGAGGAAGGGAGGAAGGGGAGAGGGCGGCATGGGAGTAGGGCGGGACAGAGGAGAAGGAGAGAGTGCTTCAGGTATCAGGATGGTCCTCACTCTGGTGTCGGAGTAGATAGGCAGTGAGGGGCCCCCATATGTCCTTGGGATGTGACTTGTGTGGTAAGAGTTCGGCGTAATTGTGGAGGTGATCTTGCCAGGTAGACATCGTATTGAGCCAGACCTTGAATTTGGGAGCACGGCCTCTGCCCCATCTACATGCAACATGGCATTTGGCCAACAGAAGGCCCAGCGCAAATTTTATTTTATGTGCTTTGAATGCCGGGACCGCGTGCCCCAACAAGGCGGTCTTGGGACAGGGGTCCAAATCGACCCCAACCATATCAGATAAAGCTCTAAAAATGGCTTGCCAATATTCCACTACTGCAGGGCAGGTCCACGCCAGATGGAAGAAGTCAGCCCCTCCCACCCCGCAACGGAGGCAGCGGTCATTATCACGGAGGCCAAGCCGGAATAATTTGGAAGGAGTGAAGTAAGTGCGGTGCAAGAATTTAAAGTGAATTAACCGTAAACGAGTATTACCGGTCACTGCGGTGGTATGCGAGCAGCTTTCCACCCACTGATCGTCAGAGAGCGGTGTGTCAAGGTCACCGCCCCATCCTCCGCAAACCTTGAGCGAGGGAGGCGATGGGGCAGGCTGGGCATTTTTTTAAAGCAAGGACACCACGTGTTTAGGGGTGTCAGTTTGTAAGAGCGAGTGCAAGGGGGGCAGGGTGTCCGTCTCGTCAGGAAAGTTCGGAATGACTGCCCTGACATTCTGCCTTAATCGGACATAAAGGAACGTATGCATGACCGTGGGGTGGTCTCCCCAAAGAACTGTGCCGAGGAACGGAACTGCCCCTGGAGGAAGAGATCTCCCCAGGTGTGGATCGCCAGTTTCTTAAGGAGTTTGCGCCCTCGCAGGTTACTGTCAATCTGGGGTCGTGTGCTAAAGGCATACATGGTGAGTATAAAAAGGTGACCTCCATGTGAGCCGCAATTCGGCGCCAGGCCTGGACAGTGCAGTCAACTGTAGTGGGGTCGCGGTCTGAGACTCTCGATTCGGTATAAAGATACCCTGATGGTTGTATAGGGCGCATATAACCATCTTCTACCGCCAGATGGGCCATGAAGGGAGGGGGATGTAGCCAGTACGCCACAAAGTGGGCCTGGGCACAATCATAATATCGCTGAAAGTTAGGGACATCGAACCCACCCTGATGATAGGGTAACATTAGCGTCTTTAAACTGATGCTAGCTTGTTTGCCACCCCCTATCAGTCTCGGCAGTTGAGAATTGAGGGCACGAAAGAAGTGGGAGCCCGGGCTATAAGGTATGTTGGTGAAAAGGTAGAGCAACTTGGGGAGAACAACCATTTTTATAAGGGAAATGCGCTCTGCCATCGAAAGCGGGAGATGGATCCATTTGGTAATGTTGTCAGTTAATTTGTCAAGTACGGTGCCATAGTTAGCCCTGATGAGGGTCTCGCGATTGCGGGACACGACCACACCGAGGAACTTGATTTCCTCGGAATCCCATATCAGGGGATAGTCCAGGGGAAATTGCACGGTCTTATCTGTTAAGGGGAAGAGGGCAGACTTTGCCCAATTGATTTGAATTCCCGAAATAGCACCGAAATTAGTGATTTTGCGTAGCAGGGGGTTGAGGTTGTCTTGTGGCTTGTCGACATATAGAGTTATATCGTCAGCATATAACGCTACTAGGAGCTTCCGCTCTGGGTATATAAGAGAGCGGTGGTTATGATGCTTTCGGAGTTTGGCAGCTAGCGGCTCAATGGCTATCTCGAAAAGGACGGGGGAAAGGGGGCACCCTTGTCTGGTGCCTCTGTGGATGGGAAAGGGAGCAGATCTAGCCCCATTAAGGAGGACAGAAGCACACGGCTCACCATAAAGCAGCTTAATCCAGTCCAGGAAGCTGTAAGGGATCCCCATGTGTTCAAGGTGGGCAAATAGATAATCCCACTCAAGAGAATCAAATGCCTTAGTGGCGTCAAGAAACACAGCCGCAGCCTCGCACCTTAGATTAATATCTTGTAGTACAGCCTGGAGGGTACGTAGGTTATGGGAGGTCGCCCTATTGGGGACGAAACCCGCCTGGTCAGGGAGGACCAGGCGTTCCATCAACTGGTTGAGGTGGGACGACAGTACTTTCGCTAGGATTTTGACTTCTGTATTAAGTAGAGAGAGGGGTCTATAGGAGTCACAGTGCTCCGGTGGCTTGCCCGGTTTCAAGAGGGACGTGATGAGGGCTTCGCGCATAGACGCGGGTAGGAGACCGCCTTCAAGGGAAGCATAGTAAACCTGCTGAAGTATAGGGGCAAGGATATGAATATATGCTTTGTAGAAGTCGACCGGTAGGCCATCAGATCAAGGCGATTTGCGCGACTTCATGGATATGATGGCGTCCTTAATTTCATCCACTTCGAGTATATGGTGGAGAAATTTTTGTTGGGACGGGCCAAGCCAGGCAATGGCTGTGTCGTCCAAGTAGGGACGTAGGTCAATAGGGACCGATCTGTGAGAGGTGTAGAGAGTGGAATAGTGATTGGTAAGAATACGGAGTTGTTCATGTAAATCCTGTTGTGAGGTTTGGTGCTCATCCAGCAGGGTGGTGACATAGCCATTGTACCTAGGGGGCGTACAGCGGAGGCAAGTGCCCTCCCGGGCCTATCTCACTTGCCATAGACACGCGCCGTGTGTTGTTTGCCAAGGAATTTGCACTCCCTATCCGCCGCCTCGGCATACTCATTCAGTTTTTCATGAAGGAGAGCGTTAGAAGAATGGTCCCGGGACTCGCGCGTACTAATGTGCTCCAGCTCCCTCAGTTCGAATTCTAGTTTGCGAAGCTCACCTCGCAGGGATTTGAGAACTCCACCCCCTTTAGAGATACACCACCTGCGGACGGTGACCTTAAAAGCCTCCCAGACCACGGTGAGGTCCGACACCGACCCTACATTCCGGTCAAAAAAGTCTTGGATGTCTTGTTCAAGGTCCGCCCTGAGGGCAGAGTCAGCAAGATGTGAGGGATTGAGGCGCCAGCTCAGATACGGGGAGATCTCAATGGGGATGCGCAGTGATATTAGGACCGGGGAATGGTCGGAGAATGTCCTAGAAAGGTGTATGGCTTTGATTAACAAGGGAGAGAGGCCTGCCGATAGGAACACGTAGTCTAATCGCGCCCATGTGGAATGTACTGCAGAGTGATGAGTGCCCTGTTTGAGGGACGGGTGTAAGTGTCGCCAGGAATCGATGAGGGAATGTTCAGTAAGCAAGGAAGATAGGACGCGCTGAGTATGAGAGTAGTGTACTGTCTGAGGGTGAGAACGGTCCATACTCGGCCTAACCACGGCATTGAAGTCCCCGCCAAGTATCACATGGCCTACGCCCAGGGTTTGGATTTTACCCCATAATGTGAGCAACGATGAAGTGTCATCGACATTGGGGCCATAGTAGCATGCAAAGAGGATCGTGTGTGATTGTAGTGTCCCCCAAACCATGCAGTATCTTCCACCAGGGTCCGCCTCCGTCCCGACAGGCACAAACTGCATACCCCGTCGAACCAAGATCGTAACACCCCTGGCGTATTTAGAGTAGGAAGAAAAAACCCTGCAGGAAGCCCATCTAGATGCAAAGAGGGAGGTGCTATCTGACAATGAATGTGTTTCCTGGAGCATAGCAATTGAAATACCCTGCCGAGGTACCCTAAGTTTTGCCTCTTCTTTCTGGGGTTGTTCATCCCCCTTATATTCCACGATACCAGCTGGAATTGGTGCGCTGGTGGCATACTCTCTACGTCTCCCATTCATACAGAGGTAGCATCTTGTAGCATGAAATCACACAGTTTAGGACCATAGCATACTCAACTCTGAACATAGCAAAAGTGCCTCGCAGATACCCCCCCCGCGTTCCACCCAGGAACATCCAATCCAGTATGTCTAGATCAGCAGCAATGAAACGGAAAACTTTCCCACCCACACCGGCAACCCCAACTGTCCGGGAATTGAGCCCCCACCCAGCATCCCAAAACCCAAACCAATTACACCCTAAACAGAGTAGAACACAAATGCTAATGTGCTCCAGCTCCCTCAGTTCGGATTCGAGTTTGCGAAGCTCACCTCGCAGGGATTTGAGGACTCCACCCCCTTTAGAGATACACCACCTGCGGACGGTGACCTTGAAGGCCTCCCAGACCACGTTGAGGTCCGACACCGACCCTACATTCCGGTCAAAAAAGTCTTGGATGTCTTGTTCAAGGTCCGCCCTGAAGGCAGAGTCAGCAAGATGTGAGGGATTGAGGCGCCAGCTCAGATACGGGGAGGTCTCAATGGGGATGTGCAGTGATATTAGGACCGGGGAATTGTCGGAGAATGTCCTAGAAAGGTGTATGGCTTTGATTAACCAGGGAGAGAGGCCTTCCGATAGGAACACGTAGTCTAATCGCGCCCATGTGGAATGTACTGCAGAGTGATGAGTGCCCTGTTTGAGGGACGGGTGTAAGTGTCGCCAGGAATCGATGAGGGAATGTTCAGTAAGCAAGGAAGATAGGACGCTCTGAGTATGAGAGTAGTGTACTGTCTAAGGGTGAGAACGGTCCGTGCTCAGCGTAACCACGGCATTGAAGTCCCCGCCAAGTATCACATGGCCTACGCCCAGGGTTTGGATTTTACCCCATAGTGTGAGCAACGATGAAGTGTCATCGACATTGGGGCCATAGTAGCATGCAAAGAGGATTGTGTGTGAGTGTAGTGTCCCCCAAACCATGCAGTATCTTCCACCAGGGTCCGCCTCCGTCCCGACAGGCACAAACTGCATACCCCGTCGAACCAAGATCATAACACCCCTGGCGTAATTAGAGTAGGAAGAAAAAACCCGGCAGGAAGCCCATCTAGATGCGAAGAGGGAGGTGCTATCTGACAATAAATGTGTTTCCTGGAGCATAGCAATTGAAATACCCTGCCGAGGTACCCTAAGATTTGCCTCTTCTTTCTGGGGTTGTTCAGCCCCCTAATATTCCACGATACCAGCTGGAATTGGTGCGCTGGTGGCATACTCTCTACGTCACCCATTCATACAGAAGTAGCATCTTGTAGCATTAAATCACACAGTTTAGGACCAAAGCATACTCAACTCTGAACATAGCAAAAGTGCCTCGCAGATACCCCCCTGCGTTCCACCCAGGAACATCCAATCCAGTATGTCTAGATCAGCAGCAATGAAATGAAAAACTTTCCCACCCACACCGGCAACCCCAACTGTCCGGTAATTCAGCCCCCACCCAGCATCCCAAAACCCAAACCAATTACACCCTAAACAGAGTAGAACACAAATGCCACTTCCCAGGAGGGAAGAGGTTCTCAGGGGTTCGCCCATTGGGGGGACCGGAACTAGGGGCCCCAGACGTACCGAACCACCTCCTTACTTACACCCACAGACCACAGGTAAACCTATCGTCTAACGTGGGACGGAGGTAGGTGACCGAGCGCGTGCATGAGTCTCAGACAGTTAGGCCCCATGACGATCAAGCGCCCAGAACAAAGCATACAAAAACAGGTGCGTCACAAGCGATATTCAGCGCACTGCTCGCAAAAAGGGGGACAGTACCACCTCAATGTCTCTCAATCCTGTTGCAACAGTGGTGATTGCGACCTAGATCTGCGCAGAACTGCATCATCGCCACCCCGCTCCCTCCTGCAGCTCTTAAGGAAGTCCTCTACCAGATGGGGATTTTGAAAGAGGTGATGTTTACCCTGGAATGTCACTTTCAATCTGGAGGGGTAGAGCATAGCATAGTAGATCTCCTGCAACTGTAGCTTCTTTTTGACCGTTGTGAATTTGCGCCTGGCCTCCTGGACGGTAGAGGTGAAATCAGGAAAGATGGAGAGGGTAGTATTGCAGTAGTTCACAGTTCCCACCTCCCTCGCCCGTTTTAACACTGAGTCTCTGTCTCTATAATTCAGGAAGCGCACAATTATGGGGTGCGGTTGAGCTCCGGGAGGCGGGCGGGCCACCAGGGATCTGTGGGCGCCCTCAACTATGAAGTGCGACGAGAAGGATACTTTCCCAAATAGTTCAACGAGCATGTTCTCCACGAAGGTCTCCATTTTACCAGTGTTGGTGGTCTCCGCAAGGCCTAGGATTCGGACATTATTGTGCCGAGACCTCGCTTCCAAGTCCTCGTTCTTATCTGCGATGAGCTTGAGCAGCCTGTCCATTTGAGTGACATGTTTGCCTGTTGAGGTGGCGCCGTCCTCCAGGACAGAGATTCTATCCTCCGTTTCCTTGATGCGGGTGTCATGTTGCTCAAGCTTGGTGACAACACTGTCCATGCATGCGTTAATGTTGTCTATCTTGGCGTCGATCGTAGAGAGGCTTTGCTTTAGACCCAGCAGCAGCGCCTTCCAGTCCTCATCCGCAGGCGCCTGGGAGATAGGACCACCATCGGGCTCCGGTGTCGGTTTAGGAGTCTTTTTGGTTTCGAAAGGAATTTTGGACTGCTGACATCATTGCGGCCCATGACTCCTCTGGGTGTCCGCGATGGTGGAGGAGGAGTGGACGCCAGGTCGCGAAGAAGCTCGTGGTGGGAGCTGAGAAAGGTCCCCTCAGGCCGTGTCCGTGCTGATAGAGGTGGGAAGCTGAGCAAGGAGGCCCCAGGTAGTCCGCCAGGTGGTCCCACGGAGGGAAGGCGGCAAGGAGTTGAGCCCCGGAGGAATGGCAGCACCGCGGACCGACGTCCCATGCAGTGCCACTGTCTGGGCAGGTCTCACGGCATGTCAGACCAGTGTCCTTGTACTGGGAGTGGAGGAATAGGCAGTCGAGCAGTAGGTAGTGCAGCAATGGTAGAGGGGGGATGGGAGGAGCGGACCGAGGAGCCCGCCGCCCATGGTAGAATGCCAGGGTGTAGATGGAGCTGTATGTTCCGTTGTTTCCTCTGGAGTGCAGCAGGTATGGCAAGCCAGGTAAGGAGGGGGAAACCACTCCGGAGCCAAATATGTCGTGCAGAAGAGTCAGGATCTGCACAGCGACCCCGCAGCAGCGAGGCCCGGAGCGGCCTCGTCACTGCCCGGGAGCGGGCGCCAATTGCGCAAGCAGTGTGATCAATCTGGCCCCCCGATGAATGCCGCGGACGGCAGGCAGCCACAGGTGTTGTCAGTCTGTGCCTCAGGTGGGGGGGGGAAGGAGGGGAGGAGTCCGGAAAGGTAGTTGCCGCAATGTCACCGCTCCAGGCCGCCCAAGCCCCGCGGGAGCCGGCCCAAGATGGCGGAGGGTCCGGGCGCCGAATGCGCAGCACGACTCTGTAGGGCTCAGCAGTGGCGGTGGGGGAGGGGGCCGGACGGGTGGCAGCAGACGAAGCCCAAAGACAACAGGCAGCCCTCAACTGAAGGATTGTTGCCCCCCTGGGCGTTGAAGCAGTCCTCGAGCGGGCCGGAGCCCCGCCACGGTCCAGACCCCCAGGCGGCGCTGGCAGGGCCGCAAAGCACTGGACTATCCTGGCGAAGCAAGGCCGATCAGGAGGACCGCTGCAGCAGCACCGCGGGCCGCCTAAGTACAAACAGGCAGCCGATCTCGCCCAGGACCAGGCTTTCCAGGTAAATCAGGTATCGCTGTGATCAGCACGATGAAAGGCAGATGTAGGGGCTATGTAGAAGCGGATTAAATAAGACAGGATCCCTGTAGGATGGGTTGAAGCGCTCGGTCATTCGGGAGCCTCACATCAGTGCGGCCATCTTGGTCTGGCGCCACCTAGCGCCCCCCGAATGTATTACACATTTGGTGCTCTGGTCCTCTGAGTGTTATAGGTGCAATGTGAAAGTTTTGGGGATGATGGAAGTGCACCAGGGTGGGCTGTGTGAAATGTTTACTGCTGTTTTTCTTTCATTCCATGTTCAGTGGCAGGTCCAGCGTCAGAGGACGTGGCCATTTGGGTGGTGGGACTCTCTTTCGTCAAGTGGGCGGAAATACAAGCATGTCAAAGGGGTTTTGGGGTCATTTTAGATTTTGATATGGATCTGTTTCCCAACACTTGGGAAGGAAAAGGGGGTATTCGTTGGAGGGAATTATTTCAGCGTTTGAATGGGATGATGCTGGGCAGTAGGTGCCCAGATGTATTGATTATCCGCTTAGGGGAGAATGATCTTGTGAGGAAGAAGGGCATAGTTCTGGTGATGGATATGAAAAAGGACTTGTTGCACATCAAAGAGAATAGGTTTGGTTGCTTTGTTTTATGGACTGAGTTCATGCCATAAAGGATATGGAAGGGGTCGTGCTAGCCTGGGCTGTTTTCTTGGCACGCGGGAAGGTGAATTGGGACATGTCCCGTTATTGCAGGGAGTCTGTATTTTGCTGCATCCGTCATTCAGTTATTACATTTGAGGCCAGCAAATTCTTTAGGGGGACGGAATGTATTTATCCCACATCAGTATGAATGTATATTTGTTGGAGCTGAGGGAAGTTTTGTCCAGGACCCTTAACATTAGGAGCCGAAGGGCCATTCTAGACGGACACGCTGTTGGGTGGAGGGGTGGGGGGGACTAAAAGTTAGTAGCTTCACTTTGTTCTGGGTGGCGGGTCCCTGGAAAAATTTCCAGGAGTTGTCAGAAGTTTGGTTGGCGTTGCCAGTTGTTGAACCATGTGCAAAGGGAGGGTAGGCTGTGAGTTCAAGGTTCATTTTAGAACGTTTGGTTGCTCACAGGCTAATACAGGCAGTCAAAGGCAGTATGGGAAATATAAAGTTGGAAATGTTGAAATATACTGCAATTAAATCAGATAGCTGCGGCGCGGGCATATGAGTGGCACCGTAGGGGTGGGGGTGGTGGTGGGGGCATTGGTTAGTTGACTTGGATCTATAGTTAGGTTTTAGTTTTGTAAGGCGGTTTTGCCTGGAAAAGTTGTGATGTGCACCTGTTTCACAAAGCAGCATTTTTTTACACAACAAAGTGGTCGGTCTTTCTGCTGCATCCCTCTCTCCCAAGCTCTAGCTTTCCAAAATCTTCACAGCTGATTAGTGTAAGTGGTCCTTCCATTGACCAAGGCAAGCCCTTTTTGCACCCATCTGTGGCCTATTTTCATTGAGTGCAATGAGCCCTGGTCCTCGCAACTCTGGGACCCACCATTCTTTCAACTTCAGCTGCCGCTCACTGACATAACGTTCTTTGTTGCCGCCTGCAAGTTCTTTTGTACTCTCCTATGCCAACTAGATGTGTGTGGCTTCAGGGGGGTATTTGGGGTGTTACACCCCGCAAAACAATGTATTCTATGGCAAATAGTTTGGTAGAGGTGCTTTTAGTCGGGTTCGGTGGGGTGTCTGTCAGATTTCGTTCTAGATTTTACATAGGCACACAGACACAACACACATAAAACCTCTCTTTCTTGTTGCTGACTTAAAACTTGGTTAGTTTGCAAACAATTGAGGTTCAGTAACCCTAACAATCCGCACTACTCCCTCTTTCCACTGCCTCTTCAGCCAATACATTATAAGCGTGCGTGAATTTTGGGAAATCTGAAGCTCACCCCCCCAATCTTACTGACCAAGCTACGACCTTGTCCATTACTCACCACTTCTGCACCGACGTGCATGCAAAACCCCAACCTCTCACATGGGCCAGCCATCAAACACACGACACTTCGCACAACATGACACACTCTAACGCTTGCTCCTCAGCACCCTCTTACTCACTGTGGGAAGTGGGGTTGGGGAAATGAGAGTCGCCACGACTTGAAGTCTAGGTTTAACCGTTTTATTCGGTTTGACAGTACTTATTAGGTCTCAGGGGTGTAAGTTACACAATGTCCAGCAAGGCACACAACACAATCTTGAGCTCTCTCCTCTGGCGAACTTCCGGGGTCTTCGGTTCCCGTCTTTGCTTTACCAGGGGTGGTCGCTGGTCCGGACGGAAGCTCGGGAAAAGGAAAAGAGACAGCCGCGTTAGTGGCTGGGGCCGATATGTAATGAGTGGGAGGGGGGCAGGGAAGTGAGGGATCACCAGGATACTACCACCATCTATAGCAGCCTTTTTAGTGTAGGCGAACAGCAGTGCACGGCGATAGTGACCACCCTGAGCTACCCCGTTCCACCCAGTGATTTAAACAATCCCCGAAAACGCCCTTGTCCCTTGTGGAGCCACACTTCTCCCCTGGAAGTGTGGCAGGGCGGCTCGTGGTAACGTTGGCCTCCTGTCTTGTTGAGTCTCTGTTCCAGGGGTCCCAGTAGCGGTTCTTCGGCACTTCCTTCTTCTTCGTCCTTGGCATTCTCCTCGTGCGTCGGCTGGTGTCCGAGAGGTTCCGCGCCGACAGTCCGAGACGGGGCTTCCTTAAACGCCCCCAGCTCGTCCAATTGGATAGCTGCAGATGACGTTCGTTCACCTGATTGGTCGACTGTTGGAGATGCCGGGGAACACACCCCCAGCATCACGGAAGGCAGATGCAGTGAAGGTAGAGCCGGGGTAACCCAGGAAACGTCCAAAGGATCCTGCGGACGGGGTGGAAAGGAAGAAATGTTAGCAGGTACACCCCGTCCGTCCGAGTCAGGGAGCTCGACTTCGTGACACATCCCACCCCCAGGATTGACCCGATCGGGGGAAATCGGATAACGGGAAAGAAAGTCAACATTCCCCTGCAAAGAACCCTTCCGGTGACGGACCTCAATCTGGAAAGGCTGCAGAGCCAAAAACCAACGCAGGATTCGGTCATTGTTCCCTTTGTTACGTTGGAGCCAGGTCAAAGGAGCATGGTCCGTATACAACACAAACAGCCTCCCTTCGAGATAGTACCTCAGCTTTTCCACTCCCCAACGGACAGCCAGGCATTTCTCTTCAATCGTAGAATACGCCTGCTCCCTAGGAAACAGCTTTCGGCTGATAAAGAGCACATGCCTCTCATCCCCTTTGTCATCCTCCTGGGAAAGAACTGCTCCAATACCAACCCCTGAGGCGTCCGTCTGGAGAATGAACGGTTTAAGGAAATCAGGGGAAATGAGAACAGAGGAAGAAGTCAGAGCATCCTTCAAAGCCTGGAAGGCAGAAGTGTGAACGACAGAGGGGGTGGGAAGTGAAGCATTGATGTGTAGATTGGCATCCTTCAAGCTAGACAGTATGTTCCCAAGGTGTATCAAATGGTTGTCCCATGTCTTGCTAAACACTACAATGTTGTCTAAATAAGCCGACACATAGTGCAAGTGAGGTGCCAGTAGTGTATCCATGACTCTCTGAAACGTTGCTGGTGCCCCATGCAACCCAAAGGGAAGTACCGTAAAGTGGTAATGACCAGAAGGGGTGGAGAAGGCCGTTTTTTCCATATCTTTAGGTGCACGGGGTATCTGCCAATATCCCTTGGTGAGGTCTATGGTGGTGATGTACCGGGCCTCACCAAGGCGTTTCAGGAGTTCATCGACCCTAGGTAAGGGGTATGCGTCTTGTTTAGACACCCGATTAACGGCCCTGAAGTCTATACAAAAGCGGATGCTACCATCAGGCTTCGGTACCAACACCACCGGTGAGCACCAGTTACTGTGGGAAGGGACTATGATCCCGGATTTTAACATGCTGTCTACCTCGGCCTGGAATGCCAAGCGTCTTGCCTCTGGGATTCGGTAGGGTTTTTGCTTTACAACTGTATTTGGAAGAGTAGGGATACAGTGTTCTGCTAAGTGTGTACAGCCCAGTTGATCCGAGAAGACTTCTGTATGAGACAAAAGTAAGTCTTTAACTTCTTTTTGTTGTGTAGCAGACAGATCAGGATTTATAGGGGCATCACTGACTGTATGGTTTGTATCGGATACAGAAGACACTACATTAATTGTCTGTGGGGGCTTTCCTAACCATTTTTTAAGTATGTTGATATGATACATTTGGGTTTTGCCTCTTCCTAGCTGTACTAAGTATGTAGTGGTCCTATTTTCCTCAAAATTTTGAAGGGTCCTTGCCACTCCTTCTTCATTTTATGTGTAGAGGAGGGTAATAAAATAAGAACCCAATCGCCGACATCCAATACCCTCCATTTCGTACCACGATCATAAAGGGTTTTCTGTTTGGTTTGGGCTATGGCTAAATGGTCGTGGGCAAGCATTCTGAGTTTATGTAATCTGGTCTGCAGCTGCCGGGTATAGTCCAATAGGATCTCAGCTTCCTGTGCTCCCTCAGTCTCCCAACTGTCTTTAGTTATTTCAAGAAGTGTTCTAGGGGGTCTCCCAAACAACAACTCAAAAGGAGAGGTCCCTAGACTAGACTGTTTCTGACTACGGAGTACAAAGAGGGCCAGAGGTAGTAACTGGTCCCAGTTCTTCCCATCACCAGACAACAACTTTTTTAACGTTAGCTTAAGGGAGCCGTTGTATTTCTCAACCAACTCGTCTGTCTGGGGGTGATACACAGATGTCTTAATGTGTTTGATGTTCAATTGTACGCACACCTGTTGCATCAAACGGGAGACAAATGGGGTGCCCTGATCGGTAACAATCTCCCGTGGAAACCCATACGAGAGAAAACCTCCACTAACCTCTGCGCTATCGCTGCTGAAGTAGCTGCCTTAAGAGGAAAAGCCTCAGGATATCGTGTGGCATAATCACCCAACACAAGGGCGTACTGGTGTCCTCATGAGGATTTCGGCAAAGGGCCGATTAAGTCCATACCAATACGATCAAATGGGACCCCTATAATAGGCATGGGTACCAAGGGACAGGAGGAGGAGTGTAGGGGTTCCGTTTCTGGCATATTCTACACTCCTGACAATATTTTTGGACTTGGGCGTAAATTCCTGGCCAAAAGAAATGTCGCAATATGGACTGTCCCATTTTTTCCACCCCAGAGTGACCAGCTAACAGATGAGCATGTCCAAAAAACAATATCTGGTCACGAAAGTCATTCGGGACCAGTAGTTGGGGCTCGGCGTCAGCTTTAGCGAATCTATAGAGTAGGCCATTTTTCTCAATGAAAGTGGGATAACTTTTGGTGGACGGATCCTGTCCGTTTCGTGCAACCTACCATGCATTGGTGAGACTTGCATCATTTAATTGGGCAGTCCTGAAATGGGTGTCCCTGGCCCAGGGTTCTGCTGCTAACAAGGTGTCACGGGGAAGGGACAAGTGGTGGAGAGTATCTAACAACAGAGTATTAAAGGAAGGATTATCTGTCCCTATGATTATGGGTTCTGGCAGACCAGACATAACCCCTACGATGACTTCCATGCCTTTCCCTGAGGGTGTGTACAACGTGCCTCTAGCTACAGGATACTACTTGACGTCCCCATGGACATAACGAATGCTGACCTGTTTCCCCGGGATGAGAGAGCTTTGATCTACCAGCTCCTCTCTTATAACTGAGTGTTTACAGCCGGAATCCAACAATGCTCTTATACTGGTACTGTTCAGAGAAATTCGTACATCATAGAAAGTGGTTCCCGTTTCTTGGGCATACAGGATGGACCTGGGGGAATAGCTCACGTCCATGGGTTCGTCTTCTTTTTCTTTCTTTTTCCTACAGAATCGAGCAATATCAATCAATCAATCAATCCTGGCATTTATATCGCGCACTACTCACCCGGAAGGGTCTCAAGGCGCGTGGGGAGGGGGGGTCTGCTACTGCTCGAACAGCCAGGTCTTGAGCTGTTTGTCGTTGGAACCGCACCCTTGGTGGTTCTGGCACTGGCTTTTGGAATTTTTTTTCGGGTTTGAGAGGTGGTAAAGTCTTAGTAGGTTTATCAGGCTCCCTCACATAGGGCTTACCCTGAGCCCGGGCGTAACAAGTCGCCATTTCTATGGCATGCTCCAATGTTAAGACCGCATGTTGTTTAAGCCACCTCTGAGTGCTATAGGGAAGGGCTTCGATGAACTGTTCAAGATACACTTTGTTCATAATGGCATCGATGTTACCTTCATGGGGTTTTAGCCATAAGTCAGCAGATTCCTTTAACTTGAAAAACAAAGTCTTGGGTAAATCCCCGGGAGACCCTTTTTCTTGACAGAACCGAAGTCGATGTGTTTCCTCGTTTACTCCCAACCTATCGAGGATATATTGTTTCACCACTGCATAAGCAGTGGTACCATCTCGGTTTACTGTCTGATACGCGGCCTGGGCCTCACCACCCAACAAAGGCGCCAAATAGAAAGGCCACCTGTCCCCAGGCCAGGAACTGGCTCTCGCAGCTCTCTCAAAATTCAAAAAGAAAGCAAGGGGGTCCTCTCCTGGACTAAATTTCTGTAGAGTAACAACTGTGCCTGGGGGTGGGGCTGTAGCCCTTCCTTTACCTAACACGGACATTAATTGTGTTTGTCCTTCTGCCAGTTTTAGTATGTTATCTGACTGGCTCTGGATGGCTTGGGAAAAGGCAGTCCGGTCTGCTTCCATTTGGGTTAATATGGTTTCCATTCTTTATCTGATGGCGTGGTTCCCTGAAGGATCCGAGTCACGGCACCGCGGTCACGGTTCCGCGCCGACAGTCCGAGACGGGGCTTCCTTAAACGCGCCCGGCTCGTCCGATTGGATAGCTGCAGATGACTTTCGTTCACCTGATTGGTCGACTGTTGGAGATGCCGGGGAACACACCCCCAGCGTCACGGAAGGCAGATGCAGTGACGGGGTCAACGAAGGTAGAGCCGGGGAAACCCAGGAAACGTCCAAAGGATCCTGCGGACGGGGTGGAAAGGAAGAAATGTTAGCAGGTACACCCCGTCCGTCCGAGTCAGGGAGCTCATCCAAGTCAGGGAGCTCGACTTCGTGACACTCACCAAACACACCACGGAGATTTGGGACATGCTCCATGTCCAAGCCAAGGACTTGAAGTTTCTCGCAGACATATGGCTGAACCAGGCATCAGCACCTGACGTCTCAGGCGTCTATCTCTACTACAAGATTGACAGTGAGTACAAGCAAGGAGGCGGAGTTGTCATCATCTTTAAGTATGCCATTAGCTGCACCACCTCCAAGGACACATGTACCAGCAACATGGAACATCTGATGTTTAAACTTGCGGGGAATGAGATTTTGATACCGTTTTTGATCACTTAGATATTAATCTCATTCATCAATTTGGATCGGTTGTTATCTGTCATTGAGTAAAAGACAAACCCCGCATAGGTTAGATAAACCCCATTAACTGACGCAACTCTGAAGAACCACTTACAACTGATGAAGTTTTAAGAGTTTTATATAAAATCAGAATTAAGTGCATATACAATCCTCTCAGGATAATCAATAAGTATACAAAAAGAATACAATTAATCAATTTCAAATCTGTTCCAATTCCGTTTCAAATCTGCAGATTAAAGCATAGATACAATGTGGTCCGGTTGCGTCATCTACAAAAGAATAGACAAGTTAATCCTGTCCCTACTCTGTACTAAGTGACATCCCTACTTCGCAAGTTCCTTACCTAAAAAGGTGTCAGCAGTTTGACTTCCAAAGAAGTTCAAACTCTCTTAACTCCTAATGGTAATTTCGATCGAGAAGCAGTACCCTCTCTGCCTACCCATCCGCTCTCTAAGGGTCCTCGGCCTACTGCTCTCTTGCGCTCTGATCTTTCTATCTGACTTCTCAGGACATCTGCTCAAGTCATCTGCGCTCTGAGCTCTTCGCCTCGCCTTCGCTATCTTCTCACCGGGGTACTGTCCCTAAAATACACAATCACAGTATGGGTGGAACGCCCCTTGACGCCCACCACGGACTTTCCCCATGATCTCATTCTTTGCTCTTTTCCATGGCTTCATCTCTTTCCGTCGTCCGTTAAGTTGACCCTTCTCCTTTAGGCGCCATCTTCGTCTTCTTGCTGATGACTTCATTTGACATTACAATTGACACTTTCGGAGCAAAGTCTATCACCTCAGCAGAACTTTACTCTTTACAACTATATGCATAACCTTTCTTGGTCCTGTGAATGGTCATTTCAAAACAAGACTCAAATTCCAAGCGTCTCTTATCACGTTCAGGCCATAAACTTCGTCCAGCATTGTCACCTTAAATCTAGCAAGACCTTTTGCTCTTGTCTCGCACATTCAGACCAAAGCTATTCACGACTCCTGTGAGCCCACTAAATTACATACAGCGGACTACACTCCTGCGAGCTCTTGGTCAGTTAGGTTAAAATCACAAATGACCTAAACCCTTCTAACATTCCTACAAAAGGCTTTCTACACAGTATAACCTTTAACACACATTTATATATATAATCGCATTTAGCAAATCGTTTGATTATAAGTGAATACATTCTACATAGAATATAATTTACTTAGAATATAACTTTATACTTTCATTCGTTACACCGTTAAATATGCTCTCTACACATTTCTCCATGTTACATTTCTCGCCGTTTCTCCATTTAAAGTTACACACGTACATGAATTCTACCTTACACGTTCTTCAGTTCATAAGCATTTCTACATATTTCTACATTAGCCCACTACGTATACGGGCCTTCTAAATCTAATGCATGTTCAAGAGTAAATACAGTTACATTTCCTATATTACTTTGATTACATCGGTTAATTATATGCTAACTTTACACTACAAGTGTTAACTTCACATTACGATATACATTTCATTCCTACGTTATACGATGTGCTTGTAAATATGGCTCGGATATACGTTTTATTCAAATTGCGCTCTCTCAGTACCCCCCTTTGATGACTTCTGGGAGTCATCACTAAATGCAATTTGAATAGCACCCTTACACAGAACTAGTTACAATATTCCCTCTTTTTATCGTTTCGAGAGCTCTTAAACTTTTGTACTGTTGATCTTGAAAAACAGCTAATCTCCTTTCTTGCTCTCTCATGGATCTTTGTAACCGGTTCGACCTATACCATTTATACAATTTCACTAAACCTAACAATGTGATTATGCAAATTACTACTATCAATACAGGTTTCAGTATGTACCATATAACGCTTTTACCAAGATTGGCAAACCAATTTCCAACCTTTCCTACTCCATGACCTACTTTTTCCCAAACGTTTACCTTTGACAAATCTTCGATTTCTTTATGTATCTGTGTAATGTTTTGTATGACTTTCTCAAGTGGTTTTGAATTGTCAGGAATGTAAGTACAACATTCTTGGACCTTCAAAGCCTTGCAAACTCCGCCCTCTTTTGCTAGCAGTACATCTAAAGCAAGTCGGTTCTGAAGAACCATTGCTCTAATCGACTGCATCTCTCCTTCTACTAACATTAATGACCTTGCAGTACTTGCAGATAATCTATCTACAACTGTAGCTAGTCTCCTGATCTTAACATCGTTAAGTATTAAACCTAACATAGGAAACATTGCTCCAAATATGTCTCCAACTACTTCTGTATCTCCTACTTCCCTTTTCGTTCTTGTCGAAGCCTTTCCTTCTATGATCGCTAAATCCTTCTATGATCTCCTTTCTTGCTCTCTCATGGATCTTTGTAACCGGTTCGACCTATACCATTTATACAATTTCACTAAACCTAACAATGTGATTATGCAAATTACTACTATCAATACAGGTTTCAGTATGTACCATATAACGCTTTTACCAAGATTGGCAAACCAATTTCCAACCTTTCCTACTCCATGACCTACTTTTTCCCAAACGTTTACCTTTGACAAATCTTCGATTTCTTTATGTATCTGTGTAATGTTTTGTATGACTTTCTCAAGTGGTTTTGAATTGTCAGGAATGTAAGTACAACATTCTTGGACCTTCAAAGCCTTGCAAACTCCGCCCTCTTTTGCTAGCAGTACATCTAAAGCAAGTCGGTTCTGAAGAACCATTGCTCTAATCGACTGCATCTCTCCTTCTACTAACATTAATGACCTTGCAGTACTTGCAGATAATCTATCTACAACTGTAGCTAGTCTCCTGATCTTAACATCGTTAAGTATTAAACCTAACATAGGAAACATTGCTCCAAATATGTCTCCAACTACTTCTGTATCTCCTACTTCCCTTTTCGTTCTTGTCGAAGCCTTTCCTTCTATGATCGCTAAATCCTTTGCATGATATATTTTGGGGAAGACAATTGCCAAGTAACACGAACCATACCAATTGTCAGGTAGTTTTACATAGGCATTTCTTCCACATACAAAATATACATTAGGAATCGCTTGCATCCCTTTCATAAAATCTTTCGTATAGTACTCTAACCGAAAAGCATGTTCGCAATTCACTTCACCTACAAATACACTCTCATAATATGTCTTGCTTCGAGTTAAACATAACTTTCCTTTCTGCGTTCTATCCAAAGCTATTGGACCATTGCTACCTTTCTTTTTGTGTGCTTTTTCTTCTTCGGTCCAATCTGTTTTCCACTGTCCTGACATTTTCAGAATCTTCTGCCTTCTGTATCGGTCATCTACTTGTCCTATGAACTTTTTCTCTACCTCTGTCACTTTGCAAGTCAGATTATTTCTGCGTGCATATGATGTATCTAGTGTATCCCAAGGAAGAAAGAACTTGGTCAGTCTATCCTCCTTTTTGTAATAGTCCCACTTATTCATTTGTTTATAATTCGGGACTTCAGGCAGTACCGAATCATAATTTGAAAAGTAGTACTCAAATCCTTCCCTACCATAAAATATACTGAGCAGTAAACTACATGTTATCCCATAAGTCAGTGGGAGATGATGATATCTGATGCCTTCGTCTACGGAAGCCGGCAATTGCATACAAACATAGCATTCCTTGGCCTCCATGGCATCGATATACTCGTATAACAGTTTGGCATAAGCATTTGATCTAAAATTTCCCTGTGACTCGTCTACGTGTAACCTACGAGCTTCATTTGCCAATAACGCCTTTTCACGGATGACATTGCTCTCCTCCCTTTTCCCAACAAGAGCAGGTTTCAAAGTCGTTACAGGCTTTACGTCTGCTGTTTTTTTATCAGTTTCATGTCCTACCATATATGATGTGGTAACTACTATAATTGTGAGAAAAATTACTACCGCTATAAGTGTACCTATTATGCATTTGGCTTTTCGGTTTGGGTTGCCGTTCTCCATGTCATCAAACAGCGTAACTCCTTCCTTTGCGAAGAAAAAGTTTCTTTTCAAGTCTTTGTCTTGCTTTGTTTTCAAATTCTGTAAAGTGCTCTTAATCAACAAAGTCTCTTTTCGCAACAATGTCTTTTATCTTTTTAGCAACGGACAACCCTAACCCTTCTCCGTCCTCTAAATGTAATCCCTAAATTTATTCTCCTTTCCACTCGGAGCTAGGTTATCTTCTTCTTTATAGCTTATATACAAAAGTCTTTATGCATCAACAATTATTCTCGTACCTGCAGCTTTAGCAACAAGTTCCAATAGCTCAAAACGAACAACTTTTTCTTCTTCTTCTGGAATTTGATGACCAAAAGTCGGAAACTGTAATCGATTTAGCACTAGATCTTTGATCCGACTTAGGTATGGGGGTATGGGAAGTGTGAAAGTCAGTAACCCCTCAGTCTCGAGTCCAGGCGTCAACATCCATATCTCCACTGCCACAAATGGATCGAGATCGATTACCTTCACTTCTTTCACTCTCCCAGATTTCTGTCCCCAAGACATCTGCTAGATAAGTCCACTCTGGGGTGGCGTACCTTCTGCAGGGCACACGTACCCTTCTTGATCTTCTTGGGCTCTCAGATCCTGAATATGTAGCTTCTTCTTCTTGATCCGACTCTTCAGAGATCGGGACAAGGGTTCTTTCTTGATCTGGTTTCAAGCCTTGCCTTCTCCTTCTCTCCGACCAACTGGCTTTGTCACTCCTTGTCCTCCTGCTCCTTGTTCTTGGACTTGTCTCTTGATCACTCACTGCTTGTTCGTCATCCGATTCGAACTCCCATGTACTCTCTTCCTCTGAGACGACTTCGGTCCCACTGGTGTCCTGACCATCGTCGGCCTGCTCCGTCACCGTCTCAGCCTCTTCGATCACCTCTACAGCTTGGCTTTTCCCCTCTGTGGCTTCTCCGCTTTCTGCTGGATTCTCATCCGAGAGAGGAGCTGTTTCTTCCTGAGGTGTTGGCACTCTTCGGGTGTGTGAAGCGTGTACCCAGTTGGGCAAACCTCCACACTTTACTGCAGTGTTCGTAACTAGTATGACTTGAAACGGTCCTCTCCAGCGCACGTCTAGACAGTTCTTCCTAACGTGCTTCTTCACCAGGACCCAGTCCCCCGGACACAAGTCATGGCACAAGTCTTGTGCTGATGGAACCTCTGCAGCCTGGACCTGGAGGGACACAGAATTAATGGCATCAGATAGTCCCTTGCAGTAGTCCAAGATCAAATCGTCTGTGATGTTCAACACCGCTGCAGTCGGAACCGATGGCAATCTCATAGCTCTTCCCATTAGCACCTCGTGTGGAGAGAGACCTGTTTTTCTGTCTGGTGTGCTACGTATGCTCATAAGAACCAATGGAAGTGCATCTGGCCAATTCAGAGATGTCGATGAACAAACTTTGGCAAGTCTGGACTTGATTGTACTGTTGATTTGCTCTACGATCCCTGAAGCTTCTGGTCGATAACTGCAATGGAGCTTCTGATCAATACTCAAAGCTGAACATAGCATTTTCACTATTTCGCTATTGAAATGAGTTCCTCTGTCCGATTCCAAAGAGGATGGCACCCCAAACCTCGGTATCAACTCTCTAAGCAACAATTTCGCTACTGTAAGTGTATCGCACCTACGTGTAGGGTAAGCTTCAACCCATCTAGAAAATATACAGACAATCACTAAGACGTATCTGAGTCTATTGCATTGAGGCATTTCAATGAAATCAAGCTGCATTCTATTGAAAGGCCCCCCAGACCTCCCAATGTGACTCAGTGTGACTGGTGTTCTCTTTCCTACGTTTAGTTGCTGACAGATCGCACATCGCTGACATACTGCTTCTGCCGCTACTCTAAACTTTGGGTTAAACCACTTTTGTCTGAATACTCTCACCTTAGCATCTCTACCTATGTGTGCTGATCCATGCAATTTCCTTGCCATTGGACTAACAAGTTCATTTGGTAAAACTGCTCTCCCATCGGCAGAGATCCAAAAATTCATTTCACTTCTAGTACATCCAGCTGTCTCCCAGCCCTTTTTCTCATCATCTGGTGCATTCTCCTGAACACACTTTAACTCATCCCATGTATCTACAGTGTCTAACAACATTGTTAATTCAGTTCTCTCCTGTATTCCTCCCACTTCTACATTGGTGTGAGAATAACCTTGTTCTGCGCAATAACGCGCTACCTCGTCAGCGTAACGGTTGCCTTGCGACACAAAGTCTACGTTCTTCGTGTGCGCAGCACATTTGACAACTGCTATGGCTGACGGACCTTGCAATGCCTCTAACAATAATCTCACGAATCCTCCATTCCCAATTGGAGAACCCGAGGAGGTCATGTAACCTCTTTGAGACCATAACTGCCCATAGTCGTGAACTACCCCGAAACCATACTGGCTATCGGTGTATATGGTGACTCGAATTTTGTTACCTGCTAAACAGGCACGCGTCAAAGCAATAATTTCAGCTACCTGAGCGGAATGTACTCCTTCCAGGCAAGCGGCTTCCACGAATCTGGTAATGGTACAAACTGCATAAGCTGCTCTCAGCTGACCGATATCGTCTCTTACGCATGAACCATCAACAAAGAATATTTCATCGGGGTCAGTCAATGGTTCATCTACGATATCTGGTCTCGGTTTGGTGCATAGTTCAGTCACATCTAGGCAGTCATGATCTGTACAAATTTCATCATCAATATCATTTGGAAGTGGCATCAAAGTTGCAGGATTCAAGACGGAGCATCTTTTTAGGGTCACATTCTCGGCAGCCAATATGACTTGCTCGTAGCGCGTGAGCCTGCTATTCGTCAGATGCTGAGTCTTAGTCCTGGTCATTAACAATTCTACAGAATGCGGTACGTACACCACTAACTGATGTCCCATTACCACACTTTCACATCGTTCAATGCTGACACCCGTTGCAGCTACGGATTTGAGACATCCGGGCAACGCTGCGGCTACTGGGTCTAATGTAGCCGAAAAATAAGCAACTGGCCTACGCGCATCTCCATGTAACTGGGCCAAAACTGCTAAAGCGCATCCCTCTCTTTCGCAGCAGTAAAGCAAGAATGGCTTTGTGTAATCAGGCATTCCTAAAGCCGGGGCACGACATAAGTCCTCTCTCAGCTGCAAAAATGCCATCAAACAATCTTTGTCCCATGGTACCGGATCACTTACTCCTTTGTGCGTCAGTTGTAGTAAAGGTTTTGCCTTCAGTGAAAAGTTGGCTATCCACTGCCGACAATAACCGACCATGCCTAGAAACATCCTGACTTCTCTTTGTGTTTTAGGCGCGTTCATTTTCATAATCGCCTCTATTCTGTCTGGAGACACCTTCCGTTTTCCCTTTTCAATCCTGTGGCCCAAGTATTGCACTTCAGTCTTACAATACTGCAACTTACTTGGAGACACCTTGTGTCCGTTCTCGGCCAAGTGATTTAGTAAGGTGATGGTGTCTACTTTGCAAGCTTCCTCAGTTTCTGACGCAACTAGGAGGTCGTCTATGTACTGGACTAGAACAGAGTTCTTGGGCAGTACTAGACTTTCAAGATTCTTCTTCAGCAGCTGGTTAAAAATCGATGGGCTTTCTGTATACCCCTGAGGGATACGACACCATGTTAAAACGCGATTTTCCAGCTTAAAAGCGAAAAGATACTGGCTCTCTTCATCTAATGGAATCGAAAAGAAAGCCTGGCATAAATCTATCACGGTGAACCATTCAGCTTGGAACGGTATCTGAAATAATATCACTGATGGATTCGGTACCACTGGACAACATGAGACAACAATATTATTAATCTTTCGTAGATCCTGCACAATTCTGTATTTTCCACTAGGCTTCTGTAAACCCATAATCGGGGAGTTACATGGACTTCCCACGATCTCCTTCAGTATTCCCTGTTTAATCATGGATTCGATCACAGGCTTTATCCCTGCAATCGTCTCCGGTGTCAACTTATATTGTGGTATTCTTGGATACTCGGCATTGGGTCTTACCATGATCTTTACTGGTTCTACCCCTTTAATCAATCCCATTTCTTCTCCAGTAAAATCCCACACCTCAGCTGACACCTTCTCCCTCAAATCCTGTGGAAGCTCCTCCACTGTAAGGGTAGGATATAGTTCCACGCATTCCTGTGAGTTTACAACTTTAAAATCGGCATCCTCATCATTGGTCTGCACTTCTACTCCTTCAGGTGTGCAATGTATTGTGCAATTTAGTTTACACAACAGATCTCTTCCTAACAGACACACAGGGCTAGAATCACAGATTACAAACTGATGTTCATCACTGTAATTCCCTATCTTCACTGACACTGGTTCTGTTAGAGGATTTGTCATTCTCCTGTTTGCGACTCCTACCACCTGAATCGTCTCTCCCGACATTGGCAAACCTGGGACTACCGCTGATCTCAACGTGGATCTAGTGGCCCCCGTGTCTACCAAAAAGGTCGTAGGACATCCAGCTACTTCAGCCTCTACGTATGGTCCTCTCTGGTCTACCTCCAGGGCTGCACCTAGAGTACAGTCTTCTTCCCTATTCACTCGTTGCCCTGTAAGAGGATCAACGTAGTAGCATTCTTCTCCTCCTACGAACAATGGCATTTGTCTATAGGTTTTTCCTCCATTTGTAATGCGAGGCGGTTGAGGAAACAGGGCTCGAGGAGTCTGATTCCCCCCTTTGATAAACTTTCCCTTCGGGACTGCTGTTCCCTTTACCATGCTGGGTTGAACCTCATCCTCTTCCTGTTCTAACTCCCCCGTCTCGACATTATATGGACACTCGCATCTCCAATGTCCCACCTCGTTACACTGATGACATCTCGTTGTCTTTTTCAGTGTCGCGATATCTATTCTCGGTCTCGGTCTTTCTTCCTCATCTCTGTTTTGATTATTCTGTTTCTTTACCGCTGTTCCTGTTCCCTGTTGTCGCTGTCCACCCTTTCCAGCTGATTGCATCCGTACCAACATCAGCTTTTCTTTAAGTTTCTTTGCCTTCGAATCTATTTCGTCGCTACAATACCTTGCGTACCTCAGGATCTCATCTAACGGTTTGTTCTGCCAACAAATTAAATGCTGTTGGATCATCAGGCTTATGTCTGGTCTCAATCCTAGAACAAACTTCGACACAAACTGTCCTATGTCTTTGGGATCCATGACATCCAACCCGCTGTACTGCTTGAATGCTTTCAGCAATCTCTCGTAGAACTCGTGAACTGTCTCTTTAGGCTCCTGAGTCGTTCGATCTATCTTAACCCAGTCTATGTCTTGCACTGGTACTTTCTCTTTTAACCATGCAATTACTCTCTCGTACTTTTCCATTACTCTCTCTGATGGACCGTTTGTCTGAGTATCTCTCGGAGGCTCACAAGCGGGCCATTCAATACTAAGCTTGCATGCTGTCCACAAATCTCCGGGTACTACGATATCGAACAAGGTGTTCAAATCGATCCACAGTACCTTAGAGATCTTCACAAACCTCTCTACCTGCTTGTACCACTCCACGGGGTTCTCTCTTAACTTGGGGAAAGAGTTAGTAAATGCCGCTAAATCCCCCCTACTCCAGGGCACATGCACGTAGTTTCCGTTCGCGATTTCTCGCAAAGGGAAAGCTTCCATTCGCATTAGGTCTCCATCCTGGGACTTCACAAGTGCACTCCTTCTGACAGATCCCCTCTTGGACCATTTTTCCTCCCATCTATCCAGATCTCTCCATATCCTGATGCACATGATAAGTTCTCTTATGTGTACCCTTAGCCCAATCGTTCTACGCTCATCTAGATCTCGATCTGTGCAATTCAGCCTATGATTGGCCTGTAAGGCTTTAGTTCGTGACATGTCTATCATATACCTGTCTGCCAATTCAGATAATTTTTCATGAGCTGCCCTTGCTTTCCGAGTAACATCTTTAGATAAAAACAGTATTTCATCCGGTTCGTACAGCTCTAACCTTTCTATTGCCACCGTGCCATCAATGATCTCATCCAAGTCTGATTTTAAACTCATTACATCAATCCGTCTTGCTTTTATTTCAGCTCTCAGTACATCAGTCCTAGGTTGTTCTCTTACATCCCTCTCACCTCCACTATGCGCCCTACGCCTAAGCACAGGTGAGTTATGAGGAGTTTTTCTTGTTTCTCTTTGTTCCCACCTCTCTAAATCCCAAGCTTTACCATCTTCCCTTGGGGTATGGGGGAACATTGCTCCATTCCCCATCACTGCATTCCGTCTTTTCGGCTCAGTTTCCTCCGATACGATATAGGATCCTCCGTGCTGTTCTAAACCATTGTAACTCGTTTGCTGTCTGGTGTCGCTCAATAACTGATAAGGTCCTTCTTGGCCCTCCATGTTCCCGCAATCTCGTTCGTGATCACCGGACGTATGGCGAGACGTTTCACGACTCCCTATATTCTCATGACTCCGTTCGTGTTCACCGGATGCATGGCGAGACCCTTCGCGGCTCTCCATGTTTCCGTGATTTCGTTTGTGATCACCGGAGGCATGTCGAGACGTTTCACGACTCTCCATGTTCCCGTGATTCCAATGTCGCGCATTTTCATCTGGGGCATGGTGAGTGCATCTGAAACTATTTCGGTACTCCTGCGTCCTTCGTTCTCCCTCACTAAAGGTGACGCGAGGCACCTCCCCACACCCTGCACTTCTGTCGTTGCACATTTGCCTATTGCCGCTGGTAATATGGCAAGTTTCTCCTCTGCTTCCTTGACTCCCTCCCTCCCACTCCGGGCTGCTTTCGCCAGCTCCGCAGTGAGAGAGGATCCTGTTATCCTGATCACTCCATTCTGCTCCTGTTTCTAATCTTTTATTCTGAGTCTCTTCGGCAGCATCCCATTCTCTCAAATATTCCCTTAATTCCTTATAGGATTTCGGTTTCGGTCCCCTCAAATCCATCTGTCCTCTTTGACCCCCTTGTTCTATCCAGGGACCCGTTGCGGAATCTAGTGGGGTACTCCGACTCATTGGTCCTGACAACTGCCTTTGGGAATTGGTAGTGTTATTCCTTCCCCCTGTCTCTGCCCTTTCTCTGTCCCATCGTGCCTGTTCCTCCTGCTGGACCCCTTCTGGGTTGTAGATTGACACTATAGGCCCTATGGTAACAGGTACTTGTAGAGCATCTGGCATTTGATACGACCTTGCATACTGCGTTTCTGGCACCTTCTGGACCACGAATCTTCCTACTACTCTCTGTTCGGAACTAGATTGAGGTACTTCCTCACCTTTCTTGACATCCCACTCTGTTACTGGAAGCGATTTATATTCCCCCCATCTAGCTCCGTCCTCTGGTTGTAGTACAGGACTTTCGGCTTCTCCACTGTACGGAGGTGGTCTATCTGTTAATAGTCTCTCTATCAGATCCTCATCTGGCTCGCTATCCTCATCTTCTTCTAGGGGTTTCTTTTCTCCCGTAGCTTCTAACATTGTGAACAGTTTGTCTGCCTCTATCTTTTGTACCCTCCACTTTTTAGCTTCATCGTCCCATTTAGCATCCTGCACTGCCTTTACCGATCGTCTCACTCTTTCTTGGCGCCTCTTTAAGCTCTTTTCGTGTGCTGCTCTAAACCATGCACTAAGTGCTTCGAACTGTGTTGGCCTCGGTAGAGGTCTTGTTGCAAGCATTACCGCTTTCAATTGGTTCAATACTTCCAACTTAAACGTTCCGTATCTCGGAAACGTCAATTCCTTATTCCCTTCCGTTAGTTTATTCCACTCGGAGATCCATAATATCGAGTGTAAGCCTACATTCACTGCCATATGATAAGCTGGTGTGCCTTCTGGTGGAGCTTCTTCTCCGGCATACAAGTTTCTTCTATCTCTCCTAAAGATCGCCCTTAAACGTTTAAAACACTTCATTTTCGATAATCTACAACTTTCCTCTATTCTCTTCCTTGTTTACGTCCCGATGACAAACCAACCAATCCCTACGCGGCTCTCGCTAATCGGCCTATCCCAGCGCGGTTCTACACTGACCGACCAATCTCAGCGCGGCTCTACGCTGACGTATGACAAACTAACCAATCTCGGCGCGGCTCTATGCTGACGTCACTCGTTCCCTCTGCAGCAGTTCTCCTTCTTTCCCAACTCGTCTCACGATCTTGCATGCGTTTTCATTCATACGCTGAAAAATGACTACTTCCGTCCAAGCGATCACTTTTCTCTGACTGTACGGCCACAGTCTAACTGTAATTGTCACCTCAACTGACGAAACGTCTTTCCTCGCACGGTCAGACGATCGCCTTAACTGATAGGTTACTTACACACAGTAAACGTACGACCAGCGTCCGTTACTCATACACTCACTCATACGCTCCCCCTATCATCGGTCTGTCGGGCGATCAATGGTACATCATGACCCCCTTTCAATGGTGAAAAAATTACTCTGGGTGTTCGATACACCCGAACCACTTAAGCTCTCCTTGAACTTAAGATTTTATCCGGTTGCGCGCGCTCACAACCTTCCCTCAATCACACTACAGGCATTCAACTCCGCTTGACATTACAACACAGGTACAACACGAAACACCGCAATCTTACAACGCATGACCCTTATACTCACTCTCGACCGACTCTGCTGCTTTTCTCTCGCACCGTCAGCACCGTCTTCGGCAGGGATTCTTCTTCTGGTCGTCGATGACTAGGGACCTTGGGGTAATCTAGACCTGACCTAGGTTGTCTTCCTCAAGAAGAAAACCATCTTTCTCTGCTACCAACTGCGGGGAATGAGATTTTGATACCGTTTTTGATCACTTAGATATTAATCTCATTCATCAATTTGGATCGGTTGTTATCTGTCATTGAGTAAAAGACAAACCCCGCATAGGTTAGATAAACCCCATTAACTGACGCAACTCTGAAGAACCACTTACAACTGATGAAGTTTTAAGAGTTTTATATAAAATCAGAATTAAGTGCATATACAATCCTCTCAGGATAATCAATAAGTATACAAAAAGAATACAATTAATCAATTTCAAATCTGTTCCAATTCCGTTTCAAATCTGCAGATTAAAGCATAGATACAATGTGGTCCGGTTGCGTCATCTACAAAAGAATAGACAAGTTAATCCTGTCCCTACTCTGTACTAAGTGACATCCCTACTTCGCAAGTTCCTTACCTAAAAAGGTGTCAGCAGTTTGACTTCCAAAGAAGTTCAAACTCTCTTAACTCCTAATGGTAATTTCGATCGAGAAGCACTACCCTCTCTGCCTACCCATCCGCTCTCTAAGGGTCCTCGGCCTACTGCTCTCTTGCGCTCTGATCTTTCTATCTGACTTCTCAGGACATCTGCTCAAGTCATCTGCGCTCTGAGCTCTTCGCCTCGCCTTCGCTATCTTCTCACCGGGGTACTGTCCCTAAAATACACAATCACAGTATGGGTGGAACGCCCCTTGACGCCCACCACGGACTTTCCCCATGATCTCATTCTTTGCTCTTTTCCATGGCTTCATCTCTTTCCGTCGTCCGTTAAGTTGACCCTTCTCCTTTAGGCGCCATCTTCGTCTTCTTGCTGATGACTTCATTTGACATTACAATTGACACTTTCGGAGCAAAGTCTATCACCTCAGCAGAACTGTACTCTTTACAACTATATGCATAACCTTTCTTGGTCCTGTGAATGGTCATTTCAAAACAAGACTCAAATTCCAAGCGTCTCTTATCACGTTCAGGCCATAAACTTCGTCCAGCATTGTCACCTCAAATCTAGCAAGACCTTTTGCTCTTGTCTCGCACATTCAGACCAAAGCTATTCACGACTCCTGTGAGCCCACTAAATTACATACAGCGGACTACACTCCTGCGAGCTCTTGGTCAGTTAGGTTAAAATCACAAATGACCTAAACCCTTCTAACATTCCTACAAAAGGCTTTCTACACAGTATAACCTTTAACACACATTTATATATATAATCGCATTTAGCAAATCGTTTGATTATAAGTGAATACATTCTACATAGAATATAATTTACTTAGAATATAACTTTATACTTTCATTCGTTACACCGTTAAATATGCTCTCTACACATTTCTCCATGTTACATTTCTCGCCGTTTCTCCATTTAAAGTTACACACGTACATGAATTCTACCTTACACGTTCTTCAGTTCATAAGCATTTCTACATATTTCTACATTAGCCCACTACGTATACGGGCCTTCTAAATCTAATGCATGTTCAAGAGTAAATACAGTTACATTTCCTATATTACTTTGATTACATCGGTTAATTATATGCTAACTTTACACTACAAGTGTTAACTTCACATTACGATATACATTTCATTCCTACGTTATACGATGTGCTTGTAAATATGGCTCGGATATACGTTTTATTCAAATTGCGCTCTCTCAAACTTAACATCACAGCCAACTTCACCTTGTGTGGAACCCTTATCTACAGACCTCTAGGACCATGCTCCCACTTCGCCAACACCATAACGGAATTTGCTGCTCCCCTCATCTTCCACCTGAAAGACCGTGCTGGCCCAAAGTCAACACGCTAGTGGAGTGGCATCATGTGGAGTATGCATGGTGTGGTAGTGCAATGCCATTACATCAACACATTTTCAATTGAAATGACCATTACATATGCACCGAAATATGGTTTTACTGCACACACATGATAATGTGTGCAAATGTCATCACCTAGCCCATTGATGTGTTTTGATCGTATTCAAACATTTGTTTCCACCGTACTTGAGAACTACACAAAAAAAGGGCTTTATTTGTACTGACAGGCACTGATTATATGTTTTTTACCAATTTATTCTATCACGTCAGCACTGCACTTCTTTATGTTAGCTCATCTCTGCGTGCTGGGGTCTGTTCGAGGTGCTTCACGCACCTTGACTAAGTAGTTCTCTCCGCAAATGGCTCCATGCCGCTGCCTTTAATGTGATTTTACTGACACGCACTGTTTGTGTGCTTTTAACAAATGCATTTTACCACGTCAGTATGTCTCTTGGCCTATAAATAAATTCTGCTAGCTTTTGGTTCCTTAGACGGCATGACGAACCGTTTTTATCTCAATTCCTTTTAGGAGTTGTTAGGGGGTTTTGATGTTGAGTGGTTTTGTTTGCTCTTAGCGGAAGTAGCCTTAGTTCCTTAGGGTGCTTTGTGACAATTTCAAACATTTTGATTCCTCACTGTTTGTTTTAACGTGCATTGTTTGTTTTTGCACTGTGCTCATTTATGGTTTTATTGAGCAATAAGGTTATTGAAATTGATCACAAATAATCAAATACATAAAAAAATTGATTTAGTCAGAAAATATAGAATTACAATTCTACAATGGCATAAAAAAAGTACAAAAGCAAATACAATCACAGAATCACTCCGAAATTACATTATTCAGTTTCATTACCAGCCCCTAGTCTCTAGCAAACCTAGTAATCATCAACTAACTTTTGATGTTAAACAGGGCTCTCCGAGGCATGCCAAATGTAGATTTATCAGCAACACAGACCTCGTATATCAGTAGCTGTCGTAAAAAAACTAAGTAGGCCTACTTGTCAAAAGGGATATTTTTGCAACAATGATTTTATAAAACACGATCTCGGATGATCATAAAACCTGCAAAAAAAACATACCGCGCGTCATTCATTGCTTTGAGGTACCATAGCATGGACAATTTACTAGCTGTCTTGACCAATCATGCTGCATTTGAAAAGTCTCTAATTGATGGACTCAATGACATCTTATTCGAATTAATACAAATCTATTGGGGGTTTGGCGCGTGAGCCAAGGAGGGTTGTAAAGCTTCAGTGGGCTGTAAGTTGACTCCTTCGTCCAGACCTATGCCAGAGGAGAAAAGGATGGAGCCTTATGAGATCTTTTAAGTAGGTTAGATCCACTCCTTTATGGTTAATGTATGAGGAACAGCTGACAGAGACTGAGAGCAATCATCGAAAGCAAGCGTTTTCAATACTCTAAAATGTATTGTGGTTTACATATCCGCAAATATCAGTCCCATGGGTGCCCATTGCAAGACCCTTTAATTGTGCCTATCCGTTTCAGCGGATTAAGGCCCTCATATAAATAAAGCATTAATGGCTTTCTCAAATTGATTCTGCCTAATATTAATTTGCTGTTTCTATGTTCTGCCAGAATCAAATTGCACACCTAAGTATGAGAAGGTACCAATCAGCTTTAGCTGGGTGTCCCTTAGGCTAATATGGCAAGAAGATAAATGCTGTGGCCCTCAGATCGCCTTTAAAATCAGCATAGGTGATCAGAAGTATTGGAAGCCCGTCCAAGTTCAAGACGTGAGCACTGCATCATCTGCATACAGGAGGGCCGGCACTGAGCGATGGCCTATTTGAGGCATGTCCCTGCATCTATCAGCCAACACCAACTCCAAGTTGATATTCATGAAGGTGAAGAGGAAAGGGGCAAGGACACACCTCTGCTTAACCCCCCATGGCTATGTAGAAGTGCTCCATACATTCCTCATTAATTCCACAACTTACTTCGGCTCTTGACCCGGTATAGAAGTCCCCGTGAAAATTGATAATTGGAGTCTCCACCCACCAAAATCTCAATCCAGCACCACAATTTGGAATCAGAGACACAATCAAAAGCTCATGACAGATCCATAAAGGCTCAGAAGTTTATACACTTTTTAGCCACTGTACCTTTGTTGATTATTAGTTCTAAATGCAAGCATCGTTCAACGCTTCTGATGCATTTGCAAAACCCATATTGAATGTTGGACAGAATTGAATGGTTTTCAGCCGGCTCCTCCAGCCTCGCTACTAAAATGCTACCTACAACTTTAAATAGTTCATCTAGCAGGGCTATAAGGCGACAGCAGCTGGAATCAGCCCAACTGCCTTTTTTTATATATGGGAATAATTGAAGATTCAGACTACAATTTTAATTTTCCCCGTGTTTCACATTGCCCTCAAAACATTAGGCCCCCAAAATGGTATATTGGCCTTAAAGAGGTCGGGTGGGAGACCATCAGGACCTCTAATTTTGGCATTAGGGCTTTTAACAATGGCACCAATAACTTCCTGTAATGAAAATTGCAGGGAGAATGACTTTTCTGTCTAGGAATGAGGGTGTTCTTAACTGTGGGTTTCTTTCTGCCACGATCTCCTGCTGAGAACACCCTGGCCAGAGCATAAGGCCGAGGGTGTTGTATGCTCTTGCTCTTCGGCCGCTCGCCATCTCCTCTACTTAGCGGGCCATTCACCCTGGTGGGACTCAAAGTCCCAGGGTGCTTTGCGGACCTTTACCGCTGCGTCACCGCTGCCACAGGTGAGGGGGAAGGCACCTACATCGCGCTGCAAAGCGCTGCTTCACCTCCTGCGGCGCGTGCCGCACCCATGCCAAGTGATAAAACAAAACAAATTGACTGATCAGGATAATTTTCAAGAAAAAATCTGGACCCTCGCAGCCAATATGTACTGCGTGGCCAACAGTTTTATATTACAAAAGAATTTATTTTCATTTGCAATCGAATTTTGTTGATTTCTCAAGAAATGACATTAAGGAAAAGCTCTGTCAGCACAGTCAGTTCAAAAACATACAATTGCGTGTACAATATATACAAAATATGCGAATATACAAATATGCAAACAATTAAGGTAAAAAATCAAAATATCACGACACCAACAAAAAACTTTAGTACAACGAATGACATTTCAAACCAATTGCAAAGTAAGAAGACTTTTACACAAAACACAATAATTACGCGTTTAGAAAAAAACAGTCCAATAAACTAGAATCCAGTGGACAGGCAGAGCTAAGATGGAGTAAAGTTGCCTGCCTGTCTCACAACACCTGTGATAGAATGTTTATAGGATTAACAGCGAGGGCCCTCAGAGGTGATATTATTTACTCCCTAGCTGCACCCTTCTTTCTTGCCACAGGCTGGGTGTCAATGCGTTTCGAACCGTAGGTATTATTGGTTCTCCTCAGGACAGGGACTGGGTGGGAACTTATCTGCACAACGAGCACAAAGGCTGCAGGAGTGGAGGTCTACCACAAATCAAAGTGAATTTCTGTGCTGGGTAGAGTAAGTGTCTAAAGTCACGGTGCCCGCGAAGCGGTGCGCACTCAGTTGTTGGGGCGGCTCACATACTTTTTTCTTGTAGTGAAGGCTGCACGCAATAATTGAGGCAGGAGAACGGCTAATCAATGAAGCAAATTCCGGAAGTCAAGCGGGTACAATTTCACCGCGAGCCGTCGCGCTGAGGATAGTTTCCTCTCCGATGCCGCGGTAGACCTCCACTCCTGCAGCCTTTGTGCTCGTTGTGCAGATAAGTTCCCACCCAGTCCCTGTCCTGAGGAGAACCAATAATACCTACGGTTCAAAACGCGTTGACACCCAGGCTGTGGCAAGAGAGAAGGGTGCAGCTAGGGAGTAAATAATATCACCTCTGTGGGCCCTCGCTGTTAATCCTATAAACATTCTATCACAGGTGTTGTGAGACAGGCAGGCAACTTTACTCCATCTTAGCTCCGCCTGTCCACTGGATTCTAGTTTATAGGACTGTTTTTTTCTAAACGCGTAAATATTGTGTTTTGTGTAAAAGTCTTCTTACTTTGCAATTGGTTTGAAATGTCATTCGTTGTACCAAAGTTTGTTGTTGGTGTCGTGATATTTTGATTTTTTACCTTAATTGTTTGCATATTTGTATGTTTGCATATTTTGTATATATTGTACACACAATTGTATGTTTTTGAACTGACTGTGCTGACAGAGCTTTTCCTTAATGTCATTTCTTGAGAAATCAACGAAATTCGATTGCAAATGAAAATAAATTCTTTTGTAATATAAAACTGTTGGCCACGCAGTACATATTGGCTGCATGGGTCCAGATTTTTTCTTGAAAATTATCCTGATCAGTCAATTTGTTCTGTTTTATCAATTGTTGAGATCCAGACTGGTCAGTTGTAGGATCCATTACCTCCATTTGCATACAGCGCCCATGCCAAGGGCAGGCCCGTCCGTGCCCGTCAGCGACCAGAAGAGACTGGGCTGGGCCACCCCCCCTGCGAGTTGTTCCACTGGCAGACCATTCCAGATCATGCAGTAAGACTCACAGCCAGCGCTGTTGGACTACATACCATCTGGTTGGGACTTGTGAACCACCAATATCAAACTATTGTTGGGCTATCTTTGGTTTAAACCTGTTAAGAGCATGAGTAGGCGTAAGGGTGCTGCAGGAACCTTGGATGCCTTTATTATTAGAGCAGAATCCCTCTTAACACATGAAATACAAACAGCAGAGAGGCGCTTGTCACTTGATCCCGCTAAACTACCTACATATAGACAAATATGTACACCTAATTTGAATGAAACACCACAGCCGTCTCCATTAAGTCAAATAATAACTGTCCATAATGAGCCAATGTTACCTGCTTTGCCAACTCCACCTTATGCCCCTCTGACTGCTGCACTAGATGACCTAAGTAGACCAGGCATAGCAACCAGGTTATGTGCCCGAGGTCAATAGAGGAGCCCAAGTAGAAAGAGCATCGGGCAAATCAGTGCCAAAACATTGGTCCCAGGAAACCTAAAACAAAGAAAGTAGGGGGGTCCGGGCCTTTGCCTAATTCAACTTGTCACATAGATGAACAAGTAGAAATATCGAAAAAATCTGTTATCACGCAGAAAGAAGTATATCTTGCCCCGCATTCCTTATCAATGAAAGAGAGCACTGGGAATCTAGAGCGCATTATAGCATTGATACTGGAATCTGCACTTGGGTCAATGTTAACGCAGATTAATGAACTCATGGATAAGAAATTTAGCATAATGGACACGAAGATAGAGCAGCTGAATATTGCCATAATACAATTGAAAAGTAACAGTGGTACAGTCCATTCTGATGCAGCTGAAGGGGTGTGCCAATTAACACAAGTAGAAAGCCTGCTAACATCCAGCCAAGTTAGAATGAGTAACATGGGCAAAGACATGCCTGTGGAAAACCTCATGACTAACCCGAACAACAGGGGTAGAGGTACATGGGGCAGAACACAGTATTTATATGATAACCAAGGGGGGGTCGCACGACAGACACTCCACACATGCAACTTCTAATTCACTTGAAATCCGTACTGACCCGGCTGTTATACACAGCCCTAAAAGTACAGACCCCATACCAAACACTGATGTTCTAAGCTTGCTACCTGCCTCGTGTCCCTATGTGCTAATTTTAGTTGGGGTCCCTACTCTTAAAAGAGAGCAGAAAGAATTTTGGTCCAATTTACGGAATAAGACTGTTGATTGGCTAACCAAATTCAAAAAATGAAGGCCATTAAATATGAAAGATATCCTTATGGTCCATAGGGTAGGGTGGGTTGGTGTGTACCCTAAGAATATAAATGATGACTGTGTAGTAATAAACTTCCGACGACCCCAGATGGTTCGAAGTTTATTAAATATGTATGAGGTGATTTCCCCTCAAAGCACCTGAATCTGTGCTCTTCCTCTAGGATACTTCTATAGACCACCACCTAGGAACACTACCATTGATGACGCTACCTCTGTTGTGCTTCAAATAGGTTCCAGCGATTATCAGTTTTAGATGCTTTAGATTAACAACAAAATGCTTTAGAACATGGAAATAATGCCCCTGTTCCTACCCAGATGAATGGCAATATGGACCAGTTAAGTTCTTTAAATGCACAGGGCCTAGCAGAGTCTCAGAACACTCCAAACATTGCTGGAATACAAGAGCTAAATGCACAACAGGGTGTAAGAGATGCAAATACGCCTCCAGCCACCCTTTTAGAGCTTCCTTCTGATTCAATGATTAAAAGCTACATGCTAAACATAACTAATTATAACATGAAAAATGGGCTACATTTAGACACAGGATTTAATAAACAGCTGGAAGCACGACTTACTTCGTGGAACATAGCAGGGCTTAATAGGAATTTTAGAGATATGGAATGGCTTGAATACATAGAACAGAGTGATATTTGCCTTCTGCAAGAGACTTGGGCATTAGAAACCCCCCCACAGAGTTGGCTTTAAGACATTTAGTGGGAATGCCAGTCCATCGGTAAGAGGCAAGCCATCAGGGGGTCTTGTTATATGGGCAAGAGTCACTCTTGAAATTGGTAAAACCCAACCGTGTATACCGTCCCAGGATATGGTTGGCGTGAAAATCATCACACGGGATGGAAAATAATTATACTGAATAAACATCTATAAAAGACCAAGCCCAGCTACAAAAGAATCATTAGTAATAGAACAGCTTGGTTCCTTTTTAAACTCACTAGAACCGAAGGCAAGGGTAATTGTAGGGGGGAACCTAAATTGCAACTTCGAACCAGTGGCGGGCTTTGACAATCTCTTTGAAGAGGAAGACATAGCAAATAATATTCCTGCCATGGAAAGTAGTAACACAGTGCCGTGCTTCGTAGCGGCTGCTCAAAACATGAAATTAACCCCAGGGCAGGGACTTAGAGCTTGCAATGGCCGCTTACCTTCGGACAGACCGAATGCCTGTACATTTTGTAGTGGTAACTCCCAGAGTAATATAGACTATATAATGGCATCAATGGAGTTCTGGCCAAACGTCCTTGACTTAATAATATTAAAACCGGGCAGGCTCTCCCGCAGCGCGGGACGCGCATTCTCTGGAGCCAGCCATGAGGGGAACGGCTGTCTAACCTCAGCTTTGGGGGCCACCATCGCAATAGAACCGCAGTGCGGGACGCGCATTCTTCGGAACCAGCCGTGAGGGAAACGGCCATCTAACCTCAGCTTTGGGGGCCACCATCGCAATAGAACACCGCCACTCCACACCAGTCCCTTCATCGCCTGCACGCAGAGGGGGAGCAGGCTGTGAAAACTCACGTGAGGCCCAGGACTACCCTACCCAGAGGGCCTCGCTCGTCGCGCTCCCTGTGACGTCGGCGCACTACACCAGGAAACAGTAAAACCGGGCAGGCACTCCCGCAGCACGGGACGCGCATTCTCCAGAGCCAGCCATGAGGGGAATGGCTATCTAACCTCAGCTTTGGGGGCCACCATCGCAATAGAACCGCAGCGCGTGACGCGCATTCTCCGGAGTCAGCCGTGAGGGGAACGGCCATCTAACCTCAGCTTTGGGGGCCACCATCGCAATAGAACACCACCACTCCACACCAGTCCCTTCATCGCCTGCACGCAGAGGGGGAGCAGGCTGTGAAAACTCATGCGAGGCCCAGGACTATGCTACACAGAGGGCCTCACGCGTCGTGCTCCCTGTGATGTCGGCGCACTGCGCCAGGAAACAGTAAAAACGGGCAGGCTCTCCCGCAGCGCGGGACGCGCGCGGGCATGCCCGGGCGCTGCCCAAGCCAAGGACGGGCCCACCCGCGCTCGTCAGCGGCAGGAAGAGGCTGGGCTGGGGACCCTCCCTAACATTCGTATTACTTGCCCTGGACAAAAATAAGGTACTGCTAATCATCTCTAACGGAGTATATTGATGTAATCTTAACCCCCACTCTTTAGAGCTGGATGTACAATTGCCCATTTAATAGTTTACATTGTCTAGCCACATCCTGATTACTCAGTGCAGTGGGTTATTCATCAAGTCCTAGCACACTTGCCATAATCCTGCAAAATGGGGAAACGAGTTTGTGTGGAAAAGAAGCAAGTGGCACCTGTGCAAATACCCAACCCCAAACCTACTTCAATTGACAGGATGCTGGTGAAAGCCCTGGGCGCTGTTGCTACAGAAATAGAAAGGACAGAGAGAAGACTATCCATAACCCCAAATCTCGACCTTATATCACCAACACATAGCCCTAGCGTAGGCACTGAGGTAGCACCTATAGCACCCATAGATCCCCCAAATGCCCCAATAGCAGAGTCACCTGAGGCTGGTACCAGAAAGCAATCGGGTAGAAGTATCAAAGCTAGAACAAAGCCCAAAGTAAAACCACCTGTTAGGTGGAAAAAACACCAACAAGATTCTATCTCAGTAGAAGGGCCCAGGGATGATAACAACACAGGGTCGCACAATAGTGACATTAACGAACAGCCTGGGTGGGTGTCTTCACTGGTGAATAATCTACACATTCAGGCGAGGGCTATTATTAAGGAGTAACTTTGTCACCTAATGGAAAGGATAGTTGGGCTATCCATCAGGGTGGACCATTTCCTAAAATCTAAATAGTCAAACGAGGCTATGCCCAATTTAGAGGACAGAGCATGTCAAAAGGCCAATCGGGACAACCACCTGGCCAACCCCGCTACAATAGCCACAGAACAAATTCCTACCACTAGTAATGCAAACGCCCAACAGGCCAGGGGGCCAAACGATATAGTAACCCCCCCGATGCAGGCAAGTGCAGTGAACATTAGTCAACCAATGATCACAAAAAATAGGGAAGCACAGAAATCCCCAAGAAAGGACATACAAGGAACTGGTTTGGCTCTGGCCCACAAAAACAAAACCTATGTTCCATTAGTTATTAATCTTTCACCAGCCTCAACTCATTATGTTGTGGTGCTTGCAGGGGCACCGGCCGTAAGAGAGGGTCTGGCGGAATCCCAAGAGAACTGAAAAATAAATGCGTTAACTGGTTAGTGAACAATAGCAACCAGGGATATGAGATATCGGACGAGATCCTAACAACCAGAAGGGTGGGTTGGATAGGTGAGCGTAGCAAAGACATACCAGGGGAATGCATAATAATAAATTTTAGGAATCCTGAGATAGCACAAAGTGTTTTAGCAACAGAGTACAGGAGAAACTCTGGTAGTATTGTACCACTCCACTTAAGTTTCTTCTATCCTCCACACAGACCACTAAAATCTTACCACTACCAGAGGATGGGTTGGAAACCTTTTCCCACAAAAAATACACCACTCACACGAGCAGCACATTGGACCACCTATCCTTGTTTTAATATTCCGATAGGTAACAGATTTAGTCCACTAGACTAACTCCGCTTTGCCCAAGGATTGGTGGACTAAGTGAAGACGGGCATATTCTCCTAACAGGGATGGCCTAGCTAGTAGAAGCTTGTGCGGCCTCACTAGCACTCATAGTACTATCCATAGCGGAGCTTGTGCCCAGATGGAAAACTGTGAACCCCAGCTCACTACAAAGCTCCCACCTGATGTCGATACCGGTGCGTCAATCTCCCTATTGATGCCATCTACTATAATGTCGCCCGAAACTCCTCCACAAGTCAGACAGTGTAACTAAGATTCTGTCTTGGAATGTGGCAGGTATCAAAAACAAATTGGGTGACCCTGACTGGGAGTCTTTCATCAGTCAACATGAGGTTTGCATGTTCCAAGAGACTTGGGCCTGTGAGGAGGTAACCATTCCTGACTATGTTACCTTTAACATCCCGGCCATAACAGGTGGTGAAGGGAGACCGTCTGGGGGGCTCATGATTTGAATTGGTATCCACCTAGGTTGCAAGGCTGTACAACTTGAAACTGGTTCTTTGGACATCTTATGTGTTCAACTACAGTTTTGCTCAAAGCCTCCTGTTACTTTAAATAATCTATACTCTAGACCGAACCCTTCAGGGAAAGGAATCTAACACGGTAGAGGCCCTATCTACTTTTTTAAGTCTTATAGATTCAAACAAAACGGTTATTGTTGGAGGGGACTTCAATTGCCAGTTTGAGCCCTTCGAGGGATTGACACTCGAAAACATGGGGGATGAGGATCTTTTGCTGGTAATCCCAGAATCCAGATGTCCCTTAGTGAAAAATTAGTCCCCCTTAGCAATCCAGATGACCTGTCTTGTTTTAAGACACTCATTGAGAGCGTGCAATGGAAGATCATGCTCTGACTCATCTATTGGCTATAACGTTTATAGCAAGAAACGTGGGTCTATACTAGATTATATTTTAATTCCTGGGACACGATGACCGATTTTAATATTGTTACACGAATGGACAGCGACCACCATGCCCTAATAATGGAAAGAAAAGCCTTAAACCCTCAAACTACTCCCACAACTGGCCCTATCGACCCTGGCTTAACCATTTCAAATTGTATGAGGAAAGTACGGTGGTCCAACTTCCTCAAATCACAGGACCAGATGAGTAATCTGTATGAAGCGCTTATCCCTGTGCTTGAAGAGGCATCCGCATTACACCAAAGCAGTGAGGTTCTAGATCTCGGAGCTGTTGATACAAACTACAGCAAATTAAGGGATGTATCACTTGCCTTTTTTTACACTAATGCTTCTTCCAGACCGATGAGGCCCCCCAGTCACCCTTGGTACAACAGTGAATGTCGCAGGGCCAAAAAGGCACTTGTGGTATCTATTAAAGGTAAAAACCATCCCCATATTAAAACCACAAGGAAGTCATATAAATCAACGGTCCTAAAAGCCAAACAGCGATGGGAAAGGGAAAACTGGGATCTACTTAAAAACGGCTTTGAGGGATAGAGACATGAGGATGTTCTGGAGTATTGTTAATACAGGTGCTCCTACCCCCAAATCCGCAATTGAACTAAACTTGGACGAAGAGGTATGGCAGGTGCATTTTGAAACCCTCTATGCTGATGAAAAGGACTCTGAGGGCCCCTCAGTTGTCCAGTCCCCTAAGAAAACTGCTTCGGCCGGGTCAGGCAAAGAAAGAAGAGAAGGACACGAACTAGACCCTAGGTAGTAGTCTAAATACATCCATAACACTTAAGGAGATTGAGGGCGCACTGCAAAAATAGCACCAGGTAAAGCCCCAGGCCTGGATAAGATTCCCTGGGACCTATATAGGAGTAAACCAGCCATCTGGACCCCGTATTTTTCTGGACTTTTCAATGCTATAATACAGGGCATGAAGGTACCATCCAGCTGGCTGGTAGCGGAGATCATCCCAATTTTCAAAAAAGGATCCCCACTCCTGCCAATAAATTATAGACCCTTAAGTCTTATAGACATTTCCCACAAATTATTTGCAAGGGTCTTGTTTGCCAGGCTTCAATCCTAGACGGAAGAAAATGGGGTACTGTCCCCCTCCAGGCGGGGTTCAGGGAAAATATATCAACCCTGGACCAAGTACTAAGACTTCAGCTCTTGTACTGGAAGACTGTCTGCCTTCAGGGGGGGCAGCTTATACCTAATTTTTGTAGACCTAAGGTCGGCATTCAACCTGGTGCCACGGGAAAAGCTATGGTCCGTTCTCACTGAGTTGGGGGTCCTGGCATATCTGATTTCTCTTCTTAAGAGATTGCACGAAGATAACTATCCCCAAATAAGATTTGGCAAGGATGGAAAACTCACAGCTCCATTCCCTGTCAAACGTGGTGTACGCCAGGGATGCGTCTTAGCACCAACGCTATTTAGTCTTTATATCACCCGGCTGATTGATGAACTAGCAACTGTATAAGATCTTGATGCCCCTAAGCTAGCGTCCCACCGAATTTCAGCAATGATGTTCGCGGATGACACTCTTTTGGTTTCAAAATCACCCATGGGGATTCAGAGGGTCCTAGACAAATTTGAGCTCTTCTGTAAGGAAAGAGGTCTAGATATAAACTTACAGAAAACTAAATATATGGTGTTTAACCCCTTCCATGCTGCAGCAGTTCTACACCTGTGCAGCAGAATCGCTATGGGCGGGTTTATGACGGCCCCCAGCCGTCATCAGCACACGAGCACCGTAGTGCATGACGGCTGGGGGCCGTCATCAGCATGGAAGGGGTTAATAGTCCAAAAAGCTCACGTCCGAAACCCAAATTAAATGGGAAGTACCTGGAAAGAGTCTCATCCTTCGCCTATTTGGGTCTCACCATTACAGAAAATTTGGATTGGAGGGCTCATATCACCAAGAGCACACTAAAACTAGCTCAATTGACAGGTGGCATAATGAAGGTCTTTAGTAGATCAGGCAAAAGAACAGTTAGCCCAGCTCTGGAAATCTAAAAGACCCAAGCCTGTGGGGGCGCATTATATGGTGCCGAGCTATGGGGCCATGCCAAACTAGATTCCATTCTAAAAGTTGAAAATCAATTCCTTAGACAGTTGTACAGACTACCAATGAGCACCCCGCTGATTCCGTTAAGACTAGACTCAGGTTTGATGGCGATAGTAGATATTTCAAGCCTTAGACCTATATTGTATTGGCGTCGCCTATGGGTCACCCCTGAACTAGTGGCATACAGGGAGGAGCTGTTGGAGGTTATGTCAATTCGGGGTGCAGTTACACTTCCATGGTTTGCACATATAAAATCTCAACTGACCAATCTGGGCCGGGGTGACTGTTGGACAGACCCAGATCGTGCCTGTTTGCAAAGCACAAGGAAGCAAATTAAGGCGCAGTACGAAGAAAACAGAAGGGCCCAACTATACTCTTGCCCCAAGATGGGCACACTATCCTTGGCCTTCTTGGAAGTCAAGGATGTTGCCCACTTTGAGCCAATATTAGACCTGATTACACCGGTAAAGGCAAGAAAGCTTTTCTTACAATTTCGGTTTGGGGTTCTCCCGCTCCGCTGTTATACGGCAAAGTGGAGCAAGGACCAAAAGGCACAATGCCCTGCCTGCGGTTTCACTGACGAATCAGTGCAGCATGCGTTTTTCGGCTGCCCCGGCTATCACAAGGCCCGGAAACGCTGGTTGGAACAGATCTGTAGAAACATTGGCAGTAGGCACTATCTGGAGGCATTTCGGATACTGAAATCTGACCTCAGCACCCCGATCGTGTTCTCAGTCTCCAGATTTTTGTTTTCCATGTGGTGCACTAGAAGGGCACTATTGAAACTACCATATGAGGCCTTGGGCATGTTGCAATGATTTAATACAACTACTTTTTTAACAATTGTATATTTTATAAATTACGATCAGTCCTGTAATGTGCTATGGTCTTAATTTCCCCTACAGATTATTACCGTTCTTTTTAACTATTTATTTATTTATTGTATCATGCATTTCCCGATATGTAATTGTATAGCCCACCAGCCTGTAGTATCCCTAACGATTAGCCTTTTAATTCATGAAGTTCAAAGACTGCTGGTATGCTGTTCTTAATGTCCTAAGTACGACAACTGTAAGCAAATACGAATGAATGTATGTTGTAGATAATTTTAGGATTGTACTTTTTTAAGTCGCACTGACCAAAATGAAGTTTTCTGAACTGAAACTGAAAAATAATAGACTCCAGAACCGAGAGTGATCATCGACCTTTACAATTGACACTAGCAGCTCACCTTTTTTTCTCCACCTTCTTGAGCAGCGAAGATAACAGGATTTTTACGGACGACACCATAGTGAGCAACTATCGTCGAGTCCTAAAGTGGTCTTACATTTTAGGAAATAGTCAATCTATGATACATATTTATAATATATTTGTAGACATCATTACACCCTATATAGACATACCAGCAGAAACAATCCCAATGTGGACATACATAATGCCCTTTTAGATGCATTAGCTCCGATTGTGAGCAATATGCCAAAGGAGAGCAATGGAGGAACGAAATATTTAAATATAAGAGTAAACCCCTGGTATAACAAAGAGTGTTGTGAAGTAAAATCTGAACTTATATTGGCAATAAAAAATAAGAACGTAATTGCCATAAGGGAGAATAGGATCAAATATAAGAGAATCCTTGCAAATGCAAAAATAATCTGGGACGACGATATTTAGACAGACTTAATCAGTGCGGCTAAGTCTAAGGACCAGTTAGGCTTTTGAAGACTAATAGCAAAAGGAAATAACACAAGCGGGACTCCAAGGACCTTTTTGATGCCAATACTTGTGTCAATCATTTCTACTGCCTCTATGTGGCAGTTGAAACCAAACACACCTCTACTATTGATGACTTGGTACTTAAATTAAAGGTTACTGGCCTACATTTTAGCTTGCAAGAAACAATTATGGCAGTTGATACCAGGGAAATCTCCCGGCCCTGGCAAAATACTGGGAGTCTTATTGAAACACAACATCAGTGTCTGGGGACCATACATAAATTGATTATGCAATGCAATAGCCTCGGGCACACCAATACCCGAATCCTGGAAAGGGGCAGAAATCAATATGATTTTTAAAAAAGGCAATCGTTATGACCCCACAAATTATTGCCCAATTAGTTTAATAGATATTTCACAAAAAAATGTTGCTTGGCATATTTTAAGTAGATTAAACGATTGCATTGAGGAGAACAATGTGCTTTCAAAATTCCAGGCAGGATTTAGAATTAAAACCAGTACAATTGATCAGATCTTTAGATTCATATGGCTATGCTGGAAATATATACATTTAAGAAAGGGTCATCTGTATATTGCTTTTGTAGACCTAAAGGCAGCATTTGATCTTATACCTCGAAACAAACTTTGGGAATCGTTGAGATGTCAAGGGGTGCCAGGCGAATTACTCGTGCAAATAATAAGACTACACGAGGATAATTTAACAAAAGTAAGATGGGGCCCGAGGGGTGAACTCACCAAGGCAATCACTGTAAGAAGGGGAACGCCAGGGGTGCGTACTGGCACCCACCTTATTCTCATTGTACGTAAATGACATCCCAAACTATCTGTACGTATGCTCAAATGATTCACCCCAGTTGGGGGGAGACCTGGCGCCTGCTCTTTTATTCACTGACGACCCCATACTAATATCACAAACCCCCAAAGGACTACAATGCTTAATGGATTCTTTCCATACATACTGTACTATGAAATGCCTTGAAATAAATTCCAGCAAAACTAAGTATATGGCAATAAATCCAAAAAGATCCTTCAAAAAGAATTTAGTGCTAAATAACCAAAAATTAGAGTATGTGCAAAGGTTTAATTATCTGGGTATAACCCTAAATAAAAAATTATCTTGGAAGCCACAATTGAAAAAAACAAGATTATTTTGCTTCAAAATTCCCTGCCAATAATAAAGAAACATGGGAGCAGTATTTCAAATGCGGTGTCCCCCGCTTTGGAGGTATTCAAACATAAGCACAATCAGCCTCTCTATATGGGGCTGAAATATGGGGGCCCCACTGCAAAAAGAACTTTGAACTAGGGGAAAACACATTTTTTAGAAAACTTTTAAGCCTCCCAATACGGACACCGCTAATTCCCATTATTAGGGACCCAAATGTTAAATGCACCGATTAGCATGCCTTACTAAGAAACCTTTTATTTTTTGTGAGACTTTGGTCAACCACAGAATTGACACACTATAAGGAAGGCTTAGAGGAGATCCTGAAGATTGATCGGAGCAAGAACATCCCATGGCTTAAGCATGTTTCTTCCTGGTTTATGAAGCTGGGTCTACCTCATTATTGGGAAGATCCAACTCAGTTGTCATTACCTTTGAGGAATCTGCTAAAATCTACCTTTTGGGCCTACATCCAAATTAGTGTGTTACATAGCCCGGCTACCGGGTCACTAACAACACGCTTCCTTCTTTTTAAAGATGTAGCAAGCTTTGAGCCTTTTTTGGATGAGGTGCGCCCACAATTAGCCAAAACCTTATATATGAAGTTCAGATATGGTGTGCTACAAACAAATATTAACAAATCAAAATGGGTTAGTACCACAATGGAAAAAGTAATGAATTATGTGCAATTATGCCAAAGTGAGACTAAAGAAAATGATTTGCATGCACTAAAAAGTATCTAGTATTTTGAAACTTTTACAAAAATATGCACGGGAAGGTATAAGTAATGGAAGAAAAGGTTACGGACTATTCAAATGATTTTTTAACTCAACAAATGACTAGTTTTCATGTATTTATTGTATTGTATATTTATTTTAATAGAAATAGTGCGGATAGGTCATACTATTGCCTTCTTTCTACCAATGCCCCTACCTTGGTGAATTGTTATTAATATATTTACATCAACTGTATCTTAAATGATTGAAAAGTGATTTTGTAATGTATCTTTTATGGTTTTTACTGAACCGAAATAAAGAATTTGAATTGAATTGAATTGAATGAGGGCTGTTCTAATGTGCTTTTCACACTTCAGGCCTTACATACATATAAGTCCTTTTAAAGGGGGAAACCCACTCTTGGTCAGGGATGACCACTTCCAGCGCTGGGCTGGCCAGTTCTCTGTAATACGGTCTATATACCACTTGCCAGAAGGCTGTATTATTATTTTTTATTGGACTCCTCCAACTCGCCCAATGCCTCATCCTTAATTACTTGTTTTCTTACTTTCAGCACTTCTTTGTATCTCCTTGTGCATGCTGCCATTTTCTGCTGCAAACTACAATGGATATCAATGGCTGCTTTTAAGCCTGTGTGTGCCATAGAACGATTATGATAACACCAGCCATGTGGGTCCTGTTATGTTTAGTTTTGTTATTGCAAGCATATTCCCCCAGTGTTTAGAAGACATAATGTTTTCTTTTTTCAACTTACTTTCCTTTAATTTATCTTGCATTTGTTTTTGAATTTGTGTGTGTTTTATTGTGGTGGTGTGTAGGTAGGTAGGATCTTTCTAGCATGCTTACCCCCACTTTTTGCTTGGGGTCAGTATGTTTTTGACCTAGTCTGAGCGGGATCCAGCTAATCCGGACCCCAGTCACTGTGCTTTCTTCCTAAATTGACCATGGTAGGTACTTTTATACATCCAAAATTGGCTACAGGTTGTAAGTCCTTGTAAGTCCCAACTATATGGTACTAAGGTACCCAAGGCATAGGTACCCCAGGGACTTCCCATGGGCTGCAGCATGTATTGTGCCACCCATGGGAATCTACTCAAACTGTGACTACAGGCCTGCCTTTGCAGCCTGTGTGAGTTGGTGCTTGCTTCTCTCATGACAATTATAAGTTCCCTTTTATCTGAGATCTCTACACCTAAAACCTATAAGTCACCCCTGTGGCAGGCTCCTCAGTCCTGAGGGCAGGGTGCTTGGTTATAAGTGTGAGAGTGCCCCTGCAGGAGCAGGACACCCATACAAACACTGGGGTAGATTCTCCAGGGTTTGTAAGTGCCGTCAGCTATTTTAATACATATAGTGGACATCAGTACTTCCGAGATGTCTAACTATATTGTGACTGCACCAAACCTGGTCATGTTTGGTTCTTTTGTTGTGCTTCTGGTTCATCTTGGGCAGATTAGGTATTTTGTTGGATGCCGTAGAGAGTACATCCAGGGTAGCTGTAGAAGAGACAGTTACCGCTGCAGCCAACAGTGATTCATTTCCGGCTTTCATACAAATTAGGGAGGCTTGGATGGAGCCTTGGAGTGATTAATAATCAATTGAGAGATGCTAACGGGTATTTAAAATCGTCTCTTACTACCTGCCAGCATGAGAATAGTCTCTGAGGCTCCATGACAACTCCAGAGCGAGGTAAGAATGGGAATAGGAATAGGAACGATATTAGGAGACTGAAGGCTGTTATGTCCCCGCTTAGCTAGTGGGATAACCCCCCCATTTTTGTCTTTGTCTTTGATGGACTGTAAGAAAAGGAATGAGTTTCTGCTAAATTAGACGCCCGCCGTTCTTTTAATGACGATGCATAATTCTTCGAACTGCTAGCCGACAATATAATATAATACTAGGAGGTAAGAAATAGCCCTTTTCATGCATTATATGCAAATAGATTATTTTTCTATTCTGAATTAATCTTAAACATGCCATAGTCTTTTGTTTATATTTTTCTCTAGATTCAACTATCACGAGGAGAGTTGTACACCGATTGGTTTGGCCCTCTTCATATAGAATAAATCTTTAAATGTGATATTGAGTTTATTATGACCAAGTAGTATGCTGGCATTCAGAGCACAGAGAAGGTACGAAAAGTGTTATTTTGTGTTTGATTCTGTGTTGGAACCCCTTTATATGTTCAAGGTGGCTCAAATAGATATTCCTCTTTTTCAGATTCGATTTAATGTGATTTGGAAGACTCTGAGTCTCAGTTAAATATTGTTATCTTAAGTGGGAAGATACAAAACTAACGTATCTCAGGTAAAAAATATGTAATGATATCTGAATTATAAAATTGTTCGGCGTAATAATCATACACCAGATTATATCTGTGATCGGTGTGATTCTCTCGAGAGTATAAGAGTGATTACATAATAACCTTTTGGATGAATTACAATAATAGGTTAGGGAAAGAGGCATGGAATGGAGTGAAGGAATTAGCATATCTATTTTTCCCTCTTTCTTCTTCTTCTTTGTCTTTCTCTGTCTATATATAGCCCATCAAAGATATTTCAAAGATGCAATTGTTCAAGACTTGTTAAAAGTGTGTAGTATCCTCATGTTATGCTGTAATGTTCCCTTTCACCTTGCCCCTAGTTGCTCAGCCAGTGTAATTGTGGCCCCCTACAAAGTGTTTGTTGGTGAACGATATTTCGTACAGCATAGATTTGTTGTGTATCTTGGCAATGTGTATTATAGGTATTGTTTCAATCGATGTAGTTGCTTGACATGTAAGACCCTTATTTCGTGGCATTTAAACAGAGTAATATAATTGAAAACATCTTCAGTGTTTCTTCTGTGTATTTCTCTGAGAAGAAGTGAGAACGAGTGACTGAGCGAAAAGTACTGTACTATTTCCACGATCCATGACAGTACAGAGTTGTCATGTTTGATAGTTGCCAATAACTATTCTCTCCTTGGTAAGAGGGGTTTATAGTGGCACTGTGAGATAGCTGGTATACAGGCTAACATACTCGGTGGGGGTGTCGGGAATCAGTCTGGGCACCAATCCTGCAGTGTATGTTGTCTAAACGTGCAGATCCTATATAGGTTTATAGGAACTACACGACAGTAGACCCCCCAAACGTTTGCGAGGATCCAAACCCCTTCAGGGGAGGAACTTCTCAGTGGACCTTAGAACAGGGAGTATCCATGCCAGTGCAGTTGGACCTTCCTTATTTGGATAGTTAAGAAATACAGACTCAACTGGGCAAGGTTAGCCATATCTCCTTTTGTTTGGAGGGGGAGGTTAATGTAGGAATGTAGGATGCTTCTAGCATGGTTACCCCCACTTTGGTGTCACTATCTTTTAGAACTAGTCTGACTAGGATCCTGCTAATCAGGACCCACCCCAATCACTGTGCTTTCGCCCTAATTTGTCCATGGTAGGAACTTTTGTACATCCACAGTTGGCTACTGGTGTACCCTTGTAAGTCCCTAGAATATGGTACACAGGTGCCCGGGGCATAAGTACACCAGGGGTCTCCCATGGGCTGCAGCATGTATTGTGCCACCCATGGGAGTCCACTCAAACTGTGACTACAGTCCTGCCATTGCAGCCTATGTGAGTTGGTGCTTGCTCCTCTCACAACAGATATAAGTTCCCTTATATCTGAGGTCACTACACTTAAAACCTAAAGTCACCCCTATGGCAGGCTCTTCAGTCCTGAGGGCACGGTGCTTGGTTATAAGTGTGAGAGTGCCCCTCCATGAGCAGGACACCCCTACAAATCCTGGAGTCCATTCTCCAGGCTTTGCAAGTATGGTCAGCCATTTTAATACATATAGTAGAAATCAGACATTACAAGATGTCTAACTATATTGTGGCATCACCGAATCTGGTCATGTTTGGCATCAAACATGTTGGAACCATACCCAAACACTTATTCCAGTGTTGGAAGTATGATACTTGGACTTCACTGGACTTCGCCTGGAAACAAAACATCATCAAGAAAGACTCATGCTGCTTCTGGTCTTGCTGTTCCTGCAAGTCTCTTCTTCATTGTCTGTGCCTGTGCTTCATCCAGGTTCTTCAACAGATCTGTGGCATCAAGGACACTCAAAGTAATCTCCCTGGGAGTGAAGTAGTCACTCCCCTGCATCTGCAGGCACCGCAACAGAGCTGACCGGTCTGCTGCTCCTATGCCACCACGGACTTTCCGAGGCCCAGCAACACAGGTGGTGGTTCTGCAACTCCCATGAGGCCTGAGCTGTCCTCTATGCAAGTTTGAGGCCAGTATCCCAAGTTGTAAATGCTGGAATCGATCTCCTGTGCACCTCATTGACTTGCCGTTGTCAAGGCTTGTTGGCTTTGCACTCCAGAGATCTTGGGACTACAGGAAGCTTCAGCCTCCAGCATCTTTTCCCCCCAAGCTCAGTGTCCTTACCATATCCTCTGCACTGTGGGCTTTCGTTCTTGGTGAGCTGCTCAAAGTCCTCTTACGACTCCCATGCCTTCAGCCTGTGTGTCCTCCTGAGGTTCTTCTCCTACTTCAGTGGGCTCCCCTGCTTGCTTGGGGCCTGTCTGACTTGTTGTTGAGTCCCTTGGACCTTGCTGGTCCCAACATTGCTCTTTCCACGTTCTCTACGCCAGTTGCAGCTACTAAGGCTTGTTGGTGCTCCCGACAGACACCAACCACCTAGTCACTGACATCCGACATGGGACAGCTTCTGCATGGCTCCTGGTCTTCCTCAGCATCGCCTGGTCCTCACAGCTGCTGCGACAGGGGCACTGTCAACTCTTCTGAACCGTCCGACATCGTTGGAAATTGCTCTCCCGTGCCTCCTAGTCACTCCTGCGTGGCAAAGACTCTGTCCCCTCTGCTTCACTTCCAGAATCCACCCTTGGGTTCTACCCGACTTCTTCACCTTTTTCCCCTTAGGCTCTTTTCTCCAAGTCTTCCATTGTCATCTACAGAGGTTTTCGACGTCCCTTCACCCCTATGCACCTGGCTTCCCTGGTTTTGGTAACCTGGATCTCGGGGCATGCATCGATGGGGTGGCTCTCCAGCCTTCTGTCCTCCAAGGGTATCTTCGGGGTCCTCTGGGAAGGGTCCTTCTTCTATAAGACTGCAACTGCGAATTCTTCATTGACTTTCATTGGGCATGCAGCTGTGGTCCCATTCTGCACACAGCCTCCGTGGGGTTCCTGGGTACTTACCTTGGGTGGTTCCTTGTGTATCCGGCACCTCTGGTTCTTCTGATTCAAGTCCTGTCCTCCTCTGCAGTTCGCATTTCACTTTCTTGGTATATGGTTTGGTCTTCTCCTGGTGACCACTGTATTTTGTGCTACTTACCTTATTGCATTTGAAGTACTAGTGTGTGTAGAGGCAAGATGGCGCCAACTGTGTCGGACACGTAAGCTGCTGCTCCCGGCTCCCCCATTCCTCAGTGATGCTTCTTGGATTTTTTTGAGTGCCCTGGCTCGCTGGCCTGCCCTAATAGTCCTGTACTGTGGATGATTCAGATCACTGTCGTTTTCTCTCGTTTGTGGTCTCCTCTGGACCCGTGCTTCGCCTGGTGTGTGTGGCGAAACCAATGCCCCTGTGAAGTCGGCGCTGCTCGGGTTGTTGCGGATTCGCTGACTCCCACTTCTGCAATGCCTCTGAAAGACTCAAGAGATTGAAACCTCAAGTGCTGACTGCTACTTCTGGGATATAGAAGGGAGGTCTTGGCTGTCTGCGCTGCGCTACCGGCACCCTGGATGTCACAGTCAAAAAAATGGACAGAACCCATGGAGGTGAGTCTGAGACAAAGAAAGGCATTTCTCTATTTTTACGTATCAAGAGAGAGAGAGAGTACTAGTTAGCTAGTCTGTATCCTCAGGGATATTTATAATGTGTCCCGGGTGTGCTTCAACGCCTGATTACAGTGGAGCAGGTATCTTACTGAGAGTGCAGTGTAGTGAAAAGGTGAAGTGAAATTAAAACGGCTTGACAGAGGTCACAATACCCGAGGGCTAATCACATTTTAATAAATAGGCCACTATCAGTCGTTAAAAACAAGGCAGGATGGATGTTATGGTGGCGGAATTACGACCTCCTGCATCCGCTGTAATCAGGCGTTGAAGCACACCCGGGACCATTAGGTGTCACTGGGTGGGCCCGATGATGAAGCATGCCACCAACTAGGTTGGTGGGTGAGTCCTTCATGAAGACATCAAACAGGTGCCACCTGACAAGATACTTCAGAGATTAATATACAAGTCATAAGTAGCTAGTTCTTTTTGATACATATATATATATTTCTCTATTGTTCTCATCCGCTAAAAACAGAAAGTCGCAAACACCCTTGCCATTTCAAAATAAAACTGAGCTGGACATTACCCTATCCTGTCAGGATGGTGAGGCTGGCTCCAAGCAGAACCTCCCTGTGGAGGTCGGTCAGCCCGGGCAGATAACTGAGACTCTCCTGCTGGATAATGAGATCTCCAGCAAACAGGACAAACTTGAAATTGGTTTTGGGGCCTTAACTTCTAATGCTGGATCTGGGGAGAACGTTGGAACAGGAACAGTCTCTCTTCTCGGTGTAATGGGGGCAGGCTCTCCTGATGAGCACAATGAGCCCAGCAAGCCCAATAGCTCTGCTTCATGAAGATCCTCCACAAAGAAAGCGAAAATGGCCAAAGCATCGATCGATGATGAGCAGCGGGCAAAGGGTTTGCCGGCAACCAGGACAATGTAAAAGAGATAGATTCTGAGGATAACATTTTTCTCCATGCCAGATCCATCAAACTCATCAGCAGATGAGTCCCCCTCTAAATTTAGACCTGGCCATGGAGGAGAGTCACTCAGCAGTTGCTGGAGTGAAGCTGGTATCATTCATCTTGAGGATGATTCCGCTGGTAATCCCCTAATAGCTGCGCAGCAGTATGGAAGAGACACAAGATGCTTGTGGGAGCTGCGCAACCTGAAGATTCTTCTGGCCTGCAATGGAACTACTCTTTTACAACAGGGCTTGGAGCTGTCAGAGGGCCCGCTTCTAAGCATCCAGATGAGATACTGCTGGACTTGCATTGAGAGCCAGAGGACTCTGGGAGCATGTCGGAAACTACAGAACTCTATAAGGTACATCGCAAAAGCCTTCTCAGATTTTGTGGACAGGATTAATGTAGCAGAATCAAGGATTTCAACCCTGGAAGATGAACTTGCTTCTTCAAGAACTAACACCTCGGTGATGTGCTCTCAGAAAGAAGACACACAATGGAAACGTATGGACCTGGAGAATCGCCAATAACAGAATTACCTCAGAGCCTTGGGTTTACTGGAGGGCATTGAAGGACAGCACGTTTGAACATTTATTGTTGACCTCTTTAATGAAGCCTTTCCTGAACTTTCACAGAGGAACTGGAATCAAGAAATACAGAGGGCAACAGTTGAAACCACTTCTAGACCCAGGGCAATTTGATTTGTTTAAATACATTTCTAACTCACCAGTGGGTGTACAAACTAGCACGACCTGATAAGAAGAGGCTAGAGAAGGGGACTTTGTTTTTTGTTAGACCTGATTTTTTTCATCAATTTGTAGTAAATCATTGGCAGCTTTAGCAATTAATCCCACTATTTCAGGGCAAGGGCGTTCAGGCTTTTCTTCTGAACCCGGCAAAGTTGAACATACTCCATAATGGGCAGAGTATGTTTATCTCTTCAGAAGGGCAAGCCAAAGAATATTTACAGTCACTTCAAGCAGTGCAGAAGTAGTTAAATAAAGGTGAGATAATTAAGAGGAAGGGGGCTGATCCTGGTAGCCAGGGAGCTTTTCATCTCACTGGACCGTGGGTCCTATTGCCTTGTTTTTGGGAGGGGAGGGTGTGAAGGTCAGGAGAAGCCTCCGGTGTAGGCTCTATAGGGGGGTGGTTAGCAGAGGGCATGGGGTTGGGGAGCACTGGGGGGGGGGGGGGCTCAGATTGGGGGGGTAGTATAGTAATGTAGTCAATGGGTATGCTCAGATCTTGGAGCTTAGGTGGGTCAGCCTGTGGAATGCCTCTGATTTGATTAATGGGGGATAGGGGGACTTTTTTCAAGTTAAACAGCACAGTCCACTTGAACTCGTTTTCCCCATGATTGTGATCAATGAAGTGTTGGACAAGGGGCGCTGTGAGCAAGAACAAAGTGCTCACAGCGCCCCTTGTCCAACACTTCATTGATCACAATCATGGGGAAAACGAGTTCAAGTGGACTGTGCTGTTTAACTTGAATCAAACCAACTCGAGTACAAATAGTGACCAAATGCTTTTAAAAAAAGAAGCGTATCTGATACTAAGTCTCCTTATCAGAGATTTCTCGCCTATAAATTCGATGTGCTTACCTTAAAAACTACAATGCCCACAATGCCGAGCGGCGGATTTGCTATGATGTAGGAACCTCACATGGTGGTTTTCCACCAATGAGTTCGCATTTCCTGGTCCATGGTAGGAAAGTGAGGTGGGTGCAAGCGTGTCTCTTGAATTATGGACAGAAAAACTGCGTTTTTGCGCTTTATAACTTAATATAATTATTTCAGATAGTAGCGCGATTGCAGCACGCCCTGTGACACACTGCGGAGGCATCCCCCGCCCAACAGCAAGGGTCCGCTGGGACCGGTACAACACTAAACCATCCACTGACCTTCACTAAAACCCCCAGGTATGTTACTTTGTAGTCATTTGCAACCCTGCAACCAGTCTGTACAGCCAACTAGTTTTCAGTAAGTTCAGCCCATGTCTGTTGCATTTCAGGCGGCAGCGTGATTGATTTCACAGCGGAGAATTCATATTGCGAAAGGAAATAGTGGCGCTCCCGTTTTTCACAATCTAAGGTATGACTCGTGTGCTTTGAAGTTGTGGAACCCCTGTACCTGTGCGTCTCTGAATGGCCTGGTAATTAATTCCCTTTCACATAATCTTTTTAACAGAACTTCTGCATAACCAAAAGCCCTTTCCCATTTGAGTAATTGGACCGCGGGATCGCGTTATCCTTACGATAAGGTAAAACCCTGCAACTTCTTGCCTTGCTTTTTGGGGGGCCCTTAACTCTTGTAAATAGTGGCTAAAACAAGCTTCCTTTTTCTTTGTAGAATGCCACACTAACAGAGCCCTGAAGAGAATCTGAGATTCCTTCCAGATTTGAAACGCGTCGGCATAACGGCGAATAGGCACCTTTGATTTAGCAAAGCTAATAGTTATTTGTCAACCTTAACTGATCGACGAGTTCTAATTAATTTTTGTGTTGCCTTTTCCTGTTGTTTTGACCCTGGTTGGGCTTTCTAATGAATTGAAGTTTCACAAAGATTGATTATTTGTGTGGACAAAATTGTTGTTTTTCTTTTGTAAAAGAAGCTTGTTCATAACTGTGGATTCATCTGTATATATGTCTATTGTTTGATGTATAGATCCGTATGTATGATAGTTGTAAATAGTGTAAATGTTTGTAATTAGTGTTTTTTCTCAACCTTAAAATGTGTTTCAAAATGATTTAAAAATTGACAAAAGGGTCTAAATAAAATAACCCATACAAACAATAGGTTTTCCCTTGTTTGTATTCTCATAATTAGTGAGATAAAATTATCCTGAGGGCCAACATTGTTTTTGTTTAACTCTGCTAGTCTGAAAGCACAGCACTTTAAGACTATGGGGCCGATTAAAATAGCGGTTAATCCGCATCCTCCGGGCCGGCGGAAGCCACCGCCGGCCCATAGGATGCGGATTCACCGCTGCGGTGATTCTAAAGACCCCCCCGCCAGATTAGGATGGCTGTGGGGTCATCGGCTGGCGGAAAGACTGTCCACCGCTTTTCCGCCGCAGACCGCGGCGGAAAAGCTCTAATATAGTGGCGGTGTCTATCTGACACCGCCAGCCATGTTAGGATATGCATTGGGACATGCCTTTCCGCGGCGGCGATGCCGCCGCCAAAAGGCAGACGGTCTTTTATTTGGGGGCCTGTTGCGGGCCCCCAGGGTGAAGGGGGGGCGGGTGGTGCACATGGGGTGTACCTATGGTACCCCCCTGCATTTACATGCACAAAGTGGCAGGCACCGTGTGGTGCCTGCCGCTTTGTGCATGTAAATGTAAAACATGCTTTTTAGGTTTTGCCTAGCCAATGCGTACAAAGTACGTATGCGCTAGGAAAAACTTAATGATTTCTGTGTGTGGGGATAGCCTTGGGAGACGGCTCTGTCCGTCAATCTCGGACCAGATTCGGGGGCGTTCCCGAGAATTTTTGGCTTTTGGCTACATCAGCCGAAAGCCTGTTCTCGGGAACGACCTCCAATCTGTGCCGGCATTGACGGCACCCGCCCTCATTGCAGTTGCCTTTGCCGATCGTCCTTTGTCTATTTTTTGGACCACCCCACCTCACTTGCGCCGAGGTGTCCAAGTAAAGAAAAAAACATTTGTGCACACAAGACCCAGCATTGTCCCTTTGTTTCCCACCGCGGCCCCCGAAGCCGAAGGAAGCAGCCGTCTGCCTCCAGCCAGGGCCGCGCTGGGATTGGCCCTGCCGGCCGAGCCTCTGCCGTGTCATCGGGAGGAGGAGGAGGAGTGGAGAGCAGGAAGCAGCCTGCATCGTCTGTCCCGAGGCTCCCGAGCGAAGGAGGAGCCCCGGGAAAGTCCCGCCGCGGCCCCGGAGAGTCCCGAGGAGCGGGAGCTCTCCTTCTTTTTGCTGAACAGGAACGCAAAGTGCCCCGAAATTGAAACCCGTGCAGCGTGAAGACAGCACAACGAGTTCATTACCTGTCATGTAGGCTACATGTAATTTGCAGTTCATCCTGGCATAGCAGGTTCAGCCTTTCATACCTCTCACTCGCGCCGGAAGTCACATTGCCAGTGCCCGCCCCCTCTCAGTTGACCTGTGGGATCTACAAACATGGTCGTCAGGAAGCAAGGTAAGCAGAGGACAAGTTTGCCTTCTGGTGTTGTGCATGGTTCATGTGTATCTCTGATTGCAGCATGTGTGTTGAAATCTTGCATACATTCATTTGCACCACAGTAATAATTATTCTGAAGTCTCTTCTTGAGCGTTCCCATGTCCATTGGATTTTTAATTATTTTATGATAATCGGGTAAATTTAATTTCACAGAATCTACAGGTTGATAGAAGGGCCATGCAAACTGGTGTTTCCACAGAGTCTTCACAACCACATTTTGCATGTACTGCAGCTGGTTTGTCTTCCGACCGGGTTTGTTGGGGTTGGGGACTTCACGAGGAGGAAGGTTGATGGGGCCAAGCATGAGGCTATCGAGCCGCCTGGGCGGAGTTTTATGACATGTCAATTCCTGGGACCTATTGACGTTAATCTACTTGACTTGCAAATGTACCGAGAGAGAAAGGCGTGCTGTTGTTTTGCCCGAGCGCCTCGTTTTGACACGGCTCTTGTTAGGTCCAGACACTAGAAGTTGTTTAAGTGACAGCACAGCTGCACAACGTGAGGGGGGCGTGTTTGGGTTCAAACGAGGGGCATGCTCAGTCTTCGCCTTTCAGAAAGCTGTGTTTGGATATAAACGGGGAAGTGCAATGTTATATGTAGAAAGCATGCGTTTTGTGTTATATAATATTGTTTTGATTGTAACTGCTCATATTTTGTCAGCCTCTGTTTACATGATCATTGCCGCTCCTGTGGTGCTACTCCCTCGAATAGCCCTGCTGCAAAAAGTGATTTTCCAGAAACTTTCTGGGTAGTTTGAGGAGCCTGATGCATTGACTACCTCTGTGTATATTTATTGAATGTCTGCCACTTAGGCCAGATCGCCCTCAACAGGGTCCAGATTGTCTCTTTTCATTGATTTTTTTTGGACGATCTAGTTAATTTAACAGCTACTAAATGTGCAGACAGTCGGACTTTTAGTGTGTGTGTTTTTTTTGTTGAAGGGTCGTACCTCATCAGCTGGGATGGGTCGGTGCTAGATGCTACGAATGAGGTGTGTGGAGGTTGCAGTGTGTGGGACTTGTTGTGTCCTTCTTCCCTCGGTCTGCCTGTTTTTTTGTGCCAATCTGCCCTCAGTTATAATTGTTTACCCTCGTTTTTGTGTCCTTCTGCCCTCTGTCTGCCTGGTGTTTTGTGCCGTTCCTCCACCTGAACTGAGCCCTTTAAAATAAGTCTTCTTGGGGTGTGGTTGGACGCACAGCGTTTTGTGGGTAGTTACTAAATCTGTAAGGTGCTCTGGAGTATCACCCTCCGACAGGGGGTGTGTTTAAATGCTGAAGGTAGCACTGCTCAGAAATGAGGAGTGTCCCCCGGGCTTCTTTCTAGTCCTTATATAAAGGTTTCATCAAAATCCACGATGAGAATCAAAAGTTTTTACAATGCTTATTTATTAATTCTTCAAGTCTTGTTGTGTTCACAAGGACATGGTAAATTCAAGAAAAGTTTTTTCAACAATCAGAATTGCACTCATATAAATCCCAATGCATTTCGACATTACAAGGATGCCTTCTTCCAGGGGATAAATATCTGTCAATGAAGAAAAGAGAAACAAAAGGCGTGTAAGAACGTGATTCTGATAAAGTAAGTTAAAGGTGGTAGGCTGGGGATATCTAAAGCGGTGTGTAAAAGTAGAGTGCCAAGTGAGAAAGGATCAGTTACGAAACCTAGGGTGAAAGTACTACTACCGAAAATGGCGGGAGCACCCGTGCACTATAGTTAAAAACATACGAAAGTGAGATTAAAAAGGTTGTGGAATAAAGGTTTAGAAAAACAATGAAACATCAACCATCAATAGCTAGTTTGCTTACCATAGCGTGCACGGGAAAGTAGAATGTCGGTAACACGTTCGTTTGCCGGGTCCGAGTAGTTAGTTATACCCCGGAAATTTATAAGGATAGGCAGTTGCTAGGTTACCCGTAACTGATAGGAACAATACAGTACACTATTCCAGCTTCCACCCACAACCTCTCAAAAACCATCTACCCTACAGTCAACTGATTCGTGCAAAAAGAATGACCTCCGAACCCACCAGATTTGACGATGAAGCCAATACCATTACATCACGCTTCAAAGCCCGGGGGTACCCGGACCAGATACTTGACCAGGCGAAACAAAGATGTGCAACTAAATCCAGAGACGATTTACTAAACCTTTCCACCCCCACGAAAAAGGATGTCATTACCCTGGTTTCCAAATATTCCACATCCAGCCACAAATTCAAACAAATCATTAAAAAGCATTGGGACATACTCAGAGTGAAACCCGATTTCAATAAAATTTTCGAGACTGAACCGATCTTTGCTTACTCCAGAGCCAAAAACGTAGGGGAACTCATCAAACACTCCAAAATCTTAAACCACACCTTCAAAGGTACTAATCCCTGTTGGAACTGTAACCACTGTAACAATGTGATCAAAGGCACCACAGTGAGTCACCCTATGAAAGGGCATCAAATCAAGATCAGAGCTACAGCCACCTGTGATTCTTCGAACTTAATTTATATGTTGAAGTGCCCATGCGGCAACATTTACGTTGGACAGACGGAAAGAAAACTCAAAATCAGACTAACGGAGCACAAGTCCAACATAAGAACTAAACAAATCAAATCATCGATCGCTCAGCACTTTCTCGAAGCAGGACATGGGATTAGCCAATTACGTTTTTGTGCGCTTGAAACCGTTTCTAAGGAACCAGGTAAAGACAATCACAACGAACTCCTAAAACGGGAGAATTACTGGATTTTCACTTTATCCAGCATGAAACCCAATGGACTTAATGACCGAGTGGAATTTTTGTGTTACTTATAAACTATCATTGTAAATTTTCTCTGTTTTTTTCCTAAATGCGACTTGTTAGACAGTTCTGTGTATACCAATTTAGTATTTCCATTATCTTTTTCACACACATATATATTTTCTGATTATGTGCTATTTTCATCTGATTACGAGTTGAATTATCACCGTTCACTTATTGTGATTTCATGACTTACATTTGACAACACATGTACCAGCCCTTACGTTTGGTCTAATTACTACTATTACCACCCGCTTTCTTTCTTTCTTCCTTGTTTACCTTTTTACCACGTAGTCCTATTTCTCTGTTTGATTACTATTCCTGTCACGTCACACTAACGTCACGGGTAACCTAGCAACCGCCTATCCTTATAAATTTCCGGGATATAACTAACTATTCGGACCCGGCAAACGAACGTGTTACCGACATTCTACTTTCCCGTGCACGCTATGGTAAGCAAACTAGCTATTGATGGTTGATGTTTCATTGTTTTTCTAAACCTTTATTCCACAACCTTTTTAATCTCACTTTCGTATGTTTTTAACTATAGTGCACGGGTGCTCCCGCCATTTTCGGTAGTAGTACTTTCACCCTAGGTTTCGTAACTGATTCTTTCTCACTTGGCACTCTACTTTTACACACCGCTTTAGATATCCCCAGCCTACCACCTTTAACTTACTTTATCAGAATCACGTTCTTACACGCCTTTTGTTTCTCTTTTCTTCATTGACAGATATTTATCCCCTGGAAGAAGGCATCCTTGTAATGCCGAAATGCATTGGGATTTATATGAGTGCAATTCTGATTGTTGAAAAAACTTTTCTTGAATTTACCATGTCCTTGTGAACACAACAAGACTTGAAGAATTAATAAATAAGCATTGTAAAAACTTTCGATTCTCATCGTGGAATTGATGAAACCTTTATATAAGGACTAGAAAGAAGCCCGGGGGACACTCCTCATTTCTGAGCAGTGCTACCTTCAGCACCCTTTAAAATAAGACCATGCTCCAAAAAGTACCGCAGCCCCCGGCCCTGAACAATAAAAACTGCCCCCTACCTCCGTGAAGTACTCTGACTCTGCTCCCTACCCTCCCTTGGCGCCTAAAACTGTCCCCTGCCATGCACCCTACAAAGCCTCGACTTAGTAAAGTGGCCCTTCTCTGTGTGCTTCGAGGCCATAAAATGTAAGCCTAGGCACAAATGGATGGTTGGATTTGTGGGGTAAAGTTTTATTTAATGTGATTTTATGTAGCGCGAACTTTACCCGAAGGTGTCAGAGAGCTTTACATAAGAACCAGTTGCCAAACCTAAGGACTTTGATTTACATGCGTTAAGTAAAAGATACAAACAGGAAAACAATTGAAATGTACTAGATGTAGTCACACAAAGAAGAGACTGTTGATTCTCGTTATATTTCTATATACATATGGAAGGGATATGAATAGATGTACTGCAAGAGTCACATAAGAATGTTAGGGTAGAAAGGTCTACTGCATATACTAGTGAATACAGTCATCTCTATATACAGAAAAAAACGAGTTATATTTAGAGGGGTCGGAGTGGGACACAGTGGGTGGATGGATGCATGATGGATGGATGTATGCATGATGTATGGGTGGATGCATGGATGGGTTGTTGGTTGGATGGGTTGGTGGATTGCATAAATTGTTGAGGGATTGGCCGTATATATGCATCTATCCATCCACCCATCCATGCATCTATCCATACACCCATCCATGCATGCACCCATGCATGCATCCACCAACTCACCCTTTAAAGCATTACAACAAGAGCCCGCAGCTCTCCTTCGTCTCTCCTCGCCCCCCCTTCCCTGAGCCCGCAGCTCTCCTTCCTCTCTCCTCGCCCCCCTTCCCTGTGCCCTGCCCTGCTATTGTAAATGACAATGCCATTTATTTATGTTAAAAAAACATAAATAAAAAAAATGTCAAGAGCAATGCCAATAGCTCTAACTTTAACAAAGGCAAAACCATTGCATTGTAAATGCTTCTTTAACCTTGCGGCGGGTGCTGCTTCAAGCAGCACCCACCGCAAGGTTAAAGATCCAGGATCCTGCTAGAATGTATAAATAGGGAGGTGCGAACAATGGGAAATGCTGTTGATGTGGGTGACCTTGGCTGACATTTTACATACATTTTGTGTTTATTTAAGTCAGTTACTGGGGTAAATTGAAACTTCCTGGTCAAGTTAACTGGATGGATATCCAAATTAAGCCATTAACAATGTTATTAGGTATAGGGGAGTGGATTATAACACGACAACCTGTTCATAAATTTCGTTATTTGATTTTCATGGCTACGGAAGTGACACTTTTGTGTATAGCCTCCTTGTGGCTGCAACGAGAACCTCCCCCCCCCCTCCTTTGAGATGTGGAGAGCTAGATTTCATGCTTTTTACAATCTTGAATACAGTCTCTACTCACTCAAGGGGCCACATCGATTGAAATTAGGATTAAAGATCTGGGGCCAATGATTGATCATATGCTATGATAGAGTGCTAAATTATTTTATGTATATAACCTAACCCTATTTATCTCTCTGCACATACCAGACTGTTTTATTTAAATATTGTTTCTACACCTGTACCCTACATTTAATATGTAATATGGAACATTTCTTTTTTTTTACTCTTTATGCATTGTTGGTTTCTCATGGCTAATGAAATTCCCTCTGTGATGAACATGTTATGGATTGGATAAAACATTTTCTATTTTTTTTTAAATGTGGTATTAGTGTGCATTTATGTTGATATCTACAATTAGGAAATATACCAATACATTAGTGAGTGTTGTGTAATAAGTAGAAGTATTTTTATATACACACACACTTTGTTCTCTTTAATTTAACTTACACCCTAAGGTTAACACTTCTACGGTTATCAAAGAACACTAAAATCATCGTAAGGGTTATCTGGATTAGTGCAAGGTGCCTCACTTAAATAAGTGTGCACCATATACTAAGCTAGCCTCCTACATGGTAGGAGAGTGAATGCAAGAATGAGTAAATGTGTGGATGAATGAATGCATGAGTGCAAAGATGAGGGCTTGTCCATCAATGACACACAAGGCTCTTTCATTCATAAGCCGGACCTATTGGCATTGCCATTGTTTGTTCAGACCTTCCATTGTCTTGCTCATTATTGCAACTGTACTGAGATCAGCACTTCTCCAGGATAACACGAAAGTCCTGATGATGGTCGAGATAATTTACTAACAGAACCGAAATGTTGACTTCTTGTCATTGATTGGACTATAATTACAAAACTGTCTCTTGTATTTTTTAAGGGATGCTCTAAAAAGCCCAACAATTATTTTTATTATGTTTATACTGTATATTTACTGTCTTGTCTATTTTTGTTTTCACGCTTTTGTAGCCTGTCTTGACTTCTTTTGGTAAACTGTATTTTTTTAAAAATTCAAAAATATTGATTGCTCCATGAGTGATACATTCTATGTTTTATAGTGTAATAAAAGAAAAATGTTTGGGGATCATAGTGATTCCCTTGGGGGTAAATCTGTGTTGTAGTATGTATAGCACCCAACCACTGATGGTAGTTTGGGTAAAACCTGTTCTATGATACTTTGTATTCAGAGCAGCAACCTGCAGGAGGTTTTGTATAGCCGACACAAGAGCCATCCCTTCACATTGAAAGGAACTGCCCTTAGGGTGGTTCCTTTCAATACACTAAAAGTTTGCTGGGTGACAGTGCACTCACGATTGGTGCGGGTAAAATTTGTAATTTATAATTTTTAATTGTGTTTATATAGCCCATAAATCACCCGTAGGTCTCAGAGCGCTTACAGATGCTAGAAAGGGGTTACCGGAAGTCAGATAGCTAGTTTTTAGGAGTCTTTGGAATCTCATGTGGTTGGGTTCGGTCCTGATGTTTAGGGGAAGGGCACTCCAGGCCTTGGGGGCTAATTTAGAGAAGGATCTATCACCATTCCTGACAGTGCGAACTTTGGGAACGGTAAGGAGAGACTTGTTGGCGGACCGAACCGTTCTGACCGGACAATGGTTGACAAGCTTCTTCTCTAGGTATTTGGGACCTTGTCCATTGATGGTTTTGTGGACTAGGCAGCAAACTTTGAAGTTTAGGCGCTTTCTAATGGGGAGCCAGTGAAGAGTTCTAAGATTGGACAAAGATGGGGAGCGTGGGGGGAGATCAAGGACCAACCTGGCTGCGGGATTCTGTTGAACCTGGAGTTTAGCCAGGAGGCTCTCATTGGTGGAAGCAAGTAGTGAATTACCATAATCCAACTGGCTAATGATAAGGTGAAGGACTGGGTTCTTTAAGACCAAGCGGTGCCAGGGCACAACACCTGAAACCTTCGTGGGTAACCTGCTCCGGCGTACGAATCACAGAGACACGGGACACTTCCTTCGGCGTCAAAGATTCAAGGTTTATTTACTGCAGGGAACACAGAAGTCACGGCAAGTACACCACGTGCAACTTGGGGAGACTGCTTTAAATTGGTTCTGTGGATCGCTCCTTTTATACAGTTTTTACCCATAGGACAACATGGTACACAAAAGTTTACAACCTGGTTCTCACCATTATCCCCCAGAGGGGTCGCTTTGGTCACTTTGGAATACATGAGGTCCGGAACATAAGTGCGGAAACATTTGGCGGTTCTCAACTGTAAAAACCCATCTTCCCACCATTAGCGAATTCCAATCAGCAGTAAAACAGATCGAAATAGGAACAAAGACAGGTGTAGAGGAAGACGGAGACAGTGGGGAGATCGGAAAGGGTGTAAAAGGGGAGGTATCGGGAAACACGAGATACAGGCATCAAAGGGACGTGCCTAATGAGATGCACGGCTGAGACAATAAGTCCGTGCGGCAAGATGAGCCTCGAGCGGCGCCATCTGCTTTACAGTAGCATCCCCCTCGTCATAAAGACACTTACAAAGAACATGTGTCTTCCGCAAATATCTTGGGAGTCCCAGGGTCGCGAAGCGGACAACGTCCGTTCGCTGGCTACTTGAGGGCAAGAGACAAAATGGATGCCGTATCTAAGATGGAACCCGTGGGTACAGATGAAAAACCCACACAACAAACGAACGGTTTAAGTTAGCACAGCGAAACTGCGCACACTTACTAAACTCGTCATTTGCGGTTCATAGATACCAGACTCGACCATATTCGTGCGAGTCGAAAACACCACTTACAATTGTCACGGAACCTCAGACGCTCCTTTTGCCCTCATGTAGGCAAGCACTAGTCGGAATCATATTCGATATTCATCAGACCATCGAGATGTTGCTGTAGCATAGCTCTGTCCAACCGAGTCCCCTTGGTAACAGGTGGTTGTCTTATACACGTTGTAGCACAAAGGCCACATAAGGCAGGACCACACTGCACACAAAGGCAACACGTGAACAGGAACACTACAACGACTCCGATGATCATCAGAATCTTCCAACCCCAAGTCGACATCAGGCCCCAAAACCACCCAAGTAGCGTCCAATCCCCTACATCCACGTGTATGGATTCGGAGATCTTATGCAACCTCGAGATGGCTTGATAGACAGTAGGAGCATTATCTGGAATAAAAATGCAGCAGCTCGAATGGATCACCTTACATACCCCACCTCGATCTGCTAAGATGACATCTAAAACCATGCGGTTTTGTAACGTCATAAGTCTATCCGCCTGAAGTTCTGTGGTGATATTACCAAGGGCACTGGCAGTAATATTAGCTGTCGATTCTACCACTCGAGTCAACTGTCTCAGGTTCCTACTATTGACCATAGGTCCCCAAAACGGGAGGAAACCCTTGAAAAAGTCTCCTGCCTCTTGACCGGCAGTATCCTCTTCGCTAATTACGCCTCGTACAACTCTAGTCTTATGATAATCGGCATCTACAGTGAACGTCGGAGGCAACAAATTTGCAATGAAGCATGAGCCCATGAAGTCAGCGGGCAGCCATGCATATGCACGATCATAACAGATAAAGTATGTACCCTTGGCAGCCAGAAACACAGGGGACGAGAACATCGGCAGGATGTAATTTTCAGTGCAAGCACTTGCTCCAAGTCGGGCTTGCGATCTTCGGCCACGACCCATGAGACAAAAATTACCAGTGTGGGGTACGACCCATATCGGAGGCGAGCTTTTAAGCTGCTTTTCGCTAGTGAACGCACTATATTCACCTCTACTTAGGACCCTATAGGCCTGTACCTCTTCTTCGGGAATAAGCGAGGGATCATAGATATCACTATCTAAATCCTCTATTGCTATCGACAAAGGTTTTTGATACGAGGTAGGACCAGAGTAGGGGGAACGTGGTTCTCGAATGGGGTGGAAACCCAGTGCGCTTCGAAACATTGTTTGAAATGCTCGAGCAGACCCTTGGGAACTATACGGTAACACCAGATATGGAATTCCCTTATCCGTAGTATGTGGCATCAACCCACACACCCAACAATTAGTAGTGTTAACCACTAACTGATGCTGATGAAGGAGCTGAATAAAGGAATTGTTGCGGAATTCAACACGTCTAGCCTGCTCGTGTTCCGGTAACATGTGAAAGGAATGGGGAGAAACAGTAGAGGTAAGTTTAGGGTCAGGAGTAGAAGTAGGTGTAGCAGAAGGTAAAAAATAAGACATCGTATAATACACCCCACCCGCCAATAATGCAGAAGCAGTCAAGAATAATACAAGCAATTGGAATATAAAACATTTGGTACGACTGAGTTGCTGCAGCTTGAATCTGTGAACCTGAGCTCCCTCCAAATCATTCAGCTTCGAGAATGCCATTCCCTACGACCGTCCGCAACGTTTCTTGACGCACTTCGTTCTGTGTAGCAATAGTCAATCCCTAGGAGTTCCCAGGAACCGACGGCCTTTAACCTAGCGTCAAGACCTACTATCCAGAAGGAAGTACGCGCGCGGCCCTACGGCCTTTAATGCACAATATGTATGTATGCAAAAACAAAGTCTCTCAGCTGTGGAAGCAAAAAGTACAAGGAATGAAGCTCAATATATATACAGGAATAATTACAGTAATACGAAGGTTCAAAACTGATCACGGAAAACGGGATAATGCAGTTGTCAATACAGCAAAGCAGGATCTTTTATTTGTCTTTAGTGCGAGATCGCAAAAAGTATCGAGTTTTCCCAGGACGTGTCTGCTCGTCAAACAAAGGATCCGTTAAGGGGACAGCGTCCCGTTGATCAGCTGAGTGTTTTGATCTTGAGTCTTTTGCTGGCAATTGTTCGACAGTGTCTCTCTGCTGCACTGAGGATTCTCCGATAGGCTGTGCGTCGCTAAAAGGCACAAACGCCGGCAATACTTCGGTTTCAGTTGATGCAATGCCTTTCCTCACCCACGAGTCTGCTGGCAACGGAATGGGGACTTTCTTGGTGTGCGTGGCATGCACCCAATTCTTCCGCCCCTCAAGACGAACGGCAGTCCTCGTGGCCAGGAGCACTTGATAGGGTCCGGTAAACCTCGGGTCCAGGTTATTCTTGCGTGAAAAATTTCTCGTCACCACCCAGTCTCCGGGCTGGAGCTGGTGGCCTGGACCCTCCGTCTGCGTCGGCAATGCGTCGTAAACCTGTTGGTGAATTAACCTCAGTTTAGCAGTCAAGTCATGTAGATAATCGATCAACATTGGGTACTCAAGATCAGAGAACATTCCTGGCCTAGGAACCCCCCACACATTCGCAGGACGGCCGAACACTATTTCATAGGGACTAAGCCCTACTCGGGAGTGTACAGTCGCCCTAGTTGACAGTAATGCCAAAGGTAAAGCGTCAGGCCACGAAAGACCAGTCGTAGCCTGAATCTTCGCTAACTTTACTTTAAGGGTGCCGTTGTACCCTTCAACCAATCCAGCTGACTGGGGATGATTGGCGCTGTGGAATTTCTGATTAATTCCAAGGCCCTTACACACACTCTTCATCACACTACCCACAAACTCACTTCCGTTATCTGACCACACGACTCTAGGCATTCCATACCGAGGAAAATATTCCTTCAGCAGGATTTTCGCAGTAGACAAAGCAGTATTGTCTTTGAGAGGATAGGCCTCGATCCATCGGGAGAATGCGCAAACCACAACTAAAACGTATTTCAGGTTATTGCATCGCTCCATATGGATGAAGTCCAATTGAATCACCTCAAAGGGACATGAAGGGGGAGCAAAACTGCCAGGAGGAGTTGGGGTTCCTTTGCCAGGATTATACATCATGCACACCATACAATTCTTCACCAGACGTTCAGCACATTTCGTAATGCCATCATTCTTCCACACCGGAGACAACAATTTACAAATACCTTTCACGCTAATATGTGCTAAACCATGCGCCATTGTCACAACGGCCAGCACATACGCATCAGGCAACATCCATCTTTTCTGATCAGTCAAATCAATCCAACAACCATTCGCATCCAACTTTCCCGTGCTTTCTTTCCACTTCGTCTTTTCAGTGTCGGTGGCCTCATTCTGAATTGCTTTCACACTCTCGAAAGTGTCCTCACACATACTCGATTCTGTAGGCCACCTAACCGAACTCGTCACATACATCCGAGTGCTAAGGTTCCGGGCAGTCTCCTTAGCAGTCTCATCCGCAAACGCATTACCACGACCAACATCATCCGTCACCTTACGATGCGCACTACATTTAACAATCGCAACTTGTGTAGGCAAAGTCAATGCATCCAAAAGGTCATTCACAAGCTGGCCATGCTGAATCTTCGTACCGTGCGACGTCAAGAAACCTCTCTCTCTCCACAATCGTCCAAAACTGTGAGCGACGCCAAATGCGTATTGGCTGTCGGTAAACACATTCACACGTTTCCCTTTTGCTAACACACATGCTCTAGTGAGAGCAATCAATTCTGCAGCTTGGGCAGAATTCTGATTCAACCTTGCAGTCTCAACAACAGTATTCAACGTTACGACAGCATAAGCAGTAGTCACATCACCATTCGGCAACTTAAAACATGACCCATCCACATACAATGTACCATCCGGATCTTCCAATGGGGTGTTTTTAAGGTCCACTCGACCTTTTGTTTCCTCTTCGGTCCTCAAGTAGCAATCATGTTCTGCTACTTCATCTGACTCTGTGCTAATTGGTAACAAAGTTGCCGGGTTCAGAACATTACAACGTTTTATTTGAATGTGGCTTGCCAACAGCGTCAACTCGTACCCAGACAACCTCGCACTCGTCAAGTGCTGAGTTTTCGTTCGATTCAAAAGAGTATCGACTGCATGTGGAACCATCACCGTAAGCATATTATCCATGACCAATCCTGCTGATTGTCGGATGGAGACCGCAGCTGCCGCTGTTGCTCGTAAACAACTCGGCAATGCTCTAGCTACTGGGTCCAAGGTCGAGGAAAAATATGCACATGGACGTTGCTTACCACCAAAAGGTTGCGTTAAGACACTCAAAGCACAACCTTCCCTCTCGTGAACATATAACGTAAACGGCTTACTGTAGTCAGGAGTACCTAACACAGGAGCCGAACACAATGAATCACGCAGTTCAGAAAAACTGTTCTGACATTCTTCCGTCCATGGTAAAGGAGTTGAAACATCCTTGCACGTAAGAGCCACCAATGGTTTCGCTAGCAATGAAAAATTAGGAATCCATTGCCTGCAGTACGACGTGATACCTAGAAAGGCACGCACATCTCTTTGGGTTGTTGGCACAGCCATTCGCGCAATTGCTGCAATTCTCTCTGGGGTCAACCTCCTTCCCTCCTTTGACAATAAGTGACCTAGATAGGTTACTTCTTGACAACAATATTGGAGTTTAGAAGGGGACACCTTATGATTCAACTCACAGAGATGTTGGAGCAACGATACTGTAGCAATTTTGCAAATGTCCTGAGTATCAGCAGCCACCAATAAGTCGTCGACGTATTGGATCAAGGCCGCACCAACCGGCAACCTAAATGCATCCAGTTGACCCTTCAAGGCTTGGCTGTAAATAGATGGACTTTCACAGTAGCCCTGAGGAGCGCGTTTGAACCGGAAGCTGCGTCCACCAAGAGAGAAACCGAAAAGGTCCCTGCTCTCCTCGGCAATCGGGATGCTGAAAAACGCATTTTTCAAGTCAATCACCGAAAACCATGATGCAGAAGCTGGAATCAGAGTCAGGAGCGCCGTAATGTCAGGCACAACGGGAAATTGAGGAACCACAATTTTATTCACCTCCCGTAAATCGATAACAAAGCGATAAACAGGCGGTTTTGAAGGATCAGTACGTTTAAGAATGGGCAGCACAGGGCTGTTGCACACGTTTCCCCGAGTCTCTTCAATAACGTCTTTCTCGATCAAATCATAGATGATCGCCAACAGTGCTCGTTCACCATCAAGGGAGATACGATATTGGGGAATACGTGGCAAACGCACATTAGATTTCAACTGTACAACATAAGGGGAGATATCAAGTAGGCCCACGTCATTCGGACCCGTTGCCCACAAAGACGCAGGAAGAGAACTCAATTCCGGTGGAAGCTTATCGAGAGACAAATACATAGGAGAGACAACCCTCTCTCCTAATGTAAGCTTTACACCGCAGGAGAACAATACAAAGTCGCGTACAAACGTTTAAGCAAATCCAGGCCCAAAAGATTTTCACCGCAACCCGTAGACAAAATCAACGGAGCTTCTAGCTCACGTGGCCCAATTTTAAGGGGCAAAGGGCGTGAAACTGGATTGCTAACAGGGGCGCCAGAGAATCCAACGGAAACATTTGTTAAGCCAGACAAAGGTGCGCCAGGGAGTTTCGAATGCATGATAGAACTTTTCGCTGCACCAGTGTCCAACAGAAAAGGCTCAACGACGCCCGATGTAGCAACTGCGACGTAAGGCCCTCTCTGATCAACCGGAACTGATACCACTCCCTCTCCTTGTCTTTGGCTGTCCTAGTAATTACTGTCGTCAGTTCCCTGATCGACGTAATAATCGTCTACATTGTACTGCGCAGATCGTCCTTGCGATGATCCACGTTGATCAAAACAATTATTAGAGTTGGATGAGTTATCTGAGCGATCATTCTGAGCACCACGACCTCTACCACGTGATGCCTGCTGCGAACCACCACGACCTCCTCTAGATGAGTTACCATTATTACGTTCGTTCAAAACAGGGCAATTGAATTTAATGTGTCCCTCCTGTCTACAATAAGCACATTGATTGTATCCTAACGAGGATCTTTGGGAAGAGGAGTCATTACGAGGTTGGGATCTGTTCGATTGCGGCTGCGACCTATTCTGTTGCGAATTATTCTGATTCGAACGTGGAGGATACGCTTGCTGAAGCAACACTTTAGTTTTCAGTTCCTTCGTCTTTTTGTCAGCACGGTCGTTCTCTTCTTTCTCCCTATTCTCATAATATTGCGCCGTAGCCAATATCTGAGCCGAAGTAGAAACGGCCCATGCACTTTCCGAATTCTTTAACTTATTGCTCAAATCGGGCAACAAATTCGAAACAAATTTGTCCACAAACAATCTCTGACCACCCTCGGTACCCATATCCTGTCCACTATGATCAATGAATGCTTCCTCGAACCTCGTAAAGAAGTCGGAAACACTCTCATCTTTCTTCTGCTTACAGGCTGACAATTTGTCCCAGTTTACCCTCATAGCTGGCATAAGCGTTTTCATTAATGTTATTATTCGTTGAGGAAGAGCAGTAATCAACTGGTCGGGTTTAGTAGCAGCCACTTGTCCGGCATCTGCCTCTACAATGGCAGCCCAATCACCGCCTAATTCATTCGGGTGATTTTCCTGCCGAATCTTAGCCCATACCGGTTGTGGTACGACATTGCCGAACAACATATCGATATCGGCAAGATTCATTACCGTAGCATCTACGAGCTGCGATAATTCTTTGTAATACCCTGTAGGATTTTTGCGTGGATCAGGCAAAGATTGCTTCACCTGTAGCACTTCCGATCGTTTCCATGGGAGATGTATCCACACTCTCTGGAAATGCGCCACTGTCGCAGGGTTAGCAGTAGGATCAGCTGGTATCCAAACCGGCGGAACTTCACGCATAGGATATTGGCCAGACTCGTCTGGTTGTTTTTCAATATCCTCAACGAACAATGCATGAGGTATCGGAGCGGGACGAAAAGATAGCAACCGCTCAACAGCACGTCGAACGTTGTTATCCACTATCAGCCCATTTGCGAACTGAAGCTGAAGATCAGACAGAGCGGTGAGCACCTCGTCAGGCGCATCGGCCGCTATTTGATCATAAAGGAACTTACACATTTCATTAAACACATATCTCTGGGTTGGTATATTGAATTGACAAAATGTATCAAGGACAACGCGGGGTGGACATCTAAGAGGATTTACCATCCAACCCATCGCCATATTATATAGCGCAACGCGTTCTCTGTTTCCAGGAAGCTGACTACGTCTCTGAGGACCATCGGAACCAGCGGACCCATGGACAGGTCCGAGCGAATGGAAAAAACTAGCCGCAAGAGGAGTAGTACGAGAACGAGTAGAAGGAGAAGCATACGATACAGGACTAACAAGAGAAGGAGTAGAAACAGTAGCAACAGTAGGAGTTAACAAAACAGGAGCAGTAGCAGGAGCAGTAGCGGGAGCAGGAGTATGTGGAAGCGGAGGAGCAGTAGGGATAGCAACAGGCAAAGGAGCAGGAACAGTCGGAAGGGCAGGTGCAGGTTGAGGAACAGGCGGAGGAAGAATAGGCGGAAGAATAGGGACGGCAGGGACCACAGGAACTGCGGTACCCTGTACGTACGGAGGTGGTGACTTCATAAGATAAGACATTAAAGAATCCTCAACTGGCTCTTCCTTCTTTTCCGACTCCGTAGGCAAAGCAGGATAACATTTATCTACGGTCATACGCTGTAGTCTATCAAACACTTCCTTATCCTTAACCTCCTTATCTCGCTGAAATTGCTCTGCTTTCTTCACTATGGTAGCAACATTATCTCGCTGAGTACGTTTATTCTGTCTGATTTCTTTCTGTCGGGCTTCTTTACGCCACAACCGAAAGGCATCAAACATGGCCGGCCTTGACTTTCTTTCGAACAATTTAATCTCTAGATTATCTAAGATCGGGGCCTCGAAACTACCATGAGGTGGCCAACGAAGGTCGCCGTCCTTCTTCGTGTATTTAATCCAGTAATCGTTAAAGGTAATTGGGCCTAGCCCATGTTTACTATAGAGCTCATAAGTGGGAGTTCCAACCGGAGGTATCGGACACGAGTCCTCCAGTCGGGAATCCGTACCACAAGGCCTGAAACAACTAAACAAAGTACTGCGACCAGGCATCTCGCACACTAGCCGAGTTTCACAAACTTCAAGGGTTACGGGATTTACCAAGTCCCAGCAAAGAACAAAACCCTCGGTTTTTGGCGGCTGCAGTCGTCAAACAACACAACAAAGTACGCTAGCAAAGTGTCACCGACAAAAACACTCACACAGCGTTACAACAAAAACACTCGCTAAGGTGTCAACAACCAAGAACTCTGGGAGCGACCCACAAATACTTAACTCAAAAATCGATGGCGTCACCAGGAAGGCCCGTCAATCGTCTCGCTCTACCAAGGTCTACGCCAGGCGCCAAAACAGGTCTACAGTCAGGGCAGCAGTCCGTCGCAGCCGTCAGGAGGCGGGAATCTTCGCGGGAAAAGTCTTCGGGCCACTTATTTCGACAACAGGATCGATGAAGCGGAGTGCACCTTCCCTCGGAGATTTCACACGAAGTTCCTCACGATCGTCGGGCTTGGACCGGTACCACTGATGCAGCCCCACGTTGGGCGCCAACTGAAGGACTGGGTTCTTTAAGACCCAGCGGTGCCAGGGCACAACACCTGAAACCTTCGTGGGTAACCTGCTCCGGCGTACGAATCACAGAGACACGGGACACTTCCTTCGGCGTCAAAGATTCAAGGTTTATTTACTGCAGGGAACACAGAAGTCACGGCAAGTACACCACGTGCAACTTGGGGAGACTGCTTCAAATTGGTTCTGTGGATCGCTCCTTTTATACAGTTTTTACCCATAGGACAACATGGTACACAAAAGTTTACAACCTGGTTCTCACCATTATCCCCCAGAGGGGTCGCTTTGGTCACTTTGGAATACATGAGGTCCGGAACATAAGTGCGGAAACATTTGGCGGTTCTCAACTGTAAAAACCCATCTTCCCACCATTAGCGAATTCCAATCAGCAGTAAAACAGATCGAAATAGGAACAAAGACAGGTGTAGAGGAAGACGGAGACAGTGGGGAGATCGGAAAGGGTGTAAAAGGGGAGGTATCGGGAAACACGAGATACAGGCATCAAAGGGACGTGCCTAATGAGATGCACGGCTGAGACAATAAGTCCGTGCGGCAAGATGAGCCTCGAGCGGCGCCATCTGCTTTACAGTAGCATCCCCCTCGTCATAAAGACACTTACAAAGAACATGTGTCTTCCGCAAATATCTTGGGAGTCCCAGGGTCGCGAAGCGGACAACGTCCGTTCGCTGGCTACTTGAGGGCAAGAGACAAAATGGATGCCGTATCTAAGATGGAACCCGTGGGTACAGATGAAAAACCCACACAACAAACGAACGGTTTAAGTTAGCACAGCGAAACTGCGCACACTTACTAAACTCGTCATTTGCGGTTCATAGATACCAGACTCGACCATATTCGTGCGAGTCGAAAACACCACTTACAATTGTCACGGAACCTCAAAGGCGTTGGACTAGGGGCATGCGCGAGGAAAGGGGGATCCATTAAAAAAAATTCCTGAGGTTGAGCATCAGCCCGAAGCTTGTGTGCACTATCTTGTTGACATGGCTGGCCATGGACAGCTTGTCATCAATTGTCACACCCAGGTTTCGGACCGCGGACTTGGGAGGGGGATAGGGCCCTAGTAATGGCGGCCACCATTCGTCAGTCCAATGTTTGTGGGCATTTCCAAAAAGCACAATGTCTGTTTTACCAGCATTGAGCATCAAGGGTAATGCTGCAAAGGAGTCAAATTCTGCAAATATTCCAGGAGGTTTCTTTGAGGGCTTATTTAATCCAGTAGTTAACAGCCATCACCAGTTACAAACCAATGCGTTTCGACCAGATTAGTCTGATCACAGTTAGCGGTGATCCACCTTTTGTGTCTATTTATACAAAAATACCCATAAGGCCCATTATGAGGCATTATGGGAAGCGTGGTTCACTGAATTACAATAACATTCTTTTAGCAACAGAAAAATAACAAATAAAGTCTTTGTTAAAAAAATTATTATCCACACTGTTCCTTGATATTGTATCTTAGTAGTGTAGCAGTCGATTGTTCATCAGTTAGCACCCATTATTGGTTCTGATCTCTCAATTCAGTCATATCTGTTGTTTTGGATCAATCTTTAATTATGGCTAAGTGCCCTTTACTGAGTTTGGGTGACTCTGATTCAATTTCCATGAGTGTGTCCCGTATATTTCTTGTTCGTGGTCTCATCTAAGTGATATTATTTTTCTTTTTGTCTTTTGTCCCTTTTTTGATGATTGGTGGATATTGGGTTCACGGATGCTTATTGATTAATTCCGGAGCTCATAGGTGAACATGCAGTTCTTCATCCCCATTCAATCCATCTGGTTGCTTGGTGTGGAAACAAATTATTCATGATTTTAACAATTTCATGATTTTATTTATTGTAAGTTAGAATTAATCTGGATTTTTCTTTTCCTGGGTTCCATCACTTCTTCTTTTTTGGTTAACAGGGTTTGTTCACGGGAACTCTGTTCTTCTTTTCTTTTGCCTGCTCTCACATACGCTGGTTTGTATCCTCTTTCCAAGAATCTTGTTTCTTCCGTTTTGGACTTTAATTCCTTCCCATCAGAGCAGTTATGCTTTATTCTGAGAAATTCCCTATGCGGTATGCTTTTGATTAGTGATCTGGGATGGAAACTGGATCCGTGTAGGATGCTATTGGTTGCAGTGGGTTTGCGGTATGTGGTTGTTTTAATCACAAGTTGGCCCATGTATACCTGTATGTCCAATAATTGTACTGTTGTCGTACTGGTGTTGTATGTGAATCGTAGACCTGCCTCATTTCTATTTAATATGTTCACATATTGTATGAACTCCTCAGATGTTTCATTCCATATAATGATGAATAGGTCGTTGATAAATCTCAACCATTGCATTATCTTTTCGGTGTATTGGTCTTTTTCTTCTCCCCAAGTTACTGTCTTTTCCTACCTTCCCATGGTGAGATTCGCATAGCTTGGAGAAAAGGAAACTCCCATGGCAGTGCCACAGATTTGGTAATACGGTTGCTGGTCAAAGGTAAAAATATTATTTCTGAGATACTGTTTTGTTATATTAATAGGAACTTTTATAGTACTCGTTCACCAACAGGTTCCTTGGCATTGGAGGAGATAGTTTCCAAAAAGAGTTACTGGTAAGCATGGTCCAGGTATAGCTCTAAGCTTAGATGAAGAGCCAGGTCTTCAACATCTTCCTAAAATGAAAGAAGTCTGACTCGAGTCTCAATCAAGTTCTGCCATTTCTTTAATCCTTTTAGAGTGTTCCAGGTATTTGATGTCTCTCTGACCTAGAAAGTATTCCAGTGCATGGAGTCCCATTTCATGGTTGATGGAGGTGTAGAGGGATACCACATCCATGGTGGCCAGAAGGTATCCATTCTGCCACTGTGTGTTGTCTACGATCCTCAAGAAGTCACCAGTGTCTCGTATATATGAATTTAGTGTTGTCAGTATTGGTGCCAAAAAGTGATTTACATACTCCGATATTGGTTCATACAAACTGTCACAGCTTGAAATTATTGGTCTTCCTGGTGGGTTGACAAGTGTTTTATGTACTTTAGGCAAAAAGTACATTGTCTGGATAGCGGGATTATCTTTCTTGAGAAACTTCACTTCCTCATTGGTCAGTAAACCTTTTTCAAACCATCCGTTCAACTTTATGGGCAAGCTTGTTGTAAATGCATTGATAGGATTTTCTTTACATTTTTTGTAATTCTCTGACATGTTTAGTTGTCGTAATGCTTCTTTTTTGTATTTGTTCTTGTGCAATAGTACTATATTACCGCCTTTGTCTTCTGGTTTAATTTCTATGTTATGGTTATTCATTACCTCCTGTAAGGCGTTTGTTTCTGCTTTGGCTAGATTTTCTTCTCTTTTAGTATTTGTTTTGTTTTTAAAATTTTCCAATTCTGAAGTTACCAAATCATAGTAGAGATCAATTTTGTTGCCTGGGGTCTGGAGCGGGCAGAATTTGGATTTGGGTTTGAAATTAGTTTTTTCTCTGCTGGTGGTATTTAAACCCAGTTAATTTAGGATGTCTGATTCATGCATATCTTCGCCCTGTAAATCATGAGCTAGATCAGATACATTGTTTTAACATCTGAGGCTTGGTCAATGAATAACTCGTTGTCTCAATCACTTCCTCAGAGTTAGGTGTTGTTGCCCTTTTGCAAAGATTTTTTTTAAATATATATTAACACCAACTCCAATTCCACAATTGAAACCAGACACCGACACAAGATTTTGGTTCTTCCAATTTCACACGTTTATTGTTCTTTTGTTGTTATACGTTTCGGCATTCCTGCATTGCTCACACCAAACATAATTAATGAAATTATTCATTTCACATTATATTAATGTTTTAATATTACTGTGAACATTAAACACGCACACACACACACACATATATATATATATATATATTCACTGAAAAAACCATAGGTTTCAGCCACGTTATAGTTAGGAATTAGCATTTAAAAAAACCTTAGAAATTCACTGAAAAAACCATAGGTTTCACCCATGTTATAGTTAGCTGGACTTTTCACTCATACAAAACCATTCAAATTCCCCCGTTATAGTTAGTTCACCTACTATAACTCAAGCGCCCGCAATCCACTGCTGATGACGTCACATATTACATCACTCATGACATGGTCAGTGACATCACTCATGACATCACTGATGACATCTCAAATGACATCACTGATGACATCATCCAGTAAATGTGTATCTTTCTGAAAAATAAATATTTTTTATACATGTATATCTAAAAGTCGATGGAAGAATAAATGGGTAAATAAGTGTCTAAATTGATGTTTTTTTTGTAAAATTGATTGTATAACTGACTTATTAAGTGTATCTTAGTGAATACATATATTAGTGAGTTATGTTTAAATATTTAAATATCTGTATCAGTGTCTCACTTTGTGTATAAGAGGCTGCATGGGTTGGTGAGTAGCTACATTAGTGTTTATATGGGTTATTAGCTGGTTTTTTGAGTATCAGTATGAGTGTCTGTATGGTTCGGTAGGGAATGTTACTTAGCGCATAGATACATGAATGAGTGACTCACTGTTTGTATGTGTTGTGAAGACAGCATGTGAGCAGGACTGTATGGGTGGATGAGTGTGTGTATGGGTGTGTTAGTGAGTAAATGACTGTCTCAATAGTGTCTTTATGAGTAAATACATATGTTTTAAACTAGTATATGTGAGTATTGATGTATATAAGTGAGTATATATGAGATTGAGAGATTAGAAGAGTTCCTGTATAAATAAGTATTTGTTTCTATAAGTGATTGTTTAAGAGAGTAAGTATGTGTACGATTCTGTAGAAGTAAGTATAGTGTTGTGTGTATAGCTGTATATGCAAGTAAATGGATGTTTGGTAGTTTATTTGCATGTGTGAGTATGTGTGTGAGTAACTCTATGTATGAGTGTAGGTGTGTAACAGGATGTATAGGTGTATGAGTACATATGATGAGTGAGTACATGTATGAGTGACTATCTACAACTGTTAGTGAATGAGTGGATGTGTATGTAGATTTTGGAATTACTGAATAGGTTTTTCTAACTGGTATTGGTATCTCCATTGTTTTGAACATTTTAGTTTCTATTTTTCAATGTGTGTATCAAAGGGTATATTGGGGTTAGAGGAGGTCTGCCACTCTTTCACAAGGATGATGTCATTTGAGATGTCATCAGTGATGTCATGAGTGATGTCACTGACCATGTAATGAGTGATGTAATATGTGACGACATCAGCAGTGGATTGCGGGCGCGCGAGTTATAGTTAGGTGAACTATCTATAACGGGGGAATTTCAATGGTTTTATATGAGTGAAATGTCCAGCTACCTATAACATGTGTGAAACCTATGTTTTTTTTCAGTGAATTTCTAAGGTTTTTTAAATACTGATTCCTAACTATAACGTACATGAAACCTATGTTTTTTTCAGTGAATTTCTAAGGTTTTTTAAATGCTAATTTCTAAATACAAAGTAGTAGCCGCGTTTGCAGAGTGGTGCAGAAATGGTGCTGGGTCTCCGATCAGCGCTCCGGAATTACGCTGCGTAGGACTTACAGGAGGTACCAAGAGCGCTTCTTGGCGTCCAAAGTCCCTCAGGAGTAAAGTGAACTTCATCCCCCAACTCGTAGTGTGCCAGAAGGTGTGTTTGCAGAGTGATGGAGAAAGGGGGGCTTGTCTCCAAAGACCTCCTAGTAATCCCACTGTGTGGGACTTACTGGAGGTAACAGGTGGGGTAGTTGGCCCCCAAGGACAACCTTGGGGCCAACTACCCCTCCTATTACCTCCAGAAAGTCCCACACGGCAGCATTATTAAGTTCTTATAGCAGGCCAGACCCCCTTTACCCACCAGTCTGCAAACGCGCTCCTTGGTGCGCTCTTGGATGGGGATTTCCCCTTTGCTTGTGGGTGTCCTTAGGGGCCAACTAGCCTACCTGTTACCTCCAGTAAGCCTCACACAGTGGGATTGCTGAGAGGTGGAGACACAGCCCACACCCCCTTTCTCTACCACTCTGCAAACGCATCTCCTGACATGCAGTTGGTTGGGGGATGAAGTCCCCTTGCCTCCTGAGGGTCCCTGGGAGCCAACTAGCCCTCTTGTTACCTCTAGTAAGCCCCACACAGCTGTATTGTTGAGAGTGAATTGAATTGAAATGATCTTTATTCGGATTTTGATAGATCCATAAAAGTACATACAGAATGAAGCATTTAAAACACATAAAAACATGTATAGAAGTTAAAAACAGCCCAATTAGGCATGAGCAGCATATGTGGCGTAAAGTACATGATACAAAATATAAGACATTAAACAGTTAACAAATGCAATCATAAATTTCTGTTTAGCTAATACCAATATTCATAGAAACCATACATATAGTTAATCCTCTATACAATTTATATTTAGATTTTAAAGTGCGTTATGCATTCATAGGCCATTATGCATGTTCCATACTTGGCTTCGATCTCACACAGGCTTTTATGAAGCAGCTTATAGTGTATATAACATCGTCAGTTGGCAACATTTGTAGAAATCTCAATGCCAATTTAAAATCCCTTAGATTATATTTTCTAAAGATCGGCATTAGATAATGATGGATATACAATTTATAGTGGCCACAGAAAATAAAGTAATGCAATAGACTTTGTTTCCCTCCGACAGAGCACGGACAATCCAGCTCTTCTAGATTCTTATTATAGCCGAGTGGGAAACTCAGTAAATTGACAATACTTCCATCCCGGAACCTAAATAAAAGGCTCCGGTTCCATCTTCCTATTGGTATTGACAAGTATCTACAGGGCTTGTATGGTTTATTTGAATTATTATTACCTGTATCAGTTAGTGGAAAATATTTAATAATAGCTGGTTTCATTAATTCAGTTCTCATACGTTCCTCTTTATATATTTCAAACAGTGCCCGTTTTACATTATTCTTGTGGGCGGGGACAATAGTATTTGGGGAGCTAAACAAAGAGCCATGTCCCACACTCAGCAGGCTATTCTTGACAGCATTTAGCCAAGGTATGAGATGGAATCGTTCATGTAATAGGCAATCTGAGATTATACTGCGGGTCAAGGAAGCCGCTGGATTTGTCCATATTTTTATCCAAAAAAGCGTAGGCCTTGACCTAATAAAATCAGCTATATATGGCAACATAAGTTCTTGGTGACAAATGAATGTGGGCGCACAGGAGGTTCCACCCAGCACCTTCCTGCAGAATCTATTTTCCTCCAACTGCAAAGACATGCTGTTACAATAACCCCACACTTCTGATCCATATGTCCCAGTTGGCTGACATTGGGTGCGATAAATATTTAACAGGGGGGTAATCACATCGGCCGTTTTCGGTTGACGAAGAGATAAAATTGAATTAATTGATTTAAAATTTTTATTTCTTGCGTAGGCAGCATGAGGCTGCCATGATCCAGTATTGGAGAATAATAACCCTAAGTAGGGGAAAGTGCTAGTACATTTTAATTCATTGTCGCCAGTTTTAATTGAAATAATGTTGTATCTTTTTGGTCCACAGTTCATGATAAAAGATTTTTTAAAATTGGTATTTAAACCTAAATCAGACATAAAAACAACAAACCCTGTAATTAATGAACGCAAAGCATTTGGAGTACGCCCCATTAATACTGCGTCATCCGCATAAAGTAAGGTAGTAATGGGGGAACCATTTATAATTGGAACATCCTTGGAGTTCTTACTCAGGGCAGGGCTCAACCCATTAATATATAAAATAAAAAGCAAAGGGGCGAGTACACAGCCCTGTCGAACTCCTCTTCCAATAAAAATATCATCAGATAGTTCACCATCATTATTAATACGTACTCTTGCCTTAAGATCCCTATGTAAATATGAAAGAAAGTATACTAATGAATCATCTAAACCATAATCAAGCAATTGTGACCATAACCTAGAGCGATTGACAAAATCAAAAGCGGAACTCAAATCCATAAAACCTAAATAAAGTGGGGACTTTTTAACGATAATATATTTGGCCATGATCAGATTCAAGTTGAGACACTGCTCAACCGTGCCCATATGGCTTCTAAACCCCAATTGGCTGCAATGTAGCACATTATTATCCTCAGCCCATTCCCTTATCCTCTTGAATAGTACCCTACCAAGGACTTTTAATGTATTGTCGATCAGTGAGATCGGACGGTAGCAGGCCGGATCCGACCTGTCACCTTTCTTGAATATCGGTACGATGACACTATTCGACCAGGATTCGGGGATTGAGCTGTCGGTCAGATTGTTAAATAGGTTGCATAATAAAGGGGCCCAAAAATTGATTTCCGATTTAATCTGGTCGATAGATAGACCATCGGGGCCAGGGGCTTTATTGCTAGCGATCTCCAAAATTGCATCCTCCACCTCAGATATTGAAAAGTTCAGTTGTTCAGCATTATTTGATAGGGGGGCAGAATCTATAGAAGGGGCTGTTATAGTATAGATTTTAGAGAAATGCTCCACCCAAACCTCACCGTTTATGTTACAGTTAATTGGTTGGATGTTAGAACCAAGAGATCTGAGTGATTTGACTTCTCTCCAAAACCACTCCCCCTTTTTACACCACTCGGCAAACGCACCTCCTGGTGCACTGCTGCTTGGGGAATGAACTCCACTTTAGACCTGAGGTCCCCAGGACACAAGGGAACCTCATCACCCCACCAGCAGTGCCCAAAGAGGCACGTTTGCAGAGTGGTGTAAAAAGGGGCTTGGCCTCGTACCACCTCTCAGCAAGGGGCATGGCCTTGTACCACCTCTCAGCAACCCCACTGTGTGGGGCTTACTTGAGGTTCCTGGTGGCCTAGTTGGCCCCCAGGGACCCTCACTAGCAACAGGTACTTAATTCCCCAACACTGAGCGCGTCAGGAGGTGCGTTTGCAGAGTTGTACAGGGAGGGGGCTGGGCCTCCGGAAAGATGCAGTTTTTTTCAAGAAGGGGGGCTGTTTGGCCCCCCTTCTCTTGAGTTTTTTGTGCCCCAGGGACCCCATTCCCTGGGACCTGTTCCATTTTGTTTATATTGAAAAGGAGGGGGATGAGAGGTCCCTCTTTTGAGGCCGATTACGGCCCTGGGGACCCCATCACCCAAGGCTAAGCCTTTCCCTTTTTAAATGTTTTTAAAGGGGAGGGGGGCGTGGGGCCCACCTTACCAGGCTGATTTTGGCCCCAGGGACCTCATCCCTTGGGGCCCGCAAAAAAATTATTTTTGGAAGGGGGGGCCGCGTGGCCCCCCCTTTCTAGGCCTCTCTTGGCCCCGGGAACCTCTTCCCCCAGGGCCTGGCCAGCCTTTATTTATTTTTTTAAATTTTGAAGGGGGTCCGCGTGGACCCACTCCTGACCGTCGCCCGGGACCGGCCTTCCATTAAAAAAAAAATGTCAGCCTAACTATAACGTCCTTGAAACCTATGGTTTTTTCAGTGAATATATATATATATATATATATATATATATATATATATATATATATATATATATATATATATATATATATATATATATATATAATACATACACAATAAAGCCATAAAAATGATAAACAGTACAATAACAAAAATATTTTGATTAATTTAGACAATTAATTAAATATTACAAATTTAAAACCCCAAAAACACATTTACTAAAAATACTATAAAGAGTAGGGAAAGCATTGGCCTTTGGAGAGATTACATTTACTATTCCCACTCCAGTCTGTTCATCAGTAGGAAAAGCTTTGGACTTTGGAGGGGTCAAATTTGCAACTCCCACTGCAGTCTGTACAACAGGAAGGAAAGCGTTGGACTATGGAGAAGTGAGATTTACTATTCCCACTCAAGTCTGTTCTACAGTAGAAAAAGCTTTGGACTTCGGAGGGGTAACATTTAGTATTCCTACTCCAGTATGTGCAACAAAAGGGAAAAACGTTGGACTTCGGAGGTGGGAAGATTCACTGTTCCGGCTCCAGTCTGTGCAACAGTAGGGAAAGCATTGGGCTTCAGAGTGGTTAAAGTTACTATCCCCACTGCAGTCTGTAAAACAGTAGGGAAAGTGTTGGACTTCGGAGGGGTAAGATTTACTATTCCCAACCCAGTCTGCGCTACAGTAAGGGAAGTGTTGGACTTACTAGGGGTTAAATTCACTATTCCCACTCCAGTCTGTACAACAATAGGAAAAGCGTTGGAATTTGAGGGATAACTATGTTTTACTATTCCCACTCTAGTGTGCAACAGTTGGGAAAGTGTTGAACTTTGGAGGAGGGAAAATATACTAATCCCACTCCAGTCTATGCAACAGTAGGGAAAACGTAAGTCTTCTGAGGGGTAAGATTAACTATTCCCACTGCACTACAATAGGGAAAGCATAGAACTTTGGAGAGGGTACTATTTACTATTCCCACTCCAAACTGTGCTACATCAAGGAAAGTGTTGGATTTCAGAAGGGTTAATTTACTATTCCCACTCCAGTTTGTGCCACAGTACGGAAAGTACTTCATTCCAAACACATTTCATATTTTAATAACCCTAATAGTTTATAAAAACAATATGAAATGCATAACATAAACAATATTAATCTACATAGAAATATATTTAAAACATTTAACAATGTATATAATTATTAAACATATTAAGAATTATCAATTAAGAAAAAATAATCATTTAATTTTTACCTCATTGACTTCCCACCCTATACCCGTACAAAACTAGCAGCCGACACCTTCAATATAACTAAAACAAATAAGTATAACACAATTTACATAAGTAATAATCGATGACAAAATTAACAATTAATAGTTGTTTATTATATATTTCTTAATAAATGTCCTACCCCTACAAAACTAGCAGCCTACACCTACAATATAACTAAAATATATATTTATTACATAATATACATAATTAGTAATCAATTAACATAATAACACTTAACTAATTATATTTAATGATTGCTTCATTAACTTCCCACCCTATACCCCTACAAACCTAGCAACTGTCACCTAAAATAAAGGTAAAAAAAATCAAAATGACATAATGTACAAAATGTAATATCAATCACATACTTGCTTAAAAATGATTAATTAATAATTATTACTTAATTAACTTCCCACCCTATCCCTCTACAAACCCAACAACCCGATACATCACTATAAATTTCAATTAGCAATTACATTTAAACATTTAAATCACTTACATTTGCAAACTAAATTAAAAAAATATATAATACAAACAACTATAACACGTACAATTAATACATGCACAAAACACAATAAACTAATCAAAAAATTATATTTTTAACAACTATATTATTGAAAACAATATTAAACTCAATGATATTCCTAACAACAACATTATTTACCTAAAAACAATATTCTTGACATCTATATTTCATCATCACAATATTTTTGTATCACGATATTGTTTTTCCGATATTTCTAGCTCCTAACATTAAAAACGTACTATTCTGTCCAAATACCCTTCTTGAGAACTCTGGGCAAGAGCGGTATTGGTAGAAAGGCGTACAGGAGGCTGGAGCTCCAATCAAGATGAAACGCGTCTCTGAGCGAGAAGTCGCCTTGAGAATTCCAGCACGTAAAACTGCTTACGTTGCTTATTCTCGGCAGTGGCAAACTGACTCTCCCCACTGCTGAAAGAGACCTTGCACCACCTCCGGATGAAGAAGCCATTCATGATCCGCTAGGTATCATCAACTTAATTTGTTCACCCTGGTGTTTAGTGAGCCTGCCAGGTGTTGAACCACCAGGGAAATGCCCTGATGTTACAGTCACATCAAGAGACGCAGAGCCTCTTGACAAAATGCACACAACCCCACCCCACCCCATCCTGTTTGTTGTAATACCACATTGCGGTTTTGTTGTCCGTGAACACAGCATCAGTCTTCCCTTGATTGAAGATAAAAAGGCTTTCAGTGCCAATTGAATCACCTGGAGCTCCAGCAGGTTGATGTGGAGTTCGGACTCTGCCCGAGGCCAGAGTCCACTGATCTCCACCTCTCCCAGATGGCTACTCCAGCCAAGCATTGACACGTATGTCACTAAAGTCAACTCCGGTTGAGGAATTGAGCGGGGTCTGCCACTGACCCAATCGTTATTTGTTAACCACCACTGCACATCTTTTGCAGTCCCCGCCGAGATCTGGACCATGTTGGAGAAGTTCCCCTCATGGGACTTCAGGTCCCACTGCAGAGCCTGCATCTGCCAATGGGCATGAGTAACCAGCAAGATGCAAGAAGCCTTGAAGCCATACAGCCTCAGAGTCAGTCTCACCGAAATCCGGAATAGAGGCTGAAACATCGGAATCATAGCCTGAATATCCTGGACTCACCGCTTAGGAGGGTAGGCCCGAAACTGCACTGGGTCCAGAATGGCTCCAATAAGTGGGAACGTCTGAAAGGGATGCAGGTGTGACTTGGGCATGTGGATACTGCACCCCAGTGAGTACAGGAGGTTCGGCTTAGTCTCAAGGATTGGGATGACTGCCTGGGTTGAGCCTGCCTTAAACAACAAATTGTGGAGTTAGGGTAAGACTCATACACCGACCTCCGCAGAAGAGCTGCAATCACTGCCATCACTTTCATGAACTCCAGAGGAGCACTGGTAAGGCTGAGAACATCAAACTGAAAGTGTTCTTGGCCCATCATGAACCAAAGGTAACGACTCTGAGCAGGCAGGACGGGGATCTGGAAATATGCATTGTGCAAGTCCAGCACTGTCATCCAGTCTCCCGGGTCTAGGGCAGACAGAACTTGGGCACGCATGAGTATTTTGACCTTCTTATTTTTCAAGTAAAGGTTGAGAAGGTGCAGCAGATGTCTGCAGGGGCGCAACACCGTTGCCCCGAAGGCGCACCAAAGTTAAGCCCATCTGCGCCTGTTCACTCCTGGACCGCGTACAGCGCCAGGAACCTGGCTCCCGGCTCACCCGCAGGTATGATGCTGACCTCCTCCGCATCCTGAACACAGAGGGACTCAGTGAACACTGTACCATGCCCCACTGAACTCTATGTTAGGACCTTTCTCCTATGCCAGATGCACCTTCTCCTGCACCAGCATGACCACTGTCATACCACAAAGCACCACTCCAGAATTGATCCACCGACTCCACTGCATACTCCTCAACACACGCTCTACATGTAAGCAATCCACCGAGATATGAGACCTCATCGCCACCCTTGCACCCAACACGGTCTACCTGGCTCAACCCCACATCTGCACCTCACATCACTCCCCGATGATATAAAATCACTCACTACACCAAAGAGCCAGGAGAAGGAGCATCCATCAGCCACAAAGAGACCATACAGTACTCCACCACCACAGATAATACCACCAACCACATGGAACTCCTTAACTTCAAGCTCCACACTGATGACAAGACAACCATCAGAGGCACCATGGCATCCTGACCCTTGGACCTGCGCTCCAGCTTCTGCAACACCTTCGCAGACTTCATTGCGCCCCTAGACGTGGACTTCAAGGACTACATGTTTCTCGACTACCTCAAACTCCATATCAATGACCCCAAAGAAAACAATACTGCACACCTCCTTGACAGTATGTATGAGCAGCCTCGGACTGACCCAGATTGTCGGGACACCATGCACACATTGGACACACACATTGGACCCCTTCTTCACCTCCAGCAAATTTGTCCAATATAGCTAGGTCACAGAACTCACATGGACCGATCACTCCATCGTCCTTTTCAACATTTCCATCCCCGCATATAAAATGGCCAGCGGCTTCCACCGCAGCTGGAGAAAAATGTCAGAGACCAACTGGTCTGGATGCCGTCAACCCCTCCAACCCAGCTGCTGCCAACAACCTGGAATAGGGAATTAAGAACTACAATGGCAACAATCATAGACGATCCTCCAAAATGGTACACCCAAGATGTCAGAACAGCGAAATGTGACAACAACTGGAGAGGAGATGGCGTGCAAGCAAGGGCACCTCCGACAGGGCAGCCTTCTAAACCTCCCTCAACCTTTACCACCGCCTACTGAGAGCAACAAAGAAGACAGGCCTAGCCGCACACATCAAAACCATCATCAAAACCAGCAAGAAGAAAAGTGGGAGGGAGAAATAGGGGACATAGATGACTCAGACTGGAACGCAGCGCTGGCGTCCCCGCGCAAAACAGGTATTTCAGCTAGGTCCCGCCTGGTGCAGCTAAAAATCTTACATAGGATCTATTACACCCGGACAATGCTGTTTAGACTACACAGAACACCACACCCACTCTGCCTTAGAGGGTGTGGAGAAGAGGGCACCTTCTTACACACGCTTTGGGAATGTCCCACTATGGTAAGATACTGGCAACAGGTGATGCGCACCATTTCGCAGACACTGGGGGTGTCCCTGACGCCCGACCCACATCTTTGCTTATTGCACATATGGGGCCCAAATGACCTAACACATCAGGGTAGACTGTGGGTAGTGGTAGGCATTATGATAGCCAAGAGGGACATTGCACAGAGGTGGGGGGCGGCAGAACTGCCTACACTGTCTCTGTGGTGTAGGAACATGGATGCGACTATGATTACGGAGCGAGCGGTGTACCAGATGAGAGCGAATCCCCGAAAGTGGAATAAAGTATGGCTGCCAGGGAACACCTACAGGGGCGATCTATGTGACCCCTTGGAAGAAGAGGATCTAGATAGCTCGGGGGAGGACGTGGACGATGTTTAATGCACGGGGTCTGACCTGTTAGGGATGGTGGAGGGTGGAGGGAGGGCGGAAGACGGCCCAGTTCTTTTCTACAACGCTGGTTCCAGATGAGAATCGTGTCTGATGTATGCGAGAGTAATTGAAAATGCTGCAGGGGCTGATGGTAAACTGCCCATGGTAGTGGTCACTCATTTAGCTACTGAGTCATAAGTTAAGTTATGTTATAAAAATTACAAAAGCAGGACTGTAATTATTTTGAAATAAGGACGAAACATAAACACAACATAAACGTTGAAAGATCCGCTGCCGGACCGTTAGTTGTCGGCTGAATAGCTGTGTACTTTATGAGTGGTAAATTATGTGCTAGTAGTAGCCGGCCCCAGGGTTGTAGGCGAATTACTGTTGGTCAACCACTTGTCAATAAAGTCTTGGAAAAAAAAAAAACAGCAAGAAACTTTTCAACATCATTAATGAATTCTCCAACCCGGTTGCCAGCAAAAACAACATCACAGACTCACAAGAGCTGTTCAACAACTTTGCTGACTTCTTACATGACAAGATTGCAACCATATACAGAAACTTCAAACCCAAGCCTACCCTGACAGACTTCCTGAACAGATAAACCTCCACCACAACCGACACAAACCAAAGACTGATCCCCTGGAACCGCCTCTCCACCCAGGACACAACCTCCATCATGAAATCCATCCACTCAGGAGCTCCCACAGACCCATGCCCACACCACACCTTGGAAACCAAAGGATCGACCAGGAACTCACCACCCTGCTCAACACCTCAAACACCACCGCAATATTTCTACAGCCTGGAAATATGCAGAAGTCAGACTACTACTCAAAAAAACTCTCTGCTGAACCCAGCAAACTCAAAAACTACCGGCCAATTGCCTTTCTTCCATTCACAGCCAAGGTACTGGAAAAGACTATCAACAGAAACTCCCGGCACACCTGAAGCAGAACCAGCTACTCGATTCCTCCAAATACCTCATCGCCACCCTCGCACCCAACAAGGTCTTCCTCATCGAGACCTGGCTCAACCCCACATTTGCACCTTACATCACTCCCCGATGATATAAAATCACTCACTACACCAAAGAGCCAGGAGAAGGAGCAGCCATCAACCACAAAGAGATCATACAGTACGCCACCACCACCGACGATACTACCAACCACATGGAACTCCTCAACTTCAAGCTCCACACTGACGACAAGACAACCATCAGAGGCACCCTTGCATACTGACCCTTGGACCTGCGCTCCAGCTTCTGCAACACCTTCGCAGACTTTTGGAACACAAACAACATTAGACGTAGACTCGCTAGAAAATGAATAGTAGCATACTTGTTTATAAAAGCTATACAATGTCTTTGTACATATTACCTTGAAGGAGATACAAGCTTGTTGTTTTCTTTGATATTCTTCATCTTAACTGCCATTCGAAGTCTAAAGTACAGAAACTCATATATATATATTTTCAAAAGTAGAGGGCTAACTGAAAAATCTGTGTTTTTGCTTCTACTTAAATTTGTAATGTATTCGTACCCAAAGCCTTATCTCTGGCAAGAATAAACTTTGATTCTTGAGTCCTTTATTTGTGCAAGTTGTTGTAGGTGGGTGGCACCAAAACTCAATTTTGGGGACCAGGACTCATTTTTCATCATCAGATTTTGATCCAAAGTAAGCCAGTGAAAGGTAGACAAGGGAGAAACAGGAGGAAGAGAAACCTAGCAAAATTGTGACAAAGGGAGAAATCAGGAATCAAAAAAGAACCTCTAAAATAAAGAGACAGTATGTGGTGGACGAAAACACCCGCCATGAGGTGGCAGCAATTGTTATTCTGCAAACCCAGCATTGGACAACTCTAGCTTCAGGCGATTCTACCCCCTCACCTTTCTTTTTTGTCTTTATTTCACAAATTATGCATTTATCCAGCTAGCCTTTGGTGAGTAAAGCATACACAAGAATAGTGCCTAACCAATTGCATAGGAACTTTCAAGCCCGTCAGGAGCTACTATTCTGCAGGAGTTTGGGAGCAAAAATGTACCTCAAAATCTAGACACCCCAAACTCTCTTCACTGCGTGGGGTTTTCCCATGGGTTGATCTTGCACATCAAGGCAATTCCGCAAACTTCACATCAGTTAGCGGAGTAAAAAGCTTTACATTAGTGGGGCCCACTCAATAATTGAGTTTTAGATCAATGAAAGGTTAAAGGGTGCTATTCCAAAATGTAAAAATAAGCAGTACAGAGCCAGTGCCATAAAGGCTCTCAAATGCAAAGTAATACAAAAAAATACAAAACTCAGAAATTATTCTGAGTCCCAAATGATCAGCAAAATAAGAAAAGGGTCAGACAGCATCCATAGTAAATTGGAGAGTCTTCTGGCTCACCCCCAAAATAAAGGGGTTCTTATACAGTTTTTGCATAGAAAGGTTGGGAAAAAAACTCTGAAATCATCATGGTTTGAGCAAATTTAGTTATTCTTTGGAAAATCAGAATACAACTAAAATTTATCATTACATTAACACTCAAGCACTATCACAATTCTACATATTACATGTTAGCTTGACTGTGCTCTGCGAAGCCTCTGGAAGAGCATGCGTGCAGAGAGGAAGCAGCAGTGAGAGACAGAGACGGCATTAATCTTGTCCAAGATGGTGCTTCACATAGAAATGGAGAATAAAGAATAAATAAACTCCTACGTGTCGTAGAAAATCCGTTTCAACTGCAAATCTATTATTTCAGTCTATATATGCGAATCATAAGTAACAAAACACATTAGTGTGGTGTTAGCGGTATAGATGCCAACGGCCTGAGTGTGACGTAACACGCAGCAGTGGACAACGTGGCTATGCGCATGCACGAATGGCTATTCGCGCCAGTCAGAGCCCGGCCCGGAGCGAGCTACACCTGTTACCCGGCGCTCTTCCCTAATACCCTAAAGTAATTAAATAAACGTAACTTCCCCACATTTCTGCCTCAGTGTAATCATTTGGAGGAAACTTACACCTCTACAGTGGCGATGAGGAGTGGGATCTGTCCACTCGTTGAAGGTGACAAAGTGCAACACGTGGCAGGACCGAGCAAGCGGAGAAGCGGGAAGTCCAGAATTAAACCATCTGCGCCAACCACCTGCACAAGGAGGAAAGAAGCGTGGAGGTGCTGCAAAACCGAAGGGAAGAGCGTGGCAGAGGCACAGAGAAAGACCATGGCACTCGCAGACGGAGAGCCAAGAAGTGAGGCGACCTGCGCATAAGCACAGTAGGAGCACGCCACCACCCCACCAAGGGCCCTGGCTGAAAAGGGTGTCCACGAGGGAGCGGGAGGAAGCGAACCCAGCCCCACCACGTCGCAGGCAGAAGGCGCCAACGCTCCTGGCAGCCCCAGAAGCCAGGGAGGAAGCAATAGCACGCCAGGCAGCCCCAGGAATCAAGAGGAAGGGCCAGAGAGACAGGTCAAGATGAGCAATCAAGCGTCGTCCCTCACGACACCGATCCCGTTTCTGCCCAGACCAGGGGAACCACAAATGAAGTGGGAGGACTGGAGGGAGTACTTCAGGAACTACTTAGAAGTCCTGGAGGATGAATCAACTGACGAATTCACCCACGCAAGACGGAGACGGACATTGCTGCACAACCTGGGCCCAGAGGGAATAAGGGTTTTCACAAACATTGTGACAACACTGCCACAGGCAGCAGGCGCAGATGTCTTCAAACAAGCCCCAGATGACCTAGACGCCCATTATCGCCCAGCTGTCTGCGTATCTATAGACAGATTCAACTTTCAGCAGAGGAAACAAGGCGATGGAGAGTCAGTGGACGACTACGTGGCAGCCCTGAGGAGACTAGCAGTCACGTGCAAGTACGGGGTGCAGGAAGAAGAATTTATCAAGGACCAGATAGTGATGCACACCACCAACAAGAACGTGCAGGACAAGCTATGGGCTCATGGCGAGGCAACACTTAAAGAAGTAATCGCTATGGTAAAAAAGGCTGAGCTCTCCAAGAGATGTGCAAAAGCTGCAAAGAAGGAGAGTGCGCAAAGAGTCATATTTAACAAGATTGACGACGCGAAACCGCCGAGCAGATTCAAAATGGCGCCGGGAGACAACCGCGGGACCAGTAAATGGGCGGGAAGACCAAGTCAAGCGGGAAAACAGTCATCTTCCAACAAATCGACGTGCTACAGGTGCGGAAGTGCAAGCCACGCAGCCCATGACAAACGCTGCCCTGCTTTCCGTGCGAAGTGCATGTTCTGCGGCCTGATAGGCCACTATGAGAAAGTGTGTCAGAAGAAAGAAAAGAAAACATTGGTGAAATACATAGCGCAGGATGAAGGCGCAGAGGAAGAATCGGATGAGGACGACAGAGTGTTATGTATCGAGGAGCAAGTACTAGGCATTGACACCCAGCGATTTGACAAACCGAGGGCAAACATGCTTATAGGAGGTGTGAAAATCAGGGTTGCAATTGACTCTGGATCCCCGTACACCATTCTGCAGAGATCTGTGTGGGAAGGAGAATTTAAACCGAGCATAGGCCCGCAGCTAAACCCGCCAGACATCAGACCGGTGTCGTACACCAGCAACCCGATTCCCTTAGTAGGATACCGGAGCCTAAAATTCGAATTCCAAGGGAGAACAGCCACATGCAAGCTATACGTTGCTGAGAAGGGACCCTCCGTGCTAGGATGGAGAGACCAAGGAGACTTGGGGTTCAAACTGGACCAAGGAGGCAAGGAGCAGGTGCTGCTGACAGACTGTGAACAATGGCCAGACCTGGAAAGCGTGAGAAGAAACTTTCCCAACGTCTTTGGAGGCAAGGTGGGCAAACTGGAGAAGTTCATGCATAAAATCGTACTCAGAGAAAACTCCCAGCCGGTGTCTCACAAGGTCCGCAAAGTACCTATTGCGGTGAGGGAAGCGGTCCAGCTAGAACTGTCTCGACTGGAAGAGCAAGGGATCATTGAACCGATCGACAGCTCAGAATGGTTGGCCCCCTTGGTCGTTGCCAGGAAGCCCAATGGCAAGGTCCGCCTCTGTGTGGACCTGCGCGAACTGAATAAATGCTTAGTGGTGGAGAAGATTCCCCTTCTGAGGATAGAGAAAATGTTGGCGGGAACCAGGGGTGTGAAGTGGTTTTCCACGGTTGACCTCACGTCGGCATACCACCAGATCGACCTACACCCGTCAAGCAGGAAACTTACATCTTTCATCACCCCCTATGGCTGCTATCAGTTCCGCAGGATGCCCTTTGGCCTGGCATCGGCCGCTGCGGTATTCCAAAAGCTCATGCATCGCCTGTTCAAAGATGTCAAAGGCATCCAGTACTTCCAAGACGACATCTTGATAATGGGGATGGATCGTGAAGACCACGACGCCAAACTAGACAAGGTGCTGAGGGTCCTACAGGAAAGAGGACTCACATCAGAATGGGAGCAGTGCAGATTTGGAATGACATCCGTAACCTACCTGGGGCACGAAATAAGTGGACAGGGGATCACGCCCAAGAAAGACAATGTCAGAGCAATCTGCGAAGCCAGAGCCCCCAACAACAAAGATGAAGTACGGTCATTCTTGGGAATGGCGAGTACTACAGCAAATTTGTCCAACATTTTGCTACGAAAACGCACAGACTGCGGCAACTGATAAGAGACAAAGCAACTTTCCAGTGGGATGATGTGGCCCAGAAGGAGTTCGAGGAACTGAAAGGGAACATCAGCCAGGCCGTGCCATTGCAAGGACATGACCCGGCAGGAGCCACCATCCTCACCACGGACGCAAGCGAAAAAGGTCTGGGCGCAGTTCTTGCCCAACGGAGAGACAACAACACGGTTGAGACACTCAGTTTTGCATCAAGGGCGCTGTTGCAAACTGAGCAGAAGTTTAGCGTAATTGAGAAAGCGATGCTGGCTGTTTTGTGGGAAATGGGAAAGTTCCGGCAGTTCCTGTGGGGCACAAGGTTTCGCCTACAGACTGACCACAAGCCCTTAGTCAAGGTACTGAACACAAGTGGGCATGCCACGGCCACCCCGCGGATTGCCAAGATGACTCTCAAATTATTGGAGTACACATACGATGTGGAGTACATTCCGGGGACACGCAACAAGGTGGCGGACTATCTCAGCAGAGCCTCAGCCATGGAAAATGCACCCACGACTGCTGAGGAGAGTGAAGAAATGGTTGCAGTAATGGAAGACATGGAGAAAGCGATCAGCATGCAGGAATGGGCACATGCATACAGGCGAGATGAGACCTTGGAAGAGATCAAGAGGTACCTAGTCGATGGGTGGCCGGAAAAGAAGAGGCTGAAGGAGGCAACCAGGAAAATGTATGAAGTGAGAGAGGACTTATCCATGAGTGACTCGGGAACATTTCTGTATCGTGGAGATAAGGTTGTACCCCCAGAAGAGCTTATCCCTACATTACTGAACCAGCTGCATGAAGGTCACATGGGCATTGTAAAGACCAAGTCGAGGGTGAAGCAGATGTACTGGTGGCCAGGAATGGACAACATGATTGAAAGACACGTTAGAGACTGCAACCAATGCCAGGAGTCAGACAAGGTACTCAAACCGTTGAGACCGGCGTTATGCAGCTTCGAACAGCCTCGTGATCCCTGGGAAGACCTAGCTGTCGACATCCTCGGGCCGATACTAGATGGTCAAGGCACGGCCAAGTACTTGTGTGTACTGGTGGACAAGTATTCCAAATGGCCAGAAGTGCATGTGCAAGAGGAAATGGACTCGGAAATTGTCATAAAATTCCTTACATCGGTGTTCCTTAGGGAAGGCATCCCGAGGACCATAGTGACAGACAATGGCCCGCAATTCACATCCAATAAGTGGCACAGATACACCGAAAGAAATGGAATCAAGTCAAAACACACCTCGGTGTACCATCCTGCCAGCAATGGACAAGTGGAAAGGTTTAACCGAGTTCTGATGGGGTCGATCCAAGCGGCCATTATGCAAGGAAAAGACTGGGAGGCCGAAATTCAAAGAATGCTGTGGGCGTACAGGATCACTCCCACTGCGACAGGGTACAGCCCGTTTCAGATTCTCAGAGGCAGGCTCCCGTTCACGAAGGACAATGTAGTTTGGCGAGAAAAAACAGTCACCAGTAAATGGTCACCAGCTGTGGTCCAGCACAACTTGGAGAAAGCCCAGCGAGTGTACACTGGCCACTACAATCAAAGAAAAAGAGTGAAGGAATCAACGTTGGAAAAAGAGGAATGGGTGAGAGCAAAACAAGCAGTACTGAAGAAGAAAGGCGAAAGCAAGTACAGCCCATCCCTACAAGTGGAAGAGGTGTACAGTAGAGCAGCCCTCCTCAGTGACGGAAAGGTGTGGTCTCAAGATTGCATGGCCAAGATAAACAAGATTGTGAAATGGCCGGAGGAAAAAGACAACTGCACATCTGGGCAAAGACAAGAAGGAAGTAGTGAGGAAAGAGAGTCAGAAGATGGTAGTCTGGGAGGTGGAGATGAGTGCATAGAAAGTGAAGACCGGATGGAGACAATCGTGAAGGTAACCCCAGCAAAAGAAGAATCGATATCCAGGAGATCGGGATACAGCCAAGAGAGAGAAAAGGGGGAAAGCTCCACTCCTGAGGTCCTCCAGGGAGTCACCACTTCGGTAAGGTGCACACGCGTGGGGAGAATGGTGATCAGACCATCACACCTTAAAGACTATGGGTGAGACATCCACGAACACTGTACTGTTAAAAACTCTGTGTGTAAAAAGGGGAGATATGTGGTGTTAGCGTTATAGATGCCAACGGCCTGCGTGTGACGTAACACGCAGCAGTGGACAACGTGGCTATGCGCATGCGCGAACGGCTGTTCGCTCCAGTCAGAGCCCGGCTCGGAGCGAGCTACACCTGTTACCCGGCACTCTTCCCTAATACCCTAAAGTAATTAAATAAACGTAACTTCCCCTCATTCCTGCCTCTGTGTAATCATTTGGTGGAAACTTACACCTCTACAATTAGCTATCATTTTAATGCACATAAATAGAAAACCCGAAACCAATATGATAGTAGCAGGATAAATTTGACGAAGAGATAGAATAAAAGGAAGCGACAAAGTAACCAAGTACATGCCAACATTTGCAAACAAATCAGACAGGGGAGAATAAAAACAAAGTGACGGTGGAATTGAATTTTCAATAATCTTGCTCTGGGGAAGATCATTTCTAAAGCTAAAAGAAAGCCATTTCTGGTTTAACAAAAAAACTGGAGTCTAAAGTCTTCGTCGAGAGCGTTACATGAGTGTACCAGGACAAGTAATGGAATTCAAAATAATATAGTAAGATATGTCCAATGTTGGTTGAAGACAGTCGAAAAAATTAACAAAACTCTTTAATGTTTTCGACTGTCTTCAACCAACATTGGATATTTATTATTATATTATTTTTAATTCCATTACTTGTCCTGGTACACTTTTCTATTACTACAATAATGGGTAAGGGGTTTCCCATTTCTAAGGACAAGTAGCATCAGAACCGTCCGACTCCTCATTAACATGCAGGAGGGTAAAATAACTGGATCCAGTTACCCCTACATAAGTCAAGAGCGTTGGCAGGTGTGCCAGTGGAAGTAAGTACAGATAAGTAAGGTTAAGGAGGAAGACTGGAATACTGAGCAGGTGATGTAAGCGAATCGTACTCAGGTATATTTACAATGGTACATTTTTTGTTGGAAATATTTTAATGCATTCAATTGCAATTACATTTTGCAAACCTGCTGAAATGTGTACAACATTTTCTGTCCCTGCATGGTCCACTGCAGTTTCCATAGCGGATGTGACTAGCACTTTCATGCAGCAGTGGCCAGGTTTCCTTTTTGGTTGTTATAGTATATTCAATACGCAGCCTAATAGCGCCACCTACGGTCAAATTTAAGAAATGCAGGACTCTCCCTAATGACCATTACCGATTAACATTAGGTACACACACAGTATTTGCATATATTGGGAGTCGTCGATGTCAAACACCTTTAGTTAGGGTTGGCGAAGGCACTGGGCAGACCGTGGATACTGTGCCACCATCGTAGTGATTAATCATTGTGGTCATTTGCCTCAGGTGTCCTTTAGCCAGTCCTACTTCCGCCCTGCAAACTGGGTCAAGTACAACCCTTTCCGCAATTAACTAAAAGGGTATCAAAGCAGGCAAATGCTCCTCACAGAGGTACTGTGTGTTACGTCTAAGGTCAACCCCTCCGTTGTGAACCCTGGTGTAGTAATGTGGGTCCTAGGCTCTCATGGTGCACAAAATTACCACACTGACACTGTAGAGGGGTACTGGACCCAGCCCTGGGCACATGCGCCCGGACCCCTTTAATGGCAAGATCACCTTTACTGGTGACACCTGTGATGGGTGGATGTGCAGCATGGGGTGCAAACAGAGGTGGGCCACTAGAACGTGTCCAGCAGGACACTACATCCCTCCCAAACTTTCATGAAAAAGAAAAAAAAGAAAATCCAAACTATGAAGAAAAACAAACAACAACATAGAGCACCAATGAGTCTCTTCAGGCCATCTGCTGGGCGGTGCTGGAGCTCTGGACCACACAGTCAGGAAGCTTTGGTCCGCCTCGGCGATGAATTTCAGACCGATCTGGTCTCGCGGTGTTGGAGTCTATTTACAAAGTTCAAATAGCGGTGCTTCAGGAGCGGTGGTGGAGTCCACTTTGGAGATCTTGCAGGCGCTCAGGCTCCGGTGGGCAGTCAACCTGCATACACAGAGGATGACCTTGATGGATGAGGGCCTTCCTTGAAGGCGATGATGCTTTCCAGTTCCAGATAGCTGAGCAGCTTCAGACTTGCCTCTCCTGCCAGGACTCTCCTTTCACAGGAGTCTCCTGGAGGGCCTTCCTGCTGGGCTGCCATGGGCTGTGTGAGTGTCACAGAGGAACTGCCAACAGGACCACAGCCAAGTCGCCCATTTAACAGCAGAGGGTGGTGTCTCAGTCTGTGTGCTCTTGCTGTCATAATTCCATTTCTATGCCTTCCTCAGTTGGTCTTTGGGTGACCAGTCTCCATGTGCGACCTCCATGCTTCCTGGTGCCTGTTGTGGAGCTGCTGCAGACGCATCTCTTCGATTTGGATTCCCTTCTCACAGGAACTCTGTTGAGGCTCTTGCCCCTGGATTGCCATGTGACCGCGTGGGCTGTGCGGGCCTTTCGTAGGCTGCGCGGAGGGGTCGCTGCAGAACTCCTAACAGGACCATGGCCAAGCCATATGTAACCCCAAGGGTGGATAGTTCAATGGTAGGGTATGCTGTTCTTCGGCAAGCATCAGGTTTAAGGGGGCACACAGAAGGTTCCTGGGTGGCTAGGCTCCCACGGTGCCAGGAGTGCCTCGTTGAACTCCAGATGTCTCAAGTGTTTGGATCCACTCTGGTTGTGCGATGTTCTGCGGATGTTCTTGGTGATGATTATGATGCACCTGGACGATGGATGTGATAATTTTCTTTCAGTTGGGCAAAAGGCAGCGATCTCGTACTTTTGGGGACCTCGGGAGTGAGGAGGACTCGAGGAAATTCGTGGCCACTTACGGTTGTCTTCAGGCAGGTGCCCTTGCTAGATGTGGTGCCATCGATGCCAAGCAGCCAGTGACAGGTGAGTAGACGGTCGCACTGTGAAGCGTGGGGCCTGGACGCAGATCGTGCTTGCTAGCGGCTTACAGTTGGTCCTCCTGCGAAGCTGTCTCCAGTGACGTCTCTGCACCCCGTTGACTGGCTTGTGCTGATGAAACCCTTCTCCAGTGCTGACACGAGTCCTCTGTCCTGTTGCTCTTCTCAGATTGAAAAAGCTTTATTTGAGATATATTCTCATAAAAGCACAACATACATTTAAATACATCACAATTAAATATTTAAATCACATTTATACAAATACATATTTTTAAAACAGTTGTGAGGGCTTAATCAGTATAAAAATTAACACATGGTTAAAACAGGGATCAAGTCACATTTGTAGAAAGGGCCCTCCGCCTAATGGACCAGGCCCACCCCAAATACTTGGCTAAACCCAGAACAATTGGCTCGTCAGTGGAGGTACAAATGATTCTCATTGCCTCAACACCACTAGGTGTCCCAAGGTTCTTGCACACTGGAGCTAACCATACCCTCCTTGGGGTGGCATAGGCATTACAAACAAATAGGAAGTGGCCCATACTTTCATTAGCTGCCCCACACGCTGGGCAGCACAGGGTGTTCAAACTCTTCCACCTGCCAGTTAGATATCTCAGGGGGAGGGAACCAGATCTCAACTGGAAAAATAACTTCCTATCCATAGGGACAGTTATACTGTCCCAGTACTGTTCTAACGCGGGACACATTTTAGTTTCCAGAAAACGACCCCCCATCGAATCAGATTTTGTACCCCTCCAGAGCCTTCCATCTATCCAATCCCAATATAAAGTCTTAAGGGTATCTTTACTTGGAAAAACTTCCCCCGCGGGATTGACCCAAAGGTTAAGGAGGCCAAGTTCACCTAACATAGCCCTTAAATCTCAACCAAGGTATTTTATGAAAGGTGTCAACTTTAATTGTTGCCAGAAACCCATCTGCATAGTGCTTGATCTCGGGGGTGGTCCAAAGACGTCTCCAATATAAAATGGGACGCAATCGGGCTCGATCACTAACAGATCTTCTACCAAGATCAAGCCTAAGCGGGATTAGTGGGGTGCTCTGGGGAAGTCCCGTAATTCCCCTGAAAAACCTGTTCTCTGATATCTGTAGGGTAGTAAGCCTTTCGAAACCCCACAGCTCTGCCCCATATAGGGCCGACCCTATTGCCTTTGCATCATATACGGCGAGGACAGGTTTTATGGGTTTTGTTTTTGATTTTTTATGCTCCACCCGTAATGCCCCTGAAATTTGCTGATTTTTCAAGAACGCTTTTTCTATGTGATGGGACCAACCTTGGCTATTTGCTATTTGTACCCCCAGGTAGGTAAATTCCCTGACTACCTCAAGCTCGATATTATTCAGGTATATCCTAGGATGAGGTTTGCTTCCTGAGGAGAAAGCCATCAGCTTGGTCTTACCAACATTAACTTCGAGGCCATGCTCAAGGCAGAACCCATCGAAGATATTTAAGGCGCGTTCTAGCCCAGAAGGGGTCTTAGACATAATTAACGTTTCGTCAGTGAACATCAGGATGGGGACCCTGAGGCCCGCTAACGAAGGTGCATCAACACTAGCCTCCAGCATCCTGCCAACGATTCCGTTGATAAATAATGAAAAAAGCAAGGGTGCCATTGCACAATCCTGACAAACCCCCCGTTCGACTGGAAAGTCGACTGAAGATTGTCCATTCAGACCCCACTGGACTTTAGCGAAATTACTCTCATGCAACCTCATGATTAAGGTGAGCAATTCTGCTGGGATACCTTTTTTATTTAAGACTGTCCAAAGCTTGCTCCTAGGGACAAGGTCAAAGGCAGCCCGCAAGTCGACAAAGGCGACGTACAGGCTGCCCCTGCCAAGAAATACAGTCCCCCACCGGAGCATAGTGAAGCGAAACACCTGATCCACGATGCTAGTAGCCCTCCGAAAACCTGCCTGGTAAGGGGAGAGGGAATTATTCTCATCCACCCAATCCATAAGTTTGTTTACCACCATCTTCCCTATTACTTTTTGGATAGTGGCAATCAAACTTATTGGCCTATAATTAGCCGGGAGAGACCGGTCACCTTTTTTATAGATCGGTATGATAATTGCTCCCTCCCATTGTTGTGGGACTAGCACACCTTTTGCAATGGCATTCCCCAATAGGAAAACATACCTAACCAACCTATTTTTATCATTTATGAAAACATCCGATGGTATCCCGTCTAAACCCGGGGCCCTTCCCCCTTGTACCGAACATATTGCAAATTCAACTTCATTGGGTGAAAACAAATTGTCAGTAGGAAATACTGCTGGAATCTCTTCCCCCATCACCACCTCCTTTGTCTCTGCATATTGGGGTCTAAAATAATTTACCCAGGCAGCCTCAGCAACATTATTGTCAGGTTTGTTTGGGATGCCACCTCTGCCCCACTTCACTATTTTCCAGAAAAGTCTGGAATCCTTAGCTTCAGAGGCCTCTTTTAATTCAGCCCAATACTTCTCATCCCACGTTTTTTTTGCCAGGGAGATGCTTGCTTTATAATGCTTCCTTGCTGCACCAATCGCAGCCCTATCCCTGGTTCTAATAGCACTACCCAAGGCTAATCTAGCTGCCCTACACTGTTGATTAAACCACCTGGCTGGTTTGGGAGGTAGTGTAAGATTTGCCTTACGTGTCCTCATAAAATGAGGTCTTAAAAGGGAAAAGAGATTGTTGTGGATGTCAGTAATTACCCTGGACCCTGGAACTATGGGACTTACTGACTCCATAGAAGCGAGAGCATTGTCCACCTCGGAACTAATGAAGTCCATAGATTCCGCATTCGCCAACACACATGGCCATTTCAGTCGGTGCATATTGTTGGCCATGTCAGGGAGTAAATCATCACTTGCCTTTAAATTATACTGGGCAGACGTCCACCAGTTATGGGTCACACAAAGGGGGTTGTGATCACTTTCTAACCTACCCTTAATTTCCATGTCAAAAACCCCCTGCCAAAGATTAAGACTACATATAATGTAATCTATCCTGCTTCTATTGTGGCCATTGTCAAATGTGCAGACACCCTCCCTATCACCCTTTGTCCTCCCATTTAAGGCTCTCATCCCATGTTCCAAACACATGGCATTTAGGAGAAGTATGTCCTTCGTCCAGCGTTTGACCGGAGCCAAATTAAGAGAAGGAGCTCCCCATAGGTTGTCCTCCTCCTGCCCCAAGAGATCATCAGTGCTGTCTAGGGGTTCAAAGGTCCTATTTAAATCCCCAGCTATTACTACTCTATTTCCAAGGGACTTTGTTTCTAGTGTGGCAGACAGGGCCTCTAGAGTGGGGGAACCCCCAGTATTGGTACCTCTTGCATAAACATTATACAAATCTAGCACACCCCACTTTGCTGAGGACATTCGCAACATTAAAATGTCTCTACAATCCAAATCCCACATTTTTATTGTAATTTCCAAACTCTGCTTAATCCAAACTGTGAGACCACCCATGGGTCTACCCCTAGCACCTCTGTGTGCTGGAATGGAGAAATTTAAATAACCTGGAAGAACAATGGGATCACAAGCCTATGTCTCCTGTAAACGACACACTTCAAACCCATTAATAAAATCAATCCAGGTTTGTAACATCAGCTTGATACCCAGTCCTGCAATATTCCAAGATATAAATTTCCCAACAATAGAACCATTTCTACATACTGTTCTTGTTGGGGACGAGGTAGGTGGGTTCATTGGGCTATCACCATGCCCTCCCCAGTTTTGCTCATTGCCCAAAATATCCTGCTCCACTCCTTGAGTGCCAGTGATACTTGTTGTGGGTGATTCCCCACTCCCCTGATTTTGCATTAACTCCCCACTTGTTTCCTCCACAAGTACAATCTTTTCACCAGCATTCATTTCGTTTGTCACAACATTAATGTTTAAAGCAGGAGCATTTAAGTCCCCACAAATATTCCACCCAGATGTACCATCCCTACTATTCCAATAGTCAAGCTTTGGTCAATAACCCCAACCAAAACCTTGCATACCATCCAAAAGGTTATAGTTTAGGCCATTACAATGGTTTTGCCATTGCAATGGTGCAGTAGAGGGGACAACCCCTACAGATGGGGGGATGTTAGGGCAGCTTAAATTCCTAAACACACCTGTCTGGGCGCATGTTTGCCTTGGGTAAAAAAAGGTAAGATCGACAATACCAATTCCACCACTACTTGTGCCCCAGCCCTGCCTCGTAATCAAACCTGCCACCCTGGGGTCTTGAAAATTGATGACAATACAATCCCCCCCAAAATTTTTGGGAGTACAACCAATCCAATCTGTCCTCCTTACCCCTATTATCAACCCATCCACTTCCCCTGGTAGTGGTCAATTTACCCTTAACCAGTGCATTACCTTATTTTTCAGCATCTGGAAGGTTTCTCTTTGGCCAACCAAAAGAGGTGGTATGTTAGTAAGGACCGCCACATAGGGATAGGAATCTGGGGTAAGATTCACAGGGGGTATCTTTTGGGGGGGGCTTGGTTGAATAGGATGGTGGTTGTCTATTAGCTGGAACAACAGGATGGGGCATAGGAATATTTGATGGTTGCTGGGAACTAATGGGTACAGCATTGCTTATTCTGGAACCGTTATTGCCCCCTGCTCCAACATTAGGGTTGGGTTTAGGAATGCTTGGCAAAGGCTGGGAATCATTTGGAGCAGAAGTACTACTTTGGAGGCGTTCTTTATTCTTACCCTTAGGCACTGGGTCAGGGGCCTTGGTTGTTTTTTTCCCAGTACTGGTGCCAGAACAAACTTGCACTACAGAATTAGTCTGTTGACCTAGTCCCTTTCCCTGTGGCCCACTTGTAGTTCTCACAAAACAGTGTCTGTAGTGGGTCACCACAGACATCCCATTTAGGCACACCTTCTCTCCTCAGGGTGAATGAGGATTCCAAATCATGAAAGTTTTGAAGTAATTTCCTTTATTGTAATAGTTATATTTTTCTTATATTTTATAGTCCATTATTTTAATCATGAATTCAATTCATTCATATTTGTTCATGTTTGCATCAACGACACAAAAAGGAATTACAATCCAATGCATTTCGGGCATGTATCTCCTGCCCTTCATCAGGGAATCAATTCTATGGGAAAATAAAATATAAAGCAATAAATGACGTGTATATGACAATAATGCATCAAAACTTAAACGAATAATCTAGCATCAATCATAAAACACTGCTAAAAAAACGTGTGTATGTAACCGCTATTCCCAAAGTATCAAGCTTCTAAGCCCATGTCCATGACAAACTGTACGGTCTTATCGTAAACACTTACGTGTCGTGTAGTGACAATGTGGGTTGAGTGAATCGGGGGTTCCCTCCAGCCTTTGTATACTGTGAAAACAACAAAACCAGCACTAAATAACGCCTCTACAAAGAAAGTTTAAGAAAAACGCTACAAACACCATCAGTTACGTGTTCCCTGTTGTAACTAACCTTGAACTGGTTGTAAAAACAGCGTACTCGTTCCCGCCACACTTCAAAGCATCAGGTGTTCACCTACACTCTCCTAAATCGAACAACGATCTTTGCCATTGGTCTAAGTTCCGATCACATGACCATGATAATAGAAAAAATACTCTTATTTCACTGGTGGCTGAATCACGGTGTTCTAACAGGGAGTTTCAAACAGATCAAACTAAATAAATGCTGTCATTAGATGCTAAAAATTAGGAGGGCTAAGTGCAATCAGTAGCTTAAGAATGCTTAAAGCGCTTGATATAATAAAAATTTCAAAAAAATGTCAGCTGGGTCCCGAACTGGTGTTAGTATCATATCATAATCCCAAACCTTAGTCTGGTATGCTATGTCTCCAACAGGGACACATGGCATCAACAACTTACAGGAACAGCCATGGGAAATCCGGCAGCGCCGGTATACGCAAACATCTTTATGCAGGATTTTGAAGAAACCAACTTTTGAAACTCCCTGTTAGAACACCGTGATTTAGCCACCAGTGAAATAAGAGTATTTTTTCTATTATCATGGTCATGTGATCGGAACTTAGACCAATGGCAAAGATCGTTGTTCGATTTAGGAGAGTGTAGGTGAACACCTGATGCTTTGAAGTGTGGCGGGAACGAGTACGCTGTTTTTACAACCAGTTCAAGGTTAGTTACAACAGGGAACACGTAACTGATGGTGTTTGTAGCGTTTTTCTTAAACTTTCTTTGTAGAGGCGTTATTTAGTGCTGGTTTTGTTGTTTTCACAGTATACAAAGGCTGGAGGGAACCCCCGATTCACTCAACCCACATTGTCACTACACGACACGTAAGTGTTTATGATAAGACCGTACAGTTTGTCATGGACATGGGCTTAGAAGCTTGATACTTTGGGAATAGCGGTTACATACACACTTTTTTTAGCAGTGTTTTATGATTGATGCTAGATTGTTCATTTAAGTTTTGATGCATTATTGTCATATACACGTCATTTATTGCTTTACATTTTATTTTCCCATAGAATTGATTCCCTGATGAAGGGCAGGAGATACATGCCCGAAATGCATTGGATTGTAATTCCTTTTTGTGTCGTTGATGCAAACATGAACAAATATGAATGAATTGAATTCATGATTGAACTAATGGACTATAAAATATAAGAAAAAAATAACTATTACAATAAAGGAAATTACTTCAAAACTTTCATGATTTGGAATCCTCATTCACCCTGAGGAGAGAAGGTGTGCCTAAATGGGATGTCTGTGGTGACCCACTACAGACACTGTTTTGTGATTTAAGTCGGTACCCAGGGACGTGGTTACCACCATCGGAGCACCCACAACGTTAAAACAAAGCACAAAAAACTTTTTGAGAAACAATTTGAGCTGTGCACTTTTCCCAACTACCCAGATTCCACTTGTAGTTCTGCCTATTGGAGGTTGTATTTCAACAGTAGATAGATTTTTTACCTTCCCAGTGGGTTCCTGGAGCTTACTACTGTCACTCGTCCTAGGTTGAGATTTAATTAATGTTTTCGTTGAAAAAAAGTTATCTAAGGTGGCCTGCTCAAAATGATCCAACCGGTTAACTAACTTGTTAACTTGGTCTTCTATGGGTGTCAAGAGAGACCTTAGTAACTTTTCCAACTCTGGTAACAATAAATGAATGAATAGGGGATGAGTTCTCAACCAACCCCGTCCCCTGGGGGTCATTGGTAGTAGGGCCTGGACTCACTGAAACAACAATTCCCCCCTCATCGGATGGTTCTCCTCTTTGGCTAACCCCAATACATTCCTTTTGCGTGTGCAAAATGTTTGCAACTTTCCTAACTTTATTTGGGGGTTTAGAGGAATAGCTTTTCCTCGGGGCAATACTCCTCTTTCTTTTCAAGCATGGTTTTGATTGGGGCACACTGGTAGACATACTAGTTTCAGCTATACAAGTTGGAGAATCAGTGAGATTTATAGATGGAATTATAAGCGTGGTGGGAATCTCGGATCCCGAGTTTGAACCACCCTCAGTCACCAGAATTGGAGGAAGGGCATAAGGTGTTTCAGATACGACAGGGAGGGTTATGGACGACAAAGGGGTAACCAAAGCCGGGTAGGCTTGCGGTGGCCGTTTTTCCACAGAGTTTTTGAGGAGCTCAATAGACAGCCTATGTTCAGCACGTCTCTCTGCCAGGGAAATTTCCTTATCAATGTCTTGAGAAATACGGTTGAAATATTTATCTATTTGGCCTAAAATGGCTAGCCCAACCTCAGCCTGGGGAGAAGGCAAGGTGGTACTATTTGTTAATAAAGACATTGTTTACAGCCCCCGACAGTTAGTACAATCAATAATTAGTAAAGGTGAAACACAAGTAAGACAACGTGTGGTTATACCACCCTATTGGCTGGAATAGGTTCCTTTACGCTAAATGTCAGTGGGGTGGCCCAGCCCGGCCTCCTTCGGCCTTAGACGGCCCGCCCTTTGCCCGGGCTTTGCCCCGGGCGCTCCCGCATGCTCCCGCGCAGCGGTAGACTTTGTTAGAGTTATAGGGGGAGTGACTCGCTGGGGGCGGGGCTTGCAGGGAGAGCGGGCCAGGTGTACACTATTGGCCGGGCAGGGACTCCTGGTAGTTGGAGTCCCTGCAGTCGCTCGCAGCCCTGCAGCTCTTCCCCTTCGCTCCTAAGCAGCAGCGCCCAGGACACAGACCAGTTATTCCCAGCAGTCCTCGCCCACGAAGCGGGACCCGCGCAGCGGGTCCTGCGAGGAGTAGCGTTCAGGCAGCAGCAAAGTCTCAGGGCGGAAATCCAAAAAACAGAGTTCTCGCTGGATAAAGGGCAGTCCAGGTATGCAGAGCGTCCCACCAGAGCGGGGAACAGGTAGGAATTTAAAGATCCGTTCGCTGGGGGCGGGGCTTGCAGGGAGAGCGGGCCAGGTGTACACTATTGGCCGGGCAGGGACTCCTGGTAGTTGGAGTCCCTGCAGTCGCTCGCAGCCCTGCAGCTCTTCCCCTTCGCTCCTAAGCAGCAGCGCCCATGACACAGACCAGTTATTCCCAGCAGTCCTCGCCCACGAAGCGGGAACCGCGCAGCGGGTCCTGCGAGGAGTAGCGTTCAGGCAGCAGCAAAGTCTCAGGGCGGAAATCCAAAAAACAGAGTCCTCGCTGGATAAAGGGCAGTCCAGGTATGCATAGCGTCCCCGTTGCTCTTCTCCTTTTGCCTCTTGCGCCACTGTGGTGGTTGTTTGCCCTGTGGCGTCGTGCCACTCTCCTTTCATCCTTTGCGCAGTGGCCTCATGCCACACTCTTCTCCTTCTTCCGACAAGGTTCGTCACTTGGATGTGGTGTCCTGCCACATGTCTCATGTTTGCGCCACATGGACATCTTGGAGGTCGTGTCCGGTTCTTGCGACGATCTTTACTTTGCTGCTGACGTAGGATGTGCTTCTTTTCTTTGCAGGCCCCTTCCCCTCCTCAGAGGTTTTCGTGCTGCTCCTCTGCTAGGCTGTAAGGTTACAGCTTCACTCATGGGCGTTGTGCTTGCACCTCAAGGCTGTGCTGTCATGACGCTTGATCTTGCCTCAGTTCAGGCATGCTTGGCTGGGTCGGTCACTTTGAGTGACGTGCTCCTTGCTTGCTGTGCGATGTAGCGTCTGGCCACGTGTCGCCTGTTGGTGGAGCACATGTTGCTGTGCCAGCTTGCCATGTGGAGTGTGCGACTCTCCTGTTGCCTGTCTTGGGCCTCTGGTGATGATCATCTTGAGGCAGGGTGAGGGATGACACTCTGTGTTGTCTTTGGCCCACTGGTGGGCTTCGCTGGTGCAGTGGAGATTTGGAGGCTCTCCCTGCTGCCTTCAGCATTGCTTCCCTTTTGTGGAGAGGTCTCACTCTCCTGGGCACCTGCCCGTGTGGTCAAACTTCTGGGTGCATGTGTTGGCACACCCCGGATTTTGCATTCTTGGTCCTTCATGGCGCCTCCTTCTGTTGCTTGGCGTGGTTGTTTTCTTTCTAACGGTGGTGGCTTCTTGCCACTCTGGGCTTGCAATGCTCAACTTATGATGCCCTCCTCGCCATGTTGAGTGCTGCCTCTTCTAATGCTCTGTGGCACAGGGCTTCTTGGTAGGCTCTTCGCTGCTGCGTTTGTCCACTGCGGGGCTGAGGTTCTGCAGTAAGTCGGTGGGCGCTCTTTGTACTGGTGTGTCTCTCCACTCTCTTACTTGTGGTGAACGGTGCTCCCATAGTGCAGTGGAGGTACTGTGGGAGGTAGAGGGCTTTTCTCCTGCTGTGGTGGTAGTGCAGAAGTGGCCTACTGCCACTAAGGCGCTCGTGGTGCATTCTGCCCCAGTCCTGGCTGTGTCTTTAACAGCCTTCTGCAGTTTTCCTTGCTTGGCTACTTAGGGTGCAGTGTGATACTGTGGCTACTAGGTGGCGCTGCTTTTTCTCTTATTGCAGGTTGCAGCTGGTGGTATTAGGAAGGCCGAAGGTGCTGGAGTGGCCTCTGGCTGTGCTCTACCCCTCTGCTGGCAGGGTCACTGCTGGCGGATACCGGTTATGTGGGCTGTTCCCAGTAGTGCTTCTCACCAGGCAGCCCTGTGTCTCCTTCACCGCGAGGCAAGAGGGTGTGGGATATGCATGGTTTATTGGTGGCAGGATGTGCGCCTCGTCATGCTTCATTGTCTCTGTGCCTCTTTCTTCCTTTTTTCTGCTCCTGGTTGTGTTGCATTGATTTGACCCTTTAGGTCACTGCAGCCTACACAGTGTTGCTGGCTGTGTCAGTCAGTGCAGGAATATTCCGTTTTTTCTTTTTCTGCAGTGTGTGTTGCCAATCAATGGGCAGTAGGTGGCGGTGTGGTTGCTCTCATTGCTGGCTATAGTAATAAAAGATGGCCTGGTGGAGGACGGGCCCCCATTGGATCTGAGAATGTGAAAAGGAAGGCCAACTCACTACTGTGTAGACACGTGGTGCCGCCGGCTGACTCCTTCCTCATGTTGTAGCGTCCAATTGCAGGCATTAGGAGAGAGATGCCACAGCGTTTCCCTCATTCTGCCGGGCCATGCGCCTCTGCTGCAGGAAGTTCTCATGCACCACGCGGTGCACAACATGAAAGGTGAAGCGAGGGTGCGGGAGCTGTTCTGGCTGGTGCTTTTCGGTGCCCGTGCTATATGGTGCAGCTTCACAGGGGCTGGCGGAGTTTCGGAAGGGGGGGCACAGCATGGTAATTTATTATTATTATTTCCACTGTTGTCCCTGGCGTTTGAGTGTCCACACACTTGTTTCTTTGGGGGCTAGATTTGACTCCTTGCGCTAGGATGGGACTGTCTTTCAGGCCGTATTTCGAACCGCGCATTCTTGCCGCCCTGCTTCCATGCCCTTTGTTTTGAGCGGCAGCAGAGAGAACGGTGAAGCTGTAGACACTCTTGACATCCCGTCGCGGGTGGTGAGGCAGTTTGTCCTTTTTTCCATCTTGGCCCTCTCGCAGTTGCTCTACATGGGTTAGGTAGCGCTGCTTTCATCCGGGGCTATGTCTGACTACTTAGCTTTACGGACCCTGTTACTTGGGCGCCATGTGGGCAGCGGCCGGGCCGATCCACATTTCACACTCCTGTGGGGCGTGGCTCTCCGTCGCCGTGTCAACAGCTGTGTTGGACTTGGCCCGTCTGGCAGGTCCGCCCCTGAAGTTTGGTGCTTATTATATGTGTCCGGGGAATGGTGATTCCCCTTCTGAGTGTGTGTGTGGTGAGAGAGACCTGCCTCCCATAGGAATGCATGGGGAATGTATGTGGCTCTGGTAGTTCCTGATGCGTGGGGGCGTGCCGGGTCGTGTTTGGTATGTATGCGCTCGTGAGGTTGAATGCTACAAGATGATGTATGCAGCATGTGTGTGACTAGAAGGGAAGTGCCACTTCTAGGCTTTGGTGCATGTGTGCAGTAGGTGTGCTGGTGTATGATTGGCTGAAGCCGCCTGGGCCTTCCCCACCAGGCTGGCCCCACCCCCTAGGGGGCGTCCAGTGCCCCTGGCCTGGCCAGTAGCATGAAATTCCTTATAACCAGTTCTGGCTGGTTCTCTCCCTGCCTGCCCCTTTTGGAGACAAAGGGAGCTCCTGTATAAAAGGGGGGTGGGCTCTCTTCTCTCTCTCTTCTTCTTCCTGCTTGGGTCCCCACCTGGGTCGTGCTGCTGCGTGGGCTCAGGGTTGGCTGGCCTCCCTGGGCCCTGCCCTGCTCCTGAACTGCTGATGTTCCCCTTTCCCTTCGAGGAGCTGATGTGCTCCCCCTGAACTCCTGGACTTCCTATGGACCCTGATTTCTATGGCCCTAGCGCTTGAGAGCGTCTTCCTGCTATCCCAGCGCCCTGGGGGCGCTCATTCCTGCTTCTAGCGCTTGGGGAACGTTTTCCAGTGTCTTAGCTCCTTGAGGCGCTTCCTCCCGGCTGCTAGTGCCATCCGGCTGTCCTAGCGCCTCGAGGCGCTGCCGTTCTGATCCTAGCGCTGGGAGCGCCATTCTCCACCAGCCGGTGCCACCCAGCAATGGCCCTGTTCGTGTGAGGGGCCCGAGCCCCCAGCGAGTGCCTACCTCGCTTGCCCCCACCTCGCTGTATTTATCGAGCGAGCCCCGAGGCTCCTCGTTAATCCCCCTGGTATTCACCGCCGCAGCCCGGGACCCCTCGCGAGGCCCGCCCCCGGGCCGCGCTCTGATTGGCTGTCGGCCCGGGCTGGGCTGATGACGTTTCCCCGGGCCGCGCACTGATTGGCCGGCGGCCCGGGGAGCTGAAAAGACGACCGGAGAGAGCCGAGAAGGCAGGGGTCGGCGGGAGCCTACTCCGCGCCCCTGCGTCCCACCAAGGAGACTGCCGCTTCCCCCCCCGGGGCCCCCCAGGAGCGAGAGGGTGGCCCGGAGAGCGGGAGAGACCGGCGCAACTGGCAGATGAGCGGTGAGTGCGCCGGAGGGGAGGCGGGGCATCGGAGCACATTGTCGGTGCTCGCCCCTCCCCTCCAGCGCGAGCCCACATGTGCCTGGAGACCCGCGGGCCCCCCCAGTGATGCCGGGTTGCCCGAGGGGGACACCACCTGCCCGCAATCTTGTCCCTGAGCCCCGCGAGGCTCCGCCCAGCGGTCTCGAGCCCTGAGAGGCTCCACCATTGTTCTCGAGCCCTGAGAGGCTCCACCATTGTCCTCGAGCCCCGAGAGGCTCCACTGTTGGCCCCAGTCCCTACGAGCCTGCGAGGTTCCGCCACTACCCTGTCCTAAGAGCCCCGAGAGGCTCCCACGTGGCCCCTTCCTCCTTGAGCCCCGAGGGGCTCCCCCCACTGTCCCTTGCCCTCTCGAGCCTGCGAGGCTCCTACATGATGTCCCCCATCATCCCCGGTTGCCCAGCACTTCGTGGGCAGCCGCCACGTTTAGGTTTGCCCTGGGCCCCTTGCAGCCCACTCAGGACACCGAGACTCTAAGGCGCCCTCGCCCCAGGAAGGCCATATGGCCTAGGGGGCGCTACTGACTATTATCAATGTGTTGCTGAGAATGATTATGTGTTGCCCTGCTGATGGGGGCCTCTGTTGTGTTATGTACCTTGCCATTCCTTCCCTCCTGTATAACCTTGCCTCATGTATGTCTATACTGGTTAGAGTGAGTTCTATTGCTAGTCCTATGAGACCCCGGGGCGTGACGTATCCTAATGCTAAGCTCCTGGTGATTATGTGTTCTAGTCCTAGTCCGAGGAAGCTCCCAGTTGTTCTATGTTCTAGATGCCAACTCCATCATGTGCACCTTCCTGGCAGTGGTCCCTTGGCTCTGCTCTGTACCTCCTTCCCTGTAACCCCTGCCCGTGCCCCTGGCACCTTGTACAATGTGTGCTCCTATGTGCCCTGCTTAATACAAAGACTATTTTTATATATACTTTGCGTGGAGTTCCTTTTGTGGGAGGCCTGGGATGTTGCTGTTGGTGGGTGCGTGCGCAAATGCTTCACACATGTCCTCCGAGATAGGCCTGACTGCCCGCGCCGCGTTACCTAGAGGGCGAGCAGGGGTCGACTTTACATAGGAGTGGCGGTCTCTGACTGGCTGTGGCGCAAGCCCTGGCCGGCCGGGGGTCCCATTTCCTACACTGGTGGCTAGCGGTGGGATCCGGACTTGTGTTTGCGCAGTACCACAACTGGCCTCCCTACAAAACTCTGCATTGTAAATGGTCGCAAAGAAAGGAGATTATTGTTTTTAAGAGGTTACTTAAATGTCTGTTCTGTGAAAAAGGTATTCTTGTACGCTATGGGTTAGGTGGCCCTAGCTCGGGAGGGTAGATCAACTCCCTAGTGCAATGGTTTTTTCTGGATTCACCAGAAGGGTGGGATCCAGTGGTGGCAGCGTAATTGTGTTCAATGTGCATGGTCCCTGTCCCTTCCCTGGAGTAATGATACCTGTGCCACATGGGTCGGGTCAGGTTGCTAAAAATGTCTGTTCTGTGGAAATGTTTAATGATTAATAGAAATACCCGTTCTGTGGAGAGTTTTTTAAGGTTACTTAAATGTCCGTTCTGTGGAAAAATGTGTGCGTATGCACTGTGAGTTAGGTGCCCCTAGCTTGGGAGGGTAAATCATCTCCCTAGTGTAATTTGGTTTTCTGGATTCACCAGGAGGGTGGGATCCAGTGGTGGTTGTGAAATTGTGTTCCAATGTGAAGGGTCCTTGTCCCTAGAGTAATGGTACCTGTGCCCCGAGGGTCGGGTGGAGGAATCAGGGGCGGTGGAAAACTGTCTTACCAGTCTAGGGGACGGTGTGTGGATGAATGTTGAGGTGCACGGAGTAATGGAGTGTAAGTTCTCTGGGATGGGGAGCTTGCTGAATCACCGATAATCCTGTCCTTCCTTACCCCGCTGAATGTGTTTGATGCATCATGTGTTCCGTATCCCGCTGGATGTGTTTTAGGCGTCAGGTGTCGCCCTGGCTGAAGTTATGTTAAGTTGTATCCCGGACAAGGAAGACCTGCTGGCGCTGCCGCGGCTTGCCTTGGGGAGATCTGAACACTGAGACTCATCTTGTTGCGTTTTAGGCGTCAGGTGTCGCCCTGGCTGAGTTTATGTTAAGTGGTATCCCTGTTGTGTTTTAGGCGTCAGGTGTCGCCCTGGCTGAATTTATGTTAAGTGGTATCCCGGACAAGGAAGACCTGCTGGCGCTGCCGCGGCTTGCCTTGGGGAGAGCTGAACACTGAGACTCATCTTGTTGCGTTTTAGGCGTCAGGTGTCGCCCTGGCTGAATTTATCTTAAGTGGTATCCCTGTTGTGTTTTAGGCGTCAGGTGTCGCCCTGGCTGAATGTATGTTAAGTTGTATCCCGGACAAGGAAGACCTGCTGGCGCTGCCGCGGCTTGCCTTGGGGAAAGCTGAACGCTTAGTTCCCAGGTGGAAGACCAGTGGAGGGAGGAAGTCCAAGACTGGTAGGAAAGTGTGTTCTGAGGGTGTTTCTCCTGGGAGAACGCGGAACCTCAGAAGTAGAGGTAGGGTGGGGCATTCTTGCCCGTGACCTCTGGCAAGCCTGAGGGTGCGGACCCTAGGTGGAAGGAACAGTGGTAGTCGTGGCTACCCTGAGAAAGGGAGTGGAGAAAGGCTATTGTGGGCCCGGGGTTACCACCCCCCACTTCGGATTAGCAGGGACCAGTGGTATCTGGATGGCTTAGGGCCTGGTCCTAGTCATGGACAACTCAGGAGTACCAGGTGGGTAGCCTGGTTGGGCCTATGTCTTCATTTTTTTTTGTTAATTTTTTTTAACTTTTATTATTTTTAGTCTGTGTATGTCTATCGGTCCGGCGGTGCGGGCCGCGTCCGAATTCTATCGCCCTGCAGCAGGGAAGTCCATCACGGTAGTGATTGGTCTGCCCTGCGTTTGGGCTGGGAGGGGCATGTGTTGGACTTGGCCCGTCTGGCAGGTCCGCCCCTGAAGTTTGGTGCTTATTATATGTGTCCGGGGAATGGTGATTCCCCTTCTGAGTGTGTGTGTGGTGAGAGAGACCTGCCTCCCATAGGAATGCATGGGGAATGTATGTGGCTCTGGTAGTTCCTGATGCGTGGGGGCGTGCCGGGTCGTGTTTGGTATGTGTGCGCTCGTGAGGTTGAATGCTACAAGATGATGTATGCAGCATGTGTGTGACTAGAAGGGAAGTGCCACTTCTAGGCTTTGGTGCATGTGTGCAGTAGGTGTGCTGGTGTATGATTGGCTGAAGCCGCCTGGGCCTTCCCCACCAGGCTGGCCCCACCCCCTAGGGTGCGTCCAGTGCCCCTGGCCTGGCCAGTAGCATGAAATTCCTTATAACCAGTTCTGGCTGGTTCTCTCCCTGCCTGCCCCTTTTGGAGACAAAGGGAGCTCCTGTATAAAAGGGGGGTGGGCTCTCTTCTCTCTCTCTTCTTCTTCCTGGTTGGGTCCCCACCTGGGTCGTGCTGCTGCGTGGGCTCAGGGTTGGCTGGCCTCCCTGGGCCCTGCCCTGCTCCTGAACTGCTGATGTTCCCCTTTCCCTTCGAGGAGCTGATGTGCTCCCCCTGAACTCCTGGACTTCCTATGGACCCTGATTTCTATGGCCCTAGCGCTTGAGAGCGTCTTCCTGCTATCCCAGCGCCCTGGGGGTGCTCATTCCTGCTTCTAGCGCTTGGGGAACGTTTTCCTGTGTCTTAGCTCCTTGAGGCGCTTCCTCCCGGCTGCTAGTGCCATCCGGCTGTCCTAGCGCCTCGAGGCGCTGCCGTTCTGATCCTAGCGCTGGGAGCGCCATTCTCCACCAGCCGGTGCCACCCAGCAATGGCCCTGTTCGTGTGAGGGGCCCGAGCCCCCAGCGAGTGCCTACCTCGCTTGCCCCCACCTCGCTGTATTTATCGAGCGAGCCCCGAGGCTCCTCGTTAATCCCCCTGGTATTCACCGCCGCAGCCCGGGACCCCTCGCGAGGCCCGCCCCCGGGCCGCGCTCTGATTGGCTGTCGGCCCGGGCTGGGCTGATGACGTTTCCCCGGGCCGCGCACTGATTGGCCGGCGGCCCGGGGAGCTGAAAAGACGACCGGAGAGAGCCGAGAAGGCAGGGGTCGGCGGGAGCCTACTCCGCGCCCCTGCGTCCCACCAAGGAGACTGCCGCTTCCCCCCCCCCGGGGCCCCCCAGGAGCGAGAGGGTGGCCCGGAGAGCGGGAGAGACCGGCGCAACTGGCAGATGAGCGGTGAGTGCGCCGGAGGGGAGGCGGGGCATCGGAGCACATTGTCGGTGCTCGCCCCTCCCCTCCAGCGCGAGCCCACATGTGCCTGGAGACCCGCGGGCCCCCCCAGTGATGCCGGGTTCCCCGAGGGGGACCCCACCTGCCCGCAATCTTGTCCCTGAGCCCCGCGAGGCTCCGCCCAGCGGTCTCGAGCCCTGAGAGGCTCCACCATTGTTCTCGAGCCCTGAGAGGCTCCACCATTGTCCTCGAGCCCCGAGAGGCTCCACTGTTGGCCCCAGTCCCTACGAGCCTGCGAGGTTCCGCCACTACCCTGTCCTAAGAGCCCCGAGAGGCTCCCACGTGGCCCCTTCCTCCTTGAGCCCCGAGGGGCTCCCCCCACTGTCCCTTGCCCTCTCGAGCCTGCGAGGCTCCTACATGATGTCCCCCATCATCCCCGGTTGCCCAGCACTTCGTGGGCAGCCGCCACGTTTAGGTTTGCCCTGGGCCCCTTGCAGCCCACTCAGGACACCGAGACTCTAAGGCGCCCTCGCCCCAGGAAGGCCATCTGGCCTAGGGGGCGCTACTGACTATTATCAATGTGTTGCTGAGAATGATTATGTGTTGCCCTGCTGATGGGGGCCTCTGTTGTGTTATGTACCTTGCCATTCCTTCCCTCCTGTATAACCTTGCCTCATGTATGTCTATACTGGTTAGAGTGAGTTCTATTGCTAGTCCTATGAGACCCCGGGGCGTGACGTATCCTAATGCTAAGCTCCTGGTGATTATGTGTTCTAGTCCTAGTCCGAGGAAGCTCCCAGTTGTTCTATGTTCTAGATGCCAACTCCATCATGTGCACCTTCCTGGCAGTGGTCCCTTGGCTCTGCTCTGTACCTCCTTCCCTGTAACCCCTGCCCGTGCCCCTGGCACCTTGTACAATGTGTGCTCCTATGTGCCCTGCTTAATACAAAGACTATTTTTATATATACTTTGCGTGGAGTTCCTTTTGTGGGAGGCCTGGGATGTTGCTGTTGGTGGGTGCGTGCGCAAATGCTTCACACATGTCCTCCGAGATAGGCCTGACTGCCCGCGCCGCGTTACCTAGAGGGCGAGCAGGGGTCGACTTTACATAGGAGTGGCGGTCTCTGACTGGCTGTGGCGCAAGCCCTGGCCGGCCGGGGGTCCCATTTCCTACAAGCAGCATATCAGAATACCTTGGAATTAATTGTGACACTGCTTCCTCCCATCTGGTTGAGTGGGATGCCTTCAAGATAGCAACCAGGAGGCATTGCCTGGTTAGTGCCCTGAAAATGCACTACCAGGTCAATCAATCAATCAATCAGTGACATTTATAGAGCGCACTACATACCCGTTGGGTCTCAAGGCGCTTGGGGGGGGGGGGGGGTGCCGTTACTGCTCGAACAGCCAGGTCTTGAGCTTCTTCCTGAAGGAGAGGTGGTCTTGGGTCAGGCGCAGGTCGGCCGGGAGGGAGTTCCAGGTCTTGGCGGCCAGGTAGGAGAAGGACCTTCCTCCTGTTGTCGCTCTACGAATGCGTGGGACGGTGGCGAGAGCGCGGCTGGCTGAGCAGAGGTGACGTTTGGGAGCGTAGAAGTTGATTCGTTTGTTGAGGTAGCTCGGGCCTTGATCGTGTAGGGCTTTGTGTGCGTGGGTGAGGAGACGGAAGGTGATTCTTTTGTTGACGGGGAGCCAATGTAAGTCTCTCAGGTGTCCGGAGATGTGGCTGTTGCGTGGGATGTCGAGGATGAGTCTGGCTGAGGCGTTCTGGATCCGCTGGAGTCTCTTCTGGAGCTTGGCGGTGGTTCCGGCGTAGAGGGCGTTGCCGTAATCCAGTCGGCTGGTGACGAGGGCCTGGGTGACGGTCTTCCTGGTCTCCGTGGGGATCCACCAGAAGATCTTTCGTAGCATGCGCAGGATGTTGAAGCACGCTGAGGAGACGGCGTTGACTTGCCTGGTCATGGAGAGGGAGGAGTCCAGGATGAAGCCCAGGTTGCGTGCGTGGTTTGTCGGTTTGGGTGCGGTGCCCAGGGCAAGGGGCCACCAGGAGTCGTCCCAGGCGGTGGGTGTGGAGCCCAGGATGAGGACCTCCGTCTTGTCTGAGTTCAGTTTCAGGCGGCTGGTCGTCATCCACTCGGCTACCTCCTTCATCCCTTCGTGCAGGTTGGCTCTGGCGGCGGCGGGGTCGTTGGTCAGGGAGAGGATCAGCTGGGTGTCGTCGGCGTAGGAGATTATGTTGAGGTTGTGTTGGCGTGCGATGGCCGCGAGGGGGCTCATGTAGACGTTGAAGAGGGTAGGGCTCAGCGAGGATCCTTGGGGGACGCCGCAGATGACTTCGGTGGCCTCTGACTTGTACGGTGGTAGGCGGACTCTCTGTGTTCTTCCGTCAAGGAAGGAGACGATCCATTCCAGTGCCTTCTCCTGGACTCCGACGTTGCTGAGGCGCTGCACTAGGGTGCGGTGGCAGACGGTGTCGAAGGCCGCGGAGAGGTCTAGGAGGATGAGGGCCGCTGTTTCTTCGTTGTCCATCAGGGCTCGGATGTCGTCGGTGGCGGCGATGAGGGCGGTCTCGGTGCTGTGGTTGGCTCGGAAGCCGGACTGCGAGGGGTCGAGGGATCCGTTCGTCTCGAGGAAGGCGGCCAGCTGTTTGTTGACGGTCTTCTCGATGACTTTGGCTGGAAACGGGAGTAGTGAGATGGGCCGGTAGTTCTTGAGTTCGGTGGGGTCTGCTGTCGGTTTCTTGAGTAGAGCGCTGAGTTCGGCGTGCTTCCAGCTCTCGGGGAAGGTGGCGCTGTCGAAGGAGGTGTTGATAATGTCTCGCAGGTGGGGTGCGATGACAGCGTCGGCCTTGTTGAAGACGTGGTGGGGGCAGGGGTCAGTCGGAGATCCGGAGTGGACGGAGTTCACAATGCGAACAGTGCCATCGGTGCTGATCGGAGTCCAGGCTCGGATGGTGGTGGTGGGCGGCGTTGCTGTGGTTGTGGCGTTCGTCGGATGGGTGCTGAAGCTGGTCAATAATTAAATCTCCCAAATGGAGAGGGCACTGCTCCGCTATGAGACGCAAGCGCAATCTTCCGCAGAGGGCAAGGAGCATCTAGGTCTAGCGAGTTGTGAACACGCTGCATTACTGGAGAGACTTTGCTGGCTCATTCTGCGAAGACACACTCTTAGGCGAATAAATCGGGAGCACTGCTTGCCTGCATTGTTCGACAAGATCTGGCACAATCAATAAGTAATTCAATCAAGCTTTTGGCAGGTTGAGGACAAGTCTTGCAGCAGCATTCTTGATTTTCTGTAGCTTGTGGGTGAGTTTTTTTTATTCCGGCGTAGAGTACGTTGCCATAGTCGAGTCTGCTGGTCACCAGTACATGAGTGACGATCTTTCTGTGTTCGAGGGGGATCTATTTAAAGGTCTTACATAGGAGGCGGAGGGAGTGGAAGCAGGAGGACGAGACTGAGTTGATCTTGCGGTCACTTTTGAGCTCGGAGTCCAGGATGATTCCCAGGTTGCGTGGGTGGTCCGTTGGAGTGGGTGGGTTTCCAAGGGCGGGGGGCCACCAGGTGTCATTCCAGGCATCGGGGTTTGTGCCCATGATGAGTACTTCCGTCTTGTTGGTGTTTAGTTGTAGGCAGCTGTTTTTCCTCCATTTGGCAACAGCTTCCATGCCTTCTCAAAAGTTGTGTCTGGTGGTGTTGGCTTTGTTGGATATGGAGAGGATGAGTTGGGTGTCGTCTGCGTATGACACAGTGTTGAGTCCGTAGGTTTTGATGATGGGGGGAGTGGAGCCATGTAGACGTTGAAGAACGTCGGGCTGAGGGAGGATCCTTGAGGGACTCTGCAGGTGGTGGTGTAGGGTCCGAGAGGAACGGGGGAGTCTGACCCGTTGCATTCTTCCGGAGAGGAAGGAGCTGATCCAGTCGAGGGCCTTGTTCTGGATCCCTGCGTTGTGGAGTCTGCATATTAGGGTGCAGTGGGAGACTGTGTCCAATAAACTTCCGGGACACACACGCCAAAGACAGAGGAGCGCCATTATCAGCGTGGGAGGCCCAAAATTGAAAACATTGGACCGTTCTTAATTAATAAAAGAACAGCAATCGTTGCAATTTTATGCTTTGTTTTGACGTCTCCTGCTACTTCTGAGTACACCGGAAACCATTATCACGTTTTAATTACAAGGCAAACAAGGGAAATAGGGACCATCCCAGGAATTACGGAATTGATTACACCAAGTTCCCCATCAGTATAATTAAGATATTGTGATAAAGAAATATTTTGGTCCTGAAGAAGGTGATAATATCCACTACATACCGAAACGCTGCGTCAACTGTTTTTTAAATTGTTTTTTAATATTGTTTTTAACAATTGTCTCCTATAAGGGACACACGTTTAATACGATTTAGATTGGAACCCTCAGGGAGGTGCGTATATGCTTTTTATTAATGTAAAGAATAAAACTTGTTTTAAGTAATATCCTAATCTACATATTATTCTGGGATTCATTTTGCAACATCTGTGTGCTTTCATAGACCGCAACAGCTTGTGTTTCCCTAAAGTTGATACCTATTACAATTAGTGTTTTTCCTTGGAATTGATTAGCATTAGTACATTTTGATGGGTTTGTCTTCAACTAATATAGACAATCCAACAGGGTTAGTTTCTTTCCTAGACTGTGTCCAATGCCACTGAGAGGTCGAGGAGGATGAGGGCTACTGTTTCTCCTCTGTCCAGTAGGGTGCGGATGTCATCTGTTGCGGCGAGGAGGGCTGTTTCTGTGCTGTGGTTTTTCCTGAAGCCGGATTGGGAGGAATCAGGGATGTTGTGTTCTTCGATGAAAGTGACGAGTTGGCTGTTGATAGCTTTCTCGATGACTTTCGCAGGGAACGGTAGCAGGGAGATGGGTCTGTAGTTTTTTAGGTCTCTGAGGTCCGCCAAGGGATTCTTCAGGAGCGGGTTGACCTCAGCGTGTTTCCAATCGTCATGGAACAAAGTAGTCGCCAGGGAGTGGTTGATGGTGTGGAGGAGCATGGGTGCGATGGTGTCGGCGGCTCTGTTGAAGATGTGGTGGGGCAGGGGTCTGTGGGGGCCCGGAGTGGATTGACTTCATTGTCATCAGTGTATCTTTGGTGGTGAAGGCTGCCCAGCTGTCAATCGTTGGCTTCAGGGTGCCAGGAGTGGTTGGTGGGGGTTCCGTGTGTTGGTTGTCTTAGTCGAAGTTGTTGTAGATGCTCTTGATTTTGTGGTGAAAGAAGGTGCTGAGTTTGTCACAGAGGTCTTGTGAGGAAGGGATGTCAGTCGACTCGCTGGTGGGTTGGGCAAACTCCTTGATGATGTTGAAGAGTTCTTTGCTGTTGTGTGTGTGTGTGTTTGGAGATTCTGTCTTTAATCACTTTTTTTCTCATTTTTCTGATGAGTTGGTGGTGGGTGTTGGTAGCGGCTCTGAAGTTGTTGTGCTATTATGTGGATTTAGTGTTCCTCCAGGTCTTCTTGAGGTGGCAGCAGGTGTGTCTGGACTCTCGAAGTTCGGTGGTGAACGATCTGATTTTCTTGGCGTGGGTGTTGTTCTTTTTCTTGAGGGGGGCTATGGTGTTGGCACTGTTGGGGATCCATCTGTGCAGGGTTCGGGCAGCTGTGTTGGGGTTATCGTTTTCTGTGATGGGTGGGGTGGAGTAGCTGAGTGAGGAGGTGAGCTGGTCGTTTGTGACTCTGGTCCAGTTTCTTTGTGGGAGCAGGTGCTGGTGTCTGTGGATGGTTGGTGTTCAGAAGGTGAAGTGGACGCATGGGTAGTCAGTCCATGGTAGTTCTGGCGTGTGGCTGAAGGTGATGGCGTTTCCTGTTGTGAAGAGGGGGTCAAGGGTGTGTCTGCAGAGTGCATGGGTTCGGTCACGATTTGGCAGAGTCCAATGGTGTGGAGATAGTCCAGGAGGGAAGTGGTGTTGGAGTCCAGTTGGTTGTCGATGTGGAAGTTGAGGTCTCCCAGCAGGGTGAAGTTGGTGGATGCGATGGCATGTGGGGAGATGATGTCCCTGATGGAGTTAGTGAATGGTCCACAAGGTCCAGGGTGTGGGTATATGAGGGTTTCTCGGGGTGGTGGTAGGGTTGGTCTGTATCTTGAAGTGTAGATGTTCCATCATGTCTGTGGGCTCATCGGGGAGCATGCTCAGACCGAGTGTGGATTTGTGGACGATGGTGATTCCTCCTCCCAGGCGGGTGTGGCCGTCCTTTCTGGAGATCTTGTACCCTTGGGGAATGGCAACGGCGATGTCCGGTCCCGAAGTGATGTTGGTCCAGTTTTCCGTGAAGAACATTATGTCCGGGGTGTTGCTTTCAAGGAGGTCCCAGATATCAGAGACGTGTTTGTGGAGGGATCGGACGTTGAGGAGGATGGAATGCAGGGTCTTTGTTGCGGGTGTGTTCTTGTGGTCGGGTTGTGAAGGGTCCATGCTCCTGGTGGTGCTGTAGGTTTGTCGGCAGCGGTGACAGCTGAAGGGGTCTTGGGTGTCAGCCGGCGAGGCTAGCTTGCAGTTGTTGTTATGGCCTGGGTTGAGTTAGTGGAGTGCTGTTGGGCTGTAGCATTGGCGGTGCAGCGGTCCAGGGTTCCTCGCACTGGTCACAGTCGGGTCAAAGATAGGCTTGCCTCAGGCACGCCCTCAGCGCGCCAGCGACGCGACTACGCAGCGGTCGGCATTATGTAGGGTAGGGTAGGGACGCTCAGCTGGGAGGTGGGAAATGGGCGAGGGCAGGGGGCGGGGTCGTGGGGCATTAGCGGCGGGATCAGGGAGGTGGGGAACAGCGAGGGGATGAGAGAGGAGCAGTAAATGTAACAAACAAATGGCAAATACCAGAGCAAGGAAACAATGAGCACAGTCAACAGAAAACACCATAAAGAAAAAGAGATATGGTCATAGTACACAATAACGATGCCTACAAAAGAGATAAACAAATGCAGATATCGATGGTCAACAATTACAGCATTGCGACACGCAGGGCAGCCAAGGCACACAACAGGGCAGACAGCAACCTAGAACACCCAGGCTGGGTGCTAATAGGCGACGTCGGAGGCGATGGAGCTGCCGGGTAGAGTACAGGCCTGTTACCGAGGTCAAGGTCACAACATCCCATACTTTCCATGCAGGCAGAGTCTGGGGCTCTCATTCACACGTGGAGAATGTACTTGCTGAATTCACGCTGCATTATACTTCCCTATACATGTCAGCATCTGCTGCATTATTGGTGGATGTCGAGTACTTCTTAACTAATGTGTCCCTCCCCAAGTGCTACTTGACCAGAGGGAAGAACTCAATGGCGACATCTCAATTTTGTAGATCAAAGAAGCTATACACAAGCTTGCATCTTGCAAGACTCCTGGCCCTGACGAGCTGCTGCCTGAGTTCTATCAAACATGTGCATCTCTCCTCGTCCCATGCTTGAAGATGCTATGCTAGCAGCTTGCCTCCCACCCTCCAACTCTTCTTATCTTTATACCTAAGCCTGGCAGAGATCCATCCATTCTGGAGTCTTATAGACCACTTGCAATCCTCAACGCAGATTACAAAATGCTTGCTAAGATTCAGGTAGACTGTCTGGCCTCTCTGGTCCCTCATCTAGAACATCCAGACCAAAATGGGTATGTGCCGGCAAGAAATATCTCCCTCAATTTATGTAGCTTCTTTTTCCTACTGGAGCATGCCCCTGCTGTCTGGCACTGGATTTAAAATCCCTTGACTCACTGGAATGGGCCTATTGATTTTATCTGTCTCTGTCTTATGGTGTTATGTTTTTCACACTGAGCTGCCTAAATAAAGCGCCGGGACACTCTTACAGAGTAGCCGTGCGCTATAGAAATAAAATATAACATAACATAACATAACATAACATTTTAGCAGGCATGCTACGCGACATAGGGTTGCACTTGCAAAGCATTACCTTCCACCTTATCATGGCAGCTTAGGTGTCCCAAATTTTGAGCATTACTACATGGCATCCCAATTGCAGTGGGTGACCAGGTGGTTATCAGGTCACCAGCTGGATGGCACCGCAACTGCGTCCCCCCCAATGAGAGTTGACACATATACTGCACCTTTTTCATCCCATTTTCAAAAATGTATTACTCCGCTTTCATGCTGTTCGCGTGCTGTTCACTCCGGCACACCTAGAGGTAGGACGATCACTTAACTAGCGAAGGTGGGTCCTTGACATGAAATAGTACTTCTTAGTCTTGGTGATCTTTATCAGGACAGCTTTCTCATCCCACTGGAGGAACTCATCACTGACAGCAGGCTTCAGCCGGGTCAATTTCTACTATACAACTTCCTTACTCGGGTGATGGGGGTACACTGGAGTGTAATTCAACAGGAACATGCAGTGCACCTAGTGATTTAATATTTGTATGTCAAGGGGACGGGCCGCTATCTAATAAAATAGTTTGCTAGTTCACGCCACAGCACCTCTTACATCACTACGCCACCACTGGTACCGTGAGCTGGGTCACCCCTGTTCGAACAAAGAGTGGCAGAGCATTCTGGCATACTCAGACTTGCTGTCTCGTTATGCTTGTATTAAATTAATGGAATACTACATATTACACAGGGCCTACTTCACCCTAAACAAGATTAACCACTACTATCACCATACAGTCACTGTTTGCACCTGTTGCCTCTTGCCAGATGCTGATTTCCTGCATATGTTTTGGACGTACCCTGCATTCTCCCATTACTGGCTGGGTGTCACAACTCTCTTAGCCCGCTGTACAGGGAACACCTCGCTACACACATGGGAAGAGCGCCTGTTGGGTATGTCCTGACGCACAAAAGAAAACAGGGTAGCTGAGTGGTTCTTGGACTAGGCTAATTTGCTAGCCAAAGTTTAATTACTCACAGATGGAAGTCACCCACCTCTCCTCAACTCTCAACCTGGGCCCACTCCATGGATGCCTGGGCTTAAGCAGTACAAAAGGGGGTGGTGATGGACGGAGCATCTGAATCGATCAAACACTCACACCCAGTCAAACGATCTGGGTTTAATCCATCACCGTTCTTTAGCCCACTCTGCCACCCCAGTTCAGACATGGCTATATGCAAATCAGTCTGACCCTATGCCTCATGGGAACAGTCCAGCCCGAACTGCCAAGCCATGTCTTCCCTGGACCGGAAACAAGCTTCCGAGGACTGGTTTCTGGCATTCCAGCCGTCTTCAGCCCGGACTTGCTTGAATACAGTGGCAAAGTGAACAAGGGACTCACGTCTGAGCATACCCTGCCACACTTATGGCGGCCAAAAGCGGTACAAAAGGGGGTGGTGATGGATGGAGCATCTGAATCGATCAAACACTCACACCCAGTCAAAAGATCTGGGTTTAATCCATCACCGTTCTTTAGCCCACTCTGCCACCCCAGTTCAGACATGGCTATATGCAAATCAGTCTGACCCTGTGCCTCATGGGAACAGTCCAGCCCGAACTGCCAAGCCATGTCTTCCCTGGACCGGAAACAAGCTTCCGAGGACCGGTTTCTGGCATTCCAGCCGTCTTCAGCCCGGCTTGCTTGAATCCAGTAGCAAAGTGAGCAAGGGACTCATGTCTGAGCATACCCTGCCACACTTATGGTGGCCAAAAGCGGTACAAAAGGGGGTGGTGATGGACGGAGCATCTGAATTGATCAAACACTCACACCCAGTCAAAAGATCTGGGTTAATCCATCACTGTTCTTTAGCCCACTCTGCCACCCCAGTTCAGACATGGCTATATGCAAATCAGTCTGACCCTGTGCCTCATGGGAACAGTCCAGCCCGAACTGCCAAGCCATGTCTTCCCTGGACCCGAAACAAGCTTCCGAGGAACGGTTTCTGGCATTCCAGCCGTCTTCAGCCCGGCTTGCTTGAATCCAGTGGCAAAGTGAGCAAGGGACTCACGTCTGAGCATACCCTGCCACGCTTATGGCGGCCAAAAGCGGTACAAAAGGGGGTGGTGATGGACAGAGCATCTGAATCGATCAAACACTCACACCCAGTCAAAAGATCTGGGTTTAATCCATCACCGTTGTTTAGCCCACTCTGCCACTCCAGTTCAGACATGGCTATATGCAAATCAGTCTGACCCAGTGCCTCATGGGAACAGTCCAGCCCGAACTGCCAAGCCATGTCTTCCCTGGACCGGAAACAAGCTTCCGAGAACCGGTTTCTGGCATTCCAGCCGTCTTCAGCCCGGCTTGCTTGAATCCAGTAGCAAAGTGAGCAAGGGACTCACGTCTGAGCATACCCTGCCACACTTATGGCGGCCAAAAGCGGTACAAAAGGGGGTGGTGATGGACGGAGCATCTGAATTGATCAAGCACTCACACCCAGTCAAAAGATCTGGGTTAATCCATCACCGTTCTTTAGCCCACTCTGCCACCCCAGTTCAGACATGGCTATATGCAAATCAGTCTGACCCTGTGCCTCATGGGAACAGTCCAGCCCGAACTGCCAAGCCATGTCTTCCCTGGACCGGAAACAAGCTTCAGAGGACCGGTTTCTGGCATTCCAGCCGTCTTCAGCCTGGCTTGCTTGAATCCAGTAGCAAAGTGAGCAAGGGACTCACGTCTGAGCATACCCTGCCACACTTATGGCGGCCAAAAGCGGTACAAAAGAGGATGGTGATGGACGGAGCATCTGAATCGATCAAACACTCACACCCAGTCAAAAGATCTGGGTTAATCCATCACCGTTCTTTAGCCCACTCTGCCACCCCAGTTCAGACATGGCTATATGCAAATCAGTCTGACCCTGTGCCTCATGGGAACAGTCCAGCCCGAACTGCCAAGCCATGTCTTCCCTGGACCCGAAACAAGCTTCCGAGGACCGGTTTCTGGCATTCCAGCCGTCTTCAGCCCGGCTTGCTTGAATCCAGTGGCAAAGTGAGCAAGGTACTCACGTCTGAGCATACCCTGCCACACTTATGGCGGCCAAAAGCGGTACAAAAGGGGGTGGTGATGGACGGAGCATCTGAATCGATCAAACACTCACACCCAGTCAAAAGATCTGGGTTAATCCATCACCGTTCTTTAGCCCACTCTGCCATCCCAGTTCAGACATGGCTATATGCAAATCAGTCTGACCCTGTGCCTCATGGGAACAGTCCAGCCCGAACTGCCAAGCCATGTCTTCCCTGGATCCGAAACAAGCTTCCGAGGACCGGTTTCTGGCATTCCAGCCGTCTTCAGCCCAGCTTGCTTGAATCCAGTGGCAAAGTGAGCAAGGGACTCACGTCTGAGCATACCCTGCCACACTTATGGCGGCCAAAAGTGGTACAAAAGGGGGTGGTGATGGACGGAGCATCTGAATCGATCAAACACTCACACCCAGTCAAAAGATCTGGGTTAATCCATCACCGTTCTTTAGCCCACTCTGCCACCCCAGTTCAGACATGGCTATATGCAAATCAGTCTGACCCTGTGCCTCATGGGAACAGTCCAGCCCGAACTGCCAAGCCATGTCTTCCCTGGACCCGAAACAAGCTTCCGAGGAACGGTTTCTGGCATTCCAGCCGTCTTCAGCCTGGCTTGCTTGAATCCAGTGGCAAAGTGAGCAAGGGACTCCCGTCTGAGCATAACCTGCCACACTTATGGCGGCCAAAAGCGGTACAAAAGGGGGTGGTGATGGACGGAGCATCTGAATCGATCAAACACTCACACCCAGTCAAAAGATCTGGGTTTAATCCATCACCGTTCTTTAGCACACTCTGCCACCCCAGTTCAGACATGACTATATGCAAATCAGTCTGACCCTGTGCCTCATGGGAACAGTCCAGCCTGAACTGCCAAGCCATGTCTTCCATGGACCGGAAACAAGCTTCCGAGGACCGTTTTCTGGCATTCCAGCCGTCTTCAGCCCGGCTTGCTTGAATCCAGTGGCAAAGTGAGCAAGGGACTCACGTCTGAGCATACCCTGCCACGCTTATGGCGGCCAAAAGCGGTACAAAAGGGGGTGGTGATGGACGGAGCATCTGAATCGATCCAACACTCACACCCAGTCAAAAGATCTGGGTTTAATCCATCACCGTTGTTTAGCCCACTCTGCCACCCCAGCTCAGACATGGCTATATGCAAATCAGTCTGACCCTGTGCCTCATGGGAACAGTCCAGCCCGAACTGCCAAGCCATGTCTTTCCTGGACCGGAAACAAGCTTCCGAGGCCCCTGCATTACCCCTAGCGCCGGCGCTACATTTAGCTGCCTAGCACCAACCCAAGCACCCTTGCACCTTAGTGCAAGAGTGCCTGTGTTACAGGGAATGATTGTTCATGTGCAGGAAAGTGTTCCGTCCTGCACATAAACAATAATGGTGATTTGTATCTTCTATGTGTGCTGCAGAATGCACCTACAGAAAAAAAACCTCTTATCAATATTACAACAAACGTGGCATGACACTACAATGTTACTCAGAATAGTGCCTTTCAATTGTTCGGTGAATTGACTTCGGTAGTTTTTAAGGTATCTATCTTTAAAAAAAAAATGTCAGGCATGCTCGAAAAATTAACCAGTTAGGGACATCTTGACCATTCATGAAGTGTTTTCAAGACTTGTTTCACAGACAGATTGTAGGCTCAAACCTTTGAAAAATAAATCCCATCAGAGGAGGGGCCTTTTCTCCTCATGTCCAACGGGGGGCAGTGGCTCTAAACCCAGGCCTATGACCCTGAGCGCTTTTATTGGCAGACGGCAAAAAAATAATTATTATTTCATGGGCAGGTTATGAAAGGTGGTCTTCAAAGTACCCATCGTCAAAAAAATAAATGAAAAGACAGCCAATAAGAGGGAATGCAGGGCATTTCCTGAACCCGAAGATTATGTGTGGGGACAAACCCAAAGTAACACCAAGCCCCAAAAATAACAAGCATGGGCATAGCTAATAGGTCTCGCTTGTGGCTTTGCCAATATTTTTTATCCATGTTGTGCACTAGTGTGTTTTAGCCATGTTGTACACTAGTGGCTAAAAGTTATTGATGTAAAGGGGCATGGAGTGAAGTGTTCTAAAGTGGAGTAGAGTGCAATGTTATAGAGTGCATAGAGTGGTGTAGAGTAGAGCTGAGTGGTATGGTGTGTTATGGAGTGTCGTGTAGAGTTGTGGAATGTAATATAGAGAGTATAGTGTTGACCTAAAGAGGATCCGATGGCCCTGATGTAGACTCTAGCATATGAGGGCAATGCTCTATATTAGTAAGCAAATTATGTTTAATAGAAAAGAAAGTCTCATTGTTTTCTAAAAATCTATAACATTGCCTCCAAGCTCATTTTATTATGAGCAGTGCCTGCGCTGTTTGAGGTTAATGTACCACTCCACAACCAACCTCCAAGATTAAGGGGCAGATTACGATGTTAGTAGGAAAGCATTCCAATCGAATCTTTCTTGTAATGGTTTACGACTGAATCGGATTCGGGGAGTCCGACCAATCGATTACAATGCTTCCGAACAACGTTTGATCGGACTCACAATGGCTTCAATGGGAGCCTGTGTTGCGACCGAATACACAGGCTTCCATTGAAGAAAGGTGTGAGCGGGGAAAATTGTGCACCCTATGGTGCCTGCAACACTGTGCGTGGTTGTAAAGAGCAGTCCCATGGGCCCCTTTCAGAAGGCTCTGGGTGAAGGGGGGCCTGCTACAGGCCCCCAAAGTTGGATTCCGACGTCTGATCCGTGTAGAAACAACTGGTTCGGAAAGGCTGTCCGAATCCGACATCATAATACGGTGGTCAGAAATACGGCGCGTAGACCTGTACGAGTCGACTCTGAATGACTCGGTTACTCCGAATGCCATTCGGAACCGAGTCAGAAAGTCAGAGCACTTTCAGACTATTTTAATAGGTCGTTAGAAGGCTTTCCAGATTGGTCAGAAAGGTGGGTTTTAAATCGGATTCGGATGACCTGAATCCCATTTGGAGCCTTTCTGCTTGACATCTTAATCGGCCCCTAAGACGTGACATTTCGACCATGCTACCAATGAAACACTTAAATCAATGTTTACACCCTGGTTAAGGCAGCATAAAAAAATCCACAACCCCTAGTACCACACCTCTAGCCATTTATGGGGTGCTACCAAGCAATGACAACTGAATAAGAAAAACTCAATACTGACACTCGTACTGAGGATAACTGCAATTGATCCCACCCCCAGCAAAAGTTAACAGGTGTTCTACCATACGGACACCAAAACCAAAAATATGCAGAAGGCTCTGGAGAGGCTACGTAAATGGAAGTATTATTTATGCTCTATAAAAGCATGCAATATAAAAGTATACCGGTACCATGAAACTTCTTGGACCAATTAACATTAGAGTGCTAAAACTGGTTCATCTACAGGCAGAAACATGAACTGGCCAACTCCGCTTTAAAAAAGCATTAGTCTTTAACATAGTTGTCAGAGAAAATGATGCAATCAAAAACTAATGCATGGATGCATTTCACGCTAAAATATAGTGCTAAATGACAGAATTACATTCCACATAATTATGTGTCATTTCTCATGAAATCCAAATTTTATAAAATTATTTAAAAGCAAATTTCACCAATTTTGCATATCTCTACATAAAAGAAAGGCGCACCAAGGAGCCAGGCAAACCTTTACCATATAAACTTATGCGTTTCAGCGTTTGGTAAGTAGTATGAAAAACTATATAAATGCAACTACAAAATAATTCAAAACAGCAAAACCTTCTTTTTGGGAGAATAAAGATACTGTAAAATCTTTTTTTAGTGGAAAACCTAGCGTTATAGTTTTGCAAAGTTGCTAAGTCAGTCACTAGGCAAACCCTCACCAGCAAAATTCTAATTTTGTATGCGATTGTCAAAGGAGCCTCCATGAAAGACCTCTAAATGAGTGCAAGTCTGTATCTATTAAAAACAAGCATGTGCAATGCAAGAGGTCTCACAATTGCGAGATTTTGAGCTATTGGCACTGTAAATGACAATGCCTTTCATTTATATGTTTAAAAAACCTGCAATAATAAAAAGGCATAGCCATTTACAATATCATTAGCTCAAAGTTCCTAAAATGCGAGACCTATTGCATTGCAAATGCTTGTTTTTTCTCACCCTGATGGTGAGGACAAAAAATGGAGAGCCCAATAGGGACCCGTCTCAGCACCTGCTTTTTAGAACTGGGGGTGCTGAGCATGGGCAGGACCCGGGCCACTTAAAGCCCTGATGTTATGAGAAGTGCAATGGTGGAGTTGTGTTGTTTTACGTTCTCATCGTAGAAAACAGCATATATAACCATTTGGGAGGGTTAGTGTTTGCAAAGGTGTAAACTAATATATTTCAGTTGAGTATTTCATGCTACAGCAAAAGCTACAGTTACATGGCCTTTTATTCTAAGCCACAGCGTAAACTATGGGCACGGTTATAAGTTTTACTCCTGGGGCGTGGCCAAGCAGCATGGCCGACAGGACGTGAGCTCCACCGGCTCCTGTCTATCGGACCCCTAATATCCTGCTATTTATCCTGTTCGGGCTCCAGACGACCTGAATCGAGTGTCGGAAGCGGCCCCCTACTGCCTGGGGCTGTTTTAGCTGGGAAATTCAGGCGGCCCCCCGAGTGCGGCCGATTTTTCTCCTGTGCCTGTGGAGCCCCAGGCCTCTGCTATGCAAGGCCGGGGCTTGCGGCCTGCTGCTGGAGGGAAGGGGGCGGGGCCCTGAGCCCGATGACCGGCGGCGACTCAAATTGGCAGATCCTGCGGTGAGGCCGCTTGAAGACTGGAGCCCGCGGCCAACTGAGGCAGAGGGGCAGTGAGGCGCCTGCGGGGACCGACAGAGACCCACACTGCTCCTGAGGCGGGTGCGACGGGCCTGGCCTCTGGCCCGATCTCCTGGGCCCTCCTCCCTTGTGGGACTGCTGCGTCGCCGGGGACGCTGCCGGCCTGGAGGGGCGCCCGGCATCTGAGGGGAGCTGCCAGGGTTGGGAGCGGCCTCATTTCCACACCGGGAGGCGGCCCGCGAATGGGCAAGGCCCCGGACTGAGGCCTACAACATTTTGGAGGCGGTACCCCGCACTCGGGTGAGTGTGGCCCAGCGATCCTGCGGCCGGTGTCGGAGGCCCGGAGGGGGGCCGCGGCCATTCCGAGACTGTTGAGCACCCGTCCCCTGTACCCTGCTCATCCCCCAGGTTGGGGGGCGGCTTGAGGAGAGCGCATGCCATCCCCCACTGCTGGCGAAGGGCGACCTGAGCTGACCGAGCCTAGATTGTTCAGGGGGCCTGTGGCATTTGGCGCCTGGCCTAGCTACATGGTGTGGTGCCTTCGGGGGTCCTTGCCATGTTCCGTGGTGCGGGGTGGCTGGTGGCATTGTGGGGAACCTGGGGGCCCCGCTGGAGTGGTACACCTGCGGAGCTTGTGAATTGGGGGAGCCGGACATCCTCTGTACTGCCTGCCCCGTATATTGGACTGTTCACCCACCTGGAAAGATCGTACCCCTGACTGTGGACCGGACGAGTGCTCCGAGGTTGATCCGCCCTGGAGGTGGCCCTGTGGCGTGGGAGGGACCTGGCTGTTCACGGACCGGCCGCTCCGGAGTGGAGAGAGGGAAAACATGGTGGGTGCCTCAGGTCGTGATCCTGGCGGTGCTTGAGCTTATGATCTAGGTCCCTTGTCAGCCGGATCCTTAAGGACTGAGTTACTGGTCGACATCTGGTTGTTTGGCGGCCCCGTTGTGCCCTGGCTCCGCAGCGTTTCCCTGGCATAGAGGTACCTGATACACGGACTGCCGTTGGGCGGAGGGACCGGGCCCCTAGCGGCTAGCCTATGTTCGGACATTCCTGCTTAAAATCCCTGTAGCCCCCCCTCGGATCCGAGTGGGCCGCACCCGTGGCTGACGATGCGCATTGACAGGACGTCTCGGTCCACCCAGCCTAACAACATAATGCAATACGCCACCCAGCGACTCCCGTCTCAACGGCTCATGAGATAGTCGGGCCAAGAAGAGGGGGCGGATGCCCCTGGGGAGCCCCCCCGGGTGGAATTGCTGAAGGCAATCCAGGGCTCCCACTCTGTACTGGAGCGCTAAATAGAGACAGTGTCCATAGATGTCAAACTGTTGCGGACCGACCTGCGGAAGGTGGCGGACAAGGTGACCGAGGCAGAGGGCAATATCGAACTGCTGCAGGGAGACGGTCTCACAACTTACTGCCACGACGGGAGCCCTGGAGCGAGGAGCGGAGGATGCGGAAGGACGGCCAGTTGCAGTAACATTCAAGTGCTTGGTGTGCCTGAGCGTGCAGAGGCAGGGAACACAGAACGCTTCCTTGAGGACTGGATTCGTACTCGGCTTTGCCCGGGAGGTCTTTCGGAGGTCTTTGTGATTGAAAGGGCCCACCGGGCGTTGGTCCCGCAGCCGCGGCCGGGTGCCCCTCCTAGAGCTCTTATCGCGAAAATCTTGAACTATCGCGATGGGGATTGTATCCTGCGGGCAGTACGGGAGTCGCCGAACCTCACGTTCAAGAACAGCAGGATTTCCATTTATCTGGATTACACCCAGCAAGTCCAGGAGCAGCGGAAGTCCTTTTTGGGAGTTAAGCAGAAACTCAGGGAGATGCACCTGCAGGACATGCTCCTATACCCAGCCAAGCTCAAAGTCCTGTCACAGGGAAAGGCGCACTTCTTCGAGTCCTCGGCGGAAGTCTGGGAATGGTTGGAGATCCGGGAAGACGATCTTCCCCCAGGAGAGCGTGGGGTCCCCCGAGGGAAATGAGGAACCCGACCACCCAGGAGGTGCAACAGCAGGCATAGGCGTCGCTCCGAGGCGGCGGATAGTCAGGAGCGCAGCAGGGTCCTGGTCGGCGAGGATGGTGCCTTGCATTTGGAGCCAGTAAAAGCGGCCGACAATCCAGAGGTCTTGCTCCCTCTTGAACATGACGACATCCTGGTCCCGGACACTCTCCTGGTTACGACGTAAGACGCACCGCTTACGGCTCCGGTGGTCCCAGAGACTGCAGAGAGTGAGTATCCAGAGGCTGGAGCTCCTTCCTGAGAGACTTTGATATTTCAGTGAGCGGCATGTTTGCTGGATGATTGGGTCTGATGGCCTTGTGTAGGCTAGTCAGTGATGTATGGGGCTCCGGGGCAGATCGTCAAAGGAGAGTGGGGGGATTTTGTTCTTGGTTAGGGGGCTAGGCATGTGGAGGGGCGGGAGTGCGATTGAGGTCACGGATATGAGTGTGTATGATTCTGAGTCGGATTGTTGAACCCGGGCTTTGCGCATGGACAATGGGTCTGGTTGGGAGTCGGGTGGGAGGGGGACAGTTTTCCATTGTTTGTTTTGCAGTGGGTTTACCTCGATAGGAGTATGGGGTGGCAGTGCACGTCCTGGCACCGGCAGGGTATTGGCAGATTGGCGCGTGTGGTAGTTGCTGACAGTTTGCTCGTGGGATGGGGGTGGGGGGACCGTTTACAAGGGAAGTTGCGGGGTAATGTTTTTGGCATCACTTGTATTACAGATCGGGCACCGGAGAGGACTTACTCTGTGCAGGGGTGGGTACGGCAGGGTGGGAGTTTCTGGAACCCATGGGGTATACGTTTTTGAGCTGGACCGTGAGGCGGCTGGGTACATGCACCAAGCGACATAGAGTCCTCTCCTTCCTCCGCAGACATAAAATATCTATAGCTTGCCTGCAGGAGACTCACTTAATCGATGACGGGGCACAAAGGTTGGGGAAAAAGTGGCGTGGGCAGTTGTTTCATGCGTCCTTCTCTACCTACGCTAGAGGGGTTCTGATCTGGGTGGCACCGGGGGTGCCGTTCGTTATGCAGTACATGGAGGCACACATTCAGGGTCGGTACCTGCTTCTCGGGGCCAAGCTAGATGGCAGGGATTTAGTCATATTGAATTCATACACGCCCAATAGTGATGACCCGACATTTTTCGAGGCTTTGCAAGACACTTTCATACATGACCTGCAGACTCCGATGCTCTGGTTCGGGGATTTTAATTGCATCCTTGATCCGGTTCTGGATAGGTCTCCCCCCGGGGGTGCACTAAACCTCATATGACCGCAAGGCTTAGGGAAATCATGGACAACGTGGGAGCGGTAGATATTTGGCGCCTCAAACACCCGACCCAGAGGCTGTACACCTGTTTTTTGTCCACACACAATACGTATAGTCGCCTGGACAGGATCTTGGTGGCCAATGCCGAGCCTAGCCTGTCGGTTGATGTAACGCACCAGGCGCGGTTTCTGTCCGACCATTCTCCAGTGACCTGTGTGGTTCGGTGGGGGCCACAGGCGGTTCGGCCTCGCGCCTGGAGGCTCCCAGTGGATATCCTTCGTGACCAGGTGGGTAGGGCACACGTGGATAAGGTGATTGGAGACTATACTGATATCAATTGGGGGGAGAGAACTGTGTCATTGGCCACTAGGTGGGAGGCTCTTAAAGCGGTGGTACGCGGTGCCTGTATGGGGCTTACATATGGCGTCCAGAAGCAGCTCCTCCACGACCTTCAGAGGTAAGAGGACGCTCTCCTGTGGGCCCAACTGATGGTCGACCCTAGTGGTCCCCAGTCGCGGGAGGAACAGGCGGCTCGAGCCCGGCTGCACGATGTCCTTCATAGATTGGACAAGTACACCCTGGGCCAATACCGGCAGCGTCTTTATCGAGAGGGTGACAAGTCGGGGAGGCTTCTGGCCTGGATCCTGAACCGGGAGCATACACTCGAATGTATTGTCGCCCTTCGCGACCGGACTGGTGAAGTGGTTTATTCAGAGCAGGCCCTCCTTGGGGTTCTCCAATCCCATTTGCAGCAAGTGTATCAGGCAGACCCAGCCGTTTCTGCCGACACCTATCTCCCCTATTTGCAGGGGCTTACCATGCCGACCCTTTCGGACTCGGACTGTGACGACCTGGACTCGGGCCTGCCCCTGATTGAGATACAGGGGGCGCTTGCCCGCTTGCTGCGTGCCAAATTGTCGGGGAGTGATGGCTTCCCCCCGGAGTTCTATTATGAGTTCCGGGATAGGTTAGCTCTGCTCCTGTTGCAGGTCTATCTTGAGGCCTTCGAGAGTGGGGTTCTTCCGCGGACCATGGCTCAGGGAGAAATTTGTATGATACTTTAGCCAGGGGGGGACAAATACGACCCTTCCTCATACCGCCCCATTACTATGATTAACACGGATGTTAAAATACTGACCAATTGTTGGCTACCCGGCTTAGTGCACCAAGACCAGTGCGGTTTTATTCCGGGTCGAAATACAGCGATGAACCTGAGAAGGTTAAACCACATACAACACGAGGTGAGCGGTAGGGAAGAGCAGATGGTGTTGGTCTCCATAGATCTGGCCAAGGCATTCGACACGGTCGACTGGGGCTATCTGCAGGAGGTACTCCGGAAGATGGGCTTCGGTCCCAACTTCGCTCGCTGGGTCGCGATCTTGTATAATTGCCCCTGTGCCCGAGTGCGCCTGGGAGGTGCGAGGTCAGAGGAGTGGCAGCTGGGACAGGGAACGAGACAGGGTTGCCCCCTCTCGCCGCTGCTTTTTGCCCTGGCTATAGAGCCGTTCGTGGTCAAGATTCGTACTGAGCTGCGGCAGTGGGGTATCATGGTAGGTGACACTTGCAATGTTCTGTCGCTCTACGCGGATGATGCGTTGTTTTACCTGTCAACTCCTTGAGAGGCCCTTCCGCGGTTGTTACATATCCTGAATTCTTTTGGGGAGGCGTCGGGTTTGCAGCTCAACCGCAGTAAATCCCTGATTTTTCCGCTCTCTGGCTTTGATTCTGTACAGATAGAGGATTTACCGGAACTGGGTTTGAGATGGGAACGGACCAGCTTCCGATATTTGGGCATTCACTTGACCTCCTCGGAGGATCAGTCCCTCGCTTGTCATGTGGATAGAGTACTTGCCTCCCTGCGTTACTCGGTAACTTTTTGGAACACACTGCCACTCTCACTAATGGGGCGGCTGGCCATTGCGAAAATGGTGATGCTGCCAAGAATACTGTATATCCTCCAGAATTCGTTGTGCCCCCTCCCTCCAAGGGTTTTTAGAACCCTTAATACCCTGCTCACTTCCCTGCTGTGGGCTGGACGGCGTAGCAGAGTGGCCCTTAGCACCGTTGTGCGCTCCTTTGAGGAGGGAGGATTGGAGGCCCTGCGCTTCGACCTCTACTATTACGCGGCACAGCTCCTTCCTGCAGCCAGATGGTTTGCAGGCACTGAAGTGTGGGAGATGCAATTATTGGCAGGGTGGGCCACGATGCAGGAGCTCCAGCTGGCATTGATGCGGGGGTCGGGGGCACCGGCGGACCTTCCATATGTGGTGCAGCACACGGCTAGCGTGTGGCAACGTTTCGTAGAGAGGGTCCTGCGCTCGGCGCAGTTTCACAGAGAGTTGCAGATATGGATTTTGGCCCCTATGGTGGAAGTGGAGAACCATATGTCCTTCCGTGAATTGAGGGTAGGGGGCTGTGAGCTGCTTGTGGACTTGTACCCCTCGGAGAGCTTCCTGACTTATGAGCAGGCGGAGGAATCTTCTGGCCTCGGCGGTGAGCAATTTCTTCAATTCCAGGGCCTGCACTCCATTGTGCGATCGGTTTGGCCGCAGTGCCCATATGACCAACACGCTCCATATCATATTGTCCTGCGGCAGGGGACGTAAATTGATTACTTTATTGTACGCAGCGATAAAACGTGATTCAGCCCCCCGGTCCCACCGTCGTGGGCGGCTTGGGAGGAGGACCTGGATACGTCCCTGGATCGGGGTCAGCGGACGCGAATAGGGGCCTTGACGAAGCGAGTGTCTTGCAATGCTCGCTTCAAGCTCATTCACTTCAATTTCCTTCATCGCACGTATCTTACCCCGAAAACGGTGAGCCGTTACTCGACAGACAGGTGGGATAACTGCCCCAGGTGTGACGCAGGGGGGGGGGCGGGTTTTCTGCATATGGCTTGGGAATGTCTGCTGGTGGAGAGCTTCTGGGCGGGTGTTGTGGGTCGTATAACGGCCATTACTGGTCTCCGAATTGATTTGTCCCCTTTACACTGTATGTTGGGATTGGTACCCAAGCCCAGGAAAAGGAAACTTCTGTACAAGATGCTGCAGTTGATGCTAGTATTGGCTTCACGTGGATGGGACAGAGGGATCCTGAAGTGGACACTTGGCTTAAAGATGTATGGGAGTGGGTGCTTGCTGAGGAAACACACATGCAACACACCAGAAAAGACGACAAATTGCAGGATGACCTGTTGGCATGGCGTACCATGTGTATGGCAGGTTTTGGCACGGAGTCCCACTCTGATTCGGAGGGGACCAGTGGTGAGTTATTCTCTGCCCCCGACTCAGGTCTAGAGGGGGAGGGGAATGCAGACCTTTGAGCGCTTGCCTGTGGAGTGCATGCCATTGGACCTGGCCTGAATTCCTCATGTGTTTCGTAATGTCTTGATGAATACACTGCTCTGTCACATCGTTATCCCGTGGAGTACCATAATGAGTCCATCGATCTGTGTAATACTGTTTTAAATGATGCCTATGTGGAGGGAGGGGGGCTTCGTCTGTTGTATATTGCAAAAATTGGAAAATAAAGATTAAAAAAAATGTTTTACTCCTTCCACAACAAACAATAGAGCATCAGACTAATGTTTCCTTCAACATATGGCCGAATCGTTTGTAATGTTGAGAGTCTACTGCCGAGATCTTTGTGTATACGAAGGCCACAGGCTTGAATCTTGGCATGACCGATTCAGCTTTTTTCGTCCTTCCAAGGTCGATAAGAGTAATGTTCAGTTGGGTAATAAAAGCTCCGTTATTCAAGTGCGGACAGACAGGAGCTTAGGGGAGCACTTCATAAATATTAGTTGTTGATAAAAGTATGTAGTTTTCAAATCCTGCATGCCACTATGATTCTAGAAATGGGACATAAGCTAGGGAAAGGGGTTTGGGTGAAAGATAGCGTTTACTGGGTCCTGGGGGACCGATAGGACAGAATGACCTGGGACATGGAATTATGTCATAGCGTCGGACGTGAACCCCAGCTACCCGGAAAGAGTCCTTCTGTCTAGGGTGAGGTGGTGCTCTGGAGGACAGGGGGCGGGACTTGGGACAGCTGACCCTTTCCCCTGACAGACTGTCAGTGCGGGTCCGTGGTTTATGGAGTGTGGGACCACTCCTCTCTCCCCTCTCCAAGTCCGGTATCAACCATAGACATTCCACGGTGAGCTCCCCAGCAGGTCTGTCGCCAGCAGTCAGGGTCAGCAGCCTGTGAGGGAGATGGGGGTCTTTCCAGAGCCAGCCCCCCTCACTTATCATTGTATAATAACACTGGCCCATGTCTTATTTTTTCAGCCCTGACTGAGGAGGAGGGCAGAGCGAGAGGGGGCGGGGGACAGTATGCAACACAAACTACCCTTTGCAGAGGAAATGACATCACATCCATCATCAGCGGCACCGGGAAGTCATGAAAAACACACACTGCAAGGTTAATTAAACAAGTCCATCTGGAACTGTCGCTTGGAATGTCTGAGCTGCTTGAGGGTCAGTAAGTCATTTAAGTCGTTTTATGACTTGAATTTAAAGTAAATTGAAGGTCTGTCAGCAAGTAAGTTTCACTGGAGAGCTATGGAGCCATAATCTGACAAACTTGGGGAATGCTTTAGTTTGACGAATTGATGGTAACTTGTTTCATTTTCCCGAATCTAGGGGCATAAAATGGACCGGGATGTCTTCTAAAGTGTTAAAACACTAGACAGAAAGGGTCTAATTAGAATTATTCTCTGGGCGGGGTATCTCAAAAAATGTTATGAGCCAGCTTGGCTCGTAGGTGGAACAACGCTGTAATGTGCAACGGAATTTGCCAAACATTCTCTGTCTGCTACTTACATGGCTCTGCAGCACGTTGGAAATAGGGACCAAAGCAAGTACCAGGCTTTATTCTATTTTTTGGGACGCAAGCTTTTGTTTTGATTGAGACTCATAAATTGGGTGCTCGGCGAGAGAAAAGGAGCTGAAAATGGCCTATTAAATCAGGGTCAGTCCTGTCTGTGAGAATAGCACTGCAAGGGATGTGTGAAAGGGGGCTGCCGAGAAAATGAAAGGTCTTTTGTGTGAGAGCCTGTGAAACGCCTCAGTACATTGCTTAAATTTACATTGGTCGCTATCTAGGTGAGGTATGTCTTCAAAAATGAACAAGGGAGGGCGAGGGTGAGAGCGAGAGTAGAGGAATGTCAACAAGCGCCCGCAGCCACGCTAACTGAAAACAGATGGCCCCTGCGCGCCTCTGCTTGCTCCTGCAAGGTGAATATCAGCACAAGCACAAGTGTAACAAAAGTGCAGACTGATTTTCTAAAGGACCTCTCCTAGAGCAGCGCTTGCGCGATGCGCTAGGCTCGACTTAATACCTCTCTATGGAACATTCTGGATCCTCCCGAGAGAGTGGCCTGGATATTGTCAGGAGTCCACTGGGTAGTGATGAGCCTCACATGAGGGATGGTGAATAGATAAAGGCACAATCTGCTTTTGCACTTCTCCTCCTCCACGCGCACACTCTCATTCCCCATAGCCAGGCCCAATGTGGAAATGCAAGTAAACATAGCCCAAAAATAGGTCGAACATGTTTTAATTCTAGGGCAGGACAGAGAAGGGGGCACCTCCAGATTTCACAGATATATAAAGAAAGAAGTTTCTACTAATGGAAATAGAAACATATTTTCTTGACAGAGAAAAAAAGAACAAAATAAGTTTGAAGAGCAAATGCACAAATCTGCTTTACATACACCTTCAAACAGTCCACATGAGCAAACTGGGTACTAGAAGTACGCATGTAAATGTACAGCAATTGATTTGAATCCTCAAAAAATCTAAAATCTCTTCCAATCCAAGGGGGAAATCTACCTTAAATTAAAAGTTAACTTTATTATTTTGTTCCCAAAGCTTTTCGTTTTCATTTAGAATGAGAAAAGCCCATTTGCAGACTTTTCACTCCCTCTGTTAGAACTTTGAGGCTTGGTCACTTGTATATAGTACACCAGCCATAAGGGTAAATACAGTGTCTAACAGTATGCGATATTTTGGCATCATTAGCCCTTTCCCAGTTGTGTAAACTCGCGCCCATCATGTCCGATCTCTGAGACCAGAGGCGCTTTACGTAAATAATGTTGTGTCTAGACATGCAGGCGCTGCCAGGGCCCTTTATGTCGTCCCTGCCCATTCTGGTAAATAGCGCTATAAAAATCTTTATTAAAAAAATGAATATACGGGTACATAAAGAGCAGAAGTGAGTTTTCTCGCGGACACTGATACGCATGCCAAGTTTACACAAGCCCTCAGATGGAAGTTAAGGTCAGGGGTTAAAAGTCTTTTTTTCAGCTCTCAGGAGACGGAAATTTCACCTCAAATTGTACTCTTTTCATTGTAACATAAGAAACGCCTCAATGTGCTTAGTTGTAAATCTTTGGACAGCACCAGTCGTACATTTGTCTTTAAAAAAGCAATTTGTGATGAACAAGTATTTTATGTTGTAAGAATATTTATCCTCTTCACATTTACTAACAAATTGTGTATATGGCAGGCAATGCCCATGACTGACAAAATGCTTGATAACCATATTACCATGCATCCAGGGAATACAGAATCATTTGAATTCTTTCAAGCAGAGAAACACACACAGATATGTGAGTTTGCTTGTTTCAGCACTGTATCACACAAGTACACCAAACAGTATCAATTTTATTTTTTCCTAGACTGAATAATTGAAATAGTTACCAGAAGCCAGAAGGGACACACAATTGGTGGAAATGTTCAAGCCTGTCTCGTGTGCTGTGCTCTGATGGAGTACTGAGGGCTAGTGAGATCTCCCTCTGTCCATCTCCAAATAGATACAGAAGTGGAGAACAACAGAGAGAAGGCAGTTGGTGAAGGAGGAGAGAGCCAGAGCAGACAAGAGGAATAGAAAGAGATGGGGTACACGGGAAAGAGAAGGGAGATGATTAGCAGAGAAAGAAAGGCACAGATTATAAAACAGTGAAAGTAACGCAAGATTAGCTTTTAACAGATCGCCCGAAGCTTCAAACGTGGATGCACCACTTACTGCAGTGAGTGCAGATCTGAGTAGCCATGCATATGCGATGGTGCACCCAGCAAAACAGGAAGGGCTTTTCACATACATCACATGCAGGCTTCAGACTAAAACAAATACAGCTAGATGTCGTAAACATGCCTATTGTGTACATGACGGATGGTGCTCATGGTCTGCCGCTCTTCATCAACGCAGCTGTAGCGGCCCAAAAGAATAATAATGAGAAAAAAAAGATTTACAGGGTCATCAGAGCTCAGAAACATGAGTGCTTAGTACAAAAATGGTTAAAGCAGGGTCGTGGGAGAAGGGGTCTAGTGTGGCTAGCAGCGATGGGGGATGGCACAGGGGATTTAAGATGTAATAAAATGCAAACATCAACATGCAGGAGGTGGTGGAGGATGGCATGTGGTGATGAAGTGATTTACAAATATAATGAAAAATAAATATTTCTGCAGGCACGCAGGGGAGGAAAGTGAGAACAAGCTTGGAGGAGACAACATAGCCTCCGGCTCAAAAAGCACTCGGGGCAACAAGGAAAAGGTAGTCCCTGAGCTGCTAACTAAAATGGGACAAGTGGAATGCTACAATTTATGGGGGCCTGCTCCATGTGAGGGAATAAACAACGAATAAGGAGGGACAAATAGGAAAAATAACCACTTAGAAGCAAGGATTTTTAAAGGACACTGAAATGAACAAATGAAACGAAGTGGGAGGGCTGTAAGCCCACAAAGTATATACAACATATCTCAAGGATACAGCACAAGCACTGTCTAGGCTTGACCTAAAAACTAATACCAATTTTAACAAATGGTTTGTAGGTCCTAGGTGGGGTATGCAAACCTAAGTGCCCATCAGTGAACGATGGGAATTAGTGTCAGCAAAAATGAACTGATAATATAAAAAAGGTTGGATTCAAGGCTGTGTGCATATCCAAAGGCTATGCGCATAATGGGATGGTTGCCCATGGGAGGTTGGGCATAGTGTATGGTATGATGCCTGGCCAAGCCCTACATCCAAAGGCCATGTGCAGCGTGGGCGTTTGCCATGCTGAATACCCTTGATACAATGAGGATAGGACTTAGTAGGATGCCAGACCCTGTGGCCAACCACAGAACTGCTCTAACCTCCTGTAAATCATAAAGAAATTCAAGAAACATTTCACCACAAATCAATACCATCCTATTCACTACAGCTGTTTGTCTGCCAGTTAAATATTCACGCAATGTTCCTTGGCCACTTGCCCAATTGTGGAATACTCTGTTGTTGTCCAGCTAGATTTGCAGTATATAAATACACATACAAAAATACATTGAGGTCCAATACACATTTCACCTGAGGCAGCCCAAATTGTGGACATCAAGACAGCAAGCCTGAAAAACTAGCTTCAAATAACAGGAAAAATGTTCTCCTATGATGGAAGGAGATTTGGAACTTTTTGAGAGTGAAGCCTGTCTAACTGGCCCTGGACGTTTACCTGTTGCCCTTAGAGGATAATAGGTACCGGGCCATTCAGTCAGTAACCGCAAAAGGAAAACCTTTCTGGGGCAGAGAGAAAGCCGGAATCCCTGCTTACCTGGCAAGCGCCCGAGTCCTGGCAAGCACCCGAGTCCTGCACAGTGAGTGCTCCCGCCGCCGCTCTCACCACCTCAGCGGCCGCCGAGCGGAGGACTCGCTCTCCCAGCAGCACATGCGGCGGCGCACCTTGACGCCGTCATTGGAGCGCCAGGAGGCGCCGTGAAAAGACAGACAGCCCCGGCGGAAGCGGGGTCACCGCAAAAGGAAAACCTTTCTGGGGCAGAGAGAAAGCCGGAATCCCTGCTTACCTGGCAAGCGCCCGAGTCCTAGCAAGCGCCCGAGTCCTGCACAGCGAGTGCTCCCGCCGCCGCTCTCACCACCTCAGCGGCCGCCGAGCGGAGGACTCGCTCTCCCAGCAGCACATGCGGCGGCGCACCTTGAAGCCGTCGTTGGAGCGCCAGGAGGCGCCGTGAAAAGACAGACAGCCCCGGCGGAAGCGGGGTCACCGCAAAAGGAAAACCTTTCTGGGGCAGAGAGAAAGCCGGAATCCCTGCTTACCTGGCAAGCGCCCGAGTCCTGGCAAGCGCCCGAGTCCTGCACAGCGAGTGCTCCCGCCGCCGCTCTCACCACCTCAGCGGCCGCCGAGCGGAGGACTCGCTCTCCCAGCAGCACATGCGGCGGCGCACCTTGACGCCGTCATTGGAGCGCCAGGAGGCGCCGTGAAAAGACAGACAGCCCCGGCGGAAGCGGGGTCACCGCAAAAGGAAAACCTTTCTGGGGCAGAGAGAAAGCCGGAATCCCTGCTTACCTGGCAAGCGCCCGAGTCCTGGCAAGCACCCGAGTCCTGCTCAGCGAGTCCTCCCGCCGCCGCTCTCACCACCTCAGCGGCCGCCGAGCGGAGGACTCGCTCTCCCAGCAGCACATGCGGCGGCGCACCTTGACGCCGTCATTGGAGCGCCAGGAGGCGCCGTGAAAAGACAGACAGCCCCGCGTCGGGGGAGCACGCGGGAGCGCCCGGGGCGAAGCCCGGGCAAAGGGCGGGCCCTCTGTGGCCCTCCGGGGACCGAGGAGCCGGGCCGGGGCCACACCCCTTTCGTCCATCATTGCTCTTTGTTCGTTTGAGCAGTTTTTAAAATACGTGAGTGAGATTCTATTACTTATATAATTACTTCTTGTATTAATTGAGCCAGGAACTATCCCCCACTATGACCACTAAATTGGTTACTATGGACAATTTCCTTATTAAAAAGGTTGCGCTCATTAATAGCAACAGAAGGGCGTCTCTGGGATTGGAACATTCGCCTACAATCACTATTACACCTGAGCCCCCAGTTACTACTTCTGATACATCTGTGGTAAAGGAACATCCGGTCCCCGCAGGCAAAGTAACTACTGTAATAGCTATGGTCCATGCGGGGCAGCATGATGAAGTCTCTCATGTCCAAGCCCCCATAGGGTTGGGCATATCTTCTACAGGAATAAATGATCCTGCAACAAAAGAATCCCCTAGAAGATTCAAGAAAGCCCGAGTGAGACGAAGGGGGAAGCAATGGAAGGCAAGCCACAAAACTACACAAGGAGGGGGGAGTGAGTCTGGAACTGTACCTTTATTCTCTGAGTTGAGGTCCTCCAACTTAGGAGGAATAGGGGGTGCAACCTCGCCGACTCGCCTTACAGACTCTGTGATGCTTATTGATTTCTCACAACCAGGGATTACAGACAATATTGATAGCCTTCCTGTTGATCCCATTACAATGAGCAAACATCTTCTGTCTAGCACACCAACTAGCTCATCAATATTGGATTCATCTATAGGGAATGATAGTGTTAGGTTATCAGGTTCCCCCAAACTTCCTATTGAGTCATCTTCTAGGTCCTCTACTTCTCCCCTTGCTATGAGAACCAGTAAAAAAAGGGGGGGTGAACCACTGTGTAATCGAGCTCAGAAGATAAGGAAAGGGGCAGTTCATTCCCCACAGTTACAAACTGGTCAAACCTTATTAAGTGAAGAGGCCACGATGGCCAAGATTGTAGAACTTATCAGGGGTGTGATGCAACCACTTCTGGATAAGACCAACATGATGTGCACACATTTAGATAAAATAGAGAAAAAGGTTGAACAGAATTCCCTCCTTTTACATGAACTAATAAAGGGCTCAGGAAAAGTTAAGATGAATTCTATAGCAAAAATTAACCTACCTGCAAAATCTAAAGTAATAGCTTCCCCCCTAACACCAGCACCTATAATACCAGCAACTACAGCACCAACATCTGTGCTAAAAAAGAAACCAGTGCAAGAGAGGGTAAGATCTGGTAGCCCCACGATCACGCTATTAACTCCCACATCACGATTGCCTATAACCCAGCAGGCGGCTCCAGTATTTAAGGAGCAAACACCTAAATCTGGGAGACCTCAAAACCAAGGTGGTAGTAAGGATCTATTAACGACTAAGTCGAGAAATGAGAATCTTCCAACTATTGTCCCAGAAAAGACGAGTCGTATTATAGACTTACCCCCAGACTCTGCCCCTTATGTTATTGTAATGGCAGGGGTCCCAGAACTTCCTGCAGGTAAATGGGAAGATCATGCAGCTTTACGGAACAAGGTTACCTTCTGGCTCCGAGACAACAGACCATTACCTGCATTCATTAACGGCGAAATCATAAGTGTAAGGCGTGCCAATTGGGTGGGAGTCAGACCGAAGGATAGATGGGGTGATGTTATAATCATCAACTTCAAGGATTATAGGGCCGTGAGGCATATTGGAGATTGGTTCGATGCCAGTAGGAGCGATGCCATCTCCACACATCTTTTATCCTATTTCTATCCCTATGCACCGTCAAAAGGCTATAATAAATGGGGCTGGGACAGGCAGCTATTTAAGAAGCCAACCCATCAACAACGGGGGTTTGGAAATGTGAGATCATGGGATAGGGCTGGTCCAAGGGGGCCACCACCATTGTTGGGTAGTTTTGCTTATGTAAATGCCCAGGACCCCCATATTTACATGCAGAGGCAGGAGGTCTTTTATCCCAGATATCAGTTACAAGATCATCAACACCCCCCTTCAAATAATCAATATCCACCATATCTGGAGCCTAACCCCTCTCAAGGTAGACCATGGAATAACAGAGAATTTCTCCCACACATGTATAATCTACCAACCCAAAATCGCTTCCAGATTTTCTCTGGTCTGGAGGGGGTAGATTGACAGCAAGCTCAGATATCCCAAGAAAATCGGGCTGGGAAAAATTTCTCTCCCCCAGTTTTTCACGCTCTTACTAAGGATGGGGTTCTCCCTAAAAGTATTGAGGACTTCAGTGAGCTATCTCAAGTATTGCCCACTGTACAGAAGACCTTGACTTCCGATAGATTGACACCATGCGACAGTGATATTCTGGAGCAGATGCAATCTATCGCAGCTGTTAAATATGGGAGTGGGGAACAGATAGGAGATGGCCCGATACAGACAAAGAGTGACCCATGTGCACTATTGTTTTGGAATATAGCAGGGTTGAGGCAAAAAATTACTAACCCAGCTTGGGAGCTTTGACTGATGGTTCTTGTTGCCTGTCCCCTCTGTTGTCATTTAACAGAACTTTTTGGACTGCTGAAAGGGGTTGTGTTCTGAACGCTGGTTGGTGGAGACATTTAGACTATATTCTTGACCTACGTTGTCGCGTGATGCGTTTTATGACACGCCGCGTTAGCGCACCCGGAAGTGATCCGAGGCGCGGCGCGCAGCGCGTAACGTAAGCATAACAGGTCATGTGACTTGTTAATAAAACTTTTCATTGGTTCATTTTACTTTTGTTAATTTAATGATGAAAAGCTTGGTCATATGACCTAAAAATTACGCTTTTTATTATTTTCAAACAATATTTTTTTTTCAAACATATGTTATAATATTCCAGGCTAATGTACTTTCCCGGAAAATTTACAACTGTCTTGCAAGTAAAATATATTCCTTTTTCGAGAAAAAGGGCGTTTCTTCCTTCCATGACGGAGCCGTTGAGTAAAAGAGATTCGGCCTGCTGTCTTAGTCGCCGATACGCCTGATTATCAGATTCTTATCGATCACTTTATGTTGCAGACATGAAAAACACAACTGCCCTTGACCATTTATCTTTACTGCGTTCCTACATATTATACCTTTTATCCGTCATGTAATTGGACTGCTTTATTTCACTTGCCTTTTACTGATTCGAAAACAGTCACTAAAAGTAAAAACTTTACAAATGTAAATACTACTACCGTGTTTTGTTTTAAAAACCTTTATTGTGAAAATGTCAGTATACAAATACGGGCCTATAACCACGTGGGCCGGCCACGGAGCAAACTGAAATCGTATATGATGAGGAGACATTTACACTGTAGAAGAACGTAACGAGCGGGCCATTAGGTGACAAGAACAAAGGTGTCTAACAGTTGCGGAATCGGTGGACGTACATTTTGTAATTAAAATACGACAGGGCCACTTACAATAACATTTTCTAGATATACATTTGCGGGCAAGGAGTTACGAGTCCCATTTATACCGGCGCCATTTTGGGCGAGGCCGGGCAGGTCCAAGATATAGTCAAAATGTCTCCACCAACCATCGGCCAGACCAGAACCCCTTTCGGCCCTTTATGCTACAAGATGGTGTCTTCCATTCAGAAAATATTGGTGGCAGCATTTTGAAAGGAAACAGAAACAGCCGTTCTCCTAGTGAGTTTCACATTGTTACATTTAGGAAGAATGTTGAAGAGTAGTATGTGGAAAATCTGAAGCCATTTTTCTACAAACTCTCAATCAGACTTGGATGGAAAAAAAAAACCTGAAGAATGTACAAACTGAAAACCAATTTTTGTCTGTATAGCACCAACAGTAACGCTTGAGTCAGCTTTGTGTCAAGCCGCCATTTTCATTCAATCAATAGCGTCCCCCTGCACACATTCAGGGACCTGGTCGTGTCTTCAGATGAAACGCATTGTAGGAAAAGAAGCAGAAAGGAAAAGGAAAAAAGTTCCGCCGGACCTAGTGAAGCTGCAGCAGGTGCAAATAAGCTTCAGACAGTCTTACAAGCACTGCTCAGAACTCTCAACTGAGGCACTCAACATCCAGGACTTGCCATTCGGATCTTGGTGCCTTGTGCTGGTTCCGACCTATTCACACATCGGTCCACTACTGACATCACCTCATAAGCCAACGGGGCACCCCACGCCGACTTTCGGCGCAGCATTGTAGGATGGCCACACCAGTGCGGCAACTTGCTGGACACAACATCGGGGCCATCCAGATCTCGGCGCGTTCGACTCACTGTACCGCAACAGTGACCGCAACTCAGCTGGACACGCCGTCTTTCGGCGCAGCATTGTAGGATGGCCACACCAGTGCGGCAATTTGCTGGACACCACCTCGGTGCCATCCGGATCTCGGCGCGTTCGAGTCACTGTACCGCAACAGTGACCGCAATTCAGCTGGACACGCCGTCTTTCGGCGCAGCATTGTAGGATGGCCACACCAGTGCGGCAATTTGCTGGACACCACCTCGGTACCATCCGGATCTCGGCCCGTTGTGCTGCCTTCGGCCTATTCGCACATCGGTCCGCTACTGACGCCGCCTCACGTGCCAACGGATTTTCTACGCTTTTTGTAGCCCTATGCCGCATAACAGGTCATGTGACTTGTTTATAAAACTTTTCATTGGTTCATTTTACTTTTGGTTTCCTAAAGATGGAAGGCTTGGTCATATGACCTAAAAATAACACTTTTCATTGGTTTAGAACATTTTTTTTTCCCAAACGATGAAAGCCCCACCTTGTTTCTGGATCATTCAGACTGAAGCTGGCGTCAGCATGAGAGCACCACCATCTCGTGGCTCCGTCGTGGTCATTCCGCGAGCAATCATGGCAGCCGCTCCCCACCGGAAGCCTGCAGGAGTCGGGGGCCCCCAAGACTTTTATACAATCTTCACGGCTGAGGGGACGCTTTTCGAGAATGGAGCCCAAGCCCTAGCAGGCAAGCGTCCGAGTTCCAAAGTGTCCCAGGGCCATTTCAGTGGACCAGGCCTAAAACCGAGGAGCTGTCCGCCATTTTAAGAGCCATGTGGCAGCCGCCTATCGCTGCACTGCAAGAGTGGGAGCAACTCAACAACATGGTGAGCGAGACGCTGTGGCCGCAAGAGCGAGCGCAACTCAGCTAGATGGCCGCCACCTGGGGAGGCCCGTTCACGCCGGCTCCCCCACGCCCCCCCCCCGGGCCGCCGCACGCCAATTTTCAGAGCAGCATTGTAGGATACCAAAACCAGTGCGGCAGTTTACTGGACATCACCTGGGTGCCTGTCGTACATGTTGTGTCAGCCATGTGACACTGGACACAGACCGCTACTGACGAGGCCTCCCCCCGCACCACCCGGGACGCCCCACGCTGTTTTTCTGTGCTGCATTGTAGGATCCCTAAACCAGTGCGGCACCCAGGCGACATCACCTGGGTGCCGTCCAGAACTCTGCACGTTGTGCTGCCTTGGGACTATTCGCACAACAGACCGCTACTGACGAGGCCTCCCCCCGCCCCACCCGGGACGCCCCACGCCAATTTTCGGAGCAGCATTGTAGGATCCCTAAACCAGTGCGGCACCCAGGCGACATCACCTGGGTGCCGTCCAGAACTCTGCACGTTGTGCTGCCTTGGGACTATTCGCACAAAAGACAGCTTCTAACCATTGTTGCTTTTTGTGTTGAGAAATGTTTAAATGTTTTTAGTTTTTGTTCCGTTCGTTAAAGTTAGTAGTTAATAAAGTTTTATAACCTTACTTTGTTGGAGTGTTATCTATTTTTTTTAAAACGGGTGAATGGGGCCTTGAATCGGGTTATTGTCATGTGTGGGCTTTGGAAGTGTGCTGCTGCAGGATCGGACATTTCAAACTCAAATGCACGTTCTTTTTCTTACCTTTCCGAAGCATGGAGCGCAATAGCAGGCAGAGAAAGGGTGATGCACGTGTTGAACACTACCTGACCTGGCAAGTTGCTGGCAGTGCCCCCCCGCCCGCTCCTGAAAGAGGGCACACACACACCGCCGCCCCGAGTACTTCACAAATCTTTAAAAGACCATGCGCTTGTTCATGAGGCTTAAATGGTTTATCACCTCTTCTAGAACCCCTGCATCGACCCTCTGACGTTTCATGGAAAAATTACCATGTAACACAATACCAAGCCCTGTCAGCTGAAACCCCAAGGAATCGTGGGGCATATTATCAAGGGGGTTTATCTCCGCTTTTTTGGCTTTAAAAGCCATGAAAGCGGAGATAAAATTATTTCCCTATTACCAAGCTGTCGCTAACACCAGTTAGTGACAGCTAAAAGGAGATAGCGACCATCTTGGGCCCCGCTTTGCATGTCAGTGATACTTATCACTAATGACATGCAAAGTGGCGTGCCAAGATGTTAGCGACTGGAAACAGTCCCTAACATCGCTACCTTCTATTACCAACTTTTGGAGATATTCGCGCTAAGCCGCTGGAAGAGATGTATCAACATATATCAGCCTCCTCAGCCACCCTCAGAAAACATAGGGGATTAGGATACGTCTCCCGCACCCACTTATAACTAGTAATTTAATTAACGAAGCACAAAATGGCGAATTCCCGTTTCGCTACCAGTTCGCGGCCGCGCTTCTACCGTGAAAAATCATTTTTTTTTTATTTTCCCCACGGGACCCTTTAATAACCCCAACAACATTCCTAGGGGGTCAAGAGGGGGATACCTTGCCCCCTTTCATTAAATCCCCCTTTCGTTTTCCACCTCTTCTTCTCTCTCGATCCTACCGAGAGACAAGATGGCGTCCGCTCCGGACTGTTTAGAATGTTGACAGACACCGGAGAGCCAATCAGCTTTCTGCGCGCAAAGTTCCGATAAGCGAAAAGTAAGCGGACCGGATCGCTGCCCAGAGCGCTGTTACAGATATATATCTTGGTTTGAACGTTAATTTCTCAAAAACTACTGGAGCACATATATTGAGACCTAGCAAAGGCACATCGGGCTAACAGTCCCTACAATTTTGCCAAGTTTCGTGCAAATCCATTCAGCCGTTCGAGCTAAAAGTGAGTCCAACCGCCCTATGGAAATTAACATGGGAAAAACGCGTTTTGGGACCCCCCTTTTTTCTCGGCCCCCCCTTGACAAAACCCCCCCAGATTTTTAGGGGCTGCTCAGAAACAAAATGTGCCATTTTCCTGAAAATTTCAGCCGATTCCGTCCACAAACGCCAAAGTTATTAGACATAGAATTTTCAAAAGTCCCATAGAGAAAAAATTCTAACTATATATACCTACTGGCTATCGCCAGTAGGTTATATATATATATATATATATATATATATATATATATATATATATATATATATATATATATATATATATACCAAGCTGCATTGAAGAATGAGTAGGTGTAAAAGTGTCTGAAAGGATGATTTAGTAGTTGCATGACTGCCTGTATAAGTGCATTGAATGCATTGGTTGGCGACTAAACTGTGTGAATGTCTCTATCAGTCTGTCAGTTGGTGTGTAAGCGGCTGCACGGGTTGGTGAGTAGCTACATGAGTGTCTATATGGGTTATTGATTGGTTGTCTGAGTATCTCTAGGGGTGCCTGATTATCTGTGTGGGTGAGTGAGGGGGGGTGTGACTCTGTGCATAGATGTGTGAGTGGGTGACTCACTGGGTGTATGGGTTCAAGAGTGCATCTGTGAAGGGATGCATGGGTGGGTGAGTGTGTGTATGGGTATGTTGGTGAGCGAATGGATGTCTCAGTGGTACATGTGTGAATAACTACATATGTGAAAGGCAGTATATGTGAGTAATGGAGTATATAAATGACTATATGTGAGAATGAGGGATTGTGAGAGTGGCTGTATGGATTAGGTGTGCTTGTATCAGTGATTGTATAAGAGAGTAAGTATGTGTTAGTATCTATTGCCCACATGCATCAAGCATTTTTGGAGTCGCAAATGGTGCGATTCCTTAAAATCGGCCGTTTGCGATTCCAAAAATGCTTTTTGAGGTGCATCATTTTTTTTTGTTGAAAATCGCTAATTTTGCGATTTTCTAAAATGCGATTGCATTTAAGGAATCGCAATTTTGCGATTCCTTAAATGCAATGCATCATTCTTAAAAAATTTGCGATTTTACAAATTGCAAGTGCAAATTACCACGAGGTTGAACCTCGTGGTAATTTGCGAAAAATGTTTAAAATGCTCAAATTAGCATTTTAAACACTGTCATGTTACAGACACACATGTCCTTAGGACATGTGTGTGTGAAACATCCATTTTAAAATACATTTCAGGGGTGCGGGGGGTCCTTTGGACCCCCCCCTGCACCCATGGAATGCATCAACATTTTGCAAATTCCAATTTGCGAATTCGCAATTACCATTGATTCCTATGGGCCTTTTGGCCCATAGGAATCAATGGGAATTGCGAAATCGCAAATTGGAATTTGCATAATATTTGTGATTCGGTAAAAATTGCGATTTTTACCGAATCGCAAATATTATACACTTTCAATAATGCATCCCGTTTTGCGATTCCTTATTTGCGATTCGGTAAAAATCACAAATTTGGAATCGCAAAACGGGAGTTTGATGCATGTGGGCATAAATGAATAAGTGAGGTGGTGTGTATAACTGTATAGGCGAGTAAATGGCAATGTGATTGATTCTTTGCATGACTGACTACCTGTGTGACTAACTCTATGGGTAAGTGGTGGTGTGTAAGTGTCTGTATAGGTGTATGAGTGCATATGATAGTGCTGTATTGATGAGTGACTGCATGTATGAGGGACTGTATGGTTGAATGAGTGGATGTGTGTGTAGACCTAGGAATCAGTGAGTGGGTATGTAGTAACCGGTATTGGTGTACCTAAGGTTTTGAAAATGGTAGTCTGTATTTTAGAGTGGGTGTATCAAAGGTTAAATTAGGGTGTGATGAGGTGCATCAGATTATCACGTGGATGATGTCATCAGTGATGTCATTAGAGATGTCATCAGTGATGTCATCAGTGATGTCACTGACCATGTCATGAATGATGTAATATGTGTCGTCATCAGCAGTGCATTGCGGGGGTGCAAGTTATAGTTAGCTCAAGTAACTATAACGGCCGAATTGCTCTGGTTTTGTATGAGTGAAATGTCCAACTAACTATAACGTCCCTGAAACCTGGGTTTTTTTCAGTGAATTTCTAAGGTTTTTTAGATGCTAATTTCTAACTATAATGTCCCTGAAACCTGTGTTTTTTTCAGTGAATTTCTAAGGTTTTTTAAATGCTAATTTCTAAGTATAACGTACCTGAAACCTATGGTGCGTAACTACTTGAAGGAGTGCATACATAATGGCTGAGTGATTGTATAACTGCAATGGTAGTGTCTGCATGATTGGAGGAGTACATGGGTAGCGACTGGCTGATTTTGTAAGTGCATGAAGAGTGCATGGGTAATGCTTGACTGATTACATTAGTTTATGGGTAATGCCTGGATGAGTGCATCTGTAGTACCTGGATGATTGTAAGAGTGCAAGGATAGTGCATGGTAATTTTATAAGCGCTTGGGTATTGGTGGAGTGATTGGATATGTGCATAGGTACTGGCTGGGTGATTGGAGGAGTGCATGGGTAGTGTGTGGCTCAGGGGTTAGAGTCGGCAGACCCGAAAGCTGAGATCAATCCTGGACCAGGGTTCAATTCCCCACCTCGGTGGGTCTTGGGCTCAAAAATTCCACGGACTTGATAATTCTCGTTCCGGTGCCTACTCGACTCACGGGTTCACACTCTGCGACTCTGGGCAATAGCTTGCTTAATCTCCACTACAGCCCCTCGCGGCTGGATGCCTGGCTTTCACCTTGTGGATACCCTGCTGGGGTTATCTCACAGGGGAATACCAGGACGGGTTCCCAAGGCAAGCGCCTTGATGCCTTTGGGTGATACGTGCGCTATATAAATCGCAATACATACATCAGAGCAGTGCATGAGTTGTGCCTGGTTTATTGCATGAGTAGATGACTAGTAACTGGGTGATTGCTGGAGTGCATCAGTAGTGCCTGGGTGATTTTGTAATAGGTATTGGATAGGTATTGTTTGGATGATTTTGTAAGTGCATAGGTTTTGCCTGAGTGATTGCATGAGTTTATGGGTAATGCCTGGATGATTGCATGAGTGCAAGGGTAGTGACTGGATGATTGCATCAGTGCATGGGTACTGCCTGCTTGATTGGAGGAGTGCAAGGATAGTGCATGTTGGTTTTATAAGTGCATGGGTTGTGACTGGGTGATTGATGGAGTGCATGGCTACTGGCTGGGTAAGCGAAGGAGTAAATAGGTAGTGTCTGAGTGATCAGAAGAGTGCATGGGTAGTGCATAGGGGATTGGAGCAGTGCATGGGTAGTTCCTGGGTTATTGCATTAGTGGATGAGTAGTGCCTGGGTGATTGCAGGAGTGCATCGATAGTGCCTGGGTGATTTAGTAAGTGGATAGGTTTTGCCTGAGTGATTGCATGAGTTTATGGGTAATGCCTGGATGATTTTATGAGTGCAAGGGTAGTGCCTGGATGATTGCATGAGTGCATGGGTACTGCCTGCGTGATTGGAGGAGTGAAAGGATAGTGCATGGTGATTTAATAAGTGCATGAGCTGTGACTGGGTGATTGATGGAGTGCATGGCTACTGTCTGGGTAAGCGAAGGAGTAAATAAGTAGTGTCTGAGTGATTAGAAGAGTGCATGGGTAGTGCATAGGTGATTGGAGCAGTGCATGAGTTGTACCTGGTTTATTGCATGAGTAGATGAGTAGTGCCTGGGTGATTGCTGGAGTGCATCGGTAGTGTTTGGGTGATTTTGTAATTGGATAGGTATTATTTGGATGATTTTGTAAGTGCATAGGTTGTGCCTGAGTGATTGCATGAGTTTATGGGTAATGCCTGGATGATTGCATGAGTGCAAGGGTAGTGACTGGGTTATTGCAGCAGTGCATGGGTACTGCCTGCGTGATTGGAGGAGTGCAAGGATAGTGCATGTTGATGTTATAAGTGCATGGGTTGTGACTGGGTGACTGATGGAGTGCATGGCTACTGGCTGGGTAAGCAAAGGAGTACATAAGTAGTGTCAGAGTGATTAGAAGAGTGCATGGGTAGTGCATAGGTGATTGGAGCAGTGCATGGGTAGTGCCTGGGTTATTGCATTAGTGGATGAGTAGTGTCTGGGTTATTGGAGCAGTGCATGGGTAGTGCACAGGTGATCGGAGCAGTGCATGAGTTGTACCTGGTTTATTGCATGAGTAGATGAGTAGTGCCTGGGTGATTGCTGGAGTGCATCGGTAGTGCCTGGGTGATTTTGTAATTGGATAGGTATTATTTGGATGATTTTGTAAGTGCATAGGTTGTGCCTGAGTGATTGCATGAGTTTATGGGTAATGCCTGGATGATTGCATGAGTGCAAGGGTAGTGACTGGATTATTGCATCAGTGCATGGGTACTGCCTGCGTGATTGGAGGAGTGAAAGGATAGTGCATGTTGATTTTATAAGTGCATGGGTTGTGACTGGGTGACTGATGGAGTGCATGGCTACTGGCTGGGTAAGCAAAGGAGTAAATAAGTAGTGTCTGAGTGATTCGAAGAGTGCATGGGTAGTGCATAGGTGATTGGTGCAGTGCATGGGTAGTGCCTGGGTTATTGCATTAGTGGATGAGTAGTATCTGGGTGATTGGAGCAGTGCATGGGTAGTGCCTGGGTTATTGCATTAGTGGATGAGTAGTGCCTGGGTGATTGCAGGAGTGCATCGATAGTGCCTGGGTGATTTTGTAAGTAGATAGGTTTTGCCTGAGTGATTGCATGAGTTTATAGGTAATGCCTGGATGATTGTATGAGTGCAAGAGTAGTGCCTGGATGATTGCATGAGTGCATGGGTACTGTCTGCGTGATTGGAGGAGTGTAAGGATAGTGCATGGTGATTTCATAAGTGCATGGATAGTTACTGGGTGATTGGAGGAGGAGTGCATGGCTACTGGCTGGGTATCGAAGGAGTGAATAATTGGTGTCTTAGAGCAGTGCATGGGGTAGTACCGGGGCTATTGTATGAGTAGATGAGTAGTGACTGGGTAATTAGAGGAGTGCAGAGGTAGTGTATGGGTCATTGGAAGAGTGCATGGGTAATGACTGAGTGATTACAAAAGTACTAAGGTACTACCTGAGTGATTACAGTAGTGCAAAGGTAGCGCCTGGATGATTTTATAAGTGCATGAGTACTGGCTGAGTGATTACATAAGTACTAGAGTGGTGCCTGCTTGATTGAAAGAGTGGAAAGATAGTGGCTGGCTGAATGAAGTACTGTATAGTTAGTGCATTGGTGATTGCATGAGTACAGAGGTAACGTCTAGGGGATTAAAGACGTACATAGGTAATGCCTGTGTTAAAGATTGCAGGAATCGCTGTTAACATGAGCTGAAAGCCATTTTATTCTTGGCAGCCATTTTAGTTAGCCATCTGCTCGCTGTGTGCTTTTCTCCCTTTTCCAGAGCCTTTCGCATGCTCAGAAAGGCCTAGCTAGTAGAATGCACCTGCTCCTAGTATAGATCTGTCAGGCTATTCTTACTGATGTAAGGAGAAATGCCTCCCCTCCCACTTTGTTGAGCAAGCAACTTTTGTATACCTATATTAGTCAATAAGCATGCTTGTATGTTCCAAGACCTCCTCTTGTTTTTATGCTGACTATGTAACCTATGCATATATAAGGCCCCTGTTCGCCGTACTCCTTAGACTGTCCTCCTACAGTGGCCTGAGGGTACCGTATGACGCAGTCTCCCTCATCTTAGGTTAATAAATGCATTGTTTTTATACTACAGCTTCCGTGCCAATTTCTTCTTTGTTGGTTTAAAGGACCAGGTGTATCAGTGAACACCTTAGAAGGTTTCTATTTTTTCAAATGGCGCCCAATATGGGGCTCATCGGAAAAGCGGCTATCCAAGGGAGTGGTCTTGAGGGGAGACAGGAATCTACTGAGGAGGACAGGACAGGAATCTACTAAGGAGGTACCCTGCACACGGTGATTCTCTGCCTCTGCAGCCCAGTATATTTCTGGTCTCCCTGATCTGATCCTCCGGCTGTTTGCCACTCCTGACTGAGAACCTCTTTGGCGTGAGTATTTCAAAACGACCGTTAGGTCACTCAGAACTTGGCAGTGAGAGGCTGGAGATTTGTGCTTGGTAAAGTCGACAACATTTTCTTGCTTGTTTTGGCCAAAAATCTTGGAACTTGCTTGGATATGTATGAATTGCAATTAATATAGACAGGTAATGAGGAGATTTTTCTCAAACTTTTTTAAAACTTGAACGACACATACGGAGTTACGTGCCACTTGGCGAATAATATTGTATATGCTGCAATATTCTTGGCATGCCTGTTCTTAGCACACTTCGTAGAATGTGTTGCTTTCTTGGAGGTACCAATATGGAAAATGGGGGAAGGAGGTTAGCTCCTCTACAAATTAAGGGTAGGCAAATGTATGTTTTCTCTCTTTTTCTCATTCTCTTTTTTTTTTAAAAAAATTTTTTGTTGCAAAATACAAATAGTATTATCATCATCAATCACATAAAAGCTTACATTCTTGAGGCCTGCTCATAACACGAGGGAAATATAAAACAGTATGTACATTTCCGGCCCTTTCTGATCGTGTAGCAACATCATTATTCAAAGTGATCAGATGAACGGAACATATAAATGCACCGTAAAAATTACAATTTGCGTTTTGTGTTTTTTGTGTAGCAGTGAACATAAACTAGAAGAAACTGCACACATGAATCGGCATGTCGTTGAGGTAGATTCGATAGCATCTAGCATCATAGTTGTCATAAGAGGGACCAATCATACATTTCCGTACCCTAAGCCCTACCCCAACCCCCCCTCAACAGACTCCCAGCACAAACCCATACCATTCCTTCTCATTCTCTTTTAAGCCTGTCTAAGCTGTCTGGGAAACAGCCATGAGACATTTAATTGGCTATTCAGTAATACTGTTTTAAAAATTGTTAGTATTAATAAAATGAATAAATAAATATGCTATGTTACTGCCCATCCTGTCTGTTGAGATTATGAAAGGATGAGTAGATTAGATTGCTGTTCCCTTATTTGACCTTTAAAGGTAACTAGATGTGGGTAGTTTTTGTTCTAAAATTCTCAGGTGATAACACCATTATTGTTTATGTTATTCTCATGTTATATACAGCTTTGCAACGGCATTGCTAGTTTTTTTATTAGCTAGTCTGTGTAAATAAGCAGATAGCCCTTATTAGAGCAGATATTGCATAGTTTGCATCGTGAAAAGTAGAATGCAGGAAAGATGCCCATGTGATCCTCAGCAAACATTTTTGAAAAGGAAATATTGTTTTAGAGGAGTTTGTTTGTCACAACATGTTCTGCTGGAGAAATTTATGTACCGACTATGTTGACGTTTTTTTTTAGTTCGTTATGTAATAAGAATCACTGTTAAATTAGCAGTGTTAGATTTTCCTGCTGTACCTATAACATAAGAGCATGGTCCTAAGTGAACAATGTAGGTGTCTTCATGAAAGAAAAATCATTTGAGAAGTGTCTGCCGTCCTGTACAAGTTATGTAAACACTATGAGTAAAAGTGTAGAAAATTTCCTTTTTTCTTGAAGGTTCTTCAGATGAATAATATAGGAATACACCTATGTAAGGATTTAGAGTATGTCTGTATTGTTTTTCTCTTTTCCTCAGAATTTAGTAAATGAACACAGAGTTCCTTATCTGCTTCAAATAGTGTAATAGGTCCAGGGGGCCTCATTTATGAAAAGTGACGCATCGCTGCGTGAAAACAGCGATGCGTCACTTTTCACTGCGCACTCCTTGCGACACCAATGATGCGTCATATTTAATGTATGACGCATCATGTCGCAAGGACTTACAGATACGTCAGTATTTCTGACGCATCTGTAAGCGCAAAAGTGACGCATTGCTGGAGTGTGTCACAAAAGTGACGCATCTCCAGCAATGCGTCCTTTCACATGGGGAAAGCCCCATGTGAAAGGGCTTGCGTCAGTCTTACGCCTGCTGTGAGGCAGGCGCAAGATTTTGACGCAACCGCATCCTAAAAGTGACGCAGTGAAATCTCATAGATTTCACTGCGTCACTATTACGAGGCTTTTTGCGGGGGAACGCCCCCTCTGCATACATTATACCTGACGCAGGTATGATGTGGCGCAGGGGTTTAAAAAGTGACGCATCTACCTAGATGCGTCACTTTTTAAATATGGCGCAACAAGGCGCATGTTTTACGCCGCAGATGCGTCACAAAAAGTGACGCATCCGCAGCGCAAAACTGACGCAAGGCCTCATAAATGAGGCCCAGGGTTTTTTATTCTCAGATAGATGGAGTGGTTCTTGGGTGACTTGCTAATATATGGGGCACCCCAAGAATAGAAAGTATTTTGAAACTATCCTCTCTGTTGATAGATTACTTGTATGCCCTATCTAAAGACCTTTTGTTCTGTCCACCAATAGATATTTGCTACCTTACAACCATTGCCAGAGGGGCCCGGACATCAGATCCAGCCTGGGGAGTCAGCACCAGTCGAGCTTGAAGCCAAGGTGAAGGTAACCAGCATAGACGTTGCTGCCAACTAGGACCTCAGTGAAGGCGGAAGCACTGGGATGTGAAGTGTGTACCCCTGCCACTGTCTTGGGCGAAAGACATGATCACAAATCAGAAAGGAGAAGTTTGGATCAAGTTTTTAATGCCCAGCTGAGAGTCACAGACCGACCAGAACGGCAAGGAGGCTTTTGCTTGAGGCGGCCCCTTTTGAAACTAGGGTTGCTTCAGAGATCCTAGCATCAGGCCCCTGAATCCTGGTCCCAAAGTGATTGAAAGGTTACACCTTTGTTTGTTGATCAAGAGGTGCCTGGGAATTCTGTGTACAATTTGTGGCCCCAACAAAAGAGCAGTGCGCCAGCAGAGCAATACAGGAGTTAGGGAAGGACTTGAGTTCAGGGTACAGGTGCTGTTAGATCAAAGTGTAGAAAACTGGTGCACTGCCTGATACACTGGACAGGATTGTTGAAAGACTTTTTCTTCTCAAACTGGGCCGTGATTCCTGAGTTGCGAGCTGTGCAGCTCCACCGTGGGAACAACAAGAGCCTGCCTGTGAAGGCTCAAACGGACACAGGGAGAAGACTCCCCTCTGGCTGGTTCTACAGCGGCTTAAATTTCCCCAAGGACTTCTTTTTGTTAGTAATGTACCACTTTAGTCATCCCATTTTTGAGGAGGAGCAGCTCTTTGCGGCTCCTTGTCCTAATTCCTATGGCCCTGTGTGGTCCTACTGATCCTCTGGAGCCAGGATTGTTTTTGTAATAATATGTCTGACTGCTTTAATATTTGCATTAGCAATAATGTTTTTTCTGCAAGAGAAACATTCTTCTGAGCAGTTAACAAATGTGACTTTGCCCTTTCCTTGACTATATTAATTCATACTCTAACCCTTATAAAAGGAACACTGGATACATCTATTGAATATGTTTTTGTTGCATAGAATTAGACATAGGTGGTTCTAGGATTTGCTTTATGCTTAGGGCTGGAAAAATATTGATAATTCTGTTTGTGATAATAGTCATTATTCTCTCCTGCTATCTGTATGACCCAATGCTCTGTTCCCTTTGTACTCCTGCTTATACCTTATATATACCGCTTAATGAAATGTTTAGAATAAAAAATGTCCCCCTAGCAATGGATTAGGATATTGATGAATTTATGAAAATAAATGTGCAAAATATTTTCTATGTTCCTTCTAGATCATAGGAATGACTTTAGCTCATGCTAAAAGGACTATCTGTTAAAGATTGCAGGAATCTCTGTTAGCATGAGCTGAAAGCCATTTTATTCTTGGCAGCCATTTTAGTTCGTCATGTGCTCGCCGTGTGCTTTTATCCCTCTTCCAGAGCCTTGCACATGCTCAGAAAGGCCTAGTAGTAGAATGCACCTGCTCATAGTATAGAACTGTCAGGCTATTCTTTCTGATGTAAGGAGAAATGTCTCCCCTCCCACTTTGTTGAGCAAGCACATTTTGTATGCCCATATTAGTCAATAAGCATGCTTGTATGTGCCAGGACCTCCCCTGTTCGCTGTACTCCTTAGACTGTCCTCCTACAGTGGCTTGAGGGTACTGTATGACGCAGTCTCCCTCATCTGAAGTTAATAAAGGCATTGTTTTTATATTACAGCTTCCGTGCCAATTTCTTCTTTGTTGGTTTAAAGGACCAGGTGTATCAGTGAACCCCATAGAAGGTTTCTATTTTTCCACCTGGGTGATTGCATGATTACAGGGGTAATATCTAGGGATTTACATGACAACATAAGAAGTGACTGGGTGATTTTATAACTGCATGGGTACTTCTTCAATGATTCCAGAACTACTCAGGTAGTGACTAAGAGAATAAAGGAATGCAGAGTTAGTGCCTGGGTGATTTCTTAACAGCATGACAACTAGATGAGTGATTACATAAGTACAAGGGTAGTACCTCCGTAATTGAAAAAGAGCAACAGTAGTGGCTGGATGATTATATAAGTGCACAAGTAGTGGCTACATGATTGAAATGCATGGGCAATACCATGGTGATTGCATGAGTGCATAAGTAGTGCCTAGGTAGTTGCGTGAGTTTAGCCGGAATGCCTGAGTGATTACAACAGTGCATATGTACTGCCTGAATCATTAGAAGACTGCATGGGTAGTACTTGGCTTTTATGACTGCATAAGTGTGGGCCTAGCAAAAAACAAAGCAGCAGACTATTACATCACTGAAATACAAGTCTCTCCATATTCTTAGAAGCATCCATACATATGTCTCTACGTTTTCAAACCAACATCATATCTAAAAGAAATATGTATACAATATTGAATAACTCTCTGAGTACTGCCTAGGTGATTATGGAAGTACTAAAGTACTACCTGAGTGATTACAGGAGTGCAAAGGTAATGACTGGGTGATTTTATAAGGGCATGAGTACTTCTTGGGTGATTGCATGACTACTCAGTTAGTGCCTGAGTGAATAAAGGAGTGTTAACATACTGCCTGGGTGAATTTTTATCAACATAGGTACAGCCTGCAAGAGTGCATGACTAAAGGATAGTACATAAGTAGTGCCTGGGTGATTCCATAACTGCAGGGGTAATATCTGAGCGATTACTGGAATACATAGAAAGTGAATGGGTGACTTTATAAGTCCATGGGTACTGCCTGGGGATTACAAAAATACTAAGGTACTACCTGAGTGATTACAGAAGTGCAAGGGTAGTTCCTGGGTAGTTTTATAAGTGCATGAGTACTGGCTGAGTGATTACATAAGTACAAGAGTAGTGCCTGAGCGATTGAAAGAGTGGAAAGATAGTGGCTGGCAGAATGAAGCACTGTATACCTAATGCATTGGTGATTGCATGAGTACAGAGGTAACACCTGGGGGATTATAGAAGTACATAGGTAACGCCTGGGTGATTGCATGACTACAGGAGTAATATCTGGGTATTTACATGGCTACATAGGACGTGTCTGGGTGATTTTATAAGTGCATGGGAACTTCTTCGATGATTGCAGGACTACTCAGATAATGCCTGAATGAATAAAGGAGTACAAAGGTAGTGTCAGAGTGATTTCTTAACAGCATGACTACTGGCTGAGTGATTACATAAGTACAAGGGTACCTCCGTGACTGAAATAGTCACAGTAGTAGCTGGGTGATTATATATGTGCATGAGTAGTGGCTACATGATTGAATGAGTGCATGGGTAACACCACAGTGATTATTTGAGTGTATAGGTATCTGTGGGTGATTGCATGAACGTAGCACTAATGCCTGAGTGATTACAACAGTGCATATGTAGTGTCTGGATCATTAGGAGAGTGCATGAGTAGCACTTGGCTGTTTTTATAATTGCATAAGTGTTGGGCCTAGCAAAATATATAGCAGCAGACCATAACAATAGTGCCTGGGTGATTATATAAGTGCATGAGTAGTGGCTATATGTTTGAAAGAGTGCGTAGGTGATACCTTGCTGATTGTTTGAGTACATAGATGGTGCCTAGATGATTGCATCAGTGCAGCAGTAATGCCTGAGTGATTTCAACACTACATTTGTAGTGCCTGCATCATTGAAAGACTGCATGGTGAGTACTTGGATGATTTTATAACTGCATGAGTGTTGGGCCTAGCCAAATATAAAGTAGCAGACTATTACATGACCCAACTATAACTCTCTCTTAATTGTTACAAGCACACATACACATGACTCTACCTTCTCAAATCATCGTCATAGCAAAAAGAAATAGGTATACAATATTTCTGGAATATAGTGAAACCAAGAAACTGAGACGTTTAATAGATCTGCTTCAATGATTGCATAACTCCATGGGTAGTGCTTGGGTCATTATATGAGTGCAAGGGTAGTCACTATGTAATTGCAGGAGAATATGAAAAGTGACTGGCTAATTGCATGAGTGCAGATATAGACGTTGAGCGCACGGATAAGAGTATAAATAGCAACTGAAGGCATAGATGAGTCATTATGTACTGCGTATGTGAATAGGTAAGTGCAACAGTAGAGCCTGTAGGATTCTATGACTGCAAGAGTGTGTTATATTCTTATACATTGTGTTATCTCTTTAGGAGGTGTAATTATGGTCGCATGCCATTGCATGCGACATGTTTTCATTTAATGGTGCTCTACATTCCACATGCTGGTGGAACTGTTATGTTGTACTCCTGGAGGACAGTTGACGCTGGACTCTGATGCAGAGAGATGTTTACCATGCTGCCAATAAAGAATCATCATAATTTTACTACAATTGGCTGATTATTCAACATAATATGGCGACGAGGGAAATCACCACTAAGCAGCACGGGATTTAGTGGTGTTGAACCCATTTTTTTATTTTATTCAATCTTCATGGAAACTTCTATGGTATGTACTTTTTAATTCTTCTAATGTACCTTGATTGCACCTGCGGCAGTAAGAAAATGTCATAGTGCTCTGATTGCACCTACGGATGTATTTTCTGTGTATTTTAATAAGCTTTACGCACTATTTGTGGCGTTTTACACAATTCTCAAACAAGTCATTTTTTCTGGCTGAAATGGATTCTATTTGATTTGCGCGATATTTGTATGAGATTTTACTGTCAGTCTGGCGATTATTTCATTTTTATTCCTTTGCTTAAGACATATACGATATTTTGTGTTTTAAAAACAAATACCTTGCTGTTGTTCCATTTCGAATGCCTCTCCTCGGAACTGTCTTTGCGCAGTGATTCGGATGACGCATAGCGTTTAACACGTCTTCACGTTACCTACGTCATGCGTATGGCAACCATTTTGATGTTATTACCCAAATTGCCATGGTAACGCGACGTACCAGTTTTCTCCGATTTTGAGGAGTCACATTATTTGTTTTGGACACAAATTTTACTCAACGCTTAATCGTGGAAAATTCAGAAATTATAAAAAACAGAAGAATAATTACATTGTACTATTTTATTTTCCAATAGTTTCAAAGTACTATTTTATTATTTATAGTGTTATATTATACAGCACAGTTTTCAAGTTAAAATGCAGTTTGATTCTCCTGCGAAGTTTTTGCAAGTCAAGGGTGATCCACCTATGCCGTGGACAAGGTGGAAAGAGGAATTCATAACCTATATGAGAGCTATCGATGGTGAAAGAATGGGTTCTGAGAGAAAGAAAAGCATTCTTTTACATTGCCTTGGTTCTGAAGGTCAAGTCATTTTTAGATCATTACCCCAAATAACCTCTCAAAGTGAAGGAGGAGGAGATTCCATGAATGTTTACACTGAAGCTTTAGCAAGACTTGAAAAAAGATTTAAACCAAATGTTAGTATCGCTCTCAATCGTTTCAAATTTTATACCAGGAAACAAATGTATGTATTTGTATGTATGTATGTATTTATTGCTTGTTAAGCGCGGCTGTCACCCGAAAGGGTATCCTGGCGCTGAGACCATATCAAACCAGCAGTCGAGATATATTTTACATTGCTCTTGGAAACAGGTAGGTCTTAAGATCCCTTTTAAAAGAGGGCAGATCTTGGCTGCTCCTCAATGCCAGAGGTAAAGTATTCCATAGTGTGGCGGCCGTGAAACTAAAAGCACGACCGCCCATCCTCACTCTAATAACCCTGGGAATTCTCACCAGGTAAGCCGAGGAAGATCTCAAAGGTCTGGCAGCTTGATACCAAGAGTAGAGATTTTGAATAGGCATTGGCCCTAATTTATACAGGGCCCTGAATACAAGGCATAAAGCCTTGAAGGCAATCCTCTGCTGGACCGGCAGCCAGTGCAGATCGACTAGCGCAGCAGACGAAGAGGCAGATCGTGGCAGACGAAGAGGCAGATCGTGGAAGAGATAAAGCCAGTTTAGCAGCCATATTTTGGATCCTCTGCAACTTTAGGATCAGGGTCTTAGGTGCTCCCAGAAGTAGTGCGTTGCAGTAGTCTAACCTACTGAGGATAGAACTCCGCACTACCTCTGCTCTGGATTCCCAGGGAAGTATTGGTAGGATCTTGCGTAGGGCACGAAGCAGGCCCATGCAAGTCGCTGCAGTCCTATTTACCGAGGCATCGAGCTGTAAATTGGGTTCAAACAGAACTCCTAAATTGCGAGCCCATTCTGCAGCTTCCACCGAGCCCGGGATGGAGGGAGGCCAAAAGTTATCCGGTAGGCCACGAGGAAGGCGGTCTAGGGAACAATGGAGTACTTCTGTTTTTGACCCATTGAATTGGAGTGAGTTAGCTTGCAACCAATCTGCTATAGCCGACATACAGCAGTGAAAGGTGTCCCTCGAAACTATGAAACAAATGAGAAAATCAATTGAGTGTCATCGGCATAATTGATGACTGATATGCCGAATGACTTGATTAGATCTACCAGGGGACGGAGATATAAGTTGAAAAGTATCGGGCTGACCGCTGACCCTTGGGGACGCCTTGATTCACCTGTCGTGTGGCTGATCTAAATGGTGGTTTCAAACAAAAGGGGGGAGAGAGAGAGTCAGTGGATTCAGTCTCCCTAGTTATGCGAATAAACAAAGTAGAATCCACTCAGAGTGGCGGTGATCCCTAAAGTGATGGGGAACACACAGTGTTGTTTAAATGCCCCTCACACACCAACAGGCCCCTTGGTGTCATGCTTCATCATCGGGGCCTTCGCACCCCTCTACGGGATGCGGCGTGCTACGACTCGCGAATACGCAGGAGCACTAGAAAGTGAACTATGTGAGGGGGTGTGTTACTAAAGTGTGAGTGAGGTGAGGTGAAAAAAGTGAATGGTTAAAAAATACCTGGCACATGGGTGAAAAGTAATTTTATTAAATCCCTGGCTGGTATTATTAAAAGAAGTGCAGGGTAGGGTTGTAAGAATACGTGTTAGGGTATTACAACCACTATAAAGGTGTCAACATGTTTCGGAGCGCGGGGGCTCCTTCTTCAGGACAAGGATAAGCACTTACCCTCCCCTTACTCACATGTAAATGTAAAAGTGGCTCCGATGAAGTCGGAGCCGCGTAGAGGGAAGGCAGGCAACTAGCCATTGCAGTAACCGTTACTTTTCTGAGCAGTAAGGAAGGTCCCCCAATAACACGCATAGGCTCATGAGGTCTTATATTTGAGAACTATAAGTTTTTCATCTATCGCCAATTGGGCGCAACTACATCCACCACCTACATATATAACATTGTAAGGTATATTACAAAATGTTGTAATCATTTTTTACACTTTTACATTCACATGTGAGTAAGGGGAGGGTAAGTGCTTATCCTTGTTGGTGTGTGAGGGGCATTTAAACAACACTGTGTGTTCCCCATCACTTTAGGGATCACCGCCACTCTGACTCCCAATGCTAATCACTGGAGTATGCGCAATAACGAACCCTTAACTCTAAAATGGGCAATTCCACAGGAGTGACTTCCAATTCAAGGCACTGGGCTCGGGTAGCATACATAATAGATCGCTTATGCCAGAACAAACTCAAAGCTTAAAAGATAAGTGTGAATAAGATATATAGAGGAAGAAAAGTGTGTGTCACGTAAATGGAGTAGCTCTATCCCTGTGAGCCATACAGTGTGGCACGTCCATTTACAGTGGTCATAGTTTGAATATCTCTGATAATTCATTCAAGCCTGACACAGCCGTGTCAAACTTAACAATCAACAGTGCCTCCCAGGAGTGGGTCCTGTTTTCACAGAGCACACATGTCAAGACTTTGTATATATACCCTAACAGCTCAGTAGGGTACCAACCTATACACCAACGACCTGCATGACCATATTTTGACACACAAACCAGGTATATCAAGAGTGCACTACCACAAATCAAACATTTGAACCTGAGGATACGCCATTGGCCAGGACGCAGAATTCCTCTAACGAGGGGATAGGAAAACAAGACAACTGAAAAAAAACTGCCTTGTTATTGTCCCATACAAGTACCGAGTGGCCGGGGGATTCCGAGAGGGGGGGTAGAGACAGCGCAGACTGTCCGGACACTGAAAGTCCATTCAGGATGGTCTTAATTTTCTCCTCGAACGCGAGGGCCAAGGAATCACAAAGTTCCTGGGAAGCCGGAATGGCTGGCACTGTACATGATGGATTAGATAAATTATTAACCAGCTTGAATAAAGTCTGCGATTTATTAGAAGCCTTCGCCAAGGTGTCTTCTAAGAATTTGGCTTTAGCGCTTCTTAGCTGGGTCTTGTATACCTGCAGGGCCGTTTTATATGCTGTTCTGTCCAGCTCCTTGTACAAAGGGAAGATGAATCCTTTGATGTTTTTTTAACATCTTTAAGATCATTAACTTTACATTGCAATTTTGGAATGATGACGGATGAGATGATACGAGATCAGATTATTGTGCATGTCAAATGTAAAAAAATACAAGACAAGCTTTGGGTTCTGGGTGATCCTAATTTAACAGAGACAATTGCATAGCCAAAGCTCAGGAACAATCTGATTTATGGATGAACACCATTAGGAATAACACGGAGAATAAAGTTTCTGAAGAAGAAATTTGTGTTATCAAAAGTAAACAAGATAACAAACAAGTTGCTGTTCAATCTTCAGCAAGATACAATTCATAAAGACCTAAACAATTTTTTACACAAAAACCTAATGATTTTAGTAACGTGCAAATGTGTTTTAGATGTGGAAATAGATCTCATTATGCTTCCTTTCCAGGTTGTCCAGCACTAAAGAAAGAATATAATTTCTGTAATAGAGTTGGTCATTTTAGCAACATGTGTAGAGACAAACGTACTCAAAGTTACAATAAGGGTTCTGTTTCTTTATTATCAGAAGAAAATGTGAATGTTATTAATGATATTGACTTTCAAACCAATAAGGGTTTTGTAGTATTGATTGTTGATGACCAAACAATGTTACATTTTAAGGCACCAAATTGCATTTTCAAGGTATATGAAAGTGAGTTGTCTCTTATGGTTCGCCATGGACTATCATAACACAAGAATATTTCAGTAACACTTTAGCTAACTCTGAAATGAGTTTGAGTTTAAAATTTTTGTATAGCGCACTTTCACCAACGGTTTCATGGCGCTGCAACAGATAGATCTCCAGAGTAGGAGTAGGGAAAACAGAATAGGAAGGGGAGAACACCAAGTGGTCTAGTTAAAACATTTGGCAAATAAGTGGGCTTTAAGTTTCTTCCGAAATTGAGGGTACAGAGTTATAGATCTGAGCTCAAGAGGAAGGGAATTCCACAGGAATGGGGCAAGGGTTGCAAACTCTGATCCTCCCCATTTCTTTCTCCGAAAGCGGGGGGCTGACAGCAGGGATTGCGAGGATTAGCGCAGTTCCCTGGTTGGGACATAGGGAACAATCTCAGATGTTATAAAGGCCGGAGCCGCGCCCAGTCGTGCTTGAAAGGTGATAGAAGCAAGTTTAAACTGGACGCGTTCGCGGACAGGAAGCCAGTGTAGGGATCTGAGAAGAGGAGTTACATGGTGGGATTTCGGGAGATTGAACACCAACCGTGCCGCCTGGTTCTGGATCAGCTGCAACCGCTGTAGACTATATGCAGGAATACCCGCATATAGGGCGTTGCCATAATCCAGGCGGGAAATGACCATCGCCAAAATGATCAGTTTCAGGGCATCAAAGGTGCGGATGGTGCGTAGTGACAGGAAGGAGGAGGGCACCACAGAACTGACCTGGGAGTGAACAGTGAGCTGTGAGTTGAGTTTGATACCTAAAGTTTTAACTGAGGTAGAGGGGACCGAGGGAGAACCTAGGGAAGGGGGCCAAAAAAGTGAAGACCAGGGACTGGAGCAACCACCTGTCAACACCAGCTCCGTCTTATCCGGGTTAAGTTTCAGGTGTTTGTAGTTCATCCAGTCCTGGATAAAAATCACAATAGACTGGAAGTTTGAGATGGAAGCAGGGGAAGAAGACAGGTTGAAAACAAGTTGAAGGTCGTCAGCATAATTGTATATGCTGACGTCCATTTGCTGTAGTGAAAAAATAAGAGGGGCAATATAAAGGTTGAACAAGAGGGGTGAGAGGGAGGAACCTTGGGGAACCCCGCACTGAACTTTCCGGAAGTCCGCAGAAAAGTCACCCAGGCGAACAGCCTTGGTGCGGTCCCTCAGGAAGGAGGATAACCATACCAGAGCGGTACCTCCGATCCCCGCCGCCTTGACACGTGAGAGTAAGATGGTATGATCAACCGTGTCAAAGGCGGCTGAGAGATCGAGGAGAACCAAGGCCTGGGCCTGGTTGGTATCCATTCCCTCCCTGAGGTTGTCGAGGACCGAGAGAACTACGGACTCCGTAGAGTGTGCGGGGCGGAAACCGGCCTGGCGGGGAGCCAGAATCCGGTACTCCTCCACAAAGGTGCTCAGGGACCTGGTGACATGGCGTTCGAGCGCCTTGGCCAGAAATGGTAGGAGGGAGATAGGGCGGTAGTTGGCGGGGATCGAAGGATCTGCGCCTGGTTTTTTTAAGATGGGGACAATAACAGCGGTTTTCAGTGGATTGGCTACGACCCCCTGGGAAAGGGAACTGTTGAGGAATGAAGGGGGGGGTCTGGACAGGTTGTATAGATGTTGCGGAGGATGTGCGCAGGGCAAATGTCCATTGGGGATTCGGATTTAACAAGAGGAATTATTGAAGTCAGGGAATCTTTAGTCAGGGGAGGAAAGGCATCAAGTTGTCCATTAGGTGGGGGGCACTGAGGGTCAACAAAAGTCGGGGGTGAGGCGATGTTGGCTTTAATAATAGCAATCTTCTCGATAAAGAAATTATTTAAGGAGTTGCAAAGATCCTGGAACGGGGAGGGCTTGAGAGATGTCCTGTCTGAAAATGCCAAATTGTGGACAATCGAGAAGATTTCCCTCGGTTGATTCTCAGCTGCAAGAATCTTTGTGGAAAAGTAGGCCGTTTTTGCAACCAGGATGGCCTTCTTATATTGAGCAAGGAGAGTGGTAAACTCAGCTCTAAGTGAGGGATGTTGAGAAATGTTGGATGAAATGAAGGAATCTGATATTGTTGCAAAAATATTTTCTGGTACAAAAATTGACATTATTGGTTTTTTTCAGGTTGTAATTCAATTTAAAAATAGGAAAGCTGACATAAAACTGTATATTTCTCTCAAGGGTGTTAATGTGTTAGGATGGCTCGATCAATGGAAATTAGGGATCCAGCTAAATCCACGTGCTAAAAACCCCATTTCTCTTTGTGATGAAAGTTTAATGGGTACTGTTTCGGTAATTGGTCCACCTAATTTCTTAAATATTACCAATGTTGAGAGAGGGTGTAATCTGGTAAAATGTTTTAATTCTGTTTTCAGTGAGAAGTTAGGTAAACTTAAAAACTTTTCACATAATATTGTTCTCAAAAGAAATCATACACCAGTAGTACAAAAACTTAGAGGTGTTCCAATCAACATCAGGGAAGAACTTAAGGGCATGTTGAAAGATTTACTTGATGAGGGAATCATTGAACCGATAGAATCATCGGAATGGGTTTCTCCCATTGTTTTAAGACTGTGTGTTGATCTAAGAGCATTGAATGCCAACATTGTAATCGATTGTCATCCATTGCCTAATATTAATGAATTAGTGTCAATGTTAGAGGGGGCAAGAATTTTTTCAACCTTAGATTTAAGATCGGCCTACCATCAAATTGAATTGAGAGAAGCATCTAGGAAACTCACAGCATTTATAACACCTCAGAGTTTATTTCAATACATACACATGCCGTTTGGCCTGGCATCAGCGGCGTCTGTTTTTCAAAGAACAATGTTTCATATTTTCAGAGATCTGGACATGTTTGTCAAATGTTTTCAGGACGATATTTTAGTTTTTTCAAAGGATGTTAGTGAACATGAGACCCATTTACAGGAAGTATGCAAAAGATTAGAGTTAAATGGTTTAACGTTAAAAGCACGTAAATGCAAATTGTTCCAAGAGTCAGTTGAATATTATCGGGTGATGGTGTTATTCCCAAGAAATCGAATGTAGATGCGATTATTAAAGCTCCCTCTCCAACGAATAAAGAACAGCTGTTGTCGTTTGCAGGGATGTGCGAATATTACAGCAAGTTTGTGTCAAATTTTGCCACTAAGATGGAACCTCTAAGAAAATTATTGAGGCAAGGGGAAGAGTTTATATGGTCCAATGCACAACAACAAGCTTTTGAGACAATTAGAAATTATATCATACATTCACCTACACTTAAACCTTTTCGCATCAACAAAGAATGTGTAATTACAGTAGATGCAGGTTTGTATGGTTTAGGTAGTGTACTGTCACAGAAAGAAGGTAATAATGAATGGATTGAACTCTCTATGAGTGTGAAAGAAAGTACGCTGTAATAGAAAGGGAACTTCTTGCTTGTGTCTGGGCAATTGAGCATTTTATGCTGTATGTATGGGGTTCAAAATTTACACTTAGGACAGACCACAAGCCGTTAGGTAATATTTTATCTGTGGGTGGTGGATGGAATTCTACAGCCAGAATAGCCAGACTCTCCTCAAGTTACAGGAATATAATTTTGTCACCATTTATGTTCCTGGCAAAAAGAATGTTACGGCTGATTGTTTATCACGTCTTCCTTGTGGTCAGGATGTAGTTAGTGTGTTAAATGAAGGGGATTTTGTGGTAACTGTTCAGGATGTTCTACAAGATACATTTCAGGATATTTCTGAATCGTTGTGGTTGGAATTTGTACAGAAAGATACTAAATGGGAAGAACTCAAGAGTTATATCAATAAGGGATGGTCAAGTAAGGATAAGGTTAGGTCAGAATTGTTACCATTCTACAATGTGGATGAGGAATTGGAGTTGGAATCTGTTTTTTTATTTAAGTCTGGGAAGTGTGTTCCTCCGGAGGGGATGCAGGATGTCATACTTAAAGTTGCACATAAAACTCATCCTGGCATTTCTTCTATGAAGCGGTTGGTTAGGTCGTATTTTTGGTGGCCTGGAGTTGATAGATTTATTGATAGAACAGTCAGAGAATGTCAGGATTGTGCACCTAGTGATAGAATGTTGAAGACTGTTACTCCACCTCTTAAAATGGTAAAATGGCCGTCTGAACCGTGGGAGAAGGTTGCATTCGATATTTCTGGGCCTTTCCACATGCTACCAGAGTCTTCACGGTACGCTTTGGTTATGATAGATTATCACTCCAAGTGGCCGGAAGTTAAGTTTGTTCCTAAAGCTACCACCGAAGCAGTCATAGGGTTTTTCAAAGAAATTTTTACTAGAGAAGGTTGTCCTTCGATAATGGTCACTGATAACAGTGTGCAGTTAACGTATGTGGAAATGTCTGAATTTCTTAAAGAATGCAATGTTGTTCACAGGTTAACTTCTTTATACGAACCACATGAAAATGGGCAGGTGGAGAGATTTAATCGGGTGCTGAAGAATTTTATTGTAGAATCTATCAGATGTAGGAAAAATTGGGTAAGTGCATTAAGAGAGAGGTTGTGGATTTAACGCATTACGCCCCACTCTACTACAGAGGTGAATCCTTATAAACTATTCAAAGGTCGCAACCCGGCTTCCAATGTTTTACCATGGTGGTTAAATATGTCAATGTATCAGTGGATGATAAGGAGAATGTTACTGATGTTGCTAAACGTGTGGAAGACAAGCAGTTGAAAACAAAGTTATAGTATGATAAGAAATGGAATCCAAAAAAACAAGTTTTTCAGGTGGAAGAATGAGTTAGAATTCTTAAACCGGGTTTATTGTCCAAAGGGTCTAATAAATTTAGTGATCCTATTGAAATAAAAAAAAGTGTTTACTAACAGTGTCATGACTCAAGATGGTAGAACTTGGAATATGGGAAGATTCGCCAAATGTTCCAAACCTTATAATGATCACAGTGGTAGTTCTGACAAGAATCTAATTGTTGACAGGAAAGACTCTGTAGCTTATAGAGTCAAAGATGCAAAACGTATTATCAGCTTACCCAAGAGATATTCCGACTGTGTGTAATGTTGTACATATTCTTTTTGTTTTTTTTGTTTTCTTTTGTAAAAAGGGAGATGTGTTATCTTCTTATACTTTGTGTTATCTCTTTAAGAAGTGTAATTATGGTTGCATGCCATTGCATGCGACATGTTTTCATTTAATGGTGCTCTACATTCCACATGCTGGTGGAACTGTTATGTTGTACTCCTGGAGGACAGTTGACGCTGGACTCTGATGCAGAGAGATGTTTACCGTGCTGCCAATAAAGAATCATCATAATTTTACTACAATTGGCTGATTATTCAACAGAGTGGTGTGTGGGCTATTACATGAATGCATAGATACACACTGCATGATCATATGACTGCATAGGTAGTACATAACTAGTGCCTGAGTGATCGCATGACTACAGGGGTAATATCTGGAGGATTACTGGAATACATAGGAAAGGAGTGGGTGATTTAATAAGTTCATGAGTACAACCTGGGTGATTACACAATTTCTAACATACTGCCTGAATTATTACAGAAGTGCAAAGGTAGCGGCTGGGTGATTTCAAGAGTGCATGAGTACTGGTTGAGTGATTACATAAGTATAAGAGTAGTGCTTGTGTGATTGAAAGAGTGGAAAGATAGTGGCAGAATGATAGAAGTACTGTATATCTAATGCATTCATGATTGCATGAGTATAGGAGTAACATCGGGGGAATTAAAGGAGTACATAGCTAACACCTGGGTAATTGCATGACTACAGGGGTAATATCTGGATATTCACATGACTACATAGGAAGTGACTGGGTGATTTTCTAAGTGTATGAGTACTTCTTGGCTGCTTGCAGGACTACTGAGGTACTGCCTGAGTGAATAAAGGAGTGCAAAGGTACTGCCTGGGTGATTTCATAACACCATGACTACTGGCTGAGTGATTACATGAGTACCAGGGTAGTGCCTCCGTGACTGAAGGAACGCAACAATAGTGCCTGTGTGATTATATAAGTGCATGAATAGCGGCTACATGTTTGAAAGAGTGCATGGGTAATACTTTAATGATTTCATGAATGCATAGATAGTGCCTAGACGGATTGCATCAGTGCAGCAGTAATGCTTGAGTGATTACAACACTGCATATATAGTGCCTACATCATTGGAAGACTGCATGGCAAGTACTTGGGTGTTTTTATAACTGCATGAATGTTGAGCCTAGCCAAATATAAAGGAGCATACTATTACATGACTCAACTATAAGTCTCTCCATATTGTTACAAACACACATACATATGAAACTACCTTTTCGAATCATCATCTTACCTAAAAATAATAATTATACTATATTTCTGGAATATAGTGAAACCTAGAAACTGAAACATGTAATAGATCTGCCTGACTGATTGCATAACTCCATGGGTAGTGCTTGAGCGATTGTATGACTGCAAGGGTAGTCACTGGGTAGTTGCAGAATAAGATGGATATTGACTGGCTAATTGCATAAGTGCACACATAGAGTTTGAGTGCATGGCTAAGTGTATAAATAGCACCTGAAGACATAGATGAGTCATGGAGTAGTGCCTCATTCCGTTTCGGCATCTCAGTATCAGCATATTCAATTGGAAAGCTTTAAATCTGCTGAGACTGAGTTGCGGGAATGGAATACGGGTCCAGTCTAAGATGTGGTTGACAGTTCCACATCACTAGTGCCGTTTGTGCCTTACTCTTGCCAAACAGTTGTTGTTGGTGCTGCACAATATTCAAGCTCTTTGTTGGAGGAATAATATTTTCTAAAATCTTTTACCAACACTGGACCATATAAAAGATATTCAATAGATACAGCTTGTGGTTCTCCTTTTCCACTATTCATACTGAAACCGAAAAAACTTTCCAGGGGAGCTCTTCTCCTTTTGGATGCCCTGAAGAAGCCCGCCACAGGTGAAACACGTTGGCTGTATTGGCTTTTCAATATAATATCTGAAATAAAGGATTGAATATTTAAAAATGTCCTCTCGTTTCATGTGTATATGTCCAACATTTTGTGCTTTCAACACTCTAAAGTATGTTTATGTTTCCTCTCAGAGGTTTTGGTTTCTAGTTTTGGAAATATTTAAAGTGAGAATGTGCATTTGTTCACAGTGTAAAAACTTCTAAATGAAAGTGCCAAAGTGCTTATGTGCCAAAGTAATTTGAAATTCTTTTAAATTATTTTTATACTCTTTACAAATTCATTATTTTCAAGATTCATTATTTTTTTAATGTTCCTTTTTAAATTGTTCTTTTGAAAGTTCAAGCATATCACTCTATATTCATCACAGACTTTTGTATGAACCTTCCCTTAGGTATTTTATTTTATTTCATTTCCTTATGTTGTTAATGTGCTCCCTTTCAGTTTATTGCCCTGAAGTGGGCTGAGTTCTTGCTAGTCTCCATTTCTGTCTGTATGTTGGAGCTCTATTACTCTTTTTATGATGTTCGTTTCACACGTTCATGGGGCCCGATTACGATGTCGTCAGGAAAGGCTCCAAATGGCATTCCATTCATTCGAATCCGATTCGGAAGCCTTGTTTCTGACCGAATCGTCACCTTTCTGGACACAAAGTATGATGCAAGGGAGCCGTCCGGGCTTTCTGAGTCGGTTCCGAACGGGATTCAGGCAGCCCGAGTCGTTCGGAGCTGAATCATACAGCCCAGTAGAGACGGTTTCCAAACGAGCGAATACAATGACTGATTCGGACAGCCATTCCGAATCGGTTTGGCCGAGACGAAACAGCTGTTGGAATCAGACTTCGAGGGCCTGTAGCAGGCCCCTCTTCACCCTGGGTCCTCTTAATCAGGCCCTTTTGGGTACCCGTGGGTCTCCCATACCCATGCATGCACAGTGTGGCAGGCACCATAGGGTGGCCACCACAGGGTACACGACTTTCTCCAACCACCCCTTTTTTCAATGGTAGCCTGTGTTTATGTTCGGAACATAGGCTCCCATTGAAGTCAATAGGAGTCTGACGGAACCGTACCCGGAAGCATCCGGATGCATCCCAATCAATTGGTCGCACTCCCCCGATCCGAGTCGTTCGAAAAGCATTCCGGAATCAATTCAGTGGGAATGCTATCCTTACGACATCGTGAGTGGGCCCTAAGTATTGAAGACATTCTTCCACATTATTTACATTATAATTCTTAGCTCTCCAGTGAGCAGATTTATGCATGTCTTTATTTTCATAAAACACTCCGATCTTTTTCTTTCTCCAGGCAATATGCTGTATTCCCCTCAAATGGGTAAAAATTCATTTTCAAATTAGGTTCACATAATTATCTTTAAAGGGTACGGTTAATATTAGAAAGCTATGTTACCTGAGACATACTGTCAGGCTCCGTCTTCTCCACTTCTTCGGGGCTGTGCTGAATGACCTACAACCTCCCCTACACGACTCCCCCAGAGCCTGAAGTATAAACACAGGCGACTAGGACAGTCCCGCAAGGGAGGGAAATGAAGGGGACAGCGGGGAGGGAGATCTGAAACGAGATCGACAGCTGATTAGAACACACCCTCCCAATCCCTTAAACACATTTCTAATACCTTTCTTTCCTTCTGGATAATACCTGAAACTATCCCTACCTGTAAAGGAAAATATGGTGGACCTGGGTCCTAGGGGAAGAGATTCGGGTCGCTGCCAGAGTGTGATCACCAATGTATCTAAGAGACATACAATAACAAACATATAATTCACATTCCCCAAATGGATGAAGAATCATAGCTACTGTACTCAGGCATACCTAACAGTTTGTTTGTTTTCTCTCTTGTTGTCACCACACCACAGGCTTGAACCCCCTTGTCTCTCTTCTCCTATGTTTAGGGATGAAAGTAAGGTATATACATGAAAGGCAGACTTCACATCAGTCTTCAAATCAAGAGCTTGTCATTACAGATCAGCTCAACACAATAAATGTATCTCACTCTACAAGACATGAGAACTTTGAAAACATTCAAAAAAGCAGCAGCAAAAGACAAATTATATTCAAAACACAAGTAATATTTAATATTACCAGGTCAGCAGATAACTCATTTCAAACATTTGTTTTTATAAGTAACAGTGGTTGCCCCAATTCGAGCGTGCAGAAAGAAAAGCTCTGGGTGAAAAAGGTGTGTGAAAGATTAAGACAGAAAAGAAATTCACAGAAAATATTTGTGACATAAAATAATCATAACTGTTTTTTTATATACCATACGAATAAATTAATTAATCGTAGTGTACAACCTGGCCAAAATCAAAATGGCTCAAATATTTATCTTTGAATGTTCATGACTCCTCAGTGTCCACAATAAAGTCTGTACATAAATATACAGAGAACAAATGGTCCAGGTATTTATTACTAAGGGCGGCGACGTTTCGACTCGTCTTTACGGCTTGTCGGTCAATTAAGCCTTGCCATGCGAGTCTTCATCAGAACAATCCTGATTATTTTATGTCACAAATATTTTCTGTGAATTTCTTTTCTGTCTTAATCTTTCACACACCTTTTTCACCCAGAGCTTTTCTTTCTGCACGTTCGAATTGGGGCAACCACTTTTACTTATAAAAACAAATGTTTGAAATGAGTTATCTGCTGACCTGGTAATATTAATTATTACTTGTGTTTTGAATATCATTTGTCTTTTGCTGCTGCTTTTTTCGAATGTTTTCAAAGTTCTCATGTCTTGTAGAGTGAGATACATTTATTTTGTTGAGCTGATCTGTAATGACAAGCTCTTGATTTGAAAATGTACTGATTAATTCAGAGATTAATGAAAATATAGAGGTCTAGGACCAATTTTTCTGTATCGAAAATAACCCAGGTCCAGTACCTTTTTGGGTCACCCCATTACTTTAATGGTTCACATCAGTCTTAGCGCTTCTCTAAGAACAACAATACCACAAAACCAGTCGATTTCTGGCATTCAAACGGCTAATACTTCTTAGCTGCTCCAAAATAGCACAATACACAATGTCAGCAGTTCGAGTTCTGAATCCCAAAACTTGAAGATTAACACTCAGTGCATCGGTTCAGGTACCTACCTGCAATGAGACGATCGACTGCATCTCTTCCAACAGGGAGGTTGTTAGCTTCTAAATAACGAAATGTTCTCATGAGCAGATTTCCGCTCAAAACAAGTACAAGGGTGTGTCGGACCCAGAACGGGACACCAGTAATCTCCGCAGGTATAGAAACAATAGTATCTTACCCGTCCGGCTCGATACCAACTCTCGTAACGTCCAAAACAGGAATAATCTGCGGTGTTGGCATCTTTGGTACGCCCTTTACTTCCGTGTCTTGCGTGTATCTGCATCAATCACGCCACGTCATCTCACGCATGCCGGGAAATGTAGTTTTCTGCGTCTTTGTTGTTGTTTGTTGCCGTACTCCGGTATGACGAGCCTGCTGTGAGCCGCGGACTTGATAAACATGACACATACAATGAATAAAAGAAAGCCACAAACTAGACCCACACAATTGAATAACCATGAAGTAAGAAAGAAAGAAAATAGAGAAACAGTTCAAAGGTTATTGAGCCAGTGGTAAGAAACCAAGTGGGGTATTCAGTAGATTTCTTGGAGGGAGGATATGGTGGAAGGAGTGAGAGTATTTCCTGCATTATTTAATTAAACTGTCAGAAAAAAAGATGATAAGTCATAAGGGGACAGGGAAAAACAAGAAATGGAAAGAGATTTAATGATCTTTTGAATGGTAGACCTCCTCCGTACACCAATGGCATACAGACGCAGGCACAGAGACCCATGGTATCAGAGAAAGGTGCAGGAGGTGAATCTGGTACACATGCAGGCAGGTGAAGAATATGGGGTTGATATAAACTGGACAAAAGGCTTGCAGAGTAATGACACAAAGTATGTAGTGAAGTAGAAATAGTGGAAATGGCTCTAGCGAGTTTGCGGGCTAACATTAAAGATTTAGTTGAGCCATTAAGGATTGTAGAGATTTGTGGAAATACAAGAACAAGTGGAAGTAAAAACTGGTACTAAAAAAAAGATACTGAGACAGAGAAGAAAGCAAACATGCTCCTGAGTGATTCAGAACCAGAGGCAGTGGCACAATTTCCTTTAAGGGAAGTGCATGGAGGCACTTGTGTGCATATGCTAGGAAAAGAGGTGATCTCTATGCTATAAGATACATTTTTCGAAAGTGAAAGAGAAACCTGACAAATGGTATAATGAGGTTCATAGGGTGGTTACAATTTTAAAGGTGCTTTGGATTGATGTGAATGCATTATTTTGAAGTTATTGTTTCTACAGATATATGGACAGAGTGCAAGACTGTTGTTACTTGGCCACCTGAAGAACCAGCTAGAGTTTCACCTAATAGTGCTCCAGCTGAGGTAGTCATGGAAAAGTACAGAGCCATGATAGAATATTTGAAAATGAAAGTGCAACAGAAAGAAGGAAACTGACAAAAATAATGAGAGCTACACAAGAGCAAAAAGATTCACTGTACACTTATTATGAAAAGCGTATACAGATTTATAGCAAGGACAGCAGAGTTGAAGAGCACGAAAGGGAAGATGTTAGTGGATTTGTATCAGCCTTCACTTTAGGTTTGCGGCCGGAGCTTAGTTCTCGTATTTAGCAGAGTGTAATGTGTTGGCAAACTAAAAGTATTGACAAGATTCCAAAGTATGCCAAATAGTGTAGCAACTGTTTCGATGTTAAGCAGAAAAAAGTCACAGAAAAAATCACGAAGCAGATTCTGAGAAATAATAAAAATTATATGATGAATTCTGATTCAGATTGTGTGCAACCTAAACATTCTGGAATGAATGGGATTCAGGGGATGCAAGGAGTCAGAATGAGAAATTAGATGATGCATATTCAAGGTCGAGGTAGAAGGATTGTGAATAATTCTGGAATTAATGCTAATATCAGTTTGCTAAAGAGGTGCACTACTTGTCACATCTGCAATACAATTAGCCATTCCACAGATCGAATTCAGAATGATTTTTGTTCCTCAGATGCAGCAAAACACAAATCAAACATATACACAGGTTTCTGCCCCAGCCCAACATGCTCCTATGCAGAATGTGCAATATTAAGGGCAGTTTCATGTGAATATGCCTATAGCTCCAGTGTTGCAGCAAAGCCTAAGAAACAAGATGCTATATTTTCAGGGTAACAAATTAATCAATTGATTCTGAGCAATGATTTCCGTCAGTTTCTACTAGAGACAAATTCACAATGACGGTGCCTGAGAGGGGAGGATGATTGCATGCTTGGTGCAGTCCTAGAGGCATACTTGAATGGCCCTTATATAGATGCTGAGGGGAATGAATACCTTGTATAATTTCTGATTGATACTGGTGATGCCGCCTCTACAGTTTCAAACCCACCCCTCCCATGAAAAGAGGTCAAAGGTATATGGATTTGTAATAAAACAGATTATTAATCAGGTTGCAGCAGATTTCCTAGTTAAATAGGGTCAATGGAAAACAATCACAAGTTCATGTGTGTGATTTGAGTCCTGTTAATTTACTTATCAGAGCCTTGCTTTTCAAAATGAATCGTTCGATTTATTGCACACCAGATGGTGTCGCAATTGAAACACAAGATGAAGATTGCGTTTTTAAAATACAATTACCAGAATAGAGAGTTCAGCTGTTCACAGTTCTGTCAAAAGATGACCTGCCTCTTTACTTAAGATATCCAATGAAAGGAGAGTGAGTTCACAGGAAAAGAAATAGAATTAATAAAAAGTGCGGAGCCATTTACGATACACTTCAGACTAAATGCCATTTACTCAAGCATTCAGCAATACAAACTTTCACGACAAGCAAAAGAAGGCATTCTAGGCATTCTAGGGTAGGTGTTTAGTAGTACGTCAAGAGTTACAATACCCTAAATCCTGCAGCTCTGCTGCCTATTCCAGACAATGATGAAGATGATTAAATAGATGCTGACCATGATTGCATTAACGTGACAGAATTGTGTACCAAGCCAAGACCAGATATCAAAGATGTCCCCCTTGAAAAGGCTGATCTGATTTTGTTTATAGACAATCAACGAACATTAAAAACAAATTTGCAGTCTCTACCATTTTTATTTTTTTAAACATTCCTTTGTTGGTTTGTCTGATACACTTAGGAAAAGCGGGCACTGCTTGCCTATACAAAGCAACGAAGGGTGCAATCCAACATAAAAACAAACAATATGTGTATAGCATTGTGGTATACATCAGTCTCCGCCGGAAAGGGTCATCCCATGTATTTTAATTCCTCTCCCTAACTCTAGGTCCTACCCAAGGTGAACAGTGCAAAGTGTTTCCCTTCTTGTTCAAGTGTTTTTTTTTCAGACAGACAGCCGTACCATGCAACTCCACCACATCCCATTTCAATGTCTGTCTAGGTCCGTTTAATACAGTTCAGAGCAAGGCAGGACAGATCAGTTCTGGTTAGCCCAGTCTCCCAACTTTGTGATCAGGCACCATCCTAGCATCGGCTGAGTCTGCCACTGCCAGTTCGTAGTTGTCGTCTCCCCATGCCCCCCTCCTCCGGCCCCCGATACCCCAACTGCCCGCCCCATAGGCCATTGCCAGCTATCAACTGGAGATACTATAATACGGGATCCTAATCTCACCACAATCCAGCATGTTATGCATTCTGGAGCTGAGCAATCTGGGTAAGCAGAGTAAAAAAGATAAGCAACCCCACTGCTGGGCAACATTGCAGCATTCCCCTCTGTCATTCTAGGTGGTTCCAGAACACAGCCAAATTATAGCATAACTGTCTCTCTGCTAAAGGGGAGTGGGGGGATAGTCCCCAGGGCCTACCTGTCCTCACTCCATAAGATCCCTGCCCTGTATGGCAGAGCGTCGTCATCTTCATCCTGGACCTAGGTCGCCCTCCAGGGGCTGCCTGAAGGTATGGAGGTCAACCCGGAAACGGAAGGAAAGAAGGTGGTGGGGTGGAGCGGAAGTCGCACTTTTGGAATTATGACCTTTGAATTAACAAGGTATAGGAATGGTCCCCACACTTCCTCAAATTTCTGTAGTTGGTGTTGCAGCTCATAGATACTTTGGACAATCTAACCAGTTATATTGTTCATTCTATCTGTGTAGGCACTATGAGCGTATGCCAGTGTAGGAGAATGCATATTTTTGCTACCGGCAAGGCCATCGACATGCACCTCCTACAAAGGGATGTAGCATCGTCAACGTCCAGCAAATCGTGAAGAGGCGTTAGGTTCCCTGAATCAGCAAAGTGGAACAGACTAGTGTTGTGTAGCGTGCACCAGACATCCGCCCAGAAGTTACAATGTTCAGTTCATGACCATAGTATATGATAACGGTCACAGTCTGACTTCGCACCTTACCAACATCTGTCGCCCCAGAAGGGTCTAGCTTGTTTCAACTGATGTGGAGACCATTATCAGTTATGTAGTATCTTAAAGTACGTACACTTCAATCTGGCCTTTCTCAATGCCTGGTCCTGCGAGTCCAGGAGATCCTTCCAGTTCTTATCTTCATATTGAAGGCCTAACCTCACCTGCCAATACGTCCTAGCCTCTGACTGCTTGGTGTCTGAGTATGAGTGGTCAATAAGCAGTTGACTGAAGTTACGGACTGCACCCATCGCTTTCACCCATTAGTTCCCTAGCGGCACCTGGGTTAGCCCCGTCCTGTCGTTCATGCAGTGTCGGAGTTGCCATTATTGCCAAGTTTGTGATTCAGGGAGGGTGAATTCTGTGCACAGCGCCAGGTAAGGCTTGACGTTCCCAACCTCGTACACTGTTCGGATGCTAGACCGGTCCCAAATTAGCCACCTGAGTGAGTAACTTCCAATTCTGATGCCAACATTGGACGATAACGGGTCCCCAAGTGCAATGATCCGTCTACTTCCAGCAGTCTATGTGCAGCTTTCCAAGCCATCCACATCACCATCAACGGTGGTGGGGAGACTCACAAATCTGGGGAGCTTCTCCTGTAGAGGATGTCTAGTCTGGGAGGTGCCCTCACAAGTGTCTTCTAAATGTGGACTCACTCTGCACACTCGTCACCACCCACCAAGAAATATGCTAATTGGGAGAGATGATGTGCTAGATAGTACATGTACATATCTGGTAGTCAGAGTGCCCCTGCTCTTGTGTCTCCATGAAGCCTTGTAGGCATGAGCTGTGGCCTTCTCACTGCCCACACAAAGGTTTTTACGCACTTGGTGATTGCCCATAGGAGACCTTTGGATACCAGGTGCGGCAATATACTGAACACATAGCTAAACTGGTGGGCCATAACCATTTTCACAACCTGCACGCGTCCCCAGAGTGACAGCTTTAGAGCCGGCCATCTGAGTAAATAGTCACCGCTCTTTGACATCAACAGCTGTAAACATATTAGCTAGCCCTTTGTTGACCAAGAACCCCAGGTATTTCAGCCTCAGATTTTTCCATGTGAGCCTGAAGGTACCTCTGGATCGTTCAGTTAAGCAGTTCATGATGGGGAGGGTTTCTCTCTTCTCCCAGTTAATTTTATACCTGGATAAAGTAAAGAAAGCCTCTATTAAAGACAAACACCCTGGGAGAGATGTCTGTGTGTTGGAAATAGTGAGGAGGATATAGTCTGCAAAAACCAGAACCTTTTCCCCCCGCCACCGTGGAAATGCCCCGGATTCTTCAGCTTCACCTGATGTCGGCCACCAGCGGTACCAGTGCCAGGAAAATGAAAAGCAGGGACAACGGGCAGCCCTGACACATCCCTCGACGTATAGGGAAGACCCATGACATGAATTACCCGCAGTCAATAGGTGCAGTAAGATTTGAGTACATCCAGCAGAGTTTGACCAGAAAGCCTGATACCAGACCCTCTCTTTTCAGCGTGCAGAATAAGTACCCTAACTTGACCCGATCAAATACCTCCTCTTCTTTTCTCACCTACCATAACACATGTGTCAGAGAGTACATGTGATTTCTGGATGACCAGCCCAGGACAAATCCCTTCCATGAATGATGCATCAAGAAGGGCAGAACCTCCTTGAGCCTCGGTGCTAGGACCTTACCCAAAATGTTCATATCAGTGTTAAGGAGGGATATTAGATGATAGCTGACAAATTGAGTCGGGTCTTTGTTGGCCTTCGGAATGAGGCATATAATAGCATTATTATACTTGGCCAAGAACTCGCCTTGTTCCTCTATGTACTTAAAGATCTTGCATAAGAGCCGGGGCCCACGGCACGACTCAGAGGCAGAGAGGGGCGCAGCGGAGCGAAAGCGCAGCTCACAGCGGCCTAGAGGCACGAAAGCCGCGATCCGGCAAAGAACAGAGTAGGTGGGCCTCGCACAGCGCCTTCAGGGCCGGCGCTGCTGCGTCGGAGGTTCCGGCGGTGGGCGCAGAGGTCTGGGTGCGGAGCCTGCTCGCAGCGGACTGTGGTCCTGACGGAGGAGGTACGGATAGAGGGGCACCTAGTCCACCGGCACGTGACTCCACGCAAGGCCCCGGGAGCAGCTGAAATCAACTGGACGGCCTGGGCCCCGCAGATACCCAGAGGCGATGCAGCGGACAGCGAGGTGAGGACATAGGCCACAGCGGATTGGAGGCGCGTGTCTCCAGAGGGGAGGAGAGCGTAGGAACACCGCGCTGCGCCCAGGAGTCTGCGCGATTGCACAGTGGACTTCAGGTCAGGAGCAGCGGTCCCTGAGCGTCCGGCCTCATGCACGCCCCCGGCTTGGGCCTAGCCGCCGGAGGTGGAACTGATACTGGTGGCGGGGAAGAGTTCGAAGGGCGGCGAACAGGGGGGGCGGCTCTGGGAGCGGACCCACGAGCCCTCCGGACCCAACAACGCTGGGAGACATTGTGGGGCCCTAAAAACTTTGCACCAGCACACGTAACGGTGCCACGAGGCCCAGCAATGCCTGACCGCCTGTGAGAGCAGGGGCACCCCAAAGTGGAGAAGAGGGGTCAAGGGTCACCAGGTGAGTCTGGAGGGAGTCCCGGGCCACAGACCAAGACGAGGCGAGCGGCCCCGATGACGTATGCGCTGTCCCGGCACCCCGTTGCCCACAAAGTCCGAGCGCCAGGAGCGTGGGTCGAGGGGAGCAGCGGACTCCGCAGCACCTGTGAGGGGACCTGGGAGAGTCCAAGATAGTCGAACAGGCCACAGAGCTGACTAAGGAAGGGCCCCGCGAGCGGCGGCGGACCGCGGAAGAGACCGGGCCACAGGAGTGGCAGCTTGGGGAGCACAGCAAAGGCCACCGGGGTTGGGCGACCTAGAGGGCTGGTATCGGAAACCATAGCCCCCGGGGCGCAGTGAAATAGGCTGCAGCGAGACGGTCCACACCAGCATTTCCCGGGATCCGGATGCCTGAGGTACACAGCCTCTGCGGAGTCGAGACACCGGGCGGACACACGACAACCCCTTTCCCCCAGTACGCGCACATCGTGGACTACCTACGGACCCGACAGGGGCAGCACCTCAACTGGGGTCTCCGGCCGGGGACAGGGTGAGAAATGGCGTCCACCAACCGCAAAGGGAACCGCACCATCTCCGAGATGCTGGCCAAGGGGACTCCTAAGGTCGACAAAAGCCCGGACAAGCCAGCTCAAGCGCCCCCCCCTAAGGGTAAAGACCACACGGAAGGCGAGGCCCCGGCGACCAAAGCATTCATGAAAGCCCTCTTCACCTCTCTTAAAGAGGACTTCCAAACCTTCCAACAAGAAATGGCAGGGGAATATAAAGAACTCCGACGAGATGTCGATGATCTAGGGGAAAGAGTGGCTGCCAACGAGCTTTCGGGACAAGCCAGAAGCGAAGAGATAGAGCTCCTACGACAAGAAATCGTTAGACTCAATGACCAACAAACGGACCTTCAATCTCATACGGAGGACCTTGAAAACCGCTCAAGGCGCAACAACATTCGCGTCCGAAATGTTCCACCCAAGGCGGAGGGAGACGACATGGCGGGATACCTACAGGCATTATTCCGGACGGTGCTTGATGAAGATGATGACTTTGTGATCCGTATTGATAGAGCACACCGAGTGGGCCCAGCTCGCTGGACTCAGGGCCCCCCTCCGGACTTTTTGGCCTTCCTGCCGGACTACCCCCTGAAGGAACGCATACTGAAGGCGGCGCGTCTCAAACAGCCCCTTCGCTTTCAAGACCACTCAGTGGAATTGTTCCAGCATCTGTCGGCAATCACCCTACAGAAAAGGAGGTCATTCAAGGTTGCCACCGCCTTCCTTCGCACAGAGGGGGTCCCTACTCCTGGGGACAAATCAGTTTTGTCTAATCTTCAAGTGGAATGGTGCCCTACACCAGCTGCGTTCCTTGCGCGACACTTGTGCCTTACTGTGCATCCAGCACAAAGAGACTCCAGCAGACGACAACGACGAAGGGCGATCGCCTGGGACTGCATCCGGATCCCCTTGAGCGGCTGGCGACGGCTGGCAAAAGGTGCGAAGGGGCAGGCCTCACAAGAAAAGCCTCAAGCCGAATCCGGAAACAATGGCACAGGAACAGGCTGAAGCGATCCAAGAGGTCTCCAAGGACACTGGTGCCGGCTCATGAGAAGACTACAGCGACGGTCGACATCAGCTAAGTTGTGGCACCTGGTCGGGGGCGGGACGGGGGGCCTTGAGCCGCCGCTACCACACACCCATACATTGACTCATTCCCCACAGGTCTGGACAGACATTTTAGAGGCCTGGGACAATGTTCACCTGTTGGGGTATCGGGTTTGAACTGGGGGGTTGGAGAAGGGAAAGGGGTTAGGGGATGGGGGGAAAGTTCTGGGGTTTTGTCCGGGGGTGTTCCGTTAGCTCTGACACAGAGACTTGGTGGGGTGGGTGCTCCACCACTGGAACGCGGGCGGAGAGCGGTGATTCTCACACACTCACATGGCTGAAGAGACCCTCCAGATTCTCAGCCTTAATGTTAAAGGGCTGAACAACCCGATCAAGAGGAGAGCGGTGCTCTCATATTTGGAACACTCTGGGGCGGCAGTGTGCCTCCTACAGGAGACACACTTGTTGGCTAAAGACTGGCATCGCATGAGATCCAGGGCATTCCCGAATCAGCTCTACTCCTCCACAACCGAGAAGAAAGCGGGAGTGGCCCTGCTTTTTGCTAAAGACTTTCGGGGAAGGGTGGGGGACAAAATCGCGGAGATTAAGGGTAGGCTCCTGTCCCACACGATACACATCGGGGACTTTTCACTCACAGTGGGGTCCATTTATGCCCCCAACACAAAACAAGAGGCGTTTCTGACTGGGGCACTCTCAGACGTTCTAAGCACTAGCTCACGGCACATACTGATCGGAGGGGACATCAATTTGGTCATGTATAACGAACAGGACAGGTCAGGTCGCAGGTTTGGCGATTCCGGGGCACTATCCAACGAAGGGAAGCGGTGGCTCGCAGATCGGGGATTCCTGGACACCTGGAGGGAGGCCCACCACACTGCCCCAGGGTACACCTTTTACTCCCATGTGCACCACACATATGCTAGACTTGACCATTTCCTCAGCTCCACTGACCTGGCCCCCATGACAAGGGGTGTCGAGGTGGCCCCGACAGCCCTTTCGGACCACGACGCAGTGGTACTGCGCCTGCTGGTACCTAGACAACATACATATAGAGGCAGTTGGCGTCTTCGCGAAACCTTACTTTCCCGCAAGGGAGTCATCGAGCAGATTAGCCAGAGCATCAAAGACTACCTGACCCAGAACGATACCAGGGAGGTGGCGCAAACAGCGGTCTGGGGGCGCTCAAAGCGGTAATTAGGGGGGAGCTGATCGCAATTTCAGCAGCAGAAAACAGGGAACGGAAAGAAAGACGCCAGGAGTTAGCGGCGCAGGTGATAGAATTGGAACAAGCACATAGTCGTACTGGGGCACCAAGGATCTGGCGCAAACTCAAAGCTACCAGGCTCAGCTGGCCAGCCTGGATCTTGACTGAGCGGAATACGCCGCACTGCGCCTTAAACATACATATTATGTGGGGGGGACAGGACGGGTCATTTACTTGCCAATAAGCTCAAAGAGAGAACTGTCCGGGCCAGAATCCCACTCATATGTGAGGAAGGTGGCCAAGAGTTGCGGGAAGACGATCATATAGCTGAAGCATTTAAGACATTTTATGCTACACTGTATGCAGTGGACCCTACTGCGTCTGCGGACGCGGGAGCAGCATACCTGGAGGGAGCCAATGTGACGGCCCTCAATGAGGCGAACGCCCTAGCATTGGATGCTCCTATACGCTTAGACAAGGTGATCTCGGCTATAGCACGCCTCTAGCACGCCAAGGCGCCCGGCCCAGATGGATTCTCGGCGGGCTTCTACAAGTCCTTCTGCCCCCTGGTGGCCCCGGTATTAACAAAACTGTTTAACTCCTGCCAGGGACCGGGATCGATCTCCCCAGAGATGCTGGAGGCGGCCATTATCGTTCTTCCAAAGCCAGGCAAAGATAAGACCAATTGCGAGGCGTACAGGCCGATCTCCCTCCTAAACATGGACCTGAAACTTTTTACTGGGATCCTGGCCGCGAGACTGGGCCCGTGTCTTCCCGGCATAATAGAGCCGGATCAGGCGGGCTTCGTCCCCCTCGCCAAAGCGCAGACAACACCAAGCGCCTATTGCACTTGATCGACAAAGCGTGTTTTAATGCCTCAGACGCGGCCCTTCTCTCAGTCGACGCTGAAAAAGCATTCGACCGGGTTAACTGGATACACCTTGACCGGACGCTGGGGAGGTTTGGACTGGGCGAGCGGTTCAGGGCGTGGGTGGCGAGTTGCTACACCTCCCCTCAAGCAACGGTCAAGGTCAACGGAACAAGCTCCAAAACATTCGCTATACGCCGCGGCACGAGGCAGGGCTGCCCGCTGTCGCCCCTACTGTTCGCTCTATATATAAAACCTTTTGCCCAGCGCGAGAGGGACAACCGGGCCATTACAGGAATCAAATTCGGGGGCGAGGAACACACGATAAGCTTATACGCAGATGACATCTTGGTAGCTGTAGAGAACCCCAAAGTCTCGATACCTGTGTTCCTAGAGGAAATGGCACGATTCAGGGAGGTGTCGGGCTTCAAAATGAACGTTAGCAAGTCGGTCCTCCTCCCCCTGGGGTGCAACACCCGCCAGGCTAACAGGGGTTTGTTAAACCTGGGCGGGCTGACCACACGTACTGCACTTCCCTATTTGGGGATCGAACTAACACATAATACGGCTCAAACGGTGGAGCTAAACTACACTAAACTACTCGCGAACATCCAAGAGGATATCCGGCACTGGAAACAGCAACCGCTCTTGTGGCTAGGTCGGATAGCCGCGGTCAAAATGTCCCTGCTGCCCAAAATACTATACTTGTTCCAGACCATTCCCATCACCCCCCCAATCGGCATGCTCAAGAAGCTGCAGGACACCATACAGCAGTATGTGTGGGCGAGCAAACGCCCTAGGATGCGGCGAGACCTGCTCACACGCGTTCCCACGGAGGGAGGGTTGGGGGTCCCCGACATACAGTGGTACTTCCAAGCTACGCAGATGCGATACCTTCTGGAGTGGGCCAGGCCGATGTCAGAGAAGCGCTGGCTATTCCAAGACAGTGCCATGGCCGGGATGCCACTCTGGAAGATTCCATTTTTAGCTCGCACGGACAGACCGGCGTATATTAAGAAGTCACCCATAACCAAAACCCTCCTGCAAGTGTGGGATGCTGTAGCAGTGACAAAAGATCTCACGTCCTTCCCTTCTCCAATGACGCCACTATTCGAAAACCCGGCATTTCCTCTGGGATTGGCCCCTGGTTCTTTCCCACAGTGGAAACTGACCGAATGCAACTCTGCAGGTCACCTATTCGATACCCAAGGCTTTATGACACTAAGTGACATACAGGAGGGGTATTCAATCAACAAACCTCACAATTTTCAATATTTCCAGCTGAGGCATTGGCTCACCAGGAAAGACATCATTCTGCACGTAGGCCGTGCTCTCAAACCCTATGAGAAATGGCTTCTGGCCAAAACTTCGGGTAAAAGGGCAATCACGGAGCTATATAAGATGTTAACCCCAAACAACGACTAAAAAATCCGCGGGATAGCAGCGATGGGAGAGAGAACTGGGACATGAGCTTTCACTTAAAGAATGGCAAGACGTCTATTACCGGGCACATCACACTGCCCGTAACGTAGCCAGCCGGGAGGCGGTGGTAAAGGTGGCTTACTACTGGCACTTGATGCCGGAGCGCTTACACAAGAGCAACCCCCAGCGCGACCCCTTATGCTGGAGGGGACCATGCTACACTTGCTGTGGGACTGCCCGATGGCACTGGATTACTGGGTGGAGGTCCTTCGAGACGTGGACGAATGCTTCGAAACAGAAATCCCCCGCTTCCCAGCATATGCAATCCTGGGCCTGCCCAACAAGCTCACCTTTCCGCTCAAATCCATTCGGGGTCGTCAAATTGGACTAGCGATAGGGGCAGCGTCGCAACATATTCTATCACTTTGGGGTACCCCTAGGAAGCCCACACACACCGGGTGGCTCCACAGACTATGGTATTCACTGGGTATGGAACGGATACAAGCGTCCCTCACACAGACATCTGACATCTTCCGAGAAACATGGGCACCCTTGATATCCCTACTGTCCAAAGAATTCTGAGAGCTCATTTGCCCGAAGTATCTTAAAGTCCTTCGACTAGCCGATGAATTCCATGGGCTATCGGGTGAGGGGACGTGAAAGATCAGTGGAGGTCACACTGGTACAACACGCACACACACGGCTATACACACCGGACAGGGAGAGGAGGGAGGGGAGGGGTCAGTTCTAAGGACAGGGTAGTTGGGGTTAGGGAGGTTTAATGGGAGGCAGGGGGTGGGGGGATTTGAAAGACAGTTGATTCTCAAACGAGACTCATGCCCTCACGCGGGTCTTCATGGCACATTGCCCAGTATCCAGCTTTCTGATAAGTGCAGCGGACTTTGGGGCGGTACTGCACCGGGGCTATGTCTATCGGTTTGCTGTATTGTTTTATTTGAATGCAACTGTGAATAAAAATATATTTGATCAAAAAAAAGATCTTGCATAATAGCAGTGCCCCTTGCTGCTTGTTCTGTTTGTACAAGTCTGTTGGGAAGCCATTGTCTCCAGCCACTTTGTTGTATGGCTTGTCCAAGATAGCTACAGCTATCTACTACTACTACTCTATGTACCTGGCCAGCAGTTGCTTGCCAGCCTCCGAGGGAGTTGGTAAGTGTACACTGTCCAGAATCTCCAGTTTGCCATTTGGGTCATCTGGGGCTTCAGGCTGTACAGAGATTCTAAGAAATGAAGGAAGGAGTCTGCTATGTGCATGGGATGGGTGACCAAGTGGCCAATTGAGTTATAAACCACTGGTATGGCTCGGTGTGCCTACCACTGATGTAGATGCAAAGCTGTTAACTTACTCACCTTCTCCCCTTGCTCGTAATGTCTCAATCCTATGCATTAGAGGGCGTACTCCGCCCAGGTATTAAAGACTCAGATCCATTTGTGTTCTTTTGAGCTGTCACAGCTTCAGGATGGATGGGAGGTTTATCTATTGTTGTTTCAGAGCTGGCATCCTGTTCTAATTTTTGTTGCTTCTTATTTAATTCCTTCTTGCGAATAACATCATCCCTCATCAGGTCACCTTGTATAACCGTCCTTCCAACTGCCCATAGGATTTAATCAGATGTTACCAACCCTCAGTCCTTTCCATTTCTAAAAACATTGAAGAATCATACTTTCCTATAACTTCAGCACAAGTGGCAGAGTTGATTACTCTGATAAGGGCCTGCTACATAGAAGAAGAATTATGTTTGACAAATTACGCAAAAAGCCAGTATGGATTTAGAGTGGTACACAAATTTGGGCAGCTATGGGCACAAAAAGGTTTGATGATGTCCTCTGGTACTCCCATTGGGAGTTATTCCTACTTTCTTACTCTTTCAGAGGCAATGCAACAACCTAGAGAAAGATCAGTGGCCAAATGTGCTGCCCAAAAAGCTGGGAATTATGCAGTTATATTGGGTAATATTTATTCAGATCAAGTGGCTAAGTAATGTGCCCTTGAAAATGCAACTGTGAGTTCAAAGGAGCAAACACCAGTGTAAGCACAAGAACAAAGTGAAACCACTGCAAAGATTACTGACAATGAAAATAATGTCAATGAGCCAGGCACTTTTTAAACATCACTCACTAGAGAACCCCACCACTGCACTCACATAAAAATTCCCTCTCTTACACCACACATAGTCGCCATAAGTGCTCCCACGCAACCGTAGGTCGCAGCACGCCGCATCCCGTAGAGGGGTGCGAGGACCCCAATGATGAAGCATGACACTAAGGGGCCTGTTGGTGTGTGAGGGGTATCAAAAACAACCAGAGTGTTCCCAACCATCATAGGGACACTTCCTTCCCCCATTTTCTAATGGATTCTTTTTGTTTAAAAAAACTAGCCTAGGGAGAACGAATCCAATTGAAGAATATTCTCTCCCTCCCCCATTTTGTTAACAGTCACAAAGAAGAAAAATAGTCATATGTGGAAGTTTACAATCTGACAAACTGCTGTCAATTCATCTTTGAAGACAAAGTAGAAGAAGAACCACCTTACATTTTTGCAAATCTTGATAGTTGTGAAATTTTGAAATTAAGATCTTGAACTTTGCAAGAAAATTGTTGTTTTCCCTTTTACCAAGGTATCCAGATGAAGAAATAGAGTTGTGAATTTATGAACTAAATAAATTACCTGAGAAGGGAAAAACAGAAAAAAGTACACTGAAGTCTATTTATTTGATTTTTGTTTTCAGGTTTTTTTTTAAAGAAAATATTACCCATTGTTGTTTGGAAAAAAAGACCTTGAACCTGAGATATTCAGATTTTTTTAATTTTTAGTTTGTTTATTTTTCCTCAGTAGAAGTGACATACAACAGATGCTGTAAAATTGTTAGTATGATTTCACTAATAATTATATTCATAGTTTTAATTGGTCTATTATTACGGCTAACTTCTCCGTTGGATATGTTTCATCACAATTTGAATCAACTACAATTCATAATAAAGTTAAACATAGGGAAAGATTAGTGAGTGATTTTGATAATAACATCTATGCAAATCCATTGAAAGAATATAGAGATATGGGAGTTGGAAATTCTTTTCTCTCGGCTTTTCTACCATCTTCTGCAGGTGATGGATCAACATATTATCAACTGCTAATGGCCTACTTTGTGTTGTGTAGTGTTTTATTAGTAGATTCAATAAGCAAGAGTTTCTGTTGCCAAATATTTCAAATTGCAATGCTTTGCTGGAAATTCTACCTGCTTCTGGAGATTCTGGGTGTTTAAAGACCTATACTAAATTGCACAACCTAACCTGAACACTAAGCTAACTAAAGTGGTGTCATTTGAGATGTCACCAGTGATGTCATCAGTGAAGTCACTGACCATGTCATGAGTGATGTAATAGGTGATGTCATCAGCAGTGCATTACGGGGGCGCAAGTTATACTTAGCTCTACTAACTATACCAGCCGAATTTCTCTGGTTTTGTACGAGTGAAATGTTCAACTAACTATAACGTCCTTGAAACCAATGGTTCTTTAAATGCTAATTTGTAACTATAACGTCCCTTAACCCTATGTTTTTTTCAGTGAATTTCAAAGGTTTTTTAAATGCTATTTTCTAACTATAACGTCCCTGAAACCTATAGTTTTTTCAGTGAATTTCAAAGGTGTTTTAAATGCTAATTTCTAACTATAATATCCCTGAAACCTATGATTTTTTTCAGTGAATTTCAAAGGTTTTTTAAACACTAATTTCTAACTTTGCCTACAGATTTAGGACATGGGCAGAAAGAGGAAGAAAGGCACAGAACGAAGCAAGAGAAATGCAGAAAGAGGCAACAAAAGTCCAGAACACCAAGAAAAGTGCAGAAAGAAGCAAGAGATATGCAGAAAGAACCAACCAACAGAGGTGCAGAAAGAGGCCTTGTTGCAAAGTCATCCTGTGTCCCCAACTTTTTTGCTGACTTGTGGTAACTGACTCTGACTAACCAGGCCCAGAGCCAGTGCTAGCTGAAAGACACTTAGAATACAGCAAAAACACCTACATACATTAGGGTACACTATGGGTTGGGGTACCCCTGTAATTGGCATGACCTCCCCTGTAAGGCCCGAGTACATAATAGGGCAGGGGATTAAAACTACCTCTAACTCAGAGGTGCAGAAAGAGGCAAGTGAAGAGCAAAAAGAAGAACGTGTAATGCAGAAAGAGGCAAGAGGGGTGTACAAAGAAGCAAGAGAGGTACAGAAAGAGACAGAAGGTGTGCAGAAAGAGGGAAAGAAGAAAGAGAAGTGCAGAAAGAGGCAATATAATTGCTGAAAGAGCAACAGAGGTATAGAAAGAAGCAAGAGCAGTGCAGCAGAAAGAACAAATAGAGTTGCAAAAAGAGGCAAGAGGGGTGCAGAAAAAGGTAGGAGAGCTGCACAAAGAGACAAGAGAGGTAGAGAAAGAGGCAGGATGGGTGCAGAAAGAAGGGAGAAAAGTGCAGAAAGAAGCAACAGAAGTGCTGAAAGAGGCACAAACTGTGCAGAAAGTGCAAGAGAAGTGCAGAAAAAAGCAATAGAGATACGGAAAGAGGCAAGAAAGTTGCAGAAAGAGGCAAGAGAGGTACAGAAAGAGAAAAGATGGGTGCATAAAGCGGCAAGAGGGGTGCAGAAAGAAGCAAGAGAGGTACAGAAAGAGGGAACGGGGTGCAGAAAGAGGTAATAGGGATACAGAACTTTGCAAGAGAGGTGCAGAAACAGGCAAGCGCAGTCCAGAAAGAAGCAAAAGAAGTGCAGAAAGAAGCAGGAGAAGTGCAGAAAGGAGCAAGAGAGGTAGATAAATAGGGAAGAGGGGTGCAGAAAGAGACACGAGGGATACAGAAATTTGCAAAAGATATGCAGAAAGAAGCAAGAGCAGTGCAGAAAGAACCAACAGAGGTGCAAAAAGAGGCAAGATGAGTGGAGAAGTAGGCAGGAGAGGTGCACAAAGATGCAAGAGGGGTACAGAGATAGCAGGAGGGGTGCTGAAAGAAGGAAGAAAAGTGCAGAAAGAAGCAACAGAAGTGCTGAAAGAGGCTCAATGGGTGCAGAAAGAGGCAAGAGAAGTGCAGAAAGATGCAACAGAGGTACAGAAAGAGGCAAGAGAGGTGCAGAAACATGAAGGAAAGGTGCAGAAAGAGGGGGCAGGGGTACAGAAAGAGGCAAGAGAGGTACAGGAAGAGGGTTGCAGAAAGAGGCAAGAGGGGTGCAGAAAGAAGCAACTGAGGTGCAGAAAGATGCAAGAGAGGTGCAGAAACAAGCAAGAGAAGTATAGAAAGAAGCAACAGAATTGCTGAAAGACGCAACAGAGGTGTAGAAAGAAGCAAGAGAAGTGCAGGAAGAGGCAAGTGGGATGCCGAAAGAGGCAATAGAGGTGCGGAAAACGGCAAGAGAGAACTGCAGAAAGATGCAAGAGAGTTGCAAAGAAGGAAAGAAGGGTGCATAAAGAAGCAAGAGAGGTACAGAAAGAGGCAAAAGAAGTACAGAAAGGAGCAACAGATGTACAGAAAGAGGCAAGAGGGGTTTAGAAACAGGCAGGAAAGGTGCAGAAAGAGGGAGCAAGGGTGCAGAAAGAGGCAAAAGAGGTGCAGAAAGAAGGGTGCAGAAAGTGGCAAGAGGCTTGCAGAAAGAAGCAAGTGAGATGCAGAAAGAGGCAACAGAGGTGAAGAAAGACGCAAGAGAGGTGCAGAAACAAGCAAAAGAAGTGCAGAAAGAAGCAACAGAATTGATGAAAGAAGCAACAGGGGTGTAGAAAGAAGCAAGAGAAGTGTAGAAAGAGGCAAGTGAGATGCCGAAAGAGGCAATAGAGGTGATGAAAATGGCAAGAAAACTGCAGAAAGAGGCAAGAGAGTTGCAAAAAAGGGAAGAAGGGTGCATAAAGAAGCAGGAAAGGTGCAGAAAGGGGCAAAAGAAGTACAGAAAGAAGCAACAGATGTACAGAAAGAGGCAAGGGAGGTACAGAAAGAGGGAGGTGGGGTGCAAAAAGCAGCAAGATGGGTGCAGAAAGAAGCAAGAGAGGTACAGAAAGAAGCAATAGAAGGGCAGAAAGAAGCAACAGGGGTGCAGAAAGAGGCTAGAGGGGTGCCGAAAAGAGGCCATACAACTGCAGAAAGAAGCAATAGAGCTACAGAAGGAGGCAAAAGAACTGCAGAAAGAGGCAAGAGAGTTGCTGAAACAGGCAAAAGAGGTACATAAAGAGACAACAGGGGTGCAGAAAGAAGCAAGACAGGTACAGAAAGAAGCATGGAAAGTGCAGAATGAAGCAACAGGGGTGCAGAAAGAGGCAAGTATGTAATGGGGTTGTGGGTTACGGTTTTATTTTTTATTCTTTAGTTAGCATTTGTAATGCGCGGTGAACTCTCGGCTCACGGCAGAACAGAAAAACAGGCCCATTGGACGGCCTAGGCTCCTAAAACATCCAGGTCTTTAGGCTCTTTTTGAAGTGTGCCAGGGATGTACAGCTACGTTGTGATTCCGGTAACCTGTTCCAATGGGTGGGGGGCTAGGTGAGAAAAAGCCCGCCCACCCATTCTCACTTTCTTGATTTTGCAGGGGGCTAAAAGATTTTGGTTGCTGGATCTTAGCTGACGCCCCGGCACATAAGCTCTTACCTTCTTGTTTAGGTATGCCGGACCCAGGCTTTGCCTTGCCTTAAACACCAAGATCAAAAGTTTGAAGACTGCTCTCTTCTTCACAGACAGCCAATGTAGGGACTGCAGCAGAGGGCGGGATGGGGAACGTCTAGGTTTATTCAAAACCATTCTGGCTGCAATATTCTGCAATACCTTTAGCCTAGAGAACAGTTCTTCTCCGGCCCCAACTAGTAGGGTGTTTCCGTAGTCTAGCCTACTCACAATCAACGCCTGAATGAGAGTCTTTCTTGCCTCCACAGGGATAGAAGGAAAAACTGTCCTTAGCATTTTCAGGATCCCAAAACATGAGCTAGACAATGAATTTACCTGCTCTTCAGAAGATAGATTGCTGTCCAGAAGGACTCCCAGATTCCTCGCCTCCTTAGTGGGGAAGGGAGCATCCTCCAATTCCGAAGGCCACCACTCCGGCTTCCATAGTTCCTACGCCTTTCCAAAGAGGAGGATCTCCATCTTATTTGAATTCAGCTATAGGAAATTGTCCCTCATCCAGGCCGCGATATTCAACATACAGGTCTTAAATTTCGTTCTGGTGACCTCAGGATCCGAATCGAATGGGATAATCACTTGTTTGTTGTTTGCATATGAGATCGTCTCAAATCCAGGCACCCTTATAATTGAAGAAAACGGAGCCACATATATGTTGAACAACGTTGGGCTTAGGATGGAGCCCTGCAGCATGCCCTTGTCCACTAGGTTGGTTGCTGACAGAAATGGCTCTAGTTTGACCCGCTGAGATCTCTTTAGCAGAAAGCTTTCCAACCATGCCAGAGTTTGCCCCTCAACACCGATCTCCTGTAATCTGCAGAGCAGGATGGAATGGGAGATGGTGTCGAAAAAAGCAGCCTGTAGATCTAATAGTACCAACATAGTAGGCGTCCCTTTATCCAGGGACATTCTAATTATGTCAGTCACTTCTATCAGGGCAGCCTCCATACTATGTCCTGCTCGGAAGCCCGATTGAGCGGGATCTAATAATTGGTTCTGCTCCAGATAGCTTGTTAATTGTTGGTTGATCAACGTTTCCATCACCTTTGCCCCACAAGGCAAAAGGTATATTGGCCTATAGTTCTTCATTTCTACGGGGTCAAAGGATTTTTTTTAGGATCGGTCTCAACAGAGCATTCTTCCACTTGTCTGGGAAGGTGGCTGTATCTAGGGAGATGTTACAAATGACCCTCAGTGAAGGAGCTAAGGTAGTGGCCAAAGCTGCTATGAAAAAGGAGGGGCACAGTCTTATTCTGCTCCTGAATATTTGCTTCCAGGGCCACTCTTAATTGCTCTGTTGTGATAGTGGAAAAGGAGTCCAACTTGGGTAGAGAGAAGACCCTCGCCCTTGGATTGGGTAGCTTTATAATCTTTCCTCCCCCCAGAGAATTATAGATAATGTCTATCTTTTCTCTGAAATGGGTGCCCACCTTATCACACAGATCTTGCGTATTTGGGACCTTTGAACTGCTTACAGAGGGATTTGTAAATTCTTTTAATATTGCAAACAGTTCCTTAGAGGAATTATTTGCTTCCCTAATCCTCCTGCTCAAACGTTCTCTTCTGGCAATTTTACAATGGCCCAAATAGGCTCTATGCGCATCGTTATAAGCTTGCTTGTCCTCCGCACCTTTAGTTCTTCTCCATTTTCTTTCCCGCCCCCTATACTGAGCTTTCTCCTCCTTCAACTCCACCGAGTACCACGGGGCAGGTGCTCGCTTCTCCTTTAATTTCACAGTTTTTAGCGGCGCAATCCTATCCAAGGCCTTTACCACCGCCCCTTCCCACCTCTCCAATGGTATATTGCTGTCCCTGCCATCTGACGGTGGGGCTATGAAGGCTCCCCTAAATGCCTCAGGTGTGACTTTCCTATAGGCCCTCCCATGCCCTTCCTATCCCAGTTCTTTATTACCCTTTCTGGTTGCGTAAAGGAGAACCTTAAGACCCGATGGTCGGACCATATTAACTCCTGGCGTGTTTCTACTGACACGCCGGGGACATTAGTAAAAATAGAGGGTGTGCACTGACCGGTGCATCGGATCCTGTACTCTGGATAGAAGCCCCAATGATTCCATAGCTGAGAGGAGGGCCCTTGCTTCTATATTTGAGGGATCTTCCAGATGATGATTGAAGTCCCCCACTAATGTAAAACACTCTGACTGCAAAATGTAAGGTGGCATATTATTTAAGAGAATACTTACTAAGTGTAACAAACTCAATGGCAGTTCAATTCTTAGAGGGAGGTTTGGCAAAAGAAGGAAAACACTAGTGTACCAGTTTGTAACGGTTTTTTATATTTCAAACAAGACAGATAATGATGTAATTAGGTCTGCGACATACACATACTATACAAAAAGTGCAATGGGTCCCAAGTGATACTGTGAGTGAAACAAAAACAACGTGTAAAAATGAGTGAACTATACAGGTTTCAACTATAGATATTTACAAGGAAAATGCCCAAAGGCAATAATTTAATCAGTTGTTGATCAGTGGCTATCTACATTCATAGACACTGTGTTAGTGTGGTTCATTTCCTAGTGCGTCGACGGCGTTTCGACCCTTAGGGTGGGGGTCTCGTCAGGACTGGGCAGTGTGGGACATCTAAAAGGAAATAATATATGAAGTCGTAACTATATGTGCGGTCGCCATGAATAATATGTATTCAAGGGTTTAATGATGTAGAAAATACCTTGTATTGTGATGACACACAACCCAAGCGTGAAAAAGTGAAATAAATGTACTTACAGTGAACCCGGCCGGGCACTGTCGAGAGGAGGGCAAGAAAGCAGAGTGCAGGGTTAGGCAAACGTCCAAATCATGTAGGAGCATCAGAACAAAGTGGGACTGAGCCCCCAGCACGACTTACCACTGTGGATAGTGGGGGCAGTCGTCCTATCTTAAAAATGGCGGTCGGTGCCGTCAGTGCAACGATTGTTCAGGGCGATGCCTAGGATGAAATTCGCTGTTTAGTGAAATCATCTCTTTGGCGAGAAAAACAACGGTGTCTCTGTTTTAATTAGGGAGAACGTACCTGCTTGCAACTTCAATTAGCTCAATCGCTGTTCTCCCGCCTCTGTACGATCGCAGAGTTTGATTTCCGCGGTGCGACGTCACCGCGTATATGACGAGAGACGTGGAATGCGTGCACAGTCATTGGGAGGAGAGCAGAGTGCTCAATCCTCGTACGACAGCACTCTGGTGTAATGTTTGCATGTCGAGTCTGTTAAAGTGATACACTATATGAGTTGGCGTGTCAGTGTTCAGCAAGTCAATTTGTGTAATCACTGTACAGATAGAGCGGCCAGTCTTTTTAAAAGGATTACATCTATGGTCAATTAAAATATTGTAGTTACAATAGTGCTTGGCATACTTTAGATGTACCCATGTGAATTCCATAATTCCATATATTATATTGTATACAGAGGGATTGATTTTGCAGGCACATACATAACAATTTGAAAACATATACTTCATACAATTGCAGAATGGGGGAAACATGCTTAACAACGAAGATTGTACAACGACTTACCTGAACAACGAAGCCGGAACCACGACTTACAAAAACCACGAATTTCATTAAGCACGACTTCCCTAAACCACGAGTCTCTCCACTACACTCTGCATCTGTAAAAAATCACTCCAAAGAATTAAGGGATAAAAGGGGGGGTGGGGGGTCTCCCCCCACAAAAAAAAGATAAATAAAAAAAAAAAGATAACGGTATGCGTGGTAAAAGAATAATAGGATAATACATTTAGATCCGTTTTTTTAAAAAGAAAGGTTCACGCAAGAAGTATTATAATTACAATAGTGCCATCTAATGGGCAAAAACGAGATATAACATTTCGTGGTTAAGGAAGTCGTGCTAAAAAAAGGTAGTGGTTAAGATAAATCGTGTTTAGGCAATCGTGGTTAAGGAAGTCGTGGTTCCGGTAGTAGTTGTTTAAACATACAACCGCAGAATGGTTCATGCAAGCCTCATCATTACAGCATACTAATCATGAAGTTAAGAATATGCAGAAAATTACAATTCACAGATGTAAGTGGCAATTATACTTTTCATGTCAGTGTTACTACAAAGCCCCTCCATTCATCAGCCGTGTTTAACCCCTCATTTATTGAATTGATCTTATCGATCCAATGACACTCATGGCGTTGTAGTATTTGTACAATGTTGCCTCCCCTTTCAGGTACTGTTGCAATATCTATGACTTGCCACTTCAATTCATCTGCAGAATGATTCATTTCTTTGAAGTGAGCAACAAGAGGTGCTGTCAGGACTGATTTTCTTATGCGACTGCGATGTTGCCCTATTCTGGCTTTCACAGGTTGTTGGGTCTGCCCGATATAGGGTAAGTCGCAGGGACACCAAATGCAATACACGACATTTCGTGTGTTGCAATTTGAAAAGAATTCCAGTGTCTGCTCACAGTTACCATGCTTAAAGGTGTTTGTTTTTACTGTAAGTGGACAAATCACACAATTGCCACAGGGGTGGTGGCCAACGATAGGAGGAAAGTTCCAAGATGATTCAAGCGTCCCGCCCTTCTTTGTAGTTATTTCCGTAGATGACCTAACTAAATGATCTTTCAAGTTTTTAGCTCTTTTATACGCGAATAGGGGTACATCAGTTTGAGGGTCAATGCTTTTAATGATGTTCCAATTTTTAGTGATAGTCTTACGAATCTTATTGGTATGGACCCCAAAGGTGGTGACACATACAATTTTCTCTACTTCTTTCTTAGGTCTGGTGACCAGTAGTTCTTCTCGTGGGCAGTACCAAGCACGTTTAAGCGATTTTCTCACTATCTTATTCGGATAGCCTCTCTTTAGTAATTTATTTTTTAGAATTTCTGACTCTTTCATGTAATCTTCTCCTCGAGCACAATTTCGACGGATTCTCAAGAATTGCCCGAAGGGCAGTCCATCCCTCAATGCTCTCGGATGTTGGCTTTTGTATGATAACAATGTATTTGTCTCAGTAGGTTTTCTATGGAGGGATGTAAAGAGTTTGTCATCTGTGCTCTGGATATTCAAATCCAAAAACAGGATACTGTCTTTCTCTAAAGTAGATGTAAAGGTAAGGTGGGTTTGGACAGTGTTCAGGTACATAACAAATTTCGCAAAATCCTCCTCATTACCTCTCCAAACCAGAAAAATATCATCTATATATCTATACCAGCACTTAATGCTGGCTTAGTATAGATTCTGGTCACTCAGGACATAGCAACCTTCCACGTGATTCATATAGATGTTCGCTAGATTTGGGGCAAAAATTGCCCCCATACTAGTTCCACAACATTGTTCATAGTATTGACTATTGGACACGAAATAATTTCTTTGAAGTGCTATTTCTAACAATGAAATTATGAATGAAGTAGGCACATTAAAGGGTCTTGGCCTGGTGTCAAGAAGATGTTCTATGCAATCAATGCTGTCCCTTTGAGGGATATTCGTGTATAGGAATGATATATCAAGAGTGGCAAGCCAATCTGTGTCCTTGTCATATGATAGCCCTTCTACTAAATTAATCATGGGCATGGTATCGCGAACATGGTATCGCGACGCTTGAATCATCTTGGAACCTTCCTCCTATCGTTGGCCACCACCCCTGTGGCAATGGTGTGATTTGTCCACTTACAGTAAAAAGAAACACCTTTAAGCATGGTAGCTGTGAGCAGACACTGGAATTCTTTTCAAATTGCAACACACGAAATGTTGTGAATTGCATTTGGTATCCCTGCGACTTACCCTATATCGGGCAGACCCAACAACCTGTGAAAGCCAGAATAGGGCAACATCGCAGTCGCATAAGAAAATCAGTCCTGACAGCACCTCTTGTTGCTCACTTCAAATAAATTAATCATTCTGCAGATGAATTGAAGTGGCAAGTCATAGATATTGCAACAGTACCTGAAAGGGGAAGCAACATTGTACAAATACTACAACGCTGCGAGTGTCATTGGATCGATAAGATCAATTCAATAAATGAGGGGTTAAACACGGCTGATGAATGGAGGGGCTTTGTAGCCACACTGACATGAAAAGTATAACTTGCCACTTACATCTGTGAATTTTAATTTTCTGCATATTCTTAACTTCATGATTAGTATGCTGTAATGATGAGGCTTGCATGAACCATTCTGCAATTGTATGAAGTATATGTTTTCAAATTGTTATGTATGTGCCTGCAAAATCAATCCCTCTGTATACAATATAATATATGGAATTATGGAATTCACATGGGTACATCTAAAGTATGCCAAGCACTATTGTAACTACAATATTTTAATTGACCATACATGTAATCCTTTTAAAAAGACTGGCCGCTCTACCTGTACAGTGATTACACAAATTGACTTGCCGAACACTGACACGCCAACTCATATAGTGTATCACTTTAACAGACTCGACATACAAACATTACACCAGAGTGCTGTCGTACGAGGATTGAGCACTCTGGTCTCCTCCCAATGACTGCGCACGCATTCCACGTCTCTCGTCATATACGCGGTGACGTCGCACCGCGGAAATCAAACTCTGCGATCGTACAGAGACAGGAGAACAGCGATTGAGCTAATTGAAGTTGCAAGCAGGTACCTTCTCCCTAATTAAAACAGAGACACCGTTGTTTCTCTCGCCAAAGAGATTATTTCACTAAACAGCGAATTTCATCCTAGGCATCACCCTGAACAATCGTTGCACTGACGGCACCGACCGCCATTTTTAAGATAGGACGACTGCCCCCACTATCCACAGTGGTAAGTCGTGCTGGGGGCTCAGTCCCACTTTGTTCTGATGCTCCTACATGATTTGGACGTTTGCCTAACTCTGCACTCTGCTTTCTTGCCCTCCTCTCGACAGTGCCCGCCGGGTTCATTGTAAGTAAATTTATTTTACTGTTTCACGCTTGGGTTGCGTGTCATCACAATACAAGGTATTTTCTACATCATTAAACCCTTGAATACATATTATTCATGGCGACCGCACATATAGTTACGACTTCATATATTATTTCCTTTTAGATGTCCCACACTGCCCAGTCCTGACGAGACCCCCACCCTAAGGGTCGAAACGCCGTCGACGCACTAGGAAATGAACCACACTAACACAGTGTCTATGAATGTAGATAGCCCCTGATCAACAACTGATTAAATTATTGCCTTCGGTTATTTTCCTTGTGAATATCTATAGTTGAAACCTGTATAGTTCACTAATTTTTACACGTTGTTTTTGTTTCACTCACAGTATCACTTGGGACACATTGCACTTTTTGTATAGTATGTGTATGTCGCAGACCTAATTACATCATTATCTGTCTTGTTTGAAATATAAAAAACCGTTACAAACTGGTACACTAGTGTTTTCCTTCTTTTGCCAAACCTCCCTCTAAGAATTGAACTGCCATTGAGCTTGTTACACTTATTAAGTATTCTCTTAAATATTATGCCACAGGAACCATTGTTTTCTGGATAAACGCATTACCCTGGTTCCGTCGTGAGTAGGGTTTCCCTTGTTCTCTTTTTTGCAAAATGTAAGAGGTGGGTGTTTCCAGGAGGGAGGCGCCGAAAAATTGTTTGCGTTTCCCCGGGGGATGGTATACTACCGCACCCATCCATCTGGTGTCTTTAAGAGAGTCTAGCTGAAACACTAGTAACTCCAGGAAAGATGTAAACACTGAGTCTATCACCTGGATATGATGGTGCGTCCTTGTAGCTACTCCTACCCTCCCTCCCCGTTTACCCACTCTATCCAGTCTAGTCACCTTATATTCTTCAGGGAATGCCACTGCTAACACTGGGGAGGAGTGGCCTTGAAACCAGGTCTCAATCAGAAGACATAAGTCGGGCGGTTAACTTATAGTTTTGTTTTTTAGGCATTTTTCACAATGATTGGGTCAGCTAAGCTGTTTATTTTATGTGTTGCAGAAACCCCTGTCGAAGAGCCTTAGGAGGCTCGAAATGCATTGGGTACTTGAACGTTGTGCCTACTTCATATTGCAGTTAATCTGCATGTACCGTTGTAAAAAGTCTGGAGTGACATGCAGCTGGTATAAGAAGTGTTCAAATAAAGACTGCAGATTCAATCAGACTGTCTCTGGTGTGATGAAAAGAAATAAAAGTATATCTGAGCAACAAGGAATGGAATATACAATGGTCATATTGGTTCACAGTGGAGTACATGGATTAAATGGACATAATTGGGGGGAGCAGTTCCCACTTTTTTCAGTGCGACAGTGTGGAGCGCGAGAGGAGTGCCCCTTTCTTTGAATTCTTTTGAATTATATGCGGCTTGAGGCGATCCTCTGACACTGATCGCACGCACTCATCAATGAGTTTTTCATGTATGTGTCTTATTAAGGAGAGAAGTGCATTCTCATCTATGATTGTTCTACTTTTAGAAAGTTGCCATTTTCCTGCCCTAGCCGCCTTGTGCCTTCTGCCAGTATACTGAGTCACATGATTGTGAATGGTCTGCTGTTGGGGTTAATGTATTCCTGCCAGACAGTAATACAAAGGGGATTGGGTGTAGGCAGGATGGGCCATTCTGCCTGGATGGTTGCTGGTGGAGCTGTTCCCTGCCTCACATAAATTTCAAAGGGGCTTGCCTCCAGCACACACAAAGGAACGTGTGACTAGTTTTTTTTTCACCCCAGAAACAGATGTGAGGGTAGGACAGGGATCCCCCTACTTCATAGATTCTAATCAGATTTAAATATTGGACCTCGAGAGCCACTCTTCAGTACACTCCAGGACTTGAGGACATTACAAGAGAAAGGATTGCCTTGTTCCCCAGAAGACTGCCCTGCTGCTTGAGGCCTGTCTTATTCCCCAAGGACTGCACTGCTGCTTGAGGCATGCTTGTTCACCAGAGGACTGTCCTACTGCTTGAGGTCTGCCTTGTCCCATAGAGGACTATCCAGCTGATTGAGGCCTGCACTGATCTCTGAGAAGTAATATTGGACCTGCTCCCTTCATACTAGGCTACCTGAGTAACTCCACGGGTCAGCTGACTGACCTCCTGTTCTGAGCTACAGGGATACCCCAAGTTCCTGATGCCTCCCTGCAACTGCCCAGCTGACCTGCTTAACTGGAAAAGCCTGAGCCATGCTGGCCTCTGCTAGAGTGAGTCCCTGATCCCCAGCAGGTGCTTCCCTGGGTCCGGGACCCTTGGCTGGCATCAAAGTGCACTAAGTAAAGAAAGGTGAAATCCTGATGTTTTGTGCTGTTCGCGAACAAGCCTGTTCGCACCAAGACTCTGCCACCCACACCAATGCGAAGCTCCAGTGAACTTGACTCTTTGCGCTACAGCGACCGCCCACAAGAACCAGTAACACAAGATCAGCACTACGCGCTACAGCAACAACAGCCCATGGTGACTGCCAACATGACATTCCATCAACAACTGTCTGCAGTGCCCAACTGGATCTTCGTGCTTTAGAGACGACTATCCACAATAAGATTTTTTCAGAGCTCTACTTGGATGACCATCAGCAACACTTGCCCTGTTCCTCCTCCGTGAACAGATCTCTTTGTGTCGGACTTTGAGAAGGTAACATTTTCAGCAGGACTAACCTTGTCCCTGTGTCTGGCTGCGATCCATTGAGGTCAGCCTGAACTTGGGAATTTTCCCTGGTCTAGCACGACTAGATTACTATGAGGGACACTTTGGGCTTTTAGGCTCTATATCAGCCTAAAACGTTGAAATTTAATAGCTCCGGTTCCACTGACTTTATTTTTGTCATTCTGGTATAAATGTATTGATTGTTTTTTCTCTCTCTTTGTTTCTAAGTCGGTTTGGGATTTTTCTTGTGCTGTATTTTCTCTTTATTACTGTTTGGGTCCTGCATAAATACTTTACACACTGCCTCTACGTAAACTTGACTACTTTTGTGCTGGAATACTAGAGAGTTAAGAACAGCTCAATTAAGTGACTTTTGTGTCTCACTCTCACAAGAATTGTGGTTGTTGCTTGAGTAGGGTTTCCATCCCCCTCAATCAATAACCCACTTTCTGTTATATGATGCACTAACCTACTTTTTGGGTTTCTACCCCAATATCACTTCCTGCAGTAAGCCCAGACTGCTTAACCGCACTTCACTGAGAGACTGAAGTACTAAAAGGGAGAACTGGTCATTCAGTATGAGTGCAAATGTATTGTGGCCTCAGGACACCACCAGAAACAAAGGACATGTTACAAATAATACTGAGTATCCTCTGGCTGCCCAGGGATCCTCAGAAAAGGCCTTAAAGAGGCCAAACTTCCACCTATCTAAAGAAGAAGCTCAAACCTATACTTTTACCATGATTTAAGTATACAATCACGGCTTAATTATTTTAGTTCTATGTGCACACAGTGTGATCAGGTGTAATAGTGTCATCAATCTTCGTCACTAGGATCAAGTATAGCAAGCATAAACCAGACCATTGGTGTAGCAGCAGGAGCCACACGCAGTGCTTTGACAGGCAATTTACTGTCGCAGGGAAGTGGTACAGGTTTTACATGGGCCACGGTGACAAGGTGCAATATTAGATGTCTTTTGACTCTTGCAGTCAAGGAAGAATTGCTCAGTTCTCAACATTAGTTTACACCAAGAGGGATTAAAGGCGATGCAGGAAAAAATTGCAGGACAGTGGTTGAGGAAGATTTGATCATAGTCTTTAAGGAAATAATGGAAAAGGTTGCAAAATTGTTGGGGTATCATGCGGGAGGTGATGGTGCAGTTAAGGGGTCACTGGCCTTCTGCTTCTTCATCAATGATCTGCGCCAACACCTTTTTGACTCTTCCCTTCTCTCAACTGCTGGGTGCCGTGGCTGAGCTGATCTCTCTCAGCTGGAGATGTACTGGATTCTGGGAGAGAGCTATGTTCTCTGGTCAGCAATCTTGGGCCAATCTTGCCAGTAGTCTCTGGTTGCGGCACACTTTGTGACTCAAATGTCATGACGGCAGCTCTGGAAGCTGATGTGCCCTTAATCTGGATTGATATCAAGGTAGGTTGTCAGCACACCGCACAGTCATCCTTCTTCCCCTTTGAGGAAACAGTAGTGGCAGTTATTTTCCTGAGTACAGGGGCATGTGCTTTATTCCTTCAAGGGAAACAGCTACATTTCCTGCATCAGGTTCTGTCCTTTGTCTCCGGAGGCGCCCAGAGTTCTTTCAAGTGAAAAGCTGAGCTTTTATTTGTCTCATAGAGCAGGGTTACATCCAGAAACATTGGCAGTTGGGGCAAAACCAAATTGTGACTGAAATTCAAACCTGTCCCTAAACGTCTGGAATGAACCAGTTTTTACAAATAGTAGCTTTCCAGTTCAGACAGGTTCATGACAACCAGCATCCAAAATGTGCACTCTCATGCTTGTTTTCTCCGGGACAGTAAGTGGCCCATATCATCCACTGTCACTTGTATTGCCACCAAATATTCTCTTACCAGAGGTTGATGCTGGACTCTTGTTTCTTGGGAAGAGCGGGACACAGGATGCTGGTGATGGGCCAACAGCCTATCTCCTTTATGTTGGTCCGCTGAAGTGGCCGTATCCCTGGCCAGATTCTTTTGTTTCGATGTCTTGTTTCTTAATCCGCAAGCTGGTGCCACAATAGAACGTCTGGGGTCTCATAGTAATGGTGGTATAGCTACTGTTGGTAAACAGTCGGAAAGAACATATTTCATCCAATATAGTACTATCTCTCAGAGTTTTTCGGTCAGGACCTGTTTTTAAAGTTACAAAAGGGCTCTTAAAGCTCTCATACAGTGAGAAAACCTGACACCATCTTTGTCTATCAACATTCTCAGGCTACCTAGCAAAGTCACTAGGATATACTCTGTTCTCATTTCGAGGTAGATAAGAGTCAATCTGTACACATTAGTTTAAGAAATTCCAAAGAGTTGCTGCTGCTGTGGGGGACCTGTAGATTGGTTAGCCCCCCCCCCACACTCAATCACCCTCACTACCTCCTCACTACAGCCCGTAGCACCAGGGTTAAGTTGTCTGCCTCCTTTTCATTGCGAGAGCCACCCTGATTACACCCGCAGCAGTGAGTTTCTTAGTGGAAGACGACCCAGCTCAGGGATAGGGTGATCAACCGTCCATAAATTTCACGGACAGTCCGTAATTTCGGCCGTCTGTCCGTTGTCCGTGAAGGATCCTTTAACGGACGCCATTTGTCCGTAATTTTAACCGGGCACAGCTTCCACCCACCTTCCTTCTTAACTCTGAGGCTGTTCCAAAGCTCAGATACCCAGCAGCATTGGAGAGGCACAGCGGGATGGCAACCCTCACATCTCCAGCCCTTGATGAGCTGTTAAGAGGTGCTCGAAGGTGACTGAGAGGGAGGGACTGCGGCTTCAGGAGCAGGGGCATCTATTCAGATGCAAACAGCCCTGAATGCGTCTCTGCAATTTAGAGGGGCCGCCGCCTCAAACATTCCCTTTCTGCCAGGGCCCCAAACATCCTAGAACCGGCCCTGATTACACCGAGGCAGCACTGGTTCTCTTCATAGAGCGGTTCTTCAAACATGCAGCCTATAATGTAATAAAGTAAAGAAATGGCACAATCGCACCCACACTGATTAACAAAGTATGGAGGACAATCAATTAAATCAGTTCTCTTGGAGTATCTCCTTTAAGTGCTGTACATCACAGTGGGGGATGGCAAAATTAACATTTTGGAAAGAGAGTCTGTCTTCTCATTGTCTTGTCCAGGAGGGGGTGAGGAGCCCTACCCCACCCTGGAAGAGACAGGATGATACTAGAATACTGCATACCCACCCCTGTGCCCACCCTGGTGGATACTGTTCCCCCTCCTGTGATCACTCCTGCCCCTCCCCAGTGATGGCTCCTGTCCCCCCATGTGATGGCTCCTGTCCCCTCCCCCACCACACACCCCCGCCTGTGATGGCTCCTGTCCCCCTCCTGTGGTGGATCCTGTCTTTGCCCTGGGTGGCTTCTGTCCCAGTCCTGGAATGGCCCCTGCAGCGAGGGTGAAGTTCTTGATGGGCCTCTTCTCAGAAAGGCTTAGCTCAAAATTAATATGAAAAGGTGGGCCAGTGAGTAAGTGAAGGGATGGGTGGATAGCTGGATGAATTAGTGAAAGGGTGAGTGGATGAATGAAAGATTGAATAGATGGATAATGAGAAGGATGGCTGGATTGATGAGTGAGTGGAAGGATGGATGAGAGAAAAGGTAAATAGCTGAATGTATGGGTGGAAGGGTAGCTGGATGGGTAAAAGGTTGGATGGATCAGTAAATTGATGACTGGATGACTGAAAGCATGGATGTAAGGACGGATGAGTGCGTGAAAGGGAGGGTAGATGGACAAAAGGATGAATAGATGAGTGAAGGAGTGAAAGGATAAATGGATGAGAGAAAGGATGGATGTGTGATAGGGTCAATGGATGGATTCATGAGTGGATGAGTAGATGGGTGGGTGGGAGGGTGGGTGGATGGATGGAAGGAAGGATTTCTAAGTGAAAGGGTCGATGGAGAGAGAAAGGGAGGATGGATGGATGACTGAAAGGGTGGATGGTTGGAAGGATGAGTGACTGGGTGGATGGATAGTAAGTGAAAGGATGGCTGGATGGGTGAAAGGGTAAATGGCTGGATGGATGAGTGAATGAATGGATGGATGGGTAGAAGAGAGGATGGATGAGTGTACAGATGGATAGGGTGAAAGGGTGGATGGATGGATGATGGATGAGTGAAAGGATGAATGAAGGGATGGATGAGTGAAATGATAGATGGAAGGATACATGATGAATAGGTTTGCAAATGGTTGAATATGTTTGGATATGGCTGGACTTATATACTATTACACGACCTCTGATGTGTCTGTAAAACTTATCCAATTGTCCTGAAGCTTTGTCCCGAATTTTGACCTACTGTCCTGAATTTGTGTCCTGAATTTTGACCCTTTGTCCTGAATTTTTACAGTCACCATCCTGAATTTGCACCAATGCCAGTTGGTCACCCTACTCAGGGGGTCACTTTGGGGCAAGCCACAGACTGTCTGGCCCTCACTACTCCAGTCTCTCTCCCACAGCACCAAACCAATGACTAACTTTCCCCCCTACACCAGCAATGGAGCCTTCATGCCCTACAGCACCAAGCTACCCACCTTCCTATAGCTGGCGCCCAGTACGAACTCAAGAACAGCCCCAGACTCCAGCACACCTCCTTTGCCCACCACCACCCAGCCTTCTACCCCTACTGCTATCACCAGCTCGGGGATCCCTCCAGGCTGTAGATCACTGCCCGTGAGTACAACAGCACCTTGAAGGCTTGGCTAAATGAGCACCGCAAAACCCCCAGCAATGGCAAGAAGTTCATGCTCTGTAAATATGTAATACAGATTTGTCCAACCCTAATCGCTTCAATTTTTCTTAAAAAGCTAATCTTGAGTAAATTTGCAACTTGTATATAAGTAACTCTAACCATTAATATCTGGAATATATGTAACTCTAACCATTAATATCTGGATTAGACTTAAACGAAAGCATTTTGAAACGAAACGACTTATGTACTTACTTCGGATGCGAGTTTAGAGTTTATCTGTTTCGTATCTTTTATGTAATTCGTGTTCTCTGGAGTCCTTATGTAATGTAACTGGTTCTATTGTAAAGCGCTCTGACACCTTCGGGCAACGTCAGCGCTATATAAAAACGCATAAATAAATACATCCACACTGAAGTGCACAGAGCAAGACTTAAAACAATGTACTCCAAACACCAATACATGGCTCGTGTGTTTCTCGAGAAAGGGTAGCGCCTCTGCCCATGCGCCGGTGTGTTACGTGTCCCACACCCCAGAAGCCCCGAGAGCAGGCCGCGAGAACACCTGTCCCTTTCGATCTGGGCGGATTGGGTTACAGGCGTGGATTAGGCCCGGATCTGTCTCTGAGGCAACCAGGGTCGAGAACCAAACCTCCGATGAAATCACAGGCGCGGAACCGGGGCCGCTGCCAAAGCCGGTGAAAACCGACACCCGTTGCCATGGCGAGGCCAGGCATGGCGATGAAAATCTGGGAGCTGCGGATGCACCGGCTGAGAACTGGAGACACCTTTACATAAGTGTCCTCTTCATAAGCGCAAGATGAAACTCAAGACAAGGTCAAGGGAAACGTCCCCGAGAGAAACGGGTCGATTCTCCAGAAAAAGAGGCAACCTCAGGCAGTGCTGCCATCAAGAGACCAGAAAGAACTGGACCTGGGAGGAGAGAGCGCCTATCGTACGGAGACATTTAAAGACAGACTCGAGAGGCCTGTCATAGGGGGACTCAAAAGACCCTTCACCAACAACTGTGCCAGATAGAAAGAGATGACCAAACGGGCCTAGTCTCCAAACAACCAGAGACATCCTGCACCAAGGGATCAGAAAGAAGCGTAACGCAAGAAAGAGACTGTCTGTGTTGGCATGGAGCAGAAAAAGATTCCAAATAAGAACTAGAGAGATGTAGTAGCACGTGCAGACTAAGGAGAAAAAGAGACAGCAAGAGAGGCTCAAAATGCCATAGGAAGGAAAATAAATGGACACGCAAGGGTAATCTCCCATGGGACTATCGCGAGACCATAGAGAGAAATACACAGCAAAAAAGCATTGCTACCATAGGAATGGGAATCGGAGCGGAAGAAGAGAGTGACATTATAAAGAGAGGCAAATAGGCTTATAAATTACACCCAGGAAACAGATATGTACCCAAGAGGTAGACCAGATAGATCGCTCTTGATATACTTGATTTTGGCGTATGATGCATGCCACAGTGTGTTTATTTATTTATTTATTTATTTTTACCATTTGTTGAGCGCGCTGTTACCGGGCGGTGTCCTGGCGCTGAAACGATACATTATCTCCAAGAGGCAAAGAAAGTTACTGGAGGTTAAAAAGCCATGTTTTGATATTTTTCCTGAAGGTCAGGAGATCATTGCTTTGTTTTAGGGCGAGAGGCAATTCATTCCAATGTGTTACTCATGCTCACCCACAAGCCTCCTTTCCTCATTCCTCTTGCTGCTGGGTATTAGACTTCGACTTCAGCTCCGAAGCTCTTACACCGAATACCAGCGCTCTCACACTGAGTGCCCATGGAAAGGCGTGGGCTCTAAGCCCACATACTTTGTAAATAAGAGACACCCGCACACTTAGGTACTTAGAATTGGCCCTATTATTGGCAGGGTCACCTTACCGGTGACGTCTGTGATGGATGGGTGTATGGGTCAGCCTCGTGGAAGGGGCTGGTAAAACCAGGGCTTTAAGTGGGATGAAAAAACTGGTGGGTCTCTCAAGGGGGCGTGGTCAATGTAAATAAGGGCGTGCCTTAAAACTCGTAAGCTATAAGTTTGTGCTTAACATAGTGTGCTGCCCGACTGGTATTTTGTTGTTTCTGTCTTTAAATCCAGATATGTGATGCAAGTAACATCATACTTACAACAAATCAGGACTATTGGCTTTGTCAGTGGTTGTTTGTCGCATAAGATAAATAAGCAGCAACTGCGGCTTGTATATAATATTGAAAAAGCTTCCACATAAAGACCTGGTGACACCACGACAATGTTGCTGCTCCTTAGTTTCGAAAATAGAAGAGAAATCAAGAGAGAAATTGACTCTCTTTAAAGGATTTCTCTTCCTCTAAAATGCATGAAAAAAGAAGGACCTCCTGTGCCAGGGCGCAAAACAGAGCCCGATAGAGACCCGTTTCGAGGTCTCCGTAAAAAAACTGCCGATGCTCAGATCCGGTGAGACCTGGCCGACTTAAAGCCCTGGGTAAAACACTAGACTGTGACCAGCTGGACACAACAACCCAGACTGCCTACTGACATTTTTATGGAGGGAAGACTCTGGCATGATGGAGAAAGTGTAGCAAAAAATGCAGCTCTGAAAAAAAAATGTAACAAGTGGGGTGAACCTTGTAACCTTATGAACCAGGGTAATCACAATGTATCAAAGACAGTGGCTCACTCTTGGGGCAGATGAAAAGGGAGAAATGTTTATAGAAGGCAAGGAGTAGTTCGATTAGCCAAACAAATAGTTGCAGATATAGTTTGTAGCATTTAAACCCACAATGGAAAATATAGATGAGTTAGAGACCAGGCAGCTACACATGTTCTTTACAATTGGGGTATTTTATTATTAATCAACAAAAAAAAAATGCAACATGTAGTGCTATTATTGTGTTGGCCTGGTGCCTATTTGTGATGAGTGAGGGGCAATAATTTAAAACAAGCATCGGCAAAGCCAATAGGTCAATCTTTAGCCGGCAGCTTTCGGTTATTCTTATTTTGTCAAGGCTTTTGCAAAACATTATTATTTGTGCTCTCCGAAAACCACACGTTACCAAAGTATTCCCTGGCACTTAAGGCAACTAACTACATTGCATATAGATGTGCTCATTGTGAAAGGGCAGGATGCCAGAACTCATAGTGAAGTCTGCCAATGGCTGAAGTGGCCTTGATACATGCTAGTACCAACCACAAGCACATGGATGAAGTGTGGTTGAAAGTCCCTAAAAGTAATTAAATCATACACATCATTTTAGTAAAATCAAAAGGTCTTGGTGAACTAAAAAAGCCAATGATTCTGTCATTGCCTGCCAGCCACTTGCTTTTGAAAGAGAAATATAGAAAAAAGGAAAGACTGAAAGACGGAAAGTAGGCAAAAAACAGAAAGAAAGATGGAAAGGAAAAAAAATAAAGAAATAAGGTAAATGAGGAGGCAACAGAGAAAGAAAAAAGCAAGCATGAAATAAAGAAAGTAAGATAGGGAAAAAAGGCAAGAAAGAAGACAAGAAAGAAGGAAACAAAGAGGGAATGAAAGATGGAAAACAAGGAAAGAAAGAAGGAAAGAAGGAAAAAACAACAGAAAGGTATAAGCAAAGATGTAAGGTAAAAAGGAAAGAACGTCAGCAGTAAAGAAAGACAGCAAGAAAGAAGGAAAGTAAAAGTAAAGAAAGAAAGAAAAAGGGAAAGAAAGACAGAAGGAAAGCAAAAAAAAAGGCAAGAAACAAGGAAAGCAAGTAAGATAAAAGGCAAGAAAGAAAGGAGGAAGGAAAGGAGGAAAGAAACAATATAAGAAAGAAGACCAGAAAGTAAGAAAGAAAAAGAAAGATGAGGGAAAGAAGGACGAAAGAAACAAACAAAGAAGGCAAGGGGAGACAAAGAAAGAAGGCAAAGGAGAAAGAAGGAAAGAATGAAATACAAAAGTATTACAACTGTAGCAAATTAAACACAATAAAGGTTGTTTTTTTCTGGGCAATGTTTATTAAAGAACTATTGGTAAAACTGTGTCCTAAATAAACTTGTTCTGAAGAACTGTCCACTTATGACAGTTTCAAATGGACAAAGGCTGGTATGTTGTTAAATACATAAACAGAGGTCACTTCAGAAGGAATTTACAATTGCAATGGCAAGAGACAGAAACTGCTAAAGTTGGAAATCGGCCTCTGCTCACATCTGGTAGAAAGCTCCTGCTATCACACCAGACTCTATACGCAAAGGCAATACTAAAGCAATTATAAAGTTAAAAAAAATCACTGCCACTCAATGGAACTACATTGTGTGTTGATGTGCTTAGTATGAGAGAGCAACATGCAGTCACTCAAAGTGAAGTTCTCCAGTGGCTTAAGTAGGCTGAACAATTACCTCATGCTGTGTGCTGTAGTGGGCGGAAGCAAAATGTGAATGACACAACGATAGACCAATGGATAAAGAAAGCTGACTGAAAGCCCCTCTAGTATATTATACATATAATTTTAGTAAACTCAAAAGGTCTTGGCTAATGCCAGACCTAAATAATAAAAAGAGCTTTTCTCTGACCCTCAGTGTGAGGACTTTTGTGCCCTGTAGCACCATTTGTTGTTTGTTTGCTGGCATCCACTGGACATAATTGTCTAAAAAGTGATCCCCTATGGGTAATATTACACATCCAGCATAGGTTTTATCACAAACACACTCATTCTATACGTACGAGAATGAACAAGGAGGAAATGCAAAAATGGCAAATTATAAAAATATATATGCAATTTATTAAGAGCAAAAGTTAAAAAGATAACAGGCAGTCTATTCAGCCCTATCAAAAAATACAATCCTAATCAATTAATAAAAACACATATACAAAAAACACATTAAAATCAACACTTCATAAAGAATGGGAAGCAGTGTTAAGGAAAATTAGTTCTTATTTGAAGAGTGAGAGAACAATAGTCATAATACGAGATCAATATTCAATAATATTTTAGATTTCATTTGAAATAATTGTCTCCATAAACTTAATGTAGTATTCACTCATATGGGCATCAACGTGTTTTGGTGGCCAATTGGTTAGTAGCCAGCACCTTCCTCAGGAAAATTATTCCATTCCCATTTTACACAATTTTATCTTAGATTATGGGGCCGAAAGACCTCCTACGTTAAGCTTAGCGATGTATATCTGTAAATATCTCTATGATAACGGTGAAGCCTGCTTTTCCTTTACCATGAAGTAGTCAATCACTGTTCTTCAATATTGATAGGCATAAAATCTAAAAAATCTTGTTATTGCGTATCACGAAGTTCATGAAGAGGCCACACATATGTGGTATTAATCCCTTCCGTATTATTGGCTCACTTAATAGCCTCAGTATATTAAAAACGGCAGTACCGCCAACGGTCTGTCATCACAAGTTTCCAACGCCCGGGACAAACGCCTCCGGTCGAAATAGCAAAATGGCAGGCTAAGCTTAACATAGGCTAGATACTACATTAAGTTTATGGAGACAATTATTTCTTTTTATTTATTTTTTTATTTTCAGTTCATCATCAAGAATTTGCATTTCATAATGCCATTGTTACACAGAATATATACAATAAGTCCAAGTAAAACAACATAAAAGAAGAATGACATAGGAAGACGATTTCCCTCTAGGGGAGATAGCTGACTATACGGGCAAACATATTCATACAAATTATAAGCTGGGAGCAGAAAAAGGAAATTTATAGCAAGCAATTTTTTGTTAAGACTAGAGTGCGCCGTTTCTAATATACCCCTGTTTAGCCTTCTTCAAGCCTCCGTTTCCATTCAGCTACTGGAGCCCATATCCGTTTACCCAGTTGTTTTGCCTTCCACCCTTTTTTATCATACAGTGCTTTCTCTAGTGTATATATAGCTAGCAATCGTGACATCCACTGTTGAAACGTTGGTGGATTTGGATCTTTCCATAGAGTTGCGATACACAACCGACTTACACTCATTGCTAGATATATAAATTCATAATGAGGGTTTTCTGTCCCATCCCTAGTTACCCCTAAAACCATAACTTCATTTGCCAGGCTAATAAGGATCCCCAATGGTTTATCAAAAATTGCTCTAATGATCATTTGAATGGATCCAAAACAGGACATGAGTCAAACATATGCACCATATCTGCCTGCACGCTTTGACGCCTCGGGGAGGTTATTCCATTCGTCCCGCCCCACCGTGCAATTCTGTATGGTGTATAGTAAAGCTGAAACATGGTCCTATATTGTTGTACTTGGAGATTAGCCACTCTTAGAACTGTGTTTGCTAATTTAAGCAATTTTTCAGCCTCATTCCCTGATAAACTTAGCTTAATTCTCCATTTCTCAAACACCTTCCCACAGTCATCCTCCTTGATTTGAATCATTTCACCATATAGTTGAGATATAGAACAGCCCTCCTCATCTCTCACATACTCCATGATTTCCTCTCTTTTAAAATTGATTTCCCCTCCCTGTTTATTTAGTAAGACTGACCTTAGCTGTAAATATTTTAAAAAAATCCCTACGCTCTAGGTTATATAGCTGTTGTGCTTTATCAAATGTTATAAGACCTGTTGCGTCAGTGAGATCCCCGATTGTTTTAACCCCTAAAATGTCCCATCCCTTCATTACTTGATCATGAAATACACCTGGTAGCAATGGGTTCTTAAATAAAGGAGTATAATAATTCATCCTCCCTACTTTATTTTTTTTCTGAATCACAGACCAAACTGAAATTGCAGCCCCTAGGGTCTTGAATTTTACTTTCTTATAGTAGCTGGATTCATTAAATGAGAGCAACCACTTATTAGATTCCTTGATTAATAACTCATATATATCTGGGACACTCTCCCTGGCCCTCCACTGGTCGTTCATATACCCACCCAAGAGCCCTCTGATATATTGCAGGACAGTTGCCCAATAATAAGCCTTAAAATCGGGTGCCGCGAGGCTCCCTCGCTCTCTTGGTAGTGACAGAAATGTTTGCGCCCTTCGTGTTTTGCCTTTTGCCCATATAAAACGATTTGTGAGTCCCTTGATTTCAGTAAACCAGTTATTATTAAATTTTAAAGGAATAGTCTGAAATAAATTTAGCACCTTTGGCAAAAATAGCATTTTTATTATATTGCAGCGGCCTATTGTTGTTAAGTGCAAGTTATTTATTCTAGCTAAGTCTTTTTTCGCTTTTTTAATCACTGGACCCAAGTTCTTTTCCACTACCTTTGATAGATCTGATGTAATAGTTATCTCAGGATAGACTGCTGTCTCAGTTATTCTCTGGTGCGCCATCGTTATCTTTTGATTGATTACGATCTGTGTTTTGCTCTGATTTAATTTATAACCAGATAGCACACCATATAATGCTGCTTCCATTTCTATTTCCCCTAGTGCTAAGACCGGATCTGTTGACGTGATGGCTAGGTCATCAGCATACCCTAGGATTTTAGTTTCATGCCCATTCAGGACTATTGGCAAAATGCTTCCGTTTAACTCTATTTTTCTTATAAAAGAATCTATATAAAAGGCAAAGAGTAGTGGGGAGCAGGGGCACCCTTGCCTGGTTCCCTGTCCAATGTTTATTATCCCACTCTGCTCTCCCATGACTCTGAGCCTTATCTTTGGGTTCCTATATAGCGCCTTTAAAGCCCTGATACAGCCATCCCCTATATTTGCTTTCCCTAGTGAAGACAAGTATTTCAAATGAAATCTAAAATATTATTGAATATTGATCTCGTTTTATGACTATTGTACTCTCACTCTTCCAATAGGAACTAATTTTCCTTAAAATTGCTTCCCATTCCTTATGAAATGTTGATTTTAATGTGTTTTTTGTATATCTGTTTTTATTAATTGATTAGGATTATATTTTCTGATAGGGCTGAATAGACTGCCATTGATGCCTGTTATGTTATGTTATGTTATGTTATGTTATGTTATGTTATGTTATGTTAACTCCATTTTTAAGCGCACAGCTGCCCCAGCTAAGGGGCGTTCCGGCGCTGCGCCTGGAAAGGAACACAACACAAACAGAACAGAAAGAAGAAATCAGAGAATAGAGGAGAGTTAACAGCTGTTTGGGAAGATATCATTTGTTACAGATTTCCTAAATGTCAGGAGATCATCAAGAGCGTGAACGTGGGCTGGAAGAGCATTCCAAAGTTTAGGGGCAAGCACTCTGAAGGAGCGACCGCCAGACCTGCTTCTCAAAAAACGAGGGACTACAGCTAGGTTTTGTCCACAGGATCTCAACTGACGGGAAGGAATGTACGGGATAATGAGATGCTCCAATATCTGGGGAGAAGCAAGTTTTAATATCTTGAAAGTAAGACATAAGGTCTTAAATTCTATTCTCTGAAGCACAGGGAGCCAGTGGAGCTTAACAATAGTGCTTCTAGCAGAACAGAATCTAGGGAGACCAACTAAAGCCCTAGCTGCAGCATTCTGAATGCGCTGCAATCTCATGATTTCGACCTGATTGGCTCCGAGCAGCAACGAGCTCGCATAGTCGAGTCTAGACAGTATAACTGCCTGAATGATCAATTGTCGAGTCGGAGCATCAAAAAATTTCAGCACCGGCCTAGGCCCCTGTAGAATGCCGAAACAGGTCGCGGCTACTTTTTTAGTATGGCAAGAAAAACTAAGCGTAGAATCTAGCCAAAAACCCAGATCTTTCACCTCAGCAACCGGGATCGGGGTTGGGCCATGGTCAGCTGGCCACCAGTTATCACCCCAGAGATTAGCCTGTTTGCCCACAATCAGTACCTCGTTTTTTTTTCGCATTGAGCTGGAGGCAGTTGGCCGTCATCCATACAGCCACCGCACTGAGACCCTCACGGAAGTTGGAGGCCTCAGGATCAGAGTCACCACTAAGTGCAACCGCAAGCTGCGTGTCGTCAGCGTAGGACACCATTGTAAGGTTCCAACGCTTGGCGACAGCAGCCAGCCGCTGCACATAAAGATTGAAAAGCGTGGGGCTCAATGCTGATCCCTGCGGGACTCCCTGTTCGATGGTATAGGGATTAGATTCAAAGGGAGGTGTAGAGACCCGAAAGGTACGATCAGAAAGAAATGATCAAAACCATTCCAACGCCAAACCCTTAACACCCGCCTCTCCCAGCCTCTGCATAAGTATTGCATGGGAAACAGTGTCAAATGCGGCACTGAGGTCTAAAAGTACCAGAGCCACCATTTGACCTGCATCCAGAGCAGCGCGCAGATGTTCAACCATGGAAAGAAGGGCTGTCTCAGTGATGTGCCCAGCACGGAAGCCATTCTGCGAAGGGTCTAAAATATTAGCAGACTGAAGATGATTAGACAGAATGCCGTTAACATGGGCTTCTGTCACCTTCGCAGCCCACGGGAGAAGGGTGATAGGACGGTAGTTCTCGAGTTTTAGAGGGCCCAGAGAAGTTTTTTTCAGGATCGGAGTGACATGGGCTTGTTTCCATCCCAAGGGGACTATACCCGAAGAAAGAGATACATTTATCAAGTGACAAATGGGGGGCAAGCAGAAGGCAGCTGAGTCTTTAAATTGGGCAGGCCTAAGTGGATCCACTGGAGATCCAGATTTCACTTTAACTGCCTGATTCTCAAACTCCTCTTCAGAAAGGGAAGGAAGTATCGAAAGAGTCAAGTTGTTACAACGTTTGCTCTGAATAAATTGCATATATATTATTTTTATAATTTGCCATTTTTGCATTTCCTCCTTGTTCATTTTCGTACACATAGAATGAGTGTGTTTGTGATAAAACCTCTACTGGATGTGTAATATTACCCAAAGAGGATCACTTTTTAGACAATTGTCTCTGTTGGAACCCAACCCCTTTGCTTGCTTGGTCCCTCTCTCTTTTATTAGAGATCCGCTGGACATAGCCTGTTGTTGACTTGCCAGCTCAGGCCGCATACAGCTCTCCCCTTTTCTCTGTCGGTGTGAGATATCTCCACCCCACCAACTCGGTCTCCCACTTCCCTTGGTTGCTGACATCCCCAGCTTGCTGACTTCTTCTGGCCGCTTTACGGAAGGACTTTGCCGCATGCAATCATTTCTCTCTGGCTCACCCACACCCATAGTCTTGCCCCTGATCCTCAGTCTACTTCTTTGCTGAATAATTCATCAGACTGCCTCCAGTACTACCTGGATATTTCCCTTTTCCTGCCTACTTGGACCTGGATTGTGCTTCAATTTACCTTTCATCAGACAAGCCCTTCCTTGTGTTTTTGGCTTTGGACCCTTAGCTGTACAAGTTTGATGCTGTGCCAATTGCTGCAGACTACTAGATTTTAGTTTCTTTTGGAGCATTCTTTAGGTTGATTTCTTTTGACTATCTTGCGACCATGTCCAGATGATGGCCCCGGTTGAATAAACAATTTGGGGCCAGAAAGTCGACAATTTCTTTTCACAATATGGACTGCATCATTCTCTAGTAGTGCTTATAATCAGGAGTGCCTTATGGCTCACAAAGAGTAATCACATGCAATATTGTCTGATCAATGCAGCCTATTGTTTGTCTTGTTTGTTTCTCTTTTCAACAAAATTATTATCTGCAACTCACTCATCACAAATAGTACTGACCCATTACAATAATATCACTGCTACATCACATTATTTCATGTCTTGATTAGCAAAAATATCCCACTATTAAACATTTCTTTTTTCATTGTGGGCTTACCTTCAACAAACTAAATCTGCAAATATATGTTTGGCCAATTGAACAACTCGTTGTCTTGTATATACATTTTCCATTTTCTTCTCCCAAAGAGATCCATTATCTTTTATAAGCTGGGGGAAAAAAATGACATCACACTTGAAGGGATACTGTAAATAGAAGGCCAGAGTCCTGCAAAATATCCTGCCATGACCTGAGTGATGGAAATGAATGAGACCATATCCTGATATCTCACTATCCAAGCTGCCGCTAACGCTAGAGGGGTAAAAAACAGCCAGTGGGCTCTGTCATCATGGGACCAAAAGAGTCAACAATGAGAGATCAGAGATTTGTAATCAAAGAAAGCCTTGCTTCAAAAAGAGGAACATTATTGCTTCTCAAATGACCATAGAGAAGGACGTCTGGTCTCCCACTGAATGGCCAGAGACTCATAGGATACCAGACAGAGACAGTGGTCAAACATTAAACTGTCAGGTAAACACTTCTCATAAAGAGGAAATCGACTGAGAGTCCAGAGAGCGAGATCTTAAAGTGGAAAAGTGTAGAGCAAGACCTTCCATAGAGACAAGCCAGAAGGAGGCCCGCAATCGTGGTTGCAAAGTGAGGACTTCTATTATGACTTGGTTTCAGTTCAAAATTATTCAATGACAGTTGGGAATGTAAGTTCATACCATCCACATATAAGGTGGCATCTAGATAATTCACACTTTTTGTACTGCAATGATAGGTAAAGTTGACATTAAAATCGTTGACATTAAGGTACTTTAGAAAGTTTCTCCTGACCAAAATAGTAGAACTTTGTCTATGTATCGTGCCCAAAGTAGGATGTGTTTTGTGTATTTGGGGGAGCAAAGGGTCCAAGTGTCTTCTCAAAGAGGGCCATGTATAGGTTATCAAATTACGGAGGACATTTTGCCCCCATTCCCGCATCCTGTGTTTGCCAGTACCATTCCCCATTGTGTGTAAAGATATTGTTGTCTAATACCATGGAGATCAAATCCATTAGCATTTCTATGTGCTCTAGCATGGTGGCACTTATAGTGTCTAAAGAATGTTGTACAGCAGCCAGATCATTGATCTTAGGAATACATGTGTAGAGGGAGCTGACATCTAATGTTACTAGAGTATTACCCTGAGACCAGTCAAAGTCTGAGACATTGCTTAGAAGGTCCTTAGTATCCTCAACATTCGAGAGGAGGTTGCATACAAAAGGTTGTAATAATAGATCTATGTATTCAGAGATCTTTTCGGTAAGAGATCCAATGCCCGTGATGATTGGTCTCCCAGTAGGAAAATCACCAGGTTTATAGATTTTTAATCTACATTCTATTTGGTCGTTGACCACCAACTATCAGATGACTCAGCTTATAAAAAATGTATTGGCTTCTAATACACTCAAGGACACAGACACCCTAATAGAATGTAGATTGTAACATTGGAGGGACTGTTGTCTGATCTCTGACTTAGAGTTCCGCTATCTGTGCATTCCAACTCCTACAGCACCTTGTATGTACAGTCTGCCAAAAATCCATAACCCTGGTGATTTTTCTCCTAGGAGACCAATCATCTGGGGCCTTGGATCTCCCACCGCAGCCGAAAAAGTCCAAAGGGTGAAACACGTGTCAGCTGCTTCTGTTTCTATACATACCAAGAATTTATATTTTCAAGGATTAAAATATGTATGAGAAAAAGAAAAATGCTATGGAATATACAAGTTTATTTACTTCCGATTATTTGTGCTAATTTATCCTTACTATACGGACTGCTTGTGTGTGCCTCGGTACCCATTTGTACATCTATCAATAGACTTGCCATTCTAATGACAGCACTATAATATTTCCTTTATTTCTTGTGTAAACTTGCAGTAGATGAATCCTTGTCTCATACTTTGTATTCATCCATCACCAATTCATCATCATGTATGACTTTGATAGCTTATTCCTTTATAATTTGTCTCACCTGTTAGCTATAGTCAGACAACCACCCCTGACGTCTACATTGCTGCCGACACCACAGATCACATATCGGGACATCCCTGCAGCAGCTATCTATTGATCCTTGAAGTCTGGGAACATCTGGACCTTTATTACATATATGGCGCACTTTCCCTGTTTGTGTCACAGGGCACCTTTCAAAAGGTGCGCTCGGAACAAACGGGGAAAGTACTCTCTATTATGTAGAATGTGCTGCCCCCAGTGCACGTGTGCTGCTTCAAAGCCACTCCATGTTTCACAGTGCAGGTGGCATACCACCTGCACTTTTAAGACAGGAGATACCCCCCCCTTGCAGGCGGGTGCACTGAGTGATTGCACCCATCCGCAGGGGTATATCGGAATGGGTCCATGGAACACCCTTTCTACCCCAAGAGGGGTGTCTTTAGGAGGCATGCTTTCAGTTTGTCACTTTTTTGTGGCACCCTTTCATTGTGCCTCCTAAAGGCATACTTTTGCCTCTGAACCTATGTGGATTACATGGCACAGGCGCAAAGGCAAAGTGATTGTCTCATTTGTATGGGGTCATGCCCCAATTCAAATGAGAAAACGCCCTCTCTTGATAGCACTGGTGCTACATGTGTGCAGCATTACAGAAGGGGACGCACAAGTATCTGTCACCCCTTCTGTAACATCATTGTGCCCCCAGGACGCTGATCTTTACTTCTGTATCCCATCATTTATCCTTTCTGACAATCTTCTGTATGTTATTTCAAATATTAATTTTATTTAAAATGAATGTCATTTTATTATGTTTCATTGATTATCCTTCATGCATTTCTTTCTACGTTTACATTATTTATTTCAAATACTACTTGTGTTATTGATGGGCACTAATTCAGCGGCTGACATCAAAGGAGTCTTCCACAAATAAAACATCTGTGGCTGGAGATGGTGCCTGGAAACTGGATCTATGTAATAATGTCATGTTAGGGTCAGTCTTTACCTCCATATGTTTATTTCATTTCTCATGTTATTAAATACAATGGGAATTTATTCTCAAAATGTTTGCTAAAGTTGTCTGTTGAAGTATTGAGACGAAACGTTATTTTATATGTTTAAACTTTTTTCATCTTTCATCCTCTAGCAGGTACTGGGGTCACTAAGCGTGAGGAGAATGCTATACAATTCACAATTGGGGGACAGCGGACAACACAAGGCGCCCACACTGCCCAAGAAGAAGAGGAGGTGGAGCAGGACATGATCGAAGAGCAGGAGGAGGAGAGGCTAGTTGAGGAGAAGGACGTTATTGTACCAAAACAGAAATCATCAATCAAGTCCTCCTCAAGGCTGGGTAATAGTTTTCCTCCAAGATCACTTCTGAGTATTACCAGTCCCCAGGTACTATATAAGCAGCAGCCATGGGTGCTTTTTCCGCCTTTGCAAGACTGAAGCCTCACCCCTACACAGTTCTCAACCTGCAGATACCTCAGTAGAGTCCCCTACACACTCACACAGGTGCATCTCTGGTCTTTCTCAATCATCGGAGGTAGAGGTAAACCCTGGTGAGGAAAAGCTCTCCTCCTTTATAAATCTCCCTCCACAATCTCCCAGATGGCAACCCTCGCCATGATGGGCAACCTGCTCGCCAATTCAGAGGTCAACACATGCAAGAGGTGTTGGCAAGTCTAATCCTGTTTTCTGGGGAGGGCAATTTTTCTCATATCAGTCCCCTATACCTAGATATAATAATGCAATGTGGGTAACACTCAGTGTGATTGCAGATCACTTTAAAGGACTCCCTTAAATGACTGAGAACCAGACCCATGGCTTGGATAATGTTGTGAAATGTTAGCAATACATGTCAAGGATGCATTCTCATCATCTTTGTAGTGTGCAGGAAGAGATCTTAAGGCAGTATGCCTTGACCTGGAAGATGACAAAAAGCCAGTTTGAATCTACAAGGCCAAGGCATGCATAAGATTTTACAGAGGCATTGCAATTTATGAGGCCCACACCACACACATTTGTCTTTTCCCTTGCAGCGCCCACCAACCTACTACCTTCACTACAACCACCTACATCACTATTACCTCCACAACCTCCACCACCACCAAATCACCCTCCACCAAATCAACTGCCACCATCACAAGCAGACTCACAATAAGACTCATAACCAGTACTGCGTAAGTAGAGTCGTAGAATACACCCCTGGTATAAATCTTGATTTTTACATTCCCAAGTTTTGAAAACATAATCACTCAAACACACAGAAAAAGTAATATTTGTATGCACCAATCACAAAGCTACTGTTGTTAAATGTCACCAGTGATCAACTTTGAAATTAAAACTTAATAAAAAAAATACTGAAATAGTTGAGGTTTTCAGTTATTTATTAACATATGTCTTCATTTTTTTTGTAAATATCTTTTTATTGCAGCAAATTAGGTGGTACAATCAAAACATTTGTGCCATTCCCTCCGTTGACCATGATATATATGATTCTCCATTATATGTGTCACACAGCCATTTAGCTCACACCCTGGAGGTCGAGCGGCGCAACAGCGGAGAAAGTCCTGTGTTGGAGAATACAGCATGGCTCAGCGACAACCAGTCATTCGGAAAATGGCAGGGCTGCTTTTCTGTCCTCGCATTTCCCCCCATGTACGCAATGTCTCAACAGACCCAGTAGACCCTCTTCCCTATTTCTGACCAACAACCCCCCTCCCACCCATCCTTCCCAACCCCTCCTATCCCCCTCACCTGTCCTAGAACTACTCCCCCCACCCCTATCTCTGCCCCCCAACCCCCCAGGCGTGTCAGAGTACCACCAGTGCGAGTTTGCATCCATCCCGACTCATCTATATCCGAAGCAGACCATCAGGAGCAATCGACAAACAACTGTCAGTCATCACGTAGGTAGTAGGGAAACAAGGGAGGGAGACTAGGCCACCATGCCCCCAGGCGGTTGTTCTGCCGGAGCAGGGCTATGTGCAGGGGTGTCTTCCTCATCCAGGTCCAAAAGTGTGAGGTCTAAGACCAACCTCTCCCACGCCCTGGCCCTCTCCAGAGTCGCGTCATTGCCTGCCCTAAGCGCAGCCTGCATACGGAGCTCCCCTCACATCGGGCCCATTTGTGAAGCTCAGCCTTCCATCTCTCCACAGTGGGGCCCCTATTCGCCTTCCAATGGGATGTTATGGCACGCTTCGCTAAGAGAAGACCCAGGTCCAGAAACTTGCTAGTAATTTTGTTCTTTGATGTGTGCGGGAACCAGTGTAGGATGCAGTGTGCCATGGTGAATTGCAAGTCCCTCTCCGTAACCTCCCTCAGGCTATCCACTACCTCCCGCCAAAAGGAACACAACTCTGGGCAGGACCAGAATATGTGCTGGAAATCAGCCAAGTCCACCGGGCATCGCGGGCAGGCCACCGGATGGGTCGGGAAATATTTATGCAATTTGTCAGGGGTCAGGTAGGCCCTGTGCAGGACATAAAAGTGCACCAGCTGGAACCTAGCGTTGCGCATCCCATTCGGGGCCCGTTCCACTATGCTAGCCCACGCCTCCTCAGGGATCTCCGTCGCCAGGTCAGCCTCCCTTCTCGCCTTCAGGGACAGCAGTGGGGTGACAGTCTCCAAGACCATGCGCCTATATAGGCACGTGACTGACTTGACCGTCCCCGCCATCATCACCACGTACTGGCAGCCCAGAGATAGTGGCGGCTCCATCATGCCTGTCTTCCAATGCTTGCAGATCGCCGTTGTTAGCGCCGCATGAAGGAAGAAGTCCCCCCCTCCAGTTCAAAGCGGTCTCTCAAGAGTTCAAAAGGCAGCAGCACCTCGTTCTCATAGAGGTCCCCCATGGACGTCAGCCCCTGCAGCTCCCAATTTTCCAGCCGGTGCCATGAACCTCCATGCGGTAGTGCCCCGCACAGCTTGAGCGGGATCTCAGGTGCATATGGGACTGCAATACGGCCCCTCCGGCGATATCTATTCCAGCATTTCCGAGCCGTTGCAAATTCCTGGGTGAGGTGGAAATCTCCCATTGGGAGTCCCAGAACTATCCGGGATAACACCTGAACCGGTCCCGCCGGCTCCCCCGATCCGTCCTCCCCTCTCCTGGCTCTTGCTACCCATTGTGTCAGCCATTGCAGCTGAGCCGCCAGGTAGTATAGCTCGTAGTCTGGCACCGCTAGTCCTCCTTCCGCTCTAGGGCGGAGAAGTGTGTTGTGCGCCACCCTGCGCCTGCCTGCCCCCCATAGAAAGCCGATCACCATCGACCTCAGCCGCCGGAAGTAGCTCGCCGGGATCCAGATCGGGAGGGTCCTGAAGAAATAAAGCAGTCGCGGCAGGGTCACCATCTTAAGGAGCGCCATTCTCCCTATTAGTGACAATGGGAGCGTGCTCCAAAAGTTGAAGTTCACCTTAGTGAGCCTGATTGCCGACCCAATATTTCCCTCAAGGATATCCGCCTTGTCATGGAAGATCGAGGTCCCTAGGTAGCGAAGACTCCTCTCACGGCCCCCCCTCCGTGGACTGTGGACACATTCTGCGTGGGCGGGTCGGTAACAGGTAGGACTTTGTCCAGTTCACCCGGAGGCCTGACACCCTGCTCAGTGATTGTAGGAGGGACTTGGCCCCGCGCAGAGAGTCAGTCGAGTCCGCCAAGAACATCAGCAGGTCATCTGCATACAATGCGATGTGGTGTACTTGTCCATAGACATCCAGCCCCTGATATGCCTGTCCCAGCCGGGCTCGTGCCGCGAGGGGTTCGACTGCTACAGCAAACAATAGGGGGGAGAGAGGGCACCCCTGGCGGGTGCCCCTACCCACCGCACACATCTCAGAGATAACTCTTCCAGTGCGGACCCTCGCCGTTGCGTTCCGGTAGAGCAGTGCCGTCCAATCCACGAAGCCCTCGCCCAGGCCCAGCGTGCGCATGACATGGAAGAGGTAAGGCCATTCAAGGCTGTCAAAGGCCTTCTCCATGTCGACTGCAAACACTACCGCCTCATCGCCGTCATAGGTTTCAGCCTCCAATACATGTAGGAGCCGTCGTACGTTAAGGGCCGTGTTGCGGGCCGGGAAAAAGCCGGATTGGTCCGCGTGGATCAATGTTGGCATATGGGAGAGCAAGCGCGTCGCCAAGATTTTACTCAAAATGTTATAGTTCAGATTGAGCATGGACAGTGGACGATACGCCGCCCTGTCCCACGGCTGTTTGTCCGGTTTTAATAGTGGGACGATAAGCGCCTCACCAGTGGTCCCCGGCAGGCTGCCCAGCCGTTTCGCCTCATTGTAAAGCCACGTCAGTCGGGGCGCAAGGAGGTCGGCATAAGTGAGATAGAATTCCGTCGGGAGCCCGTCGGAGCCTGGCGTCTTGTTCCTTGCCATACCTTTGATGGCGACTCTCACCTCCCTCTCCTCAATTTTGCCCCCGAGCAGCTTCACGTCCTCCTCCCCCAGCTCCGGCAAATCTAGACCCTCCAGGAAACCCTGGAATTCGTCCACCGAAGGCAGGACCCTACTACGGTAAAGCTCTGTGTAGTAATCATAGAATGTCTCATTAATCCCCTGCTGGTCAAACCACGCCACTCCCGAGTGATCTCTGAGCTCATAGATGACCGAGCTCCGGCGAGCCGGGTTGGCCAGCCAGGCCAAAAGAGCTCCTGTCTTATCGCGCTCCGAGTGCGCACGTGTGAGATAGGCCTTGTAGTCAAAGCACCGGAGGCGCTCCACCGTCGCCGACAACCTTTCCCGCACCTCAAGTAGGGCCTCATGTGTGTCCTGTCGCTCAGGCCTTGCTCTCTCCAGCACCCGTAGTTTCTCGTCCTCCCTTTTGATGTCCTCTAGCAAGGTCCTCCTAACGTCTGACGCCGTCGCAATGCATTGTCCCCGCACCACTGATTTGAAGGCGTCCCATTCAATTGCGGCTGAGCCCGCGGTGCCCGCATTGACCTGAAAGTACGCCTCAGTGTTCGAGGCTATTGTGGATCGGAAGAGCTGATCATCCAGCGCCTCTGGGCGCAGCTTCCAGGCAGGGATTCGCGGGTGGCACTGCGACCAGCGCAGCTTCACAAGTAGCGGGTTATGATCGGAGATCGTGCGCGTGAGATACTCACTGTGGCACACCTCCGCATGCACGTCCTGGAAGCACAGGGAGGCATCGATGCGGACGTGTAATTCATGAAGGGCGGAGAAAAACGAATAGTCCCTGTCTGACGGATGGTTAGCCCTCCACGAGTCGACCAGATCCCATTGGCGTTGCCAGGCAGAACGCCCAAGTGCCAATTTACCAGCCGGTGCATTAGGTAGGGGGGGGATGCGATCTGTCCAGGGCAGTGTCAGTCACGCTATTAAAGTCCCCGCCAAGGAGCAAGGGTTCTACCAAAAACGGGGCCAGCTTGTTGGACAGCAAGGAGAGAAATGCAGGTTGTTCTACATTCGGGGCGTACAGACAACCCAATGTCAGGTCCCTCCCATCCAGTTTGCCTCGCACCATAACATACCTCCCCTCTGGGTCGATTAATTGCTGTGTGCATTGGAATAATACCCCCGCCCGTATCCAAATGGCCACCCACCTAGCATATGCGGAGTAACCAGTGTGGTAGACCTGCCCCCTCCATCTCCGCTGCAGCGCCTTCCCCTCCTTAGCTAGCAGGTGTGTTTCCTGAAGGAAGGCAAAGTGAATGCCTCGTCTAACTAAATAGGAGTGGATCTTGTGGCGCCTATGCATTGTATGCATCCCTCTTACATTCCACGTGAGACATTTGTAGCCTAAGTCAGGTCCCATTGCAGAGCCCATTGTGCTTCGTCCACTCTCTCAGCGACCCCCCCGACACGCCCGGGTCCCACCCCCATCCCGTTCAATTAAACTCCCCCAACTCCCACACCCCAGGACAGACAACCAACGTGGAATCCCCATACAAACTCAAGAAGTGAAAGTGTATCGCAATAGGGCTAGGGTGGCCAGGACGCCGACCCAAACAGGCCCGAAGCCCCCCGCACCCACCTCACCCCCCCTGGAACATTCAGGAGGAGCCCCACGGCTCATCCCCCCCCCCCCATAACGCAGCGATAAGTCCCAGGAGGCACCCACATATCTCCGCACAGCGTCCGAAGGCAGCCTAAACTCACAACCCAGTACCTTACAAATGTGTCCAGTGTCCTTCAGTCCACATCAGCCAAGGATTCCGTCCGCTGTCTGGGGAGTCACCACCGGCAGATCCGTCTCCGAAAGATCATGCCCACTACTGGAGCCAGGACTGGGAGCACTGATCTTCGACTGCTCCGATGCACTACTGGAAGGGCTGGCGTCTCCCTGGCTGATGGCCACCACTGCCGGCACTGCCTTAGCTCTTTCCTGCTGCCATCCCGACGGGGAACCAGACCTCCGCGTCGGCGTTGTCTCGGTAGAGCGCCTCCCAGGTGAGGCCTCCGGAGGGACATCTGCGCCCGACTCCCCCCTGGCATCTAACCAGCTCCAAGCCTCCTGCGGCGTGAGAAAAAAGTGGGTGTGCCCTCCAGCGATGACCCTCAGCCGAGCCAGGAACAACATGGCATAGGGCAGCTGCAGCGACCTCAATTTCCGCTTGACCGCCAGAAAAGAGGCCCGTTGTCTTTGTACGTCTCTGGTGAAGTCCGGGAAAACCATAACCTTGCTATTATCAATTCTCAGGTCCGGCAGGTCCCTGACCCTCCGGAGGATGTGGTCTTGATCTCGGAAGTGCAGGAGGCGCATCACTATCGGCCGCGGCGGTCCTCCCGGTTTGGGCGGGCGTGCCGGGACTCTGTGGGCCCGCTCTAGGGCAAAAAATGGGGAAAGTCCTTCTGGAGTCACCTCAGTCCGCAACCATCCCTCCAGGTAGGAGACCGCATCCTGGCCCTCCACTTTTTCTGGGACCCCCACGAGGCGAATGTTGTTCCGTCTGGAGCGCCCTTCTTTGTCCTCGGCCCTGAGCTCCAGCACCCGGACTTTCTACGCAACCTCCGCCAATGATGCTCTCAGAGTAGCCACATCCCCTGACAAATCTTTCAAGGTTACCTCCGAGGTCGTCACACGCTCCTTCAGCTTCCTGTGGTCGTCCTTCAATAGGGTCAGGTCCGATCCGATGGTGTCTATTCGCTTTTCAAGAGCTTCCCGCGACGCTACTATCGCCTGCATGATGTCTCCCAAGGATGGATCTCGTGAGCGGGTTGAGCTTCCCGCTCCAGACGCCGGCACATCCTCCTCCACGAGATGGCCCGGGTCATCCAGTTTCAGTGCGTCAAAGCCCTTTTTTCTGCCACCTCGCACCATTCTGCCGGGTGGCAAGTCTTGCGTGCCTCTGCTGTGGCCTCCAGTGACTCAAAACAAAGAGGTGCTACAAGGGATTTATTTTTGAATCATTCGGTCTTAATTCTGAGTTGTACTATAGTAACACCCAACTGTATCCACTGGATATATACAAACAAAATGGTGGTAGTGTTTCTCATCAGAGAAAACGTCCGCACCTACTGTTGTTAGTTATTCTCCCCGGGTACGTAATGCGTGAGGTATAAAAAAGATATAGAGGTGCACTGAGAACTTGATAAGACACCCACCACCAGGGGTGTTTGAGCAATGCAACTGAATGCAAATACCATGAATCAAGAGAGAAAACCAAATTGCACAAGCACCCTCTTAACAGTCCATTAATCTATGAACATGAATGTAGTCATTTCCAAGGTTATTGCACCAACATTATTCAATGGTTCGATGTCAATGTAAAATATGGATCCAAAACCGAATCTTGTTCTTAAAGTTCTTTATTATTCAAATAGGTTAAAAGATTCCCAGCTTATCATTGCCGACACGTGTTTCGCCCTCTCCAGGGCTTTTTCAAGGCTGGAAATGTAAAAGTTGCAATAAGTATCTCATAAAATATATATACACTAAATATATACAAAATCCCTAGATAGATACATTTGGCCTATTTACATGGTCTCATACATATAATCCCGTATATATACATTCATATTAATATCCCTAGAAAACCACTAAAAACAGGGACATTAATATGTTGCCTGTGGGCTGATCACAAAGAGATGGAAACATGTCAGGTACTGCCTATAGAGACATCATAAACATATCTAGAACGGCTAAAGAAATATATACATATAGTTTCACACTACGAGGCTGTAGTATCATAACACTGCATGTGTAGATTTAGTATGTTAAAGGCTTCTTGGCTCCAGTATATTGATATTGTCTAACGTCTGAGTGGTATCCAGCTAATGTTGCTATTTCACTCTCCATTTAACCATGTTCAAGATAGAATAGCACAGTATTCTGCAACAAATGTTAGGCTATGAATACACAAGATGCAACTATAGTGAGACAAAGACCTACCTATCTTGTTCTGGTCTTATGCTGCTCTGGTCTTGTGCTGCTCTGGCATCGGACTGGTTTGTAATCAAAAGGATATGGGTATGAAGCGTTTTGTGCGAAACCTAATAGGGATGGAGTACAGCATATGTTATACAACTATTGGGATCAAGATGTTTAAATGTAAGCAAGATTGCGGCCTAATTAAAAAGATTACCCTACCTATTGGAAGTTTTGGTCACAGCGAGCTATTCAGCAAATAGATTCCCTTTAAGTAACAAGGATCTAGTTAAGTCCCTCATGGATCATTGAACGAACAGAGCTGGTTTAGATTAGTCCTATAATATAGACAAAAAATGGACACATTAATTTTTAGTTCTGGGTGCAGCAGGGGAAACACACAAGAAGTGTATAGGTGTGTTAGCATATGAATTAGGCCAGTTGTCTCGGTGTGTTAACTGTGCTCTTTATAACTGCAAGATATTAATCCAGCTCCAAGAGACAACCTTCCTACAGTGAGAACAATGGTTTTGTGTTTGTAATTCCTTGTAGCATATCCAACGAATTGGGAAAATTGGAGAAATTCCAAAAGAGAGATTTGATTACTAGTCACTCACTTGTTATGAGGGTGCGTCTCGCTGCGTGGAGATACGTCCTATCTTGTTAGATGAGAAATTCATTAAGACCTTGATAAGTCTGAAACAACAAATAAAAAAAGGACTGATGTATAAAGAGTCTATATGCCCTGCATGTCAGCGTTTTAATAGGAGATCTGTTGGGGAGAAGCCCAGTGTACATTTACAAAAATGGGTCGGAGTTTATATTGACCCTTGAGGAACCAGTAGTAGGAGGTAAAATACACCAAAAAACGTTTACACGCACTGTGTGCCCCACACGACCTGTTCCTTGCTAGCCACGAGGGATTCCATGGAAAGAGACCCAAGGAAAACACACAGGCAGACCAAACTTAGTGATATATTAAATCTTTCCCAAAGAGTTAAAATACAGATGGGCACATGAAAATGTCTCCTTCCTCCGTAAAATCAATCAACCATTGATTGACTGGAGCCAGGATACGTTGTTTTACGGAGGAAGGAGACGCTATCCCTTCAAACCGGACCTTAATAGAAATCACCAACAGTTTTATCCAACGTCCAACTCTTCTGATGTGAGAAATCCATACCTCAGTAACCGATTGAGACGTCAGTTTTTCCTTCATTAATTGAAAGAGAACTAACACCAGGCTACTGTATTAATTCTTCAGAGATCACACTGAACAGAAAGTGTGTCATATGATCGTTGTTGCAACCGACCAACGCGTCAAATATTTTCCTTTAAGAACTTTATTGATACAGTATTAAAAGTTCGGTGACAGTTATCTAAAAAGGAGACACACCGTTTCACACCCCAAGGGATTTTTTTGCTTCAGCAATTGAAATATCCTCGTCCTGATGATGGTCTTTTTGACATCTGCAACCAAGACCGAAACGTCGACACTCCATCAACTCCATTAATGTTGTTTTCCAACACATATTCGTAACCACATTTAATTGATCATTTTGGGTTATGTTTTGTTTACTAAATAGGAGCTGATGTTTTTTGTCATGAACTATAGATAAATTGTTTTCAATCTTTTTTCATGATCTGTTGCTACATTGAGTTTGTACATTTATCTCCCGTAATTTGTTTTCAGTAAAGATTTTGTCAAACAGAAAATTCCTTTGCTCTGCTTTTCTTCTGACCTTCCATTGATTCGTTCATCTATTTTAAGAAATATTGTTATCCAGTGGATACAGTTGAGTGTTACTATAGTACAACTCAGAATTAAGACCGAATGATTCAAAAATAAATCCCTTGTAGCACCTCTTTGTTTTGAATTATACGTTGCCCAAGCCTACAAGGGTTTATTGGGTTTCCCCTGCTTACAACTCCAGTGACTCAAAGCACCCCTGAACGCCACTCCGGTCTCGCCGCAGTCTCTCGGCGCCTCGGCCCTTGTCAGGCGGGGCACCAGACCGTCGACCAACTCAGGGATCAGGCCGCGCTCCACCAGGGTGGTGGGGCATCAGGGTCCCCGCTCCAGGTGCAGGGCGAGTCGCCCCTCTCCGGGGCGCCACAGACTTCTTTGCACCTCAGAGCGCTAGGCCCAGGGTAGCCTCTGGCGCGCGGGCGCCCAGCGGTCCGCCGCCCCTGGCCAGGAAGCAGCCCCTCACCGCTAACTGCCCAGGCGCCTCACTGAAGTGGATGGCAGGCACCTCCGCCTCCGTGTGCCCCACCGCTTAAGCCCGCTCACCGCCAGCCTGCAGACCATGCAGGCGCCGCTCTTCCAAGGGCGAGGGGCACCAGGATTTCCCCTCAGCAGTAGGGTGGGTCCACCACTCCACGAGGCCTCAAGATCTTCGCTGCCGACAACTAGGGCAGCCTCCGTCACTCCGAACACAGCACCTCTCGAAAGATGCTTGCTGTAGGCAGCTGCCGGGACTTCTGGGCCGCCAGGTTCACCCCCTGTGCTCCCTAGACCCTCCTATGCGTGTTTGGGGGTCCGGGGCTCGAGCCAGGGTTCAGGATATGCTGCGGTGAGAGGCGGGCACGGAGGAGCTCCGGAGTCCCGCTTCCACCTACATCGGCGCCTAAGCCACGCCCCCCTTAACATATGTCTTCATAATGCTAATCTGTGTGAAGTAAATGTGAAAAGATATATACATAACTGTAAATGTGATTTTCATTCCAGATATTGCATTGAATACCTATGTCATAAAAATAAATACATAATTTTTCGTTAGCTTACATTGTTTTATACTCATTAAAATAATATTTTTTAGAATTATTTGAAAAAACAATATATACTTTCCTAGAGATTGGGTAAAAGGAAACTAAATAGTGTATTTCTTGAAAGGGGACATGTCATCTTGTATTGGGGTGGGCAAATAATGAAAACATTTCAGAAACTGTCTATGTGCAAGCGGAAAAAAAGAGAAAAAATACTACTGCAAAATAGTGTCGACCAAAAGCAGTCCATAAAATATAGTACAAAGTCTAAAAAGAATGTCATGTTTTTCAAAGAAAGTCAAATGACAAATGTCCAAAATAAGAAAAAAGGCAGTTCCCCAAGCCACAGGGTAGTTAATTTAAGTTCCTGGCTTTAGGGCACACGTTCCTGGTCATCCCCAGACCCCAGACTCACTTTTTACCACCACACCATTAACATCCCCCTCTTATGTGAATGTTAGATGGCTGATGGTTGCTGAACCGGAAGCCCTTGGGAAATGGGATACACAGGGGTGGTTAGGGAAACAAATAAAATGGACGAACTGGTAGATGGAACTACAGAAGCAGGGGTGAGTTGTGGAGGCTGACATGACTTTATGCTTGCAATCAAGGATATCATGAGGCAGGATAGATTCTAATGTTATTCAGGTGACGCCTGTCAGAGTGTGTCCGCTGCACTAACTCCGGCACATCCTGTGTGCTTGTTAACTGACCCTCTAGTATGGGCCTCAGAATCGCCTTGAGAGCAGTCATTGGGAAGGGGTTGGGCAACATGTGAGGGCCTGAGGTATCAAGGGCCAAAGTGTTCCTTGATTGCTGCTGCTGTTATTTTGTGGAGGCACTTGGAGGAGGAGGAGGAGGTTAAGCAGGGTGTGCAGCTGGAGGGCCTGAGGGTATGGACTTTTGAAGTTAAGTAGAGAGTGGGTGGAGGCAGACCCAGATGATGGTTGGGCCTGGACTTCAAAGACCACAGGAAGGTCATAGTCAAGCAGGAGACCCATTGTCCACCTCCTCCTGGCTGTTGGTGTCAGACTCTCTATCCCTAGAGTGGATTTGAAAGCATCCACCCGTAGTCTTTTGGTAACTGAACGTGTTTGTCTCCAAGCAAGGGCATTCTCTCCGCTAGTGGTTGGTTCTTCCTTTCTGCTGGTTGTTGATAGTTGTTGTGTCTGCCTTACAGTGGAGGATCTCTATATTTGCCCCAAGTCCTGCTAAGATTATGGTTGGCCTGCTTTGTCTGCTGAAACGAAATGAGGACAAAATAAGAATTATTAAGTTTATATGTTCAGTATTTCGTACACAAATACACATTCTTTTTAGCTAAAGGAAGAGAAATGCTATGGTGTTGACTTTCAGTAGCTTTTACCAAGCAAATGTGTAAGGCAAAGGTATAAATTAGTAACATTTTGACAAACCTTTGAAAAAGTAGTCAGTCATTTTCATTTTAACATCTGACCTTTAATGCATGAATTATGTTTGTGATTAAAGACCGAGGTGTGTGAAAGAATCATGGCAAACAATAGTAATATGGGGAAATTATTGTTAACATACTGCAACAACAGAGAAAAGTACTGGTAGAAAATCCTCTTTAAAATTATTAAACTTTTTATGTAAAAACATCTACTGAAATATGCTTTTCACCTACCAAGCATGATATAGGTGTTTAAGAGATTACTGCAAAAATATAAAATACCCTGCTGCCTAGTGATTTAAAAGTTATACAATGCCAGCCTTACATGAACATATGTTGGCAAAAATAAAACGTTACATAAGCTCCCAAAACATTTTCATTGTGCCAACTGAAGAAGATTAGTTTTCCATATATGTATTAACCACTTACATTCAATTACATTTTTAAAAAAAACATTCAATCTATTCTTAATGGAATGAAAAATAGATTCCTAAAGAGCACTGCTGCCTAAAAAAAAGTCATTCTGGTGCAAAAAATCAAAGTAAGCAGAGTGACGTAGGCAGAGTAAAAGACGACAAGCCAGGCTATTGCTAGTAAATAATGTTTTGAAAGCAAGTAACTGATCACAAAACTATACTTGAGAGGAAGGGAGCTCCATGCTTTAGCTGCAGGTATGAAGAAGGCCACCTGCCAATCGGTAACGGGTGAATCTAGGAATCACCAAGGTATGCGATTCAGTAAACTGCATATGGCGAGAAAGAGAATAATGATGAAACTTTTGCTGTAAGTATAGAAGGCCGAATTGGTGGGATGATTCATTTAGAAACTGGAATCAGTGTTAACAATGGTGGCTCCTCCGCTAGGGTGGAAGAGCATCGCCCCACTTACTTCAATAGGAAAAATTAAATGAAATAATGACATATTGTTTTCCTATGTTAGTGAGTGGCTCTAGGGCGGAGTAGGGGCTGGCCGGAGCAGGGAGAGGAGTGGTTTAGACTCCATACTTGCGCTTGACTGCTTGGCAGGCCCTCTCGAGCCAGCCAAACAGTCATGCGCACTTTGCATCTTACCCAGCAGGTCGCATTGCACAGCCTGGTGAGGAACATGCAAAGCCTCCCAGTACCCATCTGAGCGACGTGGTTTGGCGCTCAGACCAATTACAATGCTGCATTGCAGCCTTGTGATTGGCTATTGTGAGCCTGGGTGCATCCTGCTCCTTCCTGCAATCAGCAGAGGCAGGAAGAAGAGGACTGGGAAGAGACTGCGGCCGGTCCAGGTACGTGTATTTTTATTATTTTGTTCTGTCCTTTGACACCGCCAACTCCCTCCCCCTCCCAGCCCCTGCCCTACCACTCGTGATCGGGAGCAGCCGCTTTTGAGTGTAAAGTGTTAAAGCTTGGGAAGCAGAGGACCTATGGGGCCACTGCAGTGCATGACAAGTAGCTTAATCAATAATATGCTGCAAGCAATTCAGCAGTTTGTTAGAGGAGCCCAAAAACAGGGAGTTGCCATAGTCCGGTCTGCCAAGAATCGTGACCTGTACAACAAGGATTTTGCGGAGGAGTCTCAAGGACTGGAAGCAAGTAGATGACAGATGGTTGACCTGGCCCTTTAAAGAATGGTCGGAATCTAGAAAAAATACCTAACCACATATCATAGTCGTTGGAGGAGGAGTACAGTCCAATTCTGTGAGCCAAACCTTCCGAGAGAAAAAAAGAAGTATTACTTGAGGGTACCAACAAGACTTTGGTCTTGTCTGTATTTAACGTCGGCACAGTGCTCATAAGTGCAGTACAGCAGCGGTTAAAGTATAATACATATGTAAAGTGTGGGAATCCATATTTCAAACTGATCAGTCCAACATAAATAGTGATCCAGAATACAAAATTATTCTAAATGTTCCCCACATTTTGACACACAGATTAATTAAAGTGGGTCACCTCAGACATAAAATTCCATCTGACCAAGCACCAAGCAGAATACATTTGAAAGAACATCTATTAACCTCATGTGTCTATTAATCAATTAATCAGGAAATTATAAAGCACGGCTAATCACCTGATAGGGTATCCAGGTGCTTGCAGGCCCTGGAGGCTTATTCGAACATCCAGGTCTTAAGGGCCATTCAGAATTTCAGAAATGAGGTGATGGTCCGGAAGTGCATGGGGAGACTGTTCCAGGTTTTTGCTCGATGTGGAAGAAGGAGCGTCAGGCACTTTTGCTTCAGTAGATACGGGGAAATTGGGTAAGTGAAAGGGAGGTGGAGCGTAGTGTTCTTGACGGTTGGTGGAAGTTCAGGCGGTAGTTAATGTAGGTGGGTCCTTGGTTGTGTAGTGCTTTAGTGTGCATGGTTCAGTAGCTTGAATTGACATCTCTTCTGTACTGGGAGAGAGTGGAGTTTCCTGAGGTGGGGTGCGATGTGGGTTCATCGGGGAAGGCTGAGGATGAACCTGGCTGCGGGGTTCTGTATGGTCTGAAGTCTCTGTAGAAGGTCTGCGCTGATTTCTACGTAGAGGGCATTGCCGTAGTACAGTCGGCTAGTGATGAGGGCTTGTGTCACAGTGCATTTCATGTGTAGGAATAGCCACTGAAAGATCTTACGTAGCATGTGCAGAGTGAGGAAGCAGGCAGAAGAGATGGCATTGATCTATGATTTCAGCCTCTGCTTCTAAACACTCAGTGGAGCCCTGATTGAGCTAACCTGCGTTGGAGGAACTTCTGGGTCAGCGCCCACAACTCGCAGCATCCGCTCCGCGGGTGCCGCTTCGTGCCGGGAGACATCTGGGGTGCTGTTGTTGCTGCCGGTCTGGACGCTGTGCTGCGGGTGGCGGAGGGGTGCTGAGAAGGCTGCTTGAGCACTGCAGGGACTCAGTCATCCAGGAGTCCCTGCGTGACCTGGACAACCTGGTCTGCGTTCGCAGCTCAGCCCCGCCCAACGGTCATCGCGCCCTTTAAACCCCGGCGTTTCCTGATTGCATACGGGATCAGCCTCTGCTTCTAAACACTCAGTGGAGCCCTGATTAAGCTAACCTGCGTTGGAGGAACTTCTGGGTCAGAGCCCACAACTCGCAGCATCCGCTCCGCGGGTGCCGCTTCGTGCCGGGAGACATCTGGGGTGCTGTTGTTGCTGCCGGTCTGGACGCTGTGCTGCGGGTGGCGGAGGGGTGCTGAGAAGGCTGCTTGAGCACTGCAGGGACTCAGTCATCCAGGAGTCCCTGCGTGACCTGGACAACCTGGTCTGCGTTCGCAGCTCAGCCCCGCCCAACGGTCATCGCGCCCTTTAAACCCCGGCATTTCCTGATTGCATACGGGATCAGCCTCTGCTTCTAAACACTCAGTGGAGCCCTGATTGAGCTAACCTGCGTTGGAGGAACTTCTGGGTCAGAGCCCACAACTCGCAGCACCCGCTCCGCGGGTGCCGCTTCGTGCCGGGAGACATCTAGGGTGCTGTTGTTGCTGCCGGTCTGGACGCTGTGCTGCGGGTGGCGGAGGGGTGCTGAGAAGGCTGCTTGAGCACTGCAGGGACTCAGTCATCCAGGAGTCCCTGCGTGACCTGGACAACCTGGTCTGCGTTCGCAGCTCAGCCCCGCCCAACGGTCATCGCGCCCTTTAAACCCCGGTTTTTCCTGATTGCATACGGGATCAGCCTCTGCTTCTAAACACTGACCTGACCTGACCTGTGAGGTCTCCATTTGGACTCCACGAGCGCCGCAGCAGCTTTGCTGCAGGAATCACCAGGCTCCTCGCTTCCCTGCTGCCTGCCGCTTCCCGGTCATCGCGGCGAGGCAGCAGAACGGGGACCACATCCCCCAGCACCGCTTGCGCCTAGGAAGGCGTGCATCCTGTCCCGCCCCCGGAGGTGCGCTTAAGGTCAGCGCGAGCCCCCGCGTCGCGGGATCGCGCGCGGGTCGGCGCCCGGGGCGAAGCCCGGGCAAAGGGCGGGCCCTCTGTGGCCCTCCGGGGACCGAGGAGCCGGGCCGGGGCCACACCCCTTTCGTCCATCATTGCGTACTGCTCACCGCTCGTTTGAGCAGCATCTGAATACGTGAGTGAGATCCTATTTCCTACATAATTACATCTTGTATTAATTGAGCTTGGAACTATCAGCCACTATGACCACTAAACTGGTTACTATGGACAATTTCCTTATAAAAAAGGTAGCGCAAATCAACAGCAACAGTAGGGCGTCTTTGGGATTGGAACATCCGCCATCAATTACTACCACACCTGAGCCCCCTGTTAATGTTTCTGTTACAGCTGTCGCAAAGGAACACCCGGTCCTTGCAGGCAAAGTACCTATTGTAACAGCTATGGTCCATGCAGGGCAGCATGATGAAGTCCCTCATGTTCAAGCCCCCATAGGGTTGGGCATATCCTCTACAGGAATAATTAAGCATGCAACTAAAGAATCCCCTAGAAGATTCAAGAAAGCCCGAGTGAGACGAAGGGGGAAGCAAAGGAAGGCAAGCAATAAAACTACACAAGGAGGGGGGAGTGAGCCTGGAACTGTACCTCTATTCTCTGAGTTGAGGTCTCCCAACTTGGGAGGATTGGGGGACACAACTTCGCTGAGTCGCCTCACAGACTCTGTGATGCTTATTGATTTTTCACAACCAGGGATTATAGATAATACTGATAATCTTCCTCTTGATCCCATTACAATGAGCAAACATCTTCTGTCTAGCACACCAACTAACTCATCATTACTGGATTCACCTACAGGGAATGATAATGGCAGGTTATCAGGTTCCCCAAAAACTCCTATTGAGTCATCTTCTAGGTCTTCTATTTCTCCCCTAGCTACAAGAACCAGTAAAATAAGGGGGGGTGAGCCACTGTGTAATCGAGCACAGAAGATAAGGAAAGGGGCAGCTCATTCCCCACAGTTACAAACTGGTCAAACCTTATTAGGTGAAGAGGCCATGATGGCCAAAATTGTCGAACTTATCAGGGGTGTGATGCAACCGACTCTGGATAAGACCAATAAGATGTGTACACATTTAGACATAATAGAGAAAAAGGTTGAACAGAATTCCCTCCTTCTACATGACCTAATAAAGGGCCCGGGAAAAGTTAAGATGAATCCTATAGCAAAGACCAACCTACCTGCAAAATCTAAAGTAATAGCCTCCCCCATCACACTAGCACCCATAATACCAGCAACTAAAGCGCCAGCATCTGTGCTAAAAAAGAAACCAGTGCAAGAGAAGGTAAGATCTGGTAGCCCCACGATCACGCTATTAACTCCCACACCACAATTGCCTATAACTCAGCTGGCGGCCCCAGTAATTAAGGATCAAACCCCTAAACCTGGGGGACCTCAAAACCAAGGTGGTAGTAAGGATACATTAACAACTAACTCGAGAAATGGGAATCCATCGACTATTGCTTCAGAAAAGACGAGCCGTACTATAGACTTACCCCCAGACTCTGCCCCTTTTGTTATTGTAATGGCAGGGGTCCCAGAACTGCCTGCAGGTAAATGGGAAGACCATGTAGCATTGCGGAACAAGGTTCCTTTTTGGCTCCGAGACAACAGACCGTTACCTGCATCCATCAATGGTGAAATTTTAAGTGTAAGGCGTGCCAATTGGGTGGGAGCTAGACCGAAGGATAGAAGGGGTGATGTCATAATCATTAATTTTAAGGATTATAGGGCCGTGAGGCACATTGGAGATTGGTTCGATGCCAGTAGCAGCGATGCCATCTCCACACATCTTTTATCCTATTTCTATCCCTATGCACCATCAAAAGACTATAATAAACGGGGCTGGGATAGGCAGCTATTTAAGAAGCCAACCCATCAACAACGGGGGTTTAGAAATGTGAGATCATGGGATAGGCCAGGTTCAAGGGGGCCACCACCTTTGTTGGGCAGTCCTGTTTATGTAAATGCCCAGGACCCCCATACTTACATGCAAAGGCCGGAGGTCTTTTATCCCAGATATCAGTTACAAGATCATCAATACCCCCCTTCAAATAATCAATACTCACCATATCTGGAGCCTAACCCCCCTCAAGGTAGACCATGGAATAACAGAGATTTTTTCCCATACATGTATAATCTACCAACCCAAAATCGCTTCCAGATTTTCTCTGGTCTGGATGGGGTTGATTGACAGCAAGCTCAGATATCCCAAGAAAATCTGGTCGGGGAAAATTTTTCTCCTCCAGTGTTTCACCCTTTTACTAAGGGTAGGGTTCCCCCTAATAGTATTGAGGCTTTGAGCGAGTTACCCCAAGAATTGCCCACTTTACAAAAGGTCCTTACTTTTGATAGATTGACACCATGCGACAGTGATAATCTGGAGCAGATGCAATCTACCGTAGGTGTTAGAAATGGGAATGGGGAACAGATAGGAGATGGCCCGATCCAGATAAAAAGCTATCCATGTGCACTGCTGTTCTGGAATATAGCAGGGTTTAGGCAAAAAATTACTAACCCAGCCTGGGAGTCTGTAATAAATGGCCAGGATATAGTGGCCTTGCAAGAAACATGGACTCAGGAATCAATCCATGTAAATGGTTACAGAACCTTCTTTACACCAGCTGTTGGAGGTCATTTTGGTAGAGCAAAGGGTGGATTGACCACGCTTGTTTCAAATCAACTTAAAATTAAACAAGCTCACTGCCATTTATATTCCAGTTATTTTCAGCTTATAACCCTAAGGAATTTTAAAGGAGCCGGGGTGTTAATTATTCATTTCTATAATAATGTCCCAAGAGAAGAAATTCTGGTTGTAATGAAGCAGCTTAAGGAGGAAGTTCAGTTAGAGGTAGATAAAAATGATAGAGAGTTGGTAATTTTATGGGGGGGGGATTTTAATTGCTCATTATGTATTAAAGGGAATCAGGGCCTATGTGGCCTAATGACAGAGAGAGATATGCATTTGACACACTTCGATCATACTCTGATGGGGGACCTGCTTAATGAATTATTATTCATGTTTGATTTAGGGTTTGCTATTGAATCTGCCTTAGAACCCACACCCTTCGTACCGACCTTTGTTGGTAGAGGCTTAGCGTCAACCATTGATTTTATTATCGCCTCCAGTAATCTCAATCACAGACTGTTGGGGGTTACGAATATCCAATTACCCATAAGTGACCACCTTCCACAATGCCTTAAGGTAGTAGATTTGTTCCCAGACCCATCGACGGCCGCGCCTCTAGTTGAGACAGCGGTTGATGTTGTCCTTGGGAGACAAAATGGGTACACACTTAAATGGAGCAAAGTAATCCCCGCAACCTTTTTTAAGGAACTTTGGGAGGTGTGCTCAAATAGTTTTAGGATTTGTCTGAGTGACAACTCCATTAATGATCAAATTATTGAGCACTTTGAAATAATAGCTACAAACATAAAAAGCAGCCTAAGGGTGGAGGCAAAATGTAGAGGTAAGGGACCCAAGAGTTGGTTTGATAACGCATGCACCAGGGCATTGAAAAATCTAAAACAGGCAGTACACAGATGCCCCAGGGATATAGGCGAAATAAGAGAGTGCAGGTCCGCATATAATCAGGCCCTGAAAGTAAGGAAAACTGCGCTAAATAAGGAGGCAATAGATTCCCTCTGCGAGGCCTCGCAATCTAAAGATTCCGCTGCATTCTGGAAAGTAATTAACACCTTGGCTGCTGGCACTTTTCCCTTCCTATGCTGGAAATTGCTAAAGTCCATAAATCATGACGAGCTCAGCTCATCATCAGCACAGCTCAACCGTGCATCATGACGAGCTGAGCTCGTCATGAGCATGGAAAGGGTTTACACCCCTTTCCCATATGAAACCCATACGGCGCGAATCGAGATTGCAATAGACGAGGATAAATGGGTAGATCATTTTTCTAATCTTTATAAGGCACAGGAAGATACCCACAGTAGGGGTCCTAACATTAGTTTGGATTCACCACAGAGTTATAACCTGGTTGTAACACTTGATGAGGTACTTCTTGCCTTGAGATCTACCAAAGGCGGTAAGGCTGCCGGACCTGATGGGATTCCGGCAGACCTATTTAAAGCTAATACTGAAATCTGGGGTCCTATGCTGGTACAACTCTTTAATGCAGCTCTCTCAATGGGCCTGAAAGAATCCTGGTTCACCTCTGTCATTGTCCCGATCTACAAGAAGGGGGATAGGAACAGTTGTGCCTGTTACAGACCAATCTTCCTTCTTGACTCATCAGTAAAAATTCTGGGACGTATTGTGTTGGCAAGACTCCAAAGCTGGGCAGAGGAAAATGATATCATCAGTGATTTGCAATTTGGTTTTCAAAAAGGGATTGGCACAATCGAGCAAGGTTTAAACCTAATGCTTTTGCAGCACAAATATATAAGGATAAAATCGAAACGTTTGTATTTTACTTTTGTGGACCTTTCATCAGCGTTCGATTGTGTATCACACTCTAAATTGTGGGGAATAATGAAAGGTTTGGGAGTGGACAATAACATCATTTGTTTCCTGAGGGAACTGTACAGTGGAGTCACAGCTTCTGTTCGCTACGGCAGGGGGGGGCGAATGCTCCAGACAATTCAGTGTAGGCCGCGGAGTGCGGCAAGGTTGCGTACTGGCACCTTTTTTATTTCTTCTTTATATTAATGGGCTCGAGCGTCACCTGATGCAGGAGTGCAGGGATATGCCCAGGGTGGGGAGGAGGGCAATCCCTGCGCTCATGTACGCGGATGACGCAGTGCTCATGGCACGCACTCCCCGGGCTCTCCAAAAACTAGTAGTTAGTTTTGAGAAATTCATGTTGAACCTAGATCTACTAGTAAACTGTAGTAAGACTTTTACAATGAACTGTGGCCCAAAACCAGGTAAACCGATGAAGCGGATGTTTTTAAACAATGTGCCACTGGATAACACCCCAACCTTTTCTTATTTGGGTATTTTATTCCATGAGTCAAGTTCTTGGATAAGTGCAATTAAGGCTAGAACTCTTTTATTTATGAAAACGATCATGGCCCTACAGAATTTTGTCAGAAAACTGGGCAGGAAGCCGATAAAAGAAATGTTAACTATATATAAAGCTACTTGCTTGTCTGTGGCTATGTATGGCTCAGGTTTGTGGGGATACGCAAATGTAGATCAAATCCAGCTGGTAGAGAATATATTTTTGAGGGGAGTACTAGCAGTTCCACAGTGTGCTGCCACATTCAACTGTCACGCTGAACTTGGCCAACCTTACATAACGGACATTATCAAAATTCAACCTATCCTATTGTGGCATAGGGTATGGACTACAAATGAATGCGTTATGAATCGGGCCCTGTTACAGGACACCCTCAGTTTGGACCATGTGGACAGAGCGGAATGGCTGGGATATGTAAAGTGTTTCCTAACTGAGATTGGATGCTATTCATATTATTCTGATCCATCCTCAATGGATAGCATTTCCAGGAGTACACTAAAAACCATCTGCCTGGACCATCTTGTGGATAAGAGGAAGAGAGTGGAAATTTTGAAACCTTCAGTACACTCTCACCTTCCTATTCTCTGTGAGATTAACTCTGTACAGCCATATTTATCCCTGCCCATGACAAACTATGATCGTTTTCTTTTAACTCGTTTTAGATTTTGTATATTTTTTAGATTAGTGTCTTTTCCACGCATGAACTCATGGAATCACATTTTGCCCACTTGTTTGTGTGATGGTACGTCACAATAATCAGATATTCATATCCTTTTTTTCTGCAGATTTTATAGTGCCCCCCGTAGAAAAACTATTATCCCTTTTTTAAAAGACATGAATTTAACCAGATGTCGCCCAGCTTTTTTAGAAGTACAGAAAATGGATACGGTTTTAACTGTTACTGTGGTTTTAAACTATTTAAAAAGTGTTTTTAAATTTAGGAAACAAATGCTAACTGAAACGGCCTAGATTTCCTATTGATCTACCTCACTGCACTGATAATCATGAGATGTAATTATTGTAACCATTGTAATTTGTTTTATGCCTGTAACTTTTATGGTTATTTGTTTTTAACCGAATAAAGTTTATTGAACTGAACTGGTGAGTTTGTTGTCCGTGATGATTCTGAGTTTCTGGCGTAGTTGGAGGGATTGGGTGTGGGTTTAAGGTTTGATGGCCACCAGGAGTCATTCCATGTGTTGCTGCTGTTGGCAAAGATCAATACTTCTGTCTTGTTTGTGTCCAGCTGCAGGCAGTTGTTATTCATCCAGTTGGTGACGTTTGTCATGCATCTGTGGAAGTTGGTTCAGCTGCTGAGGGGGTTGTCGGTGAGTGAGAGGATGAGTTGGGTAATGTCTGCATAGGAAATGATGTTGAGTCATAAATGCATTGAAGAGCTTGGGGCTGAGGGATGAGCCCTGGGGGACACCGCAGGTGATCTCCTTGGGTTCAGAGGTGAAAAGTGGGAGGTGGATCCCCTGGGTTCTTCTGGTGAGGGAGGAAGTGAGCTATCTGAGCGCATCCCATTGGATGCCGATGTGGTGGAGTCCTTCAATCAGTGTGTGGTGGAATACTTTCTCAAAGACATACATCTAACTGTGTTAAACAGATACCTCTCAACTTTTGCATCTTGCCTTTATGGAGGTCTCACGCAGTTTAAATTATTTTTCGTTCTGTAATAAACAAATGTGTATCACATTGTGTCACTGTAACAAACTGACTTCCAAGAATGTTACTCAACAACCCATGGAACATATATATTGCAACACTCCTCCTCCTCTATATGTACTACAGTCGTCGGTGAGTGAGAGGTTGAGTTGGGTAATGTCTGCATAGGAAATTATGTTGAGTCATATAAGCATTGACGAGCTTGGGGCTGAAGGATGAGCCCTGGGAGACACCACAGGTGATCTCCTTGGGTTCAGAGGTGAAAAGTGGTAGGTGGATCCTCTGGGTTCTTATGGTGAGGGAGGAGGTGAGCCATCTGAGCGCATCCCCTTGGATGCCGATGTGGTGGAGTATTTCAATCAATGTGTGGTGGAATACGGTCTCAAAGACATACATCTAACTGAGTTAAACACATACCTCTCTCAACTTTGTGCATCTTGCCTTTATGGAGGTCTCACTCAGTTTAAACGTTTTCCCTTTCTGTAATAAACACATGTGTATCACATTGTGTCACTGTAACAAACTGACTTCCAAGAATGTTACTCAACAACCCATGGCACATATATATTGCAACCCTCCTCATCTTCTATATGTACTACATGGCTCAGTCTATGTCTCTTAATTTGCATCAGATAAGCACTCAACAGAGTTCCATTACAAGTTGGAATCTGTCTGCCACACCCATGGTGCTGGGACTTGGTATACTGGCTCTTATTTAGATATATAAAGGTTACTCTTACTGATTCTTTCTTGCTCAAAAGAGCCCAGTTGAATGGGCGATATTGTGTAACATGCAACAGGCTGCTATTATCTTGCATGCAACCTCTGGGAGATCACAAGCACCCCTTGAACAGTCAAGGTGTTGGAATCTCGTTTTAAGGATACAAAAAGTGAATTTATTGATGCCTTGTGTATGTGCCCTACTGTACCTTTTGAGAAAGTGTGGTTAGATGTCTGAAGTTGTGAGGAAATGTGGAGGGTGAGCATACCTGGCATCGCCTGCAACAAACACCTGTGTTTTTTTCTACAGTGCTACTAATGTAAATGTGCTGCATCATGTATACATGTAAGCAGTTGAGGTTCCTTAATTTTGATTTCAATTTACATTCAAACTTCATTTTGTGTTGCCTTTACACAGGCTGCTCTATTCATGAAATGTCTCTGCCCTTTGGACTGCAACGTGTAGAAAACCCCCCTCTGTCCTTGCTTTGAAAGCAATCTCAGACACTAGCTGGCCTAACAGCATACAGACATGTTCTGCCATTACTGATTGACCTATAAGTGCTGTAATTGATTGACTTATGGGTAGGGCAGAAACACGACGTAAGGGGGACATTCTGGTTACATGATGTTTTTCTATTGGCTAATATTTTGCAGATCTTGTATGTCCATATTAAGTATTTTGTATGCTTGCAGAAGCTAGGACTGCCCCTTTCTTTTATGCTGAGTTTGTAACCCTAACCATATAAAAGACCTCTGTGCTCTGTACTCTTTAGACTACCTCATCCGGTCGCTACGGCTTCTGTGTGACGTGGCCTCATTTATTAAATTTAATAAAGATGTCTTTTCATATTTAAGCTTCTGTGCCAAGTTCTTTATTGATATTAGTAAGACCCCTGAGAATGAAGATTTCAGTTCTTCAGATGGTGCGGCCAACGCGGGCTTCATCAGAGAAGTGACTTTTTGAAGGAGTGATCTTGTCAGGAGAATTCTACTGAGGAGGACAAGACAGGATTCTACTAAGAAGGTACTCTGTGCACAGGGATTCTGGGGATTCTTCGTCTCTGCAGCCCAGTGTATTTCTGCTCTTCCTGATTTTGATCCTCCACATGATGTCACTCCTGACTGAGAACCTTTTTGACCTGAGTATTAAAAAAAAACAAAGAGACCGTTAGGTCATTTAGAACTTGGCAGTTAGAATTTAGATAAACTTTTTGATTGGTAAGAGTAAGGTAGTTTAGTAACCCTTACTGTAGCTTTGGAAGAGTAAAGTAGTTTAGTAACGCTTACTGTAGCTTTGGAACTTTGGAATTTGTGTTGGCCAACTTTTGGATTTGTATAGGTTTGTATATGCGAATTGCAATTTGTGTAGACAGGTAATGAGGAGAATTTTCTCTATTTGGTTTAGTTGAACGGTGCACGTACGAAAAGTACATTAAGCACTATTTTGATTATAATATTGTATATTTTGCAATATTTTTGGCATGCCTGTTCCAAAGCTCACATGAGAATGTATTGCTTTATTTGAAAGGTACCTTAGTATGATGTGAAGTAAATTAGCCGGCTTCCCTAGAGGGAATATCTAAATAGGTTTAGATTTACAAACATATTTCTTCCTTGGTGATTCTGTATCCCCAGGGAATTAAAATATAGACATAATACATACAAGGATCCTTTGTTCTGCGCAATTTTATGAATGAAGACATGCAGAGCGATTTTGGGTTTTCTGCTAAGTCAAAGCTATTGAATTGAGTGTATTTTTGCTTTTGGACATACATCAGTCTGTTGGGCTGTTTTTGCAGTCTTTTTGCAGTCTTTTGGAACACAATTGAGAAGCGTTTCTTGTAAATATGACTTACAACTTGTATTTACAAATGGTTTGGTTTAAGTACAGTCTATGGGCTGTCCTTTATTTCTGTCTTGAGTATTGATATATGGGTTAAATGTGTGTTTAGATGTCTATGTGGTTTTCCCATTAGTGCAACTTCTGTAAGTACATGGTGATGGCGCTATTTATGAAATGCATGGCTAAAGCGCGCCGTATTGTGTGTACTGAGTGTTTGACCCCTTTCTGTTTATGTCCAAAATGAGCTCAAATGTGTGTTTGTGTTTTTTTCTTGATGTTTTCAGTCTATTAAGCAAGATGTCTAAATGTTTAAAAACTAAAATGTAAAATCACATTCACTAGGAATAAAAAAGCCCCCATAAACGAAATTGGGTGTTTTGCAAAAAATAAATAAACTTACAGCATTTTCCTTAGATACTTTGTGTTAGATATTAACAGGCAAACAGATCAGCTGAAGTAAATTCCTGCTGAACTCAAAATAATATAGAACACGCATTGATATTTTTTAGTTTGAAAAAGACTGCCAGCTGCTCATGTTACAAACACTTAGAGACAAGCTACATAAACAGAAATATTTATTCAGCCAGGACTTTCCCCTCAGTTGCACAGGTGAAACTTTGCATTTCAGAATGTTGTTTTAAAAAGGTTCTAAAACTAAGGTTCAATATTTTGTATTATAGGAAGACATTTCAATTAAGGGTTTTCCTCTCTAAGCATTTCTGTAAGCATAGTTTTGGCTCAGTTGCTAAATAATAATTAGCCCATGTAATGAAGAAACATTTAAAAAGAAAGAAACCTTAACAGATGCTGAAACAAGATAAGGCAAGTGCAAGGAAACTAAAAAGTTAACGATGTCTTGAACATTGATTGGCAATCTCAGATAAAGATTAATCAGGGAAATTGGTTTTGCGAGGTCAGTTTCGGGTGAAGAGGTTAGTTTCTTACAGTTTAATCTGGTTAATGTGTACATGACCTGGGGAGGCAAGACCACCTTGTTCGTCAGGCTATCTTTGCAGGCCTACGTGGCACAGAGAAAAAAAAAAAGAAAATGAAGTCAGATTCGAGGAATTACAGAGCCTTAATATGTGGAATTATCAAAAATGATTGGGTTATAAAAATAAGTGCTACAAAATTCGTTTTTTATTATTCATGAAGCTTAATACTTATAGTCAAGTCAAGTCAAGTCAAAACAATTTGTATAGCGCGCTACATACCCAGAGGGTCTCAAGGCGCTTGAAGACGGGTGGGGAATTACTTGTCGAATATCCACGTTTTAAGTTGTTTTCTGAATGCTAGGTGGTTCTGAGTAAGGCGAAGGTGAGTGGGAAGTGAATTCCAGGTTTTAGCTGCCAGGTAGGAGAAGGATCTACCTCCCATGGTGGTTTTGTTGATGCGGGGTACAGTGGCAAGGGCTTGGTTGGAGGATCGTAGCTGGCGGGGGGGGGTGTAGAAGGACAGTCGTGAGTTGAGGCATTCGGGTCCGATTTCGTAGAGTGCTTTGTGTGCGTGGGTTAGGAGCCGGAAAGTAATCCTCTTATTGACGGGGAGCCAGTGGAGGTTTTTCAGGTGACCAGAGATGTGTTCTTTACGCGGGATGTCTAATATGAGCCTGGCTGAAGCGTTCTGGATGCGTTGGAGTTCTTTCTGGAGTTTTGCGGTGGTACCGGCATAAAGGGTGTTTCCGTAGTCCAGTCGGCTCGTGACCAGAGCGTGGGTGACCGTTTTTCTAGTTTCGGTGGGGATCCAACGAAATGTTTTTTTGAGCATGCGAAGAATGTTGAAGCAAGATGAAGAAACGGCGTTGACTTGCCTGTTCATCGAGAGAGAGGAATCCAGGATGACGCCCAGGTTCCGTGCGTGGTCCGTCGGGATGGGTGCTTTTCCAAGGGCCTCTGGCCACCAAGAGTCATCCAAGGCGGAGGGGGAGGTGCCTAGGATGAGGACTTCTGTTTTGTCTGAGTTCAGTTTCAGACGGCTACTAGCATTATAATTTAATTTAAGTTATGGTATACTGCATAATGAGGACATTAGCATATAGAATTTCACTTGACGCAGGCGTGAAAAACTCATTTTTCTCAGGATTTGCATGAGATATGTCTAATGTCCAATCTCTGCAATTTGTAAAGAACATTCTGAGGATGATTAATAAGTAATGCAATTGTAGGATCTTTATTTTTAAGTGCCCCAAATATCAAAGTCGAATTTGGGTAAAATGTGGGCTTTTTTGCCATTTACAATAGCTTTAGGCTTCAGTAAATGCAAACATTTAGGTATAATACAAATTTGCCGGTTGTTCCCTTTTGGGTTTGCTTTTAAATAGGTCAGTGAGCCAATGTGCCTCGAGCAGAGATTTGAGTTTAATATCAGGGTGGAAGGTTTTAACTTTTGCTGGACCTAACTGAGACCTTCATCCATTTAAGGTTGATGAAATGAGTACCATTGCAAACAAGCATTTGTTCTAAAAACTGATATGTGTGTTATTATGTTCTGCAAATTATTCACAGTAACTGTTTTAATAATCTAAGTATAGAAATAAATTGTAGCCCCTAACAGGAGTAATATCTATATCATGTGTTTTTAAATAGGGTTGGTTATTGCAGGTTAGAAAGAGTTGGGAAGGTTTTTTTTGTCTTTTTCAGCCTTAGAGTGAGGAAGAGATAGAGGGCTGAGGAGCCCGCAAGGCAGATTTTGACCTTAAGGTCAGTGAGGTAGGATAGGAGTAAGTGTAAACAGATGGAGAAAATATTGCTTGGAAAAGCAGGGCCTCAAAGGGTGTTGGCGCACGGGACACGCAGAGTGTCTGTGAAAAAGTTTTTGGAAAGTTAAAAAGGTTTAGCATGTTTTCAAAAGATGGTTGTTACAGTTGATATTTTGTGTGTTATGTGCAGAAATGTTCGTGCGTTTTACAAATTTTTGCATTTTATCCTTTTATGAATTGTTCCTGCTGGTCCTGTGTGTCAGAAGCGACACAGTTAGTTGTGTTTGACAGCCAAATCTCCACTAACTGGTGATCTGCTGTCAAAAGGAGGGTGAGGATTTTAAGTCTGACAAATTAAGCAGGCCTGAATATTCTGTTTTGAGCTGCAGGTTCACAGTGCATAAAAGAGCATGCAATAGTGTTGTGTGTCACCGCTTATTTACAATGCTATTGTTTTGTCTATGCTTTTTGTGCTTGATATACAGCGCGTATATCTGATGGATTGGCATATGTGTGTTTTTTTTTGCGCTGATACTAAATTTCACAGATATGATTTTCGGTGCTGTGCACAAAACAAGACAACACTTCACCAGTGTATGTCAAATTTGGCTATATAGTATTGAAGTAAAATAAAAAAGATATGCAGGATCAAAGGGTGTCACAGTCACTTACTGCCCCTTCCCTTAAGGAACAGGCAGCCCTATATTTATGTATCCTGATTGGACATAAGGATAAATGATAGATTTGTGACTCTTGTACATGGTGACCTAATTTCTATATTACATTAGTCAGTTTTGTTCTGCTTCCTAAGTAGTGTATGGCTTTGTACCATAAAGGAAACAAGGCTTAATTTTTACCTAGTCCCATTTCCCTTTTCCGAATTCCTTTCACCAGTTTGTGTATTGCTCAGGTTCACACTTCCAGATTGCAGTAATGTACCAGAGACTCCATATTATGTATAATCCCCTTTTGTATGACCAGACTGGTTTTCAAAAAATTTCTTTAGGCCTACTCTGATGTTTTCCAGTCATACTGTTAGGGTAGTGATGGACTGGTTAACTGACTCAATACTATAGTAAAACCAGTGTTCCACCTCAATAGGAGACACCTTACGTTTTTTTGAATATGACAAATTCAATGCCTATTCTAATTTGGTTTTTTGTTCCTTTTTTCTGCTGCTTTAATTTTTGATGGACCAGATGTATTTTAAATAATGGAAATACCAGGACTCTCTAGTTCTTGTCTTTTGTTTCCACATTTTGATCATTAGCTTTTGTATTGCATAGTCCACCTGATGCACAATTATTAAAGGGAGGTATCTACATGTCCCTGATAATATGTATTATGTGATCTCTCTTTTGAGGTGTTCTAGATAAGGAATTTAGGAACACCTATATGTAATCAGTGAGAAAAAAAAATGTGTTTGCCCCATTAGACAATGCCACCATATGTGAGGACATCCATTCAGATAGAATTCCTGTGTCGCTATCTACCCTTAGATGGTAAAGGATATGCTCTCACATGGAAACCCAATTAAAGAGGCTAGAGACACTGTTTGCCTACTGACTTTGTCTTTGTGTTGCCTTTGAGAATGACAGTGTGTTCTAGACCAGAAATGTCCCATGACATATGGCCACTCCTTTAAAGATTGCAGTGCACTTGCTTGCAGTCCCCTTGTTATACAATGAACTGTTTTTGTACCTAATTGAAGGAAACAACTGTGTCACATTTCCTCCGTCACTAGGTTCTACGGGATTAAGTCATAATAACCTGCGGAACTCACCCACAATCCCATTAGTGACAGCTAACAGATGAAAAGTCCCAGCACCCAGACAGCGATCGCCAGCGTGCCATCAATGATATCTCCAGAGTATTGTGCTTGCTTCATCAGAAGGCGTTGAACATCAGAAAAGAAGGAGAGCTGGGACGGACTCTGGGTATTTCCTGTGAGATTACATAGAATGGGTGTACGGAGACTGATTCTTGTTTTGCTGGCATTATTTTAAAGTACTATTCTGTTTAGTAAAAGCAGAATAAAGTCCATTTTCTGTGGAAGAATATCCACTTTTTCACCTCAGAGCTTTGATGAGGATCACCACTGTTTCACCTGAACATGTGATGGGTTACTGAAATGCATAGGAGCCATAAAAATGTTACTACATAATTTTAGGATTTGCTTTCTGCTTAGGGTTGTGAAAAATTATAATCCTGTTTGTAATAGTGGTCATTACTTTCTTCTGCTATCTAAATGTTGAATGTTCTGTTTTTTTTGCATTCCTGCTGATAGCTTACATATATCTGTTTTTATGAAATGAGTAGAATGCTCGCCTAAGCAAGGAATTAGGATTTGCCTGAGTAATGGCAAAAGGGGGGTCTGAGGTTCCTTAATTTTTATTTCAATTTACATTCAAACTTCATTTTGTGTTGCCTATTCATGAAGTGTCTCTGCCCTTTGGACTGCAATGTGTAGAAAACTCCCCTCTGTCCTTGCTTTGAAAGCAATCTTAGACAGTAGCTGGCCTAACTGCATACAGACATGTTCTGCCATTACGGATTGACCTATAAGTGCTGTTATTGATTGACTTATGGGTAGGGCAGAAACACGACGTAAGGGGGACATTCTGGTTACATGATGTTTTTCTATTGGCTAATATTTTGCAGATCTTGTATGTCCATAATAGGTATTTTGTATGCTTCCAGAAGCTAGGACTGCCCCTTTCTTTTATGCTTAGTTTGTAACCCTAAGCATATAAAAGACCTCTGTGCTCTGTACTCTTTAGACTACCTCATTCTGTTGCTACGGCTTCTGTGTGACGTGGCCTCATTTATTAAATTTAATAAAGATGTCTTTTCATATTTCAGCTTCTGTGCCAAGTTCTTTATTGATATTAGTAAGACCCCTGAGAATGAAGATTTCAGTTCTTCACAGTGGCTATAAAAGTAATGTGCACTTATTTAGCAGGAGTGAGTAATATGTGTGTATATTTGTGCTGCCATCACCCAGATGCACATAAAGCCCTGTTGTGAAATGTTATTACTTACATATGCGCCACAGGTAACTGAAAACCCCAGCAACCAACCAGCACACAAAAACTGACAGAAGGTTTAGCTGTGGTGTGTGCTTCTAGGAAAGCAGCATGCATATCAATGAAACAGCCCTTGGCGTTGCAGACAGCGTGCTCGTTAATGGAGTGCCAGAGGTGTCATTTGAGGAAAATGTGTGCTATTTGGCAATGTTTCTGAAGTTCCACATAAGTGCAATCAGTGGCACCCAAGATATGGGGTAAGCGGGCAAAGGCATAACATTCATTTGCCCCCCCCCCCCCCCCTTGGCCTTTCCTCCAGTGCAGTGGTTAATTTGCAAAACAATAAGTGCCGGGACTCTTGTCAGGAGGCCGCTTGCACCATCCCATTTCTCCTGTTAGCGCCACCTCAAACAGAACAAATTACTTACCATGGAAGAGGAGTGAGGATTTGGCATAATGGCCATAGCTGCGGACCTCAGAGCTGGGGAACCCGGTACGAGTCTCGGCGTTTGCTCAACATCCTGTGATTACGGGCAAATCATTTCATCTCCCCGTGCCGACCATAAATGAATGGATCCTTAACTCGTGCTCATGAAAAGCCCTGGTTTTGATGATTAAGTGCCTGTGACCACCGGCTCAAATTAAGCACTGCTCTAGTGACTACAACTTGGAGATCAACTGGTGGTTTCCTCTTGATGCATCTAGGTGCCTGATGTAACCATCTAGAATAAAATATCTATGAGATGCTGATGCTGTCAGAACTGGCCCTCTGGCAAGACCCAGGGGCCATGAAATGCAGTTCAGCCAGTATTTTAACACAGGAAGGCTAGCATGCGAGCAGGCTACAAGTGAATCCAACATCTTGCTCCTGGTCTGTTACCATATCAAGGATCACTTCAAGTGAGAATCGATATCTGTCAAGTAATACTTTTTTCCCCCTATTGTTATTTTGTGCTTACATTGTTTAATATGGGAGTGTGTTGCAATACCAGTGAGTGGCCATTCGTGGTGCTTTGCTTACTCCAAGGCAGGGCTGGAGTACAGCCGAACCAATTTGGTCACTTTTCTGTGTTTAGTAACTTTATTGGTGTGTTTTGCTTTTTTTTTTTTGGGTGTGTGTTTTTGTATCAGCTTGTCCCTCCCTAAAGCCTTCCTTAAATTTCCCTAACACCCTTCAGTTTATTAGAAACTAGCAGCCCGTTCCGACCTTGTCCGGGAGCAATCAGGCTTCCCCGACCCCCGCCCACCCTGACATTGTCCATGGGTCCCCTTACCTCAGCCGCCGCTCCTCCCCCACGCTCCTCAGTTTACCGCTCCACCGCTCCTCGCTCCTCACCGCCGCTGGTCACCGCTCCTCCCGCCTGTCCGCTGCTCGTCACCTCACCGCTCCTCCCGCCTGTATGCTGCTTGTCACCTCACCGCCGCTGGTCACCGCTCCTCCGGCCTGTCCGCTGCTCCTCACGTCACCGCTCCTCCCCCGCGCCATGTCCGCCGCTCCTCGCCTCGCTCCAGGACGCCGCTCCTTCCCACGCTTCTGACGTGAGCACGCACGTCGCGGCCGGCGCTACTTCGGAGGGACTACTTTTTTTTAATGTAAATTTTTTAAATAACGTTTTTTAAAAATTTATATAGCCTATAACCATCTGCACACCCTGACGATTACAACGGTGTATCGGGTGTGTGGATTGGCGCTGTGGTTCCCGAGTTTACCCGCCTCAAAGCCTCAAAGTTCTGTCTTTATTATAGTAGTATAGATAATTCCACATTTTCCAGCCACTTCTCCTTGCTCCTCCAATATTTGTGGATATCTCAGCACAGAAAAGACAAGAGACGAGGCAGAGGTCTCTGCAGATAGGTTTTGAATAGGATTTTGAAGTATGTGTATAGTATTACTGTTGTACTACTTTACTGAATAGGCCCCATGGTGTGAATAGCACTGTGTAATGTTTGACTTAACTCGATTTTATGCATCCTGCTACGTGTAGGAAAAATACTGTTTGTCGCAGTAAAACCAGGAATCTTTGCACCATTTGTAACAGGTAAAAATCATATGATGATGGCCTTCCTCAGTGTTAGGTCTTGATGAAAGATAGGAAGGTTAAGGTCTTCCATTGGGATGTAGAGAAATAAAATCCATTTAATGCCTATTAAATCTCACATATATTCACCAAAATATAGAGGTTATAGTCTATAGGTATGTGTAATGACCTGCCACTAGGGAGTAACTGTATGATTTTCACAAACTCTCTCTTTGCCATGGTAGCAAAGAATTTTAAAGATATACATCGAATTTTACTGTCAGTAATCAACATGTACAGGACCAGTGTGAGTGAATTAGTAAGGGGTGGGATTCTGGGAAGATACGTTTAGTTGATTATCTTCTTGTTGTGCTCTGTTTTTGAAAATGCAATAAAGATATACAAAATAAAGACTTACTTCTATTAGGTGCTCTTTCTGCAGCAGAAGTTAAACAGTGGAGAAGAAAAGAAAGGGTGTGGTACTCCGACAAGCCACCAACTTGAGTCAGTAACATGGGCAGGCACAGCAGACACTGCAAGACAGTGCCCCTGGCAGAAATCTGCCAGCTGATAGTTCCTTGAAAAATGTAAAAGGATATCCCACTGCAGTGAGGTATCTGATGTTAATAGCGCTGTTTCATGAAAACACCGTCTGCCTGAGGAAAATGCCTTGCATCAGAAAGGTTGTCCCCCATGGATGGTTTGCATGGTAGCACTGGGCATAGGAGTACTTTAAGCAAGCATTTTTTGGTATGCTTAGAAGTACTATAATAGTACTTCTAACATACTACATATTCTTATTCACATACTTACGTGCGGAGGCCTATACCTCTGCCTCCCCTATCTTTTTATGTGTGGTGGTTTCCGCATACGTAAGTATACCTTTTAGAAGTAAATGCAGGCTGCACAGAGGGTAGTGGCTGAAAAAGGGAGTATACTGCTAAAGGGGAGGAGTTAAGGAAGGCGTAAAGAGGGGTTAATGGAGGAGTAAGGAGGGGTTTAGGGAGGGATATGTAGCCATCTAGACAAGAGTAAGTTCCATCCTATTTGCAAAGTGCCCTTCTATACTTACTACCGGCAAAAAGAACCACAATCGGTCATTAATGTACTCCAGCTCAGAGCTGAAGTACGTCCAGCACTACACATGGCCAACCACTGGTACTGCAGTATCCACACATAGAAAATAATGGCGGAAAGGACTTAAAGCAAAACCCCAGAGGAAATATTGTAAAATTCAATTATTTAAAATATAAAAAAATATTAATAAATATAATTAAAAAAAATACAAAAATATTTTAGCATATTTTAATACCCTTTTTTAATTAAAAAGAAATACAATATCACCATACTTTTTTAAAAGATATGATTACATTACTTTAAATACATTTTGTACATCATGTTTAATAATTATGAAAGCATTATTGAAAATATTCTTTTAATTTAGTTAAATATTTGTATTAACTTTGTCAAAGTTTGATAACCATTTTCACTTTTCTATATACTTTACCATAGAGAACTTTCAGCCACTGGTGCGGAGATTCCCCTATGGAAATGTATAGGCAACATTTAAAAAGGTTATTAAGCTTAAAAATAATATAGCAGGGGCGGATCCTCCATGTGGGCATAGAAGCGTTACCTCACTGCTTTCTGGCAGTGTGAGAAGCAGAAACATAAAATGGTAATATATATACTATTTTATGTTTCTGCCTCTCGCACTGCTTGAAAGCAGAAGGGTTTGGTTGGGGCGGGCGGGTGGGCGGTCCTGCTCTAAGGCAGGGAAGGAGTGGTTTGCCCACTCTGAGGGCGCTGACTATTTGGCCAGCCCTAAAGCTGACCAAACCAGTCATACGTACTCTGTCATTTCTCCATGTAGGATGCATGCAGCCGACAATGAGAAAATGACCGCCACAGAGATGCCCGTGTGGTTGGCTTCCCAACCAATCACAACGCTGCCATTGCAGCGTTGTGATTGGCTTAGGGGAGGGGACGGAGGCTGCCTGCTTCCTGTGAGGAGCAGAGAAGCAGAAACGACGCGGAACCGGACTGGGCCGGCGAAGGTAAGTTGACTTTTTTAAAATTAAATCTCCCACCCACACTTCGCTCGACCCCCTCCCCCGCGCGACCTCCGCATCATGCCGACCACAACTGTAGTATAGTAAAATATGTTTATGTTAAATTTTATTGTAAAATAATTTTATATTTTTATTTTAAATGTACTACAAACTTTAAAAATGCAACAGCATCATTAACTTAATTTTGAATTAAACATGTAATTAATTTTATATCTATTAAATTATTGTAACATTATCTTTTAAAGCTTTATATTTAAAAATCCCCCCTAAAGTATGTTGTTTATATTTATTTAGTATGTACTAAAAATTTAAAAAAACATATTTACAAATAATATCATTTAGTATAATTATTTTTTACAATTTTTTTTTTTACATAAATAGATTTTGAAAATAGTTTATCATAATATATATTTTTTAAATTATATTTTAGTTTTTCAACAAGAAATTAGGTATAAATATTCAATGAAAAAAACAACGGTTAAAGATGAGTTATAGTTAGGAAAATTGTATTTATTCTCTCTGTACAACCCCAACTTAAAATACACAAAGTTTAGACATTCTAAAGTTATAGTTCTAACTTAAATGTAGAATTTACGCACCACCTTCAAATTACTGTAAGTTGTGCACCTCAGCCCGTACAGTCTTGTCGCTTCACTCACCACACTATATCAACTATCACTCACCCCTTCTCTATGCACTAGTTATAACCTAGCATTTTCCATCACATATACCATATGAAATGATAGCATTCATAACAACACTTATGACAGCTCAAATTATATGAATTGTGAGAACACAGTGCATGGTAGAATGGAGTTGCATACAGTGTAGTAGAATCTTGTGAAGTGGAGTTGCACAGAGTAGAAGTAGGGTGTCGTACTGTCATATAGCTACTTCTTTTCTACATACTGTGTTAAGTTAGCATGAGTTTATTAAATGTTTGCACGCTGTTTTCATTCTTGCTTCACTTTTGCACACAACACATAATTGTTGTTTTAGCTTTCAACCTAGAAGAGCTTCGTGATTTACTAGAGAAATAATATGTTATTGCTCTGATATCAGTTTTGTTCTGCACTCTGTCTGCACACCGAGTGCTGAAGGCTACACGGATAACTTAACCCAGTGTTGTTGTAAGGTCTGATCTTCGCACCCTTATAGACATAACACACATGCCGCTGCCAAAATCTGGCTCTAGGCGAGTTTTATATTGTGATTCTGAACGCACAAAAACACACTTGATGTGCTTCGCATGCAGAGAGCTGGTGGAAGGTGATGTGATCCTCCTGCCACTGAGATTTTAAGGTATAGGCCCGCCCTGCAAAAACCCAAATGAGACCTTCATAGATCTAAAATACTATGCTAAATAGGGAGAGTGTGAATTAGAAATTGTTAATTTCTATTCATATCAGCATATTAGTATGCTCTCATCATTCACCTTTTATGGACTGATAACTATGCTGATAACTTTGTTGCTTATAATATGTTTGCTAGTATTATACAAGATACTGCGTTGAGAACCTTGCATTAGTAAATAAATATTTCAAACATGCACGTGTCCTCTTTTACTCCACGTTCTGGTTTGTGATGATTACATAACGAAAGAGTGTTCATGTGTTCCACGATTCCTGAGGTACTCTAAGTTCATGTTCTGGTCTGTCTAAGCATTGGGAGTTTGTTATGACCAATGAGACACTGTAGCTAGCTCGGTAAGGGGATTTTTGGGTACTGAGGTGAGTTTTTGGCCATCCTAATTCACCGAGGTTCCAGGTCTCTATGCACAGTTCTGTAGGAGAACGGAATTCCCGCTACATGGCGCCCATACGTCGTTGGCCTTATATCATGACACTCGAGTAGTATATCATTCAATCCTTTACCCCTTCACTGTCGTTTCCGGAAAACAGTGGTGTCGGATAAACCTACCTATTTTTGAAGTAGGTCTTTTCAAGCTTGAATCTTTCTAAAAACGGTTTCCTTGAATTACTACCCAGTTTTGCTACAAAGTTTACTTTGTTTTTTCTCATTCCTGTGCTGTCATGGCCCAACCCGTGGACATTCCGCAGCATAGTCGCATTGCGGTGCGAGATCATTTGCTGGCTTACAATGTACCTTTAGAGGGCTTGGCTGTGATTATGGTGGTGAGTGCGGAACATGCTTACCCTTACGAACTCTTTTATTCGTGGGTGACATTTCCGGCAGTGGACGCTAATTCAGGCGTATTCCACACATACACTCCCACAGTTGTTCCTAATGAGTATACTCTGTACAGAGCACAGGAAGTACCTATTGATGTTTGGCAGCATGGAGTTTGGTTTGGTGGCGCCCTACCCCATTCTTCAACCGCTCCGAGGTTGGGTCCTTTGTCCATTCCAGGCGCTAGTTGGCCTGTTTTGGCTGGATTTACTCCTCATCCTCTACACGGCAATTGTAATTTGGCTGAAATCCGACGACTACATGTAGTCGCGATTGCCGTGATTAGAGCCTTAGTGCATTACACCAGCCGTAATCTTCTGGGTGGCGCCCCGGGGGGTGCGGCGCTTCCGGCAGGGTAGGGTGGTTTGAAAATCAGCCCTGTCATGGTTAATGCCATTATGGGCAAGAAGCCCCAGGAAAAGGATGATTTTCCTGTCTGGCTTGCCGAGAAATTTGACCAGCTGGAAGCTGTATTTCCTAATACGACTCCTGGTGAAAAACACCGGATTCTTACCCTTAGTTTGCCGAAGGATTTGGCCCCTGAACTTGTTCACTGTGAGACATGGGGAAAGACTTTTGCGGCGGTATATGCGCCGTGCTACGGCACCCCGTCTATGTCCGTGCTGTCTTCGGTCCTTAAACATGTTCAAGATGATCACGGACCAGAATCTGCGGTCGAGTTGGGCATGCGCCTGTGTGGCACCTTTGACGTAGTTTGCGATCTGATCCTTGCTAATGTCAAGGGAGATGCAGTGAACTTTCAGGTTGCTAACGCGTTAGCGGCGCTTCCAGAGGCCGAGAAAACCCGACAGTTAGCGAGAATTATTTTGGTGGCTTATAAAACCGTGGGTCGCAATTGTAAGGGCGTTAAGCCTTTTTCTGTTAAAGATAAAAAGCAGCCCCAGGGACAAACTTCGGAGACGGAAGTTCAGCCCAAGTCCAAAAAACAAAATTGGCCTAAAAAACAACATAAACAGGGAAAGCAACAGCAACAACAACAGACACAGGTTTCTCGCCCTGCGTCTCCGTTAACTACGCAGTCGGAACGTGTTTATGACTTGCGTGACCGCGCCACGATTAAGACTCCTGATCGATGTCAGGCTTCTGACCAACGCTCTCCTCGTTCCTTTCAGGACTCATCGGCTCCGACGACCGGTGGTGGAGGGGGCGGCAGGGGTCGGGGTGGTCAGCAAGGAAGTGACCAGCCCCGCCCGAGGAACGGTGCAGAAAAGCAGGAAGGCTCTACGCCTAGGAGACCACAGTTTGCCAAGAAGAAAGTCGCAGCCTTAACAGCGCATCGATATGCCCCAGATAGTGAGAACGCGGCTTCGGAATCTGACGTGGGCTCTGACATTGCTGGACAGCGCGGCGGAGATTACCATAGTGAGAGAGGCGCTTCGTCCACTACTGAAGGTGACAGCGACTGATACTTATGTTGTCAGTGAAACAGCTGACACCAGAGTTGCTCCCCCTGATAGACTTTTTGAAATTGTCCTGTTAATTGAGGGTGACATACAACGAACCATAAAAGGGGTATTTTGGGAAAATCTATCGTCTACATATGCCATTTTGCTTTCGGAGGCTGACTGGCCCCCACCTTTTGTGCTCGCAGCTCCGCGAGGGTAGGAGGTGATCCTCCCCAGTTTCGCGAACACAGTCTCGAAAGAGAATGCGCAGCATTTTGCAGAAGAGTGGGCACTTAATCTGGCGCCGACTGTATACCGCAATCAATGTGGGTGGGATAAATTGTCCCCACGCCACGAGATACCTTTACGGTCTCAGCCGCAGCCTCAACCTCAATATCCTATAAGACGTGAAGCGAAAGCTTCCGTTGTGGCTATCCTTGAACAATTGGAATATCAAGGTGTAATTGAAACGTGTGTGTCACCAATGAATAACCCTCTTTTTACTGTAAACAAGCCTGACGTATCGTACTGTTTGGTTTTGGATTACCGGCATTTAAACTCGCATTGCCGTAACTGTGCAGTACAGAATACTCACGGCTCTGCTCTTGTGAATAGTCTTGTGCGTAAACGGTTTAAAACCACGCTTGACATTTCTAATGGTTTCTATGCCCACCAATTGGATGCTATGAGTTACCAATGGACCAGTTTTACATGCGGCTGTGTCCAAAAACACTTTCGGCGTTTGCCTATGGGCTATAAGAATAGTCCAGGGATTTTTTCTGCCCGCATAGTCTCTCTTTTGGAGAGAATCGACCCGGATGCTTGTTCGTATGTGGATGACATATATCTCACAGACGACGAACTTTGGGAGCATCTGTGTCGTGTAAACGGAATAATTTGTACCTTTGCAAACTTAGGTTTCAAATTCAACTTTGCGAAATCGCACATTGCGGAGTACACAGTGTTGTTTCTGGGCTACGAGCTTAACAATGAAGGAAAGGGATTGGCTCCGCACTTCCTGGAGAAATGCACACAATTGCGCGCTCCGACAACACTGAAAAAATTACAATCTTTACTGGGTTTCTTGAATTTTGGGAGAACTTACATTCCGGAATATGCCCAGCGTATCAAGCCTTTGTATGCTTTGATACAACCATCTTTTTCCAAATCATGCTGGCTGCCTGAGCATTCGGCTATACTGCAGTCTTTGCAGGCTGATCTGCTCGCTTCTAAATTCTTACTGACTCGTGATAATCAGACCAACCTGGTGATAAGAATTATCCCTAGGACGGTAGGTTTCACATACCTGACTTTTAATGAAGGAGACACAGTACCTATTGCTTACAAGTCGCACTTGTACACTTCGGCTGAAATGCGCTTTTCCACTGTGGAGAAAGTTTTGACAGCTGTGCAGATGGCAATTCTTAAGGAACGTGCCCTGTCACAGGGAAAACGCATGTTGGTTGTTACCCTGTGTCCTGCCTTGGAGGCAGTCACAAAAGCCAGTGTACCTAATTCTAAGGCTTTGCACCCTCGGTGGATTCAATGGGCAGCGTCCTTGTCATCTCAGGATGTCACGTTTATTTTTGACGCCACATTGAGGTCGCAGGAGTTCTTACAGTATGAATTTGTTCATCCTGCTCCTTTAGCAATGCGACCCCTGGAGGATTTCCATTGCATCATTTACACCGATGGTTCGGCGCAGGTTGCGCATGGCTCTAAACACGCCTACGTTTCCGCATGCGCCATTGTGGTCGGTGCCATGGTGAAAGATGAGTTCAAGTCCAGTGTCGTGCACACGCAGACACTTGGAGACTACACTGCACAATTGGCAGAGCTTCGTGCTTTAATGCTTGCATTGGAGTACGCAGATCCTAGGGTGACTACTCTTATCGTAAGTGATTCTTACTACTGTGTGCAGTCTTACAATGAGAACTTAATCTTTTGGATTCAAAATGAATTTCGTGATTCCAAAGGTGGCACAATATAACATAAAATGATCTGGGTCCGAGTGGCTGAGCTTAAAGAGCAGTTGCCACTTGTGTTTGTGATTCATACTCTCGGCCATCAGCCATCAGCGCGTGGGAGTCCACGCTTCGGTAATTCGCTTGCTGATGAAGCAGCGAAATCGGCAGTATCTAAATATTTAGTTGCAGCAGTTCCACGGTCCAAAAGTAGAATAGATGATGACATCTTGGCGGCTGTTGCTGCCACTGAGAAGGGAGGTAAATATCCTGCGGGGTTCCCTTCGAAGTACACATACCACTTAAGTCCCGATAAGGTTCCTTACGTGAAAATTCCTGATGTTGGCGAACGTTTAATTCCCAACTCAGATCGCAGAGCTACTTTGATTACAGCGACTCATGAAGGCGGGCGTCTCAGGCACTGTAACTCAGCTACAACAGAGGTTCTGGTGGCGGGGACTGTACAAACAGACACGTGATTATGTCCTTCAATGTGACATTTGCCAGCAGATCAAGCCTTCGACTGCTGCGCGTCCGCCACAGACACAGTTGCAAATTTCTAATAAACCACTAGGATGCGTTTATTTAGATCACTGCGGTCCTTTTTCTTCTGATACTGCGTATAAGTACATCTTAGTAGCAGTTGATTCATGCACACGCTTTGTGTGGGTAGGGCCCCATCGCAGCGCTGATTCACGGACTATCATAAGAGATTTGCGTGTCTTTGTAGGGATTTTTGCCTGTGGTACCTTCCATTTGGATCAGGGTCCGGCTTTCGCCTCTAAGGCGTATAAGGATGCTATGGTTTCGTTGGAGGTCCAAGTCAAGTTTTCGTCTCCGTACAGACCTGAGGGTAATAGTGTAGTGAAACGAATGAACCGTGACTTAAAGCAATCTTTGACAGCTCGAGTTATAGGCACTGGCAGAAACTGGCTGGCCCACCTCAATGGCGTGCAGCGTGCTCTTAATAATCTCCCTAGAAGGTCTTTGGGTGGGCGGACCCATACGAAATGCTCTTTGGTATCAAGATGTATGTCCCTGACCTCGACGGTCTAAACTGCATGGCTCAAGCCACAGCCTTTGACGTAGATGAACATTGCAATGTTTTACAGGATCTACAAAAGGCCAGAGACAGTCTTGCATAGGAACATTTGCCCTCCACATCGGATGATGCGTTGCAGATCCCGGTAGTTGGCTGGCTACCCAAAGTTGGAGAACTGGTTCGAGAGAAGATCGATAACAAAAAGAATTTGGTCCTTCCTATCGAGCACCGGTCCCCGTTCTTGGAGTGAAGGGCACAAGAACAGTCATATTACCACCACTACCAGGTCGTAAGGAAAACAGGTTTATCTCTATTGACAATATCAAGATACACAGGGTGGCCGATTCTTCATAGCATGACACCGGCAGTCTCCTGTCCTTCGATTGTGAGAAATTCTGTTTTGGCCATTACTGCAGCTGTTGAGCCAGAAGTGGCCCTCGAGATGCTTGTCATTTCCAATCCTTTACTAAACTCTTTCCCAGTTAATAACATTGATGACCTCGATTATTCCTATCCTGCTGATTTATCGATACCTGACCTACAAACACGTTTGGCCACAGACTCTAGATTCTCATTTGACTCTGTTTCAGTGACTTCGACAAAACCCTCACGTTGTGCAATTTATGAATCTTTATTCAAAAAACATTTTTGGTTCCCCCTTGGTCATATATTTGGCTGATGCTTTTTTCAGTCTACCTTTTTATGTCATTTGGTTTTGTGTTTTATTTTTTCCGTATCATGGATGGACACTATCTCGAGGAGAGAACATGCATTCGGCATCTTAATGGCACTTTGGCCCCCTTATCCTCTTCACATTCTGCACACAGACTAAAAAGAGACTTGAACTTTGTTAACATCACAGCTTGGCCGGTTCTTGATGGGATTGTGTGGGATGCAGTTACATTTCAAATTCATGGCCCCACTGAAGTGGTTAATGTCCCAAATGTACTGAGAGTGAACATGGGGTATGTGGTAAAACAAAACATACGTTCTGATGATTGGAATGTTCAGGCCGTAGAATCATTATTCTCTGATTTAAAATATTATGCTGCCTTTGATGCTGAAGATTTATATTTAGAATCTGCTAATTATGTTGATTTATTTTGCTTTTAACATTTTGGTAATCATTTTTTGCATAAGACAAGTTCCAAAGGGGTACTGTAAATTACACGCAGTGGGAACATTGCCCTGCACCATTACAAGGCAGCTCCAGTACATTTTTAAATAAGTACACTTACTTTACTGACTTTAATCAATCGAGTCCTGAGCCCTTTTATTTTAAGATGACACAGAAACCCATGTCCAAAGTTAGACTTACCGATACTAAATTATTGTATTCGAAGTCCTTTCTAGAAAAATTGGCTGTAGAAGGCTACGAGCTATGGAAGGAAACAATTGACCTTAAATCGGTTTGGGGTTCTAAAAGTTAGCAGGTACAAGGCACTGAGGCTTTGCACCGTGCATGTCTCCTCCCGAATCACATGTTGTTTTTGAATTCTACTATTTCTCAGACAACGTGCTTTGGATTGGCTACTTCAAAAAAGTTAAATACCCCTGCTGTCCCTGATTTATGTATTAAATATTTTATTGAGCATAGGCAAAAAAAATGCACCTCAGGTACTTCTGTAAGGGCCGCCACCGTTCTAGGGAGGCCGGGGTCAGCGACCCCGCGGATACCCATCTTAGGGCCAGCGGGTACATCATCTTATTAACACAGCAAGCCGCCTACAACCCAATGGGCCGGCCGCGTCTTAAGAGGTGCTACAACGGTGCAAGCTGGTCAGTGCTAGTGCATTGTGAGAAAACACGAGAAACAAAGAACTGTAAACAACCCCACCACCCACCCCACCCCAGCCCTCCCTTCTCCTTGTCCATGTCCGGAATCCAGCTCTAGGTCGCGAGCCACTCTCAACAGTCAGTGGACGCCACTCGCGTGGGGTCCGTGCGCTTACGGGTATGTGTTTTGAGATCCGGGAGAGGTGTTTCGGCTAAGCGTAGCAGACGCAGGTAGCGCGGGCAGCTCACCTCCCGAAACTCCCCCGTGAGCAAGGCGAGGAATGGTCGCCAGAGTTCCGCAAAGTCCGCCCCCCTCCCTGACGCTGCCAGCGATAGTTTCTCCATTCCCAGGATCGCCCACAGTCTGTGAAGCCACCCCAGTTGTTGCGGAGCTTGGGTCGCCCTCCAGTGTGCCACAATGTTTTGGACCGCAGCCCCAAGCGCAAGTGCAATCAGGCGCCCGCGCCAGGATTTCAGAGGATACATGAGTGCGTTTGGGAGGCCTAGTAGGATGTACGCTGGAAAGCGCGGCAGTTGTGTGTCTAGATGAGCATCTATAAGATCCAGGATGGGGTCCCAGTAGGGGCGCAGCGCCTTACAGCTCCATAGCAGGTGTTCCAGCGTCCCTAGTTCCCCACATCCCCTCCAGCATCTGTCACTGATCCGGGCATCCCAATGGTGTAGTCTCTCAGGGGTGTGGTACCAGTATGTTGCTACCTTAGTTAAAGTCTCGGTAAGGCCGGTGTGGTGCGCCGAGTGTCTGGCTCTATGGTACACCCCCTCCCATTCCTTCCTAGTGAGCTGCCTCCCCAGGTCCCTCTCCCACCGGACTTGGCCCGCATTGTAGGTGTGTGCTTGCGTGAGGAGCAGCTGCTGATAGAGGTCCGATATCAACTTCTTATCCGAAGTGCGCGTCAGCAGCCATCGTTCGTAAGGTGTGAGGGGCCGTTGGGCTCCGGGTTGGATCGAGGGGTGGAGCACCCAGTGGCGCACCTGCAGGTACTGCAAGCGTTCCGATTCGGCCACGCCGTAATCTGCCTTGACCTGCCGGAACGGCAGAATGCCCTTGGTGTCGAACATGTGTCCTGCCGCGCGACAGGGTGTCGTCCGCCACGTCGTGAACGCGCCGGTGTCCAAGCCCGGTGTGAAGTCTGGGTTCTCAAAGATGGGAGTCATGGGCGAGGGGAAGGTGGTCAGCCCCTTAGCCACGGCTACCCTATCCCACACTCGCAGGGCGGTGCTGGTGATGTCAGAGGCGTACAGGTTGGGGGGACGGTGTCGACGCGGAATGAAGGGCACGCCTTGGAGGGTGCGGCCGGCCACTGCCTGGTCCAGGAAGAGCCAGTGCTTACCGGACTCCAGCTGGAACCACTCCACAAAGGTGCGTAGCTGTGCCGCCTGGAAGTACAAAGTAAGGTCAGGCACGCCGACGCCCCCGTTCGCGGGGGGTAGGGTGGCGAGAGTATGCTTGAATCTGGGTCGCCGGCCGTTCCAGATGAACCGTGACAGTTCCGACTGAGTTTGTTGGAGCCAACCCGCCGGGGGGTTCAGAGGAAGCGTCTGGAACAGGTACAGAATCTGCGGTAGCAGTGTCATTTTGACTGCGGCAATTCTGCCCAACCACGACAGCGTAAGTGGCTTCCAACGCCGGAGTTGCTCCCGGAGTTTGCGGGTGAGGGCCTCATAATTGGCTCGCGCGGTGCCACGGACAGTAGGAGCTAGGCGTACGCCCAGATATGGGACGGTAGCGTCCGACCATTGGAATTGGAATTCCGATTTAATCTCGTCCACCACCTCCGGGCTTAGTGAGATGTTCAAGGCCTCCGATTTGGCTTCGTTGATTTTGAAGCCCGAGGCCAGGGCGAAGGTGTGTAGCTCCACAAAGAGAGCGCGCAGGGATCGCATCGGGTCAGTGAGGGACAGCAGGACGTCATCGGCGTACAGGCTGATCTTGTGCGTGTCGGCCCCAAATTTAATACCGGAAATGAGAGCATTTTGCCGCACCCTCTGAGCCATCGGCTCCATGTACAATGCGAATAGGAGTGGTGACAGCGGGCAGCCCTGGCGCGTGCCTCTGCCAATGTCGAACCTCGGGGAGGTATGACCGTTCACTCGTACCGCGGCGTTGGGTCGGCGATAGCAGTTGAAGATGCGGTGGCGAAGTTTCTCCCCAAAGCCGAAGTGGCGGAGGGCCTGATCAAGGTACGGCCAGTGTACTCTGTCGAAGGCTTTCTCCGCATCGATGGTGAGCAGCATGCAGCCGGGTTTAGTGCGTGATCCGGCCTCAATGAGGTGTAGCACCCGCTTAGTGTTGTCGCTGGTCTGCCGTTGGGGGATAAAGCCCGCTTGGTCGGGGTCTATCAGTTGTTGCATATAGGGGGCGATGCGGCTCGCGAGTATGCCAGTGTAGAGCTTCAGGTCTACGTTCAGTAGCGATATGGGTCTGTAAGAGCCGCAGACTGCCGGGTCACGACCCGGTTTGGGAATAACAGAGTTAGACGCCTCCAGCAGATCCGGATGTATGGCGCCAGGTGTGTCAAATGTATTGAATAGGTCGCGCAGGAGGGGGGCAAGTTGCTGGCAAAAGGTCTTGTAGAACGCCGCAGTAAAGCCGTCGGGTCCCGGGGATTTCCCGACTTTTAGGCGGGCAATGGCCGAAATGACCTCTTCCAGGCCTATGGGCCGCTCCAGGAAGTCCGCCTGGGCTTGGGTAAGGGCGGGGAGGTCCGCGCCTCGCAAATAGGCTGGACCGGCGTCAGGGTCCAGGTGATCCGCGTCGTAGAGCGCCGCATAGTAATCGCCAAACGCCGTCGCAATCGCTGCGTTCTCTGTGACCAGGTCGCCACTGGGCAACCGGAGAGAGCTCACTTGTTGCCTCTGAGTCTGCGCCCGAAGTCTACTCGCCAGCAGTCTCCCGCAACGGTCGCCACCGGTATAGTAAACGTGTTTGAGGCGCATCGCGGCGTATTCCGCCACATCTTGGTCCAAGGCCGCTAGCATTTTCCGCTCGGCGCACAGTTGACGCCATGCTCTGGACGCCCCCGTGCGCTGGTGCATCTGTTCTAATTCCGCCACGCGTTGGGAGAGCTCGGCTCGTTTCAGCTCCCTCTCCTTGTTGTTGGCCGTGGCAATGGAAATAATTTCCCCGCGCAGGACCGCTTTAAGGGCCGCCCACTGGGTCGCCTTGGTGGTGTCGTCATTGGCGTTGTGCTCCAGAAAGCGGTCGATCGCCAATGTGAGCCGGGTCTGGGTGTCAGGCAGCTGTAAGAGACCGTCCCGCAGTCTCCAGTGCCGTTGTGGTGCTGGCATGGCACCCACCTGAAGCGTCGCCGCCACTGGGGAGTGGTCTGAGAGCGAGACCGGTAGTATCTCCACGCTCTCTACATGTAGTGCTAGCTGCGAAGAGCCCAGGAAATAGTCTAGCCTCGCATATGTCTTATGAGCAGCCGAGTAGTACGTGTAGGCGGTGGTTTGGGGGTGCGTGTGCCGCCAGAGGTCGATGAGGCCCAGGTCCGCCAGGTGTGCGTGACCTGCCGCTGTGAGCGCCCCTACTTGACCTGATCTCTGACCCGAGCGATCCGCCGTGTTATGAAAGACTATGTTGAGGTCCCCCCCTAGCAGCAAGTGAGTGTGTGTGGTGGCTGTGACGGTCTCCAGGGCTGTGTGCAGGAACTTTTCTTGGCCCTCATTCGGACCATAAACTGAGCCCACAAGCAAGGTGTGACCCGCGAGTTGGAAGCTATAGAGTAGGAGCCGCCCTCTAACTTCGGCTTCTTTTTGGAGGACTTTCCCCTCAAAGGACTTAGCCACTAGGATCGCCACCCCTGCAGACTTCTTCGGGGAAGAGGAAAAGAACTGCCACGGGAACGCGCGGGATTTGAGTCTATGCTGGTCGCTGCGCACAAGGTGTGTTTCTTGGAGGAGGCAGATGTCCGCCTTAGAGCGCTCGAGATAGGATAAGATCGCCCTGCGTTTGTTCGGGCTGTTGAGACCCCGCACGTTAAGCGTAAGCACTATGAGGTGTCGTGGCATATCTGGGATCATACGAGTAAAGCCCAAGCCTGCCCGGTGGCCGTGAGTGTGGGCCCGCGGGTCGTGGAAGACGCTGCGCTAGGGGCCGCGGTAGGGCAACCCTCGGCGACCGAACCTTCTGGACAAGGAGAACCCTCCCACCCCTCCCCCCTCACTCCCCAAGACCCCCCCAACCCAAGCTGTCCCCCCAGGTCCCCGCTCAACCGGAGCAATTGGAGCAACCCCCCCACCTGGAACCCCCCCTCACTTAGTGCAAACATTTCCCATCCAACTCCCCGTGCCCACCCCCCTACCCCATCCACCTCCCCAACTGGCAAAGAAATATGGTCCAATATTGTCCCAGGTCCAGACTCATGGCCACTGGACCCGTGGTAAGGTAAGTCCGTAGAATGGGGGCCGTGGCGGCGTCGCAAGCAGGTCGGCCTGCTCGAAGCACTCCGCCACAGACGAAAAGACAGAGTCACCATCAGGGAAGCCCTAGGAGCGCTCTGCACGCGCCCCCGCCGCCGGACTAGATTAGCCCGAACCCATCATGGCTTGTGGAACCAGTGCGTCGCTCTCTCAGCGCTCAGTTATTGTTCGTCTGCGCCAGGCCCTGCGCCACCGTCTCCACCGCAGCCCTCTGGCCCTCTTCTATCTCGGTTGCCGCGGGGCGTTTCGGCCTGCGTCTGCGTCGTTGCTGCTGCCAGCGGCCCGGGCCAGTCTCAGTAGAAGTCTTTTCTCCCGGCGACCCATCGTCGACCACCGGCTCCTCCAGGCCCAGCACGCGGCAAGCGTCCCTGAGGGTGCGTGGCTGATGAAGGACATTGCCGAGCCGAAAAACCAGGCGGAAGGGGTGCCCCCAGCTGTAGGAAATGTTGCGCAGTCTCAGTTCCGCCGTCACTGGCCGAAAGATGCGCCGTTTCTCGAGGGTAAGTGCAGCCAGATCCTGGTAGAGCGCCGGTGCATGGTCGCCGAAGATGATCCTCTCCATGCGGCGTGCCTTGTTCAGGATCTCCTCTTTCGTCCTGAAGTCCTGCACGCACACCAAGATGTCTGGGGGGTGCGTCGCATTGGCTCTCGGCGGGCCCGTTCGGTGGGCTCTGTCCAGTCGCAGGGGGGCATCCGCCTGTCGGCCCAAGATGTGGTTGAAGAGGCCCTGCGTGAACCGAAAGAGGTCCTCCGTGTCCGGGGCCATTTTCACTCCTCGGATCCTGATATTATGCCGCCGGGAGCGGTTCTCCAAATCTTCGGCATGAGTCTGGAGATCCACCTGCTGGTCATGGATGCGGGCCAACTCCTGCCTTAGGGCCTCTATTTCGGCGTCCCGGGTGTCGCTCTTCGTTTCCAGGTCTGCCACTCTCTCCCCTATGGCGTCGGTGTCGCGGCGGACCTCCTTGATCTCGTCCTGGAGCTCCTTCTTTAGGGCGTGGATGTCTTCCCTCAGCCCCGTGAACAGGGACTCCAGAAAGGACCGCGTGACTGGAGCCTCGGGATCCGCTCCCCCAGGGGGTGATGGGTCCACCGTCTGCTTGTCCGTGTCTCCTCGGGGGTTTGACCCCCCGGGGCCATTCCGCTTCCCCACGGTGGGGGGGGTGAAGAGATCCTTGATGGTGCGATCCTTCCTGGGCCTTCCGCCGGACATACCGTCTCTGAGACCCCAGCCGCGTCCGCCGGTATCACCTTCAGCTGGCCGCCGACCGTTCTTCAATCTTGGTGGGCACCGCTCCGGCCCCGGGACAACCAGCGCAGCGTGAGTGGCTCCCCCGCGATCCTCTCAGTCTTCCTCCACTCCGGGGGAGCAGTGCGTCGTGGCCTCCCCACAAGTCTGTAGCCGGGGTCAGGGGGGGCCGTGTGACGCTCCCCAAGTCTGTAGCCGGGTTCAGGGGGGGCCGCGTGACGGGTGCAGGAGCGCCGGCTGTGGAGGGCAGGGCGAGGAGCGCCGGACGAGCCGGGCGGGAGGTCGCCCAAGATGGCGCCCGCGGCACACCACGGTGTACTGTCCTGGGGGCGAGAGCCCAGAGTGGTCGTTGAGGCCTCCTCGCGGTGAGGGAGGTCCGCTCACCTCCGTGGGGGTCGTGGTCGGGGGGGGGCTCGGCTGCTCGTGTGGGCGTCTTCAGTGTCCGCTCAGGATGAGGGCCCTCGCGCTGTCCCACCACGTGCGCGGCTCCTATGGCTCCTCTCCGCACCCCCCGTACCGACCGGCCACCACCTCCCCCGACGAATGCCCAGGTGCGCAGATGTAGCTAGGGACCGGGCAGTGCCGCAGGCAGGGATGGGCGACTGCTGGGGGCCTTGCCAACAGACCCCGCGTCGGCCGAGTGTGCTCTCTATTGCCCCGGCCCGCCGTCGTGTCCCGCTGCCAGTAGACGGGACCGTGGGGGTGTCTGCCGGTCCCCGCCGACTCCCGGTGATCCCACGTGGAAGGGGGTCTGCTGGGCTGGGGGGTGGGGGCCTCCCTCACCGCCTCTCCTCACCTCCGTGATCAGGGTCTTCCACTCGACCCAGGCCGAGTCCGCCGTCAGTCGCTACCAGCCAGGCACTCCGGGTAGCAGCAGGTCCGCGTGGCGAGCCCGCAGAAGCCCCCGGCAGATGGTCACGGGGGCCTCGCGCTCGGTCGCGCGGGCCGGGCTCACCAGTGCAGCAGCTGCCGGGCACAGACGCCCGCGACTCGGCCCGCAGGCTCCGCCCCTCGCGGCCTCGCTGTCGCTCCGCGCTCCCCTCAGGCCGTCAGTGCCGCCAGACCACCGGGCCGGGCCCGGCCGGGGTTCTGCGCCGGGAATCGCCCACACAGCTGTCCAGCAGTCCCCCGCAGCAATGCCGGCCTCAGCCCGCCGGGGAAGTGCTCGGGTCCGGGCTTTCCGCTAAAAGAGATGCTGTGGATAACGGCCGGCGGCGGGAGCTCCGACAAAGCACGTCTGCTCACGCCGCCATCTTGGCCACGCCCCCGCTGTCCCTGATTTAGATGAATATTCTGGTTGGAATAATTACACAAAATTTTCTGCTATGGCACAGAAGCTCTGACTCTTGCCAGCATCGCTTTCTGGGTTTAACTGAAGGTTTTACACAAGTCAGGCCTGATCCACGTTTTGATCCTGACCACATTGTTACAACATACTCAGTTGGCAAATTATGTCAAAATTGGTTACAACATTCTACATTAGCTGCTGTTAAGTTACATCTATCTAAGCTAACTGATGAGGTAGATATTAATGATTTCATTAAAGGCCCGGCAAGCGGTAGATCTAAACGTTGGATTTATGATGCTTACAATGAAATTTGGAAGCTGTCACAGATTGAAGCTGCTAAGCGCCTGAGAGCAATAGATCAAGCAAATTTAGAAAATGTGCTTGCAGTTGTCGATAACAGTATTAACATGCTTTCTTCCCGCATATACACATTGAATAACATTGTTTCTTCAGTAGTTGACATTGTAAATGATGAGGTGTCTGTTTTATACCATGGCCAAAATCAACTGCGTTCTGTAATGCAGTTTGCATGGACTCTGCAGACTCTCAAATCTGGCCATGTGCCCTGGAATTACATGAACGTTTCCTCCCTCTTTGCCCCGTTTAATTTGACTGACAAACAGCGCATGCTTTCATTGCGAGATGCATCATTTTCCATGTTACACATTGAGAGGTTGGAATCTTTACCGTTCTCTGTTGCTGAGGCCGCTGATGCAACGTGGCTTATCCACGGATTAATTACATTACCATTCGCGTTGTACAAATTCACTAGTTGTATGCGACATGTTGCAATAGGACGTTATGAACCGTTAGGAGGTGCTTTCCTCCATGAAGCATGGTCTCTTCCCTTCACATATAGGTGCCTGAAAGATGGCAGAGAAGTTTATCTGAATGAGGAAGAATGCACGGAGTCCCCTGACCGTTCATTAATATGCAGACACATCCAATTGCATGGTTCCTGTAACCAGGAGCGGCCTAATCTGGCCTGTGTTTTAAAAGGGACTCCTGTACCCGCAATTGTTCCCACATTTACACTTTTGGCAAATGGTAGTTATTTGCTGTTGAATAACGAGGAGTGTTGTGGTTTAATTGTTGGTATCGCTTATGTGGTAACTGTATCTGAACGTGTTGTGTGCTGCTAAAACAGTATGTATCCCCCTACGCATGGGAATTCAGATGTTTCCATCTGGCCGCGCATCCCAACCTTGAAAGCAGAGTTCAATGGTATGACTAGAATAAGAGCCCTTTTCTCTCAGAAAGAGGTGGCCCTGAGTTCGGCCCGAGAAACATTCGTCCTTCACATAGCTAACACACGCACAGAAGTGCAGGCGCTTTTAAATACTGATTTACCGTTACATTTCAGCGAGCTGGTTCATCAAATCTTTAATGCCTCCTCCACTTCCGGCCTCGCTCACTTTTTTAAATTAGTTAGCAGCGGTCTCGTGACTTCATTTGAAAAAATATTTGGGGTCATCCCTGCCTTTTTTCATTCTATTTTTTCGAGTTTGTTTGGAGGCTTCCCTTTCTTGCTGGCTTTAGCTGCAGGCGTTTTGGTGATATTTTGCTTTATTACAAATGGATGCCCATCCTGCATTAGGAGCAGAAGAGCCCCTCCTGTCACTGTTGCGAACCAGATGCTTGATTACTATGGCACCCTGCCGCTTGCGACTTTAAGCACGGCGTTTGGATTATCGTTTTGTTTTTCCTATTTCACATGTGTTCAACCTGTATTTCATTGCCTGAGCTGCGATTTCCACTGGGCCCTTGATTTGTGTCTCTGCTTGACGGTATCTCCTGACGTTGACTTTAATCAGCTGATGAGCCCCGTAGTTGCTCACGAGTTGGTTTGTTCTGGCGAAAGGATTATGGCCTTGGTGGCGATGCATGGACTAATGGGTCGTTGGGATGTAATCGCAGCAGCGCATGAGTTCTTGGCAAGGAGCTTTCTTGAGAACCCACTGAGTTGTCCTCTGATGTTAATAGAGGATCCAGTGACGGAGCAGCACGTATATTCCTTCCCACTACTTAATTGGATGGCTGAACTGTTTTCGGATGATGACAGTGATTTCATGTTGGAGGCTGTGGCTGCATATTTTGCATATACAGTTCTATCGTGAGATGCCATGGAGTTTATTCAACTTATTTCGGCATGTGCATTTTTATATTTTTGGACAGTGCCTTTTTTCATGTGTGAACAATTTTTTATATACATCCCAGACCTATTGACTTATATTTTCAAAGGTTGGATCAATTACGTTTGGCCACTATAGGCCTACATATATACGTTTGGAGAATAGATTAGTTCATTATTAATGATCTCTGTTTTCAGGTTAAGCCCCTTCCAGGTTCTGCCTTTACATGATTTTCGACAGTGCTCTGATCATTGGGGGGGGGGGGGGGGGGTGTCATATAGCTACTTCTTTTCTACATACTGTGTTAAGTTAGCATGAGTTTATTAAATGTTTGCACGCTGTTTTCATTCTTGCTTCACTTTTGCACACAACACATAATTGTTGTTTTAGCTTTCAACCTAGAAGAGCTTTGTGATTTACTAGAGAAATAATATGTTATTGCTCTGATATCAGTTTTGTTCTGCACTCTATCTGCACACCGAGTGCTGAAGGCTACACAGATAACTTAACCCAGTGTTGTTGTAAGGTCTGATCTTCGCACCCTTATAGACATAACACACATGCCGCTGCCAAAATCTGGCTCTAGGCGAGTTTTATATTGTGATGCTGAACGCACAAAAACACACTTGATGTGCTTCGCATGCAGAGAGCTGGTGGAAGGTGATGTGATCCTCCTGCCTCTGAGATTTTAAGGTATGGGCCCGCCCTGCAAAAACCCAAATGAGACCTTCATAGATCTAAAATACTATGCTAAAAAGGGAGAGTGTGAATTAGACATTGTTAATTTCTATTCATTTCAGCATATTAGTATGCTCTCACCATTCGCCTTTTATGGACTGATAACTATGCTGATAACTTTGTTGCTTATAATATGTTTGCTAGTATTATACAAGATACTGCGTTTGAGAACCTTGCATTAGTAAATAAATATTTCAAACATGCGCGTGTCCTCTTTTACTCCACGTTCTGGTTTGTGATGATTATATAACGAAAGAGTGTTCATGTGTTCCACGATTCCTGAGGTACTCTAAGTTCATGTTCTGGTCTGTCTAAGCATTGGGAGTTTGTTATGACCAATGAGACACTGTAGCTAGCTCGGTAAGGGGATTTTTGGGTACTGAGGTGAGTTTTGGGCCATCCTAATTCACCGAGGTTCCAGGTCTCTATGCACAGTTCTGTAGGAGAACGGAATTCCAGCTACAGTACAGTGGAGCAGTGTGAAGTGGATTATAGTTCAATGGCATAGAGTGAAGTAAAGTGTGCATTGGAGTAAACTGGAGTGGAGTATAATAGAGTAGATTCCCATGTCGTAGAACAGAGTGGTGTGGAGTGGAGAGGTGTAGGGTAGAGATGATTAAAGTGTCATAAATTGGAGTGGAGTCTCATACAGTAGAGTTGAGTACTGTGTCGCAGACTGTTGTAAAGTCTCCTAGAGTGTTGGTCATGGAGTGTACAGGCATAGAGTACAGTGTTGTAGAGTGGCATACAGTGTAGTAGAGTTGACTTGTTTAAAGTAGATTGCTGTACAGTGGAGAAGCATAGAGTGAAGTGTAGTACAGTGGTTTAGAGTGGGGTAAAATGTCATACAGTGGAGTCAAGTAGCGTTGCATAGCATAGTGTAAAGTGCAGTAAAGTATCAGAGTGGAGTGCTGTGTTGTATGAAGTGTGAAGGAGTGGAGTAGAATTGAGTCGTGTAGCATACACTTGAGTAAAGGGCCAGAATGGAGTGGCGTATCGTAGAGTAGAGTGTTATGCCGTGTCTTAGAGTATGGAAAACTGTCTTGAAATGGAGTGGCATAGAGTGGGGTGAGTTAGAGTACAGTGGAGTAAGGTACAGTGGAGTGGTATAAAGTGCTGAAGAGACGAGTAGCATGCAGTGCTTTTGAGTGAGGTAGAGTGGAACAGTGTTTTATAGAGTGGAGTAAATTGTAGTTGATTGTTGGAGAGGGTATTGTGTAGAGTGTGGTAGAGTGGCATATAGTGGACTTAAATGTTGTGCAGTGAAATAGAATGGAGTGCTATGTTGTACTGTGGAGTGGCATAGATTGGAGTAGAGTAAGTAGATTGGTGTAAAGTGGAGTGGCATTAGGTGCAAAAGCGTAGAATGGAGTGGTATAGACTGGAGTAGCTTAAGGCGAATAGCGTTCCTGGAGTAGTGTACAGTGGAGAGGCTTAGAGTAGAATAGCATAGAATGGAGTACTGTACAGTAGAGTGGCGTACAGTGGAGCGGGGTTGAGTGGAATAGCATAGACTGGATTGGCATGGAGTGGAGTTGCATAGAGTGTAATCGCATAGAGTGGTATAGCGTAGACTAGAGTTGCATGGAGTGGAGCAGCATAAAGCGGAGTGTTGTAAGGTGGAGACATGTAGCCTGGGGTGGCAAAGAGTAAAGTGGCATAGAGATGAGAGGGGTATGGTTGAATAGCATATAGTGAAGTGGTGTAGATTGGCCTACTATAGAGTGGAGTGGTTTTAAGTGGAATAGCGTATAGTGGAGTGGTATATATTGGAGTGGTGTACAGTGGAATGGTGTAGAGTAGAGTCAGCTACAGTTTAATGGGGTAGAGTGGAATAGCGTACATTAGAGTGGTGCAGAGTGGAGTGAGGGAGAGTGTACTGGTGTACAGTGGAAAAGTGTACATTGGTGTAGCATACCATGGGGTGATGTACAGTGAAGTGGACAAGAGTGGATTAGCATAGAGTGTAGTGGCGCCATAGGAGTTTCATAGAGTGGAATCCCATAGAGTAGATCATGGCAGACCGTAGTGGGGTAGACTGTAGTGGGGTACAGTGGAAGAGCATACGGTGGAGTGCCATAGAGCAGTGTGACATACATTGGAGTAGCGTACAGTGGAGTGGGGTCGATTGCAATAACGTTCAGTGAAGTGGTGTACAGGGGAGTGAAGTACAGTGGAGAGCCGTATAGTGGCATAGTGCAGAGTGGAGCTGCGTAGCATGGAGTATCGTACATCGGAATAACATAGTGTGTTGTAGCATAGAGTGGAGTGACATAGAGTGGAGTGAAGTACAGGGTAAGGAAGTACACTGGAGTGTTGTGACAAATAATCGAGTGATTTACAGTGGAGTAGCATACACTGAAAAGGCATAGAGTGAAGTGGTAAAGAGTTGAATAGCGTAAAGTATAGTGTCATACAATAGAGTTCCATGCAGTGGAATAGCATGGAGTGGAGTGGCATTGAGTGGAGGGGCGTACAATAGAGTGGCGTAGACTGGAGTGTTGTAGAATGGAGAGGTGTACAGTTTAATAGCGTAGAGTTGAGTGGCATAGAGTGGAGTGGGGTTGAGTGGATTAGCATTGAGCAGAGTCACGTATAGTGGAGTGACGTAGTGTGTTTGGCTTAGAGTGTAATTGCGTGTAGAGGAGTATGGTACTTAAAACAGACATAGAGTGAAAGTGGGTGAATGGACGTAGATGTAATATGGCAGGAATGTATATAACGAGGTTGAAATGCCCATTTTTGGTTGTAGATGCAAGTAGTGCAAGTGTTGTAAAATTTGTGTGTTAAAATACTTAGCTATATCTTGTGCCATGGTGTACTGTGGTAACTTTGTGGTATATAGCGGTACATGTCAATGAGAAGGTAGTATCAGCCATGTATTTTTTAGAATGCTTTTGCTGCATTCAGAGTTAGGGCCTTCGATATAGGTAAGTAGTCTTTTTTATTGTTGTTGTTTCCTACATATTCCTACATATTACCACTTTATGAAAATGAAAAAAACTAAAGTTAAAGTAATTCTACAGTTAATTAAGATACCACAGTGCTCAATGGAAGTTAAAGCACAGTTAGTTCATAAAATAAGGATTCATGTAGAAATATAAAATCCGTGATTTGTTGGAAGACAAAAGGCAAGGTAACTGTAATCTTGTACATGCGTGTTGAAAGCAGCACAAAACAGCCGACACTTGTTTCATCACCCAGCGACTTCTTAAGTAAGTAAGGGTATCCTGGCAGGAGGTTTAGCAAGAAAAATTTGTTTTCAAAGATCCAAATTCTGGTATTCGAACCAAACAAAAGTAACAAAAGTCGTTACCCCCATCTGTCCGACATCTATGGATGGGTTCTTGAAGTAGAAACAAAAATCATCCAGAAAATCCATAATTCAGTGAAATTGGAGGGCCACAAATATTCTGTGGTCCAAATTTGCTGGAGTAGAACGCCCTCTATAATTATCAGGCGCAGTATGGTATTCCTGCCACAATTAAAGGATGTGGACCAAATGTCTATAACAATGGTCCTAAACTTCATAGGTAATCTTGAAACACACAGCAGTCTAAAATCGGTATTCAAGGATTGATAGTCGGTTGTGAGTTAAAATGCACCCTTATAAACATGGGACACTACTGGGACGCCGAGATTACAATCGCTGATTGCTCGACTGGAAGGCAGAAACTTATCATGGTCTCTGCCTGACTCACCTGACTGATACCCATAAAACTGCAAGCGTGTACACTTCCCATGTTTATATGGGTGCAATTTCACTCACCGCTTCATACTACTAACGTAGAATTGGTGGGGCCAAATAGGCAAAGTTTGCATGTGAACTTGTGCATTTGCATACTCTACTGAAATTAAAGGGAGAGCCATGGGCTCTGCTCTCGGATCAGGAGACAACAAAAAAGAATCCATTTGTCTTGGATTGTCACTACAGAAGAGATTCCGCTCCATTAAGCCAACAAAGTATTCACCTCCCTCAAGGATTTCAGATTGTTTTTCAGCTACCCCGCCTTTGTTGGATCTGCCTCTCAAGCTCTTCCTCGTAGTTGGCCATGCCCCCTGATGACGGGCTATATATAGGATTGTGCAGAAAGTCCGCACAGTGGATGCTTGCAGCAGGTGTGCTGCTGGAAAGCCAAAGCTGCTCCAAAGGCAAGCCCGTCTGCACCCGTCCGTGGCCAGACAGCACCAAGTGCCATGACACTGGTCGTTGAAATGAAATGAAATTAAAGGATTTATAAAGCACAACATGACCAGGAGGTATCTAGGTGCGGAGAACACCGGAATACAGTTGTTTCCAAAATGATGAAACTGGTATAGCCAGGTCTTTAAGTACTTCCTGAACTGGAGCAGGTTATGTTAGTTTTTCAGGCAAGTGGGAAAGGAGTTCCAAAGTTTAATGGTTTCATTGGAATGCCCTCATCTATTCGAAAAAGGACTTACTATCTTTTTTTTTTTAAAACCTTTATTTAAAGTTACACAGGCATAAATGACAAATAGGTGAAAATAGCGCAGGGACATAAGAAAAGAAATATAATAAAATAATAAAGTCATAATCAAACGTTAGCAGTGCAAAAGTATATTGAGTATTGACAATAACAATAATGTAGTAAAACATGTCCAGTAAATATGAACAGAAATGACAAATATCAAAGTAAATTCTGAAGAGGGAGTACCATGATATCTCAGTATTGATTTATATCCAAGACATCCTACCGATCGGAAATCATTCCAATGATACAATTACTTATATTAATCTAGTACCAACAAAAATGTAACATCAGCTAGATAGGGATGCGGACTCCGGCACCGCACTGCCCCAATGAAGAGTCTGGAGGGGCTCAACCCACCCCGGTTGGGGTGATGCCGGATTGTGTCAGTGCCTCCTGAACCGTTCGTTGCCGGGAAATGTAGGCGTGATAGGGTTCCCATATATCAACAGGTCTGGAGGTGGGGGGGAGTAAAGTGCTGAACTCTTCGTAGTTAGTATTACAAAATGCCAAACTGTTTAACCATGCTCGGAGAGAGGGGACCTTCTTACTGCCCCAGAGCAGTGCTATCTCCCTCTTGGCCAACATAAAGCCAATTGCTGCCAGTTTATGAATGTTCTTGGGGAAATTCCCAATGTATCCCAACAGAGCAATCTCAGGCATAGGCAGGAGAGGTATAGAGAGTATATCCCCCAATGCAGAGTGAACGTCTAACCAATATTGCTATATCTTGGGGCAAATCCATGTTAAATGTGCGAAGTCTGCAAAAGGGGAAAGGTACTTCTGTCAATGGTGAGGCCGGGAGTTGTCTATCTTGTGAGCACGTGCTGGGGTAAAATACAGCCGCTGGAGAAATTTAAACTGTAACAACTTATGCCGACTATTCAAGGAGACATCCGTCGTGGCCCTACAATATGTCCATTGCTCATCCGAAATAGGACCGCCCAGGTCTGCCTCCCATTCGGCCCTAAGCTTGGAGTCATCACTAGATTTAAGTGCAACGCATTGTTTGTATAACTTGGAGATCAGGTGCGTGTTGGATGGGCTCTGTATCACCAGTGTAAGTGGGGGGACCTCTTCGGGGGCTAAAGGGAAGGAAGGGAAACAGGCCCGCAATGCTGATCAAAGCCGGGTGAGAATAAATGTGTCCATGAAGGAGCGGTCAGAGAATCGGGCCTCCTCTGTCACAGAGAACACATGACCATCGGGGAAAAGATCGCAGAAGGTGTCAATGGCAAATTTCTGCAAGGTCCGTTTCACCAACTTCTTCTCTGTAATGGGAAGAAGGGAGGCATTGGGAAATGGGCAGCACCGGAGAGTAAAGCATATCCAGTCCTAGAAGTTTACACGGTTTAACCCAAGCCCATCATGTGGTGGATACGGTTTGTATGTCGCGTGGATCACGAGGGAATCCCGTGGGGAGAAGTGTAAGAAGCTGTCTAGGGAGAACCATATCTGCCTCTGGACGCAAGTATGGAATTGGCGCGTCTGGGTGGAACCATGAATAGGCATGGGCACATTGGACAAGCCAATAATACAAGTGGAAGTCTGGAACCCCCAGCCCCCCCCTGTCGGCGGGGATGGTCAGGACTTTCCAACTGACACGGGGAATGCGGTCACCCCACACCAAGCGAAGCAGCAGTGAGCGAAGTTGTTTGAAGAAGGTATTGGTCAGGGGAACCGGTATGTTATAAAAGTAATATAGAAATCGTGGGAGCCCCACCATCTTAATAATTGCAACTCTCCCGGCCATGGAGAGGGGTAAACTAATCCAGCGGTTGATCTGTGTTTCCAGCCTAGAGACTGCAGCGCCATAATTGAGCCGTATTATCAATGCAGCGTCTAGATGGATATGTATTCCTAGATATTTAACAGAATCTTGGCACCATTCTAGCGGAAATTCAAAAGACCAGGGAGTAGTGCTGGTAGTAAGTGGTAAAATGACCGATTTGTGCCAGTTAATATTTAGTCCCAAGAACGCTCCGAATCGTATAATTTCCCATATTAACGGGGATAAATTGCAGTGGGGGTGTCTGACGTGTAGAATCATGTCATTCGCATACATAGACATCTATAACGAGCCAGTTCGAAACTGTAACCCGCGCTGTAGGTGGTTCTCCTGGAACTGTCTGGCTAATGGATCGAGAGCTAAAATAAACAAAAGAGTGGAAAGGGGGCAACCCTGTCTTGTACCCCGTGACAGAGGAAAGGGGTCCGACAATATACCATTGAGTCACAGCCGTGCGGAGGGCCTGGTATACAAAAGGGCTATAGTTGCGACAAAGCACTCCGGCATGCCCATACGGCGCATGACCGAGAGGAAGAAAGGCCATTCCAATGAATCAAATGCTTTCTCCGCATCCAATAAAATCGCCGCGACTGGAGTAACAGGGTCGATACGGGGTAAGGTCGTAAATAAGGTGCGGAGATTAAGGGAAGTAGACCTATGTGGACAAAACCCGATTGCACGGGAGAGATGATGAATTCCATCAGAAGCGACATTCTGATTGCCATCACCCTGGCTAGAATTTTGTAGTCTGCGTTCAATAGTGACAGCAGCCTAAATGAACCACAAAGTTTGGGGTCTTTCCCAGGTTTAGGCAATAAAATTATCACCGCTTCACGAAAGGTCGGGGGGAGGGCGCCAACATCCAAGGCCTCCGCGTAGACCTCAACCAGGCGAGGCACTAGCAGGTCTTTGTATGTTTTATAAAAGTTGGCAGAGAAGCCGTCTAGTCCGGGGGCCGAAGAGCCGCGCAGGGCGTCAATGGGCTCTATAATGCTGTCTGTGGTAATAGGGACTAGAAGGAACTCCTGCATGTAACGCTCCAGATACACAAGGGCCACTTCCGATAGATACTCTTCCTGATCGGCCTGATTCCCGGAGAGGCATGAAGTGTAAAGAGTCTTGTAGTATGTGAGGAAGAGCTCACAGACCGCCGGTGTGGACTGGACTGGGGAGCCGTCTGGACCAGTCATGGAAATGATACAGGTTGGGCCTCTAGGAGGTCGCAGTGTGTTTGCTAACAGGCGACCAGGGCATTCGCCCTCTCCATAACGCCGTGCTATGCAATGTTTATTTAGAAAGGAAAGTTCCCTATCGGCCGCGTCACGGAACTTAAGATAAAGCGCTAAACAAGTGTCGGACAGGGCGTCTGAGGGGGCAGTAAGAATTTTGCGGTCTACGGTGGTGATATATGCCTTAAAGCCCTCCCAAAGAACCGCCCACGGAGCCAGTGTTTAATTTAAAGTAGTCTTCGATAGCTTGACGCTCCTCTTCTGTGAAGACGGGATCCAATAGTGCCCGTCCAGGGAAACGCCAACTTCTCTCATAACCTCCCTCCCTTGGGATCAACAGTTGAAGAATAACCGGGCAGTGATCAGAGAGAGTGCGGGGGAGAGTGCAGACTGATCCCAACCAGCTAGCAATCGTGGGAGAGATTAGCCAGTGATCCAGTCTGGTCCATGTGTTGTGAAACCCGGAGTAGTGAGTGAAAGCGGGATTGATAGGGTGTAAATGTGCTTCAATATCTACAAGGGAATAGTGTGTGCAGATATCACGAAGGGCCTGGCGGGAACGGGGTTTAGAGTCATGGGTGGAAGCGGTCCTGTCCCTATCATGATCCATGAGCAGGTTAAAGTCCCCGCCAATAATCAAGAGTCCAGTATCAATCGCTAGGAGGTGGGCGGAAAGGGATTGGTAAAAAGAGGGAGTGTCAGTGTTCGGGCCGTAAACGCAGACCAATGACATCCTATGACCCAGTAGCTGACCAGTGACGATCAAAAAACGACCTTCCGGGTCCCAGTTTGTGGAAAAGTGTGCGAACTGGATGGGCTTATGTACAAAGATAGCCACCCCTCTTGAATACGAGCTAAAACTGGAGAAATACCTATGCGGGCCCCATCCCGAAGCCAGGCCATTAGCCGTGGCGTCCGCCAAATGAGTTTCCTGCATAAAGAGGACGTCTACCTTATGACCTGTCACATAATTCAGGACTTGTCTCCGCTTCCTGTTATCGTTCAGGCCCCACACATTCGAAGTTAACAATGATAATCCGGGGGGACCGGGCACATTTCCTAGCACAACCATATCAACAATAATTTACAAATGGAATGTATGCATCGGCAACCCATAGTACTCAAAAACATCCTCATACTTTGCAATCTGCAATAGTTAACAAGAAAAAATATAAAAAACACAAAAAACCCTCCCACCCGCCACCCACCCTCTCCCTATCTAGAAAGAGGAATACCCAAGTACCGTTCCCACAAAAACAGACCATGGAGGTATTCACCATGGGGCATGGCAACACCACGCCAGTCGGGCAACCAACATCCAGAGAACTAAAACAGTAGAATGGTAAATATGCATTAGAACGAGCAACAACCATCAGTCATTTGGTGAACCAGGGAATAAAGCAAAGCAATTATTCAGCCACTCCCGGATTGGGCAAAGAGGTCCACGCTGGATTGTGAAGACTGCTGTGGAGGGGAGTGTGGACGTGAGTCTCTCTGCGAACCACTCTTGTTATGCTTGAAGTTGCAGAAGAATTCCTGTGCAGCTTGTGGAGTGTCAAAAATTCTTGATCTACCATCTATGTCCACCCTAAGTCGGGCCGGGCAGAGCATGCCATAACGGAGTCCCAGTTTTCTCAGCATGGCCTTGACGCTCTGATATTTCCGCCTAGCTTCCTGCACCATGAACGTAAAGTCTGGGAAGAAGGATAAGCTGCTACCCTGCCATTGGATGTCTCCCTTCTCACGAGCCGCACGGAGGGTCGTGTCCCGATCGCAAAAGTTCATAAGCTGTGCAATAATTGGTCCAGGGGGCTGGCCCGGCTTGGGGCGAGGGCCCAGTGACCGATGCGCACGTTCAACCACGAAGCCCTGGTTGAAGGTTTCCCTACCAAATAGCTCCGACAAGAGCTGTTCCACAATGTGTCCAGTCGACCAGTGGGCGTCGTCTCCGGCACGCCAATAAGGCGTATGTTGTTGCGGCGACCTCTTGCCTCCAAATCTTCATTCTTCACCGCCATGTCCTTGAGGATCTTCTCGACTCTCTCCAGCCATTTCAGGGAAGAAGAGGTGCCATCTTCGAGCTCGGAAACCCTGGACTCCCCCACATCAAGCTTGCGGTCGTGACCCTGGATTTTTTAAAAAATATATTTTTATTGTTAGCCAGCTGACATAAAAAAGAAAGAAGAAAAAAGACATAGATAGTTTCATACATGTACAAAAAGACTTCATAGTAAATACGTTATATAGCAAATGAATTGATATATGGAGACAATAAGAAAATTCCTAATTCCTAATCAAACTATAGACATAATTTTCTTTACAAAAAAGAGAAAATTAACAATTGTGCGACATTGAGCAGAATTTTACTCTAAAAAGGTGCCCCAGTTTCTGTTAAATTTGATCAGTGAGCGTGTTCCCCTAAGATTTGCTAAGGCTAGCTCCATGGCATGTATCTCTGTTACTAGTGCCCACCAGTTCCAAACCGTCGGAGGTTCCGTACCGGTCCAGGCCCTGGCCAAGGTTAATTTGACACAGGACATAAGTATAGTGACTAAGGCAGATTGTGGAGATGACAGGGGGTGAAAGTCTAGTAGAACTGAGGCAGCCGTGATGGTAGGTAGTGAAATGTTCTTTAGTCTAAGAACATTCTGTATGTCCCCCCAAAAGGTCTTGAGTTTGGGGCATGAGAACAGCATGTGTACTAGATTAGCTGCATCGGCTAGACATTTAGGGCATTTAGTGCGATGACTATAAGAGGCATTAGGGGATCATCTAGAGATTCTTTCCGGGGTGTAGTAGAGCATACTGGTTGTTCTAAATTGTTGTAGCCTAAAACTAGAAGACCGTACAAGATTGTTAATGTTAGCCAGAGAGTGCTCAATTTGATTTGGGGTAATATTTAAGCCTAGTTGAGTGCCCCACTTCGCAGCCAGTTTGTCGCCATCATTCACTTTAAAGGTACTGAGTGATTTATATGCCTCACTTATAATGGATTTATTCTTGTTTGAATATAGACAAGTCCATACATCGCATTCAGTGATATTTTGAATCTTTTTTTTGTTAATCAAGTAATCGTGGATCTGTAGATGTTTGTATCTTGTGGCTTCCGGTAAGTCATATATCTGTTTGAGCGTATTAAATTCCCAAAACCCCTGCGTGCCGTACAGATCCGCCAAAACCTTAATCCCAAGCGCCACCCAATTATAAGTAATAGTATTCGTGAAGATAGCCGGGAGGCCTGGGTTACCCCATAGCGGCAGCTTCGGATGAAAAAAAGTTGTTTTGCAGAATGTTAGTACATTGCCCCAGATCCTAACAATGTCTCTAGCGGTCTTAAATCTCACCCTCTTGTAATAGTTCGGGTCATTAACTCTAAGCAAAAACAAATGTGAGTCTTGTTTCAGCATAAAAAAGTGAAAAAAAAGAGCTCTATCTCCGTGCAGTAAGGAACGTAAACGTATAAAGAACGCAGACCAAAAATACAATTTAAAATCTGGAAAGTTCAGCCCTCCCTTATTTGTATTATTTTTTAACATTTTTAATGACCTTCTGGCCTTTTTATAACTCCATATAAAGCTACTCAGTACACCATCTAGATGTTGAAAGAACTGATTATTTAGTGCCAGTGGGATGGATCGGAATAAATAAACAAACTTTGGCAAAACCTTCATCTTTATGAGATTGATTCTACTAATCAAATTCAGGGGCAATCTGTTCCACTTTTTTAATAGTAGAATAGTTTGTTTGATCAGCTCGTTTTAGTTTATATTGTTAATATCTTGTAGTTTGGCTGTTATTTTGACCCCTAAGTAGGTAGCATCTTTACAGATCTCGGAGACAGCCACAGTAGGGGAGTAGTTGGCTATAACTTGTGTCTTCTGTGGATTAAGTTTATAGCCAGACACCTTCCCGAATTTCCCAGCCTCTATAGAAATCCCTTTCAGCGCTTTGGCGATGTCGGAAGTATAAACGGCAATGTCGTCCGCATAAGCTGTCATTTTCAGCTCCTGTGAGCCGGAGCTAAAAGGCACAATCAGGATTTGGGAGTGAAGGGCAAGCAAAAAAGGTTCTAACGAAAGGGCAAATAAAAGAGGTGAAAGGAGACAGCCATGACGGGTCCCACGCATAATTGGAAATTCTGATGAGGTCAGGCCCCCGTAGCTAATGCAAGCGGTAGGCTTGTCATAGAGTGCCTGTATACCCTTCAGGAAGTTCCCCCCGAAACCCATTTTAGACAGCACGCTCCAGAGATAGTCCCACCCCACTCGGTCAAAAGCTTTTTCAGCATCTAATAAGATCATGCCGAGTGGGGTCGACTCAGTCTCTGCAACATCAAACGCCGTAATGGCCATGTTTACATGTGTTGTTGTATCTCTCCCGGAGATAAACCCGTGTTGTTGTGGAATAACAATTTGGGGCATGACTGGAGCTAGTCTGAGTGCCATAATTTTGGCGAATATTTTCGCATCAGTATTTATCAGGGAGATAGGTCGATATGACCCTCTCTCCTCCTTGGGCTTATCTTTCTTTAAAAAAAAATTTTTTTTGTCCTGTTCCAAGATTTGGGAGCCGTTCCGTTTAGCCCAATTGATTGCATAACTTCCAGAAGTAGCTGTTCCAATTCCATTGTACAAGCCTTATAGAGTTCCAAAGGTATAGTATCCTCTCCTGCCGCTTTTCCGATAGGTAGGGAATTGATGACCTGGTGTAATTCTGTCAGCGTTATATCGTCAGACAATGAGCACATGCCTGATAGGTTCTCTGTGCTCATTGAGTATTCTTCAACATATTCCCGAATTAAATCATGATTTACAGGGTTATCTGGGGTATATAGATTTCTATAGTAATCGGCAAATTGCTCAAGAATGTCTTGTGGCTCATGGGCGTCCGCAGAATTTTTTCCAGGGGGGGGGGGGCAAAAGGTTGACCTCATTACCAGCTCGCCAGGTTTGTATGAGTGTCAATTAACTCTGAGTATAGAGTGTTATTGCAGAAACCTGATGTCCATCTGCTAGTATATTAGTACTGTGTTGGATGGGTGATATGCACTGTTTGATGATGTGCTTTGATGGTATGTAGGAACTCTGCTTTGGGCACATTGATATTCATTTAAGTTCTGAGGCTGAGTACTTTTGAATGTTTACGAGTTGTTCATATTTATTTAATTTGTACTGTGTTTATTAACCATACAATAAAATCAATTTATTTTGAATGGTTCAGTCCAGTGTGTTGGGCTTGGTAGTACTTGTGTGTCATTATTAGTAGTTTTGTAGGTAGTAGGTTAAACCTCAAATATATGCTGTGCTTGCTTGTGAAGAATCCTGTCTACTGTGTGCTGTGGGAGGTTGTATTAATGAGGAGTCCTTGTGAGGCCCACTGCAGTATGTCTGAGCTGTGTTGGGTGCATTTGCCATGTTCTATTCATTTTTAATTTTGGACTAAAGTAGAACTGCATAGAAAGATAGTTACAAAATAAAAAAAAATAACGGTACATAGCAGTCATTTAAATTAAGTGCTGATTTTAAAAGGTAGAAAAGGCTCAGTCAATGTTACACAAATTCAACAGCAACCCTTGTACCTACACTCAAGGTAATAGTGTTAAACATTGGATAAGCGCACACAGCAGCATTGGTTGCTCTCCCTTTGACCACAGTGCACACAAGGTAAGGAAACACAACATGTGGGGTCAGACTGCCAGGGAAGATTGCACAAGACTGAAAAAGTGGGGAGGCTGCAACAGTGTAGAGCAATGTCAACACTGTAGCCCAAATTAGCTCCCTTCTCTTACCTGGCTCACAATCGTGTCGTACTACTAGTATTCAATTACTAGAACACATACCCTACTCTGCACCTTAATTATGCCCTATACCACCACTGCTATTGGCCTCGCTGTGCATCATAACTGACAGACTGTAGCAGAGCACCCTATTATGGCATAAGTTGTACTTGCACACAGGTAGGCAGGCACTTCGATTCTTCCTGGATGCAACTTCAAAATTGCTAATTGATGCCAAACACAGTTCCCATTGCACCACAAACCTGCACATTACTGGAACTCACAGCCCTGCTAGTGCATCTCAGACCTCGTACCAAGTAATTGCTGTCACTTTGTTACACAATAATCCTGTTTCCTACACACCGCTCTGCAATAACACCGCAGTTGAACTACCAGAAATTCCAATGCTGGAATATGCACAATGTACTGCCATTGCATCTCAGTCGATACCATGAAGTGCCAGCACTAGCATCGATAGATCTCTGTGCACTTCAGTCCTGTATGCAAACCCCATGTATTTCCATATAGGTCCCCTTGCCACAGTCTACATCTGCAGTTGCACAAAGCAAGCATATTAACCTACTGAGTTATCCTATTAGGAATTGAATTGTGATATACAGAATACACACTGACCTTAGCAGCTCACACATTCACCCACTGTGGAACCTTACTAAATGAAGTTTTACGAAATGCTACAATTCAAAGTCAAACTCTTTGTAAAATAACAACGGAGTAGTCTACCTGGAAATAATAGCTAAATAACTATTATAGCCACCTACCAACATACTCACAGCTACAATACAACAAAAAAACAACACCAGCATAATATAAACACGTATAAATATACACCCAAGCTCCATGAGTGCTTGAAAAGGAAAAAGGGCCGCAGGTCACAATTCAGCTGCATGTAGCAAACAGTAGACTGTGCTTTGGTGGGAAGCTGCTGCAGACCAGTTCCCCAAAATACCTTTCAATGACTTGTGATGCTCATGCACTCTCACATGCACTATGAGGAGACACTATGCAAAATTTCAGGTATCTAAAAGTATTGTGGGAGCCCGAGGCTTTAACCCCTTCGCTGCGGGGGGTAATTCCCCCACTGTGCCTTGGACAGGGGGCGCGCACAGCGCCCCCATGCTTATGACGAGCTCAGCTCGTCATGAGGCACGGCGCTCCAGTGCTTATGACAAGCTGAGCTTGTCACAGCTGTACCCGTTCCCATGGAACGCTCAGCACATTAGGGGAATTATCCCTGCGTGTGAGCGTTCCGAGCCTCATGACGAGCTCAGCTCGTCATGAGCATGGAAGGTGTTAAATACTAATAGACGGTCTCCAAGAGAAATGCCTCAAAGGCAAGTGCCTTTGTGTTTGCTTTCTTTTCAAACATGGATGCCCACCCCCAATGGAGCTCCTGCTTGTGGCCTAGTCATAGCTACAGGAGAGCCCCAATGCTGTCAGGCCACTGCCAGCTCCCAGCAGGGCCTGGACAGCCCATGTGCTACGTGGGAACTTGAAGGATTCCATGCTCTCCTGCCTGCTTTGAACAAGTCCAGGTGGAAGGAGAAACAACCCCCTCTTCTTCTGACCCTCTTCTGGCCATCCCCAGAGATATCCTGTGGATCTGGGATGGTGGATGCCACTTGCTTCCCAGACTAACTCAGTGTCCAAGGGGGCCAGACTTCTCCTGATATTTTATTGGGCCCCGTTGGGCAGATTTAAACAGTTTCTGTGTCATTCTGCTAAAGGCTGATGATCAGAGGAATGTTAGCCCCCCTTGTCCCCCCTGCGGACGCCCATGGTCAGGTGGCAATCCTAGTTGCCACCTGATCAGAATTGCGTGGTGGGAGGTTGGGTAGTGAGACCAGGGCCAGCTTTAGGTCTGGTTGTGCCCAGTGCAACAATCTTTGTCGGTGACGCCAATGACCTCCTTCTATTTCCTCGCTATCACCCTCCAAAGGTACCCTCAGCTCACCATAGCCCTTCTCTAACATGTATTTAATTTCTTTTATAGCAGTAGTCATACCAATATAGGGTGTCAGAACAATTTACCATCAGATACATATTATGCAGACAATGAATCATGTGTGTGTAAATCAACATATAAGATATATTGCAAAAAACAAGAACTGCACGGTGTAGGAGTCACATGTCATCTATTCTGGTAGGCAGTATATTTTAAGAGTGCTTCATCAGAAGAAGTACAAACTCAAGATTTAAAATGCAACAGTGGTTGGGATTGGTTTTACAATAATAATTTATTTCCATCCAAACACACTTATATAAACCTTGAGATAAGGAAAGACAGAGGAAAAACATACATTTCTAATCCATGTCTTATAGTCTGCCTGCAGCTCTTTGTTGCCAGTTAATAGTTCACTATGCTACACTAGGACTTTAACTTATGAACTGTAAGCGACCAAAGGATCTCTGTGACAAACGCAATAACCCACTGTGCTAATGGATCTTCGTGAGTGGAAATACTCGGTCCACCACGAGTTACATTTTGGCAGCTGTTTTCTTTATTTCACGTATTTTGTTCTGCACTTTTGAAGACAGCAACATTGTCAAAAACCACCAACACACTAAAAGTTTCCCACACGAATATAGCATGTATTAAAGCTAGTTTAATGGTATTGTGTTTGAGAACGGAGTTCTATGACAATATAGGAGTACTAGTACATTCAGGTCGTTCTTAACTCTGCGTAGGCAGATCAAAACGTGTAATTATATTTGCGAAAATTAAACGCAGACTGCTAGGCCTTCCATCCCGAGGCCGGGGCGCATTTTGGAGATTTTATAGCGCCGACACCACTCCGCCTCCTCACGAGAACCACTCAAATGCCTGCTACTAATTTGATTTTAACTAGGTTGTTGCAGACAGAAAGGTGTCTTGAAACAGGCCTTTTTGGAAGCGGGGGTACCCGGGGGCACCTGGCTTACCGAGCAATAAAAAGGTTTACTTGATGGATCCAGCCTCTGTCAGCGTAGAAAAGATACATGAAAAGGCAGCAGAATTTCAACATTCCGCAACATAGTCTACATGACCATTTTGTAGCCGTGCACGGATGCTGAAAAGATGTCCGGTGTTCCATGTAAAATAAACTTTTACAGCTGGATTCCTCTCCATTCATTCAAGAAAAGGCAATTCTAAAACCTTTACTTATGCGCTGGCGTCACCTCGCTTTACAACGTTTTGGGGATGTAGATAGCCATAGATTGGGCCGGGGGCTGGAATTAGGCATCAAGGGAGGAGGGGAGGGCCAAATTATGCGGCAGGGCTGACTAAATTATGCGCATGAATAATACCTGTGAGGCTTTCTGTAGTTAATGGGTCCTGGGCGGCGGCTCAAGCAGACGTAAGGGGGGGCTGTGATGATATGCGAGGGAAAGGTCGTGATTCGTCTTGAACCCACTACCGCCTTCAGATAATATTATACACACGACAAACCATTATTTTTTTATGAGAAACAGATTTCTCTTACTTGCAGACCTTCGCTAAATGCTACTCGGAACAGGCAAGGCAGCAGCCGTTTTCCCGAATTCCTGCTCGGGCGCCGGGCTGCTCCTAATGTTGTGTCACCGGGCCGGGCTGGAAACAAACACCACTGTGTGTGTGTGTGTGTGTGTGTGTGGTGGGGCCCGGCTGTGTGTGACCTTACGCGCGGGCGCGCCCTGCGCGGTACTTTGCAGCATAAGATAGGTGGCGCAGCACTCTCCGGCGTCATGATGTCATAGGGATTTTGGTGCTGCTGCTGGCCTAAAATTCTACAATGAAGAGGCCTGCTCACAAACTAAAAACTTCCGAAGTTCGGTTCTTCCATTTTATTTATTGAAAATAAATGCCACACTGACTCACCAGATCCAGGGGGGGGGCAAGTGCCCCCCCTTGCCCCCCCCTGCGGATGCCCATGTTGTGGCTGGTTGTATAGTTTGTTCCCATGCCCCCGAATATTAGAGATCAGGGTGTCTGCTCTATCTTCGGCGACTTTATATGCTAGGAGTTTGCCGATTTTATCCCCCCCTCATATTGTGCAATTTTGAATTTATGAATCTTTGCGCTACTTTTTTGAATGAAATTAGATTTTATGTCATTTTTAAGCGCACTGAGTTTGAGGCTGATTTCTATAATTGTTGGAAGATTAAGCTGAAGCGCTGTGGCCAGCAGTTCTTCCTGTTTAGTTATGCTTGCTAATAGCATGATCTTGTGCTGCATTCGTTCTGCGTTTTGCCTGATCACATAAGCCTGCGTAAAACCCCTGATACTAGCCTTGCAGGCATCCCATACCATACAACAACCAGTTGAGTTCTTATTAATACTTATGAATTCATTGAGATGGGCTTTGAGCTGCGTCATATAAGTTAGGTCTGAAATTAAGTGTCTAGGAAAAGAGAATGGTCTAGGGGGTGTCCTGATGCTTGGTGTATCAAATATCAGTATTAGTGCATTATGGTCAGAAGTTATTCGGGGGCATAAAATCATGGAGCCAGTTTGCAGTAAATTATCGCTAACTAATGCCATGTCTAATCTAGTACACACCTTGTGGGGCGCTGAGTAATATGTATACCCTGGTGTTTTTGGGTACAGATGTCTCCAAGCGTCTTTAATATTATGAGTCCGACATAAGTCCAATATAGATGTCCAAGTCTTATGCATCCTTTGATGAGCATACGGCTTAGTTGTGTCAATTTTATAGTCCAAGATGCAATTAAAATCCCCCATTATAATAGTTTCCCCCTCCCAGTCCAAAAGTTTAATATTTAATTGGTCGAAATACATTGGTTCATCTATATTTGAACCATAGACCACACACAGAACATATTTGTTGTTTTCATAATTGATTTGCGCGATAGCCCATCTACCGTCCTTATCGTGGGCAGTTTGCATTACTTCAACCCTAAATCGCCTAATCTTAAGGATAGCTACCCCTCTTGTGGGACTCCCAAAGGTAGAGCAGACCAAAATGTCATACCCCATTTGACCTAATATTTTCCTATCCTTCCATATAATGTGGGTTTCTGAGAATAAACAAAAATGGGGATTATGTACTTTTAGCTCTTCTGACACCAAAGATCTTTTGTTTTTACTGTTAAGCCCCGCTACGTTCCAAGCTAGACATTTTATTACATGCATTTAAATGATAATAGAGAAATTAAACCCCTCTTCAGATAGTCAATTAATAGGTCTTGGTCCCTCAAACACCTAACACAACCAATAAACCATTCAATAAACAGTGATTTGATGTCTTTATCGTATTCTTCATCATATTTTCCCCTGTCAGCCAGCAAACAAATTTTATGTGGTTCCTCCCCCCAACTCCCCTTGCCCCCAACCTGCGGAGAAGGGGTCCCACCCCCCTCCCAACCCCCTGGCTCTCACCCCGGCCGGGGAAGAACCACCCTCCAGCTAAGGCTGCCGTTGGTGAGGCAGCTCGTGTGGTGGATCACCCTGAGAGGCTCCTGCCCCCCCCCCCCCTTATCAAACATCATTGTGCATACTAAGCAAAAATTAAAGAAAAAATGGAACTCCATAGGGATTTGTCCCATTCTAAGGGGAGACCCTCTATTAGGCCCTCTAAACTAATTTCAGTTCCTAAAAAAAGAAAAAAGAGAAATACAAATTCTTTCCCTTTCTTCTTCTTGCTTTCCCCTTTTCTTTCCCTTTTCCTTCCCCTTCTTTATGTGTTTGTGCCCCCCATCCTCACTTTTAATAAATTAATCACCACCCTTGGGGCTAATTGTAGTTATTTTAAGTCTGACTCAGACTCTGATTCTGACTAGAACTTATACTAGAGAGATAAGCCTCTGCTTCCTTAACGTCATTAAAGGTATGTGTCCGCCCGTTTCTCATAATCTTAAGGCGGGCGGGTTCTTAGAGGAACACCTGCCCTCCACAGGCCTTAATGGGATCCATCAATTTACGGAGCTGCCACCTCCTATCTATGGTGTCCCTGCTAAGATCTGATCGTACAAAAAACGAAAACTCCCCTATAGCTATTGGAGAGTTAGGGCGGGCTCTCTGCCAGACCGCCTAAAATAAAGTTGCCAAAGTAAATTAGAAAGGGACGTGGGAACTGATTTTCTCTATTTCTTTGAAACAAAGGCAGACGGCGAGCCCACTGAATTTGTGAGTCCCAGTCCAAATCTGCCAAGTGAGGAAAAGCCTTCTGGAGCACCCCTACAATGTACGCCCTGGGTGAGCCCTCTGATCTCTCCGGAATACCAAAAAAGTCTTAGATTAGGACGCCTCTGCCTGTTTTCCAAGTCCTCAACCTTTAACTGTAATGCAGTCAGCTGATCATCATGCTTTTCTACTGCTCCTGCCATTTTAGTGGTTGACTCCTCCACTTGTACCACCTGTTGCTGTAATTCCGTGGTTTCTTGTGAGATCCCCCCGATTTTAGTAGTGAGATCACATAGAGAGGATTGCATCTTGTTGTTGTTCTCCCTAAGTTGGAGATAGTACTCCTGTGCTTCTGCACGTTGGTTACTCAACTGCTTACTCAGAATCATTAGTATTTCATCCAGAGAGGAGGTGTTGGCTACTTCCTTTCTTGGGTCTTGATTCGGTGTTCCCTCATCTGGTGGGTTGCCCCTGTTTTTCGCCCTAACAGATGAAGATGAGGCTGGAGCAGAACCGGAGGGTAACCCCACCAAAGAAGGAGAGCTGGCTATTGTGTGGGCGGTTAGTTGAATGTTAGGGTGCAAAACGTCATTTGTATAAGCTGGTGTTAGCTCCGAAATATCAGACGGAGCAGGCACGTTCCCCTGCTCTTGAGACTGTGCTTCTTCTGTCAGGTCCTCAGGGGGAGTATTATCAGGGTCAGTCAGAATGCTCTTATCCGGGGAGATCAGTACTGGTATAGAGTCTGTGGGTCTCGCTCCTGATAGCCTTAGCGTCATGGTTTTGACCAAGCCCTTTGCTTCAATCCATTTTCTGAGTGGACTTTTGTCTGGCATGTTCTTCCTTAGAGCTAAATTATTGTTTGGCTTTAACCGTTTAGAGATAGCGCCAGCCTTGCTACTTCTCCTTGCCTTTTGTTTGCCCTTAGCCTTAACCTTAGAGATACACCCCCCACAAGAGGATTGGCAGTAAAGTCATCCTCAGTCTCTGTCTCAGCCTCGTGATCCTCGTACGAGTCCAGCTCGATATCCACTGTAGTCATTGTATGCGCTACAAGTTCGTTTTGTGCCCCACATTCGATATCCTCCGAGTGGACTTCTGGTATCCCTTCTAGATTGTTTGGGGTCGAATCGTAAAGTGCTGGCCGGGTGACATTTATAGGATCAGGCCGTAGTTCATGGACTAGGATAGGAGGGTTTCCCCCATTGGGCAGCGACTGTACAACATCAACATTACTGTCACCATTGCTGTGCCCCAGTATCAGTAGCTGCACACTCGAGGGATCAATAGAGGGTCTTTCCAGACCAGCATCAGCATCAGCATTAATATCAGCATCTTGATGATGTGTAAACATTGCTGTTTCTCCCCCCTCCTGTATTGCATTGGGATTTATAGGAGCTTTTTTTAAAGATTGTGAAGCAATCTCTCCTGCCACCCCCCCCCCCCCGTTTTAGCGGTCAGTTTAAGCCCCGTTTTAACTGTCTTAGGGGTAGAGCCCTTAGGGCCTTTAGTTTGTGTCCCAGCTAAGAGAGTAGGTGGCCTCAGTACCTGTTTAACAGCTGTAGTTTTCTTTCCCTCTGGTAAGACGGGGCACCCGCTGTCCTCTGATGGAGTGTCCTCGGTCATAGCCTCCGCAATCGGCGGAGGAGGAACTGCTGCTGCCGCTGTAGGTACTGGTACTGCTGTTGCAGGTGTAGCGACTATAGCGGAGGGAGCCGCGGGGGGGACCGCCACTGCCACCGCCTGTTTGCTATTCCTCGTTAGGCGTGGCGGGTTCGGGTTCGGATTCTTGGGGGACATTCTCCTGAACCGCAAGACGCCGGCAGTCACTCACCGGCTTATACTAAGCCCAATCCAGCCGATCCCGGAGTTGCTGATCCTGGAGTTGCTGAGTAGTTCATGTAGCATCCGCCAAAACAGCCAAACCGGATCTGAGAGCAGAAGCATGGGCGTGCTATGAAAGGAGAAGCCGCCAACGTAGTTTTCTTTTAAAAAGATTGAGAGCTCTGGCGTTTACTGATTCAGCGCTTATGCACACAGCTCAGTTCAGTTTGTTTCAATTCCATTTAGTGGTCTCGTATCTTAGGTGAGCTCTGGAGAGGAGAGGAGAACGGAGCCTCCTGGTGAGCCGATGGCACGAATCCTCATTCCACCATCTTGGATCCGCCCCTCATCTGAAGAAAGTGTGACCCTGGATTTTGGCGTTCATGTTGGCCAATTTTTTGTCGAGGTCATCAAATCGGGCGTCCAGGGCTTTGAAGCCAGATCACATTTCAGCTATCATGGCGGCGGCCAGAGAGTTCGAGCCAGATTCCTCTGCAGGAGGAGCCGCCGCAGCGGATGAGTCTGCCGCAGGGTCCACCAATACATCTGGAGGCTTATCGAATTGTAGTTTAGGCTGTCTCGGGTCTTTTTTAACCATTGCGGAGCGCGAGCTGGAACCCAGGTAAGGCGAAGTGGTCTGTGGCATGCAGGAGTAGAAATGAGCCGGGCAGCTGGGGTGGTGTTGAATCCACAGGTCGCAGGAAGGGTGTAGAAGGGCAGCCCCGGGCTTGGAGGTGCGGATCTGCTTTGGTCACAGGGCGCCAGCGATCCAGGCCCCGCCGGGGCGCCACCAGGACAATGAGGTCGCTGAGGGCCGCAAGGCGCCAAGCGGAGTTGCTGCGCCAATGCGGAACCCCAATGGTGTGGGAGGTGCAGGTTCACTTCAGCCGGCTGCGGGCAGGTGTTCATCAGGTGCAGCTGCGTCTTTAAAGAGAAACCCAAAGGGGACCCCCACCAGGAGGAGGCTGGAAGGTCAGGCAGGAGGTCACCAAATGTACTGCCAGTGGAGCCAGACGCCTAGGCCCTGCCAAGGGAGCGCCCGGGACAGGAGAAGGGCAGGAAACGGAGCCGATGCACCCTCTCCGGTCCGCGAGCACCCCTGCGGTGTTAAATAGGGGTGAAAAGCGCAAACACCCCAACCCCACCGGCCCACCGCCACCTCCCGGTACCCCACTCCTCTAGGACGTCAGATCCACCCTGAGTGCACCCCGGGCCGGCCCCCAAACCTACTGTGGGCCCCGGCGCCGAAAGAACGATGTAGGCCCGGAAACGGGCACTGTCATAATGGTCGCATGTGCCCAGCAGGGGGGACCAGCCGGGAGACAGGGCGCAGGGACGGACCCCTGTGCAGCGGGGGGCAGTGCAAGGCGCGTGGGTGGGTAGAGCTACAGGCGGAGGCTTACCCCGGCTCCGATGGCTCTAGTGCGGTGACGGCAGTGCTGCAGCATAGGCCGGAACTCTTCAGGCACGAACGCCGTCTCCAGGAGAGTCGCAGCCGCCCCAAACCGACATCTCTCGGCAGTCAAGATCTGTGCGCAGAAGGGGGAAGAGGTTCGGTGTGGTTCCGCTTGCTCAACGCCATTAAAGGGCTAATGAAAATGCCCGACCGGCGGAGCTCTACGCGGATGCGGCCATCTTGGTCGCTCCCGTAGCCACGCCCCCAAGGACTTACTATCTTTAGCCCCTTTACACCAGGTCCTTAGTAAAACACAGCCTTGACTTTGCTCAGTTCACAGATAACCATAAATCCAACCTGTCGTTCCCTACTGAAACATGGTTTGATCACGCTTTCGATCCGGATGTTAACATTGTAGTTCCAGATGACGTCTTCAACAACAGAGCATACAGAGAAGGCAAATGGGGGTAGTTTGGCTATCATTTCTGGAAAATCCGCCAAAGCCAAATTTACTCTAGTCCCCCTTTTGGATGGGGAAGCATTTATGTTCAATTTTAAATTCGTCAATCTAACTTCCTTCAATGGGATTCTAGTATATCGTCTCCCTGGTCCAAGACATGCTTTCCCCTCCAACCTGCAAACACTCCTAGAATCCTGTATGGAATTCCAGAACCTCACGGTTCTGGGTGATTTCAACTGTCAATCTGTGGATGATGACCAGCGCAGAGCCAATGACAGAGGACGAGCCTTAATTTTTTTAGAATGACAATTTTTTTTTTATGTTTGAGTTTATTGAAGAACAAAGGAACAGAGTCAGAGAATGAAGAAACAGGTAAAATAATGAAACCATACAAGTTATACAATAAAACGATAAAATAATAAGGAATTACAAAGCAAATAAGAATAAATGAGAAAGGCAATCAAAACTATGCATATGGAAAAAACAACGTAAGCATGACAATATTTGAAAAAACTGAAAAAATTATACAATATGTTCGAGCAACAGTAAATAACAATCTGTGAGATAAATTGATAAAAGGCATTGGGAGAATCAAGGTGGTTTTCGTACTTAAACTGATCTAGTGTGGGAAGTGGTGGTCGAGGGAGTGAGTGAGGATAAATAATGTAGCAAAGGGAGCCAAAGGAGATCTCTTTTGATTGCCAGGGAAATGGGAGAAACATAATTAGTATCTAATTGGTGGTGAAAACTAATCGCATTCCACCAAGAGCGAAATGTAACATTAGTAGCTTGTTTCCAGTTTGAGGTGATAAGGTGAACGGCAATAGCTATCAAAAGGTCAATGAGTATGTAATGTTGTGAAGATTGAGGATAGATAGGAGTAAGAGACCCTAGAAAAATGTGAGTAATGGAAAAGGGAATATGAAACTGAAAAATCTTTTGAATTTGAGACCAAACCAATTTCCAAAACTGGAGTATGGAGGGACATTCAAATAACATGTGTTTAAAATCTGCATTAGGACAGGAGCAAGACCAGCAAGTAGAGGGAGTGTCTGATGAAAAAGTTGATAAAGCCAATGAAGTAAACAAACTTCGATTATAAATGAAAAAAAGGGTTTGGGTGGTGTTAGCAACTCTAGAGGTTTTATGAAGCTTGGACCAAACCTTATCCCAAAAGGGGACTGACCAATCTTGTGAGAGATCTTTTCCCAGGCTAGTTCAATCTTAGTTTTGGGCCTGTCTATGGAAAGTTGAAAAGACTTTTAGAGAAATGAAGCGTAAGGAGAATCATCTAATACAGAGGAAATAGGTTGATATATATTAGGAATAACAGTATTGTTAGGAAGGGATTGAAGGTATTGAATAAGAATAGGACAAAGCAAATTATACTGTGAACGGGAAGAAGAAGGCAAAGAGAACTGAGATTGGAGTTCGAGAAAGGATAGAGGTTGATTGTGAGAGAGGTGCTGAGAAATCCATCCCAGGCCTTTAGAATACCAAGTCTTCCAGAAAATAGAATGATTACGAATCTTGAGATGATTATTATACCAAATAGGCTGTTCGTGCGTCGAAGAGAGAGAGTAAGAAGAGAATAAAAAAAGGGATAAGGAGTTTACGAGAGTGGGAAATAATAGGATTGCTGAAACAAGTCAAAATGGATGTAAAAGATAGGATGTCATGGAAATCAAAGGGCGCGATAAAGGAAGATTCTATTTTTAGCCAAAGAGGAGGATAAAAGCAGGAAGCAGGTGAGAGGCAAGGGGATGTCTGTTTCAGGGAAAAGGCACGGTGATAAGCTTTAAAATCGGGGAACCGGGTTCCAGCATTAGATTTATCTTTTCTCAAGGAAGCAAGAGCGATACAAGAGCGTTTACCGTTCCATAAAAATTTTTGTAAAGTAGAATAATTCTTCTTAAAATAATAAGCAGGGATATGAATAGGAATCATGGAGATGGTGTAAAGTATAAGAGGCGATAACATCATTTTAATGGAGTTGAGACGTCCCCACCAAGATAAAAAGAGAGGATTCCATCGAGTAGTGGCAGCATTCAGTTTTTTAGTAACATAATCAAAGTTTATTTTAAGAGTATCAGACAAGAGGAGAGCAAACCAAACGTCTAAGTATTTAATCTTGGATGGTTGCCACGAAAAAACAGATTGTTCAAAAAGGTGTTTTTTTACAGAGAGGATTTAGTGGCAAATTTTCACATTTGTCGACGTTAAGACCGTAACCAGAAACATCGGAAAAGGAAGAAACCTGTTGAAGGAAGGAAGGAAGAGAGGAGTGCTTATCAGAACAATAGAGAAGAATGTCATCGGTATAAACCGAAAGTTTAACTTGCTGGGAACCAAAATTAAAACCGGAAATGGTATTGTCCTGTCGAATCTTGGTGAGAAAAGGTTCTAGGGCTTGAACAAATAATAGAAGAGATAATGGACAACCTTGTCGAACACCTCTTTGAAGCGCAACATAATCTGAAACCATACCATTAACAAATATTGACGCCTGAGGGCCAGAATAGAGTAAGGAGATAACAGAAATAAATTTGGGTGGAAAACCTGTCAAATGCTTTCTCAGCATCCAGAGAAATAGCGGCCAGAGGATGGTTTAGTGAGGGCGCTTTACTTAGAATATCAAAAAAGACACGCGAATTATCAGAAGAGAGGCGTCCTTTAACAAAACCTGATTGTTCAGGGCCAATTAAATTAGGTAAAAGGGGATCCATTCTAAGAACCAAAATCTTGGCAAGAATCTTATAGTCGGTATTAACCAAGGAAATAAGTGCTTACATAAAGAATGGTCCTTATCTTCTTTAGGAATTAAACAAATCAAGGCTTGCTGAAACGTGCCACTTGAAGAACCTTTGTCAAGAAAAGATTGAAACAAGATAAAAGCTTTGGCAAAAGAAGTGAAGCGAAATGATTATAAAATTCAATGGTGAAACCGTCGGGGCCAGGGGCTTTCCCATGTCGTAACACCGAGACGGCATGAGAGAGTTCTGCGAGAGAAATATCAGAATCGAGAGCACCAAAATCATTGTGATCAGAAGGAGGTGAAGGAATAGATTGAAAATAGAAAAGAAGGTCAGCTGAAGTAGGAATGGTTTCTGGAGTGTAAAGTGTTTTGTAAAAAAGTGACAAATTCATTTAAGATGTCGTTATCTTTGAATAAAGAGGCACCAGAGGAATTCTTAATGGATTAAATCTTCGTTAGTTCTTTCCGTATTTTCAAGTAATTGACGAGTAGTTTCCCCATTTTATTGTGACCCCCATAATAACGGGAATTACTTTTTAATAAAAAATTGTAGGCAGCATTTGTGGTTAATTTATTAAAGGTAAATTTGGCCTCAATGAGGTCTTTAAGAGAGGATTCAGTATTGGAGGAATAATAAGTATGTTCAAGTTGTTTGATTTTAGTAAGGAGTTGAGTAGATTGAGTTTCCAAGAGCTTTTTCTTTTGTGAGACAAAATTGATGATAAAACCTCTAGAAGCTGCTTTAAAAGAGTCCCATACCATAACAAAATTGGAATCGGGGGTATGATTAATCAGAAAGAATTCAGTGGCAAAAGCATTGAATTTTGTACATAAAACGGGGTCAAGGAGTAAGGAATTATTGAATCTCCATCTGCCTGAATGGGTAACAGGGAATGAGATCAATATCAAGAAGAACAGGGGCATGATCCGAAATTAAAATGGAACCAATGTCAGAGTGGATAGTATGTTGAGCTAAAGATTTGCTAAGAAAAATATAATCAATGCGAGAATCTGAGTGATGGGAAAGTGAGTAAAAACCATATTCTCTAAAGTCGGGATGGCATAATCTCCAGATGTCTACTAGTGCATTATGACGAATAGAAGTAGTGAATTGGGAGTGCATTCTAGATGGTGAGAATTTAACTTTAGAATGTCTGTCTATAATAGGGTCAAAAATGTTATTGCAATCACCACCAAAAATAATATACTCATCATTAAGCGTAACCAACTTATCATAAATGGAAGGCCAGAAGGATTTGTCAACACCAGTAGAGCATAAACATTGAATATAACAATAGGAATCCTATCTATAAACAATTTAACAATCACCCAACGACCATCGACATTGCATTCATGAGAAACTGTAGAAACATTTAACTTTTTATGGCACAAAAATCACAACTCCATTTTTCTTACCCGCAGCGGGAGAGATAAATACATGTCCCACCCAACAACGTTTGAGTTTCAAAGCTTCAGACTCTGAGAGATGGGATTCTTGAAGAAGGGAAACATCAGATTTAAGTCTGGCTAGATGAGATAACACCCGTTGCCTTTTAATTGGGTTATTTAAACCTTTAACATTCCAAGTAGTAACCCGGAAGGTGATTTAGAGAAAAAATATAAGCAGTAGTATGCTTACTAGTACAAAAAAGATAATTTGTAGAGAAAAATGCAAGAATAAAGAAAAAGGAACTAAGATAAAAAGTAAAAAAGAGAAAAAAGGAGGGAAAAGAGGCAGAGTAAAAGCAAAGAAGACGAGAAAAAGAAGGAAGAAAAAAAAATGGTGAAATGACGGAAGTAGAGTTACAAAATAAGTGCAGAGTATTAAATTGATGAGAGCAAACAGTAGAAGTTGGTGGATAAACAGGTGAAGAAGAAAAACAGTAGAATAGAGAAAAGAAGATATGAACAAGGAGAACAAGAAAAGGAAGAAAGCATTGAGATGCGTAAAGAGAAGAAAGAGCATAAAGGACAAAAAGACAGTCAAAGTCAAAAACAGACGACTGAAGAACAGACCTACAATACAAAACGAAAGCGAGGGTGACGGTGTCACAAGATGACGATGACAACAGCAAGAACAGACATCACCGAACAACCTCAACATGAATAATAGAACATCACATAGCAAATGGGCACATCGGGAGGAATTGAAGGAGCACAATACCTAGAAAAGGAGAGAGAAAAAGCAATGAGAGTGGGGAGGAAACATGGGGAAGGACAATAAAGCATAAAATAATACACATCACAACCAAGGGAAAACATATTAGCAGTCAATAAAAGCAAACAAACAGAGTAAATTAAGGAACTCTTGAGGTGTCCATAACATCCGCTCCATGATTGCGAAGAAACTCTTGTAAGGCTGCAGGATCTTCAAAAGTAGTAGTTTTGTCCTTGTAAGTAACCTTGAAGAGACATGGGTGGAGTAAACCAAACCTCGCATTAAGAGCACGTAGCTGTGGGCGCATATCCAAAAACTTTTTCAGACAGTCAGCTGTTGCTTTAGCTACATCTTGCGAGAGGAATAAACGATGACCTTCCCAAATAATCTGCTTTTTAGATTTGGCAGCTGATAAAACTTGTAAGAGGTCAGTGTATTGTAGAAACAGCATAATGACACCTCGAGGTTTGTTAGACGTTTTTGGACCAAGTCTATGGGCTCTTTGAATGTTGAAAGAGGAGGAGGCAGGTAAGTTCAGAATTTGTGGAAGAAAAGATTGAAAAAAGGCAATCGGATTTGATCCCTCCGAAAATACTGGAAGTCCATAAAGGCGGAGGTTGTTCCTGCGATTACGGTTTTCCAAATCTTCCGCTTGTCTCTTGAGCTGCAATATATGTGCCTCGATAGAAGGTATACGAGAACAGGAGGACTGAAGAGAGTCAGTTGATTGTTCCACAAGAAGAATACGAGATTCCAGTGAAGACCATTTGTAATAGAAATTGTAAGGTCTTAGTGGTCTCCTCCATGAATGGTTTAAGGGCACGTATTTCCTCCAGAATGAAATCCATGGATGACGAGGCTGAAGAGGAGCCTGGAGAGGGAGGGTCTTTCTTCAAGCGCTTGGTGGACGCTGCCGTTGTGGGAAGTTTACTCAAAGGCTGCATTTTAGAAGTTGTTCCCGAAGAGGAATCCAATTTCTGTGGAGAAACGTCCTCCATTTCTTGAGAATTGGGGTCAGAATCAGAACCAATAGTAGGCTTAACAGGAGTAGAAAGCTTAAGGTTCTGCAATTTCCCCATAAATATGCAGCAATATATTGTAAAAAAGGCTCTCAATGACTAGGGGTCTCAGAAGGTGACAGGGGCATTGTTTACTCACCGGGGGTCACGTTACTCTTCCGTTGGTGTTGGTCTCCGGCTGCCGCTTCCTCCACCACGCGGCAGCCGTGTGAGAGAGACTACAGCCCCCAGCATCCTTGGCGGTGACACGCCCACCGGGAATCGCGCACGGAGGCGCACAAAAGGCAGAGGTCCCTGCGGTCGAGCGGGGGTCTCAGAAGCTGACAGGGGCATTGTTTACTCACCGGGGGTCACGCTACTCTTCCGTTGGTGTTGGTCTCCGACTGCCGCTTCCTCCACCACGCGGCAGCCCTGTGAGAGAGACTACAGCCCCCAGCATCCTTGGCGGTGACACGCCCACCGGGAATCGCGCACGGAGGCGCACAAAAGGCAGAGGTCCCTGCGGTCGAGCGGGGGTCTCAGAAGCTGACAGGGGCATTGTTTACTCACCGGGGGTCACGCTACTCTTCCGTTGGTGTTGGTCTCCGACTGCCGCTTCCTCCACCACGCGGCAGCCCTGTGAGAGAGACTACAGCCCCCAGCATCCTTGGCGGTGACACGCCCACCGGGAATCGCGCACGGAGGCGCACAAAAGGCAGAGGTCCCTGCGGTCGAGCGGGGGTCTCAGAAGCTGACAGGGGCATTGTTTACTCACCGGGGGTCACGCTACTCTTCCGTTGGTGTTGGTCTCCGGCTGCCGCTTCCTCCACCACGCGGCAGCCCTCTGAGAGAGACTACAGCCCCCAGCATCCTTGGCAGTGACACGCCCACCGGGAATCGCGCACGGAGGCGCACAAAAGGCAGAGGTCCCTGCGGTGGAGCGGGGGTCTCAGAAGCTGACAGGGGCATTGTTTACTCACCGGGGGTCACGCTACTCTTCCGTTGGTGTTGGTCTCCGGCTGCCGCTTCCTCCACCACGCGGCAGCCCTGTGAGAGAGACTACAGCCCCCAGCATACTTGGCGGTGACACGCCCACCGGGAATCGCGCACGGAGGCGCACAAAAGGCAGAGGTCCCTCCCGCCTCGCGGGACGCGCGCGGGTGGCGCCGGGACAAGGGCGGGGCCATCTAAGGCCATCTGAGGCCAGAGGAGGTCGGGCGGGGCCATTCCCCTTGGCTCATCTCGAGGTGATGCGGATTATGCACTAAAGGTACTGTTTCCCTTTACCTGTCCCCCTTAACAAATTGGTCCAGTATCTCTGAACTGCTTAGGTCGGGAAGATGGCTGATGTCTTCTCCTGCACAGGAACGATGCCGCGCTTAATGGCATGATCAGAGGAACATTGGACCACTACCTAAAGAGGTTAACGCTCCCCATTGTTAGGGACCTAGAGCGATTAGAGCGATCTCCCGCCCTGGACAGTTCGCTCAATATGTTCTCTCCCTTACAGTTTGTTGACCCTGCTCCAGAGATTTCATTACTGGAGGAACTAAACAACCTGTGTAAGACTAAATATAAACACGTGAAACCTGTCAATGAGGAAACTAATCCACCCATCTGCGCCATACCAAATATTAGCCCTCAGCCCTGCAATCAATCCCAACTAACCCTTAGTTCTCATGATGAGCCCCCTTTAACACGATCAAATGTAAATTCGCCTTTGGCATCTATCACAAATCCAGCCCAGCCTATTATTGCCAAAAGAAAGCAAGGAGGGGTTAATCATCTTGGGAGACGGGCCAAGCTACAGAAACCAAATCCCCATTCTGTATCTACTAAAACTCCTAACTCTGATATTTTGAACCCACCTATCCACGCTTCTTTTCTGGCTTCAATCGAGAACTTATTAAAGTCTATACTGTCCCCCCTGATGGACAAAATGGTCAGTATAGGGGATAGGCTTATGGCCATAGAGGAAGCAATTAAGGCTAATTCAGTACCTGTAAAAACTATATCTACACCCACTCAATTACAGCCTTTAGTAGCCACAGAAATGCCGGAAAACCCCGTACAAAGGAAGACTACCCATTATCAGTCAGCAACTCGGAATGTGAATAGCTTGGATCCCCTTGTTAAAATTGTACATAGCTCCCGCCCTACAGTAGGGCCAAATAAACAATTGCCTTTAAATAAGGAAACAATGGTCACTTGTAACACTCTGACGCCCACTTCTAAACACCTACATTTGCCTCCAGAGGCCGTCCCTATTGTGTGTGTGCTTTCGGGAGTACCTGAACTTACAGGGGGAAACACAAAAGCCAAACGGACCTTAGAAACAAGGTCTCATTTTGGCTATCCAAAAACAGACCTCTACCGCCAAATATTGATGGGACCATACTCAGTGTCAGAAGGGTGGGCTGGCTAGGACCTTTACGCAAGGACTTGGTGGGCGATCTGGTACTTGTTACATTTAGGTCTAACTATGTGGTTCCATTTCTTCAATCCTGGCAGCCTCAGATAGGTGATGGTCCTATTTCCATATGGAGCATATGTGACTTCTACCCAAGTTCATTATATGTCTAGCTGAAACGTATAAACTCACAGCATGGTCGGTCTTTCTTTTTGCTGTCTTTTCCTTTATGTGCGTTTTTAGAAATATTGTTCTTTCCTTGTATTATGTTGCTTTTAATAATGTTTTGTACGTTTTAAATGTTGTTTTTATCTTGTGATGTCTTTTATGATTAATGTACCGAATAAAGACTTGTGTGATACAAAATATAGACTAGATATGAACTGCAACCCAGCGCCCGAAAATAGTGTCAGATAGTGAGAAGGAAGCATATTGAGAAAGTGCGCAGGTTGGTGGCAGTTATGGGGTCAAAAAACAAGAGAGCAAAACACATAAAAGTTAATTGAAGGGCATATGAAGTAGTTAAGGAGTTGAAACTCTGGAGCGTCGCTGTGGCAAACAGGCAATTCCGAAGAGAGCAAATGACATAAGCTTCATTGAATGGCATTCAAAGGAAATGAAGAGCTGTCGCACTGGAATGACGCTGCATCAGAGAAGCGCTTATGTGGAGAATAATGCCCAAAAAGGTCACTAAAAGGCATGTGAAAGAAACAAAGAATCAAGACTCCAGGGTGTCTTTGCATCAAAATGAGTAAAGAAAGCCATTTATGAGGAAAAATGAGTTAATTGCACACAACATCGCGCCTCAGGCTGGAGCGGAGCGAAAACGAAAAACTAAATGACGGCCGAAACCGGGGTGCCGAGTTTCACCAAAAAAACGGAGCAGGAAGGTCAAAAAGGCTCCAAAGGCACAGTGCTAGGCTCACCTCATGTTCAGATGCCCAATAGTAGTCCTTGGTGTGTGAAACGCCCAAAAATGTCGATAAAAAGCGTTCGGGAGCGGAGGTCGCCGACTGAGCTCTCCAGCTACGCCACCATCTCGTACGGAGTGCAAGCCACGCCCCCCAGAATGCCAATTTTTATGGGCACTTTTGTAAAAATTGCGGGAATTTTACAAAAGTTCTGACCGCTTCTTATTTGTTGCTAATTGCGATATCCTGGTGGTTGCTGACTGCTGTGGGAAGACGAAGGATGACTACCTAGAAGAGGGGACAGAATCATAAGCGACTGGAGAGGCCCGACTGGAGGAGGACAACAACTGAGAAGGAGGAGAGTACGACTGGAGGCAAATCACACCTCCCAGGGCAGGATAGGACCGGTGTCAGGCTCCTGCCACTTTCCAGCAGAAGCGTGATTTTTCCAGGTGGGTGCCTGAGTGAGCCGGTTGTCCCAGTGCCTAAACCCAACTATTGACCCCCAGGGGTCCAACAGAGTAATGGAGGCTTGGGAAGAAGCAAAGGCAGTGGCAGAAATGATGGGGATAGGGCTGACTGAGGAGAGTGCAGGGACAAGGCTTAAACCTTTAAAAAAATTGAAACTGGGAAATCAGGTGGTAACTTTGTTTTAAATAGCAGGTGGCTATTTCTTTTTCTTTTTGGTTTGGTTTATGCGTGCATCCCTGTGAAAATGAGAGGGACCTTGGAGAGGCAGAGACCTAGGATAGCTTTGAACCCAGAGGAAAAACAGGAGCTTTAGAGAGTGGGAACTATACAGAGAAAATAGAGGGAGAGAAAATAAGAGAGAAAAACACTCACCTGACCACTTTTTCATTTCCTCTGAGGTGGCAACACCAAGGATCTGGTCCGAATTCCTACCCTGTGAAAGAAAAGAGAACGGGAAGTCACAACCATATCACTTGTCTCTTCACCTCACACCCAAACATTAGAAAGAAGAAACAAGTGGAGAAGGGAGAAGAAGACTGTATATTTTATCAGGTATATTATTTTCGCATTTCCTGTCCTGGAATTTCTATGTGTATGAATAAAACAGACTTAGCGGGAACTTTGTCTTTCTTTCTTTTGAAGGCCGAACATTTACAGCGAGGTGACCAAAGTGCGATTTCAGTTCTCTAAAAAGACAGAGAAATGGAGGCCGTGATGCGTTAGCTAATAAAGGGACAGCAAAACCTGAAATGGGACCTGGAAAGTACTTAAAAGCATAAAAACAACAAGCATTGGCATAGCCAATAGGTCTCGCCTTTGGAACCTTATAAGTATTTAGTTATGCAGTACAATATCCTTGGTGCAACAACATCAACTGTTGCATATCTAAACACTTATAAGGTCCCAAAGGCGAGACGTGGTTCCCTTGCTCAATGTGTCACTGGATTCAAGCTAGCATGGCTGATGAGAGGCGAAACCCCAAACGTCCCAAGATGCTTGTTTACGGTCCAATAAGAACCTGGCTTGGCAGTCTGGGCTGGACTGTTCCCATGAGGAGCTATAATGTGTGTTAACATTCTATATAATGTTAATATTCTAATTACATCTGAACATGAATCCCACTCATTAAAACTATTTTGGTAGCCAGTTCATTCATTGCGTACAGCAGACTGCTCATGCCCAGTGTACGCTTCATGCTCTGTGAACCTTATTTAACGTAGCTCATCATGTTGCTTTCATTTTCTGCTCTGTCTCAGATATTTATGAAAACCTACACCCAGTGTTGCCAGATCCAGATTTTGAGATGATGTACAAACCAATATTCAGTCCAACACAGACCAGTATCTGTTCGAAATCAGCAAACACGTGCAACTCTCAAATGATGGAGGCATAGCCTTCAGAAAACATTTTGGTTTCCGAGGGGGTACAGAAAACAGGAATGTATGTGTAATTCTTAGGGTCTTGGATACAATTATATTGCAAAGTGTTACTCGTGTTGTCTATTTAATGTGCAGTTTCACACTTTGTGCACATTGTCTTTATAATGTATGTATGTAGAGTTACTGAAATAGCACAAACCTGGCTGAGGATCAATAGAGCACAGTACAAACTCAAGCAGGAGTAGGTATTGGTGGGAGCTGGCGTTGGCCAATAAATAAAATCTATGTAATCCTGACTACAAACAACATAAGTAGCATCTCCCTGTCACTATAGCAACTGTAGCCGACCAATAGGGAATCACTGACAGGGCTATTCCAACCTGATAAAAACCACCCGGAAACAGTACCTATTGTTTCCGGATCAGTAAGGGCAGAGCAGCGCACTCACGAAGCAAGCTGAGGATCGGGTGCAACAGGTAGCGAGACCGATGAAGGTGTCTCCAAAAACCGCAAGTATTCCACACCACCCATGCTAACTAACCCTTCTCTACCCTCTAGCCCCTTCCAAGAGCTCTACGATCCGACAGGAGCGTATTAAGTAAATGCGCGAGGTAAAGATTACTGAGCACTCACTTTGAGAACACAGTCCTAATCCGCATAGCCACCCACCTATGGCTTACCACTATCACTACCGTAGTCAATATCAGCGTTCATTTTCGACACTGAACACAATGTAACCACTGTCGATTAGCACGCTAAATACCCGCTGCATGAGTTTGGAGAGAAAAAGAGAGAGTTGACATTGCCATGATTGTTAACCGGTTTTAAAGTATTGCCATTGTTTAGTTGTTTATGTATTCACGTATGAATAGATAGAAGCAGCAACGTTCTGCTTGGTGTGTATGTCCCCCTTCCCCCTGCCCTGTATGTATGCCGAAAACCATGTGCTTACTCTTTACAGGTACCATAAGACCTCCAGTCCGAAGAAACAGGTTAATACCTTTTTCTTTCACATTTGAGCACTTATTGTTTGTTAAACCTCACGTCTCCCAACCACCGGTCCTGATGAATGCCCGTAAGTCCTAAACCCAGGCAGACGAAGGCAGAAACATGTCGACCTTTTTTTAGAATTCCCTCACGATTCCCCCCTCAATTTTTTAACTACTCTGAGTGCATCCAGTACTCGTAACTCAGTCCAAGTGATGCACTCCCATAGAGTTTACTAGACCAACAGCCGAGTACAATAAAGTAACAGAACTCACGGTCGTTGTGTCTTTTTAACAGTACCCTTATCACTGGCTCACTACTGCGGCAACCATGGGTAAGAACCTCCTGGTGGAGGCTGCATAAATCGAAATCAGACCCAATAATTATGCACAAACGTGATCCAAAAGCGGAGAATCAAGATATACCGCTTCAGACACCACCATACCCATCACGTGCATGAGGGTCTTTTTTCATCTGGGACATCCTCATTTCCTGTATACCTAATGGTTGAGCAGGACAAGTGATCCATTCCCCCTTTGATGATTACATGCTACTTTGGAAAGTGAATGGATCCATAATCCACCTCCCTCACCCTTGATTAGAAGATTATCAGCAGCGCACAGCTGTGGGAGTCTCTCAAAAAATCCCTGGATTAGACACAATCCCTTGACCTGCCATAAATACGAAATGGCAGAAAACCTAGGATTAAGCTATTCCATTGAAGAAATTGATGAAATACTGGCCAGACCGGCACCTTTTGTGAACAGTGACCTCGCTCAAACTCTCTCCAGCTCTACAGAATGGGACAAACTAACCGAAATAAAAAAAGAACAGGTCAGGACAGCCGTACACGGCATCATCATGACGGAGTACCTAAGAGTAAACACGGCACCAAGAGGACTCTGGGCAACAACTGCACCAAGAATCTTCCTAAAAGATTTAGCCTTTAGAAAAGACTGGTCCGCCATATCATGGAAGTGCACAAGGGACTACCTAGTCCTCATTATAAAAACGGCTACTAGACTGACAGATGAACTAACAGTAAAAATCCAGATTCTAGAAACCAAACTAAACAACACTGTCAACATCACGATATACAAAACCAAATTGGATGAGATAAATAAAGAGATGAGTGAATCCCACGAATACTTGGTACAGACCAAACTACAGAAACTCGCAAAAGAACTGAAGAAGTTCTCAATGGATAAAGTACATCCGTACAGTAGTAAAGACTACAAGTCTGACGACAACGCCTCCAATTATGGATCAGACAGTGGTGCCTCCAGCACTGGCTCGGACCAAGAAACGGACAACTTCAACAGTCCCAGGAACCGCCAGCAGAACAAAAGAGGCAACCGACGAGGACGCAACTTCTGGCGCCCACCTTTCTACCAAATGGGCAACCAAGGGATGCCGTTCCAACCTTATAACCCTCACTTCCAAGGATGGATGAACCCTTACTTTCAAGGCCCACAGATGATGAACCACCAGTCACGACACCAAGGATTCCTTTTTTAGGGAATGGCCGGACAACCGAGAAAACACGGAGAAGAGGGGTCACCTGGTCCGACCAAACGAGACAGGTACAAACAAGGAGCGTGACAAAAGCGAAAACCGGAACAACCACGACTCCCTCATCGTAAAATTAACAGGCAAAACCCTTACAAAAGATGAAGAGAGTGTACTAAACAAAGGTTTAGGATACGTGCCAACACCCAAACTGGATGTATTTAAGACAAAATGCGAGATGGCAGAGTTCTGTAGAAAGCTAAAACTCAAAGCTTTTTTTCAAGGAGAACAACCCCCAACAAATGATGGAGATACCTCACTGAAGAAGAAATCAACCTTTTGTCCATTGAATTACCAAGTTCCAATGGAGATCCTAACATTCGAGCAGGCGCTCTTCAAAGGCATTGACGAACTCGCCCGTGACACTCAGAAACCATTCCAGAATATCACCAGATCGGAACAACTGGCACTGAATGCACTGAAAAGCGACAGTGACATAGTCATAAAACCGGCCGATAAAGGCGGAGGAGTTGTCCTCCTGACAAAGTCAGGATATGACAAACAATGCATGGATCTACTGGCAGATGAAAAATTCTACAAAATACTATCGGAAGACCCCACGCCCAGACTCCAAAGAACAATCGCGATGATGATTGAGGAAGGGGAAACGAACAACTGGATATCCAAGTGAGGTTCCGTGATGATTCGAACCCGTGTTTTCGACATTGTCGTAAACCCATAATTTCGGTACCAGTGAACCGTAAATGATCCATATAGTATATCCTGGTGTTTTCGCTATGCTACGAGCAAGAGCACTCTTGTTATGAGTACATTTCCGGTACGCCGATGGCATCCATTTTAGAATATGGCATCCATCTTGTATTCTTGCCCTCACATAGTCAATGAACAAACCTCTGATCAATTCATTTCGCTTAAAGGACATGTAGGCTTTAGCCGGCGATTCACCCTGTTAATGACACGTGCACCTTAAGTCAGAAACGCTGTGGCCGCATGACTCGGCAAAAGCTGCCTCCTCTGCCTGAGGCCAGTCCTGCTATACTGGGTCTCGTGCTTGTTGGCCTGATCATGATTAGGTGGCCGAAGTCGGCAGCCTTGCCCATTTACGACCCAAAAACATCTCTTATCCTGTTTTTCTATCTTCTACACCTGGCTCTGCTCCTTTCCTTCTGGGCCTTTATTAGGGGGAGGTAACGAAATTTACGATGAGGTGGTCCGGCTCTTGAATGAGAAGATGACATGGGATTATGATCGAACAGTGGGAACCCCTCATTCGGAATTTTTGACATCAGAAATTCATTGACGATTCCTGTTTGACGGCAAATATTTATTATTTAGGATACAAAGTTTAAGAAATGTACTAGTATGTGAAGAATGTTGCCCACAGCTAAAAAAACTTGTATTTAAGGAGCAACTCACTTAGTGCAAATCGAACAGGCTCCTAGAATCTGCCCGTGTGTAGTTTCTGTGACTTCTGTGTCCCTGCAGTAATAAACCTTTGGTCTTTGACGCCACCATCGAGAAGCCCGTGTTTCTGTTTATTTGTGCACCGAGACAGGTAGAACTCAGGTGTCTTCGGGTGTTGTCCCTGACACCTCTGGACCTTAATAAAGTCCAGAACTCCAATTGGCGCCCAACGTCGGGCGACGTCATTCGGTACCGGTCCAAAAGCCTGAAGAGTTCGAGAAGCTTCGTGTGAAGATTCCAGAGGGAGGCGCCCCTCTTCATCGATCCCGGTATATCGCAAAAGTGGCCCGACGTTCTCTTCCACGAGGGTTCCCGTTCGGACGGCTGCAGAGGTCCGCTGCCTTGACTGTCGCCCTGTCTTGGACCCGAGGTGCAGACCTTAGTACGGCGAGACGTGACGGGGTTCTCCTTGGTGACGTCTTCAGTGCCTCAGTTAAGTATTAAGTGGTTGCTAGTTGTTTCGTTACTTCGTAAGGATTTATCAATTGGTTGCTCCTGTTTGGTTAATCCTTTTAGTTCTCTGGTCTGATTTGGTTTCATAAGATTATCATTGGTTGTTCTCGTTACGATAATCTTTGGTTTGGTTTGGGTATCGATACATTTGTTCATTTGGTAGGCCTAAGTTCTAAGTTCGAGTGCGCACCTTTGTTTGTGTTTGTTCTGTGTTCCGGTTTATAAAATGGTAAGTCGGAAAAACTGTATATTTTCATGTTTTGGTTGCAACAGGGATTCCCGGTTGGAGGACTCATGTCCGGTTCCTCCGATTGGAACTCCTCTTTATGAACTTTATTGCAAGCATGGTGTGGGTCCTATATCTTATAATGAGGTGTGGATCCGTTACACGGAAAAAGATGGTGTCCTTAGTTGGCCACTACATGGTAGTTTTGAACCCGAAATTCTCGATAATTTGGAAATAAAACTGTTTAAAAAGAAAGCCCGGCCGGCAATGTTTGATTCTTTCCGTTGTTGGCGAAAAGAATCCAAACAAAGAGAAATTAAAAAATTGAAGAGAGAGCAAAAAGAGCAAGAGTTGACCTTATTACAGTCTGCTAAGCAGCTGCAACTCAATGAAACTGAGAAAGCGATAGAGATAGCCGATAGAGAACGTAATTTAGCGATAGACAAGTGCTACCCTGCCTTGCCCTCGAGTGCTGCTAAGCCAGTAGAGGACCCTGAAAAGGATCCCCTGTTGTCTTACTTGTTGAGGTCACCTCCACTGTATGCACAGGGTGCTACAGCTCCACCTTTGCCAAATGTTTTGTTACCGGCTGCTGGACAGCCTGGTATGCCTGCTCCTGCTCCCCTGAATCAAGCCCCTGCACTCCCTGTTGCATAACAATATTCCTCCGGCACCCCCTCTTCCAGGGTTGCCCGCTCCTCTGCCTATGCCTGCACCGCTTATACCTGTTGTTTCGCAAGTTACTTTGCCTGCTACCCCTACTCTTGCTGTTTCTTCTGTTCCAACTACTACTCTACTCAAAACTTCTGCAAGCTATATGACTCCGCTTTCTGTTCGTCGGAGAATCACTGAATCTGTCTCTAATATTCTATCTCCTTTTTACAAAACTCTAATTAGGAGTCCTGCCTCTGAATCTGTTCAGAGACGTAGTCAGCTTCCTAGTGTTGAAGAACGAGGAATATTAGATTCTACAGCCCTTAGGTGGATTTCGAAAGTTGGAAGGTATGATGTACAAGATGTATTAGATACATTTATGCAATGGAACGAACCGACACAGCGCTATGCGTTCGATGTAATGTGTTCCCTTTTGCGTGAGGAGTGGGAGGAGGACGACTCTGAATCAGTTCCGGATGAATTAATTCATGTTCAACAAAAATTTGCTGCAGGTATGATAGTAGGCCAAGATGTAAAAGAAGCGATGGAACTGATCTTAGGCTATAGGTTTGATCCTTCCCTCCGTTCACCAAGGGACTTAGAGAAACGTAGCACAAAACAAGGTCGTCAATATCCTATGAGAGAAGTTCCGCCAATATGGCGCGAAGCCGTCCAAGCTGATGCAGGGAATGGTATTCTAGCCGCTCCAGCCCAATTCCAGAGAGTGTGGATACACATTCCGTGGAAACGAGCTGAAGTGTTAGCAGTAAAACAGGCCTTGCCAGATCCGCGTAAAAATCCCGCCGGATATTATAATGAGCTGACTCAGACAGTTCAAGCTTGCGTAATGAATTTAGCAGACATTGACATGCTATTTGGCAATGTAGTGCTGCAACCTATTTGGGCTAAAATTCTTAATGAAAATCATCCAGTTGCCCTTGGTGGTGATTGGCCAGCTATAGTAGCGGCAGATAATCAACAAATTGGTGGTTCTAAGCCCGAACCTCTAATTGCTAATTTGCCTGGTAGGATAATTGATTTAATGAAAACTTTGATGCCAGCATTGCGCGTTAATTGGGACAAATTGTCCGCATGCAAGCAGAAGAAAGACGAAAGCGTCTCTGACTTCTTCACTAGATTTGAAGAAACTTTTGTGGATCACAGTGGTCAGGATATGAGCACGGAGGGAGGCCAAAGATTATTTGTTGATAAATTTGTGCACAATTTGTTACCAGAGCTTAGTAATAAATTAAAAGATTCTGAAAGTGCGTGGGCTGTCTCTACGACTGCGCAAATACTTGCAACTGCTCAGTACTATGAAAATAGGGATAAAGAAGAGAAAGAAAAGTCAGAAAAGAAAACAAAAGATTTAAAAACTAAAGTCCTTTTACAGCAAGCCTATCCACCCCGCACGAATCAGACAAACTCACAGCAAGGGCCATATCAGAGGACCGATTACGGTTCTCAGAGACCGCAGTACCAGTAGAATCAGTGTGCTTATTGCAAAAAGGAAGGTCATTATAAGAATGAGTGTCCAGTACTAGCACAAAATAATAGTGCTCCAGCTCAGAGAGGTTGTGGTAGTTTTACGCAAACTCCTAGAGGCCGAGGACGAGGTACTATGCCTCCGCAGACTAACGATCGTCCTTCTAATTATTTTGATCAGTGAAACGGACAATCTGTACAGCCAGCTAGATCTCAACAGTATCACGTTGAAGACTACTGTGAAGTTAGTGAGGAATTTCAACAAAATGAGTACTAGGACAGCCATGGACAAAGAGAGGGAGTAGTATCAGTTCCAGTAGATCAGAGTGGGCCTTATGTCGCAGTAGCTACATCAGGTGTAGTCGAACCGTTTCTGTTGGATACTGGTGCAGCAAAAAGTTCTATCATACATGCGAAACTCCCTGGCGCACCTTTGTCTGGCTTAACAAATGTTTCAGTAGGTTTTTCAGGCGCCCCTGTTCACAACCCTGTTTCTGGTCCTTTGTCTATTTCTTTGGGGCCTCGTCAATTAAAAGCACCCCTGATTTTGACGACCGGTTGCAATGAAAATCTGCTTGGTTTAGACTTGTTAAAACGCCTGTATGCGACACTGTACTGTTCTCCGTCAGGAGTACAGCTTACGTTGGGTAAGAGAGTCATCTCCCCGATGTACTTGTCAATGGATGCGCTCCCACTGGAGCTGCGTTCTCTCCCTGATACTCTTTGGGCGACTGGTCCTAACGACGTAGGTCTTTTGGAAATTCCTCCTTATGTAATAACTTTGAAAGCAAATGTCAAATTCCCACGAATCCCACAATATAAGATCTCTAGCGAAGGCGAACGTGCGCTTTTATTGATAGGGCAAGATTTGATCCAGAAAGACGTAATAGAAGAAACTAGAGGGAATGTCTGTAACAGTCCTGTCCTGCCGATTCTAAAACGCACTGATCCTTCAAAACCTCCAGTCTACAGATTTGTAATTGACCTTAGAGAGGTTAACAAAATTGTGATTCCGCAGTTTCCTGTGGTTCCAGACATTACTGCATTGTTGACGTTGATTCCTGCTACAGCCACATGGTTTTCAGTGATTGACTTGAAAAATGCCTTTTTCAGCATTCCGATAGCCGAGGAAAGCAGAGATATTTTCGGCTTCTCTCTAGGAGGTCGAAGCTTCAGGTTTAAACGTGCTCCACAAGGCTATTGTGAAAGCCCATCCATTTACAGTCAGGCATTGAAAAGTCAGTTAGATTCTTTTGTACTTCCTACTGGTTCTGCTTTGGTGCAGTATGTGGATGACCTTCTAGTGGCTGCTGATGACAAGGAAATTTGCAAAACAGCTACAATTTCCCTACTGCATCATTTGTCGAATTTACATCACAAGGTGTCACCTTCCAAACTGCAATATTGTTGCCAAGAAGTGACCTACCTAGGTCATCTCTTGTCAAAGGAGGGAAGAAGGTTGACCCCAGAGAGAATAAAAGCAATTACGCAGATGAATGTTCCTAGCACACAGAGAGAAATGCGCGCGTTTTTAGGCATTACTTCATACTGCAGGCAATGGATCCCAAATTTTTCTCTCTTGGCAAAACCATTGGTGGCCCTGACTGGAAAAGGTGTTCCGAGTCCGGTGCCATGGTCTGCCGAATGTCAGCAGAGCTTTTCTGAGTTACGAAATGCACTGTGTTCAGCTCCGGTGTTGGGTACACCTGACGACAGTAAGCCATTTACACTCTATGTTCACGAGAGAGAAGGTTGTGCGTTGAGTGTTTTGACGCAACGATTTGGTGATAAACAACGTCCTTGTGCGTATTTTTCATCAACATTAGACCCGGTAGCCAGAGCGTTGCCAAGTTGCTTGAGAGCTACAGCAGCAGCTGCAGTGTCCATTCGACAATCTGCTGGTTTGGTCATGAACAATATGCTGGTGGTCATGGTTCCACATGCTGTGGACACACTCATGAACCGAACGAAGACACAGCACCTCACCAGTGCTAGATTATCAGGCTATGAGCTGACACTGCTAGCGAGTCATATTCAGATTAAAAGATGCAATGTACTGAATCCAGCAACACTGTTGCCGACTAGCCCGGAGTCGAGTGATTCTGAACCCCATGACTGTTGTTTTAGAACCGAGGAGGAGACAAAAGGACAGATTGATCTTAAGGACACTCCGTTACCAGATCCAGATGGCACGTTATATGTTGACGGGTCTTGTTTTAAATTGGAGAATGGTGATGTGACGGCTGCCTACGCAGTAACGACTTTGAGTACGATTGTGGCGACTGCAAGAGTGAGTCAGAATTCTGCCCAAGCTGCAGAATTAATTGCATTGACTAGAGCGTGTGTCTTAGCAAAGGGAAAGAGAGTGAATGTGTTCACAGATAGTCAGTATGCGTTCGGCGTAGCGCATAGTTTTGGTCGACTGTGGAAGGAAAGAGGTTTTATTACGTCCCATGGGACTAAGATCCAGCATGGTCAGCTAGTCAATGACTTGTTGGAATCTCTAACCTTACCAACTGAAGTTGCGATTGTGAAGTGCAGTGCTCATCGAGCGGTTACGGATGATGTTGGTCGTGGAAATGCTTTTGCTGATGAGATAGCTAAACAGACAGCTAGGAATACAATGAGTGGGATGTATGTTGCAACGTCTGCGAGATGGGTTGCTGAATCGGGAATGTGTGAGGACACAGTGGAAAGTGTGAAAGCAATTTAGGAAGAAGTGACTGAAGAGGAAAAGATTGCATGGAAAGAGAAAACGGGTAAATTGGATTCGAGTGGATGTTGGATTGACTTGTCGGAACATCAGCGTTGGATGTTGCCTGATGCGTATGTGCTTGCGGTGGTAACGATGGCGCACGGAGCAGCGCACATCAGTTCTAAAGGGATTTGTAAGATGTTGGCCCCAGTCTGGAAGAATGATGGAATCAGTAAATGTGCAGAAAGAGTGGTTAGAAACTGCATGATATGCCTGATGCATAATCCTGGTAAGGGAACTCCCACACCTGCTGGACACTTCGCTCCTCCTTCTTGCCCCTTCGAAGTGATTCAGTTGGATTTCATCCACATGGATCGATGTAACAACCTTAAATATGTCCTAGTGGTAGTCTGTGCTTTTTCAAGGTGGATTGAAGCATATCCACTAAAAGATAACACTGCCTTGTCCACTGCTAAAATCCTCCTAAAGGAATACTTCCCTAGATATGGCATGCCACGGATTGTATGGTCAGACAATGGGAGTGAATTCGTAGGGAAAGTTATGCAGAGTGTATGTGCAGGCTTAGGGATAAAACAAAAATTTCACAGTGCGAACCACCCCCAGTCAGCAGGTTTAGTTGAAGGGTACAATGGTACTCTTGAACTGAAACTTGCTAAGATCCAAGCCTCCACGGGTTTGTCCTGGCCAGATGCACTACCGCTGGCCTTGTTATCCACTAGAGCGACTGTGCATTCTCGAGTAGGGCTTAGCCCATATGAGATTGTGTTCGGTCGCCCTGCCAATGTCTGGGGGGTACCGAGACCACGGGAGTTTAAGCAACTAGAGTATCCAATGTTAATTGATTACCTTTTTGACTTGACTGCTAAATTGAGTCTCATTCACCAACAGGTTTTCGATGCATTGCCAAAGCCTCCGGAAAGTCCAGGTCACCAACTGAAACCCGGTGACTTCATCGTCATCCGAAATTTCGGACGGACCAGGAACCTCCAACCGAAATTTGTGGGCCCCTTTCAAGTGCTCTTGGCGACAAGGACTGCTGTACGTGTGGCTGGCCGGAAAAATTGGGTTCACGCTACTCACACTAAGCGTGTACCCCTTCCACTCCCTTATGACAACTGGGTTAGACAAGGCATTGGTGCCTCTGATACAGAACCTGTTCCTAGATATGTTCCTTTCAGTGATGCAGAACTGACAACTGATTCACCAAACTCTGACTCCCCCCCTGAAGCTGCTTCTTTGATCACTGACCAGAACACTGCATCAAACGAACATTTGTCATCTGCGAATTCGAACATTGTTACCCCTGCTGGAAACAGACTATTCCCGGATCAAACAACGCCAGGAAAACTGAGATACAACCTCTGTTCTCATTCTAAGGACAAATAAAGCAGGAAACTGCCTATTTTTCACATTTGATCTATTACATTGCCACCAGCCAGGAAGTTTACTGAATATTTTGTATTCCCCTATTTATTTCTGTTATTTCTATTACCTTGCCGTCTGGGTCGCCGTAGGGTCGTGGCTTTGTGCCTAGTTGAATCTGCGGGGGCCAGACACAAGGTCGGGGTTTCTGTTAGTTCTGGGAACTCCCAGGGCTGATAGAGGCATTTTCAACTACGTACATATCATCAGTGGTCACGAGCGGTTGTAGAAGATGGAGCTTCCTGGGCTGCACCGAGAGAATGTAATTTATGTTCGCAGAAATAGATTATGCAAAATTCTACATAACAAATGTTTTCTGATGCAATGTGCAATTACGTTTTTGATTATTTTAATAACGTTGGTGGGTGGAATTGCCTTTGGTATACATTTAATTTTTGCACCGATCACGACTACAGTACCTTCCCCTGATCTTGTTTCTCCTACGGTTGTTTCTTTTCATTCCTTTCATTCGTTCCCTGAACATGAGCAAGCTCGACGCTCAGAATTCATAAATAACACTTTTGTACAGCTCTTGCACCAACACCAACTGGTAGTTAACACAACGGACTGCTGGGTGTGTGGTTTGATACCACACACTATGGATAAAGGCATTCCCTACCTGGTCTTGCCTTTTAGCTATAATGGATCATGTCGGGCCTTCCAGACTGTATTTGTCTATGCCCTCGAGACCTATCCCCCGCGTCCTCCACGTTCCACCAAGTATAACTCCGCTAATAAAGCTTTGCTAAAGGGAATAACTGACATGATTAAAGACGTCAATAACTCCCCATTTATCCCTAGAGATGAGCTACGAGTTTATCTGAGTTGGAATGCTACGGAGTATAGCATTAGTTTGGGTGAAAACAAGCGTAAGAGCTACACTCCAGTTTGGGTCGTACCTCACCGAGGTCAATTCTGCTTGCAAGGTAATGGGAGAAATCCAAGAGCTCGGCTAGGGAAGAGTGACTGTGTTGAAACTTACGTGTACCCATCAAACTCTTCCCATGCCTTCCTAACTGCTAAGGGTACCTACTTCATCTGTCGAGATAGGGCATATACATGGTTGCCTGCTGACTTTTCAGGTTCATGCTATATTGCTCGACTGTTGCCTCCGACATACACCGCTGCCCCAAACTATCACAAAACCAGAGTAGTAGGAGGTGTTTTCAGCAAAGAAGACACCGCTGGTCAGGAAGCCGGAGACTTCTTCAAAGGTTTCCTTCCATTCTGGGGGCCTATGGCCAATAGTAGAAATCTATGTCAGCTAACACGGGTAGTTGAGTCTACTATTACAGAAACTGCTGGTGCCCTTAGTAATTTAACAGCTGAGCTCCAGGCGGATCGTCTCATGACATTACAGAACCGTATGGTTCTTGATGTAATACTTGCAGATCGAGGTGGGGTATGCAGAATGATCCAATCGAGCTGCTGTGTTTATATCCCCAATAATGCTCCGACAGTGTACGAAGCGATCTCTAAGCTACACAAGATTTCCGACTCTATTCATGTAGACAAAGGAAATTGGTCGTTAATGGAATGGCTTGGGACTCTACTATCAGCGTGGGGATGGAAGGTTCTGATGGTCATTGGTATTGTCTTAGTGTTCCTATTCTCGTGCTGTCTTGTTATCCAGTGTGGTCCTGCCTTGTGTAGCCTCTGTGCTGCAACCTGTTTAAGGAAACTGCCTGTGTTGGGAGACAAGGTGCGAGAAAGAATAATGCTACAGCAACATATCACTGACCTAATGAACATCGAGATAGACTCTGACATAGAGTGAGTAATTGCCTATGTAAGGGCAAAAGGAGGGTCTGAGGTTCCGTGACGATTCGAACCCGTGTTTTCGACATCGTCGTAAACCCATAATTTCGGTACCAGTGAACCGTAAATGATCCATATAGTATATCCTGGTGTTTTCGCTATGCTACGAGCAAGAACACTCTTGTTATGAGCACATTTCCGGTACGCCGATGGCATCCATTTTAGAATATGGCATCCATCTTGTATTCTTGCCCTCACATAGTCAATGAACAAACAGTGACCTCTGATCAATTCATTTCGCTTAAAGGACACGTAGGCTTTAGCCGGCGATTCACCCTGTTAATGACACGTGCACCTTAAGTCAGAAACGCTGTGGCCGCATGACTCGGCAAAAGCTGCCTCCTCTGCCTGAGGCCAGTCCTGCTATACTGGTTCTCGTGCTCGTTGGCCTGATCATGATTAGGTGGCCGAAGTCGGCAATCTTGCCCATTTACGACCCACAAACATCTCTTATCCTGTTTTTCTATTTTCTACACCTGGCTCTGCTCCTTTCCTTCTGGGCCTTTATTAGGGGGAGGAAACGAAATTTACGATGAGGTGGTCCGGGTCTTGAATGAGAAGATGACATGGGATTATGATCGAACAGTGGGAACACCTCATTCGTAATGTTTGACATCAGAAATTCATTGACGATTCCTGTTTGACGCCAAATATTTATTGTTTAGGATACAAAGTTTAAGAAATGTACTAGTATGTGAAGAATGTTGCCCACAGCTAAAAAAACTTGTATTTAAGGAGCAACTCACTTAGTGCAAATCGAACAGGCTCCTAGAATCTGCCCGTGTGTAGTTTCTGTGACTTCTGTGTCCCTGCAGTAATAAACCTTTGGTCTTTGACGCCACCATCGAGAAGCCCGTGTTTCTGTTTATTTGTGCACCGAGACAGGTAGAACTCAGGGGTCTTCGGGTGTTGTCCCTGACACCTCTGGACCTTAATAAAGTCCAGAACTCCACAAGAAGGAAGGGGACTACCTCAGGACCAATACACCACGAACCCTGTACTTCTATTCATTACCAAAGACCCACAAAGGACGACTTCCACCACCAGGGCGACCTATCGTGTCAGGAATTGGATCCATCCTGGAACCCCTCTCCCAATTCGCTGACCAATACCTGAGACCCCTTGTACAAAAAACTCCTACATACCTTAAGGACACAAGAGATCTCCTTAACCAAATAAAAGACATCGAATACTCACCCAACACCATGCTTCTGGTGGGATTCGATGTCGAGAGCCTCTATACAAGTCTGCCACAGAAGAAAACCATGGAGACTCTGGAAAGCATTCTGTTCAGCACACCATGGACATACAAAACACCCAGACATTTCGTTCTGGAGTGCTGCCGGATGGCACTGATGGAGAATTTTTTCCAGTACAAGGACAAACTATACCTCCAATGCCATGGCACCTCGATGGGCAGTACTTTTGCCCCGAGCGTAGCCGGACTATATGTCAGCACCTTTGAGGACGCACACATCCTGGATGCAGCAAACAACCCCTATCATCAATGTATCCTTTTTTGGAAATGATAAATTGATGACATGTTTGCCATCTGGAAGGGAGATCAGGAAAAGCTAACAGAATTCCACAACTGGCTCAACCAAAAAGACGACTGCCTCAAGTTCACCTACTGTTCAGACAACAGGAGCATTGACTTCCTAGATGTCACGATTTATGCTGAAGCCAATACTCTCCAAACCCGTACCTTATTTAAAACTACAGGGAAAAACAGCCTGTTATCTTTTAACAGCTGCCACCCCCGATCCCTACGAGAGAACTTACCTTAAAGCCAGTTCCTCAGGTTACGACGGAATTGTAGTGATACAAAAGAATACAAAACACAAGCTGAAGAGCTATGTAAAAAATTGGAGGCCCGCGACTACCCAAAAAAAGTAATCGCCAAATGTAAAAAACGTGCCAGGAACCAAAACAGAGACGCACTGCTCGAATGCACCCCAAAAGACCAACCCGAGGAGGTCCTCACATGTGTTACCACATATAGTACCATGACGAACAACATTAAGAAATTAGTGAACAAGAACTGGCGCATACTTACGTCAGGTAACCTCACTTGGCAAAAACCCAGATTTGCAAATAAAAGGAGCAGAAATCTTAAAGACATTTTGGTCCACACGAGACCACCACCAAAAACATCAAAACAACACACAAACTTATGGGGGAACCCACAAGTACAAGGACATTACCCTTGTGGCTCGTGTTCCGTCTGCAGCCTCATAAAACCGACCAAAGAACTCCAACTACTTCCCAACTTCAAATGGACCCTGAATAGCCACACAAACTGCAATACAACACATGTGGTGTACATGATCACATGTCCTTGCAACCTGAAATACGTGGGAATGACCTGCAGGAAAGCCAAACAAAGACTGTGCGAACACAGAAGCAATGTGAAGTGTAAAAAGACCACTACAAAGATGGCCACTCACTACCTAGAGAAGGGCCACACTGTGCAGGACCTACAGTGGGTCATCCTAGAAACCTTGCCGAACAAAGACCAAAACGCCGAAAAAATTATTTTCGAAAAAGAACAAAGATGGGTGCATAGGCTCAAAACTGACACCAATGGGCTGAATGGCAATATACCCTGGCTGGCGTTGGCGAATAAATAAAATCTATGTAATCTTGACTACAAACAACATAAGTAGCATCTCCTTGTCACTATAGCAACTGCAGCCGATCAATAGGGAATCACTGACAGGGCTATTCCAACCTGATAAAAACGACCCGGAAACAGTACCTATTGTTTTCGGATCAGTAAGGGCAGAGCAGCGCACTCACGAAGCAAGCTGAGGATCGGGTGCAACAGGTAGCGAGACCGATGAAGGTGTCTCCAAAAACCGCAAGTATTCCACACCACCCATGCTAACTAACCCTTCTCTACCCTCTAGCCCCTTCCAAGAGCTCTACGATCCGACAGGAGCGTATTAAGTAAATGTGCAAGGTAACGATTACTGAGCACTCACTTTGAGAACACAGTCCTAATCCGCATAGCCACCCACCTATGGCTCACCACTATCACTACCGTAGTCAATATCAGCGTTCATTTTCGACACTGAACACAATGTAACCACTGTCGATTAGCACGCTAAATACCCGCTGCATGAGTTTGGAGAGAAAAAGAGAGAGTTGACATTGCCATGATTGTTAACCGGTTTTAAAGTATTGCCATTTTTTAGTTGTTTATGTATTCACGTATGAATAGATAGAAGCAGCAACGTTCTGCTTGGTGTGTATGTCCCCCTTCCCCCTGCCCTTTATGTATGCCGAAAATCATGTGCTTACTCTTTACAGGTACCATAAGACCTCCAGTCCGAAGAAACAGGTCAATACCTTTTTCTTTCACATTTGAGCACTTATTGTTTGTTAAACCTCACGTCTCCCAACCACCGGTCCTGATGAATGCCCGTAAGTCCTAAACCCAGGCAGACGAAGGCAAAAACATGTTGACCTTTTTTTAGAATTCCCTCACGATTCCCCCCTCAATTTTTTACCTACTCTGAGTGCATCCAGTACTCGTAACTCAGTCCAGGTGATGCACTCCCATAGAGTTTACTAGACCAACAGCCGAGTACAATAAAGTAACAGAACTCACGGTCGTTGTGTCTTTTTAACAGTACCCTTATCACTGGCTCACTACTGCGTCAACCATGGGTAAGAACCTCCTGGTGGAGGCTACATAAATCGAAATCAGACCCAATGATTATGCATAAACGTGATCCAAAAGCGGAGAATCAAGATATACCGCTTCAGACACCACCATACCCATCACGTGCATGAGGGTCTTTTTTCATCTGGGACATCCTCATTTCCTGTATACCTAATGGTTGAGCAGGACAAGTGATCCATTCCCCCTTTGATGATTACATGCTACTTTGCAAAGTGAATGGATCCATAATCCACCTCCCTCACCCTTGATTAGAAGATACAATACATTTCCTTCAACAGATGCGCCCAGTCCCTCCAATTGCTCTGTTAGGGGGGGCACATATAAAATATCCTTTAATGTCGCAAACCTCTTTGTGATGCTAGTAATTAGGGTTGGCGTAACTCGTGTAAATCTGTGTAGTGAAATCACGCAGAATTACCACTGAGATTGTGTGGAATTACGCTAGAGTAATTTTTCATTTAGTGCAGAAATGCTCCCTCTCGTCTAAAAAAGACACGAGAATGTATTTAGCGCAAACAAATTGCACTAATGCAACAGAACAGGAATAGAGAGCGCGAGCAGGCGCTTGCATCCCCTAATTTCGCTCTCGTGGTGGTATGTCCCTCCCCCCCAAAAAAGTACTTGTAATTATGTGAGTGAATGTAATTGTGCACATACTGTATTTAACTCATGAAATGTAAGTGTTTCATTGTAGAGAATATGAAAGGTGTGCAAACAAAATGCATTCCCCTTCTCCTGCTCTGTCCATCCTGCTAACATGTAGTGACCAAAACGATACAAAAGGGGATGATGGACGGAGCATTTGAGCAAATCAAACACTCACCCCCAGTCAACTGATCTGGGTTTAATCCATCACCATTCTTTAGCTCACTCAGCCACCCCAGTTCAGACATGGCCATATGCAAATCAGTCTGACCCTGTGCCTCATGGGAACAGTCCAGCCCGAACTGCCAAGCCATGTCTTCCCTGGACCGGAAAGAAGCATCCTGGGACCGGTTTTGGATTCATAATCCTCATCAGCCAGGCTATCTTGAATCCAGTGGCCAAGTGAGCAAGGGACTCACGTCTGAGCATACCCTGCCAATTTAGGGCAAACAAAGCGATACAAAAGGGTATGATGGACGGAGCGTTTGAGCAAATCAAACACTCTCCCCCAGTCAACTGATCTGGGTTTAATCCATCACCATTCTTTAGCTCACTCAGCCACCCCAGTTCAGACATGGCCATATGCAAATCAGTCTGACCCTGTGCCTCATGGAAACAGTCCAGCCCGAACTGCTAAGCCATGTCTTCCCTGGACCTGAAACAAGCATCCTGGGACCGGTTTCTGCCTAATCAGCCCTCATCAGCCAGGCTAGTTTGAATCCAGTGGCAAAGTGAGCAAGGGACCCACGTCTGGGCATACCCTGCTAACTTAGGGCGAACAAAGCAAAACCGAAGGGTATGATGGACGGAGTGTTGAACATTGCAAGCACTCACCCCCATTCAACTGATCTGGGTTTAATCCATCACCATTCTTTAGCTCACTCAGCCACCCCAGTTCAGACATTGCCATATGCAAATCAGTCTGACCCTGTGCCTCATGGGAACAGTCCAGGCCCGAACTACCAAGCCATGTCTTCCCTGGACCGGAAACAAGCATCCTGGGACCGGTTTTGGATTCATAATCCTCATCAGCCAGGCTATCTTGAATCCAGTGGCCAAGTGAGCAAGGGACTCACGTCTGAGCATGCCCTGCCAATTTAGGGCAAACAAAGCGATACAAAAGGGGATGATGGACGGAGCGTTTGAGCAAATCAAACACTTGCCCCCAGTCAACTGATTTGGGTTTAATCCATCACCATTCTTTAGCTCACTCAGCCACCCCAGTTCAGACATGGCCATATGCAAATCAGTCTGACCCTGTGCCTCATGGGAACAGTCCAGCCCGAACTGCTAAGCCATGTCTTCCCTGGACCTGAAACAAGCATCCTGGGACCGGTTTCTGGCTAATCAGCCCTCATCAGCCAGGCTAGCTTGAATCCAGTGACAAAGTGAGCAAGGGACCCACGTCTGGGCATACCCTGCTAACTTAGGGCGAACAAAGCAAAACCGAAGGGTATGATGGACGGAGTGTTGAACATTGCAAGCACTCACCCCCAGTCAACTGATCTGGATTTAATCCATCATCATTCTTTAGCTCACTCCGCCACCCCAGTTCAGACATGGCCATATGCAATTCAGTCTGACCCTGTGCCCCATTTGAACAGTCCAGCCCGAACTGCTAAGCCATGTCTTCCCTGGACCGGAAACAAGCATCCTGGGACCGGTTTCTGGCTAATCAGCCGTCATCAGCCAAGCTAGATTTAAAGAAAGAGACATAGCTTTTTTTTTTGTAAAGAGGATGCAGGCCAGTTAATAAAATGAAGAATTTATACCAGTAGCTATTTTTGGAAGCTCTGCCACTGAATACTAATTACCATTGCTCAGGCCATCAAGATGGCTAATACATTTTTCTGTGCCCGGGAAAATAGGTTGGTCACCTAGTGGAGAAGGTCTACTAAAGTGTAACTCTAGGAAGAAGTTTCTGTTGGACTTCTTTAACTTGGGTTAAAACCCCGGTACATCCAAACCCCAATCCTAGTTCTTCAGCAATATTAGAACCCCAATGCCTCCAATGAGAAGCGTGGGGCATATCGCTTTCATCTACTGAAAGAGGGAAAGTGAAGAAGAACCCATGGAGGTTGGTTGGAATCAGAAATAGATTTACTACATGCACAAGCTGAGTCCAATTAATATGTTATTCTCAAGGTTAATAACAAGCTAGTCACATATTTGCTGACTGTAAAGAGTCTGTAATCAGAGAAAATATGGTATTTAGCCATGAATTAATCCCTCAAAAGAAAAAATAATGCTCTGTGCACATGGAGACCAAAAGGAGTGTGAGAAGTTGGCCTGGTATATAATGCTCACTAATTCTAGTGATCACTTTGTACCATGCCAAGCAACCCTTATGATGATGGTTGTAATTCAACCTTGTAGACCAGTTATCCTAGTGGTAACGTGGACAAAGCAGTCTTAGGCTAAACTCTGAAAGGCATGTGAAGCCAGCTGTTATACCATACACAACCCCCTTGAATACCAAATGAAAGGGACACCACACAGATATATATTGAAAATATATATTGATTTATTAACTATAAAATCCCCTGGACTCTTTATGAGCACAGAAGCACAAGCGTTAAATCACAAGACAGTTTAAAATACACAAAAGTTGCACAATATGGATGAGCCCTAGGGGCCACCTAAACCATATACTAAGAAAGTGGTATAAGAGATACCAAGAGGAAAGTGAAGAGGCCTAGGGCCTTGGGAATCGCTGGAGCTATTCGAGACTGGCAATGACTAAGTCGGGAAAGGCCCACGGGACTCGGGTGCAGTGTTCAAAGTGCACGCACTTTTCAATACAAAGTCTATGGTGCGTAAAAAGTACAAAGTTAGTTTAAGGGCACTTCCGCTGAACCTAGAGGAACAAAACTTAAGACACAGACCCTAGAGGTGTGTACCAGTGTAGGGACACCGGCTTTGCAATGTTACCTCACCCACAGGAAGTGGGTGCACAGGGTCGAAGTGGCGTTGGGTTTTGACACGCAGGTTCTTGGCGCTTGAAGCTGAAGATGCTGCAGGCGATGTGAAGGAGAAGTGTCCGGTGGATCCAAGGGTGGATCTGAAGTGGTGAAGACCTGAAAGCAGAGGGGACAATGTTCAAAGTCACTGACCAGTGACCACCGTGGAACCAGATTGGAACCAGGCAAAGTCGGGTGCAAACAGGTGATGAGGTGTTGCTTCTCTCTGCAGCCACGTGGACACGAAGAGGTCAAGGACGTCCAGGAGTCGATCACGAGCTGTCCCTCAAAGGCTCTAGCTGATGGCGGTGTTGGCAACTCGATTGAAGCAAACAAGCCTTGGCTAATGCAAGCCACGGGGAAAGTGAAAAAGGCTTATTACTCGGACCAGCAAGGTCAGAGCGGGTACTCCTTTCTACAGGAGCGAGGGCAGGTCTGGAGCAACCAGACCCACAGTGTAAATTGTAGGTTTCGTCGCCAAGATGGCCGCTGACCACGTGACAAGCGGCCGGGATGGCGAGTCGAGTGGCACAAAGCAAAAGGGCCCCACGCAGATCGTGGAGATGCTGGAGGGCTGATCTTTGGTGCAAATGCTGCTCGGTTGTGGGGCTTCTCAAACCTCAAAGCACAGAGTCGAGGGTGCCTCGGGTGCTGCGCAGTCAGCGTCTCGGGGGTCTTTCAAGATGGCCGCTCCCACGTCTCTCGGTGCCTCCACGGGTCCCTTCTTTGCAGGGACTGTGGATCGGGCTGTGAGAAGTCTGGGAAGCTGAGTCTTGTCAGGCTCTGGGCTCGGGCTCCGGCGGGAGGCGGCGGCAAAGCAGACGTCGAGGTGCTGGGTGGTGCCTGTGTTCACAGGGTGGCCCTTCCTAAGCCACAAGGGAGATGCTCTTCAGTCTTCTATTCATCAGAAAGTCGAAGTCCAGTCGTCTTCTTAGTTTAAAGTTGATTTCAGGATGATCTGCTGTGCTATGGCACTGCTCCCCCTCTTATTCCCAAACTGGGGGTGGATCACCTACTAGGTCCCTCCTCTGGGAGGAACCAGGAAGGGGGGCGGTTACACCCCCTTTCCTTTGTCCAGCTCCGCGCCAGGACTGGGGCTGGAAGGCCCCAGAACCGGTTTGGACTGGCCTATGCACGGGGACACCTTGTGTGCCCCGGGCATGTCTGATTCTATTCAGCCCTGTCCTACCCAATACACAAAATCCTGTCTGGGGTGGTGCTCGCACCTCCCAAGGCAGGAAACCCTTTGTCCAGGCCACCATCTGCCGAGTTTCGGTCAGCAGCAGGAGGCCAGACTTGTATCTGTGGTGGCAGCGTCCATTTTGTGAAGCTGAGGCTCTGTTTAACTTTAACCGGGGTTAAGGCTACGCACATGTCGTGTCCCTCTAGAAGGGTGGAATGCTATCCCCGTCGCCAGAACTGGCGAGGGGATAGTATTCCAATTCGTATGACACCTTACTCGACATGTTTTGATAAAGCCAAACCAAAGATAGCATATAACCGCGAGGATTATAATGCACTTAAGAGTATATGGTATGGCAATATCCCGGAACAGCTTAGGGAGTGGTTCCCGACAGCTGCAGACAGGCTCAGCTCATGCTAGAGCACCATCTCACATATTTCCAAGCACTCTGCCTCCAGGATTGATGAGGCCTTCCATAGGAGTGGCTGATAGGAACATATGTGTCCAGTTTAGGGTTAGGCACAGACATACTGTACCTAAGTAAGAGGTGATTACACCAACTTACCCCAGCTGAGTGATCAGCCAGTTGTGTCAAATATGGAGGCCAGGCCAGGGGTGGCACAATACATGCTGCAGCCCCTGGCAGGCCTTGGCTACACCTATGCCCTGGGTACCTATGGTACACTGTTACAGGGGCCTATAAGGTGAACCAATTCCAATTGTGTTATGCACCTAAGGTACATGGAGTCCATTTTAAGGAGAGAGCAATCAGCCTGGGGCCCTGAATAGCAGGATCCCAGGCCAACTAAGTCAAAAACCAGCTAAACACCAGGCAAAAAGTTTGGGGGTAACCATAGTCAGATATCCACCTTCCTACATAACCCCCCCCCCAAACGAAAGGAGATAAGGCTATCCTTGACCAGGTAAGCCTATATTGCCTAAGTGGCCATATAAGGAAGTACCAGCTCTGGCTTGGTAACCCCCTGTCTCATGGTCCACTAAGCAATCCCTCACCCTAAGGGTATCTGAGGGTCTCCACCATAGGGAATCTCTACCTGTGGTGTGTCTTTGCAAAGTCAAAGGCTGGTGTTGAGATGGAGTACTGAAGTGAGTTTCCTCTGTAGGGCTCAGCTTCCTCCAATCACTCTCCACCATGTGTGCCTTTCTTTCTCTGACTGAGTTGCACTGTGCTCTCAGGGTCAACCTCTGGCTACCTAAAGCTGGAGGCTGGGTCCCTCTGTTTGGCTTACTGGAGGGACAGGTCAGGTTTGGGGCCTTTTGGTCCCAGGTTTGGCTGTGCCCAACAATATCCATCTGGGGGAGGTCCCTAACTACTTTTAAGGGGGATCCCTCAGGAGTTTTTAAAGTTTTCACCTCACTAGGGCTACTAGATTCGGTGCCCCTAATCTGTTGATGGGGATGCTTTATTTGACAGGGGGCCCTTTGGGTCTCACTGTCCTTCTTGTCCTCTGCAGCCCTGGGCTGAGTAAGGCAAGGTAGAGAGGGGCAGGTTACCTGCTCCAGACTGGGTCCCTCCTGAGAAGGGTCCACTGCCATCAGAGGCTCTGTCAGGCCAGGCCTAACAACCTCTGGGACAGTTCCTTCATCAGGGGTAAGATCAGTTCCCTGAGGAGGCTGATCCTTTCCTAAAGTCTGGTGGGAGGGAGATTTCTCTTCCTCCTCAATGCTCTCTGTTTGGGTGGAGTGATCCATCATTTCAGGCTTCACTACCCATGTATCAGTTTGAGTTTGGGCTGTGGCCATCACAGCCCCACCAACCTTTTCAGGAGGAGACTCAGTTTGGGTATGGGCTGTTATCAGTACAGCCCTGCTACTCTCTTCAGGAGGGAAGTTATCTAAAGATGGGGCTGAGGTTTGCTCAGCCCTCCCAACCTTTTCAGGAAGGACATCTTGAATTGGGGCTGTAGCCATTACAGCCCCACTAACCTTTCCATGGAGATTTACCATTCTAGAATGGGTTTGCTGTTCAACCTCAGCCCAGGCTGAGATTTCCAAATCATTACCCAGTAGGCAATCTACAGGCAAGTTTGCTGACACTGCCACTCTCTTTGGGCCAGTGACACCTCCCCAGCTAAGATTGACTACTGCCATGGGATGATTGGTTTCTATGCCATCAATGTTTGTCACCTGATATCTGGCATCAGGTTAAAGTTGCCTTGAGGGGACTAGACATTCAGCCACCATGGTGATGCTAGCCCCTGTGTCTCTGAAGGCCTCAACTTTCAAGCCATTGATGAGGGGCTCCTGTCTATACTTGCTCAAAGTGTTTGGGCAAGCAGTGAAATTGGCAAACCCCATGCCAGTCTCATAGACAAGAGTATCTGAGTTAGGGGACCTGGATAGGCCAGAGTCCACCTGTCCTCCAAAAGTAAACCCACCCAAATTCTTGGGGGTGCTCCCACCACCTGGGGGACCACTGCTAACAGTGACAGGAGGTGTTGGAGCCTTACCTGGAGGTATATTCTCCTTATTGCCATTCTTGGGACAACAGCTGTCTGTTTTGTAATGCCCAACCTGTTTACAGGTATGACAATAAGGCTTTTTCTGGGATGTAGAAGTGTCCTGGGACCCACCCCCATTCTTGGAGTTTTGGGGCCCTGGGGAAGTCTTTTCCTTACTTTTATCCCCACCCTTCTCTTGAGGCTTGGTAGTCTCTTTCTTTTGGTCACCACCCTGGTTCTTAGGCCTGATCCTGGTTCTGACCCATTTGTCTGCCCTCCTACCCAATTCTTGTGGGGAGGTCAGATCAGAGTCAACCAGGTGCTGATGTAGAAGCTGATTTTGACAATTACTTAAGATTTGCTCTCTCATAATTAAATTATACAATCCTGTATAGTCAGTAACCTTACTTCCCAGCAACCAGCCCTCCAGAGCCTTAGTGGCACATTCAACAAATTCAGACCAGTCCTGAGTCTGTGTCTTCTGGGTATCTCTGAACATTAACCTGTACTGTTCAGTGGTTAAGCCTAACCCATCAATCAGAGCACTCTTCAGGACCATGTAGTTTCTAGAATCCCCATCACTAACTGTGAGGAGTCTGTCTCTGCCTCTACCTTCAAAGGAGAGCCACAAGATTGCTGCCCACTGCTCCTGAGGGATCTGCTGTACCATGCAGGCTCTCTCAAGGGCAGTCATCCATTTATGGATATCATCCCCAGCTTTGTAGGGGGGCACAATCTTACTCAGGTTTCTTGTATCAAAGGACCTGTCTTTATCCTTCTGGATATTGCTGCCACCAGTGGATCCTAATCCACTCTCTCTAGGCTGTCTTGCTCTAGCAAGTTTCTCCTTGGCCAGGGCAACCTCTAGTTCTTGCCTCTGGATCCTAAGCTCAGCCTCTCTCATCTTGGCCTCATGTTCCCTTCTCTGAGTGCTAGTCATCTCCTTTCTGGAGTGACCATGAGAGCCTCTAGAGACATGGGAGGTATTGGATTCACCTGAGTGATTCCTCCTCCTCCTATGCCCCTGGTTAAGTCCATTTGGGTGGCTGGGCAAGGTCAGCCTTGCCTCAGTCCCAAACACACTTAAGTTAGCCTGGTTCAGCCTACTGACCAGCACCTGACTATTTCTGTCATCATCTGACTCACTGCTTCCCCCCTCTTCCTCTTCTTCCTCATCTACCTGAGGAGCTCCAGTGATGGGGGCTTCCTCATCTACCAGGATGATAGGGACAGGGGTGTCTACAGTGTCATCCTCTGAAGGATGGCCTCCATCAGCATTCCCAGTGGGGTTTGCCTTAGAGGGCTTTAGAGTCTCAGACTGGTCTAAGAGCTCTCTTAGGTGGTCTGTAGTAGGGGAAGGCCCTGTCTTCAGACCCCTTAAGACACAAAGCTGTCTTAATTCCTTAAAGGAAAAAATAGCAAATTTGGATGGTGCCCTTGGAGGGTCACTCTCAACAGGAGTAAGTCCACTGGACCCCTCTGCTCCAGACATTGCTCTAGTGTGGGTGGATGTGTTGCAATCTACCTACACTGGTGTTTACCTACTAAACCTATCTAGTAGTTGTAGCTAGGGTGTGCTACTCCCTTTGCTCTACAACAACTAAGTTCAGTAGAACTTAAGTATACTAGTCTTGTTTTATATGTACCTAGCAGGTACCTGTATGATCTTTCAAATGATAATCTCAAAGATTGTAATGGTAAAACAACAGCAAGCTCAGATCCCAATCCGCTGCTCACCAATGTGAGAAGTTGGCCTGGTATATAATGCTCACTAATTCTAGTGATCACTTTGTACCATGCCAAGCAACCCTTATGATGATGGTTGTAATTCAACCTTGTAGACCAGTTATCCTAGTGGTAACGTGGACAAAGCAGTCTTAGGCTAAACTCTGAAAGGCATGTGAAGCCAGCTGTTATACCATACACAACCCCCTTGAATACCAAATGAAAGGGACACCACACAGATATATATTGAAAATATATATTGATTTATTAACTATAAAATCCCCTGGACTCTTTATGAGCACAGAAGCACAAGCGTTAAATCACAAGACAGTTTAAAATACACAAAAGTTGCACAATATGGATGAGCCCTAGGGGCCACCTAAACCATATACTAAGAAAGTGGTATAAGAGATACCAAGAGGAAAGTGAAGAGGCCTAGGGCCTTGGGAATCGCTGGAGCTATTCGAGACTGGCAATGACTAAGTCGGGAAAGGCCCACGGGACTCGGGTGCAGTGTTCAAAGTGCACGCACTTTTCAATACAAAGTCTATGGTGCGTAAAAAGTACAAAGTTAGTTTAAGGGCACTTCCGCTGAACCTAGAGGAACAAAACTTAAGACACAGACCCTAGAGGTGTGTACCAGTGTAGGGACACCGGCTTTGCAATGTTACCTCACCCACAGGAAGTGGGTGCACAGGGTCGAAGTGGCGTTGGGTTTTGACACGCAGGTTCTTGGCGCTTGAAGCTGAAGATGCTGCAGGCGATGTGAAGGAGAAGTGTCCGGTGGATCCAAGGGTGAATCTGAAGTGGTGAAGACCTGAAAGCAGAGGGGACAATGTTCAAAGTCACTGACCAGTGACCACCGTGGAACCAGATTGGAACCAGGCAAAGTCGGGTGCAAACAGGTGATGAGGTGTTGCTTCTCTCTGCAGCCACGTGGACACGAAGAGGTCAAGGACGTCCAGGAGTCGATCACGAGCTGTCCCTCAAAGGCTCTAGCTGATGGCAGTGTTGGCAACTCGATTGAAGCAAACAAGCCTTGGCTAATGCAAGCCACGGGGAAAGTGAAAAAGGCTTATTACTCGGACCAGCAAGGTCAGAGCGGGTACTCCTTTCTACAGGAGCGAGGGCAGGTCTGGAGCAACCAGACCCACAGTGTAAATTGTAGGTTTCGTCGCCAAGATGGCCGCTGACCACGTGACAAGCGGCCGGGATGGCGAGTCGAGTGGCACAAAGCAAAAGGGCCCCACGCAGATCGTGGAGATGCTGGAGGGCTGATCTTTGGTGCAAATGCTGCTCGGTTGTGGGGCTTCTCAAACCTCAAAGCACAGAGTCGAGGGTGCCTCGGGTGCTGCGCAGTCAGTGTCTCGGGGGTCTTTCAAGATGGCCGCTCCCACGTCTCTCGGTGCCTCCACGGGTCCCTTCTTTGCAGGGACTGTGGATCGGGCTGTGAGAAGTCTGGGAAGCTGAGTCTTGTTAGGCTCTGGGCTCGGGCTCCGGCGGGAGGCGGCGGCAAAGCAGACGTCGAGGTGCTGGGTGGTGCCTGTGTTCACAGGGTGGCCCTTCCTAAGCCACAAGGGAGATGCTCTTCAGTCTTCTATTCATCAGAAAGTCGAAGTCCAGTCGTCTTCTTAGTTTAAAGTTGATTTCAGGATGATCTGCTGTGCTATGGCACTGCTCCCCCTCTTATTCCCAAACTGGGGGTGGATCACCTACTAGGTCCCTCCTCTGGGAGGAACCAGGAAGGGGGGCGGTTACACCCCCTTTCCTTTGTCCAGCTCCGCGCCAGGACTGGGGCTGGAAAGCCCCAGAACCGGTTTGGACTGGCCTATGCACGGGGACACCTTGTGTGCCCTGGGCATGTCTGATTCTATTCAGCCCTGTCCTACCCAATACACAAAATCCTGTCTGGGGTGGTGCTCGCACCTCCCAAGGCAGGAAACCCTTTGTCCAGGCCACCATCTGCCGAGTTTCGGTCAGCAGCAGGAGGCCAGACTTGTGTCTGTGGTGGCAGCGTCCATTTTGTGAAGCTGAGGCTCTGTTTAACTTTAACCGGGGTTAAGGCTACGCACATGTCGTGTCCCTCTAGAAGGGTGGAATGCTATCCCCGTCGCCAGAACTGGCGAGGGGATAGTATTCCAATTCGTATGACACCTTACTCGACATGTTTTGATAAAGCCAAACCAAAGATAGCATATAACCGCAAGGATTATAATGCACTTAAGAGTATATGGTATGGCAATATCCCGGAACAGCTTAGGGAGTGGTTCCCGACAGCTGCAGACAGGCTCAGCTCATGCTAGAGCACCATCTCACATATTTCCAAGCACTCTGCCTCCAGGATTGATGAGGCCTTCCATAGGAGTGGCTGATAGGAACATATGTGTCCAGTTTAGGGTTAGGCACAGGCATACTGTACCTAAGTAAGAGGTGATTACACCAACTTACCCCAGCTGAGTGATCAGCCAGTTGTGTCAAATATGGAGGCCAGGCCAGGGGTGGCACAATACATGCTGCAGCCCCTGGCAGGCCTTGGCTACACCTATGCCCTGGGTACCTATGGTACACTGTTACAGGGGCCTATAAGGTGAACCAATTCCAATTGTGTTATGCACCTAAGGTACATGGAGTCCATTTTAAGGAGAGAGCAATCAGCCTGGGGCCCTGAATAGCAGGATCCCAGGCCAACTAAGTCAAAAACCAGCTAAACACCAGGCAAAAAGTTTGGGGGTAACCATAGTCAGATATCCACCTTCCTACAAGGAGTATCACATGATTAGAGTACCGATGCTGAGTTCCTCCGGACAAAGGAATTGCATTAAAGTCAGGGTAACTCCAGACCTACCTTTTGTTATGTATGGGGCCAATTTACCCAACCATCATTTACCGATTCGGTATTTACCGAATCTGTAAATGACATGTAGGAAGCACCTTAAAGAGTGCTTCTGTGCTTTAAGGATTCGTTATTTAACACCAACTATTAGTTGGTGGTAAATAACGAATACCTCTGTAAATGCAAATCTGTTCATTTACACCTGTGCCATGTGACAGACATACATGCCCTTAGGGCATGTATGTGTGCCACATGTGCACACAAGCACTATTCAGGGGTGCAACAGGGTGTCAAAGTGACACCCTGCCAACCTTGACTCTTTCCCTATTTTACCGAATTATTAATTACCAATTCGGTAATTGCCATTCATTCCTACGGGCCTCCAGGCCCATAGGAATGAATGGCAATTACCGAATCGGTAAATACCGATTCGGTAAATACCGAATCTTAACGATTCGGTAAATTTTACAGAATTATTAGCTACATAGGATTTACCGATTCTATAATACCGAATCTGTAAAATTCGGTATTTTTTAATTGGTAAATCCTATTTACCTACATCTAGCACTTTATTCGGTTTACATATTAAAAAACCATAAAAGTTTGCAATTCATTCTTAAAAATATAAAAAGCACAAATATACATATCCAGACATAATATACAAATATCCCAATACATACAGCAAATTAAAAAAAATTATATGAACACAACATCGTCGAGGTTTAAAAAGTCACTTCATAAAATACATCAACCAATTTTTAGGGATCCACATAGTTTCTGTACCTTAAGGAAGATTTCAGAAAACCAACCACAAATGCGAACCAATCTGGTTTTAATAATTGCATAAAATAGAGAGCGGGCGAACCTGACTAAAATTTGACTTTTTTAAAAATGATTTTAAAAAGAGCCTCCGAGGGGCATCATAAAAACTACAAAAAAACACAAAGTGCAGCAGATCCTGTGGAGACAGACTGTCGCAGCCACAGGGTGCTAACATTTGTCCTTTGTGACATCCCTTCGGTACGGCAAGTAAAAGATGGAAATAGTCCAGTCGGAACCTAATTAGTAAAAACCGCTTGTGAGCCGACAAAGGCCATGACAGGTATGGCTACATATCTGGAGCGGACTTGAGCATCACGTACTTACAGACGCTGTTTTTAGACAATTCCATCCCATCTCTTTTTAGTTTTTTTCACAAAATAAAAGATTGCTTCACCTAGGCCACATCTGATCTAGTGATACAATCTGGTCTTAAAAAAAAAAGGTCCGGGCGTCCCAACTCTCCAAAGCAGCCCTTTAGGTATTTTAACCAAGGTATTTCAATCATGTGATCCAGGCTCAAAATTTCTTTCATTCACTCTTGAGTAAGGCCGAGATCCTCGTTCAGCCAGCAATTGAGCCAAAAAAGCAATGGGCGCATAGCCAGAATATCACCAATAAATGTTAGTCCAGTCTCTTCGCGAACTATTTAGTTCGGGGTCCCTTTAGGAACCCCAACAGCTGTTTTAAAAAGTTATTTTCTACCACCTGAATACCCTCCAGACCTGAATACCCCCACAATTTGCTGCCATAACTGGCAATCGCTACACTCTTTGCTTGATAAAGTTTTATCATTGCCGCTATTGGGCGCTTGCCCATTTTTGTGGCGAAGTTAAACATCGCTGCATTGGTCCTAGACACTTCCCTCCTTTTCTTCCTAAGTAAAGGACCCCAATCCAGGCGGTCATCTAATAAGACACCCAGGTAGGAGAAAGTTGATGTTATAGGTACTTTTTCTCCGTTCACCTTAAAGGAGTACTGCTTCTTGGGGCGCAGTCCGACTTGCAGTACATAGGATTTAGAATTGTTTATGGCCAGATCACGTTCGGCCATAAACCTAAGAAAAGTGTCGAGCAAAATCTGTAAGCTTTTAGCCGTGCGGGCCAGGAGAACTGCATCGTCTGCATAAAGCAAGACAGGCAGGCCCCTGTGTCCCACAAATGGGAAGTCAGCCCCAGTTTCTCTCAAGATCTTATCTAAATTGTTGATATAAAGGTTAAAAAGAAACGGGGCTAGAATGCACCCCTGCTGTACACCCTTTTCTGTACTTAAGTCCCTAGGGTCCCTCAGGTCCTGGGTGAATCTGATGTTTGCCTTGGTGTCTTTATGTAGATCCATCAGAAAGTCCACCAAATGTGCCTCCACCCACATGGCCCTCATGGACTGCCACATCTTCCCCCGATTGACACAGTCGAAAGTAGAGGAGAGATCCATGAAGGCCATGTAGATTGTCCCCTGGTGGGCAACAGTTTACTTTCCGAGGATCAGATAGAGGTTAAGGCATTGCTCCAGAGATGAGTGACCTGGGCGGAACCCATACTGAATATCCAAAAAATCTTATTTTCTTCCATCCAGGCCGCCAATCTATTTAAAACGACTCCACCGACAACCTTAACCACGGAGCCGATAAGGGAAATCGGTCTATAATTCATAGTGCTATTACGATCACCCTTTTTAAAAACAGGTACGATTGTGTAGATACTCCATGACTCTGGACACCCTTCCTTCGCTGCAGCATTAAGCACTGCCACCAGAATCGATGTCCAGAGAGAGGGATTAGATTTAAAAAGGTCCGGTGGAATGCCGTCTGGGCATGGTGCCTTATTACACGAGAGACTAACAATACCTTCCTCCACTTCTCTACGAGTGAATACAACCACGTCATTTTCCTGAATTCTCGGTTGCAACCGGAGTAAGGCACTTTTAAAAATACAGCTGAAGTGAGACACCCATTCCTCTTCTGTTATATTAGTGCACAAATCCTCGGCTCTGTCCCTTTTAAAGCGCGGTCTGTTAACAATGCTCCAGAATCTAGAGCTGCTACGTAATGCGGAAGGATCTAAGAGTTCCCGCCAGGTAGCCTCCTTCAGTTGCGTCTTACTATTAGCCAATATCTTTTTATAATTAATACGGAGAATACGGATCTGTGATTGATTCCTGGGATTCGCCTTCAGAGCAGCCATTAATTCTCTAGCAGCTTTGGAGCATAATGGATCAAACCACTTAGGGTCGTTAACCAGCCTTCTTTGTACCCGGACTGATAACAATGCCCCCACCTTGGAAACAATCCCTTTAAAAGCTTTTAGAATACCCTTGGCAGTGGAATCAGGTTTCACACAGTAGATAAGTTCTGCCGCACAAGATTCACGTACCTTTTCGTGAAAAAGGGATGGAGTTACTTAGGCCCATTTAAGGCGGCGCCTACCATCAGTAGGCTTCAAGGTGCCTGGTTCTACCACCCTGCCCTGCTTTATCAATATGCTGCCTCTCAAATGCACACACACAGGATTATGGTGGCTGAAAACACTCTCTAATATTATCAATCCTAATAAGAGGGGCTAAATACTTGTAGATATCAGAATATGATCTAGAAAAGATCAGCCGTTGCGACCTTTAAAAGACTGGATGATGCTACAAACACATGGAAGAAGACAAATCATATTCGTCAAGCAGATCGTTAAGTGTATCTCCCCGTGGCAAATGCTCAAAGTGAAGACCCCGGATCCTTGCACAGCCCATATCACCCACTACCAATGGATTCAGGGTCCCCACATGGGTGAACATTGATATCACCTGCTATCATAAGGTTGTTTCTAAAGGGGGCACAATACTGTTTGACAAAGCTGTTCAGCTGTATTATCTTACAAACCCCCTGTCTATATACTGCATTGTAGAAATGAATCAAACAAAGACTGGAGTTTCCTTGCCTTAAAACAATTGCTTGTAAACCGCTATGGGCAGAGGAGATATCCTTAATCCTACATTTCAGGGTCAGGGATGTAAAAATAACCAAACCACCCATGGCTCTTCCATTACTTACTGGGAATGCTGGTACAAAATAAGCTTTATACCCTTCAAGAAATAGGTTGCAGCTCACCATCCAAGTCTCCTGAAGACAAATCACGGAGAAATGCCTGATGAACTGCACCCATTGTGGGTCTACAATCTTCTCTGCCAGCCCAGCAATATTCCAAGATAGGACATTATAGTCTTCTATCTTGGGTCGGTCCCCTGGAAGTACAGTAGGTAGATCCTCCAATAGCACGGGGATTGATATTACTCGCTGCTCCTGAGCTGTTGGCCCTGCACCAATTATGGCCTCTAATAACTCAGCAGATGGTATCTCTGGTGAACTCACACAAGGGACTGATCATCCTAATTTTTCGACACTTCTTGGTAACATTTTACAAGAGCATTAGCACTAGCTATAGCAGGCTTCCTCTTCTCAAAAGGAAATTAGCAATGAGGCAATACACAAGGATCCCAAGACCAAAAGAGAAAGACGTGAGGAGAACAGGAAGGAGTAACCCAAAACACCCTACACTCTCAGGAACCATGACAAATGAATAGAAATTTTTGTGCAGCCCAGCTCGAAGACAGTACTTTACAATTAGCCTGAAAGATATCCAGAGAACTGAGGAGGCCCAAACTTCATAATTCAAAATGGTTTACTTTATAGAGTAGTAAGCCCCAGGCAAACATCCTCAGTTGTTAGTTCCTCAACCCTTCAGGGATCAAATGTTGTTTTTGGTCACCCCCACCTCTTTTTGCAGGTCATTTTGAATTAGAGGAATCTTCACAAACCATATTCAAGCATTTTTACTGGACAGATATTTTTGTACAAATAAGAAAATATTGCTGCGAGTTCCCCACTTGTCAAAAGAAGACCCCTTACAAAAATCAAAGATGCCCTTAGAGAAAATGCCTCTGAGTGGAACACCTTTTCAGTGAGTTGACTAGACCTTGCCACACCCTTGATTCCCTCAATCCGAGGATATACGTACATCCTGATAATGGCGGACTAAACCACCAGATATCCTGAGGTCATTCCCCTTTAAGATATAAACACTAAAGCTATAGTCACTCACATGTTTTATATTTTTTCTCGAGTAGGGTTCCCTAAAGAGGTATTGACTGACCAGGAAAACCACTTTATATTCAAATGGATGCAACAAATCTATAAGCAGTTAGGTGTAAAGCAACTGCCTACCTCATTGTACCATCCACAGATGGATGGTTTAGTAGAAAATGATAAAGGAACTCTTAGGATTACTTAAAAAAAATGTTTACACACAAAGGCTGAGATTGGGGCAAGTTGTTACCGTTGGCCTTGTTTGTGCCTCGCAATCAGAAACAGGGTGCACTTCATTTGCATTGTTGTTCAGTCAGTAAGCACTCACACACCTAAAAAGAGTTCCTAAAAGGACAGTAGTATGTTTGGAATATATTACACACTTACACACTTGAAAGCCTGTATGAGAAGTAATGAGTGCTAGCTGTGGATAATTTAGAAAAAAAGCCCAACAACAGCAGCACACATACTATAACAAAAACACTAAGGGGTTAGGATGGCGAGCGGTGGCACCACCGCGGTGCTGGCGGGGCGTAAAAATGCCTTTTTCCTCCCCCAAGCTGCGGGAAACACGTCCGCCATATTAGTATGGCAAAACATAGGTCGAATCCCGTCCGCCGCGGAGCGACGCACACCGCCATCAAAGTGTGCCCGCTACCGTGGCGGTGGGAGCCAATGGAGACTCTCCGCCATGCGGATTGACGTCTGCCCCGCTCCACAAATTAGGATGGCCCAAACAGGCAGACGCACCGCAACGGAGTCACCGCCCAACCAGAGACGGCAAAAACTCGACTGCGGAGCGCGAGAGCAGAGACCCGGTCCACACCATCCGGTCACGTCCGCCATGGACCCAGCTCTACATGTGTATCTGATGCTGTACCTGCTACAGCACTATCATCCAATGGGCCGCTGCCGCAGGTACGCAACTACACAAATACAACACACAACACACGGGCTGACACAGGGTCCAATTCCACAACAGACACCGTGCTGGGGGCAACAACATATCCACAAGGGCACCCACACATGACCCACCTGCCACCAAGTCACCCCACTGCATCCTGGACACATCGACCGCGAACTTGCAGCAACGTCTCGGTCCAGGTCACGTCACCGCAGCGGTCAACACATGCGTGCAATGCAGGAGGCTGGGCCAGTCCAAGTCATTGGCAGGGCACAAAGACCATAGGGACACACCACCCCCAACCACACATCAACACACCCCTTCAAGTCACATGCCAGGTGCCCATCCTGTGCACCCCCATGCACAGCAACAAGCACAGCAACAAGCAAGAACAATCCATACCCTGCACCACACAACAAACAACCAGGGAGACAGCCACTGCAGGAGTGGCTGCACAGAAACACACAACACCAGTGCCACACCCACTGAAGGCTGCCAATACTTGCCAGTACATACACACACAAAGAAACACACAAACACACACCCTGGGTGTAGCCACAAACATAACACACACACACACAGGGAATGGGCGGAGAAGTGAGGAGACGTACGGGGGTGGGGAGGGTGATGGGTGGGACGGGGAATGGCTACGACTTGACCATGTGGGTCCAGTGTTATACTAAGACCGATGGACATTGTGATATTACTGAAAGAGACCCACGCATGTGAATGTCTTATGCTACAATTGCTCAAGAGATGAAGTCATTAATGCCCTGTATGAACACAGTTCTGTGAGACACGAAGTCAAATGCCTATAGTTTAAAGGGAGAAAACGAGAAAAGACTGTATGATAGAAATGATGGATATATGTACAATGTGCTGTCTGAATACAGTCATGAATAAAGAGTTAAAAAACAAACAAACACAGGGATGCCTGAGCAGATGCCTGCCCAAAAGCAACACACAAACATTACAGAAACACACACAGAACCCCATCAGAAACAGATATACCCTGTCAGCCAAACTGTGCAAAGGCAATGGGAGCACAGACACAACAAGAGTGCACAACCCCATCACTCAGGAACAAAACACATACAACATACCACATATCACACAAGAAGTGCACCATCACAGAACTACACTGTCACATGAAACCAACCACAGATGCACATGAAATCAAAAATGAACAAGCACTACAGGACATCAGGGGATGCACATCAGGCAATGCCAAGGCCACATACACACAGCACTGTATGCACAACAAGCAGTGTGTGCTCACCAGGCAGAACAGTCACACACCGACATGACTGACACAACATCAACACACACAACACAAATCAGCACAGCAAAAACATAACAGCACACCCAGGAAGTGAAGCAATACCACAGCCAACACACAAACATCCAACACAACAACAACAGATGCACCACTCTGGGATACAAGAGCAGACTTGAGCACTGGGCAGCACACACAGCTGAAGTGCACATGAGCAATCCTCACTGATTAATAGCACAAGAACACCACACATAAACCACTGGGGCAATGTCCAGAGTGGAACATTTGTCCTGGCCCAAGAACTGCACCACAAAGCACAGTGTCACAAATGAAGTGATGGGGAGGCATGCACACATGTAAACCAAGGAGACAGCTGACATCAAAGTTAACTGACTTGCATGTCAGTAGCAGACATGTAAGGGGTGTATCATACACAAATAGAGGGAATGCAGAACCACAATGGGTAGGCATAAGTGGCACACATTGGGGATGGAATTACACCACACACCATGCCATACAGGAGGATAAAAGGCACAATGTGCCTGCAATGCATGAGAAACACAACCCCGATGGCAGTGTGGAGCAGCAGGGCTACACAGTCTACATAAACACACTCAAGACATATGGATGAACAAACAATCACAACACTGATGTGCAAGTCACACACTTTGCACACACATAAGTGACTAAAACAATAAGGAGGAGTCAGACAGAACAGCACGGACACACCAACACACTGCACAGTGCACAACAGACAGCTCACACATGTGCATACGACCATATCCACAGGGCAGAACAATCCAAAGAACAGGCACACAACTCCTGGATGACACATGTGTGTCTTTCACAATTCAGGGGCACACACATATTCACACCCCCTACAAAGTCACACCCTTCACACTGCACACCTCTTGACTGCCCAAGAGCACACATCTCATGTAGGCCCTGGGACCAGGACTAAGGGCCAACACAAATGACCAACAACATACATAGCTGGGCACACATAAAGGAATAACACAAATACATCATGACATTGCCCAGCCTGCATGCAAACCTGTGCACAGCATCACACCCTGTGCTGGCAGTGTCCCCCAACCTGACATATGAACAATGTAATCAACAATAGCAAACCACTAAAAAGAGAACTGCATGAGAGGTAAAATAGCCATCACAGATAACACCAGTATCAGTGTCTGAATGCACTGAAGACCCTGTCACCCCTGTTTAAAAATGTGATGCGGCCAAAGAGCTTGACAATGTTGAAGTGACACATAGAGCATGAGGCACAGGCAACCAAATGCACACACCAAAAGAACTTTAATCAGCAAGGACACTGACAAAACAGACAACAGGAGTAACTGTCTTTATTCACATATTGCATAGATGTGACAGTAGAACAACAGTAGACAAGAGCAAGGCACACACTGCTGATCATATGCAAGATAATCTGCACAGGCAAACTCCAAACAGGAAGGCCAGTGTCCATGGCAACTGGCACAGCAAGTACATGAGAGGCTGCACAAGGGAGACTCCAACACAGCAGAACAACAGGGTCAGAGTCTCAGTCACAGGTGAGAGTACAACATAGCAGAGCAACTGGGCAAGTGTCCAGGGCACAGGTGAGAGTACAACACAGCAGAGCAACAGGGCCAGTGTCCAGGGCACAAGTGAGAGTAAAATACAGCAGAGCAACAGAGCCAGTGTCCAGGGCACAGGTGATAGTACAACACAGCAGAGCAACAGGGCCAGAGTCCTGGGCACAGGTGAGAGTACAACACAGCAGAGCAACAGGGCCAGTGTCCATGGCACAGGTGAGAGTACAACACAGTAGAGCAACCGGGCCAGTGCCCATGGCACAGGTGAGACTCCAACACAGCAGAGCAACAGGGCCAGTGTCCAGGACACAGGTGAGAGTACAACACAGAAGAGCAACAGGGCCAGTGTCCACGGCACAGGTGAGAGTACAACACAGCAGAGCAACAGTGCCAGTGTCCACGGCACAGGTGAGAGTACAACACAGTAGAGCAACCGGGCCAGTGTCCATGGCACAGGTGAGACTCCAACACAGCAGAGCAACAAAGCCAGTGTCCAGGACACAGGTGAGAGTACAACACAGAAGAGCAACAGGGCCAGTGTCCAGGGCACAGGTGAGAGTACAACAAAGCAGAGCAACAGGGCCAGTGTCCACGGCACAGGTGAGAGTACAACACAGCAGAGCAACAGGGCCAGTGTCCACGGCATAGGTGAGAGTACACCACAGCAGAGCAACCGGGCCAGTGTCCAGGGCATAGGTGAGACTCCAACACAGCAGAGCAACACAGCCAGTGTCCAGGGCACAGGTGAGGGTACAACACAGCAGAGCAACAGGGCCAGTGTCCCGGGCACAGGTGAGTGTACAACACAGCAGAGCAGCAGGGCCAGTGTCCAGGGCACAGGTGGGAGTACAACAAAGCAGAGCAACAGGGCCAGTGCCCACAGCACAGGTGAGAGTACAACACAGCAGAGCAACAGGGCCGGTGTCCACGCCACAGGTGAGAGTACAACACAGCAGAGCAACCGGGCCAGTGTCCACAGCACAGGTGAGACTTCAACACAGCAGAGCAACAGGGCCAGTGTCCAGGGCACAGCTGAGAGTACAACACAGCAGAGCAACAGGGGCAGTGTCCACGGCACAGGTGAGAGTATAACACAGCAGAGCAACAGGGCCAGTGGGCATGGCACAGGTGAGAGTAAAAAAGGGGGTGGTGCTGGACGGAGTATCTGAATCAATCAAACACTCACACCCAGTCAAAAGATCTGGGTTTAATCCATCACCGTTCTTTAGCCCACTCTGCCACCCCAGTTCAGACATGGCTGTATGCAATTCAGTCTGACCCTGTGCCTCATAGGAACAGTCCAGCCCGAACTGCCAAGCCATGTCTTCCCTGGACCGGAAACAAGCTTCCGAGGACCGGTTTCTGACATTCCAGCCGTCTTCAGCCCAGCTTGCTTGAATCCAGTGGCAAAGTGAGCAAGGGACTCACGTCTGAGCATAACCTGCCACACTTATGGCGGCCAAAAGCGGTACAAAAGGGGGTGGTGATGGACGGAGCATCTGAATCAATCAAACACTCACACCCAGTCAAAAGATCTGGGTTTAATCCATCACTGTTCTTTAGCCCACTCTGCCACCCCAGTTCAGACATGGCTATATGCAAATCAGTCTGACCCTGTGCCTCATGGGAACAGTCCAGCCCGAACTGCCAAGCCATGTCTTCCCTGGACCGGAAACAAGCTTCGAGGACCGGTTTCTGGCATTCCAGTCGTCTTCAGCCCGGCTTGCTTGAATCCAGTGGCAAAGTGAGCAAGGGACTCACGTCTGAGCATACCCTGCCACACTTATGGTGGCCAAAAGCGGTACAACAGGGCCAGTGTCCAGGGCACAGGTGAGTGTACAACACAGCAGAGCAACAGGGCCAGTGTCCACAGGACAATGAGACCCCAACACAGCAGAGCAACAGGGCCAGTGTCCATGGCACAGCTGAGAGTACAACACAGCAGAGCAACAGGGCCAGTGTCCACGGCACAGGTGAGAGTATAACACAGTAGAGCAACAGGGCCAGTGGGCATGGCATAGGTGAGAGTACAACACAGCAGAGCAACAGGGCCAGTGGGCATGGCAAAGTGCAGAGTCAGGACATGAGAAGCTGCACAGGCAAGGCCAGAACAGCAGGGAATGGCAAGACCAGTGGGCATGGCAAAGTGCAGAGTCAGGACATGAGAAGCTGCACAGGCAAGGCCAGAACAGGAAGGTCAGTGGGCATGGCAAAGTGCAGAGTCAGTTCTGTGTCGTACTGCAGCTTAGTGACCAACTGGTCTACTAATAATGTATTTTAAAACTGGCTGAACTGACAGGTTATATAGGCAATCATTTTTACTCCACACTAAGATAGTTTTCTTTCTCTCAATATTTTATTTTATGGTAAAAAAACATTCAAGTAAAATTCACAACAAATGGTATCATATCATGTATAAAAACATTTTTTTGAGCGTTCCCTAGTCTAATACAGCATGGATCCTATTCTTGTTATCGCTCAAAAACATAAATACAAAAAATGCAAATTAAGTAATAAAAAAACAAACTTTACGCATATATTCAGTAAAAATTCATGCACTGTGTATTAAATTAAGCAGTCCTTTTATCGACGCGTTTCGGTGCGTGGGAGTCTTTAATGGCACCTTCTTCAGGACAGACTTTTGGATACAAAAGTATTGAGCTTCTTTTTTAAAAGCCAGTGTATTGCTGGACAATCCAACTTCTTATCTGTAAGGATTGGTCCTCAACTACGTTACGGTTAGGTTAGTCTTTAAAAACAGGAGAATCGCTGTTTTACGTGTCTTTTCTATTAAATGCGTCTTTGAAATTTGCGCTTCAGCTTGTAGTGGAACGTTGCTATCAATCGTCCTTCTGGTCCATAGGGTCCTTATGTCCCTGTGCGTGTTATGTTAGCGGATCTTCACCTTCTCGCTATGTTGCAGCAACACACTGCATAGACCCCAACAGTGCCTGTAACCCTGAATATCTGCCATGACTGAACCATGTTAAGGCCACACAGCACAACACCCTGCCAGTGGATGAAGTCTACCAGACACACAACTTGCTCTGCCCACACCTAGGGACATGATGTGGAGACACCACTTACTACCACTGACAGACCTTGAGGTAACAGGAGGGGACAACAAAAACACCTATTAGGACCTGACAGTCCACACTGGCAAGTAGCCTGTAACAAACACCATGTAGTACACTGGGCACATTGTTGTCAGATGTGTGGGCCTCAACGATCATGGTGCATGCAAAGTAGGCATACATGAAGTCACACTCAGATAGTGGACACTGCTGTTCACCCCCTAATAGATTGCCCATATATTGGAAGGCGGTGACCCCAGGGGTCAAGAGGACTCTCCTAACCGCCTGGAACCTCCTCTCCCACAAGTACTGCCGAGTCTTATCGAGGGGGAGTCCCCGCCGGGGAGGACTGATCGTACACACGGTCGACACACCACACTTATGAACGGACACCACACCGTGATTCTTTATCAAGAAAAGACTTTATCAAGATTAAAAGTAGGGAGTAATACACAGCGATCGAGGGATCGCGAAAGTCTCGTAACGAGGGATCGGGGAAGTGGGACAGTCTTAGGATGCCAGCTGGCACGCCACGCACCCTGCGCACAGTTCTCAATCCTCGAACTGGGGGGTACGGGGGCTGGCGGTGGGACTTGCTGTCCTACTCACTTCTGGTTCAAGATGATCATGAGGGTAGTGTCGATGGTCCAGCCGAACCAGAGAGTTTAATAAGCCGCGACGAGGTCAGCAGGGCCTGGTCAGGAGTACTCCGTCGTACTTGTAAGCAGATGGAGCCGCCACAGCGTCAGCAGGGCTCCGATGGTTCAGGTCTCGTGTTCCGAGAGGGGGCCGCGACAGCGTCAGCAGGGCCCCGATGGTTCAGATTTCTTGTCCTTCGGGAGGGGGCCGCGACAGCGCCAGCAGGGCCCCGATGGTTCCGTTCCGTAGGTTCGAGGATGAGCCCCGACGACGTCAGCAGGGCTCAGTGGGTCAGAGTCTGTTCTCCTCAAAGTCAGCCGTGATCAGATCAGCAGGGCTTTCTTGTCCAAGATACAACTGGCGACTAGATGGAAGGCAGGCTGTCTTATAGTACTGGAGCTCTTTGATGTCCGGACCCTCAGAGGCCGGAGGCCGGAAGTCCGAGGGCCAGGCGCCCGATTGTCTGGGCGGTCGGTTCTTTGATGCTTTGGACCATGCATCCAGGGAATCCCAGATGCCCATCAAGGCCTGGAGCCAGCTCACTAGGAGGCCCAAGGTGCGATCGAAACCAGCCCCCATGGATAGTTCCGAGGTGTGAGGGAAACCAGTTCCTCGGAAGGGGGCCAAGGTGCGATGGAGGTCTTTGTTTTGGTTACTTGGTGAGTCGTTCACCCCCCGGGCGGATCTGGGTGCGCCGGACGCGCATGCTTAGCTGTAGCCAGGAGTGGCCAGGGGCTGCCGAAAGGAAAGAAGGCGGCCGGCCGGCCGGGGTGGCCAAACATGGAGTCTGATGGGCACGTGCACAGGTGCAGGCACGCGGTCTGGGGATCGTCTCAGGTCCGGGGTAGGAGTGTCATGTACAATTCTGGGCGGATGGGAATCAGTTCCACCCGTAGATCTGGAGCTGCGGAGATCAGCAAGGACCACGCCACGAGGCCGGGTCCAACATGCGTCCCCTCCAGCTGAAAGACGAGGAGAACTACCCATCCTCTTGGGGGTTCTCTTCGCTGAGGCGGAAGAAGCGGGACAGGCCATCGGCGTTGGCGTGGTCGGCACCAGGCCTGTGTTCCACAGTAAAATCCATCCCTTGGAGGGAGATGGACCAGCGAAGCAGTTTAGGGTTCTCTCCTCTCATCTGCATGAGCCACCGCAGAGGACGGTGGTCGGTCTGGACTCGGAAGTGGGTGCCGAACAGGTAGGGCCTCATTTTCTTCAAGGCCCAGTCTACTGCGAAGGCCTCTCGCTCGATGGTGCTCCATCTCTGCTCCCGGGGTAGTAGCCTCCGGCTGATAAAGGCTACCGGATGATCAATCCTCTGGTCGTCCACTTGGGAGAGCACGGCTCCGATGCCGTGTTCGGAGGCGTCGGTCTGGACTACGAACTCTCTGGAGTAGTCAGGGGCCTGTAGTACTGGAGCGGTGCACATGGCCTGTTTCAATTCCTCAAAGGCCTTCTGACAGGCGGGGGTCCAACTAACCTTCTTGGGGTTGGCCTTGGCTGTCAATTCGGTGAGGAGGCCTACAATACTCCTGTACCCTTTGATGAATCTACGGTAGTACCCTGTGAGCCCTCGGTCTGGGTCGTGGGGGTCTACCAGGCAGTGATAGCATCTATTTTGGGTTGGAGGGGGGCTACGAGTCCGCTTCCGACCTGGTGCCCTAGGTATACCACTGAGCTTTGTCCAATTTGGCACTTACTAGCCTTAATGGTGAGCCCGGCTCGACGCTGGGCGTCCAACACCTCCCAGAGGTGGTGCAGGTGCTCGGCCCAGTGAGCACTGAACACCGCAATGTCGTCGAGATACGCTGCGCTGAAACCTTCCAACCCGGCCTGGACCTGATTGACCAGTCGCTGGAAGGTGGCGGGGGCGTTTTTCATGCCGAAGGGCATGACTCGGAAGTGGAAATGGCCATCCGGAGTGGAGAAAGGAGACCTCTCTTGGGCCCTCTCCATGAGGCCGATCTGCCAGTAGCCACTGGTGAGATCGAAGGTACTGAGGTACTGAGCCGACCCTAGGCGGTCAATCAGTTCGTCGGCTCGGGGATGGGGTGTGCGTCGGTTCGGGTGACTGCGTTGAGTCAGCGGTAGTCGACGCAGAACCTCAGCTCAGGAACGGTGCCGGGGGCGGCCACCTTCGGAACCAGGACCACGGGGCTAGCCCATGGGCTGTCGGAGGCTTCCACCACTCCTAGGTCTAACATTTTGTCGACCTCAGCCTTGATGCAGGCTCGGACTCGGTCTGGGACTCGGTCGTCGTGGACGCACCAGCTGGTGACGCCGGGGGTGAGGGAGAAGAGGTCTGAGAATTGTCCCAGCAAGTGGCGACATTCTTCACGCTGCAAGGGGGTGAGGGAGGAGGAGAGACTCACTCCCTCTACGGAGCCATCTTGATCCTTTGCACACAGGATATCTGGTAGAGGGTCTGTTTCCTCTTCCTCTCCGTCGTCGGTGGCAAGGAGTAACCCCAACTCAGACCGCACAAAATGGGGTTTGAGACGGTTCACGTGTAACACTTTCAGGGCATTCCGGGCTGATTTCGTATCAACGAGGTAAGTGACCTGGCTCTTGCGCTTTATCACCTTGAAGGGTCCAGTCCACTTGTCCTGCAAGGCACAAGGTTCCACTGGGGACATGACCCAAACCTGTTGGCCTGGTTGAAACTCGACCAGAGTGGCATTCTGGTCGTACCAGTGTTTCATCTCCTCTTGGCTGGCCTCCAGGTTGGCCTCGGCCGGTTCGCGAAACTTCCGCGTCTGGTTTCGGAGGGCCAGGATGTAGGAGAACACGTCGGGAGGTGTGCTGGGGGGGGGCAGTCTCCCAGCCTTCCTTGACCAGGCTGAGGGGACCCCGGACAGGGTGCCCATAGAGCAGCTCGAAAAGGCTGAATCCCAAGGATTTCTGGGGTACCTCTTGGTAGGCGAACAGGGGGCAGGGTAGGAGGACGTCCCACTTGCGTTGCAAGGGCTCCTCGAGACCCATGATCATCCCCTTCAGGGTGCGGTTGAACCGCTCAACCAGGCCGTTACCCTGGGGATGGTATGGGGTGGTGAACCTGTACGACACCCCACACTGTTGCCAAAGGGACTTCATGTACCGGGAGATAAAGTTTGTTCCTCTGTCGCTTACCACTTCCCGGGGGAATCCCACCCGGGAGAAGATCCCCATGAGGGCCCGGCCCACGACTGGGGCCGTCACGGTCCGGAGGGGGGTGGCTTCGGGGTGTAGGGTGGTGTGATCGACCAGAACCAGAATGAACCTGTGGCCTAAGGAGGTCCGGGGGTCCAGAGGTCCAACGATGTCGATCCCCACCCTCTCATAGGGGGTACTGACAACGGGAAAGGGCTGGAGGGGAGCCTTGCGCTTGCCTCCGCTTTTGCCGCTAGCCTGACACGTGGGGCAGGGCTTACAGTGGTGTTCCACATCGGCCCGCATGTGGGGCCAGTAGAAATGGGCCACTAGTCATTGGAAGGTCTTATCTTGGCCCAGATGTCCCGCCAGGGGTACGTCGTGGGCCAGGTTGAGGAGGAGTCTGCGGAAACATAGGGGTACCACCAGCACGCGGGCTGACCCTAGTTCAGCGGTCTTCTGTTCACTGTATAGTAGGCCGTTTTCCCAGTAAAGGTAATGGGAGCCGGACTGGTCTCCAGCGACCTGGGCTGCGGCCTATCGCCGGAGCCCCTCTAGGGCAGGGCAGGAGGTCTGCTCTTGGCAGAACTCCTCTCGGGACGGTCCTCCCTCTTGGCGCCACTGGGCCAACTCGGGGAGATCTGCTAGGGTTGGGACTGGTTCGACAGCGGTTCCGAAGGAACCTTCGTCGGATGTGTTTTCTTTGATGGGGGGCTGGTCGAGGACCGTGGGGGGCTCGTCACCCTCGGGGACTTCAGGGGGGGAATTGGGGAGCTCGGGCTCTTCGTTCCCGGGGTTGGACAATCTGGCGGTCATGGCTCGGGTGCTCACACAGGCCCATTGGGGCAGTCCTAGCATGGCTAAATGGGTCCTTCTCTCTACATCTTTCCAAGGGGAACTCTCTAAGTCATTCCCCAGGAGGCAGTCTACAGGCATGTCCGTGCGGACCGCTACCCGTAGATCGCCCGAGACCCCCTCCCACTCAAACGGAACCTGGGCTATTCTGCAGGTGCGGACGGAATTATCGGCTGCTATCACACTACAGGAGGTGTGGGGGATGATCATGGACTCAGGGACTAGCTTGCACCTAACAGACGTGATGCTGGATCCGGTGTCTCGAAGGGCTCCTATGCTGCGCCCGTTAACCTTTACTGTTTGGCGGTACTTTTCTGTGTTGTCGTGCAGGTAATCTCCGGGGATCATCTCGCTATTCCCCAGGGAGGCTAAGACCATGGCTGCGGGCTCCCACTCCCCTTGTTCTTCTATCTCTTCTACTTCTAAGGCCACTGAGGATATCTGTCTAGTGGAGGGCCCAGTGGAAGTGGATTTCGGGGTCATCGGACATCGGGGGTCACCAGCATAGTGCCCGGGTTGCTGACACTTGAAGCACGTGGAGCTGGGGCGGAGCCCCGGGGGTCCTGCACTCGGGGCGGCTCTCGTCGCGGGAGGAGAGCGTGGGGTCTGGTTTCTGGGGGGACTACGCTGAGGCCCTGACTGGGAACTTTGCTGCTTGCCCCGACCTCCCCCACCTCGCTGGCGGGAAGATCCTTGGTCGTTCCGTGGGGGTCTCCCCAGGCCCCTTCTGGACTCGGGTGGCCCCCATCGATCGGCTTCCACAGCCAGTTTCCGTGGGTTGGCGAGCTTGCTGTCCAGGAGATGCTGTCTTAGTTCCACAAAGCAATTGGCGGACAGGTGCTCGTAAGCCACTAGGTCGACTAGGCCCTCGAAGGTGGTCACATTGCTGCCCTTGATCCACCCATCTAGGGCCCGGGTATAGTAGTTCACTTAGTCCACCCATGTGGTGCCAGGAATCTTCTTGCACTCCCTAAACCGCTGGCGATACATTTCTGGCGTTAGGCCGTAGCGGAATAAGAGAGCGTCTTTCATGTGTGGGTAGGCGTTCATGTGTGCCGTCGGTAGGTCCAGCAGGGTGTCTCTCCCCTCGCTGAGGAAGCGGCTCCATAGGCCGGCCCCCCAGTCCTTCTCCGGGACCCGGTGAGCGGACATGGCCACCTCGTATGCTTTGAACCACTGCTGGATGTCGTCTCCTTTGTAAAATTCCTTTACAGCGTCATTGGGGATATGCACCTTTGTTTCTTTGGGGACCACCTGCTCCCCAAGGCCCGGTGATCCGGTTGCTTCTTTTCTGGCTTTCAATTCGAGTTCTTTGAGGCTGCGCTCGTGCTCGAGCTGAAGTTTCCGACCTTCATGCTCCCTCTGGAGCTTCTTCTCCTCTAGCTCTCCATGGAGCCGCAGCTGCTCCACCGCCAACTTTTTTTCTGCGAGTTTGAGTTCACCCTCTAATTTGAGGCGTGCCAGTTCGAGCTCATGGCTTCGGTCACGTTCTCGATCGGCCATCTCCTCCGATGACCGCTCTCACCCGGTTGCTGGGCTCCGGGTCGGTTGCTGGATTCTCTCACCGGTCGGTGTACCGGGTTCGGTCTGTGGCCTCCCTCCCTCGTCTTCGATCGGGGGAAGAGATGCTCCGGACTCTACCCAAGCGGTCAGCGCTTTCTGGAAATCTTCCTTAGTACTTAGTCCGGTACTCGGGATACTCAGTTCTTTACAGAACTGCTTCAGCTCTCTAAGTGTGTAATCTTCCAGGAGGTCCTTGTCGAAGGTTGTCTTTACACCAGATTCTGTAGTCATCATTGTTGCTCTTTTCTTGTGCGTCTGCTGCGTGTAGGTTCAGGTAGTGTGTCAGTGGTACGATCTTCAGACGTAGGTTCGCATCGCGCCGCTGCCACCAATGTTGATAGGCGGTGACCCCAGGGGTCAAGAGGACTCTCCTAACCGCCTGGAACCTCCTCTCCCACAAGTACTGCCGAGTCTTATTGAGGGGGAGTCCCCGCCGGGGAGGACTGACCGTACACACGGTCGACACACCACACTTATGAACGGACACCACACCGTGATTCTTTATCAAGAAAAGACTTTATCAAGATTAAAAGTAGGGAGTAATACACAGCGATCGAGGGATCGCGAAAGTCTCGTAACGAGGGATCGGGGAAGCGGGACAGTCTTAGGATGCCAGCTGGCACGCCACGCACCCTGCGCACAGTTCTCAATCCTCGAACTGGGGGGTACGGGGGCTGGCGGTGGGACTTGCTGTCCTACTCACTTCTGGTTCAAGATGATCGTGAGGGTAGCGTCGATGGTCCAGCCGGACCAGAGAGTTCGTCAAGTCGCGACGAGGTAAGCAGGGCTTGGTCAGGAGTACTCCGTCGTACTCGTAAGCAGATGGAGCCGCGACAGTGTCAGCAGGGCTCCGATGGTTCAGGTCTTGTGTTCCGAGAGGGGGCCGCGACAGCGTCAGCAGGGCCCCGATGGTTCAGATTTCTTGTCCTTCGGGAGGGTGCCGCGACAGCGTCAGCAGGGCCCCGATGGTTCCGTTCCGTAGGTTCGAGGATAAGTTCCACCCGTAGATCTGGAGCTGCGGAGATCAGCGAGGACCACGCCACGAGGCCGGGTCCAACACCACACTACCCCAATGCTGAATGACCATGTAGATTCTAACACATCTGGCTATGGGAATGCACAGCAGGTAGGATCAGCTCTGTAAGGCGAGTTTGGGCCAATGCATGACACTGGCACCCATCCCAGCAGCCACTCACATGACATACCACAGCTCTACCCCACGAACATCACATGGGCCACCGCTGCCACAGGCCTTGTACACATGCATCTGCTCCCAGCCAAAGTCAGCCTCCACAAATACTCACCCCTGCCTTGCTGCTGATGCTCCTTCAGACATGCATCCAGCTCAGGATGAGTCACAGCCAAGATGCGGCCTATAAGTGGTATCATGCAGCGCCGTGCCAAGCGCCCAGTGCATGGTAGGAGGCCCAAGATCATCTCTGCCACGTTATTTGCCAGCCAGCTGATGTCGTCCCACCTCTTGTGGCAGTGGGTGCATCGTCGGTTAGATACCCCCAGGGCTCACACCTTAGCTAAAATGGCCCACCACACGGCCTTACGCTGGTGTGCCTTGAGCTGCAGGCATGGGAGAAAAGAAGGGGAAATGATCAGTGACACAGTGTCATGTACCAACATCTATCAGTACAGTTGCAAGACACAGGTTCATTACCAAATGTAATCTCCCTCCATCTCAAACTGAGGTACACCTCACAAGGGCACTGTACATGGGCCAAGCAGATGTGATTGCATGTATTTATGAGGGTGTACAGGGTACCTGATAATCTCACATACATGCAGGATGACAGTGCTGAACCCCCTCGGTGGCTTGCACACATCTCCAGTCCTATGCATGTCTGGCCACAACACACATCAAATATCGAGCTGTGTCTGTGCGTAGAATGACTGGGCAGCATTCAATGAGCATGTCCTGTGTGCATATGTGTATGTTATATGTGTGGCATCAGGGTACATGGACTCACTAACAAAATATCCATCTACACAAGTGTGGTCATGTGCAATTATACAGGGCTGAGATGGTGCATATTTCTATTTCATTGTGAATGAACAAGAGTAAGGGCATAGTAAGTGCAGTGATATGATCTGGTCTTGGTGTGCGGGCACTGGGTATCGCCCCTGGGTTCACACTTAGTCGAACAAAAGGGGCAAACAGACACAATCAGCCGAGCAATTATTGTCCTGGCACCTGCATGTCCAACATCCTGTGGCTCTGTATGGCTGACAATGTAACACATTCCACTCAGACATACAACTGCAGGCAGGGAAAACCGTGACATTGGGACACATACACACTCCTTCGCCCTGGAGACAGCATGTTTGTCAGTGTATGACACAACCACCTCGTCCACCAGGACCTCCAGCTCCTCGCTTGTGAATGGACTGGCACGGATCTTCTCTGTCCTTGCCATCCCGGTGGACATGGAACACCTGTGGTGGAAGTGGGTGGTGAGGGGTCCCAGGCAGCAGGCTCTGTAGGCAGCAGCGGGAGAGGGTCCCAAGCAGCAGGCTCTGTAAGCAGCAGCAGGAGACGGTTCCAGGCAGCAGGCTCTGTAGGCAGCAGCAAGAGAGGGTCCCAGGCAGCAGGCTCTGCTGGCAGCAGCAGGAGAGGGTCTCAGGCAGCAGACTCTGTAGGCAGCAGCAGGAGAGGGCCCCAGGCAGCAGGCTCTGTATGTAGCAGCAGGAGAGGGTCTGAGGCATCAGGCTCTGTAGGCAGCAGCAGGAGAGGGTCTAATGCAGCAGCAAGAGAGGGTCCCAGGCAGCAGGCTCTGTAGGCAGCAGCAGGAGAGGGTCCCAGGCAGCAGGCTCTGTAGGCAGCAGCAGGAGAGGGTCCCAGGCAGCAGGCTCTGTGAGCAGTGGAAATGTGAGCCTCACTCCCACAGATTTATAGCCCCCTGGAGTTGTTTCTTATGTGCCAAACTGCAACAATTGGTTGTCCAGGTCTGCCTCATTCAAAAGCATCCAATGACCGCCTCCGCGGTGGCAGAGCACACCGTCCGCAGTTTTCAAAACTGCATCATGCCATAACAATCATCCCTCCCATTGGCAATGCTTCATGGTGGTGATGCACCGCAATGGCTCAGGGAGCGCTACCGTGATGGAGCATCATTCAAAAGCATCCAATGACCGCCTCCGCGGTGGCGGAGCGTGCCTCCCGCGATGTTAAAAACTGCATCATGCCACCGCAATCATCGCTCCCATTGGCTATAGGCAATGATTCATGGCGGTGTTGCACCGCCCGGGCCACGCGGTAGCTACAGCGAGTAGAGTTGCAGAGCATGCCCACCGCCATCTTCCCATGTCTCCATGCCAATGACCACCGCAATTGTGTAAGAGGTCGTGGTGGTGACACACCGCCGAGGCCAGGCGGTAGCTACGGCGAGTAGAGTGGCGTAGCATGCCCACCACCATTTTCCCATGTCTCCATGCAAATGACCACCACAGTTGTGTAAGGGATGGTGGTGGTGATACACCGCCGGGGCCAGGCGGTAGCTACCGCGAGTAGAGTGGCAGAGCATGCCTACCACCATCTTCCCATGTTTCCATGCCAATGACCACCACAGTTATGTAAGGGGTGGTGCTGGTGACACACCGCCGGGGCCAGGTGGTAGCTACCGCGAGTAGGGTGGCATGGAACATCAGGAACAGCTGAAAATGTACACAGTGGCAACATGATGAAGGGCACATCATCGTCCACACAATGCCATTATTCCATTTAATCCACAGGTGCCCGCACGTGCCATGGTTGGGTATGTGTGACGTACATTGGTCTGTAGTCTCTGCCATGTCAATTGTGCATTTGATGGTTGATGATGCGTGACAGTATTGAAGTGGACTCAACAATGTGTGCACCCACTAATCAATGTGTTGTGGGTCAGTGATGACCGTGACAAGGCTTGTCTCACTGTATGATGTTGTTACTTACTTGTGATTTTATATCTGCTCATACACACAATTAAGAGTTTGCGGACTACTGCGATCATTGTGTTGTGGATGTGTGCCAAGTTTACATGATGCATTGAGGTGTGACAGGTACAGCAGATGAGTATGAGACAATCATGTTCATTTTACACACATTGGCTGGATGGTATACTGCAAGGCGTGCATATGTGAAATGTGGGGTTTAGTATGTGTGGATTCACATTGACCTATGTGTTGTTTGAGGCACTTGTGGATGGTAAATGGAGAGGTGTGCCCTCTGTGTGGCTCAAACATCCACCCATGTAACCTGGTGTGTCACGCATTTCTCAGGGCAGTCTTTGTTTTTCAGTGACATCCTTAACTGGATGTGCTGTGGCCATCTCATGATGGTTGTCATTGACATGTGCCCATTTTCATCTCAACTAGGAGGAGGCCTAATCTCCTGCATCACTTGACACTGCTGGAGGATGTTGCGATCATTCGCAAATTCTGCCTCGACTGACCCACCCTGAAGACCCTTTGTGATCTGTTGGAGCCCCACCTGCAGCCTCGTCGCCACTACCCAACTGCTTTCACACCAACGTACAAAGTGATGGCAGCCCTCCATTTTTTTGCAACTGGTTCCTTCCAGGAGACCGTGGCCAGAGCTGCAGGGATGTCTCAACCCATGTTCAGCCTGGTGCTGAGGGATGTTCTTGCAGCCATGATGTTCTATAAGGACAGATACATACATTTCCCCAGGGGAGAAGAATTGGCCGTTGTGAAGGAGACTTCTATCCGCTTGGAAACATCCCCCATGTTGTTGGTGCCATTGATTGCACACATGTTAGTCTGGTGCCGCCACAGGCAAGTGAGCACATTTTTCGCAATCGTAAACATTATCACTCAATCAATGTGCAGGTGGTGTGCCTGGCAGACTTGACTATTTCGCATGAGTGTGCCAGATTCCCTGGCTCGGCCCATGACTCACACATCTTGAGGAACAGCATTGTGCCCCGGATGATGGCAAATCTGCTTCCCGAGCGTGCTTGGATTGTGGGTGAGTATGCTTAGTAATATGGCGTGCTGTGTGTATGACCTGCTGCCCTCTGCATGTGCAACATTGCAATGTGTGTTTTTCATTCCTAGGTGATTCTGCATATACCAGCCATCCATGGCTGCTGAGCCCACTACGTAATCTCAGGACCCCGGCTGATATGAGGTACAATGAGGCCCATGGCAGGACCCGTTGTGTCATTGAGCGGTCTTTTGGCCTGCTCAAGACAAGATTCCGCTGCCTTGACAGGACTGGAGGTGCACTGTCATACTCACCTGGGAAGGTCTGTAAGATTGTTGTGGCATGCTGTATGCTCCACAGGATGGCCATTCACTAGGGGATTCCCCTGCTCCTGGTTGATGATGAGGACCTAAGGCCCCGCCTGCCCAAGGACCTGAGTCCAGTGCTGAGGAGAGTGGAGAGGAGGAAGGAGTTGACATGCATCAACAGCTCATCACCTGCTACTTGAAGGTGGGTGACGAGATACAACTTGTACTATGTATGGTGTGATTACTGTGGTTGTGAAGGGCTATGTACCGATGGTACGACAGGCACATGTAAAATCACCTGTGTGTGGAAATGTGGCAGTGACATGTCATCTGTGAACATATACGGGACTCAAATCAAATCAACAAGCTTTATTCGAATTGAGTTAACAAATTCATAAAAGCACAATACGGGGCACAGTTTGTTGACACTTGTTGCACATTGTGTTGTCTGCCTGTTGACTCATGTAGATGGTTGGTGCAGCGTACTGTCTGTGATACCTCACTCACACCAGTGACTGTTGTCCTGTTGTGTCTCCCTAGGTGCCTTGAAATTATCCATACCTACATACTGTACATATTTTGGATACATTATGGAAATTTTGAACACTGTAAATATTGAACCAAAAAACGAAGCTGAACCAATTGAAGTGTGTAAGGTATTTTATTGTCATAGTTGACATGTGAGGGGTGCGGGCAGATTTACATGAATGTGGTAATACAGTTTGGATACGAGCGGATTGAACGCTTAAAGATTTGGTGTTCATGACAGGGAACCCCTTTTTTCATGAGTTGATTCCCTGCAATTTGAAAAGCGTGACAAGTGGACAGTTTGTTTTTCCTTGAGCCATTGGACACAGCATTTTTAAGGATGTAAGTGGCTACATTAGCTGGACGGCTGCGGGATATTCCCTGCTAACCTTGGCTTTGGAGAGAGTCTTCACTCAGTCAAGAGATACTGATCCCCCTGTCCTGATGAAGCCAAAAGAATTCATTGGCTGAAACGCAACCGCGCCTGCGTCGACATTTTCAGAGGAGTCCCATCATTTTGAGTTGTCTTGAATAAGGAAAGCGCCCTTCGAATAACTTTGAGGTGTTATCCCTCAGGCGCAATAAGGACTACCTCAGAGTGTACTACTCTGAATAAAGAGTGTACATTCTGATTGTTTTGTTCTCAGTAGGGGCATTACTTTTTCTGTGTATTATATTTGTATGCTTTATATATGTTGTATATGCTGTATATATTGTATATATGTAGTGTATCATATATATGAATGTGATTTAAATGTATTTGTAATGATTGTCTATGTCTTGTACATATGAGGTTCATATATGTATTTTTGTTTTGATCAATTTGTGCTCTGCCCCCTCATATGACACGTAGTTTGAATTGTGGAAATTAGTTTGTTGTAAATAAGAATTGAGATCACCTGTGTATTTGGGGGGCATGGCTACTTTGGTTTGTGCAATTTTTGGCATTGCGGCAGTGTTTTTTCTTCGGACTGCCATGTTTTTCATGTATCGTTTGCTGGGGTCGCTATGCTGCAGCTCTTCCGCTGTCTCTCACATTCACTCCTGTATGCGACTGTGGCAGTCGGAAACAGCGGATCATACCGCGGGACGATCGGGGATTTACTAATTCCCCGTGCAGTGTCTCCGCTATGCTTGCAGCGGGTTGTAGCTTTTCCGCTGCGTTTCTGCCCACCGTGGTCGGTTTTTGCACGTCACAGCCCACGTCGGGCGGTTTTAGTTAGCCCGCTACCGCCACAGTCGTTTTTTTTTGGCGGCTGTTCCTAATTTGACCGCAGGTTTCTCCATAGTCCCAGCGGGCGGTTGTTTTCCGCCGCCATGGCGGTCGGGTGGTTTTCCGCCCGTCATCCTAATGGGGCCCTAAGTGGCGTGTGCTAAAACCTGGAGACAGGGCTCTCGTTTTGCTACCCAACGGTCAGAATGAGCTTATATTCAAATGGTAAGGCCCATACAAGTTTCAGTCAGGACAACTAGTCACCTACAAAATATGTTTGTGTGACAAAACTAGGAAGGAGTAAATCTTCCACCTAAACCTCCTAAAGAAATAGAATGGACCCCTGCTCCAGGATGTACAGGTTGCTAACCCTGTAAACCAGAATCACAGCTCTGACCTTCTAGTTTGCGTGGGTGAGCACTTGACCGATTTTCAAAAGAAGTTAAGGAGTAACCAAAAATGTTTTGATACATTTTTTTTTTTTGCTCCACCTGGGGAAACCAATTAAATGGTGCATCCCATATAGATCAAACCATGAAAAGTCGTAAAACAGCGCCCTTACCAAATACCTGAAGTTAGAAGGGCCGCAACTCAACAAGAAGTTGGACGGATGTTGATGCCAGGGGTCATTGAACCCTCTCACAACGAGTGGTGTTTCCCTATAGTAAGAGTCCCTGAACCACAATGGATATATAAAATTCTGCATTGATTTCCGGGCTGTAAACAAAATGTCCAAACTAATAGTTATCCGCAACTGTGAATTAATAAATAATTGATAGAAAGTTGAGGAGAATCAAACTATATCATGAGCGTTGATCTAACCAAGGGATCAATATCCCAGTTAGGCCAGGAGATAATGAGGAAAATGCTTTTGCTATACTGTAGTGTAGTTCCTAGTTTACCACTAGGCCCTGCGCATTGGAATAACATAAACAGTAGTATCGACGTGGAACTGCGGATATTCCAGGCCTCCACTGACTATGCTAAACTTAATTGGGTGTGTTACCAACTAGCTCAGAGGTCACTGGAAACTTTCTTCTCTGCATGGGAAGTGATCAGCTTCCTTGGCACAGACAAGAAGGGATTCAGCTTTCCAACAACCGTGCAACATGACAACTTTGCTCCTCAGATCAAGAGTCAATCTCTAGGGTCGTGTGAAACAATAGACATGTATTTCACTCAGTCAGTCTAGTGCAGTTTACTTTCACGAGATGTAGAGAATAGAGAGACGGGCGTTTGTCAATAAAGGGTTAACATTATAAGTTAAGTTGGTTTTGCCAAGGTTTGTTTCAAGAATTCTCGTCTAAGGGTTTAGTCAACACCATACCTCTGAATAGAATGATGGAGGATTGGTATCTCCTTCAGGGGTCACTCTCGATATCCCAGTCACCCGCGAGGGTAGACCGGAAACGCCGGGGCTGGATTTCTCTGCAGGAGAAAGGCAGCGGCTTCTTCAGCGCGTCGAGGAAGGAGGGGGGACAGCGTCCGCGGGCAGCTGGAATCTGCTGGATGTCTTCGCAGAGGGGACGGCTGTTCAGCTCCTAAGCGTACTGCACCATCGTTCGCGCTTTAGCAGCGATAATGGTATCAGTAGCTTCACCACCACAGGGACAGCAGGCTGCAGCGACAGAGTGCTAGATTCACCAACACGGGGTCTTTCAGGCAGCTAGCATCAGCAACAGTAGCTCATTGCTTAAGGCAGCGTTGGTAATATTTATACCTGACAGGTGCCGGGTTTGACGCAAGTTTGCTGGACATAAGACGTCAATTAAAGATGTCACTAGGAAGTGATAGTTATCAGTTGCTCATTAGAGTTCCATTACTAATCAAAACACAGCAAGCGGGGATTTCCAGGTTTGCTGAGTTTTTATCTTGTTGAAGAACTCGGAGTGTTAATCTAGGAATATCAGATAGTGACTTCTGCTCTGTCATTGCACTAATTGGTCGCAAAGGAAGTGGCAGAGAACTATGCTGGAATGTGGCTCTGTTCGTGTGAGGCCAGAGATGACTTTTCTGAAAATCGCACTTGAACGGTTATGCCAATATAGGGAATAAATGGATTTATAGCAGAATAGGGGCATAAGGTCACAGTATCGATCAGGAACCTAGATAAACACGCAACACCCACTCCACGTATTCATGTCCATCAAATTACTAAAACTAAAGCAATTAGATGCATGTGTAACATTGCCCACCCCAAAATACATAAATGCATTCGAAAAAGGCGTACTTGAAATACTTGAAATTTAGGTACTGTACGTTTTTTAAAGCATAGAAATCATTCAAAAAATTATTGCATATGAAATCATTGAACGATTATGCAAAAAGGAATTACACATGAAGTATCTCTAACAGAAGAAGGGCGAGATAAATCATCACATATAAATGCATTGTAATAACATGTGCTAGAGGCTGGTGTAATATTGTTATGTCTCTAGATGTGTTTAGAAATAGAAGTGTGAAGCTTCTGTTCTCTAAGAACAGTTTTTACGCTAAGCAAAGGACTGTTCGTGCCAAAAAAAAGGTCAATATTAGAAAAATTGTCCAAATCAAAAAAAAAAATGTTAATGCTTGAACGGGGAAAAATAGAGTTCCAAAGCTTTTTGCAGTTTTTGTTGATCAAAACTGAAGGCCGAATTCAGAGTTCATGGGAACGCTGTGTGTCGGAAAGCTTCTCAAAGTTATTGTTTCTGTATGGGTGAGAACATCGTATCAGACAGGCTCTCAAAGAATTGGTCTACAAATTCAGGTGATAGTTCAACCAAATTAGATAGCGCTGTAACTTGGCAGGTGTGAGAATGATTGCTGTCATCATAGTCGGGACCAGCAATGCTCACAGAACGTTGTACCTGGATGATGTTGCTTTTGTCACTCGCTCCACTGTTACCACTTGGTTGTAGCACAGGAGTCTCCACGAATGCCGTCATCAGGATTGGTAGCCGCTGGGGACAACACAATGCGTGAGCCGTTATTGGACTGAGCAAAGTATCGACGTCCATTGGTACTGCTGATGGAAGTGAAAGACAGATGTCCAACACGCATTCATCGCCGCAAAGCATACACCGTAGCACAGGTAAAATGCAATTTTGCCATATCGGTCTGAATGAAAGGAACCAGGTCATGTTTAGATCTCTCAGCCTGGCCAATCCAAGGACGTTAGTTATCCTGTCCCGGTAGCGCATTGCTAGGATTGTCTCTTCCATTCCCATGGGAGCTATGTCTGAGCCGAGGCTTGCCATAACGAAGCAGGAGGGTCAAAAATAAAATCCCTGCGACGAGTCCCAAAAATAATGGTATGCCGCCAAAAACAGAGTGTACAAAATTAGGAACGATTCCCAAAATTGCCTGGAAGGGTGTTAGCAGTCCCGTAAAGACTGTCTTAAATATGCCTTGGATGCTTGTTGCACTAGACATGTTAAGGAGTTGGCTGAACATTTCTACGAAATGCACGGGGCAATTTGTTGATAAAAGGTCATGAACTTCAGTAGCTGTCCTTGCAACTAGAAGATCATACGTCTCTTTAGATGACGTTATAGGCACTGTTGTCTGTAAAAGTACAGATTTCATTTTGCTTAATGTATCAATTCGTATAGAATAGAGATTCAGACGAGGCCAGATGGGAGTCACTGTGTCTGCCGGCCCACTCGGAAACAATGCTTGCATACAGCATTTGACCATGGATGTTACTTCTACTAGATAACTTTTCCCTGGCACGAGGCCACAACATCTGTGATCCGTTCTAAGAATGTAACTCCCATTCGAAAGTTGCATAAAGAAGGGCTCTATCTGAGTTGCAGGTGTGACTAGCTGGTGGCATGAAAGGTTGTTAGAATTTCCATCACATGCTCCGTGTAAATTAATACCCTGACACAAAAGTATACCGCTTAGTGAATGTTTACAGTTCTCACCACTAAGAAATACATTTTTGTCGCTGTCACTATAGCAAGAATGAGTGTATGGTAATTTCCATTCAGATTTTACATATCCTTTACCCAATTGTTCATATTGGCCAGCAGGTATGTACTCAAGGCACTTTTTAAATCGGAAAGTTGTTATCGGAATTGTGATAATTCCGTGTATTATCCATTCAATGACAGGACTCTCTGACATTGTCAATGGTAATCTCTCGAGTTTTTCGATGCTCAGGATTGTATAGTCTGCTCCTTTCTGTGCCAAACTGATCTGTTTATCAGTAAGGTTAAAACTGGAAAATAATGACGTTGTGTTGATTAAACGCCAAGGCACATAGCCTGAACGAAGATTTTGCAGCGTCCAGCCTAGTTCTATAATAGATCGTAATTGAGACTGGCCATGTTGTAACATTAGCAAGTCTCTGTCTATCACATCAAAGGCAGAGGATACAATATTGTCCAACGAATATATTCTGGAAGACAGAGTCATTAACCCATTGTCTACCACAGAAAGTGATTTCTCCAAATTAATACGATCAATTTCTCGTATTTTTTCAGCAGTTTCAATTTGCTTTACTTTCCAAGCCTCGTTGTAAGCAGCATAGATACTGGTCGCTATGAAACGCTTGTGACGCTGTTTGCGTGGTCCAAGAATGAAATCGCGCGAATCAGCACCATCTTTTAGTAAAGACAAGTGTTGCTTAATTTCAGCCAGTGTGGATGATGTTAGCCATTCAAGGCAGAGTTTCCCTACACTGTATGTTGTTATAATCCCTGGATGTTGTCTCTGGGAATATCTCGAGTCTAATCTGGTCATTTTTAACCCCTGTGTTTTATTCAGGAATCTATCTTGACAGCTATTTGTGTCAGTAGGCCAGATTAACCACTTTTTCCAATCAGGATGTGTTCTGTTGAAATGTAAAATTTGTGACACGTCTAACTCAATATCTGTGGTTGTATTCTCAGGTATTGGCTTTGGTATAGACGGTGTTTTAAAGTCTTTGATCTTAGCTAGGCCAAGACAAGATGTTTGGTGTATTGTGTCATTTAAAAATAACATTTGTTCTGGTATCATGCAGGTTCTAAATAGTGCTTCAATGCCTTGCACCTGCCAATCTTTTGTACCCCAAATTGTTTTCGTTTCAATATTATTTTTCCAATAATCAAAACCAAATGTCATCATTTTGTCATAAAATGCTTTTGAATATATCAATTTAGAATTTGTCAGCATTGTTTTCATTCCTGTTTGATCTAACAGTTTGTAATAAAACGTTTCTGCATCACTGGTGTTAAACCCTGAGAAGTATTTGAATTTCTCAAAAAACGCTTTAGAACTGCTTTTAGGTGGTGTAGAACAATGTTACCATTGATTATACATAAAAACATTTCTAGGCTGTGCAGATTTATGCAAGTAAAGATCCCCATAGTGGGTGTAACAGAATAACTGCTCATAACTAGATGAACCTTGTAAATAATCATGATCTGTGAATCTAGCTGACATTACTAAATCAGACATCATGTCATTAATACTGTTAAAGTCCCATTCATCAGAGAATGTACTAGGTTTTACAAAGTCACTCAAGGAAACCTTCAGTTGATGAGGATACTTCAGGATTTCGACCGGACCATATATCTCATAATCTGTTTTCTCCCATACTACCCCACCAGGTATTGGAATTGCTGTGACATTTACTGTTGACAGTTCTCTTTTCTTCACGTGGGATGATCTGTGTGGTTTCAGGACTAGGTTGATGTTCTGACTTGCTGTGTCCATTCAATTGTAATAAACTTTCCTAAAATTAAAACTAAAATTAGGCATAGTAGGAGTATGAATACCCCTGAGATAATCCAATGCTCAATCAACGGTGAATCCAGATATAGTTCTTTGATTTTTTGAAGGAGTCCTGTTGTATTTTCTTTATAATACTTTTTTGTTTCTGGCATCACTTCGGGGTCGTTTAAATCTTCAGAGAAGTTGTCGAAGTTGATGAAATAACCAGAGGCAGTTCTGTCAATTGATGGGATTGTTCTTTCAATCTGTCTCTCGGTAGCACTTTCTGATGCCACATCATTGTAGACTGGTGTTGTTTCTTGACGAACTGTTTCAATCTGTGTTTCAAGAGGCACGAGTTCCATGGCATTATTGCATATTCCTTCATTGTGCACTGCAGGCTGATCGAATGTGATTAGTCTTTCAGTTTGAACCTCTTGGATTGTTGCAAGTTTGGGTATTCTGTTGTTTCTTGGGAGTCCACTGGGCCTACTGTTGATTATAGGCCACATGCTTGTGGTTTTACCAGATCGATAGACACGACTCTGTTCTCCTTTTTACCAGCAAGGGGCGGTAGTACAACTGATCTTGTTCCGGTGACTGCTAAGACAGGTACTGCTTTTCTGTAAGAAGGCCCAAATTCCTTCTTAACCGCGATCTTTTCTCTGACTAGATCCCCAATCTTTGGAATCCAGACAGGCCTTGCTGGGGCTGTTGCTGGTGGTGCCTCGTCAGTGGTACTTGGCTGTTGCTTTAACTTTATGTTGCTTAATGATTTTCTTGTTTCATTCAGTTCCTGTAAAACAGCCAAACGATCCTTTACATCAAAGTGCGTTGTTTCTTCTTGTACCACTGACATCTGACTATCGAGGTCCTGAACACGCATTCTAATTCCGAACAATAGTTCGTATGGGCTGAAACCTTTTAGAGAATTTCTTGGCATGTTGTTAAGACTAGTCTGGACACTTATTAAATGTTTGACCCACCCAGCGCCTGAACCTAATACCTTCGCTGTTATAGATTGCTTTATGTCACGGTTTTTTCTTTCTACCACACTGTTCCCTTCGGGGTGCGACGGACAAGAATACCGCAACCCAATTCCCATGCTGGCCATGGCCTCCTTATAAGCTCGAGAGCTGAAAGCAGGACCCTGATCAGAATGGAACGTGGTAATTGCGTATGTGCCGATAAAGACTCGCAAATCTTTTATAACCGTTCTAGCGTCAGCCGAGCGCTGGAGGCCTCATTTTTTTAAGTGCTTTTCGTCTTAATGGTGTACACTGGGACGCGCTTCTCTTCTTTGATTGCGCAGATAGACCGCCTTATGCTGTCTAGAAGGGATCCTGAAACTACACTGGCCTGTTCATTACTGCGATCTCTGTTGCAGTTTTCACAATTTTGAGCAAAACATTGAATATCTATGCTCATTCCTGGCCACCAGTACTCTGATTGTAATTCTTTCAGAGAGGCTTTAATTGTTTGGTGTCTCAGACCCAACCCCATGTGTGCTTCCAGTAAGAGGAAGCCCCTCCTGCTCCTGTTTGGAATTACTCTGTCCCCCACTCCAGGGATTCGAGCAAAAGGAACGGAGTTTGCATCGATTATCTATGCATAATTGAGTGGATAGTTTACGGGTAGTGCTGCACAGTCGCCTTTTACGGTCGTTTTTACTGCCAGCATGGTTTCCCCGTCTATGTATTTATCTGTACGCTTTTTTGTGGCTACGGAAGCCGGTTTAGATGCTTCCGCTGTGGCTGTATCAGCCAATGAATTCCCTGCAACGTGAACGCCATCACGTTGAAGACTCTGTGCGTGAATCACGTGAGTCTTTTGTAGTTCTTTGTGTAAAAGAGCTACCTCGTTCCAGAGCAATTTATGCTTTATTGTGGCACCTGTGTCATCTTTGTAGTCGTTTTCGATCCAACTCTGCAGTTTATTGTTGTAAGAGTTGACGCAAAAATGAGAATCGCACACTATAAGTGTCGGGAATTCACGTTCTGCATTTTCGAGCGCCATCTTTTAAGATCTGATTTCAGTTCTTTGAACCGAACAGTTTCTTACAGATTCGGTTTTTGTTACTTTCGGTCTGAATTTACCGCACAGCCAACGACCTTTAATGATCGCACATGCTGCATCGTAGGATTTGCTCTCTACGTTGAAATGCTGTACAAAGCTATCTGTATAGATTATACAGGCGTATTGTGGGAGAGGCAGAATTTCGATTGGCAGAGGATATTCTTCTTCATATTCTAAATCATTCAGTTCTTCAAATTGCGGGGCGAAATAGTATTTCACGTCTTCCGCTCCTAGAGAATCTATGCACTGTATCCATTTCGGATCCAGTGACACTGTAGGCAGGTTTACTGGGCTGAATAGCGCCTCGAAGGCGGATTCCGCTGTAAGGATATTAATCCGTTTGCCGTGTGCTAGTTCTCGTTCATTTGCTAATGCGATTTGCACTGCTTTCACAGTTCTTTCTGTGGGACTGAATGTTTTTTCTGCTTGTGTGTACAAGTGAGATTTAATTTAAATAGGTACCTTTTCTCCCTCATTAGAGGTCAGGTATGTGAATCCGCATCTTCCTGGGATGACTCGGATTACAAGATCGATCGTGTTGTCACGTGTATCTAATTTTGTTTTTGCTAACATGTCTGTTTGCAGCGATCTCAAAATTTCTGTGTGTTTTTGAGTCCAATTGATTTGTTTAAAATCAGGTTTAATTAGTTCGTAGAGAGGTTTAACCCTCTCTGCGTAATTTAGTATGTAAGGGCCCGATGTAGGTAGGGCTTTACCGATCGGTATCGGCCGAAAATACCGATTTTTGGCCCTTACCGATCGGTAAACAGCCATCGAGATGTAGGGAAGCAAAAACAGAACGAATCGGATAGAAAACCGATTCGGAATGTGTACCGAATGGGAAAGAATCCGATACGTACATACCGAAAATCGGATATGTAACGATTCGGAAAAACACCGATTCGGTTACAAAGACCGAATCGGTCCATGTACCGAATCGTTAGTGACACCGATTCGGAAAATCACCGATTCGGTCCCACTACCGAATCGTTAGTGACACCGAATCGGAAAATCACCGATTCGGTCCCACTACCGATTCGTTAGTGACACCGAATCGGAAAATCACCGATTCGGTCCCACTACCGATTCGTTAGCGACACCGAATCGGAAAATCACCGATTCGGTCCATGTACCGATTCGGAAAAAATACCGATTCGGACATGATCCGATTCGGAAAACATGCCGATTCGTATAAATCTCCGATCGGGAAATTCCCCGATTCCGACAGTTGGGGAGATGTAGGGAGGCACAGAAACACCGAAATCGGCTCAAAATCGGTAGAATTCACTCGGTATTTACCATGGATTGCAATCAGGTGGTAACCAACTCCAACCCATATAAACAGTCCCAAAATGCATTGCAACTTGCAGGATGGCAGCTTTCTATGTCATTGCGAGGCGGCTACGGCTACAGCAGGAAGGACTGAGGGAATGGCTAAGAAATGAACAGGTCTACAGACAGAGGATAACCCTGTTCATGCTCACTGAGGCTGAGATCCTACAGAGATACAGGCTGGACTCTGACACCATACTTGAGCTCATCAGGGACCTTAAGCCATACTTGGACCACCACACCCCAAGGGCACACGCCATCCCTGCGCACGTCCAGGTGCTATGCAGCCTACACCTGGTAGCGTCTGGCAGCTATCAAAGTGGAGTAGCAGCAGCAGGAGGGGTGAGCCAGAGCAGCCTGTCAAGGTTCTTCCACATATTCCTTGACGCCATGATAGACAGGATGGACCAATACATCTCATTCCCTGCAACCCACGCAGAACTGCTACAAACCAAAGCGGACTTCTACCAGATGGCACACTTTCCCCAAGTCATCGGTTGCATAGATGGCACGCATATTCCGATTTGCCCACCAGCGGACACCGAATACATATACCGCAATCGGAAATCGACACACACCATCAACGTGCAGGTGATCTGCAATGCCAAGTGCACCATCACAGACCTGGTAGCAAAATTTCCAGGGAGTACCCATGACTCCTATATATTCCAACAGAGCGGCATATATGCACGGCTGATGGCTGGCGATTTTGGAGAAGGATACCTCCTAGGTGAGCCACATCATCAGACCCCCATAACACATAGTAGGTAGGTGTAATACATGTATGCATGTGTCTAATGTGACCCCTTTCTCTTCCAGGCGACAGTGCATATGCCCTCCGCTCATTCATACTCACCCCCTACCTCAACCCCTCCACACCCAGCCAAAGGAGGTATAACCGGGCCCACATACGCACAAGGAATGTTGTTGAACGGACCTTTGGCATCTGGAAAAGTAGATTCAGATGCCTGCACAAGAGTGGAGGTGCAAGGCAGTATACCCCCATCACCTGCTGCAAGATCATAGCTGTATGTGCAATGTTACACAACCTTGCGGTCAAGAAGGGCACTGAGGTGGAGTTGTCTGACTACGAGGACTATGACGACGACGAAGCTGTGCCACTGACACAGCCAGCTGGGGTGTGTACGCCATGTGATGGCAGATACAGACGTGAGGAGATCACTGAGAACTATTTCTGACTGAGTACAGATGCAAAGACAGCTAAATGTTGCTTGGAAAATAAACTTTTTAATAGTGATGCACCACAGTTACATCACTGAAGTGCATAGAAAAATGGAGTCTGTCAAAACAAATAAAGTCCAGGGTTCTGGTATGATCATCCCCCCTTGCCAGCCTATTTTTTGGCCCGCTTTCCAGACCCACTGGGGTGTCCCTCGGCCCCCTCCGAATGGCCAGCAGCATCAGCGGAGCGCCTGGTGCTCCTCCTTGGCTCTGATGCAGCGCTGGCCGGGCTGCTGCGGCTGCTGCTGTCACCAGCATCACCCAGGTCCAGGGCAGGATTGGAGGCGGCGTTTGAAATTAACATGGCCTCCATGGCCGTGGTGATCCTGGCCATCCCCCTGGTCAGCTCAGCAGTATGCTGACTCTGCACCGACTCCTGATTTGCGCTACGCTGGCACAGCTGTGCAGTCGCCGCTGCAAGGCGGGCCATGGCCCGGTTGAGCACCCGGGCATCCCTCCTGCGCGCAACCTCATGCTCCTCCTGCCTGGCAGAGGAGTGGGTGATGGCAGTGGTCAGCCTGCCCAACCCTGCTGCCACCTCCTTGTTGCTGTCCACAACAGCCTGGAACCCCTTCACCAACTCCCCCATCTGCAGGTTGTGCTGCAGGAGCTGGCGTTGGCAGGCCATGGTGGATCTGGCCTGTTGGCGCTGGATCTTGACCATCTGGCCCTCCAGGCCCAGGAACACACTGCCCTCCCGTGCTGGTGCAGCAGTGGTGGTGGTGGTGGTGGTGGTGGCACGGCGTCTGGCACTGCTGCCTCCGGCCTGCTGAGTGGGCTGGGGTGCCACTGGTGGTGGTGTGGTGCTGGCCGGTCCCGGAGCCCCTGCTCCCAGGACAGGTAGGACGGGTGGCAAGGCCACGGTTGTGGCAGGAGATGTTGTCGGCGGAATGGTCTGCCTTGTTGGGGAGTTGTATGGGGAAAATTGCAAGGGGGGTGAGCTGGGCAGTACTGGGGAGTGCACTGCCTGGAAATCAATCACCAGGACTCCCTCCATTCCAAGCCCTGGGGTGTCTCCTTCCTCATCCTCTTCCTCCTCCTCCTGGCCAGGCTGGCTGGTGCTCGGCCCTGCCACTGCAGTATGTGAAGTCGAAGCTCCCTCTGCTGCCACAGTGGTGCCGCCTGATGGTGCCCCTAGGTACAAAGAAGCATTTGTAAACTGAGTGCCGATGTATTACAGTCAGTACAATTATGGCATTCCACATGTCCTTGCATCTCCTTACACCGTGTCACACTGTTTCCTGTCTTGTGATTCTGCACTGACATATTTGGCTAACTCCTGCTGACTACATGTACCATGATGCTTGTCTCTTGTATGTTGGTGACAGTACAGTGCTGGTGTTTGCCTATGCATTGTGTATAATGGGGAGGTGTCTGGTAGGGTGTGTCATGATGCGCATGCTTCTTACCTGTAGCTGTGGCCATCGCAGTGCTGTCCAGGGTCCCGATCCCTACAATGCTCTCCCTCTCGATGGTGCTGGAGACAATTTCCTCCAGCTCGGTGAGGGGTGGCGCCGGGTTCTTGCCTCCTCCGGTGAGTCCTGCCTGCCTTTGGAGGTCGGCCAGCTTCCTCTTGGTGAGGCTGCGGAGGTCATAGAACCTTTTCTTAAGTTCCTCAATGGACCTGGGGGTGACTCCAGCAGCATTTACCTTCTGGGCGATGTCTGCCCACAATCGCCTCTTGGTGCTGTCTGGCACGTTGAGGGACAGCTTGCCAAAGAGCTGGCGGTGCACCCTCACCACCTCCTCAACCAGCACCTGTAGTTCTGTGGTGGTGAATTTGGGCTTCCTCTTTTGGGAGGACTTCTGGCTTCCTGCCTGATCTGCCATATTCTCTTGCTCCTGCTCAGTCTGCAACCTCCTTCTCCCACTGCTGCTAACTGTGTGTTGGGCTCAGGCAGGCTTTCCAGAAACTTCTAGAAACTTCTTAATTGGCTGCACCTGCCAGGGTTGCCACTCCCTGTTTGGGTGGGGGAGGGGGAGCCACCTCATTGGCTGAATCGCCTATTGCCGAGTCTGGTTTTACCGATTCGGTAAAATCCGAATCGGTAAAATCCGATTCGGTAAAATCCGATTCGGTAAAATCCGATTCGGTATTATCCGAATCGGTAAAAGCCGAATCGGGTCATGCAATGCATTCCTATGGGCTTTTTCGCCATGGGTCTATGATTGCCGAATCGGTTTTTACCGAATCGGCTTTTACCGATTCGGTATTCGCCGAATCGGAAATATCCGAATCGGTGGTAGCCGATTCGGTATTATCCGATTCGTTGTTGGCCGATTCGGTAATTTCCGATTCGGACCGAGCTGAATCGGAACGTACCGAATCTCATTACCGATGCCGACCGAATCGGTCTTCAGTCGGTATTTTTTTCCTACATCTCGTTTTCCGATTTCAAAATACCGATTCGGCCCGCCTCGGTATTTTGAAATCGGAAAATCCCGTTTACCTACATCGGGCCCTAAGTTCTCCCGAAATTCAGAAAACCTAGTATGGATTGTAAATTCTTCAGCGTTTTTGGAGCTTGGAGTACAGCGCACTTCTCTAAGAAGTTGTCCGCTAGGCTTTTCCCTTCACTTGATAATTCGTACTCTAAAAATAGTACTGTCAGATGGGCAATTCGGGACTTTTTAAAGTTGAATTTGTAACCCTCTGCTGCGAACCCAAGTATAATGGTGTTCACTCTTTTCAAGTGAGTATCCAAGTCGTCGTCTGTGAGATAGATATCATCTACTTAAGATAATGCCTCATCATCATATATTTGTAGTAACTCTGTTACACTAGCTGAGAATAGTCCTGGGCTGTTCTTGAACCCCTGTGGGAGTCGACAGAATTTTTCTGTGACCCAAATGCAGAGAAAGCGGTCAAATATCTGCTTTCCGGTGCAATGTTTTGACAAAAGAAACCATTAGAAATGTCTAATGTCGTTTTGTATTTTTTCCTAACTATGTTATTCATTAGGGCTGCACTATGCGAGTTTTGTACTGCAAAAGTTTTGCAACATGTATTAAGGTGTCTGTAGTCCAAAACTAGACGATATGAATTGTCTGGCTTGGAGACAGGAAACAAAGGATTGTTCATTTGAGAGGTGCATGTTTCAATCACCCCCTGGTACTCAAGTTGATCTAGGATCTCCCTGACTTGTTTTTTAGCTTCTTGCTTTATGGGATACTGCCGTTGGGCAGTTGGTTCACTTTTTAATTGGATTTTGTGAGGAGGTGAGTCCTCATCCCATCCTACATGATTTTTATATAATGCAGGTGCCTGGGCTACTGCCCATTTCCTTGCATATGTGTATTTTTTGTGAATCGGAATGTGATTCGAGAAGGCAGGCATAATCACTTCTTCGCCACGAGGGCACTCCCTGACAAACTCTGGGGGCCAATCTTTTTCAGCTAACAGAATATCATAGCCTTTTGAGAGCTTATCCCAAAATAGACCCTTAATTTTCCTAGTCTTATCACCCTCTATACGCAATGTTATTTCGTATATTTTATGGGGCTCGCTAAGTCTGGCGTCGGCAGTTTCAACCTGAATGTATTCATTCATGTCCACTGTCTCCAGATGACTCATCAAGATTTTTGCGCGCTATACTGATTTGCTGCTGCACTGTCCAACATTGTCAATGCCCACTCCCCGTTTTTCAACTGTGTCCTCAGTATTCTCGGCATGGTTGATTACTCTGATACTGGCTACCTTCTTTTTCTGAAATTGAGATTTCTTATTTTGAGCAGGTTCCTTGTCTTTGGACTTGGTGTGCTCTCCTGGGTCTGACCGTCCTCTTCTTTCCGAATTCTGTGGAAAAGATCGAGAGGGACGTGTATCAATACTTTGATATCTATCAGGTTTTTTCAGATTATCCCTATTTCTAAGGTTATATCTTTTCTCAGAGGGCTCCCGCTGGGGAGACTGGCGTTCTCGAGTCGGAGTTCTTTCCCTCCGTCGAGGAGACCTTCCTCTGGACTGGAAAACTTTTTCCTTGGGAGTGGATTGTTTATTTCCATCCCAGCTCTTTTTAGGAGTGTTTAAATTATTTTTAATAAATCATTTTTCAGGATTTTCGAGCAGTTGGGGCTTTACCGGTTTCCCACCCAAGCTGTCTCTACCTAATTCTTCATAGCACTTTTCTATGATTTTTGCAAGCTCAACAGGATCTTTTATATCTGTTTCCTTCAACTTCTGGCGGATCGCCACAGATGCTGCTTCTCCTTTTATATTGGCTAGTAATATAGCCGAGACCTGCTTGAAGTCTTTCAGTAATTTCATACCTAGATTTAAAGCGGGCTCTGGACCGAATTCATTTTGAATCTGTTTTAGCGCTTCTGGTATTACCGCCATAGACGGAACACCGTGTGTTTTTGTGTAAATGGAAGCAAAGACTGTACCCCAAGTGTCACAGTCCTCCACGTGTGGTGCGATTCCCATAGGAAGGCAGATGGTCAAGATTCTGTGTTTCTCTATAGTTTTAAAGTTATAGATCTTCTTAAGTGGACCGGGATGATTATAGCATCCGGGTCTGTGTCTAGGAGACTCGTGTCTTCCTCTATCAGAAGGGTTGCCAGTCTAACTGCTTCCCTTTCTTCTTCACTGTCTGTCATTTTTTAGAAATGCAGGCTTTGCAGAGTAGGTCTCCAAGGAGACAAAGATTAGGTGCACAATATTTTGGAACACTGCATCCTTCAACGTTGAATAAACCAGAGCTTTACATAGGAATCTCTTCCTACTAAGGTCGGGCGGATTTTAACCTTTCACCCACTCGCGACGTCTATTGGAGTATTTACGGGAGAAAGGGGTCTGTGTGAAATATGCACGACTGAGTTACTCTAACTGTCTTGCGTTAGTTTATCGCCTTACCAAACGTTGGGCACCATGTAGTGTAGTTCCTAGTTTCCCACTAGGCCCTGCGCATTGGAATAACATAAACAGTAGTATCGACGTGGAACTGCGGATATTCCAGGCCTCCAGTGACTATGCTAAACTTAATTGGGTGTGTTACCAACTAGCTCAGAGGTCACTGGAAACTTTCTTCTCTGCATGGGAAGTGATCAGCTTCCTTGGCACAGACAAGAAGGGATTCAGCTTTCCAACAACCGTGCAACATGACAACTTTGCTCCTCAGATCAAGAGTCAATCTCTAGGGTCGTGTGAAACAATAGACATGTATTTCACTCAGTCAGTCTAGTGCAGTTTACTTTCACGAGATGTAGAGAATAGAGAGACGGGCGTTTGTCAATAAAGGGTTAACATTTATTGAACAGTCTTTCTTCTCGTACAAGAGAAATATATTGCCACAATTGCAAGACTTGTTATTATAAAAAGTACGTACAGTAAGATAAGTATTGCGAAATAGAACTGTAAAAGCATTGATATGGTTTCTTAGCCATACAATGGTTTAAAAGTAATAAAACATATATACAGTCATATATACATTAGGCTAATATACTCAACTGGTGCTTCTAACTAAGCCTACCCCAGTGTGCCTGACCTAAGCCTAACACGTGGAAGGGGAGTAAGTAAGTAGCTTTAAGTTAAGTTGGTTTTGCCAAGGTTTGTTTCAAGAATTCTCGTCTAAGGGTTTAGTCAACACCATACCTCTGAATAGAATGATGGAGGATTGGTACCTCCTTCAGGGGTCACTCTCGATATCCCAGTCACCCGCGAGGGTAGACCGGAAACGCCGGGGCTGGATTTCTCTGCAGGAGAAAGGCAGCGGCTTCTTCAGCGCATCGAGGAAGGAGGGGGGACAGCGTCCGCGGGCAGCTGGAATCTGCTGGATGTCTTCGCAGAGGGGACGGCTGTTCAGCTCCTAAGCGTACTGCACCATCGTTCGCGCTTTAGCAGCGATAATGGTATCAGTAGCTTCACCACCACATGGACAGCAGGCTGCAGCGACAGAGTCCTAGATTCACCAACACGGGGTCTTGCAGGCAGCTAGCATCAGCAACAGTAGCTCATTGCTTAAGGCAGCGTTGGTAATATTTATACCTGACAAGTGCCGGGTTTGACGCAAGTTTGCTGGACATAAGACGTCAATTAAAGATGTCACTAGGAAGTGATAGGTATCAGTTGCTCATTAGAGTTCCATTACTAATCAAAACACAGCAAGCGGGGATTTCCAGGTTTGTTGAGTTTTTATCTTGTTGAAGAACTCGGAGTGTTAATCTAGGAATATCAGATAGTGACTTCTGCTCTGTCATTGCACTAATTGGTCGCAAAGGAAGTGGCAGAGGACTATGCTGGAATGTGGCTCTGTTCGTGTGAGGCCAGAGATGACTTTTCTGAAAATCGCACTTGAACGGTTATGCCAATATAGGGAATAAATGGATTTATAGCCGAATAGGGGCATAAGGTCACAGTATCGATCAGGAACCTAGATAAACACGCAACAATACTCCTAATATTGTTTCCATCCACTGTGTTGCTCATCAGTTAAAACAGAACCCCAGACAGAATTCAGTGCCTCACAAATACAAGTTTAGAGCCCCCCGAAGCCTATGCCTCGGCATATCCAGACAATATTATAGTCTTCAGCGAAACATGGAGATAACACCTGACACATGTAACCGTATTGCTAACAGGGTTGCAATTTGCAGTACTCCACATAAATCCAAATTTTAAAAAACTATGGCCAAGGATGAAGTAAAATACTTGGGCTATATACTATGGAGTGCCCTAATTCAACCACAAGACAAGAAAGTAAAAGTAGTTACATCTATATCCTTTCCACAAAATAAATGGGCTACAAGAGCCTTTTTGGTTTTAGTAGGCTATTATAGGAGATGTATCCTCTACTACTTCCAACTCGCCTTCATTAAAAAATGTACTTTAAAAAAACGGTCTCCAATGGGGATTATCAAAAGCCTCAACTGCAGCCTTCCAAGTCTTTAACAGGTTAAAAACCATCATATCCACAAAACCCATTCTACAATTCCCAATATATTTATAAAACTTTCATACAACAAACCGATACATCTGATGTTGGTATGGGGGCAGTTCTATCTCAAGTAACTGAACAGCAAGATGACAAAACAATTTTTTATACTGGCTGAAAGTTGATCCTGAGAGAACAAAAGTATCCCATTATTGAAGAGAAGTTTTTTGATAATGAGCGGGTACATAGAAGTTAAAATAATATTAAGAGGTCTGGACTTTCATATTGTACTTTGCTCATGCACCACTTACCCAGATGAGTTTTAATAAGGGGATCAATCCTAGAGTAATAAAGTGGTTGTTGTCCATATAAACATATAAATTTGAGGTCAGATGTAGAAAAGGAAAGGAAAAAATAATGCTGACTTTGTTTCAAGATATTTACACTATGTCTCATTTCCATGTTGTTATTCTTTCTGATTTCATCAATTTCAATTCATTAGAATCACGTCAATCTGATCTTGTATCTGGCAATATGGATTCCAGCCTGTCCTTCGATATCGAAGGTGAGGCGGAAATCCACAATGCCCAATACAAGAACAGATTGCAATCATTAGAATCACGTCAATCTGATCTTGTATCGGACAACGTGGATGCTCACCTCTCCTTCGAATGGAAAGGCGGGAATCCACGTTGCCTCATACAAGAACAGATTGTCGTGATTCTAATTAATTGAAATAGATGAAATCAGAAAGAATAACAATATGGAAATGAAGCAGTGTGTAAATGCCCTGATGAATTCCCTGTAAGGGATGGAATGTGTATGCTGGGTCTGCCAAAAGAGATAATTGGAAACTGATTAGCAATCAAGAATTTTGAATGAAAAAAAGTATAAGCATTGGAGATTGATTAATAACAAAAAGAAAGACTTTACATGTGAATATTTGAATCTAGAAAGTGATTACCGCTATGAGCAATAAAAGCTTGGATATTTAACAAGTAGAGAAAATGTTGCCCTCCTATTAAAAACATTTAGGTTCTATATTGAGTTTTGGGGCAGTCGGAACTCTAGCAGTGGGCACAGTATAGAGAAACTGTGGGATTTTGACCTGTGCAGTTTACAGTTTAAGGAGCACTACTGTCAGTTTTGGAGATTGAATTCCTTTCAAGATATCCAATGACTCTTACCAAATAGTAGCAGCTAAGTGGGGGTAGGGGGGGGTGAAGAAATGACTGACTTATCTGTTGGGTTTGAGCTTCTCTCCTTCTTCCACAAAGACCCGGAACCTGAAAGGGAAAGGAGGGATGGTGAAATAAAGAAGGACACGTGGAAACGGGCACAAAAGAAAGAAAGGAAAGGAAAGAAACACTTACCTCTACCTCATAGAGACCAGATGTCACAGGAGGAACATGCAAAATCCTAGACCAAGGGCTGATGGGAGGACACTGCAGGAAGATAAAGAGCAGAAGCTCAGAAGAGAGGAAAGAACCAGAAATACCAAGGTGGCCTGACTGGAGGAGGGCAATTAACAAGAATGAGTAGAATACTGCTAGAGGCAAAACACTAGCGGTGAACACCCCCCCCCCCCTCCCCCCCAGGTCCAGAACAGATAGGACAGGCATCAGTCTCCTGTTGTGTTCCAGGAAGAGCCTGTTTTTTCTAGATAGATGCCCGATTATGAGGGTAGTCCCAGTCCCTAAATCCTACAATTAAACTGCGGGGCTCCAAAAGAGTAACATAGCCTATAGAAGAACCAAGGACTGAGGCAGAATTCCTGGGGCAATAGCGGACTGAGGAGGATGCTGGGAACGAGGCCTGAATCTTTACAAAAGCCTTTTAGTTTTTCACTGAAAGCTGACAGACAGTGGGCAGTAACTTTATTTTAAATAGCAGTGGATTTGTTTTTTTTTTTGCTTTGCTCCTGCACGCAGCCCTGTGGAAAAGATCCCTTGGGATAGCAGAGCACTAGGATAGCTGCGAAGCCAGAGCAAAAGCAGGAGATTTAGAAAGTGGAAAACTATTGAGAAAATAGAGAGAAAAGGGGAAAGAGAAAACCACGTACCTAACCACTTTCTCGTTTCCAGCGAGGTGGGGATGCCAAGGATCCATCTGGTCCGACAGCCTATCCCTGTAGAAGAAGAAGCCACAAGTATAGGACTTGTTTCCTAAAGTCACAACCAAACTATGGCAAAGAAACAAGAGTAGAAGCAAGAAGAAGGCTGTTGTTTTTTTTTATATATTCTTTTTCTGTACTTCCAGACATTGATAGTCTCTGTCTTTGAATAAATAGACTTAGTAGGAACCTTTTCCTTACTTCTACTACATGCAGCCAAACTCTCATAGATCTGGTCTCGTTTTCCTTTGTGGAGAGCATACGTTGAGCACAGTTGATGTACTATCTCATAGCCAACTATATGTATCCCCTGTGGCAGTGCCACAACTGTGTGACCGGGTGTCTAGAGCTTCTGTAGGTCCTTGGATGCATTAGACATCTTAAAAATGAATCTATAGACATAAACATGGACAAGTAGTCAAAATCTGGCTGACACAGACTATTTGGATGCTTTGCAATTATTTATTTATTTTATTTATTTATAAAGTTTTATATAGCGCAAACTTGACCCAAGAGGGTATCAGAGTGCTTTACATTTAGGATTGTTGCGTTGCAAGTTACATCACATTACAGTTTACTATTGGCTTCCGGCAAACAATCAAAGGAGAAACAGTGACTTTTATTTCAACCAAAACACTGCATTCAAAGCTTTGAAAAGGCAAGTACAATGTCCTGGTACTTTATCTATTTAGAGTGTTGGTACAGTGCTCAAAACACACAATGTAGTCTCAGCATTCCCAGGGTTTAAGGTCAGAGAGATCAGGTATCAGAGTCAAGCAGTGTAATGCAATAAAGGCAAAACAGACAATGGCAGAACTAAATCCCATTTTGAAAGTCTAATAACGTTGTGGATTGGTAGAAAAGCAGTGTTGGCGAGGTTTCTGACTCGCATTATCTGGATGATAAAATAGGATGTTGACTGTTGTTTCCAGTTATCAGGTCCAATGAACAGTGGAACAGGTGAATCTTTAGGCAACATCAAAACTTTAGGAAGACTGTTTCCTATCTCAGTGGCAGGAGGAAGGTTGTTCAAGTGCAAGGTGCCCTGTGCATGGGAAGATTTGCCATGAAATCATTTTAGCTTAGGTGGATGAGCAGCCAGGTGGTTAGAAGAGAAGGATGTCAAGTGCCTGATTGAAGCAGTTTAGACAGGTAGCCTGGTGCAAGATGATGACTGGATTGACGCACAATGCACAGCTTTTTAAAATGGGATCTAATTTTAATATATAGTTGATGGAGAGATCTGAGAGTGGGTGTGGTATGATTGTTGCACCTGGGACTGCAGATAACAGCTTTGCGGTGTTCACTGTATATTTCATGTAGCCTCTCTTTCGACTGATAATCCCACCTACATTATATCTGCCGTGAACAATCTTTTTCTGCTTAAACATCTATTATTTCGTCCGATATCTTTAACCTGATAATGGCCTATTTCCTTTCAAACTCATAGCTGAACAATCATGCAAGCCCTCTTATCATGTGGTCCAAGCAGCCATTACCATATTCCCTATGTTAGCATGAGCCCGTGCCGATTGTCATCTGCTTTGCGCACATTACTATACTAACATATTTCTACTTTGTGCCATACTGCAACTTTCATGCTAAACGTATTGTTGTTTTTACGTTCCGCTCTTTCCTGGGATTTAGTCTCAACACTGCAGACAAGGTCGAACAACAATGCCCCTTGTTATTCTGCTCTGGTCAGGCCCTAGCACCTAGACAAAACACATAGTGGCAACTGTAGTTTTGGAACACGTACTGTGGTCATATAGATATACAGTGGCTTTTTAAAGAGACCTTCACTGGCTGCCTATCCAGCACAGAATTCATTTTAAAATTCTGTGTCTGACCTACAGAGCTCTCGAGGATGGACCTAAAGGCGCTATCAGCTCCCTGCTTACCCGCTATCACCCTCCAAGGTGTTTACGCTCTTCTGGACAACTCCAACTTGCCGTCCCCCACTTCAAGCTCACCAGATGGGGAGCTAGGGCCTTCTCCGTCGTTGCTCCACAGCTTTGGAACATCCTGCCGACGGAGATTAAGACGCTATCCTCTCTGGCGCTGTTTAAAAAGGCCCTAAAAACATGGTGCTTCTCTAGAGCCTATTCAGGTTGAGCTGCAGAGTTCTTTTGTTATGAGCTGGATTTGGAATTAGGCGCCTTGATGCCCATTGGGCTAAGTCCGCGCATGATAAGATCCCTTTATTATTATACAGGTGGGTAAGACACATTTTGGAGAGGATATTTCCATAGAAGGGAGCATGACAGCACCTATGATGCAGATGTTTCATCTATAGACTGAGGTATGGGGTTTGTCCACGGTAGGTGTGTGCCTAGCACACAATACAGGGCACAAACACACTTGAACATTTGTCTACGTTTAGTGGGCAAAAGTACCTCAAGCGATCCTCCCCAATTTTATTTATAGCCTCGGGCCAAGCCTTGTCCGAGCGTGCAGGTGCGACACTTCCGGCTTCATGCTGAGCAGACAAAAGGACCGCTGACCTATCACACGAAGGACCCAGCGACCCTCACCAATACTGGTGTAAATAACCCTTTCTATGCTGATGACGGAACCGCTCCATCATCAGCTGCGGTGGCGCTGTGCTGATGACGGAGCGGTTCCGTCATGGCCCTGCCGCTGCGCCTGCGCGGCGCTGATTTCGCGCCTGCGCGGTGCGTTCTGTTGAGCGGGCGGGGCCATGACGGAACCGCTCCGTCATGAGCACAGCCCAACCGCGGCTGATGACGGAGCGGTTCCGTCACCCCCCTTAGCGCTGCGGCGGAATAGCTGCCGCAGCGATGCGGTTAATGGAAATAAGTGCCCAAGGTCAACAATGTCACAAGTGGTAGAGGCTAGAAAACAGGCGTGCCTATCGTCCAGGAATCTGAAGGGTAGCTGTTTCAGACCTCCATTAAGGACTGAAACAAGATTATTAAACAAATGGGGTGAGTGATGTGACCGTGGAGTTGAAGTGCAGCATAGCATTCACAGAAGCGTACCCAGATATAGGCAATAAGAAATAGGGCAGAAAAAGTCAGAAGACCATCAGTGTCTAAGGATTGTTGTTTTTAGTAATGGTAATACAGGGTCTGCCTTAATCGATATCTGGAAGCGCGGCACTACAATCATTGTGCAAGAAAGGTCAGAAAACCGAAGAGAGCTATATGATATTACAGTAATCATGCAGCTGAAACAACATCATCAAAGCAGAACACAACTGTCCTAGAGCCTAAAGCATGACAAGAATGTTTACAGGAGAACCCCCTGCCCCCAAGAGAACAGATACATAAACAAGAGAGATAGTAGAAACAGGACCAGGGCTTACATTTTGGCAGACATGTTAGGAAGTGACTGAATTTTGTGCGTTGTTTAAAAAGAGCTAGCTTAGTCCAAGGAGTGTAAGGGACTCTACAATGAACAACTATTTGAAGCTGTTAAAATAGAACTTGACGCATCAGGAAACCAAAAAATTTAACATGAGCTTAATGCAAAAAACAGTGAGCAGAAGAGCAAATAATGAAGAGACAATTGTCATTTGAACAGACCAGACCTCTCGTTCACAATGGCCAGCTGGGAGTGGGTAATGCTAAAATGCATACACATTTGAGCAGTTTCTATAATATATTTTTCTATAGTACAAGTCTATGGAGTGCAAACACATTACACATAAGTGTTGCTTTCAATACAATTTATCTAAAGAGCAGGTGTCAGGATCTTCTCATGGCGAAAATGCAAGCTATCCTAGAGGCGAAATATACAATGCATAAATACATGTTGCCAATAGCAAAAACTGCAAAATACACGTAATGTGAAAATGTACTACCTTAAATAAAATGAGTTCTAGGCCTACTAAATGCATGAAACTTAGCAAGCATGTTAAGATTAAAGGGCAGTTCATATTAATAAAGAAACAGTCATTTTTAATTATAAATTATATGAGTGCATGTTGTGTTACACAGGTGCAAAGAGAGACAGTGACAATAATGAAATAGAAATACAAGATTATGTTCTCACAAAGCTATGCTTCACTTTTGCAGTAGTAGGCAGAATACGTGAAGCTTTGAATTGTAATTGGTGTTCAGTTACTATGACTTAAAGTAAAGAGCTCAGAGAAACAGAGGGACACACAATAGTCCTCCTTTCTTTTCTCACCAGCAAATCATAGATTTTTCAACAGACAAATCCTCAGGAAAGCAGAATGCAGAATTTTTTAATTATATCGACCTTTTTTTCCAGGTACAATATCTCCACAAATCATGGTTATCACTGTCTCATCCATGCTATTTAAGGAGTTAGTATCACTTTTACATTTACATTTACAATAATGATCAGGATTACCGTTGTAAACAAAGTTTTCAGATTAAAGATAAGAAGAGATGTTCTTTAATGGCTGTTAATACCCTGACAATGTAAAGGCTTTACCGAACTTCTTCAAGGTAGAGACACATCAAATAAAAAGAACGACCCAACCAACCATGTACACGTTGGCTCTTTCAGTTAAAGAAGATAAAGTCTGGTAAAATTAATTTCAATAGGATCCCTTCGGATTTAGTAAGGGAAGGCGTAAATCTAGAGTAGTGATCTGATTAAACAAAGCGGTGGCAATTTTATTTTAAGCAAAAGCTCATAGCAAATTGTAGTGACCAAAATATTCCCACCATTAACAGTGAAGTGAGTAGTGAAAATATTCAAAAGTGGATTTTACATGACTTAATATTTTATTGCAAAAAACACAGTTGATGGACAGAACATCGTTTTTTTGAACACCACACCACCCTAGGATTTTTTTTAAATATTGAATTGCAGCTGAAAAACAGTAGTATACAAGTGGGAAATTTTCCCAGGAACTGTGAATGATTTGAATGCCCACATTATGAAGAAAATGTGAGGACCTTTGGTTTATTTCCATACATTCCTATTTTAACAACTCTGCATTTCCCTACATATACACGGACATACATTTTCAAGAGGTATCCATGATTGGGCATTATTTTTTTAATTAACTCCTCAGCCCATTTTATTATACCACCACTTACTGTAAGAAATGTCAAACCTCTACCCAGGCACCATGTGACCTAGCAGGAGCCAATCAAATTATCAAAATACAAAGACGCCCTTAGTTCCTCCTGGCTGCCACTTCTACCATCAAGGTAATGATGAGGGCCGGAGCTCATCATACTCCCTGTACTTTTGAGTGCAAAAAAGTTGTGTGTTTTCAAGAGCCTGTTAGAATTTTCAAGGTAAGCCATGAAGGGTGTGGGAGGGGGGAGGGCGTATTGCAGCCTGGTGGGAAAGTTCCAGGTCTGCCCCTTTAGCTCCTAGGTAAGTGCGAGCACTGTGTCAGGGCTGTGAGGGGTTTAATTTCTGCTGGGGTACTTCTATTTTTATTTTTTATTTATATTTACGATTTACGCCCCCACTTTGGTAGTTACTGAAGAGGCAAAGCCTCTTTAAGGCCCCAGACTCTGGCACGCTTGCCTTTTACGTTTTATGTAACTAAGGCCCACATGCATCAACAATGCCATTTGCGATTCCTTATTAGCAAAAAATAAGGATTCGCTAACAAGGAATAGCAAAAGGCTATGCATGTAGAAATCACTAAAAAAATATCGATTTCTAAACATTCCTTAATTGCGACTTGTAAATTGCGAGTCGCAATTAAGGAATACCTCTCCCATTCATTCCTATGGGCCTAGAGGCCCATAGGAATGAATGGGAAGACATTCTCAATTTGCGATTCTCAATTAGAGATTCGCAAATTGAGAATGCAATTTCAAGGGTGTCAGGGTGTCAAAAGGACACCCTGTTGCACCCCTGAAATCTGCCTATGAGTACATCTTGCACACACACATGCCCCAAGGGCATGTGTGTGTAAATTGGAACTTTGAAAAATGCATTTTAGTGCATTGTTCAAAGTTTTTGCAAATTACCAAGAAGTTGAACTTCATGGTAATTTGCTCCCCATATTAGCGAAATCGCTATTTTTGTTACTTTTATGCATTGCATTTAAGGAATCTCAATTTGAGATTCCTTAAATGCAATCGCAAATTAAGTAATCACAATTTTGCGATTTCTTAAATTGTGATTTTTGCATTTGGGATGATTCATCCCAAATGCAAAAATACTGGTCACAAAGGGGCAGATTCTGAGACTCTGCAGGTTTGCGACCGTTTTTTCCTTTGATTGATTTATTTATTTATTTAGAGAGTTTTATATAGCGCGAACGTGACCCTTGGGTATTAGAGCGCTTCACAGTTACATATACATGAGGTAGGTTTGAGATACAATTTGCATAACATTACCATATAGTGAATGAGGTAGGTAAGTATAGAGCTATATAGTAAACGTATCACACTGATATGAGGTAGGTTAGGTATACGTCTAAAAGTGATATATCCTAGAATATGTACAATGGTTTGGTAAAATTAGGCTAGTATTAACATTGGGATTACACATTTCTATATAATTTCAGTCTGCGTCTATCTCCCAGGTTATCATATATGTTATTCTACTAGCCTACTATATTGCATGTTGTATTCCTGTACAAATAGTTCCAATTTGTCTTTATCTGTGCAATCTTCCTCCATGTTCTGGGTAGGTATAGCGCCGCTAGGTTGTTCCCCGTTTAACTAGAGACTTTCTCTTTCTTCCATTCGATTTTCCGTTTTGGCACATCTAAGACGCGGTGGCGGTGAAGCCGTTCTTGTCTATGTAAGGAACTTACTCAGTAGGAAGATCTTAGCTTCCTTTTTGAATGTTGCCGTGTTTGTAATTTTCCTGATATTCGGAGGGAGTGAGTTCCATATTCTGGGGGCTGCCCCAGAGAAAGCTCTGTCATAGGTTTTCTTCTTCCAGAAGATGGGTGGCCTCAGCAGCAGCTAGTTGGAACTCCTGGCTAGTCATCCTCCTCCAGACAGCTCAAACTTCTGGGCCAGGTATCTTGGTGTTTTGTAGTGGAGCGCTTTGTGGGTGATACATGCCATTTTAAATTGTATTCTGGCTTCATATGGTAGCCAGTTTAACGCTTTTACGTGTGGTGAGATATGGTCGAATTTCCTCGATCCGGTAATGAGCCTTGCTGCTGCATTGAGGCATGCTTTTAGTGGTGCCGTGGAAATTTTCGGTAGACCTGCTAAGGTTGTACATCCGTATTCAATCCTTGAGATAACTAATGATTGTATTGCCAGTTTGAGATCTGCCGACGAGATGAATGGTTTCACTTTCCTTATGTAGCTCAAGTGAAAGCGGGCATTTTTTGCCATTGATTTGATGTGGGCTTTCATGTCTAGATTCTTATCCAATGTCATTCCTAATGATTTGGCTGAGTCCATTAGCGTAGGGGTGCAGTTTAGTGCTGTGATCAATTTGGTCCATTCCTTCGCCTCTGTGTGGTTCTTTGGTGGTGAGATTAATAGGAATTCAGTTTTTTGTGCATTTAGCTTCAGGTGATTACTGGTTAACCAGCGTATTGTCTCTTTTAAAGCCTCATTGATTAAATTGATGTCCTCCAGAGATGCAACCTTGATGTAAACCTGCGTGTCGTCCGCGTACATGTAATAGGATATGTTTGCGTCTCGGAGGATTTCTGTCAGAGGTTCGATGTATAAGGTAAAAAGTGAAGGAGATAGTGTAGATCCTTGAGGGACTCCGATCGAGTTCGGACATGATTGGGATAGTGTCTGGTTGACCAAGAATCTTTGTGATCTGTTCTGAAGGAAGGATTCAAACCATTTCAGCACATTTCCCGACATTCCCATCCTGTTGTGTAGTCTGTCTAGTAATTTTTCATGATTTACAGAGTCGAATGCAGATGACAGGTCAAGAAGGACTAGTTTACATGTTCTATTGAGATCTAGGACCTGTATTGCGTCATCGACGAAATGTAGGATCGCTGTTTCCGTGCTGTGGCCTATTCTGAATCCCGATTGGCAGTGGTCCAATAGCATGAAATTAGTGATGTGTTGTCTCAGTTGGTTTTGTACACATTTCTCGATTAGTTTGGCCAGTAACGGAATATTGGTAACTGGGTGAAAGTTATTAGGATGTGCTGGGTCCGCTGTTGGTTTCTTTTTTTTTTTTTTTTTTTTCCAAAACCTTTATTGCACTTTGCATAGTACACAGCGGAACGCCTACAACCCTGTGGGCCGGCCGCTATCAGAGGAGCGTTGTATACAATGATGGTCAGCACAAAGGATAACGAAGCCACAGTTATTAGAAATGCGTGATGTAGCATACTGAAAAAACCAAAAGTGCCAGTTGAGCAATTATTCGATGCAGGAAATGAGGTTTTGATGGAGTTTTCTCGTTTTTTGAAAAATAACAAACTCAAAACAACAAGAGTTAGGAATGACATTATGGTCTGACACGAATCAGTGCATCTCAAGTCTCCAGTGTCTCTTGGCAGTGCGGAAATCCGGCACCCCTACACAGTGCTCGCATGCCTCCACTCACTACACACGCCCCCACCCCCTTGACTCATCAGGGTAAGCTCTAAGAAGAAGCCTCCTATAGCAGCCCAGGCCTCCTCCCCATTCCTACATCCCGTCTAGGTTAGGCCCTCCTCTCCCTCATCATCAGATTCATCCTGGTCATCCTCTGGTAGGGGTTCGCAGATGTCCCCCCCTGTACTCATTCCATTTCAGCCATATCTTATTCCACTTCCCGGGGCAGGCTCGGTTGGTGTACACTGCTCGTTCGGTTAACATTACTCGATCCATGTTCAAGCACCATTGGGACTTGGTTGGCAGTTCTGCTGCCCCCCAGTGCTGTGCTATGTCCCGTTTCGCTACCATTAGCCCCGCCGTGACCCAAAGTTGCTCGTATCGGGTCAAGTCGGTAGGCCCCCATATATTAAGCAAGCACATTCTCGGGTCAGGCAGTATGGAGTGATCTAATGCTTGTGAGAGTGTGCGGAGCACCTGTTTCCAATATTCCTGGATCTTGGGGCAGTCCCAAATGGTATGGAAGAACGTGCCCTCCTCCCCGCACCCACGCAGACAGTAAGGATGGGGCACCCTGTGTATGCGGTGTAGCATTGTCCTTGTGTAATAGACCCTGTGCAGGATCTTAAATTGCACCAGCCGCATGCGTGCTGAGATGCCTACTTCTTTAGGGGACCCAAGTGCCTCATTCCACTCATGCTCATCCATGTCATTAATCTCTCCTTCCCATTTCTCTTTCAGGTGCGATGTGGGCTCAGGGGAGTTATTGAGTAACTTGCGATAAGTGAGGGATGTCGCCCGTTCTAACATGTAATCAGTGAGTAGTCGATCCTCCAAGGGCGAGGATTCTGGCAGTGGCGTGTCTGCTGGGATGGCTGCCAATAGTGCGTGACGGACCTGAATGTACCTGTAGAGTTCCCTGTCGTTGAGCTCATAGAGTTCTTTCAGTCGGGCAAATGGGATAACCTCATTCCTCTCCCACAGGTCATCCACCACGGAGATGCCTATTGTGTCCCATTGTGCGAACCCCTTGGTGTTCCTCAGGTTGCCCAGTGTGTGAGAGTCCCACAGCGGAGTCATCCTAGTGATTCTCCCTTTCCAGCCCAGAGCTGCCGTAGCTGCGTGCCATATCTGCACGGTTAACTTGGTGGGGCCGACCAGAGTTCGCAACTTGCGGTGATCATACAGTGGACCCAATAGACTATCAGCGCCCAACTGAACCCGGTCTGAGTGAAATGCTGGCTCTGTATGCGGTGTGTGGATCCACTGATTAATGGGTTTTAGGTGTGCAGCCCAATAGTACAGTTTTAAATTCGGTAGTGCAATGCCCCCGCTATGCCAGTCTCTGTGTAACTTGGATTGTGCCACTCGCGCCGGGAGGTTGCCCCATAATAGGTTGGAGACCAGAGCTGCCACTTTCTGGAAAAACTTGGGCGGCACAGGGTAGGGCGAATTATCAAGAACGTACAAGAAGCGCGGTAACGCCATCATCTTGTAAAGTGCCGCCCTCCCGAGGAGTGTTAGCGGTAGGCCGGACCAGAACTCCACATCCCGCTTGAGCCTGTCCAAGGGCGGCTTCAGATTCTTATCCATGAATTCAGTCGGGTCCCTAGTGACGTGTATGCCTAGATATTTAAAAGAAGATCCCGCCAGTCGTAGCGGGCAATCATTGCCGAGATCTGGGGCCGGACCTCGTATGACATATATCTCTGACTTGGACCAGTTTAGCGTGTAGCCGGAGATCCTGCCGTACGTGTCGCAGATGCGCAACAAGGCCGGTACACCCTCCTCGGGTTCTGTTAAATACAGCAGCATGTCGTCTGCGCATAGGGACAGACGGTCTTCCCAACCCCTGGCACCTGGTATACCCTTGAGGAGGGGAGAGGCTCGTATGAGAGTCGCAAGGGGCTCCAGTGAGATGGCGAACAACAGAGGTGACAGAGGGCATCCCTGTCTCGTGCCCTGTCCCAGCGGGAAAGTGCGGGAAATGTGGCCGTTCGCTACTACCTGAGCCACTGGGGCTGTGTACAGCAGTTTGACCCATGCTAGAAAGCGAGGCCCGAACCCCATACGCATCAGCGTTTCGAAAAGGTACTCCCACTCCACCAGGTCAAATGCCATTTTGGCATCAAGTGCTAGGATTACTGCCGGCGTGTTGATGGTGTCCGCCCTGGCCAAGACACCCTGCAGTCGCCGCAAATTCAGCGCTGTGTTCCTATGCGGCATAAATCCGGACTGGTCCGGGTGTATAATCGAGGACAGATGGGGCAGGATCCTTTGTGCCAGAAGCTTGGCCAAGATTTTCACTTCCGCGTTCAATAAGGAAATGGGTCGATAGGAGGAACAGTCTTCTGGTGGTTTGCCTGGCTTGGGGATTGTTACGATAGTAGCCACACGCTGGTCCGGTGGAAGGGAACCCCTCTCCAAACTGTCCTTGAACATCCCCAACAAGTGCGTGCTGAGGGTGTCCGGCATCAATTGATACCATTCTATAGGTATCCCGTTCGGTCCTAATGCCTTGCCCGGGTTTAGAGCCTTAATGGCCAGCTGAATTTCATCGGCCGTAATGTCCGCCTCCAGCTCGCTCTACGCCTCCGGCGAGAGGGTCTGAACTTCGATCGGTGCCAAGAGTGCCCTGGCTCTCTCAGGTGTAATCTTACGAGCCGGGGTGTACACTTGTTCAAAATGGGTCGCAAGCAGTTCAGTTATATGCCTCGGATCGGTGTGTGTCACTCCCTGTTCATCTTTTAGACGCTGGACTCCCCTGGAGCTGCCCTCACGCTTATCGAGCCACGCCAGCATTTTCCCTGCTTTGTCCCCCACTTCATAAATCCTGTTCTGAGTGTCGGTTATGAGACCCTTGACTACCAAGCGTAGGTGATCATTATACAACTGTTGTTGGAGAGTGAGTGCGTGCAGGGCAGAGGGAGAAGGGTGAGACTCATGTGCCGTGGTCCGTTCCCTCAAAGTAACCTCTAGGTCGGCCAGTTCCTGTGACTGTTGTCTTTTATGTCCGGTTATAGTGTTAATGGCTTGGCCCCGCAGAACCGTTTTATAGGCCTCCCAAAGCGTTGTCGGGGAACGCACTGAATGTGTATTTTCAAGAAAGTATTGTTTTGTGGCGTGTTTGAGTGCTTTACGAACCTGTGGAACTTTAAAATACGTTGCGTGTTTGGGGTAAATGCGCTTACGTGATCTCGTCTGTAGGGAAAGTGTCAGTGTGAGCGGTGAGTGGTCCGAAATACCTCGAGGGTGTGTCACTAGGGTATCTACATGGCAAAGGGCTTCCCCCAGTGACAGGAAATAATCGATGTGAGACAGGCTGCCATGTACCGTGGAATGGAACGTGTATTGTTGCATGCCCGGGTGTAAGTGCCTCCAGATGTCTGTCAGGCCCATGGCCGTGGCAAACCGTCGAAAATACGTTTCCCCCCCTGTCTGGTTGGGGGAGGTGTGTTTATCTAGCTGTGGGTCCATGACCGCGTTGAAATCCCCCCCTAGAATGGTCTCACCCTCGGGGAGAGTTAAAAGGAAGTCCCCCAGTCTCGGTAGGTGGACCGAATGCAATGCCGGTGGAATATACACTGATACCAAGTTGAAGAATTTTCCCTCCCATTGTCCCTGCACGGCCGCGAAGCAGCCCTGGTCGTCAGTTTTAATTGAGAGGGGCAGGAAACGTGAGTTCTTCTGTACCAGAACGCCGGCCCCCCTGGAGCCGGACGTGAAAGCAGAGTGGGCCCACATTTTGTAACCTCGCCTATCCAAGGCCTTCGTAGCCCCCCCCACTAGGTGTGTCTCTTGCAACAGGGCCACAGTAGGCCGCAGACGCTTAATAGCAGTCAATACCAATCCCCGCTTAACCTTGTCCCCCAAGCCTCTCACATTCCAGGACAACAAGGTCATAGGTGGGCATTGTGCGTCAGAGGGATTCAACCCCCCTGTCGGTACGGAATTGTTAGCCATCGGGGGGTATCAGATGTAACCGGGCTATCGGCTGCGTCGTCTCGCAGCAAGGCGTCCAGAAGCATCATGGGGGCATAGCGTCACTGTCCGTTCCCAGCAATGTGTCCTGAATCCCATAAGTACTGAAACATTGTCCTCGACCCTTTGTGCACATTCCTAACATAAACAGTTCGAAACATACCCCCCTCCCTGCCCCCCTGCTTAACGGACCTTCAACTGCCCGCCACCCCAACTGAGCAGAGTGCTTTACCCATCCCAAAACCAGAGTACTTGCGTGTAGGGGGGAGAGCGTCTCCCCGGGTTGGCGGCTCCCCTGTAGGCTCTCGGGGTTGCCATGCCAGAGTCAGCGTGCAGCTATGGAGCACCAAGTTAGGTTGATGATCGGCAATCTCGGTCAGTTTAGAGTCCGTAGCCGGAGTCATTCATCTCTGCCTCCCCCTTCAAATCCATGGGAAGGCGAACGCTCTGCACCCTCCACACGACCAGACGCCTGCGAGCCATTTCTGCTGTCTCCTCTGCGATCCTGGTCCGGTCTATTCGTCCTGCGCTGTCGTCCAACTGTGTGCCAGCCCTCCAGCCAGTCTCGGGCCGCGTCAGGAGAGTCGAAAAACCACACTTTCTTGTCCGCCACCACTCGTAGTTTGGCCGGGAATACCATTGAGTATGGTAGCTCTTTCTCTCTTAAGGTTTTCTTCACTTCCAGGAACGTTCGCCTCTTCCTAGAAACCTCCGCTGTATAGTCCGGGAAGAAGGCAATTTTTGAGTTCTGAATCTGAATGGCCGGCGCCACTCTTGCGGCCTGCAAAATGGCGTCCCGATCCCGGAAATTGAACAATCTCGCCAGTATTGGTCGTGGCGCGCCTCCCGTCTTGGGTTTCCCCCCCGGGACACGGTGGGCCCTTTTGACCGAGAAAAAATTGGACAGGCCTTTTGGCTGGAGTCGAGTTTTTATCAATTCTTCCACATATAAATCCAGGGCCCCAGTGTCTTCCGATTCCGGTACCCCGAGAATACGGACATTGTTGCGTCGTGAGCGACCTTCCTGGTCGTCCAGCTTGTCCCTGAGTAGTTTATTGTCAGTTTGCAGGCGTTCCATAGCTATCTGCAGTTCGGACACATCCTCGATCAGCGATTTGGTGACCACTTCAACCTGTTTGACCCGCTCGTTCATTTTTTGAAGATCCGCCCTGATTAAGGTGACTTCAGTCGCCGTGGCCCCCACTGTCTCTTGTACTTGCGCCAGCGCCGCCAAGACATCGTCCAGCGTGGCCTTCCTCGCCACCTCGGCTTCCGCCATTTTCCCACCGGTTTTTCGCTGGTCCTGGGAGGGTGAGCGTCTCTCATACGCGAATTTGTCCAACTTGGCCTGGGTCGTTGTGTTCTTGGGGCCCCTGTGCGACATATTGCAGTTGCTGTTGAGGCGGATCAGCGGCCTTCCCGTTCGTCTCCGCCGGGTAATGGCGGCGTTGTGCCCAACGTGCGCGACGTCCTCCGCGCCCTCGGCAGAGTTTTGCATGCCCGGAGAGGGTTAACAGGTGACTGCAAAGCGTGTTCTTGAGCTTGGGTCGTTGTGGGGAACGTTCGCGGGTCTTTAGAGTGATGCAGTTGGGGAGCCGACACTTCCTGTCCCCCGGCCCCGGCCTAAGGTCGCTTCCGGTCGGGTCCGACCAAACTGCGGCTCCGCGGCTTCGCGGTCGAGTGCAGGCCCGGCTCCTCCTCCGTCTCCGGCCAGCTGGAATGTGGTTGTGCGGTCTATTGCCGACCCAAAAAGTTCTGGAGTCGCTCGCTGCACGGACTCCGGGTCCGGTCCACCCTTTGTAGCCGGAGTAGATCAGGATAATTGTACGGATTGCTGCAGAAAGCCACCTTTACCCGGGAGCCTCCCTAAGCTGCGGCCGCCATCGTTGGCTGCTAGCCAAGCCCCCCCCCGCTGTTGGTTTCTTGATGATCGGGACAACTTAGCCTGTTTTAAGCATTCTGGAAGGATCCCTTGTGATAGTGAAGCATTTATTATTTTTGTCCATATTGGGATGATGATGTGGTTGATGTTTTGTAGACATTTGGTGGGGAGTGGATCATTATAGTGGTTATTCGGTTTGATATCCGCTAGTGTTTTGGCGATGGTATTCTGATCATATAGCTTGAAGGTATCACAATACGCTTTGTTTTCTGCTTCCTCTGGGTCAATTGTCAGAGTGGTATTGTTCAGTCTGTGTGGTTGGTTGGGCAGGTTGTCCGCTGCCATCTTGAGCTTTGTTTCCAAAGTGTTGGCCTTGTCGGTGAAAAAATTTGAGAATTCTTCACAGCTCAGCTGAGTTTTAGTGGTTTCTTGGGCCGATTTTGCCAATTTGTTGAATTGTTGCTTTAATATCTCAAAACGTTTCCGTGGCCTGTTTTTGGCGTTATCCAATTCTGATCTAATATATTCTTTTTTGGACTTGAGGATCTTTTTGTTGTACTCTTTTCTGATTTTTCTGAGTGATTTCAGCTCTGGTGTTGCAGGGTGTTGTCTCCATTTTCTTTCGGCCATTCTTAGTTTCCGCCTATCATCATTCAATGTACCATTAAACCAAGGGTTATTGTCCTTTTAGACTCTTTTCAGTTTTAATGGCATAGTGGTGTCAACTATGTTTGTTACTGTCGTAGTGTAGTGATCAGTTAGATCATTCACATTCCGCAAGTTGTTTGGTGGATTCAGGTCTTTCTCACAATTTTCTACTAACCGTTCAATATTCGAGTCTTTAATGTCCCGGGTCCACTTTTTGAGTTTAATAGGCTGCAAGATCTTATTCCTTTTCAGTGTTGGTATTAGGAAGGTTATGGCATGGTGATCTGACCAGTCGCACAGCATAACTGAGTGGATCACTATGTTCTTGTTTCTTGATAATATCCAGTCTAGCGTTGCTCCTTTGGAGTGTGTTAGCTGTGTGCAGGCTTGGGTAAGGTTTAGGTCAGTCAAGAAGTTTTTAGGAGCATTGATCAGTTTGTCCTTCCTGTCATCCCAGTGTAAGTTGAAATCACCCAGGAATATTTCTTTAGAGTGAGTGTTAGAGTTATCTGTGATAATCTCCATTAACTGGTCTATAAAAATAGCATTATTTCCTGGAGAATGGTACAGGGCATGTAGGTTGCATATTTGATTGTCTATTGATCGTATATTAAGACCTAGGTATTCACAGGATTCCAGAGGTCCGGAATGTATTTGGTTGATTTCTATGTCTGATCGGTGGATGCAGGCTATCCCACCTCCTATCTTTTTTGGTCTATCCAGTCTCACTATATTATGATGAGGGGGCACTAACAGATCCATGCATGATGATGATGATTCCGAAAGCTATGTTTTTGTTAGGATTGCTAGGTCAATTTCCTGGTTAATGATCAGTGCAGCGATGTCTGATGCATGTTTTACTGCGGACCGACAGTTGAGCAATAGGCATTTCAGAGGCTTTCTTGCGTTACTAGGGTCCCGTTCAAGCAGGTTAGTGGATAGCTGGACTTGTAGTAAGTTGTTGAGGTTTGGTTTCCTTGCCTTATGTCTGGATGTTCTATTAGCATCAATCGGAACTGTTCTAATTACCTTGCCTCTACTGTGTTCTGTGGGCTCGTATACCTGTAGTAAGGACAGGGTTTCTTATTCTGTTATGTACTTACGAGTCCTATCTGGTCGATTGTGCCTATCTGTTAATGGCATGGCCTTCTCATTCCTTTTTTCGAGAGACTTCTGCAATAATTCTTGGATGTGCTCAACTTTGGAGGGTGTGCCTACAGTGATTTCCAGGATCTTTTCCATTGTTTTCAGTGTGTTTAGGATGTCTGTGACATATTGTAAATTTGTGTCTGTATTCCTTTAATGTCTCTCCGGGTCTGAGGCCCTGTATTAGGAGTGTTCATCCTCTCGGTTCTGTGTTCACAGTTTGTGTTCCCATGTGTAAGATCTGTTCTTTTTCTCAGATTCCTTTCCTTTGTGCCCTTATTTCTGTTGTTCGTGCCTCCACTATATGAGATGTGCGATGCACTAACTGTGTTGTGTGATCTTTCTGGCACTTTTGGGTGACAAGAATTTTGTGTGTTCCTATCTGACCTTTGTGTTGTACATGGGGAGTTTGATGGAGGGGTGGCATTTTCCATATCACTCGTGTCTAGATTCCTACTGAGTGACCTATTTATAGGCGAAGTCACTTCCTGTGAGAGCAGCGTTGAGTCTTCCCTCCGTGTTTCCTGCGGGGCAGTATTACCAGTAATTATAGGTATTTATTTTCTGTCTGTAGCCTCTTCATCCAGCCTGTCTTTACTCTCCGTTAAGTCTCCTGGTGTTGTTGAGCGTTGTGGACCCACCTCCTGAGGGGACAGCGATGATTCTTCCCTCTGTGCTTGTGCCGGAGCGGTGTTAGCCAATAGTATTGGTGTTTCTGTGCTCTCTGTATGCTCTCCGTCCAAACTGTCTTCTGTCTCAGTTGTGTCTCCTAATGGCATTGGGTGTTGAGGATGCTGAGGTTCATTGGGTAGAGCGATGTCTGTGTCACCTGGTGGCGTTGCGTGTTGTGGGTCCTGCGGTTCTCTCGGCAATATGCTGCCTGTGGTGGTGGAGTAGACGGAGTCTAGAATGTCTACTTGTGCGGTCCGAAGATGTTGTTGATCCCTTGGGTTCTCTACACATTCTTTTAAGGTAGAGAATATGTAGTCAAATTTCTCTAATTTGGCATTGGCTGCATGTATAAGCACTATTCCATTCTTGTACAATGTTATGCAAAGGTCTGCTCTGAGTCCAGGTGACGGTATGATCAATAGTTTTGTGCCATGTGGTATACTGCTAACAGTTTTTATGTTGAGCTTCTCTATAATGACGGTGCGCCATTTAGCCGTTTTTCTGGTGAAAAATATCACGTCATTTACGATCATGCCTTGGTCTCAGTTAAAGGAGGGGTTAGAGATCAATGTGTCAGGGTTTTTCCTCATTAGATTGTGCTTAAATTTTTTGGCTGAGATTTTGGATAGATGAGTTGGATATTTATTGACATGTGCGTTTATGCCTGCCGCTTCTAAGTTGTTATCGGCCATTTTTGCTAGTTAATGCCACGTTCTATGGTGTTAAGGTCTCTTAAAGTGGTGAGAACTCTTTAAAATGTCACCAACTATCTCCAGCTGTTTTATGTCTTCCAGTGGGTTCCGCTGTTGTTTATGTTTTCTTCTTGTATCCAATGTTGTGATTAAGCATGAGCGAATTTTGCGGATCTCGCGTTCGCGAATTTTGCGGATTTGCGGATTCGCAATCCGCAAAATCCGCGAATTCCCGCGAATTTGCGGATTTTTTTTTTTTGTGTTCGCCCGTGTTTCTGCCAGTTCGCGAGGGTTTTGTACACTTTCGCAAATTGCGAACTTACCTGTCGGGTCGCAAGTTTCGCGAACTTGTTGTTTCTACGTGTCCAGCCTGTTTGGGACACTCTTCTTCATCACTGCCACTCTCTGTCACCACTGCCACTCTCTGACTACTCATGCCACCCTCTGGCCCACCCATGCCACCCTCTGTTTCATCACCACACCCTCTGGTTGTCCAGTGTACATTATTTTCGGCAAAGCAAAGCACACCTTCCCTGCCTCAAGTGACCTGAATTAATTTGGGGCTGATTAATGTGTCACAGAATATTTTTTTAGCTGGCACCTGCTTCCTTAGTGCGCCCTGATTAGTGATCTTTTGCACTTGCTAAGTGCTTTCATTGTTGCAAAATTAGTTACAACACCTGCCCTGCCCCAACTGACAATAATGAATTAGGGGCTGATTAATGGATTTTAACTTCCAGCCTGGCTCCTGCTTGTCTCCCTTAGCTGTAATTCAGGACCTTTGTGGCATATGTGTAACTATTCTGAGGTTCAGAGCAGGGTCACATAATAGTTTCAACTGGCAACTGAACTCTGGAGGGGCCCCTCAGGAAGCACTACAGGAAATGGCTACTAATGATGAGCCTGAACTTTTGAACCTGGTAAGTAGTTACTTTCAGTTTTGCTAAGATCGTATTTCTGCAATTTTGCACTTATTCGCGGGGCGCGAACTCACGCGAACAGTGCGAGCAGTGCGAGCAAAATCCGCTGCTCGCGGATTTGCGGATTTTGCGGGAAATTCGCAAATCTCGCGGATTGCGGATTTCCCGAAAATCCGCAAAATCCGCGAGCGGAACGGATTTTCCGCCCATGCTTAGTTGTGATCCCTTCTCTATCATACATTTTTTCACTTTCTTTGTAAAATTATTTTCATGCACCTACATGTCTTTTCTCATCTCCGACCTAAATTGCTTTCTCTGTAACAATCTTTTTCCATGAACCTAAGTGTCTCTTCTTAAATTCCACATTAATGCAACTCTTTCTCTTTTATGTATTATGCAGCAGTATAGCCTTGGTTCGCGAATTGTCAAATTTGTTCATGTATTGTTAGAGCAGTGTTGTTTTCCGGTCAGGACGCCTTTACGGTCAGGCGGGCCGGGGTCTTGTTTTTCCCAGTTAGTTGTACTTGCTTGTAGTTATTTTCTACTCATGATGTCTGTAGCGGTCGCAATTTTAGTGTCAGGCAGGGCGAATCCGGTTTTTAGCTTGCGTGCGGTGTTCCAAATGAAGCCCCCTGTTTTCTAGTTCCGCTTCTGTGCCAGCAAAGGAGGAGATAAGTGTAAGAGCAGCCCTCGATTTGCCACTTGCTGCAATTGCGAGCTATTTGTCCGCGACGGCTGCCATTTTAAAGTCAGGCGGGCTGGTCCTATTTTCAGCTTGCGTGCTGTGGTCCAAATGAAGCCCCCATTTTGTAGTTCCGCTTCTGTTCTCGTAAAGGAGGGGATAGGTGTCAGCAGCAGCCCTCGATTTGCCATTTGCTGCAATTACGAACTTTTTGTCCGCGATGGCCGCCATTTTGAAGTCAGGCGGGGCGGATCCTGCCTTTCTCGTTTTCCGCTTCCTTCCGCTTTGATGCATGTGGGCCTACATCTTTTATTCTATGATTTCCTTTATTTTGAACTGGCGCAGTCTTTTGCATTTTGTTCAGCCGGTTTTGGCTAATGATGCTCTCAGCATTTTCTAAGTATTTGCACGAAGCTCCTGGTAGTGGTGGTTTGTCACACTTCTTGTGGAGCCGCGTGCCGAGACAGGTGGTTATTGCCAGTTTTGGCGCACGTCTCTATGTTAGAGGCACCCTGTGCGACAATCTTTTTTGGTGCCCCACCATGACCTCCTTCTCCACAGATTTTCTTACTAACCACCTTCCAACAGTGCAATTCATCTGTCCACAAACCCTCTCTCATGTGCAATATTTTGTTTTATAGCACTACTCATACCAACCCTAGGGATCCACAGCACTTTATATCACACACACATTATTTACAAAAGGAATTAATCCTACGTGTGTAAATAAGTCTATAGGATGTACTTTTCAGCAGGCATATTAACCCTATGTCTATGTCTATGTATTGGGATTTATTTTGTGCATATATCACCCGTAGGTCTCATAGTGCTAGCCGAGAAACAGAAACCTGGAAAATATGGGCAAAGCTTTAGAACAACCAACTTTTAAGAGCTTTGCAGGATTATTTATGAATAGTTTCTAGACAGAGCTGTAGCGGTAGCGCATTCCATAGCTCAGGTGCAGTTCTCGAAAAGGATTTACCGCCATTTCTTACAGTGCGGACTTTGGGTGTGGTTAAAAGATGTTTACTGTTTGAGCGGAGTGTTCTCATTGACTGGTGTTTTGTCAGTTTTTTTTCTAAGTAGATTGGTCCATTTTTGTTGAGTGTTTTATGGACCAGGCAACATATCTTGAACTTAATCCTCTTTCTGATAGGGAGCCAGTGAAGAGTCTTTAGACTGGGAGCTGATGGAGATCGGGGAGGGGGATTTAGGATCAGTCTTGATGCAGTGTTTTGCAGAACCTGGAGCTTTGCCAAAGGTTTTTCATTTATGTATGCAAACAATGCATTTCCATAGTCCAGGCGATTAATTATTAGTCCCTGAAAGAGGGGCATGCGAGAATGAAGAGGGATCCATTGGAACATTTTTCTGAGGGCTCGCAATATGCCGTAGCTGGTGCGTACCACGGTATTAACGTGGTCGGCCATGGAGTGTTTATTGTCCATTATCACTGCTCGGTTACGGACAGCTATCTTGGGTGGGGGGGCATGACCCCAGTGAGGGTGGCCACCAGTCAGGGGACCAGAGGTGTTGGGCGTCGCCAAAAAGCAAAATCTCTGTCTTACTCGCATTGAGCAGAAGATGGTTGTTGGACATCCAGTCATTGATGGCTGACATGCACTGTCTGAATCTGTGTAGCGCGTTGCTGGGGTCGGGACTAAGAGTGATTAGTAGTTGCTTATCGTCGGCGTAAGACATGGTATCAAAACCATGAGCTCTGATTATTTTTGCCAAGGGTGACATATATAGGTTAAAAAGTGTAGGGCTTAGAATTGATCCCTGGAGAACGCTTTTGTCGATAATATGACTTTTTGATGAGAAACCGTCTACTTGTCCTTTGAAAGACCGATTTGTTAGGTAGCTCTTGATCCCCTGAAGCAGGGGGCCTTCGACACCACACTCCAGCAGGCGCTCCAAAAGGATGCCATGAGATATGGTGTCGAAGGCAGCCGACAGATCAAGTAGGATCAGAATGGCGGACTGTCTGGCATCAAGAGAGAGCCTGATGTTATCGGCAATCTCGACCAGGGCCGTTTCAGTGCTGTGATGGGGTCGGAAACCAGACTGTGATGGGTCAAAGATTTTATTGTCTTCCAGATGTTTAGATAATTGATTATTGATCATTGATTCCATTATTTTCCCAAACAGGGGGAGGAGCGATATGGGCCTGTAGTTAGATAATTGTTTAGGGTCAGCAGATGGTTTTATCATGATTGGCCTGACCATAGTTTCTTTCCAGTGTGAAGGTACTGTTGCTTGTGCTAGTGAGAGGTTGTGAATTTTGGTTAGGTTGGGAATGAGAGCTTGCTCGATCTTAGATAGGATCTGTGAAGATGCTGGATCTGCTGGCGAGCCGGATTTCATTTTCTTTAATGTACCAGAGGTGTCTTCCTCTGTTATTTTGTTGAAGTTTATTTAAGTTTAAGGGGATTGACAGGGTTGGGAAGGGATATGACCGGGCATTGCTGCGGTGATGAACAGGTCGATTGTGGCAATGATTTGTGAATTTCATTTATTTTGGTAATAAAAAAAGTGGAGAGTGAGTCAACCCATCCCTGGGAGACAGTGTGGGATGGCCAGCTTGACGGGGGTTGGTGAATTCCTGCACAATCTTGTATAGCTCTTATTGAGAGTTGGCGGCTAGGGTAATTCTGTTTCCTAGATAGTTTCTCTTGGTTGTAGCTATGCTTTCCATGTAATGGTGGTGTAATGTTTTGTAATTATGTCTGTCCTTAGTATCTTTTGTGAGTCTCCATTTGCGTTCTGCCTTCCTAATGATGAGTTTTTCTTTTTTTAAGTCAGGGGTATACCAAGGAGATCATTTCTTTGGGCATTTAGGTGCTTTCTTGGGAGCGAGTATGTCCAGAGAAGTACTGATCGCAGTGTCAAAGCTTTTTGCGGCCTGGTTGACATTTGTCGTTTCTGAGAGAGAGAACAGGGGAAGATTAATGGCGAAGGACCCTGGACTTATCTTGTTCCAAGATCTGCTTAATTTATATTCTTTGGTGTGGAGATGTTGTGTCTGGATCCCGCTCAAATGAAACTTTATTGCATGATGGTCGGACCATTGTATGGAGACAGGTTGATCTATATCTACCTGGGGGGAATTGGTAAATAATAAGTCTAAGGTGTTGCCTGCGGTGTGAGTAGGGCCAGTTACCAGTTGTTTTAGACCTAGGGTTTCAAGACTAGTGATAAGCTTGCATGTGTGGGAGTCAGTATGGAGCTCAGCGTGAAAATTGAAATCGCCTATTAGCAGAAAGTTATCTGCTGCCAGGACGCGTGGAGCAATGGTCTCAATAAGGTTGTTGGTGAAATGTGTTCTCTTTCTGGGGGTCCTGTAGAGAAGGGCACCTTTCCAGGTTCCCCATTTTGAGTCTTAGATTTTGAAAATACATATTTCACCCCAGCCCTCTGGGCCACTTTACAATGAGTCCAAACTGCCACTAGATAATACTTTGATCTCTCACCAGCAGAAAAATTAATCACCTGTGTTACCATTTTTATTGTACTCCAGAAAACTGCTGGTGGCAAGGAAACAGCAGGTGCTTATAAAACCAAATGTTATTTCTGAACGTGGCGCCCCGATTAGGTCAGCGCCAGGTGCAGCTGCACCTGTGGCACCGCCCTAAAGCCAGCCACGTACAGGAATAAAAATTGCTTACCGATTCATTTTGTTTCTTTGTCACTTTTGTAATTATCTCCTTCAACTATTTACCAAAAGCAGCCTCTGGTGAATTTGTTATTGTATATTTCAATGTATAAAGCTCACTTGGTTTACTGCTATTCTGTCTGAGTCAGCTGTCAACTTTATTTTCTTTATTGTATTGATTACATTTATTTTATAGTAAAAAAAATTTTTATATAATAAATGTCGAATTAAAAAAACAGAAGCGAAAAAGAAGAAGGGTGAGTTGGGGGGAAGGGTGCTTTATATTTTTACTCAGGCACTTGGTCCTTCTGGAATATATATAAAACCGCGGATGGCTCAGTCTCTCTGTTCATCGCCACAAAGCAGAGGGAGTACACTGCTTAAAGGCATCATTGTCCAAGAGATGATGATGAGGGGAAGAGATGCAAATGGGATAGAATTAAGCCTCTTCATCCATCTGGAGGTTTTGATCTCTCGGAGAAGCAGATGCAAATTTTGATTTCTTCTTTGTCAGATGCACTGTGAGGAAATGTTTTGTGATATAGAACCCTGGAGTGTGATGAGGCTTGGATGATGCGGGTGGAATGGAGTGTAAGGGTTCTAGGGAGTGGAGAGCGGCTGTGCTGGGCATCTTAGCTGAAGGTCATTGATGTGTTATTACTTGAAGAAATAAATACCAGTACTACATGACGATTGCAACAAACTCAAAAAATAAAAGGATAATACCGGTAAACGCTATTCTCCTTCCTCTATCACTACTTCAATTTCATCAGTGAATGTTTCTTTACCTTCATCTCTGTTTTCCTAGCTTTCTACGAATATGAGGAAGATGAAGAGGTTCAGGTTCCTGAAACTGTCAGAAGAGTAAGTTTATTCAGAAGATTGAGCTCTACCTGTAGATATTTGAGTGAGAATCTTCTGATCCTGATGGAGGATGAGATACAGAGCACCAGATCTGGGCTGTTTAAGCAGTTGAATTCCACACTCCTTCTTGTTTAGTGATCAATATTAAAATCATGGGTTTGCTTCTAAGACAAAAGAAAGTCAAGAAGAGAAGACAGATCTCCCCAAATTTTTAGCTCCCTTTTATCCTTTGGCTAAAGATGACATGGTAATTCCTGCTTCAGTAAAGATTGATCAGATGTTAGCCAACCTTGCCGGTTGGTGTACAGTTCGAACTGATGAGGATCCAGTGTCAGATTTTGTGGACCGCAAGGTGGAAGCATCCTTGAAGAAAAGCTACTATGGATTAAATACGATGTTGAGAGCAACAATAAATGCAGTTTACAGTTCGCAGTCGCTTGTCAAGGATTTTCTAGCTCTCACATCAGCTGTTCAGGTAGGAGCCAAATGTTCTGACTTATTTTCGAATATGGAGATTCAAAAGAAGCTCCTTGCTTATATATACTATGATATATTACAGGTATCTGCTTGTTCTATGGCTTCCAATGTGGAGGCCTGATGACAAATTTATTTAAGAAACTAGAAAGTGGAGGTTGCTCAAAAGGCAGGATTGTTACATATGCCATTTTCTTGTGATAAATTATTTCGCAATCAGTTGGAAGACATATTGTGCAGAGCTTTTAAAAACCATAAGCATGCACAATTAATCAGAGCTCAAATTAACCCTGATCTCCCTTGAAGGTCATCAAGAAGAAGACATCTGAGAGGTATTCAGTTCCAATTTCAGGCTGGGGTAACTAGGCCCTATCAGCTCTTTACTGATAGAAGTAAGGGGACTCTTGATCACCACTTGCTTGACTGCCTCATTCGCTGCATGGCTGGGGTGTAGACCACAACCCCCCCCCCCCCCCCCCCCCCAGCATTCCCTGATCTGCCCGAAGGCCGCAACGTTGGCAGAGGGTGCCGTAGTGCCACAAATAACCGAGACGCTGAAGCTTAAGGAGTTAGGTCCCGGGACATGGGGGGGGGCTGGACCCTTTTTCAAAATGGACATATACAACTTGCTCCCCTCACACTTATTTTTTGCTTAATGATTTAAAGCACATAACTCAGGTCTACTTCTGAATATGTGGGTTTATTTAGTTTCACCCTTTGCTTTTCAATTTCAAAATACAAAAAAATGTTTATGTTTGAAAAAGACACGTAACATATAACACTTAATGACAAATATGCAAAACATAAAATTACCAACACTTAAATCATTAAGCAAAAAAGAAGTGTGAGGGGAGCAAGTTGTATATGTCCACAAATAACCGAGAGGCATACCGCAGCGCGGGACCTTTGATTACCGCTTGCCAGACCGCCTCTTTGCTTCATGGATGGAGGGAGAGACTACACCTTTGCATTCCCTGATCGGCCCAGAGGTCACAATGTTGACAGAGGGCACTAGAGCACCACAAATAACAAAGGGGCATCCTGCAGCGCGGGACGTGCACAGGCACGACCTGAGATTGACCGTGCCAAGAGAACGGAAGAGGACGGGCTGGGCCATCCCCCTTTCACCTTTACTTTTCTAGCCTAAAATCCCACACTAATTAGCAAATGGGTGTGTCTGAAAACTCCACTAAAGTGTTTTAGGTCAACAGTTGGTGGGGAAGGACTATAGGCCACAGCACTCTCTGCGGCTGAAAGCCGCCAGCTCTCTGTCCAGCGCACGGAGGCACCTACTTCAAACTGCGGAGGGTCCCCTCTGTGCCCGTCCGTGGCTGGATGTAGCTGGGTTGGGCCACGCCTCCTGATACATCAAGCCAGTCTACAGAGGTTTGCGGGGTAAGTCTCATTTATATTCCATGGAGAAACACAAGAGCATTGGTGGGGCGCCCACCACTCAACAACCTGCCTAAGTAACCTCTATTAATAAAATGCTGAAGCGAGCAATTGGTGTAATTGCGAGCAAAATTGAACTCACAGAGAGGAGGCTCTCATTTGGGTGGACTGGGTCTGGAGAAGCCCCCAAAGCCCTGCTTCTGTATAGCTCCACCTACCCCTAGCCAGTCGAACCCTCAGGCAGAGGCTGTAACAGGTACTGCTCTTGATAGTAACACCAGTTCAGTAAGCAAATTACCCACTATGACAGCTGGTCCTACACTTGCTGTGCCGTCGCTGCAAGAGATTGACTCCATGGATGCCACCTCAATTGTAACTAGACACAATCAGCCATTAACCAAACAGCGCAGTCCTATGGTGCCACCACTATGGCCACGGTGGTAGCCAAATACAAGCCCAAAAGTGGGGAAATTACTTGAGCAAATACAGAAGATAAGCTGGTGAAACCAGCCTGGTTGTACGAGTTTGTAGGCTCAGTAATGGACCAACTTAAGGGGATGATACATCTAGAATTCATCCTGCTGATGGACAAAATTGCTGCCCTCGAATCTCAAGTAAATGCACTTACCAATTTACACCCACACCTACACCAGACTGAAGTAGCACCGTTGGCCATTGAACACTCAGTAGGGGATGGCATTTCTATGTCTGACTCGACCAAAACTCGCAGAAGTAATGTAGGAACAACACAGGGCTTGAGGAAAGAAGGAAGCTCAGGGGATAACAGGTGGGAGTAAAATACCCACCCGCTTGTCGATCACAATTTGAATTCAGGAGATAACCTCGCAAAGAATCTCCAGTGGAGGTAGAATGGTCAACTGTAACCCGCATGAAAATCAGGACTTGGTGACTGTCAACCTGCCACCAGAGGCCTGCCTGTAAGCTGTTGTGATGTCTGGGGTTCCCAGCCTGGGAAATGGGCAGAGAGAAACACATACAGAACTGGGCAACAAATGCCCGAACTGATTGATTAAACATATGAATTTTCCGACCATGATGTCTGGGAACACACTGTTTACACGATGTGTGAGGTGGCTTGGGAAGGGGGCCGAGGACCGACCAGGAGACTTGCGGTTATAAACTCAAGAGACCCTGCAGTTGTTTATGATTTTTTTTATGTAATAGCACTTCTGCATATTCAAGGGATACAGCAGTTACATTGCTCCCCTTGGGCTACATTTATAAACCCACAATGGTCCCATTTTTACAAACACCCTGTGCTGATAGGATTTTACCTGTCACTTCATATATGTATCCTACTGCAGATCAAACACTGCAGGGAGCTCTGTACAATGTCTCAGTCCATAATAGGTTTGGTCCCTGAGACCTAGTCGATTGACTTGACAAAGCTGGTTGTGGCTTGCAAGCTTATTCACCTTGTAAGGTCTGATTGTTCCAAAGAAAATGCCCAAGTATTTGAAGCAATGCTAGATCTATCCTTCCAGGGAGGGGACAACTTTGTACCTGAACCATTCCTAATAGCATCTACTTCGCCCAATACCTTCCCTATAGACCCTTGTATAAAAAATACTTTAAAAGTTATAAATCCATCTGAAGCATCGACCGGGACCAGTAGGCTAGCCCCTGGGGGACCGGTGTCATCTAGCTCTTTGGGTGAAAGTTCAAGAAAAATCAAAATACTCTCCTGGAATGTTGCTGGGCTTGACCCCAAGCTGGTGAATCCTGAATGGGCCAGACAATATTAATACCTTTGACATTTGCCTTTTTCAGGAAGCGTGGGCCGACCCATTAAATTAGCTATCCCAACTTTGCTGTCTATTGTGCTAATGCCAGGTCTTGCGGGAAAGGAAGGTCGTCAGGAGGCATAAGGGTTTGGATTGGAGTACATGTGAGTTGTGCGGTATTGGGGCCCGAAATAATAGAGGATGACATTCTTTGTGTGACTGTTAATCTTCCCAACGGTTGCAGTGTAAATTTATATTATGTATATCTAAGACCATCTTTAAGGCGACAGAAGCCCCCCACGGTTGATAGGTTAATCGCACACATAGCTGGTCTCCATCCAAATACTCTGAAAATACTGTGGGGGACCTAAATTGTCAGTTTGAGCCACTGGATTTGGCAAACTACCATTCCCTTGTAGAGGACGTAAGGATACGGTCAATCCCTATTCCCAATATCACCCCAATTAAGAGGTGGTCTCCCTTAGCTTTACAATTAAACGCCCTATCCATGAATCTTACGGTTCCTACCTGTAATGGTCGAACGAAATTGGATAATCTGGGTAGCCATACTTTTAATAGGATAGGTAGTACTAGCCTTATAGACAATATATTATTAGATATTGAATTGTGGCCATTCTTAAAATATATGGTTGTGGCAGACATGCACAACAGCGACCACAATGCTTTGGACTGACCTTAGAACTTCCAAATATTCGAAGCAAGCAAGTCACTCTCCAATAGTAAACGTAGAATTCTTTGGCAGACAGTGGCTAGGTCAGACATGGCACTAAGTTCTAATTATGGTAAGGTGGGCAAAACATTTAGAGGCATTCTTTTCCTTTAGTCTAGGAATTAATGATGACCTAACTGTACAGACGGTAGAGTAAATACACAACTTTCTCTTCTCTAATCTAGAGGAGAAGAGGATTGTTACAGAGAAGCTTTGAGCCAAAGAGTAGTGTACCATCCAGGTTCAACAAAAAATGCAGTCAGGTTAAAAGCCCTCTGATTACTGCCATCAAGAGAAAAAAGAGCTGAATACAAATTAGCTGTAGCATTGGCAAAACGTGCATGGAACTGCCAAAATTGGGACCTCCTGTTAGGCACCACTTGGGGAAACACAGAAACCCTATTTTGGAACTTTAATTGCCTCCAGAAATAGGTAAGGAAGCTCTAGGATTGATAATGGTGTAGCAGCAGAGGCTTGGATTGCCCATTTCACCATCTTATACCAACAAAAACCTGTAGCGGGCCTACCCTTTTAATCTGCTGATACTCTATTGTGCAATGGCAAAGTTGGGAATGATAGTTGTTTCCCGCCGATAACCTGCAAGGAGGTAGAAGTCGCTATTAGAAAGTAGCCCCCGGGAAAGCACCCGGTATCGATAGGATACCAGGAGATGTGTTTTCATCAGAAAAAGAGGTGTGGGCACCTTACTTTCCAATCATTTTAAAGGGTTCTAGTATACCAAAATTGTGGCTGGGGCTGAGATCCTCCTGATATACAAGAAGGGTTGTCCCTTGGATCCAGCCAATTACAGACCAATCAGTCTAATCCACACAGCACAGAAACTTTTTAGGAAGGTCATAATCGGCAGACTGCAGCATTGGTTAGAAGAGACTGATATTCTTTGTCGCCTCTGATGGAGCGAGTTAATGAATGAATTTTTGTTAATACTCGCAAAGTTAAACTTTCATAACAATAGTAATCGTATTAAAAAGTGGGTGTTGAATTTATTAAGCAGCATTAGTTTTAAAAATGCATTTACACAGAAAAACATGTGGGACTAACTTTTATGCTCTTTGTTGCAATCGCAAGTGTGTGGAAAAATAATAAACTAACCTTGTCTATTGTCTTTGTCAGTATTAAATGCGGCTGTTTAATTAATGTCATGTGCTATTTTGTGTGCTTATGTAATGTTATGTCATTTCTGTGGCAAAAGCTTGTGGAGGATCCTTATGGCCTAAAAGAAAAAGGTTAATATAAATGCTGCTATATGTGCTTTGGCTAGGTAACATAATTAACCCAGTTAATAATTAGAAAGGGGGGCGGGTAGCAGAATGGGTCTCAATTCTTTAATTAATTGATGTCTTGTGTTTGTTTAATAATAGATTCTAAAGTGAGGCCTAAAAAGTGGCTCGAGAAACGTATGGCTGACAGAGAAGCAGACGTGAAAGAAATCTTGTCCAGAGTGGAGCCTTGTATTGTGTAATGGAAATATTTGCTGAATAAAAGACTTTGCTTGAATAAGATGTGCTCTCGGAGTAAAGGCCCAAGGACAGGATCTGCGAATGTCTGCCAAGGTTAGGAAGTGAAAAGACAGTACTCGAATGAGAAAGTATCATTTCTGAGGAAGCCAAATGTCATCGATGAAAGAGACAATAGGGCTAATGTGAAGCCCGGACTTGGATAAAATGTAAGAATGATCTAATGCTGGTCTGACATGGCTCAGCCAATGGCTAGTTTGGATTTATGGAGAAGTATGTAAAATTTAGTTACTTTAGCTAGTTAGAAAGGTATAAAACCTGGCCCACGTGGAGGAGGGAATCTCTCCTCGCTTTCCGATTCCAGAAGAGCGTGACGTGCTGTTGGACTCTTTGGCGCACGTAAGGACAGCAATCTTTAATGAATTTTCTTTAGGTGAAGAGAGTTTTAGACAGGGTGATAGAATTTAGGGAATGGAAACTTATATTTTGCTTTAATACATTCTGATTGATTTATCTTTAAAATGTTAGTCTAATAAGCCTTTCCTTGAATGATGCTTTCACTTTGCTAATAAAATAATGATTATTGAATAAAAATGCTCTTTCCTAGAATAAAAGAAAGCTAATAAATTAGATTTTTGAAATGGCAAGCTGGTCTTGTTTATTCATGGTCTAGTTATCATTATTAGATCCATTCGCCTTAGTGACTTAATTAAATGTCATATGTTCAAAAACCATGGTAAGAAATGATAAACTGCAGTTGTTTATAATTTTGTAAATAGTTTATGAATAGATTGTTTTTATTAGATCACATGATTTAGAAGCTCAAAATTGTCTCTCTAGTTTATGGGCCTTAGTAGTGATTCATGATTAATGGTGAGTACCCATTTATAATATTTGTATATTAGTCATGGTTTTAGAATATATTTATGGATCATTTTACAATAATGTTCATAGACTATGGTCTAAATTAAGAAGTTCTAGAACGAACAAATCAAAAAAGCTGTACCTAGGTGATTTAATGACTGCTAGAGAGCCAACCATAGCCGTGCAGGGCTCTTACTGCTAGTCCTAGAGACCCTGTCGAAGTAGCTGCCATGGGAAAGCAGTATAAAGCTGTTGGTACAAAGAGATGGAGCAAGGTTTCCACCCAGCTTGGGAGAAATTAGTACCAAAAGTACATATGAAGTAATCAAAGTCTTTCTAGCCTACTGGAACTTCTACCCGCATTTAAATTATATTGTAGCCCTGACTAGCTGTCATATTTCCAGCTCAGCATGAGTGGTTTATTTCTACAAAATATATTCTGGCAATTTTACCATCAATCAGTCCCTCTCACCTGTAGCACACTTCTGAGTTTATCAGTTTCATTGTACAAAGTAGTTGAGTCTATCCAGCAGAGTGTCAGTGGAAAGGCACCAAGGCCAGATGGAGTCCCTATAGAACTGATAAAGTGCAACATTGATCTTTGGGCCCAGTTACTGACCAATGATTTTTACAATCTTGCATGATCCTCTCCACCGAGTTCATGGTCTTCGTCGGTCACTGTCTCGATATTTTAAAAAGATAATCGATCTAACTCTAGCCGCTACCACCCATGAGCACTTTTAGACACCTCTATAAAAATATTAGGAAGAGTTATTTACAATAGAATTAAGGACTGGGCCACAGAAAAAAGTATCTGATATAGCTGTCAACATGGCTTTAAGAACTGTGTGTAGACAATAGAATAATGTTTGAATTTACATTTATTTATTGGAAAGTACACAACTGCAAAAACAATGCCCCCTGTATCTTGCCTTAGTGGATCTGTCCACTCAGTTTGATTATGTAAATCATTCAAAGCTATACAAGTTACTGTTGACCATGGAACTGGACGAGGTGCTTGTGCACTTTTTAGCAACCCTGCATGAGAATATGAAAGCTAGAATAAGATAGGTGGCAAATGGTGAACTCTCTAGTATGATTGCATTTTCCTGAGGCATAAGGCAGAGTTGCATCTTAGCACCTCTTCTTTTTATGCCTTACACTAACAATCTAAGGGGCATATTATCAAGGACAGGCAATACATTATCGCCGCTTTTATCGGCAGGAAACTGCCGATAAAGCGGCGATATTGGCCTTGATAATATGCTCTATGAATTCCAATCAAAGCCCATGTTAAATGTGAACACATCTAACATGGGCTTCGATTGGAATTCATAGAGCATATTATCAAGGCCATTATCGCCGCTTTATCGGCAGTTTCCTGCCGATAAAAGCGGCGATAATGTATCGCCTGTCCTTGATAATATGCCCCTAAATTCTAACCTATCCACTAACACCCCGATAGTCCAAAACTCTCTTAAAGCCTAGCGTTTGTTAGTGATTTTGTTTACCCAATTTATAGCCAACTTAGATTCACTTACAAATCTTTCGAAGTTGTATATTATGCCTTGGGGAAGAAAACTAATTTGAGCTGCCACTCTCATAGTAGGCACTAAACGCTTAGATAAAATAAACACTTGTTCATTATTGGGATTACTTTTAACTTTTTCGGTTCACAGATACCTAAAATTACACTCTGACGGCTAAAACTATCTAAAGGAGTTGGCTCTCTTATTAATCTCTCACAGCCTACTGGGAGCATCATTTTCCAGCTCATGCAGATTTTTAAATCTCATTGTGTGCCTGTAGTAACATACAGAACTGAGATCTGGGGCATTACTAATTATACAGCTGTTCAGATGGAGGAAGACCAATTTTGCAGAAAGGTTATTTCAGTCCCCCCATCCACCTCTCATTATCTATGAGGAATTGGGCATGAGTTATGCAGAGAATTGTATTAGAGCTAGCCCCCTACTTTTGTGGTTGGTATGTATGGCAAACCAAAAGAGGCAGCTTTGAATCAAGCTATTATCAACGATTGTGACATGGGCCTTGGCATCCAATAGTTAGCATTTTTGAAAAAACGTTTGAGGAGATATGGCTGTCTCATATTTTCATTAACCCGTGTTCTAGAGGGAGGATAGGAAAAAAGACAGTGCTGCTGGTTCAGTCTGGCTCCTCAGCTCCTGTGCTCTGCCTCCTCCTCTGAGCTCCTCGGGCACTGAATGGAGCATGGACTGTCCTACTTCCTGGTTGTGATGTCATCAGCCTGCTTCCGATGCGTCGCGTATTTTTACCGTTTTCGCTATTACCGATTTCGCAAATACCAGATTCACTAATACCGAATCGGTATTTGCTAATTCGGTATTTGCTAGTCTCGCTAACGTACTTTCGCTATTTAATAGCGATTTTTACCGAATCAGTAATTAATACCGATTTTATTGATGAATCGCGGTTTGCATGTCCTTAATAGCGATTCCTTATTTTTCGCTATTAACGACATGAAATACCGATTTTTTATGCATATGCCCCTAAGTAGCTTAATTTTTGGCAGTGTAGACCAGTCTTGCGCTTCCTCCAACAATTGGCAGATGCTGAATGATGTGTTTATGTAGGATCTTTTTTTAGAGTAGCCACCTGGTCATTTAGCACTATGCACTTTGAGTGATTTATAATAATTATCTTTTTGACTTGATTTGTTGCATGTGAACTTTTTAATTTCATGATATTCATATTGTTTTTATGATTTTATATTCACTGAAATTATTTTGAATGACTTTTTTTCCTTTTTTTTCATTAGATATATGAAAACTATCAAGACTGCGGTGTATGACGGAATGAAGGAGTCTTAAGAAGCCAGAAGTTGAATCAGGGAAACTGTAGGGCAATTGGGTGTAGTAAATGAAGCATAAATTGTGATGCTTTCAAAAATCATCTGTAGGGGGATTGACAAAGGTTTTAAAAAATATAATGGTGATAGGGGCGTGGTTTGAGGCGTCAAGATGGCGGTCTCACTCTAAGAGTGCTCCGGACCCCCTCCGTCATCCGCCTCGCATCCGCCGCTACCATCTACCATCCGACCTCAGAACCTACCTGCAGTGACTTCCTGTGCAGCCTGCTGGTCCCTGTTTTCCCTTGGGAGCTGCTCCGTGCCTCTGCTGCCGGATCCGAGCCCCTCTCTACTGCGGCTCAGGCCGCCCAAAATGATGGCCCCCATGTTGTCCCGTCCCAAGCCCTAGGTTTCTGCCCTGACGGTGCGGCGCTTCCTCGCCCGCTGCCTGTGACCCATCTGGCGGGGGCGGACTGCTTCGGCGACCGATTGACTCGCCCTGGAGCCGGGGCTGCTGAGGTGGGCTGCCCGGGACGGCGGATCCGGGGGCCTGCGAGGGCGGTCCCTAGGAGCGGTGGAAGTGCCCTGGGATCATGAGAGGTGCGCCTGACCCCCCGGAGTAATGGCGGCTGCGTGAGGGTGTCGGACGGTTCCGGGAGCTGCGGGCGACACGGACGTGATCCCCGGCTGCGCCGCTGTGGCCTGAGCGGCAGATGGTGATGGCCTGGCCGGCCTGACTCGGTGGGCTGACCGGCGCTGGAGGAACTGCGGTGAGTGTGAGCGGTGTTGCGAGGCTGGATTGTGTTGGCACGGGGGTGCCTGGTGCCAACCGGGCGTGTGGGCTCAGTGTGGGCCCTGCCCAGTCACGGCGGGACTGTTGCTTGGGGCCCCCTGTGAAGTGTGCTGGGGCTCCGCACCGGGCAGCCTTCCCCGGGTCCTGCTCCAGACCGCCAAGGCCGCGCATGTGTGCTCTCACGGGGTGGCCGACAGAACTTTGATCAGATGCGGTGCCCTGGCGAGCGGGCTGCCCCCTGGGGCCGGGGGCCATCGAGCAGGAGGTGCCTGGACATATGGGACTCCATACTGGTTGGAGGGGGGCTACACCAGGAGGCCACATTCCCTTCTTGGCGGTTGTTGTTTTTCACGCCCTCCGCCATTTTGGGCACGCGGGGCGGGGATGCGAGGAGCTGCAGACCTCATCGGGGATGTGGATCGAGTGAACTCTGGACATTCTGTGTTCCCCGGGGGCTGACGAGGAGCTGTGCGGACCACGGCCCGGACACGGGGAATGCTGCGTGCCCGTCCTCCGGGGCTCGAGATTTCGGCAGCCGGCCCTGGGTACATTGCGGTGGAGGCCCATCTCTTCCCACCGACTACGCAGCAGAGTACAGCTCTGCGGTTCGGTGCAGAGGGTAAGTCGGCCATCGCATCGGGTGGTGCCTGCCCCCCTTCCCCTTCCCCCCGAGCCTCCCCCCCTGGGTGCCTGGTGTTTTGCTGCTGGCTGCCGATGGATGCGCCCTGAGAACTGGAGTGTCATCGGTGCTGTCTGGGTGCGGTGCGTGGGAGGAGGGATCGGCCACTACATTGGGTGGCGGGGATGCCGGCTGGCCCCCTCCACCCCTCTAATTACATTTGTCTGCACTTCTCGGGACCATGGACAGGACTCGCACCACTCAAACCCCCTTTCCAAAAACCCAAACTACAATGGAGCAGATCACTACGTCGGAACGGGTTCCAGGTGGCGGACCTCCGGCCGTGCCTGACATCGCCGGAGGGGATCTCTCAACCATCCTACAGGTGATCAGCATGTTGCAGGCCTCTGTAGAAAGTAAGATCGGGGAGGTGTGGGTGGACGTGGCCCTAATTTGCCAGGATATCCGTAAGGCCACAGTGCGCATCACGGAGATGGAGTCCCGTATCTCCACGGTGGAGGACGACGTGGGCACCCTTTAATTCCAGGTGGTCCATCTTCAGACGCAGATCTCGGAGCTGCACCGAAGGGCGGAAGATGCCGAAAACATGGCGCGAAGAAATAACCTGAGCCTCCTAGGTTTTCCGTAGGGAGTGGAGAAGGGGCATACTGACACCTTTATAGAGACCTGGATCCGCTCCTGGATGCCCAAAGAGAAACTTTCCCCCTGGTTCGCGGTTGAGCGGTCCCATCGCTCTCTCGCTTCCAATCTTCTGCCTGGAGCCCCTGCTCATCCCATCATCCTCAGAATCTTCAACTTCCGGGCCAGAGATGCCATACTGGGGCGGCCAGGGAGCTGGGTCCGCTGCACTTCCAGAACTTCAAAATTATGGTATTTCTGGATTACACCAGGGAGGTGTAGGCTCAACGTCGATCCTATGATGAAGTTGAACAAAATCTCATGGCTCTGGGCCTTCGCTATGGGCTCCTCTTCCCGGCCTGGCTCAAGGTGATCTTCCAGGAAAAGACATTCATCTTCGACTCCCCTCAGGCGGCGTGGACCTGGCTCACAAAGGAGCGGCCCCTCCTGCCAGGGGCGGCCCTTTCTCCTGCCCTGAGGACTCCGACGCAGCCAAACCAGGTCGCGCCTAAGTCCCAGCGGCTCCGGACCGGGTCTCGGAGGCGAGGCGGCTACCGGGGAGGGGGTTCCTGGTCGCTCGCCGGCCGAGACTCCAAATCACGGATCCACCTCCCCCCACCTAGCTTCTTCTTTCCTTGATCGATCTGGGCAGCGTCCATTGAAACTCTGCGACGGGCCATGTCGGACTCGGATCTGTCCGGGAGCCCTGTGATCCTTGGATCTGGTGGGGAGGAGAGAGTATGACCGGCACCACATGGTGCAACTCGAGGTTCAACCTTCGGGTTTCCTAACAACGTGACTGCTCCTGACCCCACGAGCCGGGGCCTACCGGGCTCTACCGTGTGGTCTGGTTGGGACTTGATCTTTATTGAAGTCCTGGGTTTGATGCACTCTATTAGTCACACGATTGTCATTCTATTCCTATTCCTTTAGCTGTTAGCATTTCATCCGAATACATGGAGGGGGGTCCGACTCAGCCATGTCCTTACTTGTTTGTTGCTAACCATTTTAGATTAGCAGTTTGCCTAGAGGAGTTGTTGGTGGTTGGGAAATTTTCAGGGCAATAGAGGCTTCCTTTTCCGAAGTGTAGGGGGAGTTGGGGGGCGAGAGAGGGGGAGATCGTTGTCTCTCATCAGTTTGTTATTTTTAGCCGCCTACAGGCCGCTGTGTTTCATTCCCATTGGTAGCCGCGCGTTCCTAAATGCTTCCACAGTCGACACACACATCACTACTTCTTCTAGCCTCATCTTTAGGTCCAGGTGGGTGCTTCCCTTAGACCGAACACGGACCCCCGCTCGCATCCGCACCCTCCACATCTCACCCCTCTAAATGTCTTATACCTTTAATAGAACTCTCCGCATCCTCTCCTGGAATGTAAATGGCCTTCTCAACCGAATCAAGCGTACAACTGTCCTCCGTCCTGCCCACCGCCACATGCCTGACATTCTGTTCCTCCAGGAGACACACCTTCTGGGCTCACAATGCAATTTCCTAGCCCGTTACGGGTTTGACCGGGTCTGGCATTCCGGTTTCACCCGGGGTTCCCAGGGGGTGTCCATTCTGCTCAGAAAGGGGCTTCCTTTTTCCCTGGCTAAAGCCGAGTCTGACGCGCAGGGCTTGTATGTGGCCATGTCAGGGACGATTGAGGGGCACCCTATGAACCTTCTGTGCACTTACGTTTTTCCTGCACTCCTGGCATTCACCCTTCAGCGCCTCATGCTGGTGATTTCCTCCTTTCCACAGGGCCTCACTGATGTTGATGGTGACTTTAACGCCGTCTTGCAGCCCTCATATGCCACGATGGGTGTCCCGTTGGTGCATCGTCTAGCCTCTGCGAAGAGCCTCTCTGGCTGGTCATCGGCTGTGGGCCTCTGTGACATCTGGAGAGTGTGGAACCCCCGCAGGGAGCAATACACCCACACATCGGTGGCTCAGCATACCCACTACCATATAGACCTTATTCTAATGCCCGCCACGGACTGCTAACTGTTGTCTGGGGCCGATATATTGCCCAGAGGGATCTCGGACCACTCCCCCATCTCTCTACGTATCGGAGCCTCCGCTGCTGGCCCACGGGCGACCTGGCTGCTGAACGCCTGGTTCCTGCAGGACCCTGTGCTGGTGGAATCCCTAAGGCAGGAATTGCGTCATTACTTCCCCACTAATTTGGGCTCGGTCCCTTCACCGGGGACGTTATGGGAGGCCGGCAAGGCGGTTGTTCGGGGTGTGGCCAGAGGATTGGTCCATGGGAAGCGTAAGGAACAGGCCGCCCAGCTTGTGCAGTTGGAGACTCAGGCAGTGCAGTTGGAACGCGCACAACTTACCAACGGTAGCGATGACTCCTCTAGACAACTAGCATTGGTCCATGAAGAGAGTCGTCGGATCTTACTGGAGTCTGCTAAAATGCTCTCGCGCTCCTCGGTGGCGCGTATTTATGGATGGGGAGATAAAAATGGCTAGCTTCTCCACAACCTAGTGTCCTACCCCAAAATCAACTGTATCATCCCCGAGATTCGGACGTTCACTGGGACCCGCCATGTAACGTCATCGGCCATTGTGCTAACTTTTGCGAGCTACTACGCGGCCTTATACGCCACTTGCCCTCCTTGCGCCTCCCTGGTAGGCTTGCTGGAGCAGACTGGTACCCAGCTGCCATGTCTTCCTCAGGTGACCGCTGACACCTTGGATCACCCTCTCACCCCGGCAGAAATCCACGGGCAATTTCCCTATTGCATCCAGGCAGGACGCATGGACCTGACGGTTCCCCCAAGAGTACTACACGGCCTTCCGAGATGAACTGGTTCCCCACTTGGTGGAGCTATTCAAACATGTGGTAAAGGAGGGGTCCTTCTGGCCTGAAACAGATGTGGCCACTATTGTGGTCATTCCGAAGACGCAGCCACCCTCCCTGGATTGTGCGGAATATCGCCCAATCTCGTTGATTAACACGGAGGTTAAGATCTTTGTCACCGTGATAGCTCAGCGACTCCGTCCCTTCCTACAGGACTTGGTCTACCCTGACCAATGCGGGTTTATGACTGCCAGAGGTACCCGTCACTGTATTCGCCGCTTCCACCTGGCTATGGCCCACCGTCATCAACTGACCCCGTATCTGGCGATGCTTTTCATTGACTTCGAGAAAGCTTTTGATACGGTGGACTGGAGCTACCTTGAGGATGTACTGGAGAGGATGGGATTTGGTCTTCCCTTCCGCCGCCTGATCAGGGTCCTAATAGCAACCCTAGGGCCCGTGTCCTCATTAATGGTGAGCTTTCCGAGACATTCCCTATCCGGAGAGGCACCCGTCAGGGATGCCCGCTCTCGCCGCTTTTATTTGCGCTGGTGATGGAGCCCCAGGCGGCGCTCATCCGTCAGGACCCACTCATCGGGGTTGGGCCTGGGACCTGAGCCATTTGATAAGATAGCTCTCTATGCGGACAATGTCCTGCTTTACCTGGCAGATCCGGACCGTTCCGGCCCTAGATGCCTGAAGGTTCTCTCTGCATTTGAGTGGGTCTCTGGGCTCCGACTTAACCCGGCAAAATCAACCCTGGTGCCTTTGCACCCTCCTCGGGCGTGTTTTGATTGGCAGGCAGTGATTACCCTCCAGTGACAATCTAAGTACCTGAGCGTGTGGGTTACCCTCCTGCCGGAGCTCGAATGGGCCCTGAATGTCGCACCCCTGGTCGCTCGGATGAAAGCAGACCTCAAGAACTGCCAGACCCTTCCCCTCAACCCACTGGGTAGGAGTGCGCTTTTTAAAATGATGATCCTCTCCCGTTTTCTCTACACTCTGCAAAATATCAGCATCCACCTCTCAGGTAGCTGGTTCCAGGAACTGGCGGCGCTCTCACCCGGTTTCTGTGGGGGGGGGCGGTCACGAATGTCCCTGGCACACTGTTGAATGGGGGTGGCTACTCTCCACCTCTACTACCTGGCCACAAGACTCATCCTGATCCACGATTGGTTTGCGGGCGGCTGGTCTGACCCAGCGTACCGGGTGGAACTCAGAACAATGGACTTCGTGCAGATTCAGGCATTTTCATAGAGCTGCCCAGTGCCACAGGCTCTTCCCCCAGTCACTAGGACGGAGCTCACGGCCTGGCGTACAGCCCTTCCTCATGTGCAATGGGACCGGAAGCTCACCAGACAAACGCCGCTGTGGAATAGGGCTTGGTTGAGGGAGGTCTCGTCCTTGCGGGGGTCCGCCGCTGGGACCTTGTTGGGATCTCGCTGCTTGGAGACGTGTGGGTGGGTGATCACATTCGATCCTTTGCAGACCTACAACAATGTCACGCCCTTCTTCATTCCCAATTCTATAAGTATCTACAACTCAGACACGCCCTTCGCGCACATATTCCATCCCCCAACACTCTCCTGGAATTCAGCCCCCTGGAGGCTCAGGTGATGATGGGGAACCTGGGGAGGGGGGTGTCCCGAATATAGCTATCACTAGTGAACAACGGTCCTGCGTCCCTGGACCGGTGTCGGGAGCGCTGGGAGGGGGTGGGTGGGCCCTCTGGAGGAGGTGGACTAGTGGGACGCCCTATGGTACCTAAAACTCTGACTACATCTTCTAAGTTATGCCTGGTCCAACTTTACTACCTCCACGCGGCGTACCTCACCCCGGCACGTCTTTTCCGGGCCCGTATGAGATCTCACGCTGCGAGTCTGCTCCAGCAGATTTCTACCACATGGTGTGGCAATGCCCGGCTCTGGCGCCGTGCAGGAGCGGGGTGGAACTCGAGCTCACGCAGGCCCTAGGGTGGGAGGTTTCCCATGATCCGAGGCACTTGCTGTTGGGGGTGTTCGACGGCCTGGATGGCTGCAGGGCAGACAAGCGTTTCCTGGCGACAGCAGTGGCAATGGCGAAAAGAGACATAGCTGCGCTCTGGTTTCAGGCACCGACTGTGTGGAGATGGAGGAGGGGCGTGGACTGGTGTGGAGTGCAGGAGGAGTCTCTCTTTGAGGCTCGGGATGCCCTGAACTATTCCGTAAAGTGCGGGGTAAATGGTTCTGTTTACTACCAGTGTGAAGATCCGAGTCTTTTTGTACAGCTGCAATGTTTGGGGAATACCACACCCAGTCAGGAGGGGCCACCTTTACCTTTGTCGATTGTATATGATGAGATGTGTTTTAACTGTGATGCTTGATTCGCTGCCAATGAATTTGATTGTTCTTAAAACTCTAATAAAATTTGATTATCAAAAAATATATATATAACGGTATGAGCATGATAATAAATATCAGAAAAGGAAGAGAGAGACTACTTAACAAGTAGATATTGAGTTATCCCTTGGCGGACAATTGGTTAAGATCATGAGAATTTACTGTTATACTGGATGTCACACAAGAAGGACCGACAGTGAAGACTTGCCTCATTCAACATATAATCAATCAAATACCTAGAGTTAGAACATCGCAAAAATATTTTTATTTAAAAAAAACAAGATAATATTCTAAGGTTGTCATTTAAAAACATGTATTTTCATACAGTGCACAATTCATAATACAATTAATGAAAACCTAATTACAATTCATAAAAACTATTTTTGTATAACCCCCCAATAAGGAAACTCATTTGCTCAAACCTAAAGCTCATACGCACACAATTATATCCCTATACCTATATAGAACTTAACACAAATAAAACAGAGAGACAGCAAGATAGACACTTTGATTTGTCCTTAACCGACACATCCGGGACAAAATGTTTTTAAACCAATCCTAGTAGCATATTTTCTTAGCTTATCTTAAACGAATTGGTTATTTTCCCAAAAGATTATGTCAAATAGTGGAGTCGACGCGTTTCGATGGCTTCGTCTTATAGCTCCATCTTTTTTTCAAGACAAAAATGTGTCTCTCTTGTTTAGCACTGGTTGGTTGCCTGCTGACATTACTCCTTACAGCATATTATTGCAGTCCATTTTCATTATACCTGCTCTTCATGTATGTTTTTCCAGATCTCATACAGACGAAGAGAGCCTTGTTTAGTTACTCCTTATGCCCTCAGATTTTCGTTTTGCTTTAAAAGCCTTTTTGGTTTTATCTTTAAAACAATACTTCTTTTGGTATAATTTAACAGGCCTTCATCTCATTGTTCGCAGTTTTTTTCATGATCAATTTTCTTTATTGTGGCCAGTTTTATTTAAATTTTGTTCGTCCCTCGTAGGTGGTTTATACGTTTTTATAGGGCTTCCTCGGGCTTCTCTACAATTATGCAGTTTTCCTCCGTGCACGTTAGGTCCCCGAATTCTTCCCTTTGCGTTATTGGGCGTGTGCTTATTCCGGTCCTCGTTAAGCATGCCTTCCTCAGATTCCTGTTTTTATCTGCCCGAGGAAGCCCTATAAAAACTTACCTTGCTCTCCTGCAACATCAGAGACGGAAATCCTCCTCAGGGGATGTCCCCCCTCCCCATCGTCCCCTTTCCCTGAACTCGCCTACTTCAACCCTATTGAACATCCCTCCTCCTCCCCTTCACAAGAGCCATGATACACAATTGGATCCTGTTGCCAAGCTCAAGGAAATAAACCAGGAACTTCTAAATCTCAAAACTCTCATTCAAAATCTCATTAACATCACTGCATAACTGGACCTTGATCTCTCTTCCAACAAGACCTCGAAGGTGAGCCTGCATATAATCCAACACCACCATAATCTACCATATCCTTCCACTATGTTTCCGAGTGACATCGGCCAAAACTTGACCCAAGGCCAAAACTGGAATACCACTCACTACCCTAACGCCCCATCTGGACCCGCCAGATCAAAAAATAATTTATCAGAACCAGATATTCTCTCCCTCCTCCAAGCGTACAATTCCTCTTATACGGTCATCCCAGTCCCTTCTGGAACTTCACAAACTGCCTCTTTAAATGCCCCTGGAACGACAAATCCCAAACAAAGCAACACTGAGGCTATACAAAGCATCACATCTAACCACGCAGAGCTACCAAACTCAAGGCCAATGCCTTAAACATTAATAACCTCATGCAGATCCCCAATACGCAGCCCTTGCTCACTGACCACGAATCGCACCTGAAATGTATGTTCCTCAACTGTAGATCAGCGGTGAAACTTGCCATGGACATTGCAGATCTCATCCTTGATCAGGAACTTGACCTCCTTATCCACACCAAAACTTGGCTCACCGACTCCTCGGGCCCCATCCTTGACATTCTAGTCCCTCCCAGCCACAACATTATCAGACTTGATTGCGTTAAGAGAATGGGAGGTGGCATAGCCTGTATCTACCACAACTCTCTCTCAGCAAAACATTCCCCCTCAGCTAAACTCTCACCTTGTGAATATTTATGCATAGACATCGGTAGCAAACATAGACCCTATGCAGCCTGCACATCTTCTACCACCCTCCAGGAGACAACCTCCCTTTAATTAAACAAACTATGGAAACCATCTCCTCCAACCTGGGCTGACACTCCCCCCAGATCTTCCTTGGTGACTTCAATCTCCATTGGAATGACCCGCATGATCAGGCGGTTAACAGTCTCACAAACTTTCTAACTGACCTCTGCCTGACTCAATTCTGTGACAGTCCCACGCACAACTTAGGCTCTACCCTAGATCTAATCATCTCCAATCCTAACTCCATTCAGCTAAAAACTGTTCTCCCCTGTGACTGGTCCGACCATCACTATATCACCTTCCGTATACTAGAAAGTTGGCATGCCAAAATATCACAACCACTAAAACAAAAACTTTGGAAAAGAACGCTCCATAATAAAAATGTAAATTAGCTCTTTTCTCGTTTCAATATATCCCTACTGCCGCCAGCAAACATGGCTGACATTCATGACCTCACCGAGCAATATAACAACTCCATGATGTCCGCCCTGAATGCAACTGCCCCCTTCAACTAAAAAGAAAACCCATCAAAGATTCCAAACCATGGTTAAATGACAGCCTAAATGCTGAGAGAAGCAGCCTGAGATTCGCAGAATGAGCTTGAAGATCTGCTCCATCCACTGGTCTACTAAAAACTCTTAGAATAAAATGGAGTAGATACAACAAACTCATGAGAACGGCATAAACAATCTTCTTCAAATCCCAACTTGACAAAGCCAAAAATTGCACAAAAAAGTTATTTGAGTTGATTAAGTCACAATGCAATCGCACTTCTATCCAATCTCCGCACATCTCCTGCCCTCAGCCAAACTGCGATGCCGTTGCTGACTTCTTCCTTGAAAAGGTGAGTAAGATCGAATCAGATCTAAAGTCTGCTCTGATCAAACTCTCACCCTCTCCTGACTCCTCCTTACCCTCGCCCCCTCTTACGCCGCCCTGCCTCTCCCCTAAAAACAATGCCTCTTGGATTCAAATCATACCTCTCAACGACATGGCCATCCTCAGAATACTCTTGACCCTGAAACCTTCAAATCACTTCAATGACTCCAACCTAAATTCTTTATAGAAATGATAGGATCACTAATCCTGCTCTGGTCCAAGATCATCAATGCTTCTCTTTTTCAAGGTGAGATCCCAGACTGCCTGAAGGTGGGCCTAGTTCTGCCTATTCTAAAAAAAAAACAACGGCGTACCCTGAAGACCAGGATAACTATCGACCAATCACAAAAATCCCTACCCTGGGGGCGTGTCCAAGATGGCGGCGTGATCGGACGCAGGTCTCCGGAGCTCCCTGCCCGATCCCGCCGACACGCCGTGAATATCGCTCAAATCTCCCGAAATCAGAGCGCAACATAGGGGACAGCTGCCCTACTGAGGCGACCTTGAGGTGCGGCTGAGACCCCGGGAATCGCAGCGGCAGAGCCGAAAAGGGACTGGTGCTCGGCGCTCTGTGGCGGCGACCGCACCGAGAAGTGCACAAATCCTGAGCAGCTACCCGGCGGACTGCGGGTCTTTCCTGGGGTGCGGACGGCTCCGTGGACACAGCGACAACATACCGGGCTCGGGCGCAGCCGCTGGGCCTGCGGAGCACCGGAGGAGCCACCCGCCCCGCTAGCACCTCTGCCCGGGAAAGAGAACATCGCTGGCCGGCCGGCGCGAAACCTGAGGCCCCGGCTTCGGGCCTACCGGCTGTGCGCTGGTACCATCCCCCGCAAAGCACCAGAGTGGCACAACGTGGACCGGGCGACCCTACCGGCGGGGTGGTATGCTGTACACCCCTCCCCCCGCCAGCTCGACTGTTGGAGCGAGCAGTCACCTCTGACCGGACAGCCCAGCCGATGCCTGAAAGGCCCAGCCGGCAGTCGTGAAAATCGAGGCCCCGGCTTCGGGCCTAATCTCTGCGCACCTCGTGCTCCCTGGCAGACAGGAACAGCCCCGAGCGTCTGAGGGGGCCCGGTGTCGGCGAACCCCATGACACTACTCCCCCACCACCTCTGGAGGCCCCCAACAGTCCGGAACACACTGGGCAGGACGAACACTGGGGGGGCCCAGTGAGCCACGTTCCCGGAGCTAGAGCGACCTGGTGAGCTGTGACCCCTGGGCGCGCTGCGTCCACACAGGTGAGGAGATTGGAGGAGGGTGTGGGAGAAAGCTCGGTGGGCACGATCGAGCCCCCGGCGAAAGACTGGCTGTGAGGGCCGACACTGCACTGTGAGAGAGATTGGCCCGGGCGCATTCAGTGGGGTGGTGGGGCCACACTACCTGAACCCAGATATATCACCCTGCGCAGTGCCTGACGATCTGGAGGGGCGCCGTTCTCTCTGATCCCCTGGTTGGAGGGTGAATGGCCTGCTTCACCGGCCCTGACCCCAAGTAGCACAAGGGGTGACCGCCTGGACGCTTGTATTTATTTATTTATTTATTTTGCAATTTTTAAAGCGCGCAAATACCCATACGGGTGTCTCAGCGCTATCGTTACAGAACTCACTTATGAGATGAGGGGGGAATTAAGAGGAGAACAACCATGTTTTGAGGCTCTTTCTGAACTTGAGAAGCGTGGGGGCTGTTTTGATGTGGAGTGGTAGAGTATTCCACAATTTGGCAGTGGCGATAGTGAAATATCTATCTCCCCAGCTGGCCTTTCTTGTCCGAGGGACGTTCAACAAGTAGGCTGAGGACGATCGTAAGGTCCTGCGTTGTTCCACTGGGCGGAGGGCTTCTTTTAGAAACTGTGGTCCCGTGTTGTTCAGAGTTTTGTAGGCTATACACAGAGCCTTAAATTTGATTCGGCTCCTAATAGGGAGCCAGTGTAGCTCTTTAATATAAGGGGAAGTTGAGGTAAATTTATGGATGGGTAGTAGGGTTCTGGCCGCAGCGTTTTGCACTGTCTGGAGTTTATTGAGAACCTTTTCCTGAGCATTCAGGAGAAGGGAATTACAATAATCGGTTCTTGAAAACCCTAAGGTGCTGATAAGTGTTTTGCCCGCAGACTGTGGTAAGTAAGGAAGTAGTTTTTTTATTTTTTTTAGGGTGTAGAAGGCAGATGATACAACAGCGTTGGCGTGATGGAGGAAAGTCAACTTATTGTCAAAAGTGACTCCCAAATTGCGGACCTTGACCACCGGTTGGGGGGGGGGGGCCCAACTGAGATGGCCACCACTGGGGACCATGCCGGCTGCAAGCTCCCGAATGTCATCACCTCCGTTTTATCGGAGTTTAGTTTGAGGCAGTTTGATGACATCCAGGAGCTTATCGCCTTCATTCCCTCTTGAAAGTTGGCTGGGACAGATGTTTCATTGTTGTGCACCAATAACACTAGTTGAGTATCATCGGCGTACGTTGTAAGGGCAATTCCATATGATTTTATCACCCTCGCTAAGTCCGATACGTAGATATTAAAAAGCGTCAGACTTAGCGAGGAGCCCTGTGGAACACCGCATGGGAGGGAGAAGGTCTGGGAGGTGAAATTTCCCATCTTGACTGTCTGAGGGCGATTGGCTAGGAATGAAGCAATCAGATCTTTAGCCTTGCCTCTTATTCCTAGAGCCGAGACACGGTCGATCAGAGTGACATGATCGACAGTGTCAAATGCAGCAGAAAGGTCCAGAAGTATTAGGACCGCCGCTCCTCCCCTGTCCATTGTTGCTCTAATTTCATCTGCGGCCCTTAGCAGTGCTGTCTCCGTCCCATGCCCCTGTCTAAAGCCAAACTGAGTGTCATCAAGTAGATTGTTGTCATTGATGAATTTCGAAAGTTGGATGTTCATTGTTTTTTCAAAAATCTTGGCTGGGAAGGGGAGACAGGCGATAGGTCTATAACTGGCAGGGAGAAGAGGGTCCAGAGTTGGCTTTTTTAGAAGTGGCTTAATGATAGCCTCCTTCCAGACCGATGGATATATGCCTGTTGAAAACATGGCGTTGCAGATAGTAGACAACGCGGGAGAGATTGCTTCTGGGATGAGATTCAGAATAGCAGGGGGACATGGGTCAAGGGGGGATCCAGATTTAGTGCTGGTTACCAAACGTTGAATATGTTCCTGATTGATGGTGTCGAAAGATTAAAAGATGGGGGAAATACTGATGGGAAGTGCCGCAGAAAGGGGGGAAGGGGAGGAGTGCGAGAAGGTAAGGAAAATGGAACTAACCTTTTCCTCAAAGAAGCTGGCCAGAGCGTCCGATAAAGACTGAGAGCCTTCTAGGCGGGGGGCAGGCGGATTGGACAAAGTTGTAACCACCCGAAATAGTTCTCCTGCCGAGTTTTTCGCCTGGTCAATTTGGGAAGTATAATGTCGACTTTTTTCAGAAACTATAAGTCTTTTATAGATGGAAAGGGCATTTTTATAGGCCGTTTTGTCTGCAGGGCTGTAGTGGCGACGCCACTGCCTTTCAAGGTTCCTGCAGTACTGTCTCTGAATCCGAAGGGCTTCAGTAAACCACTGAGCTGATGGTATTTTCCTGTTCCGATGGGAAGTTTTGGTTGGGCTAGTTTGTTACAAGCCATGTTTAAGTTCGTCAAATAATTGGAAGACGCTATGGTGGGGTCCTGTTCATTGGGAATATGATTTTCCTGCATCATCTCTGCTAAGTGAGCTAAATTGATGTTTTTCCAGTCTCTATAGGAAAATTGAGAGGGGGCAGTAAGAGTAGGTTTGGTAGGGTTAGTTTCAACAGTGAAACAGATCGCTGCATGGTCTGTCCAGATAAGGGGAATTATTTGGGTAACAGTTACAAGGGGACTGTTGGTGAATAGACCATCTAGTGTGTGGCCTGCTTGGTGCGTGGGAGATTTTATCAATTGCAGCAGGCCAGCAGCTGCTAAGTCTGTGATTAGCTGCGTTGTATCATGGTTATTGAGGGCTTCTAGATGAAAATTAAAGTCACCTAGTATGGTAAAGTGTGGGGAGTCTGCAGCTGCTTCAATTATGTTGCCTATGTTGGCTAGAAACTTGGATCTTGACCCAGGGGGGCGATAAATTAGCATGCCCTTAAAAGATGATTTGGCCGAGAGGCCTAATGTAAAAATGAGGGCCTCGTATTCAGGGCAAATAAATTGTTTCGTCGTGAGTTTAAACTGGTCTTTGTAAATTATTGCGATGCCACCACCTTTTTTTTTTGGCCTGTCTAATCTACATACATTGTAGTTAGTAGGGGTGGCAGCTCTAAAGTCTGGCCCGGAGGCTTCATCACCCCATGTCTCTGTGATGAATAAGAGATCCAGTTTATGCGTGTCTATCAAGTCGGCGATTTCTAGCTTGTGTTTGGGGAGGGATCTGGCATTTATTAGCGCTGCTTGAACCAGTAGTGGGTCAGTTGTGGAGGGTTTCGAGGTTGCTTTTATGCAAGTAGGACATTGGAATGGGCCTAGGATGGGATTGGTATACCCTAGAAGTGGTGGAGCATGAGGTAAAACAGCTACATGCCTGAGTTCTAGTAATTCGGCAGAGGTGTATTTGAGTCTCACCGTATTGGTAGGTGGTCGTGGGACTGGAGCGACAGGGGGGGTGGCCCTTGGCCCGTCCTCGGCGCGAACAAGTGCAGACGAGCTTGCCTTATGCGCGCCTTTGGCGCGCATTCGTCGCGCCCGCTGCGCTCGTCAGCTGCGCTTCCGGTTGCAGCACATAATTTATCGAGCCGAGAATGACATGGGGAGGGGGTGTGGTCAGCGCGTGTGGGTGTGGCCGCAGGTCGAGGAAGGCGGCGTTGCCCTGGCAGCAGTGTGCCGCGTCAGCCCTAAATCGGCTGGGCGGGTCTGCTTGCTCGAAGTACTGTCCTGAGAATTAGCAAGTAAAAACAGATTATACAGATTTAAAAATAAGTGCTAACTCCCGGCTTTTCGCCTCAGGAGTGAAGTTCTGTGTACACTCTCCACTCACTTAACGCTACATCGTTGTCCCCCTACCTCGGCCCAGGATCCATAGACCTACCGCCTGCTGGGGCCCCACGCCCTCCCACACCATGGCAGGGCAAAGGGGAAAGAAGGGGTCGCAGACACTCCCTGAATTACTGGCTAAATCACAGCCCAGGCTTGGCAAGGACCCGCCGTCCCCGGGGACAGGGAAGACACCGCCTACGGCCGTGGATGACCAGGTGCCCATCACCAAATCTTTTTTGGAAACGCTATTCAACTCGCTCCGAGAAGACTTCAAATCCCTAAAGCAGGAAGTTGCAGGAGAAGTCAAAGAACTCCGACGTGATGTAGAGGACCTCGGTGAACGAGTGGTCGCTGTCGAGGAAGCTGACCAAACTAGGAGTGCCGAAATTGAACAGCTCCAACAGGAGGTCCTGCGGCTCACCGACCAACAGTTAGACCTCCAAGCCCACGCTGAGGACCTTGAAAACCGTTCCCGTCGCGACAACATACGGTTCCGGGGGGTTCCTCAGAAAGAGGAGGGGACTGATCTCACCGCATACCTGCAGGCCCTATTCAGGAACATCTTGGGGGAGGCGGAGGACTTTAACATCCGCATAGATAGGGCGCACAGGGTGGGATTGCCTCGTAGAGCCCCGGCCCCGCCACCAGACAACCTGGCTTTCCTCCCAGACTTTCCGTTGAAGGAGCGGATTCTCCGTGAAGCCCGGCGAGCCCAGCCCATTCAGTTTCAGGGCCATTCCATTGCCCTTTACCAGGATCTCTCCTCCATCACCCTCCAAAAAAGGAAGGAATTCAAACCAGTGACAGACTTTTTACGGCAGAAAGAGGTTCCGTATTCCTGGGGACACCCCTTTCGAATAATATTCAAATGGAATGGACGACTACAACAGCTGCGGTCACTCAAAGACACATGTGACCTCCTGGGTCTGGACCAAGTCGATACTGAACCTGTATTCAGAAGCTCGCAGGGATCATCCAGGGGGGGCTGGCAAACTGTGCACTATAAACGGTCCCCATATCACCGCCTTAGACCGGATGCCTCTGTCATCTGCCGGGAGCGTGAGACGGCGGTGGCGGAGGTGGCCAAAGAAACTTCCTCCCCGGAGTAATAGAGGCTTCTACTAGGGAGACTCTGCACCGCACATGTTCCGCTCATACGGTGGGTGAGTCGGGTGGGGAGGCTGGAGAGGCCGCCGTCGGAGATGACCCCTTCAATGTTTTCCACCACGATCCTGTGCGAAATGGCAGGATTTGGACTACACATTTCAGAGGGGTTGGGACTGGGAGGGGGGAGGCTGAGTTGGGGGGGCAGTTGCAGAGCCGCCGTTCACAACCACTCTCGCTTACATATGCAAAACTGCAAACTATGGTGGCTCTGGGTTGTTTTGGCAAGGTTTGTTGGGCTAGGGGGGGTTCGAGGGTGGGAACCAGTGTGCCAGACTAGATTTAACATCGGGCCGGAGGATACCTCACTGATATGCCGATGCCGAGATGGCTCGCCTGTCTACATACAGGGTCCAGGACTAGGCCCACAGGGATACCGGGGAACGCACGGCCTACTACATGCCACCACACGATACTGTAACGCGACAGCAGTCCACTCTGCGCTGCGCCACATGTCTCCTGCACCATGACGGACACTACTCTTAAGATTATAACACTTAATGTGAAAGGGCTAAACAACCCGATTAAGAGAAGGGCTGTTCTCTCCTACTTGGAGAACTCTGGAGCAGATATCTGCCTAATACAAGAGACCCATCTCCTGCAGAAGGATTGGCATAGGATGCGCTCCCGAGCCTTCCCACATCAATTTTTCTCCTCCCTTCCAACGAAAACAGCGGGGGTTGCAATTTTAATCTCTAGATCTTTCCCGGGGAGGGTGGGCAACAGGGTGGGGGAGATCAAGGGCCGCCTCTTGGTGCACACATTTCAACTGGGTGACACGACCCTCACGATTGGCTCCCTCTATGCCCCAAACACAGGACAGGAGGCCTTCCTGAAAGGCGCTATCTCGGAAGCACTTCAGACCCCACATGCACCTCTACTCCTGGGCGGGGACCTCAATATTGTTATGGACACACATGCTGATCGATCCGGGCACCGCTATGGAGGGACTGGGGCTCTGTCATCCAGCGGTCGTGAATGGCTCTCAGATAGGGACTTAGTAGACCTCTGGAGGACCCAACACCCAAACGCCTCGCAATTCACATTCTACTCCCATGTACATCACACTTATGCCAGACTCGACCACTTCATAGGCTCCTCGGATCTTATTAAGATTCTTGAGGAGGGAGAGGAGCCAAGATGGCGACCTGATCGGACGCGCAGCTTTCGGCTCCGCCGGCCCCGGAATCCCGCACCACAATCCTGATTGCTTCGCTCGCCAGTTCTCGTCTCAAAAGGTGCGGGTAACAGAGCTGCTGCCACCGGTGTTCCGCCGACCTCTCCACTCGCCCGGATTCGAAAGTTACGGACCGACTTGCCCCGGCCCGGGAACCAGCTTGCTCCGCAGTGCACCCAGACCTCACGTCCACTACACAGCCGATCCGCTGCGGGGGTGGTGCGACTGGACGGCGCTTCCTTGCAGGAGCGCGGTCTTGGCGCTACCTGCCGTTTGTGAACATTGTGCACGCTCCGGGCTGAGTGGTGGCGGAGGGAAGAGGTGTCTGCCCGGCGAGTCCTTTGTTCTCGGCCGCCATGCTTTGCACCACTCTCCTCGTCCCTCTGGCCGATGACGGCTAGCCCCGCCGGGCACTGTCTGCCTCATCACATAACTGCTGACCCACAGGCTCTACCCCAGATCGGGCGGAATATCGCTAGCCCGGGGACTGCTCCTGCTGCACCACCGCGTCCCGCGGATTCCCCCTTTCCCCCTTCACAGCATATTGTTGGGGAGAAGACAAGATGGCGACGCCGGCGGCTCGCCACGGTGTGGAAACCTACGCACTCTCCCCACGGAACAGCGAGCACATCGATTCGAAGGGGGCCGGAGCACACTCTTCCCATGGGCGTGCAGGAACGGGGATGCTGCAGCCTGACTTCACCCTCGTGGATGTGGTGGCAGCCCTGGGTGAGTTGAGATCAGCAATAAAGAGCACCTATAACGCGCTGGGGGTACGGCTCGATGCTTGCACCCAAGCTTTCAGCCAGGAGCAGGGGAATTGTCTCCCACAAAGCTCCGGACTGGAGCTGCTACAGTCTAATGTCACAACATTGCCTCGAAGGGCTGCAGTGGCTGCTACAGTAACTATCGCTGTGGAGGGTAGCGGATTGTTGCCACTTGATAGTTCAGTCGTCGCTACAGTGTTTCCCCCTTGCTCCGAGCTTAATTGTGTGCAACTGTCTGAGACGATGAAGAATCGGCTACCAGCGGCCCGCCCTCCTGTTTTGTTACCAGCATCCTTGTCACGGACTTGGAGTGCTCTGATTTGTGCCTTTTGCGGCTTGAACACGCCAGAGAGGACTGATACCGAGGGACAATCCTATCCTAGGAGCGGACGCCATTCCTTCTTTGTCTACGCACCGCCCCCCTCCACAGGGCGGCCATTTTCTCTCGTCTTCCTGAACCGCACTGGACTACCACGTAGGAGGGGTGAGAGGCCGAGTCCCAGAACGGGCCAGGGCTAGGAGACTTTTTCTTGGTTTGATACCCGGGCGGGTGGGTGGAGGCAAGGTGGACCTTGACTCAGGCCTGATTTTTACGGACTGTCCATTGAATTTCCCTGATCGATCTAATATTGTTGCTTTGCTTGAGATTGCTATTGGGGCGGGAAATGTTTATTGAGCCGGCGGAGTCCGCATGCATGTATGATTGGCCCTCCTCCCGGTTCTTCTCTTGTGGGAGTCCAGGGATGGATTTCTGTTCCTACTCCCTATATCACTGGATTATTTTTACTTTCATTTTCCCCTTTGCTTTCTCTTCTTCCTCTTTTCTCTTCTCTTGCTATATTTCGGGTTTATGGGGCGACAAACACTCTGCTAGGGGGGGGGGGCAGGCCATAGCCTCAGCATGTGTGTAGGGTGGGGGGTTACCTTTGGTTCGAGTTTTTTTTTCTATGGTGCCTTTCTTTGTTCTTTTATGATTTTTTCCTTCTTCTTTGGTCCGTGTTAGGCATATTTGGGGATGGGTGGCGGCGCAGATGTTTAGGGGTTGTTGAGGCAGCTTCCTGGTGCTATGACTACTTTGTGACCCTCCTCTGGTCGGGACTTGCATGTTGTGATTCGAACTGCTTGGAACTGCTGTTATTTGTCAAGTCCCACCCACATGGACCTCGTTCTTCACCTTTTAATTGTTTATGTATGGAGTACTATGACCTGATCTTAATAGTCGCACAAAAAAAAAATTCAAAATTAACCTGTATTGCTCCTGCGCCTAGGTATTGCGGCGCTTTCTGATCTGTATTTTGCATTGCACCTACTGCTAAGCTGCATTACCTTGCCATCGTATTGCATGCACTAGTGCTACATGAGAGTTCGTGGCCGGCCGGACGGTTGTGGGCCCGTATTTGTACTGTTTTTTGTGCACAATAAAGGTTTTCAAAAATTTAAAAAAAAAAAAAAGATTCTTGAGGAGGTCACCATAGTACCAGCGGCCATTTCTGACCATGATGCCGTGGAGCTCTCCCTCACTCTTCGAGCGGCCCGCCGTCCCCGTGGCCCATGGCGCCTTCGCGAAACCCTGCTGCAATGGCCTGATGTCACTAAACGAATTAGTGAGTGCATCACTAACTACCTGACCACCAACGACACACCCGACGTCTCGGTGACGGCCCTCTGGGGAGCCCTGAAGTCGGTTGTACGTGGTGAACTCATAGCCATTGCGGCAGCAGAGGCCAAAGACCGCAAAAGCAAACGGGACGACCTCACAGCGTGCGTCGCGGAACTGGAGCAGGTTCATAGTCGCACCTGCGCCCCACGCGTGTGGAAACAGTTAAAGGCGGCTCGGGCCAAATTAGCCAGTCTAGATATAGATAGGGCAGAATTCGCTGCTCTCCGTCTACGACATACTTACTATGTCGGAGGGAATAGACCGGGCCGTTTACTGGCCAGCGCTCTAAAGGCCAAGACCCAGCGGGCTAAGATCAATACTCTTGTGGGTACCGACGGCGAGGTGCTCACTGACGACGTCCAGGTAGCCGAGGCATTTCGCTCCTATTATGCTTCCCTATATGGGGAGGAAGAGACCTCTTCGGAGGACATCGAGGCCTATCTGGCCACGACAGCTATCACCGCGATACCCAAGACTACTGCGGAGGCTCTAGACGCCCCTATTCGCCAAGATGAGGTCCTAGCTGCCATATCCCGATTGCGCCCGCTCAAATCCCCGGGGCCAGATGGCTTCTCGGCGGGCTTTTATAAACTCTTTAATCGGCAACTGGCCCCAGTGCTTGCCCGCCTTTTCAATTCCTTTGAGGGAGTAGGGGCCATACCTCCGGACATGTTGGCCGCTGAGGTGGTGGTGCTGCCAAAACCCGGAAAGAAACCCATGCACTGCTCGGCATTCCGTCCTATTTCACTGTTAAACCTTGACCTGAAGCTCTTTACGGGCATCCTCGCCGCGCGTCTTGGCCCGTGCCTCCCCGGAATTCTGGAACCCGATCAGTCTGGCTTTGTCCCCAACCGCCAATGTAGCGATAACACTAAGCGGGTGCTACACCTTATTGATAAATCGCATTTTCAGGCCTCGGACTCGGCGCTGCTCGCTATCGATGCAGAAAATGCGTTCGATCGCGTGAACTGGAATTACTTACAACATGTTCTCCGTCGATTCGGCCTTAGCGACCGCTTCTGCTCACGCATAGCGAGCTGTTACCATCACCCGCAGGCCAAATTCCGCTTGGGTAGCTTGCACTCACAACCGTTCGAAATCCAGCGAGGCACCAGGCAGGGGTGTCCCCTCTCCCCCCTCCTTTTTACGCTGTATATAGAGCCGTTAGCGCAGAGGGTCCGGGACAATCCAAGGATTAAGGGCATCGACTTCGGACGCGAACCCCATACTTTCAGTCTGTATGCGGACGACGTCATAGCTGCCCTGGACCAACCTGATTCCTCTATACCCGCCTTTATGGAGGAACTTGCCTCATTCGGAACCGTCTCAGGATTCGGAATCAATATTGACAAATCCTTAATCTTGCCCTTAGGCAAATATGCATGTTCGCGGGCCCCTGTCATAGGTCAAGGGAGCGGTCTTCAGCTAGCCACCCAAGTACCATACTTGGGGATTACTTTAACTCCCTCGACAGACCTCACGGTCTCCACTAATTATAACACTCTCACCGCCCAGAACCGGAAGGACCTGGCGAGATGGTCCAAGCAGCCTCTTTCCCTGCTGGGGAGGGTGGCGGCAGTGAAAATGTCAATTCTGCCGCGGATTCTATATCTGTTCCAAACGATCCCAGTTATGCCCCCAGCAGGTACTTTAAAAACCCTACAGGATATCCTGTTTAACTTTGTCTGAGAAGGGAGGCGAGCACGAATCCACAAACAACTGGCGTATAGGAGCATGGATGAAGGAGGTCTCGGTGTCCCGAACCTTCTGCGATACTTCCAAGCATCTCAACTCTGGTACCTAGTAGAATGGTACCGACCCGAGTCAGAGAAGAGATGGCTCTTCCAGGACAGGGCCATGGCGCGAATGCCACTTTGGAGGGTTCCATTCCTCGCTAGACAACATAGGCCGAGGTACATGTTCCGATCCCCTATCACACGCACGACTCTACAGATATGGGACAGGGTAGCACACGAACACGGGTTGACCACTTTTCCCTCCCCATTTACTCCCATATTAGATAACCCTGATTTCCCTCCGGGCGATGGCGCAGGCAAGTTCCCTCAATGGCGAGACACGGCATGTCGAGCTGCAGGTGACCTTTTTGACTTGCAGGGATTTTTCCCTTTTGCGGACATCAAACAGGGGTATAGCATAGAAAACCCTCATTTCTTCCAATATCTTCAACTTCGACATTGGCTCACTGATCCCGAAATCGCTGCATTGGTGAGCCGCCCCATGTCGGCCTTTGAAAAATGGCTGCTTACTAAAGATACGGACAAACACCTCATTTCCGAACTCTATAAAATGCTCACACCACCACACACCCTGGTTAAAACACCGAGCCAAAAACGCTGGGAGGCGGAATTGGGTAGGGCTTTGACATCCAAAGAATGGGGGTACGTATACTACAGAGCCTCACACACCACACGCAACACCAAGGCGAGGGAGACGGCAGTAAAACTGGCCATGTATTGGCACCTCACCCCAGTCCGGCTACACAAGGGAAACCCGGCGCGCAGCGAGCTTTGCTGGAGGGGATGTGGGGAAAAGGGCACTCTGACCCACATCCTTTGGGAGTGCCCGGAACTCGGAGACTTCTGGAAAGTGGTCTTGGACGATATCGATTCCACCTTTGAGACTGAAGTCCCGAGGTTCCCTGCATACGCTCTGTTGGGTCTGCCTAACGCACTAACATTCCCCTTAAAGTCACTACGAGGTCGGCAGATGGGCATCGCCATGCAGGTGGCCACGCAGCACATATTATCACTATGGGGATCCATGACTAAGCCTACACACACGGGATGGCTTCATAAGCTTTGGTTCACCCTTGGGATGGAGCACATTCATGCCACACTCACCAGCTCAACCGAAGCCTTTCGGAAAACGTGGCTTCCTTTACTGACCCTCCTGTCCAAGGAGTTCAATGAAATCACATGCCCTAAATACCTTTGGGTCCTACGTCTTACCAATACCACAGATGATTCTCGGTGACTTCCAGATCGGCCACACTAAACCCCTCCATGGCACACTGATGGTCCCATTAACACTTCAGAGCACACTGGTTGGGTGGGGGGTAGGGGGCTCTGGGGGGGGCAGGGAGTTCATGGTTCTTGTTGTTCTTCTCATGTCACTTGATTGCTATACAGCTCTTTCACACTCACAATGTCGTAATGCTCCTTTGGCATATGTACCTTGCTTGTTCCTTCATGCTAGGGAAGACTTGCTTGTCTGTCCCGCCCGCTATCTATGCCTCTTGCTTGTACCTCTTGATGAGACGTCTCAATATATGCTTGCTGAAATCTTCAATAAAAATACCTTTGAAACTAAAAATCCCTACCCTGGCAAAACTGCTTGAGAAATGTGTACATGAACAACTGCGCAAACACATTGAGCAATTCCAACTTCTTGACCAATTCCAATCGGGCTTCAATACTGGCCACAGCACTGAAACAGCCATCACTCACATAGTGGACGACGCTCTCACTTTGCTTGACCAGAATTAAGCTTGCCTACTTATACTATTTGATCTCTCATCTGCATTTGACACTGTCAAACATGACAATCTACTTAACCTTTTGGAATGCAGGTTGGGGCTCCCTGGGACTATTCTAAAATGGTTTGCCTCCTTTTTCAACAACAGAGCGCAAAGAGTCAAATCTAATCAAACGCTATCCAACTCCAGTCCCTGCACTCAGGGTGTCCACCAAGGGTCCTCACTCTCCCCCAATCTCTTCAACCTTTTCGTTGAACCACTGACTGTAATCCTCAAAGCATCCCACATCCAATATCACATGTATGCTGACAACACCCAACTGTACATGAAAAATATCCTCACCCGAAGATATCAAGTCACTCAACAGATCCCTGCACAAAACCTCAAACTAAACGCCCTAAAAAACGGAATTCCTCCTCATTTCACCCACTAGGCAATTGTGAATTATCTAAGAAACCTCACCGCGCTCAACTGCACACCACTGATAGGTTTCATTTTCCGATGCCCAACCCATTAACATTTACATATGCAAGTTAGCATCATGTGTCTAACTAATGAAGTATATACTTATGCCTTTGCGTTATTTTTACTCTTCCTGTGATTATTCATTTATGCATGTGGTGATATTTAGCTTCCTTAGCTTAGCTTGTGTGCCTCCATTTTGAGTATTCCTCTGTGCCTGCAAGTCGCACTCGCTCATTCCCCCTCCCGTAGGAATAGAAAAGCCCTAATGCAGCAGTTTTTCGTTTCTCAGCTAGCTGTGGCCGAAACTAACAAGTTCCTTATCAGTAATGTTCTCATGCACCAGAGACGCTGAGGCCCGGCTCCGCGGCCTTGGGCAGAGATATCCAAATGTTGCCTTTGCAGGTGCAGATGCCTCTTGTATGATGCCATTGTTCCTCTCTCTGGGGTTCAGTATTTTTCCAGCAGGGGCGTGTTTTGCTTCACTGTACCATGTTATAATGTATTGCTGTGATGATATGAGTTAGTCCTCTCGGCGCACTCTTTGGGTTGAGGTCAGACCTTGTTTATTCTTCTCCACTGTCCGGCTGACTTCTTACTGAGTAACTATAGGTGAGTGTGGTAAGTCACTCGGGTGGATTTGAGCCACGCTTATCAGATGGCGCCCGAACAGAGACCCCGCGATTAGGATCTTTCTCACCCGTAAGTGGGTAGCAGAAGACCGGGGACCCTCTGGTCGGCACGGTGGGTCTGGGTACCCACTTTGATGCCGAGCTTGGTTCTCGCAGCGCTGCCCCACCTTGCTGATCGGGAGAGGTCCCGGTTCGGGATCCTACGCCGGGGTCCAGAAGGCGGAACTTGGAGCTGACCGTGTTGGTCCTGGTAGCCGGAGGTGGAGAACGGTAGAGGTCGGTACTGCATACGGAAGGTGACTGGTCCGACTGTTGTTTGAAGGAGCTGGGGTGCTCCGAAAGACCGGGGTGTCTTTAACGGTTGGACTTAACGGGAGGTGTGGGGACGTTTGTTTGCGATCATCCAACCAGGTGGCACTGTGGTGGAGGCGTGGCTAATTGTGGGTATGTTCCGGAACTCACCCCGAACGCCTAGGGTGGCAATTTGGTAGGTGTGAGTCCTGGGCCTCCTGTGGTAAAGTGTGCAGCGATCCGTAGTGCCGCTCGAGCGGCGGATGTGTCCTCTAGCCTCAGAACAGTTAGTATACTGTTCAGTCTGCGGTAGGGTCCAGGTTCCCCAGGACTTGGTCGACGGGCCTTGTCCCATCTTGGTAACACGTGTTTGGCAGGATTTTGATGTATAGAATGTATGTGTGTTTTTGATTTTAATGTATAAAATATATGTATGTATGTGTTAGGAGCGGTTGTGTAGTAGGAGATTAGTGAGCAGATGCGAGAGAACTTGTGATAGGGTGCGATTGCATTGGTGTGAAGATGCCGTGTTTCAGTAAGTTGCGGTGTTTTGGATGCTGTTGCCGTGCCTCGGATTCTAGATTGGCTGAAAGCCAACCCGCCCCGGGGGAGGGCTCCCCTAATTTCAATATGTATGTGAAACATGGATTGACTCCGATTCTGTTTGGTACTTTGTGGCACAGATATACCAAGGGCAATGTGGATTTGAAGTGGCCATTGACAGGCTCTTTTGATGTGGCCAAATTAGACTATTTACAAGACAGACTGTTCGCTAGGCGTAGTGGTCAGAGCATGTTTGATTCACTACGGATGTGGCAGAAGGAAGTCAGAGAACGTCAGTTGAGGAAGGGGAAGGTGGCCCAGAAGAGGGCGGCGCAGACGATGGCACAGAAAGCGAGGGAGCATACAAAGAAAGAGAATGAGCAGCGGATCGAGCGCGCAGATAGGCTTTTAAGGCTGCAGGAAAATAAAAGTTATGTAGTGCGAGAGGATGAGCAGGATGAGATGGAGGATGTTTTGAGTGCCCGGCCCCCTCCACCTTATGCCCCGCAGTCATTGTATCCCACGTTGCCGGTTTCGGCTTCTCCCGGTGGGGTTTTGAACCCACAGGCAAGTGCCCCACACCCGTCCGGTGCGTCATCTTCTGTCTCCCCATCGTTGCCTACGCCCCTTGTTTCTTTGCTCGCGGCAAGTTCACCCGCTCCCTCTCAGTTTCCCTCCGCACTTCCTGCTGTCTCTGCTAGCACTACTCCCAGTCAAGAGTTGTTGACACCGAATAGAAGTATGGGGAGTGGGTTGCTCTCTCAGATGCAAAAACTGCTTACACGCTCTACAGTTGGCTTAGATGAAAAAACGGTGGTGGCTAATCAACCTTGTCAGTGGGCCAGGAATAATATTTATTCGTTTGAAGACATTTGGTCCACAATGAAAGATTTTGAACCTCTGATGCAACAGCATGCTTTGTGGCATATGTCGACAACGTTGATAACGCTATGGGAACAGGGGTATGGAGGAGCGGCACCCGCAATTCTACATGACATAAAAAATTGAGCTTATAGAGCTAACACTGGGGTACGGGAGGTGATGCGAAGTTTAAGATCCTTGTTAGAGTATAGAAATGAATTACCATCTGCGGGTGCACCCCATTTTCCTGGGATACATCCAATGTGTGAGGTACATCTTATTTTTCACCCTGAAGCCCCCGAAGTGATAGATCCAGTAACAAATGCTGTCACTAGGGCTCGTATAGACGCCCATTTTCAAGAACAGTGGGTATACACGCCATGGAAAAGAAGTGAGGTGTTAGCTTTGAAGGCTCAGTTGCCTGATTCCAGAAAAAATCCGACTGCCTATTATAAAGAATTGACAGAAGCTGCTTCCTCGACTGTTATGACTTTAGCGGACATTGAATTATTCTTTGGATTGTTAGTCCCGGTGGACGTGTGGAGGCAGGTGAAGGGCACTGATCATACGGAGGAACTGGGTGGTACCTGGGTGGAATTGCAGGATTGGGACAAGGAACGAAAGCCAGGGGAGAAGCCGAAAGCAGAGATTTTAGCGTTGCCGGGGCGGAATATTAAGTATATGCATTCTCTCATCCCCCCAAAGAAGGTGGACTGGGATAAGTTGGCAGCCTGTAGACAGAAAAAGGATGAAGCTGTCTCTGATTTTTTTACTCGGTTTGAGGAGACTTTTATGGACTTCAGTGGACAGGACATTTCACAAGATGGAGGGTTACGACTTTTCGTTAACAGGTTCGTAATGAACCTGTTACCGGAAATATCGGCGAGGTTGCAGGCGTCGGAGAGTACGTGGACGACATTCACTCCCTCTGACATTCTGAGCATGGCTCAGTATTATGAACATAGAGAGAATGAGAGTAAGGACAAGCAAGAAAAGAAAGCCAAGGATCTGAAGACAAGGGTTTTGTTACAACAGGTGTCCAAAGGTCGGGACGAGGTGCCTCACCTACGGTAGCGGGACGAGGGGGAAGTGGTTACGGAAGGGGTGATAAGAGAGAGCGATTGGGACCGAATCAGTGTGCAAAATGTAAACAGGAGGGGCACTGGTTGAGAGATTGTCCTGAGTTTCAGTCGAATGCCGGACAAGGCAGAGGGCGAGGTCGAGGTGATTTTCGAAGAAATGACGGGCAGTCCGATAGTGTAGGGAGACCAGGAGGAAATTGTTTTGACGGAAAGAGGGATCGACAACACTTTCAGAGGGAAGATGGACAGTATTACAATGATGACTATACAATGGATGACTTGACCGGATTTTCCCATAATTAGGACAGCGTAGGACAGAGCGAGGGACCAGTTTTTGTGGATGTTGATCAACGAGGACCCTAGGTGACTGCAGATTTGTCAGGGTCCCAGCAGAAATTTTTGGTAGATACGGGTGCTATGAAAAGTTCAGTAGCTCGTTCTCAGGTCCCAGGGGCGGCTCTGTCTGGCAAGAATAATATCTCAGTGGGGTTCTCAGGTACTCCGGTGATTAGCCCCATCTCTAAACCACTTGCTCTTACGATTGGCCCTTTTACTGTAGATTCCCCTTTTCTGTTGACTTCAAATTGTGGCGAAAACTTGTTGGGTTTAGACTTGTTGAAGAGATTGCATGCCACCATTTATTGTTCTCCGGACGGTGTGTACCTCACATTGGGTCCTACTGTTGCGCGTGCGCAGCAATGCTTTTCAAAAGATGAGCCTCTGCCGGTCGAATTTGAAGGGATCCCAGAGAGCTTATGGGCTAATAGCGATACGGATGTGGGAATAATGGATATTGCCCGTGTCCATCAAGGTTAAGGTGGGAGCTCGATTGCCCAGAATACCCCAATATAAGAGGGAATGGCGAAAAGGCCCTATTGCAGATAATACAGGATTTGATTCGATCGGGAGTTGTGGAGGAGACGGACTCTAACAGGTGTAATAGTCCTATTCTTCCGATTCTTAAAAGACTGTCAGCTGATGCCAGAGATGATGCACCTGATGTCTATAGATTTGTGATTGATTTACGCCACATTAACCAGGTGGTTGAGCCCCAGTACCCAGTAGTCTCTGACATTACCACCATTTTGACAATGATCCCCCCATCGGCTAAATATTTTTCTGTCCTGGATCTGAAGAATGCTTTCTTCAGTATTCCTGTACACGAAGATAGCCGTTATCTCTTCGGATTCTCATTGGCTGGCCGAAGTTTTAGATTTTGTAGAATTCCTCAAGGATATACAGAGAGCCCCAGCATTTATAGCCAGGCATTGAAGGCTCAATTGGATGATTTGGAACTCCCTGCAGGCAATGTTTTGTTACAATATGTGGATGACATTCTCATTGCATCGGACACCGAGGATGGCTGTCGGGATGCTACGGGTAAATTGTTACACCACTTGGTACACAAGGGCCACAAGGTGTCCCTTCCTAAATTCCAGTATTGTCGAACGGAGGTAACCTACTTAGGTCATCTCCTTTCGAAGGAGGGGAAGAGGTTGACACCGGAGCGCATAAAAGCGATAACTAACATGGCTGTACCTAACACGCAGCAAGAGGTGCGCGCGTTTTTGGGCATAACCTCGTATTGTCGCCGGTGGATACCCAATTATGCCTTACTAACAAAACCCCTACTGTATCTGACTACTAAAGAGGTACGCGAACCCCTACCCTGGACCCCAGCATGTCAGGAAGCTTTTGAGTCACTAAAAACTACTTTATGTTCTGCACCTGTTTTGGGAACACCTGATTACCAGAAGCTTTTTGTGCTTAATGTACATGAGGCGGACGGTTGCGCGTTGTCTGTTTTAACACAATGTTTTGGGGGGAAACAGAGACCTTGCGCTTACTTTTCTGCTATGCTCGACAATGTGGCAAGAGCGCTGCCGAGCTGTCTACGGGCTACAGCGGCTGCTGCGGTCTCTATTAGACAATCGGCAGGGCTCGTGTTGGGTTCAGACCTCACAGTATTGGTACCGCATGCTGTGGACATTCTATTGAACAGAACGCAGATGCAGCACTTAACTAGTGCTCGCCTTACTGGTTATGAAATTACACTATTCGCACCGCATGTCACGATAAGGAGATGTGCCACCCTGAACCCAGCCACGTTGCTACCCATCCCATCAGATACAAAGGACGATGAAATACACGATTGTTTGTTTCGGACAGAGGAGGAGACGAAAGGTAGAATTGACTTGACCGATACACCCCTAGATGATCCTGATGGGGAACTGTATGTTGATGGGTCTTGTTTTAAACTTGCAGACGGTACGTCAACGGTAGCATATGCAGTTACAACATTAGAGACAGTAGTGGAGACTTCTAGGATTCCATATCATTCGGCCCAAGCCGCAGAAATAATAGCCTTGATGTGAGCGTGTGAGTTGAGTGAAGGACTGGATGTGAATATCTACACCGACAGCCAATACGCCTTCGGCGTGGCTCATAGTTATGGGCGACTGTGGGCCGAACGGGGGTTTTTGACATCACATGGACAGAGAATTCAGCATGGCCCATTGATATTACGACTACTGACAGCATTGACGCTACCCAGACGACTAGCTGTGATAAAGTGTAGTGCACACAAAGCGGTGGTTGATGATGTAGGACGGGGAAATGCGTTCGCAGACCAGACAGCAAAGGAGACAGCTAGGACGAAACTCCCACGAATGTTTGTGGCAGGACCAGCTAGATGGGTACCAGATGTTAATATGTTTGCAGATACTGTGCAGAGCGTAAAGAATATACAAGAAAAGGCGACTGAGGATGAATTGAGGACATGGAAGGATGGTGGGGGCGATTGGACTCTGATGAATGTTGGACGGATGTGACAGACAAAGGATGATGGTTACTCCCAGACGCATATGCCCTCCCAGTGATGACAATGGCTCATGGGCCAGCACATATTAGTACCAAGGGTATATACAAAGTATTAGACCCAGTGTGGAGCAACAAAAATATTTCTAAAGTGGCTACCCATTTAGTGCAACAGTGCATGGTATGTTTAAGGCATAATCCAGGAAAAGGAACACCTGTCCCAGTGGGCAATTTCACCCCCCCCCCCTTCTTTCCTTTTTGAGGTGATTCAGATGGATTATATTGAAATGGAAAGGGTTAACAACCTCAAATATGTCTTGGTGGTTGTATGCTCTTTTAGCAGGTGGGTGGAGGCTTTCCCAACAAAAGATTGCACGGCCATTTCTACAGCTAAGATGTTGATAAAGGAGTATGTCTCCCGCTATGGCCTGCCCCGAGTGATCTGGAGTGATAATGGCACATCCTTTAATGCTGAATTGATGAAACAAATATGTAAGGGTCTGCAGATTTCTCAAAAGTTCCATGCAGCCCAACACCCTCAAGCCGCGGTACTAGTGGAGAGATTTAATGGAACACTCAAATTGAAGATGGCCAAAATACAGGAGAGTACAGGACTCCGTTGGCCAGATGCCCTTCCCTTAGCTTTACTTTCCACCAGAGAGACAGTTAATTCCAAAACGGGTGTCTCACCTCACGAGGTGGTTTTCGGCCGCCCCGCTAATGTGTGGGGGGTACCAAGACCAAAATATTTTTCAGAGATTGAGTACCCTCTGTTGATAGACTACTTGTATGCTTTGACTAAAGATCTTCGTTCTATTCATCAGCAGGCAGCATACACTCTGAAGCCGTTGCCGGAGGGGCCCAGACATGCCATACAACCCGGGGACTGGGTTGTGGTGAAGAAGTATCAACGGAAGTCTTGCCTGGAGCCAAGGTGGCCGGAGCCGAAGCAGGTGCTCCTGACCACCCGCACCGCACTTCGAGTTGAGGGTCGAAAGGCGTGGACACATGCCTCTCATGTAAAGAAGGTTCCACTGCCATTACCGTATGACAAATGGGTGAGAGACGGCGTTGCTGACCAGGAGTGTGAAGTGATACCAAGATACACACCCTTCTCTGATGCTTCACTGAGGGGAGAGGAGCTGAGTACAGTAAAGAGAAAGAAAAAAATTGTTGCAAGCTCCGAGGTTCCCACTGAAAAAAGAGACCAGACATCAGAAGACGCAATACTTGCCAAAGACATCCCCATTCTGTTCACAGATCCTGAAGTGCGAGGGAGCACTCGTTATGATCTGCGGCCCAGAAAGGAGAAAGGCATGAGGGACTGAGCACTGGAAGAAGGGCTTAGATAGGGTGCTGGAACAGGAAGAGGCCTCTCCCTTCCCGAATGCATTCTACCCCTGTTGAACTCGTCTCTTTCCGCGGGCACGGTGCCTGGCTCTTTTAAGGAGGCCGTTTTAGTCCCTCTCTTGAAGAAGCCGGGGGCCGACCCTTCGGTCCCAGCTAATTACCGACCCATCTCCCTCCTTCCCTATCTTTCCAAAATTCTGGAAGCCCATGTTACTGCTAGCCTCTCACAGTTTGTCGAAAGTTCGAACTTCCTGGAAGCCAACCAGGCCGGATTCCGACCCGGCCACTCTACGGAGGCAGTCATCTTGGCCGTGCTCGACACTTTGAGAGGCAATGCCGACAAGGGCATTCCCCAGGCCCTGGTCTTGTTAGATCTGTCGGCCGCGTTCGACACGGTGGATCATGACATCCTTATCCGCCGTGTCGAACAAGCCGGCCTCCAGGGCCCGGCGCTGGCCTGGATCCACTCCTTTCTGTCTGGCAGGTCTCAGTCGGTCAGTCTGGGTACCTTCCGTGGACCTAAAGTATCTTCCACTTGTGGTGTCCCCCAGGGTTCCTCTCTGTCCCCCCTTCTTTTCAATCTCTATCTTCGCCCCCTTCTTCTTTTTCTGAGGCAGTGGGACGTCACCGTCTTCAACTACGCTGACGACCTACAACTCATCTTTCCTCTCTCCACTCCTTCTGCTGTCTCTAATTTTCACTCTGTCATGTCTCATATACTCCTCTGGATGAGCCAAAATCAGCTCAAGCTGAACCCTGGAAAGACGGAGCTCCTTCTCCCGGGCAGGAGCTCTACCCACTGGGGTCCACACTTTTGGCCCAGTGGACTTGGCCCTCCCCCTGCCTCTGTGGCATCCGTGAAGAGCTTGGGTGTCATTATTGACTCCGAACTCTCTCTCATGGCCCAGGTGGGGGCAGTGGTCTCCTCCTGCATGCACCAGCTCCGCAGGATTATGAAGGTCGCTTACCTTCTGTCCCCCGAAGTCCTGCTCCAAGTCACTCTGGCCTTAGTCCTCTCCCGCTTGGACTTCTCGAATTCCATATACCATGGCCTGCCAAAAACCTTGCTCTACAGGCTGCAGATCGTCCAGAACCAAGCGGCGTGACTGGTATTCAGGATCCCTAAATGGCAGTCGGCCAAGCCTCTTCTTGCCAAATTGCACTGGCTCCCAATCCATCTTAGGGCAGCCTTTAAGATCGGCTGCCTAGTATTCAAGTCCCTCACTGGTCCCTCCCCAAGGTTTCTGAAATCCCTCATCACTCCGTACTGCCCCCGCGCACTCTCAGATCCTCTCATCTCCACCTCCTGGTTATCCCCCCCTTCAAACTCGTGAGGGTTGGAGGCCGAAGTTTCTCACATCTTGCCCCTACACTTTGGAACTCTCTCCCTATCTCTCTCAAATCTGCTAAATCACTTATCCTCTTCCGTAAGTCTCTCAAAACTTGGCTTTTCCCCCAATCTGGTTAATCTCCAATCTGCCATCTCTAGAACCCCAATCAGCGCCAGGAAACCTACGGTGATAGTGCGCTCTGAAAGAACCTCCTAACATAACATAACATAACAATGTCTCACAGAATAGCTTAGTGATAGGGATGGACTGGTAAAAGCCCTGGTGTTTGGCCGAAGATTCTGTTTAACGAGACATTAGAGCTGTGTCTGGGCCCAGATTAGTGCTCCTGAGTTGCTGCAGCTGTGCAACTCCAACGTGGGATTAGGGAATGAACAATAGAAGTCTACCTGTGAGGCTTTAACGGACACAGGGACGAAGATCCCTTTTAAGGGTTGAAGTACCCCTCTGGCCGGTTTTGGAGTGCCTGGGACTATTTTTCTAGTTTAGTTTTTTCTTTTTGTTTTTGATTTTAGTAAAGGAAATGTACCCCTTTGGCCATCCCGTCCCCAACGAGGAGCAGCCTTTTGCGGCTCCTCGTAGAGCCTGATTCCCCATGGTTGGCTTTACCACGTAAAGGAAAAATAGTGGTCATCGTAATACTGCTTATTGCATTTATTGTGGTCCTTGGAATATTGTTTTTTTTGGACAAAGTCTATCCTGTACATGTGTTTGCTCCCACACCTTCTGCCATTCCCGAACATAACATGATTACTGTTGATTATGGTGAACAATGTTTACGCAAAGGTTATAGAGATAATGTTTTTATTAAGACTCTACATCATGCTCATGCAGTATATAATGTGACCGATTGTTGGGTTTGTGGGTTGTTACCTTCTGCTGCTTATAAAAAAGATAGATTCCTGGCACTTCCCCTGACACCGGTGAATAGTTGTGTGGGGTGGTACACCTTGATTGATATAATCAAATATTTCCAGCAACCCGATTTTCTATCTCCCCGACTACCCGACAGAGGATCTACAATGACAATGCGGGTACGCCCTATGCCCGCTTCTTCTCTTGGACAGCTGTTTACTGACGGACGTTTTGACCAAACATTTTTGGAGACATGTTTGAAGAAAGGAGGACGATTCATGACTCCCAATGACACTGACAAAGTAAGGGAGAGTTTTCTACAGTTAAATTCTTCTCTGTCATATAGACACCCCCCAGCCACGAACGGTAGCAGTCATTCTTTGATGCCCTTAGCAGTTGTGGGGCCGTCACGATTCTTTTGTATAGTTGGGAGGGGTCCTATAAAGGTTGGGAACAGTTCTTGCAACGTGACTGCATCGATCCGCCTGCCTCTTAGTCTTTCTCTAGTCACGCCTCCCAATATTTACTTTGTCTGCAGAGACAATGGGTATCTGTGGCTGCCCGAGGGCTGGGGTGGAGTTTGTTATCTGGCCTATCTGCTTCCACCTGTGTATGTGGCACCACCGACTACCATAAGACTCATCGTAGGTTCACCAGTCCGCCAGAGCAGCGCATAAGGAGGGCGCTCCAGGTTGAGGATGTAGATCAGAGTGACACCTCTCTACAACAATGGACAGATTTCTCTAAGGGCTTACTGCCATTTTGGGGTCCGATATTTAACAGTAGGGCCATCTGTAGATTATCGAGGGTAATGGAGAAAGTGGTTAACACTGAAGCAGACATTGCAGCTAATATGTCTGTTGAGATGCAGGCTATGAGATTATTTACGATCCAAAATAGGATGGTGTTAGACGTCATCCTTGCTGATAGGGGTGGAGCCTGCCGCGTCATCGGGACGTCTGGCTGTGTGTATATTCCCGATTCAGCCCCGACAGTTAACTTGGCGGTACAGAAACTTCGTAGACTAGCGACTGAACTTCATCAGGGCACTGGGACATGGTCACTACAGGGGTGGCTCTGGGGTGTTTTCTCCTCGTGGGGGTGGAAAATATTAATGGGAATTGTAGGAATAGTGGGTGTGCTCCTGACATGCTGCCTTTGCGTTTACTGCCTCCCCCCTTGTTGTTCAATGTGTGCTAGCAATTTGCGACACTCAAGAAAAGTGACTGGTCAATATCCTGCTTCTACTGCAATTGAGCTTCCAGATATTCGTTGGTTGATGCTTATTGATGATGATATTTTTGATTGAAGTGTGCTCCGCCCCTAGAATGGAGTGTAAAGGCGCTACCTTTTTAGCTAATAAAGGCTACGCTCCAGTTAGCCAAATGATGCTAAAAGGAGGGTCTGATAGGTTTCATTTTCCGATGCCCAACCCATTAACATTTACATATGCAAGTTAGCATCATGTGCCTAACTAATGAAGTATATACTTATGCCTTTGCGTTATTTTTACTCTTCATGTGATTATTCATTTATGCGTGTGGTGATATTTAGTTTCCTTAGCTTAGCTTGTGTGCCTCCATTTTGAGTATTCCTCTGTGCCTGCGAGTCGCACTCACTCATTCCCCCTCCCGTAGGAATAGAAAAACCCTAATGCAGCAGTTTTTCGTTTCTCAGCTAGTTGTGGCCGAAACTAACAAGTTCCTTATCAGTAAAGTTTGTGGCCTAATAAAATACCTTGTTTATTCTTCTCCACTGTCCGGCTGACTTCTTACTGAGTAACTTTAGGTGAGTGTGGTAAGTCACTCGGGTGGATTTGAGCCACGCTTATCACCACACATCATTGATTCCAAGAAATCATTGAGAGTTGTGTTAGATAAGAACCTAAACATGCAAGATCACATCAGAACATCTACCAAAGGAGTGAACTTCCAGCTGAGCATCCTAAGAAAACTCAAACCCTACTTTGCCCAAGAAGACTTCAAATCGGCAGTGTAAGAACTAGGCATCTCAAGACTAGAATACGGCAGAGCTACTCTATGCAGACTTCCGAAACTCAGTTTAGCCCACCTCAAAGCATCTCTGAATGCTGCGACTAGACTCATCAGTGGTTCCAAGAAAACCAACCAGATCGCACCAGACCAGAAATCGCTCAACTGGCTTCCATTTGAGTCAAGGAGCAAGTTAAAAATTGCATGTATGACCCATAGAGCACTACACTTCAAAACCCCTCTCTACCTGACAAATAAGCTCAAACTATCGGGTGGCTCCCGGCCCTCAGGGAGCAGTAGCACTTTGCTGCTTAAGCCGAAGAAATTTAAAAAAATGAAAACCTACATTCGTAATTTCTCTGGCATTGCCCCAAGAATCTGGAACTCCCTACCTGTGAAAACAAGACTGATTCCCTCAACCTTTGCCTTCAAAAGGGAAGTGAAAGCTCAACTGATGAACACTGCACTGAACTAGAAGCTTTTCTCCTTTTGTCTCCTATCTTGTTTAGCTGATTAAGCTACTACCTGCCATCAGATACGGCCCTGTGTTGCCCGCTAATTTATGATTTGTGTTCCTGATGTATATTGTTTTACTTTTTTTCCCGCAGCTATCTACCTAGGTCTTCCACAACCCATATGTAAAGCGCTCTGATACCCGCTTGGGTCATGTTTGCGCTATACAAAACTTTAAATAAATAAATAAATAAAATAAATTATCAGCCCTTTACGCGGGGACATGACACTGCCTATTGGAGGTGTAGGTGTCAGCTCTTCTCTCCCTTCCTTCACAGGTAGAGCCATCAGAATTCAGATGAGTACTCAAACACATTACCTGCCTGTGTTTATAGCTGTTTAGAGGGAAATGCACATGGTGGAGCTGTCACTCTCCCCAGACGTCTACTGGAGACAGGCTGCAGGCATGCAAAGCTGTAAGAGCAAAGGAATGTTCACTTTACAAAAGTGAAAAGAGAATACCTGGAAGTGTATCAGGTTAACCCAGTGCACTACAAGTGTGTCACATAATAGTGTACAACCTCAATCACAAAAGCATTAACACAGTGTACAAAATAATGCAATGATACCACAGTAATCAAAACCAATTTTCGGGGGCGTGGCTTGCGCGCCGCTTCAGCATGGCATGTTGCGCTTGAGCTCCGAGGCGAGTTTGTCCCGTCGAGCTAATTTCTCCGTTTCTTGCTGCCCCTATAGGCGGAAAAGGCAACCTTCAGCAGCGGAACATGCAGGGAGCTGTTTGACGGTGTTTTCCTGATGTTTTGGTCACCGGCTGAATGACTTCTGTCTCACGCTCCAGAGGCGCTCGTTTTCCTCACGGGCGGCCGCCATTTTCCCGCTCTTGACGCTGCTGCATTTTCTCCTCAGAAGCGCCGCTTTGGATACAATATTACAGTCCGTAGTGGCTGTCCAGGTCGTTTCTTCTATGATGCCTACAATTGGTAACATTTTTTCCTTTTTTCTGTTATTTTCTTGCTGCTTGGCTGGAAATTAAGCTGCCCACGCGCTGTTTCTCTCAGTGCAGTTATCTCATATAGGTGTAGATCTTTTTCCTACGAACTCATTACTGTGCTCCCCTGCTCTAATTGTAGCTATATTATTATTTTGCTACCTGCCTGCCCTGCATATAAGTCCGCCGCTATTACTAACTTAGCGCCCATTGAGCTCAGTGTGCTATATCTCTTTTTTTTTATACAGACTGCGCAGTTTTTCCTCTCCTCTTTCCCTCAAGTGGTTGTATATTTTCTCTTGAAGGCTGCTCCTTCATGGCTGCAAATATGGGTCGTTCCTCGACCAACAAGGACTCAAAAGATGTTGGCACGTCGCTGAAAAGACTTAAGTCAGTGTCTCCTACGCCTGAGTCTCCTCAGTCAGACACTACTTCCACGCTGGACACAATATTAACGCGCCTTAATGAAGTGCATGATATTGCGCAGTCAACGAAAACTAACACGGATTTATTGCAAGTGGAGGTGTCTGCTATCAGAAATGACTTTAAAGCCCTCTCTCTTCGTGTATCTGCTACGGAATCACAAATCAGTTGTGCAGAGGATGGTATGCAAAAACAATCCAGATCCCTCAACTACTTGGAGCGCTCAATGGCGGCATTGCGCAGAGACCTCACTGAGCAGGAGGACCGTAATCGAAGATCTAAACTACGCATTTTTGGTCTGCCGGAAGATTCAGAGAAATCATCTTCATCTATGATAGAGTTCTTATCTCATTGGATTCCGGACACCTTACAAATCTCATTCCACAGAGAGTTTGAGATAGAAAGAGCACACCGTGTTCCAACGTTTCGGTCTAAAGCGGCAACCCAGCCAAGACCAATCATTTTTACGCCATTGCGGCATCAGCATACTGAACGGATTCTCTCTCATATGCGGAAAGCTAAACAAGTCATCTGGGACGGTCATCGAATCTCAATTTCTCAGGACTTTGCCAGAGATACGGTTATAAGGAGAAAAGGCTTCCTGAATCTTCGGAAACGTCTTTCTGAGATGGGCATTCCCTTTCCGTTTTCTGGTCCATCGAAGTTCCGCATTACTTATAAAGGACGCTCTAGAATTTTCGATGAGCCGGCCGATTTAACTACCTTCCTGGACAACCAGCTGGAGATAGAGATGGAGATTCAAAAAGCGACTTCGCAGACTCCTGGTGCCTCGGGCACTTGAACTGTCTCCTTCTTTTTTCTGGATGTATTTTTCTGTATGCCTGGTTCTCTCCTCTCTCCTGTTGAGCTTATATGTCGGTCTTAACTTCCAAGGCTGTTAATGGTATTTTTCTGTTCTTCTTGTGTCCACACTCATTTCTGTTCTATCCTTCTTCCTTGGATTTATACTTGTTCGTTCTTTCTATAGTTCTCTTTCTAATAGTACTTCTTCTTATCTCTCTATTGTTTTCTTGTTCTTCTATTTTACTCCGCTTCTTGCCTTTTCTCCTTTCTTTATTCTTCCTCTTTTGAATCATGCCTTTTATTTTGGTTCTTGTCTTCAGCTCTTCTTGTCTTTATTTTCTATCATTTTTTCCTTCGAGTCACTTTTCTCTTTTCTTGCTGCTTATCTCTTAAATAGTTACATTGCTTTTTCTGTTATGGGTCATTTTCTATCTTTCTCTTTTCTTCCTATTCTGATATTTTCCTACCTTTCTTTTCTTACATGTTTGTATATTCCTGCTTTTTCCACTTCAGATTCATATTGTTATTATATACAGTTATAGTTTGTTCATTAACTATGTAGTTATTTTTTAGGATATACATATTGATCGTCATGCATTACTCTACTGTTCATGATTTACCTCATGCTTTTATTTTTCTTATCAGTTGTTCTAATACTATTCAGTACTATAGTTATGTCTCTCGCCATTAGACTGCTAACTAAATGTGATTGTACGAATTTCTTAGTTATAGTATGACTATTTACAATATTAAGCTGCTTTGCGGTGCTACTTTTGATTGTTACCAGTTCCTCTTTTCCTGCTATCAGTTTACTATATTTTTTGGGGCTATTGTTATCGATTACTTTTTCTCCTAGTACGGGTCCCTTACTCGCCTTTCCACGTTCTCCCTAGTATGATGTTGGTCTTTTTTAGGCCTCCCCTCCTGCTTCTTGTCTCCCTCCTTTCTTTTCTCTTTTCTTCTCTTCTTTCTTTCTCTTTATCTTGGATTCCCCACATGGACGCTCCCTCAGTGTTTCTTTGTTTGATGGTTGGTTCCTTGTATTTGTGACGTTGGTTCTTTTTCTGTCATCCATGTCGTCTTTTTTCTATTTTTATGTTTTCCCATGCCGGGTTTAAATGTATTATCCCTTAATGTTAAGGGTATGAATCATCCGGTGAAGAGGTCAAAAATCTTAGATTACTGTAAATCTCTGTCTTCTGATCTGGTTCTTTTTCAAGAGACCAAGGTCACTAACAGAGAAGCGTTGTTTTTGAAGAAGGAATGGATTTCGGATGTTTGCTGTTCTGATGCCTTTGGTAAACGAAATGGAGTTATTACACTGGTTTCAAAGAATTCTGGTTTATCGATACTTTCTTCTGATCATGATTCTGAGGGTCGTAAGCTGTTATCTACATTGTCGGATGGACAGCATGATCTGTATGTGATGAATATCTATGCTCCTAACGTTGATGATCCGTCCTTTTGGAAATCGGTTACCAAAAAATTAATTGACACCCCGCACTCTGGCAATCTTATTGTTGGTGGAGATTTTAACTTACCGATGGACCCTCTTTTAGACAGGAACTCTGCATTTCAGTTTCGCTCTCCTAAATCCCACAAACAAATGCTTAACATGTGTTCCATTACTCATCTTCAAGATATTTGGCGTCTTCATAATCCCACTGGTAGTGATTTTTCTTTCTTCTCTTCGCCTCACTCTTCCTTCTCTCGTATTGACTATCTTCTGGTTCATTCTTCTCTTGTTTCATCTTCTTCTTCTCCGCTTATACATCCTATTTTGATTTCTGATCACGCTGCGGTCACTTTTACGCTGTCATCCTTTGCCCCTAAATCACGCGCTCGTTCGTGGAGATTGAATACCGAAGTTTTGCATGATCCTTCTCAGGTTGATGAATTTTCTAAAGCTATAGATACCTTTTTCCATGAGAACAAAGGCTCTGTCTCTTCCCCAATTGTTCTATGAGACTCCTTTAAATGCACTTTCCGTGGTCAAGTCATTAAATGTATGTCCAAACGAAATTCTGATATTAAAAAGGAACTTATAGATTTGTCATCTGAAATAAAAACTCTGGAAGCTTCCTTTAGGCAATCTAAGGATCCAACTTGTTTACAGCAAATAAAACTACTAAAATACAAATATAATACCATTGTTACTAAAAGAGCCTATATTGGTGTACAAGCACAAAAATCCAAGAAGTTGCTGTTAAAAAATCGGGCTGGGAAAATTTTGGCTGCTACAATAAAATTTCAGGATTTCTCTTTTAAATCCTCGCAAATCTCTTCTATTACTGACCACACCGGCTCTAAAAAATTCCAAACAGGGGAAATACTTGAAGTTTTTCGTGACTTTTATAATAAATTGTATACTCCTTCTAATCAATCCTCTTTTGACCAATGTCAAGATTTTTTAAAATCGGTTCCGATTCAGTCGGTCTCTGATGATGATCGTTCTTTTTTAAATAAACCTATTTCCCCCGAGGAAATCGTGTCTGCGATTAAAGCTACTCGTTCTGGCAAGGCTCCAGGCCCTGATGGTTATCCAATTTTATTTTATAAAACTTTTCTCCCTACGCTTGTCCCCAAATTAAAATCTGTCTTTGATTCTTTTGTTAAGGATGGGTCTGTTTCTGGTACGGCTGCTGAAGCTACTATAGTAGTGATCCTGAAAGAGGGGAAAGACCATTCGGACCCCAAAAACTTCCGACCTATTTCTCTCCTTAACATGGAAGCAAAGATTTTTGCTAAAATCCTGGATAAAAGATTAGAATCCTTTATCCCTCATCTTGTTCATCCTTCCCAAACTGGTTTTGTAAAAGGCCGTCTTGCGCGAGACAATGTACGCACTTTCGGTCATATTCTCGGTGCTGCTAAACGGTCTCAACTTCCTGCCGCGGCCTTGGCCCTTGATGCGGAAAAGGCCTTCGACAAAGTCTCTTGGCCATTTCTTCGTGCTGTTTTGTGCGCGCATAACCTTGGCGACTCTTTCATTAATATGGTAATGTCCTTATATTCTCAACCTAAAGCTAACATTAGAGTTAATGGAGCTACGTCGTCGTTTTTCAATCTTAGTCAGGGCACTAGACAGGGATGTCCTTTATCCCCACTTTTATTTTTATTATCTATTGATCCTCTTCTTCGTTTGATTGAGTTACACCCTGATATTAAAGGTTTTTCTTTTAGGCCTCACTGTATTAAAACTGCTGCATACGCAGATGATGTTCTTATTTTTTCAGATGATATCGCTTTGGCAATCCCTGCTATTTCTAACACCATTTCCCTATTCTCATCGGTTTCAGGTTATACCCTAAATAAAGATAAGACGGAAATGTTCCCTTTGAATGCCTATTGTTTCCCTTCTCATATGGGCTCAGCGGGCTTTAAGTGGCATTCTACACACCTGAAATACTTAGGAATTTATTTTTGTTCTACTCTTTATGCCACCGCTGCCTATTATGAATCCCAGACTCTCCTTAAAGTGCGTCGTCTTTTGGATACATGGTCTCCGAAACATATTTCATGGTGGGGTCGCCTCCAGACTCTCAAAATGATGATCACGCCGAATATTAATTTTGTTTCATCCATGCTTCCGATTAAATTATCGGATTCCTTTTTTCGCGAAATCGATGTTCTGACTTCAAAATTTTTGTGGAATGACAAACGTGCTCGGCTTGCATACAAATTTTTGCGTCGTTCTTGTGATATGGGAGATTGTAATTTTCCTGATTGGGAAAAATACCAAACTGCCTTTTTGGCCTCTCAAGGTGCTTTATGGTTCTCTCCTCCATCTCTTCATGTTCCCTCTTGGTTGCTCATAGAACAGGAATTAGCATCCCCTTTGCCTACTGCCTCTTTTTGCACTGCATCTACTTTGCATATCCTGTTTTCCCGTTCTATCATTCTTGATACAATTGCTGCGGTCAGGAAAATAGACAAGAAGGTGGCAATTCCTTTACATAAAACTAGGTGGTCATCTATCTGGCGGAATTCCAAAATTAAGCTTAACATTACTCCCACCCTCCTGTCCTATTGGGCAGATAAAGGGATCTCTCTTGTTAAACATCTCTATGGTGTTTCTGACGAACCATTACCTTTTTCTACCTTGGCTCAAAAGCATTCTTTAACAAATCTTGATTTTTATACTTTTCTTAAAATTAAAGTGGCCATTGCTAAAGTTCGTCTTCATCCTACTTCTTTAACCATCTCACTTTTTCATATATGGATTAAATCTGGTCATGTCGCCTCCAAAATGTATACATTTTTGTCCTCTGCTTCACTACCCGCACAGACGGTTGCTCAACAAAAATGGTTACACCATTTTGATCATGCCATTACGGATCATAGTTCCTCTGATACTTGGCAATCAATTGGTAAACTCTCTCTTCGTAATAAAATCGCACCTTCTTTAATGCAGTCTAAGTTTTTCTCTATCAATCTCCTCCATTGGACGCCTGTGCGTCTTAATTCGCTAAACCTTAAAGGTGACAACTTATGCTGGTGCTGTGGTTTGGTGGCAGGCGATTTTCCTCATATGTTTTTTCATTGCTCCTTGCTTCAACCTTTTTGGAACCTCATCCAGAAACATCTCTCTCTTATCTTTGGTATTGAGATCCACCTTTCCTTCCCTTTAATTTTATTAGGCCCACTGGCTGCCCCTACTCCTCTCCCTTTAGATCCATTGGAATTACAGTTGCTGGATCTTCTCCTGACTGTTGCGGTGAAAATCATTCTTATGGAGTGGAAATCCTTTTTGTCGGTTTCCTATCATACGTGGTGGGCTTGGGTCTCCTTTTTACGCAGTGCTCACACTTCGGTTGATCAAGCTCACCTCTCTCCATCTATTTCTAGTGGGGTTTGGAAAGCTTTGGATGATTATATGGAGTTGTCTTCAAAAGTGTTGGTTCCTCAGTTTCCTTTTGATCTGTCTGTCTAATTGTTGTCTGCTATTTTTCTAGGTTGGGTTAGTCCTGTGGGAATCCTTCTTCTTCTTCTTTTTCTTCTTTTTTCTTTTTCTCTTTTCTCTTTCCTGTCCTCTATTCCCGTTCATCTTTTCTATTGCTCTCTCTCTTCTTTCCTCTCTTCTTGTATTCTGATTCCTCCCCTGTCCCCATCTCCAAATTTGATAGTGATACGTTTGTTTATTGCTTTGATAGAGGCCTTTACTTGATCGGATTCTATACCTATAATAGGCTAATTTTACTTTTATATACAGTTACTTTGTTTACTTCTAAATTTTAGCCCTTATTTGTATATTTCTCTTGATTCAATTGTATCACTTGTATTGTATTTTGTTCTTACTATTCTTATCATTATTTTTATCAATAAAATTTTCTTGAAATCAAAAAAAAAAACAATTTTCATTAAATCCACAAGTTCTGAATATATTCTTCGAAGCCATAGGCAATTTGAAATCTGCATTTTATTCAAAACCCTGGCAGATCAAATCCAAAGGTAAATAAATGATGCAGCTTGAGCTCACCATGCGAAAACAAACTTCATAAGTTCCCAATGCATTTTGGGCTATTAACAGTAGCCCTTCATCAGGGGATTCTGAAAGCAGAACTGCAAAAACATTCTCCCAAAACATAAGACCAGCGGCCAAATTGTAAAGAAGCTCAAGCACACGGTTCAACTGCAGTGCCGAAGAAGTGGAGAAAAAAACCAAAGGTAAAATGGAACACTAACACCGCTAACTGCACGGGCGGCGCCCCTAGCGAAACGACCTTTACAAAAAAACGCTTTCTATGCCTGGGGCCACACATTCAGACTAATTTTCCATCTCGATGGGAAACAATATCAGCTTGGCTTCCTATCGGAAGCCAGCTGACTTCTTGGAATTACCATTCCGGAGGGCAAGATGGAGACCCACAGTTCAGGCTCTGCCGCAGGAACATCGCCATCGGGTTGGCAGTGACAGGGATGCAGACGATGCCACAGGCGGCCGGATCCCGCCAAAATCACTTCGAGGCAGAAGGCTGTCTGGATTCCCTCCCAGGGTACTTGCAAAGACTCATTCATCGTGACCACATTGGGTGTTGCCTGTTTGCCATTCCATCTCTGCGGGAGGCAGGGAGGGTACAACCTTGGTCACTCTATGGACCCCATGAAGATCCGTTCCTGTTCATCTTCGAATGAAGCACCATGTTGTTCTATTTTTTGGCTGTTTGTTGCCACTTTTTCCCCTTCAGTGGGGGTTCCTCCTATACCACCTACGAAGGATGGACCATATCCTGACTGTATAATCCACATTTGGGTTTTTGTCTTTTTTGGGGTTTATTTCTCCTATTTTATCTTTCTTGGCAGCCCACGTCCACTGTTTTTCCTTATCATCCCTGTTGGGTCATTCTCACTGCCTTCCCAACGCTACTCTTCTAGCCCTGGTGTTCGGCTGCACTTGCGGTTTCTCAGCTCTTAGATGGCCCTTACTGAGCTCTGTATTCTTACCCTGAATGTGCAGGGCTCAATAATCCAGTTAAGCGCTGAGCGGTCCTCTCATATCTGGAGCACTCTAAAGTGGACATCTGTCTTCTCCAGGAGACGCACCTATTGGCCCGGGATTGCTACCGCCTAAAATCCTGCTTGTTCCCCACACAACTTTTTCCTCCAGCACCACTAAAACGGCGGGGTTGCCATTCTAGTTTCCTGCACCTTCCGGGGTAGGGTCATGAAGAAAGAGACTGAGATCAGAGGGAGACTTCTCACATACTAATTTTCCATTGGGGGGCAGACGTCTGTTATTGGGTCCATCTATGCCCCAATGAGGGGCAAGAAAAGTTCCTGCATGAAGCCCTGACTGAAGCTACAGCGACAGTAGAGAGTAGAATTCTATTGGGGGGAGACATAATTTTGTACTTGACAATTCAATGGACAGATCGGCTCAGCATGCGGGCCAATTGGGCGTGCTCTCCGCGTTAGGCCTGGACAGACTAAGGAATTTTGGGGATGGTTGACCTGTGGCCTTTCTTCCACCTGCACAGTCGTGAATACTCGTTTTATTCCAGTGTCCACAACACTTATGCTCGCCTTGACTACCTAATTAGCTTGAAGGCTCTTCATGCCTTGGCCGTCGGGATGGACGTACTGACTGCCCCTCCCTCAGATCACATGCCAGTCGTAGTTACACTCACTCTCCCCCCAGTGCAGCATCCCTCTCGCCAATGGCGCTTAAGCAACACTCTCCTCCACTGCGCCGACGTGGTCAAGCAAATGCAGCGCGCTTTGGATGACTACCTGACACATAACGCCAATCAGGACACTACTCTCAACGCAATGGGGAGTGCTCAAGGCAGTATTCAGGGGGGAATTCATTGAGATTTCGACGGCTGATAACGCCGAGCACAAGCGCAAAAGGGAGGACCTCATGCAGCGAAACAAAGGGTTGGAGCAGAGGTGCCAACGGACGGGGGCAACAAGGATTTGGCAACAACTACGGACAATTAGGCCTCAGCTAGCAGCTATAGACCAAGATAGGGCCGAATATGCTGCCTTGTGCTTTCGTCAGGCCTTTTACATGGGAGGACACTGGTATGGCTGTCTTCTGGCTCACAAACTGTGCGAGTCCAGACAGCAACAGGGGGTTAAAGAGCTGTGTGACGATATGGGCCGGACTGTGACTGAGGATGCGAACAATGCAGATGCCTTCCGTGATACCTATGACCAACTTTACACAGAGCAGGCGCTGAACAACTCGCTTGGCAAAGCTTATATAGCGGACGCACAGCTCCCTTCTCTCATGCTGATCATCTGGAGAGAGAGATTTGTGTCGAGGAGGGTGTAGCGGCTATCTCATGCCTTAACCTCGCTAAATCCCCCGGTCCCGACGACTTTACGGCCGCCTTTTATAAAACCTTCTGTTCAACGGTAGCGCCTCTCTTAACCCGACTTTTTAACTCCTTTGCTTCTACTGGGGCGATCCTGGAGGACATGCTTGAGGCAGCTATAGTTGCCACTCCGAAGCCCGGGAAGGATAGGACTAGCTGCGGGATGTATCACCCTATTTCCCTCCTCAACATTGACCGTAAACTCTACACAGGGATTCTAGCCTCCCGATTGGCACCTTATATGCCGGGACTCATTGACCCTGAACAGTCGGGGTTTTTACCCCAGTGCCAGACAAGTGGAGAAGTGTGGCTCAATGGTTAGAGCGGCAGACCCTGATGCAGAGGTCTGGCCGGGACCAGGGTTCAATTCCCGACGCGGCAGTGTCTTGAGCTCAATGTCCACGGACTCAATAATTCTCGCCTCGGTGCCTACTCTAATCATGGGTTACCACTCTGCAACTCTGGGCAATAGCTTGCTTAATCTCCACAATGGCCCTAAAGCACTGTGATGCCTGGTTTCACCTTGGGGGTGCCCAGTAGGGAGCATCTCACAGGGAAAGCCAGGACGGATTCCACAGCGGTATACAGTGCCAAGATGCCTGTCAGGTGATAGTGCGCTTTACAAGTATACATACATACATACATACAAGCGACAATACCAAATGGGTACTCCATCTTATAGATAAGGCCTCCAGGACAACGAGGGAATATATGCTTCTTACCATTGATGCAGAGGAGGCCTTCAACAGGGTCCATTGGGCATATTTAGAACAGGTTCTGACACACGTTGGGATGGGAAGTAAGCTTAGGACCCTCATTCTCAATTGCTACCGACACTCCACAGCCTCTGTCCGTGTTAACGGACACACCTCGACTTATCAGCAGGGGCACAAGGCAGGGGGGTCCTCTTTCACCCCTGCTCTTTGCGCTATACATGGAGCCCTTCACACAAAGTGTTTGACGCAATTCCCTTATTACTGGGATCAAATTTGGGGGCCACGTCCACACCATCAGCCTCTATGCTGATGACGTCCTGGTATCTCTCACGGACCCTGTCCCAGCCCTGGGAACCTTCCTGACAGAATAAGATCGCTTTGAGCAGGCTTCGGGCTTTAGGGTCAATGTGGAGAAATCGGTTGCCCTCAACCTCTCGCATTCACCTGTGACCCTGGCACATCTTCAGTCCAGACACCCTCTCCAGTGGGCGGATGAGACTGTCCCGTACCTGGGCATCCAGTTGGCACCTATGCTGCCAGTGGTAGTCTCTGCTAATTATACTAAGCTGCAGACACAGATCCGGATGGAATTGCGGCAGTGGAAACACTTCCCGATTTCCTGGTTGGGTAGAGAGGCCGCCACGAAAATGACAATTCTCCCCCAGATATTATATATCTTCCAGACCCTACCATTGCAACTGTCTACTGGGTGGTTTAGGCATGGTCAATCTTAGCTGTCGCAGTTCATATGGCGGGGCCACAGACCCCGAATGAAGGGAACCATCACAATGTTGCCAACCGAGGGAGGATTGGGGGTACCTGATCTTCAGCTTTACTTTCGGGCTGCGCAGCTCTATCACTTGGCCGAATGGGGTCGCGCTAAATCTGAGAATCATGGGTTGTTTCAGGATCAAGCGGTGGCAGCCACACCACTAGAGAAGATCCCCTTCCTATGTAAGGCCCATAGGCCCTCCAACCTCTCTGCTTCTCATATTACCAGTACGATTCTGGAAGCCTGGGACCAGAGTTGCCAGAAACACAATCTGACCACCTTCCCCTCTCCCCTCACTCCCCTTTTCGATAACCCTGACTTCCAACCAGGGATGGGTGAGTCTGCTTTTCCGCCCTGGCGCCCCACGGATTGCCGCTCTCTGGGGCACCTGTTTGATTTGGAGGGGATTATCCCCTTTCCCCAGATCCGGTCTCAAACTATGGGATTCCCAAATTCGAAAGGCTTCACTACCTGCAGCTGCACCACTGGGCTCTACACCTACTCGTACAACATCAGGCACAGCATTATCTCACACTCTACGAAAAATGGCTACTAAACCATACATCAAATAAAAAGCTTCTCAGATTTATATAAGATGTTGCTTACCAGATATACACACATACATAACGCCGCCCGCATGCACTGGGAGCAGGATCTAGGTCGGGCCCTCAGTCATAAAGAGTGAGAGGGGGTGTACTACAGAGCCTGTCACTCAGTGCAATGCATGGGGTTGACCGCAACTCTGACAAAGGTGACTAGGTACTGGTATCATACTCCCGACCGTATTCACAAGATGGATCCCCGACAAAGTGCTGTTGGCAGGGTTGTGGGAAGCACAGCAAGCTGAGGCATCTTTTGTGGGACTGTGAACAGCTACACGCCTATTGGACACAGGTCTTGGACAAAATAGATAAACACCTTAACATTCAACTTCCATGGTTTCCAAACTATGTCCTCTTAGGCCTCCCGAACCCTCTAACATACTTGCTCAAGTCTAAATGGGGTCACCAGATCGTGATAGCCCTACGCTCCGCTACACAAAACATCATACTTTACTGGCGGACCACTCCCATTCTCACATTTACGGGTTGGTCACAGCGCCTGTGGCAGGTTTTAGGAACGGAGAAGTTGAACCTCACAATAGTTGGGAAGGGTTCCACTTTCGAAGACATTTGGCAGCCATTCCTCACTCTGTTGGCCTCTGAGTTCCGTGAGCTTACATGTCCTAGATATCTCCGCCTGCTGCACCTTTCAGCTCCCCCATCGGTAGAGTCCAAGGAAGCCCAATCATGAGGTGCCGCGTAGACCTGTCTTTCATTGACTCTTTGGGCGGTGGACGAGGGCTGGGGAGGGGGTTGGTAAGGGAAGGTAGAATAAGTTTGCTTTTTCTGTATTTGGAATCGAAGCACTGTTGATTCTCTATAGTATTAGCACGTTTTTAATCAGAAGCCTGATTCGCTCTAGAGATTACGTATGTACCACAATGTTGTTTTTTTCTCCTGCTTATAAAGCGCAATAAAAAAGATTTAAACCTAAAGGGCTACTTGCGTAGGTGGTACAATCAGTGCTGCAGGCCCACTAATAACATTTAATTTACATGCCCTGGGTATATGGTATACCACTTTACAAGGGACGTAGAAGTAAATTAAATATGCCCATGGAATATACAATACTGTTACCATGTTTAGGGGAGAAGCCCATGCACTTTAGCACTGGTCGGCAGTGGTAAAGTACTCCGAGTCCTAAGGCCAACAAAAAGAACCAGTAAAAAGAAGACGTAGCAAGCAAAAGGTTTGAGGGAAGACCACCCTAAGGATGACAGGTCTAACACATTTATTCTAACATTTAATAATGCAGGCCTCAATTTCAAAATGACTCAATATTTGCAGTAATCTTTTCACTCCTGCCTCACCTTGCATACAAACTATTGTGTCACAAGCAACTTTGCAAACAATTGTTTGAGATGTAATGTCCCTTTGCCAGGTAAAGAATTGTTGCTCTGATATGAATTTACCTTAGATAAATATGAAAAGACAACAGACGTTTGGCCAAACAGGAACAAGTTGGTTTAATTAAATGCAGCAGCTGTGAGAGCATCGACAGAGTAGCGTAGGAAGACAGTCTCAATGTATAGCGGTTTTGGCCGATCATTTACACAGTTTGTGAGGTACAATAAACCGATATACATTCTTAGAGAGCATGTGGGTCTGGGCATATTCATAAATCATGAATACCACCATCTGGTAAAGGACAGATGTGGCTCTCGAGCTCGGGGAGAGCTTGTGTGGCCCAGTGTGTATGTGTCCAGATGTCCGGCATGGGGGAACACGTGATCACTCTATGTGGTGTGCATGCTCTGTCCTGAATTGGCTGAGTGTTCCTGACTATGTGTGGTATCTAAATTTTTTGTGTTTTGGGAAAGTGAGCCTTTGACCAAACGTGATTTATTGGGGCCAATTTCCTCTGACCTGTTTGTAGTGTAACTGCCTATCTATGGGATCAATCAGGGTTTTCCTTGTTTGCCCTTTTGTGTTTGGTATGAGTGTAACCCCACCTGTGACCTATCAATCGGTAGGCCTGGTTTTGCGTCCCAGGGCCTGTCTGTCTACATATCTCTGACTCTGGGTTGATGGGGAGGTCATCTTCGAGGAACTTGACAGCAATGATACGATGTCGTTAAGACGTGTACATAAAACATGGCGGGCACTGATATCATATTTACCAACATTCTCATTATTATGCATACAGTTGTTGTAGTGTATATTGATATTGCTTTTACTGGCATTGACATTGTTATTTGTGTATAGTTTATGGCGTACATCGATATTGCATTTATTTTATTGTCGCTGTTGTGCATGCCTATATTATTTATTAATATTATTAGGATTTGTAATGCCCAACGAATCATCCCCACAGGGATCTCTGGGCGCCCTTGGCTGCACAGTACCAGTGGTTTATGACTGAGTAACAAATTAGATCAACCAGTTTTAAGCTGCTTTTTAAATTGCATCAGGGTTCTGCATGCTCTTATCTCATCCGGTAATCTGTTCCAATGGAAGGGGGCGAGATGAGAGAATGCACTCCCACCCATTTTAACTTTACTCATTTTGCAGGGACAGAGCAATTTGCGATTGCTCGATCTGAGTTGGCGTACAGGGACATAAAGGATTAACTTCTTCCTTAAGTGTGCCGGGCCTGTCCACTGCAGTGAGTTAAACACTATTGTCAAGAGCCTAAACACTGCTCTCTTCCTAATGGGCAGCCAGTGCAGTAGTTGCAAGAGAGGTAGTGAGCGGGTGTGAACGGTTTTTTGAGGACCAGCCATGCCGCTGTGTATTGCACAACTTGTAGCCTCGATGTAAGCTCCTCCCTGATTCCTACTAGTAATAAATTACCCTAATCTAGTCTACTAACTAGTAGAGCCTGTATTAAGGTCTTTCTGGCCTCCAAAGGGATCCACTGAAAAATCTTCCTCAACATCCACATTATTCCAAGGCAAGTGCCCGAGACTTATTTCACATGATCCTCCAGAGAAAGTTTATTATCGATCATGATTCCCAGGTTCCTTACCTAAGGCTCCCTGTTTTCCGTGTTTACGTGATTTTTACATATAAAAACAGCCTAAAACCATTTATTTTCCTGACTGTACTTACTTTTAAATGTAGATAAAAAAGGAAATTGGGTTGTTTTTGAGTGATTCTAAATGATATCAGTCCTGACTGCCAGGCCAATAGCTGTGGGATTGACATGCAATGGGATTCAAAAAATAAAGGAAATGTAATAAAGAGTCTTAAAGAGCAGTAGATATGCACAACCTTGATACTAACATTTGCATGTTTTCTTATAAGTGCATATTTTATCACTTGGGTGTGAATATGTCATTGAAAGCTGTCAGGGGTTCAGGCATGAGTGAGCTACGAGTTAAGATGCCACTTTGATTAGAGGTAATGTGTTTTTTCCCCTTTGGTGTGATTTCTTGCTCTGAGGACTGTGGCATCATTCTGACCCTTCGTTTAATCTGTCCTATACTGATTAGTTCCACCGCAGCACCTGAGTATGGGAAAAAGAAAGGGACCTTCTAGTGTCCCCTGTGCGCTTCCCCCATCCCGCACCAGTTCCTCCATTGATAACTATCTAACCCGGGCAATGGATATGGTCTCTAATGAAATACGACTGGTGGAGCAACGCCTCTCACTCTCTACAGAGGAACATGTCCTAGCTGTACCCTCGCTCCAGTTCAATAGTCGAAGCCCCTTTGGGCCACCCCTACCAAGTGTATCCACTTCAACAAGTACACCTGCTGGCACAACTGGCTATGTTTACCCCAGGGAGAGAAGCCAAATTCCCAATGTCATTACTGCATGTTTAGGGGTTGTGTCTTCGGCGGCAGGAAGGGGATTTGAGCATAGCCCTATTGGTATGGTGGGTGGTGACCAACATCGTGAAACAGCTCCATAGTGTGGCCCTAAAGTTAAGCACAGGAGAAAAGTCAATACATCTGTGAAATTCAGACAATCCTGCTGCAAAGGGTAAAATGGCACCCCGTAATAAGCCCTGGAACGTGGAAACGCCAGGGCTGATGACAGCTGCTGATGAAAATACCTGGAACCAATTGAGCAGATGTATAAGTGACCTACTGGACTCTAAATTGCGTCCTATTATTGATCGACTAGTACAAATTGAAGCCAGACTAGTGAAGCCATCTGTCCCTAGGGTTTCTACATGCATCCTGATTCAGTCTCTAACAAAACTGCTCAGAGCATCGAAGTGCATCATACAATGGATATACAATCTGTCAAGCAGCCAGTAGCATGTGATTCCAGACAGGTTTCTCAACCTGTGATTGATCTTACACCTGCGTCTGCTCCCTACGTTGTTGTCCTGGCAAATACTCCCAGGCTCCATGCTGGCAGTACAGAATGCACCAGAGGCTTAATAAATAAATCTATACACTGGTTGAACAGCAATGTTCCTGGTAATTGGGACCTATCTTAAGAGATTCTGCTATCAAGACGCGTGGGGAGGATTGGTGGGGGAGGAAACAGGTACAATGGTGATTTTATTGTAGTTAACCTCCGTAATCCCATGGTTGTTCAGGAAATACTGCATAGAGCAATTGCAGGAATGGTTAAAACTAGCCCTGTCAAGATATTGCCACTTGGTTTCCTCTCTCAGCATCGTGCTAATTCACCTCGCTGTTATGACAGATCAATTGCTCAAAAGAGTGTTTTTCCTAGACCTCTTCTTTAACCATTAGTCCCCCTGAATAATAGATTCAAAATCTTGTCTGGTTTGGAGGACATTGATTGACAGTTTAGTGAGGCGCATGATTGCTTTGGTGTCTTGGAAAAGGGCAGGGTACTTGACAGTCCAACTCCTGTTGATGATTTGACTACTAATTCAGTTCAGTACCATGCGCCCAAAGGGTGTGGTGCGAGTGCATCCATGGTTGAAGGTGCAACAGATTATGCATGTATACATTTTAGTGTATGCAGGAAACCTGGGAGCTGAATGAGATAGCATTTGATGGGTTTACATGCTTTAGTTTGCCTGCGGTCCCATCTCCAGCGGGCAAAGCAAAAGGGGGACTGACCGCCTGGTTTAAAGTTAATATTGGCTATTTTACCGCTCTTTTTGGATCAGGGGAAGGTGCAGGTATTCTGCTTAAGCTGGAACGAAAACCATAAGATCTACATGGTGAACTTCTCTAAAAATAATTTTTCATGTAAGGGTGACTGTAATTTTTGGAGACTCTTTACAGTGATTGATATGCTCGTGGAGAAAGAGGCCCAGGTTGAATGCCCCCTTAATTTGATGACGGCAGGTGATTTTAATGCCAAACTGGGGCACCCGCCTTCTCTATCTCCAATCACTTTTGATCTATTCTCTCAAGAAATGTATCACAACATGATAGATACTAGGGGGCGGGTTCTATTTTCCCTTCTGGTCAAACGGTGTCTGGCCAATAAGGTCCCTAACTCTACTGACCATTATATGCCAACTGTTATAGGGCTGGGATCATTATAGATTATATTTTTAGCTCCTGGAGCATGTCTCCAATTATTAAAAACTGTGAAGTTCTTACCCAGATTTATAGTGACCATAACCCCATTACTGCGCAGTTACTGTCGCCGTGTGCGCATCATAAGTTTAAGTTAATGCCTCCCCAGGATCTATTTAGTAAGGATGCAAGGCGCAGAGTGGTATGGCGAACTGCGATCCTGAAGAGTATTATGTTCGAGGTAGTTTTCAATAGCACAGTATTGGTAAATACCTGCAACCTGATATCATGTAATCCGGCTCTTATTTGAACTATTTTTTCAAATCTCCTATTATGGATAAAAGAGATGCTCTCTAGACCCATTGCCCAGCCAGGTTGACATGGCAAATCATGGTTTGACAAAGTATGTGGAGCAGCCAAAAAGTCTTTGTGTAGGGCTTTAAAGCAAACTCCCATAGACCAGAGTGCCATTATAGCCAGTAGAAGGTTGTACCAGCAAGCAATAAAGAGAAGGAAATGGGCCATGAAGGAGGTGAAATGGGAGTCCATTGCTGGAGCCTGTCAATCTAAAGACCCACAAGCTTTTTGGGAAGCTGTGAGGTCTGTTTTATCTCCCATATCACCCCAAGATAAAATAACAGTTCACATCTCGGCCGAGGCTTGGTTGGAGCATTTCTCTGGGTTCTATTCTACTGACAGCAAGGCAGATGATGCTTCCTTGCCGATGATTCAATTTTATCCAAACTTCATCTTTAAAGAGGATTAGGTCTTTAAAGCGATTGTAGACAGCAGGTGTAAGAAGGCTCCGGGACCGGATTGTATTCCGCTTGATCTATTCAGGGAGGACTCCGAATTTTGGAGTTCGGTTCTTACTTCAGTATTTAATTCTGCATGTATGCAGGGCGTGCCCAGGTCATGACGTTCATCAATAATTGTCCCCGTTTAAAAAAAGGAAACATGCATGATATTAAGTGCTATCGCCAAATATCCCTCTTAGACTCTATAGGAAAAATCATTGGGAGAGTCGTTCTACACCACCTACTTAACTGGATAAATATTAATAGTATACTTGCCCCAAGTCAGTATAGGTTCAGAAAGGGGCTCAGGACTATTGAACAGTGCCTCAATCTCTATCTTATTGTGGCAAAATACAAATACACCAAGGGAGTTTCTACCCATTTGGCATTTATGGACCTGTCAAGCGCCTTTGACTACGTCTCCAGACCAAAGCTGAGGCTATTTTAGAGAGCATGGGAGTTGATGCGGGGCTGGTTACTTTTTTAAACAGCTAGGTTTGGGAGCGCTGGCGAATGTACAGAGCCCTTCAGCATTAACTTGGGGTGCATCAAAGTTGCGTCCTTGCCCCAATACTTTTTCTCCTCTATACGAACGACCTGGAGAAAACATTGGTATCAGTGGGGGCAAACGTTCCATATGTGGAGAAAAAAGCTGTGCCCGCACTGTTATATGTGGGCGAAGCAGTCCTCCTGGCAAGGACGGCTAGCGGCCTCCAAAAACGTATCACTAGTTATGTTTGCTTTATGAGAGACCTGGGTCTAGAGCCAAATTTTAAGAAAACATTTACTATGGTTTGTGGCCCAAGAAATACCAAACCCTGCACCCTAAATATTGATGGCAAAACCCTAGATAGGGTCAGTTTTTTCCCTACTCAGGCCTGAGTTTGATGATGGATGTACTTGGCTTACTTGTATCAAAAATAGAATATCCCGATATACCCAAGCTGTAGGTATCACTTCCTCACTTGCTATGTCTATTGGTAAAAAGCCTGTAGCTCCTTTTTAGGTCTCGGTAAGATCCGGTCTGCCGAAGGCAGACCGGAAGTCCGAGAATTAATGTCAGTAAGAGGGCTGCTTTATCCCTCCCTCTTTTTGGCTCTCCCTACATTGTCTGGCTTCCTAAATGGAGGCCAGCCATTGGAGGGGAGAGCCGTTCCTCCGAATAGGCTCCGTCTTTTTCGGATTTGGGGGCGTCATTTTTGCTGTTCTTTAGCTCGTGACGTAGTCCGTCACTCAGGACAGCAAAACCACGCCCCCAAATCCGAAAAATAGCGGAAGCTCGAGTCCGCCATTTTCTCGCCGTCTAGCCTGCACCAACCCGTCCCCTGTGACGTCGCCTCTTCAGTCACCTTGCAGCCTCCCTCTCAGCCACTGCAGACTCCCACTTCCCTACTCACTTTCGCTCTCACCCGTCCTCCCAGTCCGTCCCCCCCTCCCTCCGCCCGCAGCTCTCCTCTGTCCGGGTTCCCCCCCCTCCCTCCGTCCGCAGCTCTCCTCTGTCCGGCTCCCCCGCTCCCTCCGCCCGCAGCTCTCCTCTGTCTGGGTTCCCCCCATCCCTCCGCCCGCAGCTCTCCTCTGTCCGGGTTACCTCCCTCCGCCCGCAGCTCTCCTCTGTCGTGCTCCGGAGAGGGGTCGTTGGGTGACGATGTGCCCCTCGTTCACGGCGCTCAACTGCCCTCCCCCAGTGCTTTTGGTGCCATTCCAGGTACGTAATTTATAGAGATATTGTTAATGAAAACCATTCAAATACAGTAGGAAGAAGCGCTCGTTGGTGTAATCCTGTGTCAAATACAACACAAAGGGGTTTTACACTGTGTACTCTTTGGCAACTGCAATCGGAAGGGTGTTACAGTGGGAACTCTCTGAAACAAACACCACAGGGCAGGGTGTTTCATTGTTTAAAACCGAGAGACCATCTTATACAAAACTTTTGTTCAGGACTTTCTAAACATGTCTGTTTTTCATTGCATATATGTATATTTCTATGTTTCATTTTTAATGGGGCAGGAGGAGCAGCTATTAGAACCTGTTGCGGAGCTGGTCATGTCTACCTGGAGGCCGAGTCGTGGAGCAAAAAGCTTTTGTAAATACGCAAAAAGGATCTGGGGCAATGGGGATCAGTCTCAGTATACTGATGTAACCACAACAAGTGACGTTAGTAAACGCAACGAGTTGTGCACATGGCATGGGGTCAGTGATCTGTGCATGTGTGTTGATGGGTGGAGACAGTCTACCAGCGGTTACTGGGCATGGGCTCTTGAAATTAAATAAATGAACAGGTTGGGCCTTTAATTCATGCCCTCCTTTTACCCCAATAGTTGTGCAACCTCATTAGGTAAAACAGGCCATCAAGGCTCACAAGCAGAAAAATACAACTGCTTAAAATGATTCTAGAAGTGTTATTTACAGTGTTAAATAAGTAGAAAGTGTGTCATTAGCTATGTGGCCTCGACGAAAATAAGAGAAAACTGTTACACCACTTATGGTGAACAAGCAAAACACCATAAATATCAACAGCACTCTCATACTCCTCACAGAGTAACAGTCACACTCTGCTAGAAGCATTCTTACACACATTACGTATTAGCAATCATCCAACTTGCAGTCACAGACAGTCAGAAGCGATCTCACACTGCCCACAGATCAGTAGTCACACACTTCCGACAGTACTCACCCCTTCACAGAGGAGCAGCAACTCTGAAAACTATTACATCCCTCATCCAGTAGCAGTCTCGCACTAGTGATAGCACTCTCACTAGTCTCACAAGCAAGCAGGAATGTCAATCGATCTGGCTAGTACTGCTTCAGTGATTGGTGAGTGTGTGTGTATGAGGTGTTGTGGATGGGTGTGAGAGTGAATGCAAGAATTAATAGGAGAATGAACAGTGCAAGGGAGAGTGACTGAGTTCAAGGAAGGATGTTTAAGTAACTGAATGGATGGAAGCATTCAGCCATTTCTGATGTAAGCCAGAACTATTAGCTTTGCCAATGCTTTTTAGTTTGGAAGACCAAAACACCATGCCATTTTAAAATGCATCACTTCAATTATCCATGGACCAACAACTTCATAATCTGCATGAGATTTAATGCTGACGGTCTGTTTCACAAGGTCCAAAGAAAAAAAGTGGGAATGTACTCTCAAAAGATTACTTCTTTGTTTGCAACAAATTTACAACATTTAGTGGTTCGTAGATAAGCCATGTTGAAGTGCTTCTGGAAATATGTCAGTTAAAGGTTTCCTTGAGAACTTGCATGGTCAATGTTATCCCTTTGGAAATTGCATATGTGGAAAATTCGACATGGCAATTTTAAGTCAAATATGCAGTTCACACGTAATTTTTTTTCACACCCCAAAGGAATTTTTTTCCTCCAGTGGAGGAACCCCGTCCTGATAACCCCATTTAATATGGGGGTGCTCTCTACCCAGTACCATTCTGAAAGTGCATCTACTTCTTTCTTTTACAGGAATAAATATATGCGCATATTTCCTGGGTTTGGAAACTACCTGCAATGTATGCAAACATACGAATACACATGTTTGTGGGTGGGTATCCACCTACGCGTGTAGGTAGAGCCTAGCAAGTATGGGTACAAACCCTTTATTTGTTGTTGTATGATTTCAATGATAGTGGTGGAAATGCTGCCTTCATGAATATACTTTATGAACCTCCCCTCCCCCCCTCCATCCGCCCGCACCTCTCCTCTGTCCGGGTTCCCTCCCTCCACCCGCAGCTCTCCTCTGTCCGGGTTTCCTCCCTCCGCCCACAGCTCTCCTCTGTCGCGCTCCGGAGAGGGGTCGTTGGGTGACGATGTGTCGCTCGTTCACGGCCCTCAACTGGCCTAATGTACATACCCCAAGCCATATGTTTATAAAAGCACAATACATGGGCATACATTGCATCCGTTTCAAAGCTTTGGGAAATTTATGTGTAAGGTCAAAGTGTTTCTCAAGTACACTGAGTAAATAACGTATGTTTTCACTGAGGTTATTAAAAGGCTGTGCATCTAAAGGATAACAGTACGGTAGCAGACCCAAAGGAAATATTTTATGTCATGTATGAATTATTTGGTTTTTACCTTTTAACAATAATATGTACCCTGGATTTTAAAGGAAACTGATGTTTTTATGCATATTGAAAATGGGTCACATTGTTTATGAATCGTTTGCATATGTTTTTAACTGGAGGATAACATGTAAAGTGTATACTTTTATGGTTGTAACTAACCAAATAAAGTTTTATTGACTGACTGACCAAAGCTTTGGGAACTCCAAAAATTAAATATGAGAAGATAGAAAAGCCTATTAATTCTCATTAAACGAATACTTTTTAAGGTTGCTTCTGACAACCCCGGAACCCGTAATGTAACCATGTAAGCAGGCTTCTAACTCCCTTCTCCCTAAAATGAAAGTTAGCAATCTGTCATCTTCATTTTGATTTGTCTCTATGCATGGCTAAACTCAATTAATTTAAGTAACCAGTTCGCACATATGCCCAGGTCTTTAGATAAACATCTTGCCCCAGGTTAAGCTTCGCCCAGACCTCCCCCGTTAGGAGTAGGAGGTTTTTTTTGTTCCAGTTTGTAGGGCATCAGACCTACTTTTGGAAGGTGTTAATTCTACTTTTGATGGCCAGTCCTCTTCGTTTCGGCTTCAGCCAGCCTCATTTGGTAACGCAGGGCATAAAGAGGGCCGGGCCCTTAACCCCTTCGACGCTGATGACGAGCTGGGCTCGTCATGGTGTAGCCCGCTCGCACGCTGATGACGAGCCCAGCTCGTCACGTAACATGCGGTTTTGAAAATCTCAGCGTAGGAGCAAAATTCCGCTAGCGCGCATGCGGTTAAATGGGTGGACGCCTTCTCACTGCATAGCATTTGAAGGCAGATCACAGGATGTCCTAGTTTGTAAGATATACTTAAGGTTGCCACTTCAAATGGGGTGCTTCCTTTCAGGCCTGTCTGCTCAAATTGCAGTGCGCTGGAAGTCGTTGCCGTGTATACGTTATGACGTTATTTAAGACTTTGCTGTTCCTTTCAAGTGCCAAGGAAAGTAAACAAACCATATCAGCTGGCTGTAGACAGCAATTTTTGAGAGGCGGTGGAGTCTGCGCTTCGGCGTTGAGTTTTGACAAAGCAGCCTATGTTTTTAAGAACAACAAAATCGGCTTCTTGAAGAGCCCCTTATTTTAGTGGATGCACGAGGCAGTGGAAGAGGGTAGTAGATGCTCAGGAGAGGATACGTGTTATTTTACGGCTTTAGTTTTCAGTCACTACAAAGAAATCACACGTGTTTGGGTAGTTAAGAAACGCTAAAACCATGAGCTTTCTAAGTACTTTGTTTGTCGTATGCAAAGCTGCCATTTCGCAGTCACTGGGGTGTGCTGCTCCCAGCCAGCCCTGTGTATACATCTCGGGCGGAGAAGCAAATTATTTGTGTGTTTGGCGCTGTGTGTGTGTGTGTGTGGCTCGCTGTGTGTGTGTGTGTGGCTCGCTGTGTGTGTGTGTGTGGAGCTCTGTGTGTGTGTGTGGCTCAGTGTGTGTGTGTGTGTGGCTCGGTGTGTGTGGGGCTCTGTGTGTGTGGGGCTCTGTGTGTGTGGGGCTCTGTGTGTGGGGGGCTCTGTGTGTGTGTGTGGGGGGGGCTATGGGTGTGTGTGGGGCTCTGGGTGTGTGTGGGGCTCTGGGTGTGTGTGGGGCTCTGTGTGTGTAGGGCTCTGTGTGTGAGGGGGGCTCTGTGTGTGTGTGTGTGTGTGGCTCTGTGTGTGTGTGTGGGGGGCTCTGTGTGAGGCTCTGTGTGTGTGTGTGGGGCTCTGTGTGTGTGTGTGGGGGGGTGCTCTGTGTGAGTGGGGGGGCTCTGTGTGTGTGGGGGGGCTCTGTGTGTGTGGGGGGGCTTTGTGTGTGGGGGGGCTCTGTGTGTGTGTGTGGCTCGCTGTGTGTGTGGCTCGCTGTGTGTGTGGCTCGCTGTGTGTGGAGCTCGCTGTGTGTGTGTCTGTGTGTGTGGGTCTGTGTGTGTGGGGGGCTCTGTGTGTGTCTGTGGGGCTCTGTGTGTGTGTGTGTGTGTGGGGGGGGGGCTCTCTGTGTATGTGGGCTTTCTGTGTGTTGGGCTCTGTGTCCGCTAATACTCTCTACTACTCTCTAATGCTCACCTATTGCCATTGTAAATGACAATACCATTTATTTATATATTTTTTTTAAAATGGAAAAAAAAATTCATGAGCAATGCCAATAGCTCTACCTTTAATAATGCCGAGACCGTTGCATTGTAAATGCTTGTTAGAGATATATTACCGGAAATACCTGCCGATTTTAACATATGGAATGGGTATTTGGCGTATTTGGGGTTGATGGGATGCGCATGCAATGCAGAGAGAGGAGAATAGATTCTGTCGCCGGTTATTAGGTGTTCTTCCCTCATCCCTGCATTTCTCCTTACAGCTGGAGCTAGGTATGGATTACGCCTAAGATACCATCAATGCTTCCCCCTGGCTCCCTGGTGTTCAATTTGGTCTAACAAAGAAGCCAAATTCAACCAGGGAGTTATTAGATACTGTTTAACCTGTGCTTCGTGGTTTGCCATTCCATGGTTTAAAATATACTAAAAACTGCTTATCTACACTTGACTGTGCCTCCTTGTTCGAGCATCCTGAGTCCATCTGTCCCGAAGTGGTCGGGACGTTGGGGACTGTGCTAGCTACTGTGGACTCTACAGTAGGAGTTGGTGAAAACAGGAACACTGGCACCTTCAGCAACGGTTTCAACGAAGGCTTTATTGGTATGTAAGTTTTTTCATTAAAGCAGTCTACTGTCCTATCCTGGAAGTTTTCCAAAGAAATGTGTCTTTCTCCGGCTTCCGCACTTCTAATCCTGGGACAGGGTGGTCGTGCTCTGGGACGGGGCGTCGTCTTCTTGAATCCGCTCCAGTACCGGCAAAGAAAAGGAAACGAGGGTCAGAGGAACGTATTGGACTGATACTTCAAAAAGGACCGGGAGTGAGGGGAGAACCGCCGTGAGCTGGTGCACGCATTTATTTAAAGTGAAGGTGGGGGGGGAGTGCTCGTGAAAAGGGCAGAGGGTTATCAGGGCTATGCTGCAGGAACAATCAATGCTGTTTCCTCCGCCTGACCCAACCCGCTACCCGGCCCTGTACCTCTTGGAGCCACGCTCCTGCCGTGGGAACGTGGCAGGGCGAAGCGTGGAAACGTTGGCCTCCAGGCGTGTCGTTCTCCTTCCATTTCGGCTCCTGGTATCTCCCGTCTTCTTCCACGATAGCAGCCGCCTCTGGGGAAACGCCGTCCGCCGAGTTGTCTGCACTTCCTGCTTTTGACGCGGTTCCGCTTTCAGGGGGTGGAGTCTTGTCTCCGTGGTCCGAGGTCTTAAAGGGACCATCCACATTATCGAGCGGGATCCAGCCAGACTCGTCCTCTTCGGTCCATGACGAAGGTGTATTCTGTGGGGATAAGGGGCACGGTAAAAGGGGGGTGGCGGACCACCATTCTGTAGCAGCGTGAGGATCAGGCCCGAGTGCCCCGTCACATTCCTCCCCCCTTGGCTTCTCCCGTTCGGGGAGAGGGAACACCCTTGAAAGAAAGTCCGCATTACCATTGTCCTTCCCTTTTCGATGGTGTACTGTAAAGGAATACGGTTGTAACAACAAGAACCACCTCAACACTCTGGGGTTATGGCTACTGTTTTGATGTATCCACTTCAGGGGCGCATGGTCTGTATGAAGGATGAATGGTTTTCCCTCCAGATAATATCTTAGTTTATCTATCACCCACTTTATGGCCAGGGCCTCCCTTTCAATGGAGGAATACTTGCACTCCCTCGGAAAGAGCTTCCTACTGACATACAACACCGGGTGCTCGATTCCATCTTTGCTGACTTGGGACAAGACAGCACCTATGCCCACGTTGGAGGCATCAGTAGCTAATATGTAAGGTTTGGAGTGATCAGGGGAAGTCAGTACTGGTGCCGTAGTCATGGTAGTTTTTAGAAACTGAAAGGCTTTTATGGACTCTGGTGAGGGCTGCCTGAATTTGCGGGGTTTTGTGTCCTTTCTGAGGAGGTCAGTCAAAGGGCTGCTACCTCAGCAAAGTGGGGTATGAATCTACGGTAGTACCCTACCAGTCCGAGGAAGGCTCGTAAGTCTCTCTTATTGGAAGGAAAAGAGACTGATGCTATCGCCCGTACTTTCTCACTTTGGGAAGCTATAGACCCCTCTGCCAGTATATACCCAAGGTAGTTTTCACTGTGAAAGGCGGCTCTTGATTTTTTTGCATTAATGTGGAGCCCTGCTTTACGTAACGAGGTGAGGATAGTTGTCAGGTGTAGCAGATGTTCCTTCCAATCTTGGCTGTAAATGACAATATCGTCCAAGTAGGCCGAGCTGAATGTGGTGAAAGGCTGTAATACTAGGTTCATTAGGCGTTGAAAAGTCGCTGGGGCCCCATGTAAGCCAAAGGGCAGAACTGTAAATTCTTAGGCCCCATCATCTGTCACGAAAGCCGTTTTCTTCCGGTCTTCCTCCCGAAGGGGCACCTGCCAATACCCTTTTGTAAGGTCGATCGTGGTGATATATCGGGCGTCACCTATCTTCTCTATTAGGTCGTCTACCCTTGGGATAGGGTAGGTATCGAAATGTGACACCGCGTTTAAGGCACGAAAGCCCATGCAAAAACGTTTGGACCCGTCCGGTTTGGGTATCATCACGATGGGAGACGACCAATGGCTCTGGGAGGGACGTATGACACCTAGTTGCAACATGTCTTTGACTTCCTTTCGGACAGCGTCTTTTCTGGCAGCGGGTATCCTGTACGGTCTTTGTTTCACCACCTTTCCCGGTATGGTTTCGATGCGATGTTCGGCTAGTGTGGTTCTCCCGGGTAGATCGGAGAAGATGTCCTCAAAGGGTTTCAGAGTATCAGCTAACTCTAACTTTTCCTGGGAGGACCGCTCCGTATTGACCACCAGATGTTCTAGGGTTGATGTTTTGTCCACAGCCGTCTGTCCTACGAAGTGTCCCTTTCGAGGTACCGGTCCCAGCAATTCTTTCAGCAAGTTGATGTGGTACGTTTGGGTCTTGGAAGGAAACAGACGTAACCTATAGGTAGTCTGCCTGATGGTGTCAATTATCTGAAATGGGCCTTGCCATTCATGTTTCTGCTTGTTAATGATAGAAGGTAGCAGCACGAGGGCCCAGCTCCCTTTTTCAAGTTTTCTCAACTTCTTTCCTTTGTCGTATGTTCTTTTGTACCTATTCTGCTGGTGTTCCAAATTGGAGTATGCTAGCTCTTGAAGCTTCCCCAGTTTGGTTCTTAGTTGGGTCGTATAGTCTAACATACTTTTCTGTTCTTCTGCTTCTTCATTTTCCCACATGTCCTTGGTGATTTCCAGTAGGGAACGTGGTATTCTTCCATATAAGAGCTCAAAGGAGGAGCACCCCAGGCTACTTTGTTTCTGGGCCCTTATGACATACAGTGCAACAGGTAAACGCCGGTCCCAGGTAGGTCCCTCGGCTGGCAGCATTTTCTTCAGTGTTAACTTGAGGGTTTGATTATACCGTTCCACTAGGCCATCGGTTTGTGGATGGTACACCGAGGTCTTCAGGTTTTTAATGTCCAGTGAAGCACAGACTTCTTTCATCAATTTCGAAGTAAAGGGAGTCCCCTGATCAGTCAACACTTCTTTGGGGAACCCTACTCTTGAGAACAGTTCAACACATTTTTCAGTGATGGCTGCGGTTGTGGTGGTCCGCAAAGGAAAGGCTTCGACGAACCGGGTGGCATAGTCGACTATCACGAGAGCATACAGGTATCCTCGACTTGACTTGGGCAAGGGACCGATGACATCCATACCGACCCGTTCGAATGGCACGCCTATAATGGGCATCTTCTGTAATGGGGCCGCGGACGGTCGGTGGGGATTTTGTCGTTGACCTACTTCACATTTGGCACAATATTCCTGTACATCTCTATAGATCCCCGGCCAAAAGAAATGTCTAGTTATACTGTCTGCGGTTTTTTCTTTACCTGCATGACCAGCCGTCAAACGGGCATGCGCAAAAAAAAGAACCTGTTCTCGAAAGGACTGGGGTACAAGGAATTGTAATTCTCCCTCGGCTCTACTCTGTCGGTACAACAGATCATTTTTAATCAGGAAGCGAGGGAAGGAGGGGGATGCAAGTCCACTGGTAGCGTGGGCAGTTTCCCAAGCATTGATCAGGGTCCTATCCTCTCCCTGGGCAAAACGAAAACTCCGGTCAATAACCCAAGGCTCGGGGGACAGGTATGAGGGAAGACTCTCTCTCTGTTCAGGTTGGGACAGGGTCTCTTTAAAGAGGGACAAAAATTCGGGGTTGTCTGTTCCCAAGATCATGTCTTCAGGAAGGGAGTCCACCACCCCTACCCAGACTGTACAGGGTTCCCTATTCGGTAGTGATATAGTAATGGATGCTACAGGGTACGGTTTTACATCTCCATGTACACACCTTATATAAACGGGCCCCTTGGGATTCATCTGTTCTGGCTTAACAAACCGTGTTCGTATTACTGATTGCCTGCACCCTGAATCCAACAATGCCCTTACCGTGTAACCATTCATCCTCATACTCACATAGAAGGTGCTGCCCATTTCTGCGGAGTACATCACTGTTCTCGGGAGATAGCCGACCTCCATGGGTTCCTCTTGGGGCTTACGTTTGGAACACATCCTCGCGATGTGCCCCCACTCTCCACATTTGAAGCACTGGGGTCCTTTATTTGGCGGTGGGATCATGCTTGTGGGTCGTAACAGCCGGGGCAGCTCTACTCCTCCCTTAGGTTTTTTTTCCAACTTAGGGGGTGGAACCACTTTGTGAGCTTTGTCTGGCTCCCAAGAGAAGGTTTTAGGCTGAGCTCCAGCATATTGGGATGCCATTTCTATCGCATGTTCAACAGTAAGTCCCACGTGTTGACGTAGCCAGAGTTGGGTGGCGTAAGGCAATGCCTCCATGAACTGTTCTAGATATATCTTGTTTAGTATGTCCTCTTTGCTGCACAGGTCCGGGCGCAACCACTTATCAGCTGACATTTTTAACCTAAAGAAGAGGGTCTTTGGGTCTCACCTTGAACACCTCTTTCTTTCCTAAAACGTACACGATAGGCTTCCTGGTCCAGACCTAGATGATCCAAGATCACCATTTTAATGGTGGCATATGGAGTTGTACCAAGAGGGTTAGCAGCCTGATAGGCAGATTGGGCTTCTGCTGTGAGAAGAGGCGCTAAAACGAACGGCCATTTCTCTTCCGGCCAACTCAATGCTCGTGCAGCTCTTTCAAAGTTCACAAGGAAAGCGTCCGCATCTTCGCCTGGGACGTATTTCTGAAGGGCTACACCCGGGGGATGGGGGTTGTGTACTCGAACTTCACCGGGGATGACCTGTGTGGGAGGCGATATACTTTTCAGGCTTTCCAACTGTGCCGTTATGGTGGTCGTGAACATATCCCGGTCTGCCTGTGCTGACGACATTTGGCTTTCCATAGCTTTTTCCAATTTTTCCTGTCCCTTGATAATATGGTCAATTAGGGCCTCCATCTTTTTCCTACAGACATATGGTGGTGATCCCACTTCTGACACCAGTTGTCCCGAAGTGGTCGGGACGTTGGGGACTGTGCTAGCTACTGTGGACTCTACAGTAGGAGTTGGTGAAAACAGGAACACAGGCGCCTTCAGCAACGGTTTCAACAAAGGCTTTATTGGTATGTAAGTTTTTTTCATTAAAGCAGTCTACTGTCCTCTCTTGGAAGTTTTCCAAAGAAATGTGTCTTTCTCCGGCTTCCGCACTTCTAATCCTGGGACAGGGTGGTCGTGCTCTGGGACGGGGCGTCGTCTTCTTGAATCCACTCCAGTACCGGCAAAGAAAAGGAAACGAGGGTCAGAGGAACGTAATGACCTGATACTTCAAAAAGGACCGGTAGTGAGGGGAGAACCGCTGTGAGCTGGTGCACGCATTTATTCAAAGTGAAGGTGGGGGGGGGAGTGCTCGTGAAAAGGGCAGAGGGTTTTCAGGGCTGTGCTGCAGGAACAATCAATGCTGTATCCTCCGCCCGACCCAACCCGCTACCCGGCCCCGTACCTCTTGGAGCCATGCTCCTCCCGTAGGAACGTGGCAGGGCGAAGCGTGGAAACGTTGGCCTCCAGGCGTGTCGTTCTCCTTCCGTTTCAGCTCCTGGTATCTCCCGTCTTCTTCCACGATAGCAGCCGCCTCTGGGGAAACGCCGTCCGCCGAGTTGTCTGCACTTCCTGCTTTTGACGCGGTTCCGCTTTCAGGGGGTGGAGTCTCGTCTCCGTGGTCTGAGGTCTTAAAGGGACCATCCACATTATCGAGCGGGATCCAGCCAGACTCGTCCTCTTCGGTCCATGACGAAGGTGTATTCTGTGGGGATAAGGGGCACGGTAAAAGGGGGGTGGCGGACCACCATTCTGTAGCAGCGTGAGGATCAGGCCCGAGTGCCCCGTCACACCATCCAAAACAAGCATTTACAATGCAATGGTCTCGGCATCATTAAAGGTGGAGCTATTGGCATTGCTCATGACATTTCTTTTTTTTCTTTAAATCATAAATAAATGGCATTGTCATTTAAATTGCCAATACACACCACTCTGCACTCAACAGCACACACCACTCTGCACTCAACAGCACACACCACTCTGCACTCAACAGCACACACCACTCTGCACCTGCAGTCACTACTCTGCACTCACTACTCTGCATTCCGCACTCTGCACTCACTACTCTGCACTCACTACTCTGCACTCACTACTCTGCACTCTGCACTCACTACTCTGCACTCTACACTCACTACGCTGCACTCTACACTCACTACTCACTACTCTGCACTCTACACTCACTACTCACTACTCACTACTCTGCACTCTACACTCACTACTCACTACTCTGCACTCTACACTCACTACTCACTACTCACTACTCACTACTCTGCACTCACTACTCTGCACTCACTACTCTGCATTCACTACTCTTCACTCACTACTCTGCACTCTACACTCACTACTCACTACTCACTACTCACTACTCTGCACTCACTACTCTGCACTCTACACTCACTACTCACTACTCTGCACTCACTACTCTGCACTCACTACTCTTCACTCACTACTCACTACTCACTACTCTGCACTCACTACTCTGCACTCACTACTCTGCACTCACTACTCTGCACTCACTACTCTGCACTCTACACTCACTACTCACTACACTGCACTCACTACTCTGCACTCACTACTCTGCACTCTACACTCACTACTCTGCACTCACTACTCTGCACTCACTACTCTGCACTCACTACTCACTACTCACTACTCACTATTCTGCACTCACTACTCTGCACTCACTACTCTGCACTCACTACTCACTACTCACTACTCTGCACTCTACACTCACTACTCACTACTCACTACTCACTACTCACTACTCTGCACTCACTACTCTGCACTCAGTCAGTCAGTCAAAACAAACTTTATTTGGTTTGTTACAACCATAAAAGTACAATTTGCATCATATCTTACTAAACAGGAAAAGTAAAAGCAACAGAAAATACCTAGCACGGCGGTATCGATAGACATATTACATCTTAATATACATATACATAACTATCATTTTTAAAATCGAAATGCTATCACAATTAATTTAAAAAACACTTAATTCACATCTATACATCAACTTCTTAATCATACAGCACTATTTTAAACACTACTTGTTTCACATTATTTGATGTCAGGGACCTATATTATTAGATCTTACTCTGTGCAACTGAGGAATGCCTTAACTTTTTTCATATATTTCCCCAAGGCACAGGCTATGTCTAAGTTCTCCATTTCCATCAACAATTTTACGGCTTGCATCCTATTTGTAATACTGTAATTTTTAAAAATAGGACATAAAATCTCCTTCCGCAAATCTAAAAACCACATACAATCTAATAAAATGTGTATAATATTACAGGTAGTGCCTAAAGTGCAAGTGCAGAACCCGTTACAACTTATCATTTGATTTCGGGCTCCATTATTCGCGTAACATGGGTTTATTCCGATTCTCATTTTTAGGACTTCTCGCCTTAAGTTATGACTTGGTAGCCTGTCTACATATGGGAAGTGCTGGTCAAGCTCCCAGGCAGATGTCATGTGGGCTACCGAGCTTTTTTGTGAGAGGTACTCCCGGTCATAAGTGCGGGACATCTCGGTGCCTTGGAGCCTTAGTTCTCTCTTACCTATTATTATATGATCTTGTAACGGGTAGACCTTCAGATCGAGCACCCTGTATGCATTCCTTATTGATGTTCTAGCCTCTTTTGCCCAGGGTAGGTCGCTCTTTGTAATTTCCTCTTTGGCCCACTGAGAGATTTTGAGAAGCTCATCAGTTCCCAATCGCTGCCAGAATCGTACAAGGGCCATACAGGCGGTTATCGCCCATGAGGTAATTCCCAACTCAAGTCTGGCCGCCTGTACCATAGAAGATTTGGGCAGTCCAAATAGGCTTTTTAATATATTTCCCTCCTCTCTATCCCAGGAGGTCTTACAGCTTAAGTAAATAACTTCGGCTCCATACAAGAATTGAGGGGGCACCATTGCTTGATAGGCTTTCAGGACCGGTCTGTCTGACATTTCTCCGTATGTATTGTTAAATCTTTTTAAACCTTTCACAGAGGCCAATGCCCTCATTTTTAGTGCTTGTACATGAGTATGCCATTTCAGGGTACCAGAGAACCACATTCCCAGATATCTATAGTCCGCTACCCTCTCGAGCAATACTGTGCCCAGGTACCAAGAGAACTTTGTTTTCTTCCTGCCAAAACAGACAATTTTTGTTTTCTCCATATTTACTACTAGTTTTTTGGTAGTACAGTATTCTTTGAATCGATTTAATTTTCTTTGGAGCCCAATTTCCGTCTGATCCATGATTACCAAATCATCTGCATAGAGAAGGCATGATATCTGGTTTCCTCCCAGTTTTGGGTTAGCCCCTCTAACCTCTCTCAACTTTTGAGGCAGGTCTGCTAAGAACAGGGAGAATAATAGGGGGGCAAGTACACAACCCTGCCTTAATCCGTTCCCAATTGGGATTCTCTTCGTCAATCGTCCCTCCTTATCCAGGATTATCTGTGCCCAGTTTTCTGTATGCAGTTCTTGGATTAGTGCTAGCAGGTCACCCTGTATTTCATAACCAACCAATGATGACCACAGCTGATCCCGGTCCACCAGGTCGAAAGCTGCACGGAAATCCACGAAACAGGCGAATAATTTCCCCCCCTGATCGATCGACTTCCGTGCAATGGACCAAAGGGCAAAACAGTGGTCAACAGTTGAGTGGCCTTCTTTGAATCCTCCTTGTTCTGGCGGTACTATTTGTTTGTTGTCCACCCAGTCCTTTAGTATACCCAAAATTACTTTTGAAAACACCTTTTCGCCTATATCCAATAAGTTTATTAGCCGATAATTTTTGGGGGAGTTTACATCACCTTTCTTATGTATTGGCCTGACAATTGCCCCTTTCCAATTATCTGGGAACTTGCCTGAATTTAGGATCTCTTGAAACATATTAGAGAAAAACTCCGCCCACCAATCTATATTCGTTTTTATTATAATTGCAGGTAGATTATCAGGTCCAGCAGCACGTGTTAGATTTAGTCTTTTTATTATACCTCTAATGGCATCTGGGGAGAAGTGTGCTTTAATTTCTTCCCTTATTCTAGGCCAATCCTTGGTCGTTGTCCCCTCCCTGTCTGGCCATGTACCATAGATTTCTTTCAGATATGTCACCCACTTGACCTCTGGCACCGAGCAGTGTAGGGTTCCTGAGGCTTTACCCGTGCATTCCTGAATTAACTTCCAAAAGCCTCTCACATTCTTTTCTTCAATTGTCTCAAGTAAATTCCCCCAACATTTGTCCTTAAATGTCCTTTTTTTATCTCTAATAGTGACCTTATATTTTATTTTTAGTTTCTTAAGTTCTATTACCGCTTCGTCACTATAATATGCTCTTAGGTGTCTCTCCTGTTTTCTGATGCTGGCCTTGGCCTTCCGACATTCATCATCGAACCAATGAGAGCTGCTACTGGGGTATGGTTTCACATTATTTGCTACTTTACGGTTACCGTGTTTTATTTTTATCCTGAGGCATTCCACCATATCCCTTATTGTGTCCTCATACCATATTATGCCCACCACTGGTGCTAGGCTATCTAAATTCACGGACAACTGGTGTGCACTCAGTTTTTTTATATATTCATCGGTAATTCTCGTGGTTAGTCTTTTAGGGTATTCCATCTCTACTGGAAGCACTTTTTGTCTATGAGGGGAACTGCGTACCTGGAGTTCTACCTGTAGAGGGTAGTGATCACTGCCCTCAAGCCTAAGGATTTCAAATTGTTTAATTAGATAGAAGTTCCACGCCTGAATGAATGCATAATCTATTGGGCACATTTGTTGTCCTATCTTAAAGGTACGATTCGCGGGCCGGTCTGCATCCTTCCTTCCATTTACGCAGACCATCCCTATGGCCCCCAACAATTGCCCAAGCTCATCGTCTTGATTTGAAATCTCACAACGGGGAAAAAGTGCGAGCTCTATTTTATATACTCCCAGCATATCCCTCAACCAGGGGTCTGTTTTAGTAGGATTTAATCTATGATTGAAGTCCCCCAATATCATTAGCACATCTCTTGGATAGCAATCACATAGGTACTCCAGGTCTGATTTTAAACATTCTAGATCAATCTTATATTCGTTTGATTTCCCTTTCTGAATGTACACATTTATAATGCATAAGTTTTCACCCCCCAGCATATTGTTTACGGTACACACTCTACTACCCAACGCCCATTTGCACTACTCTGCACTCACTACTCTGCACTCACTACTCTGCACTCACTACTCACTACTCTGCACTCACTACTCTGCACTCACTACTCTGCACTCACTACTCTGCACTCTACACTCACTACTCACTACTCACTACTCTGCACTCACTACTCTGCACTCACTACTCTGCACTCACTACTCTGCACTCTACACTCACTACTCAACAACTCTGCACTCACTACTCTGCACTCACTACTCTGCACTCACTACTCTGCACTCACTACTCTGCACTCTACACTCACTACTCACTACTCACTACTCTGCACTCTACACTCACTACTCACTACTCACTACTCACTACTCTGCACTCACTACTCTGCACTCACTACTCTGCACTCTACACTCGCTACTCACTACTCTGCACTCACTACTCTGCACTCACTACTCTACACTCACTACTCACTACTCACTACTCACTACTCTGCCCTCTACACTCACTACTCACTACTCTGCACTCTACACTCACTACTCTGCAATCTACACTCACTACTCACTACTCTGCACTCACTACTCTGCACTCACTACTCTGCACTCTACACTCACTACTCACTACTCTGCACTCTACACTCACTACTCACTACTCACTACTCTGCACTCTACACTCACTACTCAGCACTCACTACTCTGCACTCACTACTCTGCACTCACTACTCTGCACTCTACACTTACTACTCACTACTCACTACTCTGCACTCACTACTCTGCACTCACTACTCTGCACTCACTTCTCACTACTCTGCACTCACTACTCTGCACTCACTACTCTGCACTCACTACTCTGCACTCACTACTCTGCACTCTGCACTCACTACTCTGCACTCACTACTCTGCACTCTGCACTCACTACTCTGCACTCTACACTCACTACTCTGCACTCTACACTCACTACTCTGCACTCTACACTCACTACTCACTACTCTGCACTCTGCACTCACTACTCTGCACTCTGCACTCACTACTCTGCACTCACTACTCTGCACTCTGCACTCACTACTCTGCACTCTGCACTCACTACTCTGCACACTCACTACTCTGCACTCACTACTCTGCGGCTCACTACTCTGCACTCACTACTCTGCACTCACTGCTCTGCACTCACTACTCTGCACTCTACACTCACTACTCACTACTCTGCACTCACTACTCTGCACTCACTACTCTTCACTCACTACTCACTGCTCACTACTCTGCACTCACTACTCTGCACTCACTACTCTGCACTCACTACTCTGCACTCACTACTCTGCACTCTACACTCACTACTCACTACACTGCACTCACTACTCTGCACTCACTACTCTGCACTCTACACTCACTACTCTGCACTCACTACTCTGCACTCACTACTCTGCACTCACTACTCACTACTCACTACTCACTATTCTGCACTCACTACTCTGCACTCACTACTCTGCACTCACTACTCACTACTCACTACTCTGCACTCTACACTCACTACTCACTACTCACTACTCACTACTCTGCACTCACTACTCTGCACTCAGTCAGTCAGTCAAAACAAACTTTATTTGGTTTGTTACAACCATAAAAGTACAATTTGCATCATATCTTACTAAACAGGAAAAGTAAAAGCAACAGAAAATACCTAGCACGGCGGTATCGATAGACATATTACATCTTAATATACATATACATAACTATCATTTTTAAAATCGAAATGCTATCACAATTAATTTAAAAAACACTTAATTCACATCTATACATCAACTTCTTAATCATACAGCACTATTTTAAACACTACTTGTTTCACATTATTTGATGTCAGGGACCTATATTATTAGATCTTACTCTGTGCAACTGAGGAATGCCTTAACTTTTTTCATATATTTCCCCAAGGCACAGGCTATGTCTAAGTTCTCCATTTCCATCAACAATTTTACGGCTTGCATCCTATTTGTAATACTGTAATTTTTAAAAATAGGACATAAAATCTCCTTCCGCAAATCTAAAAACCACATACAATCTAATAAAATGTGTATAATATTACAGGTAGTGCCTAAAGTGCAAGTGCAGAACCCGTTACAACTTATCATTTGATTTCGGGCTCCATTATTCGCGTAACATGGGTTTATTCCGATTCTCATTTTTAGGACTTCTCGCCTTAAGTTATGACTTGGTAGCCGGTCTACATATGGGAAGTGCTGGTCAAGCTCCCAGGCAGATGTCATGTGGGCTACCGAGCTTTTTTGTGAGAGGTACTCCCGGTCATAAGTGCGGGACATCTCGGTGCCTTGGAGCCTTAGTTCTCTCTTACCTATTATTATATGATCTTGTAACGGGTAGACCTTCAGATCGAGCACCCTGTATGCATTCCTTATTGATGTTCTAGCCTCTTTTGCCCAGGGTAGGTCGCTCTTTGTAATTTCCTCTTTGGCCCACTGAGAGATTTTGAGAAGCTCATCAGTTCCCAATCGCTGCCAGAATCGTACAAGGGCCATACAGGCGGTTATCGCCCATGAGGTAATTCCCAACTCAAGTCTGGCCGCCTGTACCATAGAAGATTTGGGCAGTCCAAATAGGCTTTTTAATATATTTCCCTCCTCTCTATCCCAGGAGGTCTTACAGCTTAAGTAAATAACTTCGGCTCCATACAAGAATTGAGGGGGCACCATTGCTTGATAGGCTTTCAGGACCGGTCTGTCTGACATTTCTCCGTATGTATTGTTAAATCTTTTTAAACCTTTCACAGAGGCCAATGCCCTCATTTTTAGTGCTTGTACATGAGTATGCCATTTCAGGGTACCAGAGAACCACATTCCCAGATATCTATAGTCCGCTACCCTCTCGAGCAATACTGTGCCCAGGTACCAAGAGAACTTTGTTTTCTTCCTGCCAAAACAGACAATTTTTGTTTTCTCCATATTTACTACTAGTTTTTTGGTAGTACAGTATTCTTTGAATCGATTTAATTTTCTTTGGAGCCCAATTTCCGTCTGATCCATGATTACCAAATCATCTGCATAGAGAAGGCATGATATCTGGTTTCCTCCCAGTTTTGGGTTAGCCCCTCTAACCTCTCTCAACTTTTGAGGCAGGTCTGCTAAGAACAGGGAGAATAATAGGGGGGCAAGTACACAACCCTGCCTTAATCCGTTCCCAATTGGGATTCTCTTCGTCAATCCTCCCTCCTTATCCAGGATTATCTGTGCACAGTTTTCTGTATGCAGTTCTTGGATTAGTGCTAGCAGGTCACCCTGTATTTCATAACCAACCAATGATGACCACAGCTGATCCCGGTCCACCAGGTCGAAAGCTGCACGGAAATCCACGAAACAGGCGAATAATTTCCCCCCCTGATCGATCGACTTCCGTGCAATGGACCAAAGGGCAAAACAGTGGCCAACAGTTGAGTGGCCTTCTTTGAATCCTCCTTGTTCTGGCGGTACTATTTGTTTGTTGTCCACCCAGTCCTTTAGTATACCCAAAATTACTTTTGAAAACACCTTTTCGCCTATATCCAATAAGTTTATTAGCCGATAATTTTTGGGGGAGTTTACATCACCTTTCTTATGTATTGGCCTGACAATTGCCCCTTTCCAATTATCTGGGAACTTGCCTGAATTTAGGATCTCTTGAAACATATTAGAGAAAAACTCCGCCCACCAATCTATATTCGTTTTTATTATAATTGCAGGTAGATTATCAGGTCCAGCAGCACGTGTTAGATTTAGTCTTTTTATTATACCTCTAATGGCATCTGGGGAGAAGTGTGCTTTAATTTCTTCCCTTATTCTAGGCCAATCCTTGGTCGTTGTCCCCTCCCTGTCTGGCCATGTACCATAGATTTCTTTCAGATATGTCACCCACTTGACCTCTGGCACCGAGCAGTGTAGGGTTCCTGAGGCTTTACCCGTGCATTCCTGAATTAACTTCCAAAAGCCTCTCACATTCTTTTCTTCAATTGTCTCAAGTAAATTCCCCCAACATTTGTCCTTAAATGTCCTTTTTTTATCTCTAATAGTGACCTTATATTTTATTTTTAGTTTCTTAAGTTCTATTACCGCTTCGTCACTATAATATGCTCTTAGGTGTCTCTCCTGTTTTCTGATGCTGGCCTTGGCCTTCCGACATTCATCATCGAACCAATGAGAGCTGCTACTGGGGTATGGTTTCACATTATTTGCTACTTTACGGTTACCGTGTTTTATTTTTATCCTGAGGCATTCCACCATATCCCTTATTGTGTCCTCATACCATATTATGCCCACCACTGGTGCTAGGCTATCTAAATTCACGGACAACTGGTGTGCACTCAGTTTTTTTATATATTCATCGGTAATTCTCGTGGTTAGTCTTTTAGGGTATTCCATCTCTACTGGAAGCACTTTTTGTCTATGAGGGGAACTGCGTACCTGGAGTTCTACCTGTAGAGGGTAGTGATCACTGCCCTCAAGCCTAAGGATTTCAAATTGTTTAATTAGATAGAAGTTCCACGCCTGAATGAATGCATAATCTATTGGGCACATTTGTTGTCCTATCTTAAAGGTACGATTCGCGGGCCGGTCTGCATCCTTCCTTCCATTTACGCAGACCATCCCTATGGCCCCCAACAATTGCCCAAGCTCATCGTCTTGATTTGAAATCTCACAACGGGGAAAAAGTGCGAGCTCTATTTTATATACTCCCAGCATATCCCTCAACCAGGGGTCCGTTTTAGTAGGATTTAATCTATGATTGAAGTCCCCCAATATCATTAGCACATCTCTTGGATAGCAATCACATAGGTACTCCAGGTCTGATTTTAAACATTCTAGATCAATCTTATATTCGTTTGATTTCCCTTTCTGAATGTACACATTTATAATGCATAAGTTTTCACCCCCCAGCATATTGTTTACGGTACACACTCTACTACCCAACGCCCATTTGCACTACTCTGCACTCACTACTCTGCACTCACTACTCTGCACTCACTACTCACTACTCTGCACTCACTACTCTGCACTCACTACTCTGCACTCACTACTCTGCACTCTACACTCACTACTCACTACTCACTACTCTGCACTCACTACTCTGCACTCTACACTCACTACTCAACAACTCTGCACTCACTACTCTGCACTCACTACTCTGCACTCACTACTCTGCACTCACTACTCTGCACTCTACACTCACTACTCACTACTCACTACTCTGCACTCTACACTCACTACTCACTACTCACTACTCACTACTCTGCACTCACTACTCTGCACTCACTACTCTGCACTCTACACTCGCTACTCACTACTCTGCACTCACTACTCTGCACTCACTACTCTACACTCACTACTCACTACTCACTACTCACTACTCTGCCCTCTACACTCACTACTCACTACTCTGCACTCTACACTCACTACTCTGCAATCTACACTCACTACTCACTACTCTGCACTCACTACTCTGCACTCACTACTCTGCACTCTACACTCACTACTCACTACTCTGCACTCTACACTCACTACTCACTACTCACTACTCTGCACTCTACACTCACTACTCAGCACTCACTACTCTGCACTCACTACTCTGCACTCACTACTCTGCACTCTACACTTACTACTCACTACTCACTACTCTGCACTCACTACTCTGCACTCACTACTCTGCACTCACTTCTCACTACTCTGCACTCACTACTCTGCACTCACTACTCTGCACTCACTACTCTGCACTCACTACTCTGCACTCTGCACTCACTACTCTGCACTCACTACTCTGCACTCTGCACTCACTACTCTGCACTCTACACTCACTACTCTGCACTCTACACTCACTACTCTGCACTCTACACTCACTACTCACTACTCACTACTCTGCACTCTGCACTCACTACTCTGCACTCACTACTCTGCACTCTGCACTCACTACTCTGCACTCACTACTCTGCACTCTGCACTCACTACTCTGCACTCTGCACTCACTACTCTGCACACTCACTACTCTGCACTCACTACTGTGTGGCTCACTACTCTGCACTCACTACTCTGCACTCACTGCTCTGCACTCACTACTCTGCACTCACTGCTCTGCACTCACTACTCACACTCTGCACTAACTACTCTGCACTCACTACTCTGCACTCTGCATTCACACTCTGCGCACTCACTCTGCACTCACTACTTCACACTCTGCACTCTGCGCACTCTGCACTCTGCACTCACACTCTGCTCACTCACTCTGCTCACTCACTACTTCACACTCTGCACTCTGTGCACTCTGAACTGTGCGCACTCTGCACTCACACTATAATAATCCTTATGCAGAATTCCTCTAAAGTATAAGCAGCTTGGGTTTTTCCTATAAGCGCCAAAGAGTCAATGATAGGAAAAGAGGGCAGAGAGTGCTAACCCCATATCCCCACCCACAGACAATCCAAAATTATCTTCTGCGTTGCTTTGTTCTAATAAATAATGAATAAGGAATTTAAAGTATATGTATGGGCGAGTGGAAGGTGATCTATCGTGTTCAATATATTTTAACACAATTGGTGTTCATGGTTACCTTTACAAACGTGAGATGAAGATGATGCTCCGTTTTTAGTTATATAAGGATATTTTGTCAAGTACATTCAAGTTCAACCCACTGGCTGTAAGCAACAAGCTGAGGATCAACGGGCGCGAAACAGCGTGGCGGGCGCGCACAAGACCAGCGTGGGCGTGCACATCAGCTGAAGATCGCCTGAGAAGACACCGAGTCTGCCTGCTGCCATGACTGACCCGCTGCAGGGAAAGAGCCCGGTGAGTGGGGGTAGAGGGGGGGTGGCAGAGAGGGAGTGGGCAGAGAGGGAGGGTGTGTGTGTGTGCGTGTGTGTGTGTGTGTGTGTGTGTGTGTGTGTGTGCGTGCGTGAGTGTGTGCTTCCGTGAGTGTGAATGTGGAGCAAGAGATGTGCACGGCTCCAGGAGGCTCGGCGTGCGCATCCACGATGTGCAATCGGCGCTCGTGCACCGCTCTGTCTCCGTTGAGAGCGAACTCCGTGACAATATGTCTCGAAGCCGAGACCTAAAAAGGACGAAAATTGGGTCCAGGACAGTTTTCGTAAGCACAAACAAGTTACTAGGGAAATAACGGAAGTGGCCAAATCCTCAGTCAGAGATTACTGTATTATTCAAGCTGTTCCAACAATTGCCCCATTTTTATTATATGTGACAAATGTCTAAAAGATCTCTATTGACAAGATTTAGGCTAGGTTCCTTTTGCTGAATGTTGGAAGGCGGTGACCCCAGGGGTCAAGATGATTCTCCTAACCACCCGGGACCTCCTCCACAATTTCTGCCGAGTCTTATCGAGGGGGAAGTCCCCACCGGGGAGGACTGATCGTACACACTGTCGACACACCACACTTATGAGCAGACACCACACCGTGATTCTTTATCAAGAAAGACTTTATCAAGATTAATTAAAGAGCAATACACAGCGATTGAGGGATCGCGAAAGTCTCGTAACAGGGGAACGGGGAAGCGGGACAGTCTTAGAGGGCCAGCTGGCACGCCACGTACCCGGCGCACAGTTCTCAATCCTCGAACTGGGGGGTACGGGGCTGGCGATGGGACTTGCTGACCTCCTCACTTCGGCTTCAAGCTGTTCGTGAAGGTAGCATCGATGGTCCAGCCGGACCAGAGAGTTCGTTAAGCCGCGACGACGTCAGCAGGGCATGGGCAGGAGTACTCCGTCGTACTCGGAAGTAGATGGGGCCGCGACAGCGTCAGCAGGGCTCCGATGTTCAAGTCTTGTGCTTCAAGAGGGAGCCGCAACAGCGTCAGCAGGGCTCCGATGGTTCAGTTCCGTAGGTTCTAGGATGAGCCGCGACGTCGTCAGCAGGGCTCGGTGGGTCAGAGTCTGGTCTCCTTGAAGTCAGCCGCGATCAGATCAGCAGGGCTTTCTTGTCCAAGATACAACTGCCGATTAGGTGGAAGGCAGGCTGTCTTATAGTCGTCAAGCTCTTTGATGTCCGGACCCTCATAGGCAGGAGGCCGGAGGTCCGAGGGCCAGGCGCCTGATCGTCTGGGCGGTTAGTTCTTTGATGCTTTGGACCATGCGCCCATGGAATCCCAGACACCCATCAGGACCTGGAGCCAGCTCACTAGGAGGCCCAAGGTGCAATCGAAACCAGCCCCCAGGGATAGTTCAGAGGTGTGAGGGAAACCAGTTTCTCGGAAGGGGGCCGGAGGTGTGAGGGAAGTTTTGGTTTCGGGTACTTGATGAGTCGTTCACCCCCCGGGTGGATCTGGGCGTGCCAGACGCGCAGGCTCAGCGGCCGTCAGGAGCGGCCAGGGCTGCCGAAAGGAAAGAAGGCGGCCGGCCGGCCGGGGTGGCCAAACATGGAGTCTGATGGTCACGTGCACGGGTGCAGGCACGCAGTCTGGGGATTGTCTCAGGTCCAGTGTAGGAGGATTATGTACAGTTATGAGTGGACGGGAACCAGTTCCACCCGTAGATCCGGGGCTGCGGAGATCAGCGAGGACCACGCCACGAGGCCGGGTCCAACATGCGTCCCCTCCAGCTGAAAGACGAGGGGAACTACCCATCCTCTTGGGGGTTCTCCTCGCTGAGGCGGAAGAAGCGGGACAGGCCGTCGGCGTTGGCGTGGTCGGCACCAGGCCTGTGTTCCACGGTAAAATCCATCCCTTGGAGGGAGATGGACAAGCGTAGCAGTTTAGGGTTCTCTCCTCTCATTTGCATGAGCCACCGGAGAGGACGGTGGTCGGTCTGGACCCGGAAGTGGGTCCCGAACAGGTAGGGCCTCAGTTTCTTCAAGGCCCAGACTACTGCGAAGGCCTCTCGCTCGATGGTGCTCCATCTCTGCTCCCGGGGTAGTAGCCTCCGGCTGATAAAGGCTACCGGATGATCAACCCCCTTGTCGTCCACTTGGGAGAGTACGGCCCCGATGCCATGCTCGGAGGCGTCGGTCTGAACCACGAACTCTCGGGAGTAGTCAGGGGCCTGTAGGACTGGAGCGGTGCACATGGCTTGTTTCAATTCTTCGAAGGCCTTCTGACAGGCGGGGGTCCAAATAACCTTCTTGGGGTTGGCCTTGGCTGTCAACTCTGTGAGGGGGCCTACAATACTCCCGTACCCCTTGATGAATCTACGGTAGTACCCTGTGAGTCCTAGGAAGGCCCGCACCTCGGTCTGGGTCGTGGGGGTCTCCCAGGCATTGATGGCGTCTATCTTGGGTTGGAGGGGGGCCACGAGGCCGCTGCCGACCTGGTGCCCTAGATATACCACTGAGCTTTGTCCTATTTGGCATTTACTAGCTTTAATGGTGAGCCCGGCTCGACGCAGGGCGTCCAACACCTCCCAGAGGTGGTGTAGGTGCTCGGGCCAGTGAGCACTGAACACCGCAATGTCGTCTAGGTAGGCTGCACTGAAACTTTCCAGCCCAGCCAGGACCTGATTGACCAGTCGCTGGAAGGTGGCGGTGGCGTTTTTCATGCCGAAGGGCAAGACTCGGAAGTGGAAATGGCCATCCGGAGTGGAGAAAGCAGACCTTTCTTGGGCCCTCTCCATGAGGCCGATCTGCCAGTAGCCACTGGTGAGATCGAAGGTACTGAGGTACTGAGCCGACCCTAGGCGGTCAATGAGTTCGTCGGTTCGGGGGATGGGGTGTGCGTCGGTTCGGGTGACTGCGTTGAGTCCGCGGTAGTCTACGCAGAACCTCAGCTCAGGAACGGTGCCGCGGGCGGCGGCCTTCGGAACCAGGACCACGGGGCTAGCCCATAGGCTGTCGGAGGCTTCCACCACTCCTAGGTCCAACATTTTGTCGACCTCAGCCTTGATGCAGGCTCGGACTTGGTCCGGGACCCGGTAGGCTCTGTGCCTTACCGGAGGGCTGTCCCCGGTGTCCACGTCGTGGACGCACCAACTGGTGACGCCGGGAGTGAGGGAGAAGAGGTCTGAGAATTGTCCCAGCAAGTGGCGACATTCTTCACGCTGCAAGGGGGTGAGGGAGGAGGAGAGACTCACTCCCTCTACGGAGCCATCTTGATCTTTTGCACACAGGAGATCGGGTAGAGGGTCCGTTTCCTCTTCCTCTCCGTCGTCGGTGGCAAGGAGTAACCCCAACTCAGACCGCACGGAATGGGGTTTGAGCCGGTTTACGTGTAACACTTTCAGGGCGTTCCTGGCTGATTTCGTATCAACGAGGTAGGTGACCTGGCTCTTGCGCTCTATCACCTTAAAGGGTCCAGTCCACTTGTCCTGCAAGGCACAAGGTTACACTGGGGACATGACCCAAACCTGTTGGCCTGGTTGAAACTCGACCAGAGTGGCATTCTGGTCATACCAGCGTTTCATTTCCTCTTGGCTGGCCTCCAGGTTGGCCTCGGCCAGCTCGCGAAACTTCCGCGTCTGGTTCCGGAGGGCCAGGACGTAGGAGAATACGTCGGGGGGTGTGCTCGGTGGGGCTGCCTCCCAGCCTTCCTTGACCAGGCTGAGGGGTCCCCGGACGGGGTGCCCATAGAGCAGCTCGAAAGGGCTAAACCCCAAGGATTTCTGGGGTACCTCTCGGTAGGCGAACAGGAGGCAGGGTAGTAGGATGTCCCACTTGCGTCGCAAGGGCTCTTCAAGACCCATGATCATCCCTTTCAGGGTGCGGTTGAACCGCTCAACCAGGCCGTTGCCCTGGGGATGGTAGGGGGTGGTGAACCTGTAGGACACCCCACACTGTTGCCAGAGGGACTTCATGTACCGGGATATGAAGTTCGTCCCTCGATCGCTTACCACTTCTCGGGGGAATCCCACCCGGGAGAAGATCCCCATGAGGGCCCGGCCCACGACTGGGGCCGTCACGGTCCGGAGGGGGATGGCTTCGGGGTATCGGGTGGTGTGATCGACCAGAACCAGGATGAACCGGTGGCCTAAGGAGGTCGGGGGTCCAGAGGTCCGACAATGTCGATTCCCACCCTCTCAAAGGGGGTAGTGACAACTGGAAAGGGCTGGAGGGGAGCCTTGCGCTTGCCTCCGCTTTTGCCGCTAGCCTGACACGTGGGGCAGGACTTGCAGTGGCGTTCCACATCAGCCCGCATGTGGGGCCAGTAGAAGTGGGTCACTAGTCGCTGGAAAGTCTTATCTTGGCCCAGATGTCCTGCCAGGGGCACATCGTGAGCCAGGTTAAGGAGGAGTCCACGGAAACGTAGGGGTACCACCAGCACGCGGGCTGACCCTAGTTCCGCGGTCTTCTGTTCACTGTACAGTAGGCCGTTTTCCCAGTAAAGGTAATGGGAGCTGGATTGGTCTCCGGCGGCCTGGGCTGCGGCCTGTCGGCGGAGCCCCTCTAGGGCAGGGCAGGAGGCCTGCTCCTGGCAGAACTCCTCTCGGGACGGTCCTATCTCTTGGCGCCACTGGGCCAACTCGGGGAGGTCTGCTAGGGTCGGGACTGGTTCGACAGCTGGTCCGAGAGGACCTTCGTCGGGTGCGTTCTCTTTGAGGGAGGGCTGGTCAAAGACCGTAGGGTGCTCGCCGTCCTCGGGTACATCAGGGGCTGGATTGGGGGACTCAGGCTCTTCGTTCTCGGGGTTGGGCATTCTGGCGGTCATGGCCCGGGTGCTCACACAGGCCCAATGGGGCAGTCCTAACATGGCTAAATGGGTCCTTCTCTCCACCTCTTTCCACGGGGAACTCTCTAGGTCATTCCCCAGGAGGCAGTCTACAGGCATGTCCGTGCGAACAGCGACCCGCAGATCGCCCGAGACTCCATCCCACTCAAACGGGACCTGTGCTATCCTGCAGGAGCGGACAGAGTTATCGGCTGCGATCACCCAACAGGAGGTGTGGGGGATGATCATCGACTCAGGGACCAGCGTGTACCTAACAGATGTGATGCTGGCTCCTGTATCCCGAAGGGCTCCTATGCTGCGCCCGTTAACCTTCACTGTCTGGCGGTACTTTTCTGTGTTGTCGGGCAGGTAATCTCCTGGGATCATCTCGCTATTCCCCAGGGAGGCTAAGACCATGGCTGCGGGTTCCCACTCCCCCTGTTCTTTTATCTCTTCCTCTTCTAAGGCTACGGAGGATATCTGTCTAGTGGAGGGCCCAGTGGGAGTGGATTTCGGGGTCAGGGGACATCGGGGGTCACCGGCATAGTGCCCGGGTTGCTGACACTTGAAGCACGTGGAGCTGGGGCGGGGCCCCGGGGGTCCTGCACTCGGGCGGCTCTCGTCGCGGGAGGAGAGCGCGGGGTCTGGTTTCTGGGGGGACTACGCTGAGGTCCTGACTGGGAATTTTGCTGCTTGCCTCGACCTCCCCCACCTCGCTGGCGGAAAGATCCTTGGTCGTTCCTTGGGGGGTCTCCCCCGGGTGCCTTCTGGACTGGGGTGGCCACCCATCGATTGGCTTCCACAGCCAGTTTCCGTGGGTTGGCGAGCTTGCTGTCCAGGAGATGCTGTCTCAGTTCCACAAAGCAATTTGCGGACAGGTGTTCGTAAGCCACTAGGTCGACTAGGCCCTCGAAGGTGGTCACATTGCTGCCCTTGATCCACCCATCTAGGGCCCGGGTGTAGTAGTTCACATAGTCCACCCAGGTGGTGCCAGGAAGCTTCTTGCACTCCCTAAACCGCTGGCGATACATTTCTGGCGTCAGGCCGTAGCGGAATAAAAGAGCGTCTTTCATGTGTTGGTAGGCGTTCATGTGTGCCGTCGGTAGGTTCAGCAGGGTGTCTCTCCCCTCGCTGAGGAAGCGGCTCCACAGGCCGGCCCCCCAGTCCTTCTCGGGGACCCGGTGGGCGGACATGGCCACCTCGTATGCCTTGAACCATTGTTGGATATCGTCTCCTTTGTAGAACTCCTTTACCACATCCTTGGGGATACGCACCTTAGTTTCTTGGGGGACCACCTACTCCCCAAGGCCCGGGGAACCGGCTGCTTCTTTCCTGGCCTTCAATTCGATTTCCTTGAGGCTGCGCTCGTGCTCGAGCTGAAGTTTCCGTCCTTCATGCTCCCTCTGGAGCTTCTTCTCCTCTAGCTCTCCCTGGAGTCGCAATTGCTCCACTGCCAACTTTTTCTCTGCAAGCTTGAGTTCACCCTCTAATTTGAGGCGTGCTAGTTCAAGTTCATGGCTTCGGTCACGTTCTCGCTCGGTCATCTCCTCTGATGACCGCTTTCTCCCGGTTGCTGGGCTCCGGGTTGATTGCTGGATCCTCTCACCGGTCGGTGTACCGGGTTCGGTCTGTGGCCTCCCTCCCTCGTCTTCGATCGGGGGGAGAGATGCTCCGGACTCTACCCAGGTGGTCAGCGCCTTCTGGAAATCTTCCTTAGTACTTAGTCCGGTACTCGGGATACTCAGTTCTTTGCAGAACTGCTTCAGCTCTTTATGTGTGTAATCTTCCAGGAGGTCCTTGTCGAAGGTTGTCTTTACACCAGCTTCTGTAGTCGTCATCGTCGCTCTTTCTTTGTGCGTTTGCTGCGTGTAGGCTCAGGTAGTGTGTCAGTGGTACGATCTTTAGACGTAGGTTCGTATCGCGTCGCTGCCACCAATGTTGGAAGGCGGTGACCTTAGGGGTCAAGATGATTCTCCTAACCACCCGGGACCTCCTCTCCCACAATTTCTGCCGAGTCTTATCGAGGGGGGAGTCCCCACCGGGGAGGACTGATCGTACACACTGTCGACACACCACACTTATGAGCAGACACCACACCGTGATTCTTTATCAAGAAAGACTTTATCAAGATTAATTAAAGAGCAATACACAGCGATCGAGGGATCGCGAAAGTCTCGTAACAGGGGAACGGGGAAGCGGGACAGTCTTAGAGGGCCAGCTGGCACGCCACGTACCCGGCGCACAGTTCTCAATCCTCGAACTGGGGGGTACGGGGCTGGCGATGGGACTTGCTGACCTCCTCACTTCGGGTTCAAGCTATTCGTGAAGGTAGCGTCGATGGTCCAGCTGGACCAGAGAGTTCGTCAAGCCGCGACGACGTCAGCAGGGCTTGGGCAGGAGTACTCCGTCGTACTCGGAAGTAGATGGGGCCGCGACAGCGTCAGCAGGGCTCTGATGTTCAAGTCCTATGCTTCAAGAGGGAGCAGCGACAGCGTCAGCAGGGCTCCGATGGTTCAGTTCCGTAGGTTCTAGGATGAGCCGCAATGTCGGCAGCAGGGCTCGGTGGGTCAGAGTCTGGTCTCCTCGAAGTCAGCCGCGATCAGATCAGCAGGGCTTTCTTGTCCAAGATACAACTGCCGACTAGGTGGAAGGCAGGCTGTCTTATAGTCGTCAAGCTCTTTGATGTCCGGACCCTCATAGGCAGGAGGCCGGAGGTCCGAGGGCCAGGCGCCTGATCGTCTGGGCGGTTAGTTCTTTGATGCTTTGGACCATGCGCCCATGGAATCCCAGACGCCCATCAGGACCTGGAGCCAGCTCACTAGGAGGCCCAAGGTGCAATCGAAACCAGCCCTCAGGGATAGTTCAGAGGTGTGAGGGAAACCAGTTCCTCGGAAGGGGGCCGGAGGTGTGATGGAAGTCTTGGTTTCGGGTACTTGATGAGTCGTTCACCCCCCGGGTGGATCTGGGCGCGCCGGACGCGCAGGCTCAGCGGCCGTCAGGAGCGGCCAGGGCTGCCGAAAGGAAAGAAGGCGGCCGGCCGGCCGGGGTGGCCAAACATGGAGTCTGATGGTCACGTGCACGGGTGCAGGCACGCGGTCTGGGGATCGTCTCAGGTCCAGTGTAGGAGGATTATGTACAGTTATGAGTGGACGGGAACCAGTTCCACCCGTAGATCCGGGGCTGCGGAGATCAGCGAGGACCACGCCACGAGGCCGGGTCCAACACTGGTTAATATGTTTTCCCTCAGGCCAGTACTCTTCAGTCACTATTGCTATCCGTCAATGAGATGAGCAATCTAGCTAAACCATTTTACACTTTGTCTTCTTTTGTCAGTTTTATCTGCCGTACACCAGAAAGTTTTTATTACCGTTACTACGCAGACATATATTTTCCAAGTGCAAAGCTACTCTTTTCTATTTATTGCAACGTTTGCTATGCAGTTACTAGTTTTCTGAAGTGCACTATAGCTAAAAGTTTTCTGTTTTGAAAGAAAAAAAGGTTTTCGTATTCTTTTTTAAATTAATCATTGATTTTGCATTTTTAAGTGTATATTGCTGCTCCCAACATTTATTCATGCCCTAGGAATTAAAACTTCTACACTGTCACTTTATTCCAAGTAAACCAATGTAACGATTTTTTTCCTTCTCTTGCTATATGTGGTTGCTTTTAACATACACGTTTTATTACTATATCAGATTTTACACTCCTGGAACCGAATTTTATGGACTGTTATTCTAATAATCGTAAATCTACATAATGAATTCTATCATTTTCAATCATATGGTCATTACTATTTATCATATGGGTGCACTATGTTGTTTGTTTCTTTTTATTGTGTGTTTCTTTTTCTGGAAGATCGAATAAAGACAATTGAATTGAATTTTCATTCTTCCATATTAACATTATGATGTTAATTTCCTTGAGAGTCATGTGGCATGCTGTTTCACCAGAAGTTAATTTTTAAAGGTCCTACCAATTGGAACCACAGTGTGATTCTTTTAAAAAAAAGAATGTTTTAAGTCTTTTTAATAACAAAAGCTCGAGAGACCATATCATACAGAGACAATATCATGAGTACATTAATTGCCATATACAGAGAATCAGTGTCAACATATTTTTGGATGAAGCCGGCACACTTGCAAGTTGTTACCCCCAACGTACCACTATTCTGCCTCCCTTAGCCCTCTGTACTTCCTCCACGGCATCCACACCCTCTCCCATTTCTCGGCACACCTCGAGGTTGTTAATCGAATTGCGGTAGATTGTGGAGGTGGGTTTCCCCTGTATGGGGTCCAGCAGTAGCAGGTCTTCTAGTGGGGAATAATCTGAAATGGAAACCTCCTGCTGGATATGAGTGCGCAGAGCATGTAAAAGTTGCAGATGGGTGCATCGCTGCAAATCGTGCATATCGTACTCCTTTTGCAGGTAATCAAACGTACGAGGAGAGTCCCCCTTCCACACGTCGCCCAGATATTCAATGCCAATCAGGTGCCAGCCCTTGAACCCCAACAGCATAGCCACTTCCCTGAGTGGGTCGCCCGGCCAGAGCGGGGTTCTGCCCGTCAGCCTCCCAGTCCAGCCCAGTATTTTATTGGCGTCTCTCCAACATTGGTCCACCACTTTAGTATGCTCCGGGCAGTCCGAGCTTGACCGCCGGGAATACAAGAGGGATTCACAATTGCCCTGCGGCATTGTTGCCCTGTCTACTCTGTAGGCTGGCTCTTCCATCCCTATATAGACCCAGTCATTAATCACCTGCATCTGAGAGGCCCAATAGTACAACCTGACATCCGGGACTGCAATCCCTCCATCGAAGACTCCTCTATGTAACTAATGTAGGGCAATTCTCTGCGATCCTCCCGCCCACAGCAGAGTCCGCACTTCCTGTGCTATGTTCTTAAAAATAGTCTGTGGTATCTGAAAGGGAGTGTTCTGTAGTACATAAGCACCAGTGACTAACATCGGCAGTTAGACAACTCATTTGAGGCCCTAGGTTTCTCGCCGGGAATTCTTTCTGATCACTGGTAATGTAATCCCCAAGTATTTAAAACCATCCACCACCTCCGGGGCCGCGCACTGCCGCAGGACCCTGGGGGGGACATGAAAGAGGAAAGATCATTGACTTTGACCAGTTGATATTGTACCACGAATAGCTACCAAACAGCTCAAAGATATGGAGGACCCGCGCTATGGAGTCCATTATGCCAGGTATAGTACAATATTGTCGGCGTACAACAAAATACGTTATTCCTAATCTTCCGGGGCCCGCAATCTCCAAATCTCAGGATCTCTCCTGACCCAATGAGCCAGGGGCTCCAACGCCAGATCAAAGAGGAGCGGGGAAAGGGGGCACCCCTGCCAAATGCCCCTCCAAAGCTGAAAGGACCTAGACAGGGAACCATTCACCCGCACCAGTGACCTCGGCCTCTCATATAAGAGTCTGACCCAGCTGCAAAAGGAGGGGCCAAAGCCAAGCCGCTGAAGGACCCAAAATAGATATGGCCAATCAATACTACTGAAGGCCATTGAGGCATCAATGCCGTCTGCTGAGATACATTGCTGCCAGTCATATGCAGCACCCCATAAAGCCACCGTAGGTTGTGCCTAGGGTTTCTACCAGGCATAAACCCCGACTGGTCTACTTGTACCAGGTCCTTGATCACCGAAATCCCCCTGTCCGCCAACACCTTAGCCAGGTTATTGGCCTCTACTTTGATAAGGGAAATATGCCCTTAGGAACTGCACTGATCAGAGGGCTTGCCTTCCTTATGGATCACAAACAAACAACAATCCCAACACCCCCCTCCCTGCATCCCTGCTTGGTGAGTCCCCAACCTCCCACCACCCAAACTTGCATAGTGTTTGTCGTCCATAGAAAACCTCGAAACCCATTCCTGAGGGGTTGTTGTCTAGCCTCCAGCGTGAAGAGAGATCTGTCTGCTGACTGTGTTTCTCAGCCCCACAACTACGCCCTGCCAGGCTACTTATATGAACTTCTGCTCACGGCGCCGCTCTCTCACTAAACAGGTCATACAACATATTTATGCAGTGTTTAAGTTGCACCAACATGAGTCGAAGGTTCAGGCCACATTGTCTGGGTAGCATTGTGGATTCCACCCCCTCTCTACAGACATCACCTCCCCCCCCACCCAGAGCAGCATCTCAGTCTCAGCCCACGGAAGGGTGTCCCAATGGTTACTCATCTGTCCTTTTTTGGCGCTTCTGGCCACTGGGCGGGCTCCCAGCCCCCTGGCCCGACTCCTCACCACACCAGTCCATTGCCGATCATCTTTGCCCTCCTTTGCAATTCACGGTGTGCCAGCCCTCCAGCCAGTCGCTTGCCTCCTCCGGTTTGTCGAAGAAGTATGCCTTTCCATTGTCAAGGAATTTGAGGAGGGCTGAGAAGAGCATCATGTACTTCATGCCCCGTTCCATAAGGGCCCGTTTCACCCCATCGAAGGAGCTTCGCTGGCATTGTACATGCAGCGAGAAGTCTGGAAAGAACTGGATCGTAGCATTCTCAGGCCTGAGGTTGCCATGCATCCCCGCCGCCTGCAATATGGCATCCTGATCCCTGAAGTTCAGGATACGGGCGATGATGGTGCGGGGGCCCCGGCCTGGGCTTAACCCCCAGCGCTCTGTGGGCCTGATCTATTGAGAAAAACTGCGAAAGGCGTTTCGGCTTTATGATGGTTCAGAATTAAGTCCTCCAGAAAGAGGTCCACGGCTGGCCGCTCCATACCTTCCGGCACCCCCACCACATGGATATTGTTGTGCCGGGCTTTCCCTTCCTGGTCTTCGAGCTGGGCATATATGTCCGCCTGATTCTTCGTGAGTACCATCACCTGCTCATCCAGGCGTTTCATTTTGGATTGGATGCCCCCAATGTCTGCCTCCGCTGTGGCCACCTTGTCGGGCATCTTACAGAAATAAGTCCGCAGGAGATTCACCTCTTCGGTGACTGTGTCCAGTTTCGGCTCCAGGGTGCCTTTCAACTCACAAATTATCCTCATAATGTCTTTCAGGGTAAGATCTGGGCCCTGATCACCCACATCCTCGTGTTAGTCTCTTCCGACTGCTTCTTCGTCCCACCCCATGGCTACCGTATGTTTATCAATTTGGTTAGCCTGCCCGGGCCCCATCCCCTTGGTGCGGCCCATGATGCAGTCCAAGAAAGAAAGGGGACGCTCCCCACAGAGTACGGCCAGTTCCACTGTAGCTGGCACCATCTAGGGGGAGGGGTCCCGCCCGGGCCTCTCCATGGATGCAGGCAGTATTCAGTCTAGCTGCGGCCTGGCCTCCTGAGGGACTTCACCGGTTCAAATGCGCTAGGCTGGGGCCCACCACAGCCGGTGGGTGGGTGTTGTACTCGCTTACCAACGACCTCCCAACCGGACCGACGCACTTCCTGTCACCACGCACCTCCGCGGGCCGAAGTCTCGCAGCACCAAAGGCTGCGCTTAAGTCTCTAATTGCAGGGGAAACACGGTCCGCGCCCCTGGTGTGCCCCGGAGCCGACCCATGCTCACTGCACTTGTCTTCACTCCAACATGCTGGTGTCCATTGCCTTCGTAGCCCACTGAAATAAGCCCAAGGGCTGCTGTTCCTCGCGACCGCACTGACCTGGGGCGGCCGCCTGGGTGCACCACGATCAGCCTCCCTCGCTCCGTCGGGGTCGAGAGTCTTCGCTCCGCGACACCGCAGTCTCGCTACAGGCAGGGAACGGGCAGTTGTCTCTCCTCATTCCAGCAAGTGGATTCAAGGCAGCCCCTCCTGCTAAGGCTTCCAGAAGGTCGCCTTCTTGCCGACGCTCACGCCCGTCCTCTGATCGTTGCCGAGCTCAACAACTGCTGGTCGCCTCCAAGTTTCCGGTGTTATTCAGGCACCGCTGCCTCTCTGACCGCTCCCCACTTGAAATCGTCCTTCCTAGCCAGGATTATGTTGGATGTTCGGAGCAATTCCGCTGGTTGCTAATGCAGCACTCTCAGACTGTGGCCATTTTACACTGCTGCTAGCCACGCCCCCCCACACTCTGATTCTTAATGATAATTGGTCATTGAATATTAAGTACCAACATTTGTACTAACTATTGAAGTGGCTGAAGAGCACCAGGGATAGGAACTGTATTATGTGAATCTATGGGGTAATGCTGACAATCTGAAGACAATAACTGTATCAATCTTTCTCAATTCTGACTGGTCTAAATCATGGCACTCTTACACAATTATTTAATGTATCACTTTACCGTTTTTTTGCATTGTAAAAGAAGCTCTTTCTTGGGGGTTAATTTCCTTGGCTTTTAGGAAGCAGCACCACATCGGTCTGATCTATAACTTTCATTTATTTACTAGAACTGAACTATACCTGGTTCAGTTTGATTATTTCCTGCACTTCATTTACATCAGAGTGCAATTTCTTGATTTAAATGATTAATTAACTAACTTTTACCATTAAGAGTGTTTACTTCTGGGTGGGATGGCAAAGAAGACACTTTGTGTCCTACTTGTAACCTTCCAAAAGAAAGTATTTCCCATGTATTGTTTGTCTGTCCGGGTTATACGTCTCCCCATCATACTTGGCTCGCACCGGTATGTATTTGTCAGGAGTTAGTGGAGTACAGAGCACTAGACCAGAGTGGTGACTTTGTTATAAGTTTTATTTTTCTTATGGAGTCCAATTGTAATATTACACCACACTACAGATCAGAGCTGTTCCGGTCTTTGTCTAATTTCTTTGGCCTCAGGGGTTTTCCTGGTTCTCGGAGCCTCAGGGGTCTTGTCTGGATGTATATCCCGGTTCTTGGAGCCTCAGGGAAAAGAAAACAGCCGGGGATTATTGCTCTGCTCAGCTGGGTAAGTGGTTGTGCTACCGTCACCAAAAAGGGGGGGGTTTCTGTGAAAGGCTCACCTCCGGACGTGCCCTACATCCCGCCACCCCAAACGTACTATCTCCCCCCTCCCCACATGCCCCACCAGAATGCCCCTTTCAACAACAGTTGCCTTGGGCTGCGGCCCGCCCCTCGGACCGCAGCAGCAGGACCCGTGGCTTCTTCTCCCTTCAGCCTCAAAGGGGGAATATCCCATAGACTTTTGTTTTTGAGTACTTATGGCAAACAGTATAAGGGGTAGTTGTTGGTCCCAGTTCCTTCCTGTGTCTGAGATGACCTTGCGGAGCATGTTCTTTATGGTTTTGTTATATCGCTCCACAAGGCCATCCGTTTGTGGATGATAGACAGAAGTCCGTATCTGCCTAATGCCTAGGATCTCGCATATGTGGGACATTAGACGGGACATAAAGGGGGTCCCCTGATCGGTGAGGAGCTCCTCAGGGAATCCAACTCGGGAGAATAAGGTAATCATGGCTCTGGCTATTACAGGAGTAGTCATGGAGGACAAAGGAAAAGCTGCAGGATATCTACTGGCATAGTCGACAATCACTAGCAGATACTTATGGCCTCTGGCTGAGGGAATTAGGGGCCCAACTATGTCCATACCCATCCTTTTGAACGGTATGTCGATGATGGGGAGAGGATATAAGGGAGCCTTTTAGATTCCAGCGGGATTGGAGTATTGGCACCAAGGGCATGCGGCACAATACATAGCCACATCTTTATAAACACCGGACCAATAGAACTTGTTTAACAGATACGCAAGAGTCTGTTCTTTGCCATAATGTCCTTCCCCAGTATAATTATGGGCGAGCTCCAACACATGGCTACGAAAGGACAGTGGCACAAGGAGCTGGGTTAATAACATGTCACCCCTTTTTGTGGCCCTATATAACAATCCTCGTTGTACATAAAAATAGGGTCCTACCTTGTTGTTGTCCTGTTCTTGTACTTGTTCCCAGGCATGAAGTAAGGTATTGTCGTCCATCTGGGCCGACCGGAAACTATGGGCAGGTCCAACCGCGTCTGCAAGGGTCACAGAAAAAACAGGTGACCGTCCTTTTGTCTGAGAAAACATGATTTTGGCCTTTCTATTTTCGTTTCTACTTTTACTGTCCCTCCCTACTGTCCCTTCTACTTCACTGTCTCCAAAAGGGGCCTCCTTCCACCAGTTTGTGGGGTCTTTCTTGGCTTCGTCAATGTAGTGATCGAATCGGGGGTGATCTGTCCCTATTATGACAGCGTCTGGCAGAGAGGGTATGACGCCCACTCTGCGCAATTGGGGGTCGTTGGATACATCTAGCAATACTTCCGCTACTGGATACCTTTTTGTGTTGCCATGAACACAGGTTACCTATACAGTCTCATCTTTTTTTATCTGCTGAGGAGGCACTAGAGAGTTGTCAACCACAGATACACAACAACCAGTATCCAGTAAGGCTTGTTGTTTCTTTCCATTGAGGAGCACTTCTCTCTTATACTGGCAATGTCCCTTGCCTATGACTTATACCCGCCCCTTGGAATATCCTATCTCCATGGGTTCTGCTGGTTGGTCTCTATGTGGGCAGTGTCGGGCTATATGACCCCACTCAGAAAAATGATAACATTGGGTCCTTGTGGGCTTGCACCAGGTCCTGGGTGGGTGGGGGCCGGCCTAAATGGAACACGGGGAAGGGGAAGGAAGGGGCTCCTGGGTTTGGGTCTGCTTTGGGGTCTGGGGTTTCCTGGCCGGGGATTGGGAACAGGTACTTTGTTAAGGCTAGTACGGAATTCCGGTGCTCTATGATAAGCACAGGCTAAGTCTACTGCTACAGTAGGGTTAAGGTTGGGGTGTTGCTTAATCCAGGAGCGAGTGGAGGGGGGTAAGGCATCCAGGAACTGTTCTAAGAAGACCTTTGCCATCATGTCTTCTACGGATGTTTCGTGGGGAGCTAGCCATCGGATACCTAGATCCTGAATCCGATAGTACAGGGCCCGGGGGTTGTCTCCTGGGTTCCACCTTTCTTTCCTGAACTTGGCCCTGTAGTACTTTAGGTCGCAACCCAGTCTCTCAAGTATGGCTTTTTTTATGACCTCGTATGCTGTTCTACCTGCAGGATTTGCCGCTTGGTATGCCGCCTGCAACTCGCCTGAAAGAAGGGGTGCTATATACTGACTCGATCTTTCCTTGGGCCAGGACGCTGTTGTTGCTACTCGTTCAAAGTTTGTGAAAAAGTAGTCCGGGTCCTCGCCTTCCTGGAATTTTTGTAAAACAGAACTGGGTACATTGGGATGGATACGGGCAGTGGCTATAGCATCCGTAAGGCGAAGGATAGCTGTATCCTGTATCTGTTGCTTTGTAGTGAGAAGGGTGGCCTGTTCTTTTATTGCATCTTGAAGGGTATCCCTTTTTGTTTTAGCTGTTTGTAGCTGCTGCTCAAAAACCAGCTGAAGGTGTCTCTGTCCCTCTGCCAGCTGGGTAATGATATTCTCAACAGGGAGAGGCACGGCAGGGGACATGGCGCCACTGTACTATCCCACTTCTGACACCAAATTTGTCAGGAGTTAGTGGAGTACAGCGCACTAGACCAGAGTGGTGACTTTGTTATAAGTTTTATTTTTCTTATGGAGTCCAATTGTAATAGTACACCACACTACAGATCAGGGCTGTTCCGGTCTTCGTCTTATTTCTTTGGCCTCAGGGGTTTTCCTGGTTCTCGGAGCCTCAGGGGTCTTGTCTGGATGTATATCCCGGTTCTTGGAGCCTCAGGGAAAAGAAAACAGCCAGGGATTATTGCTCTGCTCAGCTGGGTAAGTGGTTGTGCTACCGTCACCAAAAAGGGGGGGTTTCTGTGCAAGGCTCACCTCCGGATGTGCCCTACCTCCCACCACCCCAAATGTACTATATCCCCCCTTCCCACACGCCCCACCAGAATGCCCCTTTCAACAACACTTGCCTAGGGCTGCGGCCCGCCTCTCGGACCGCAGCAGCAGGACCCGTGGCTTCTTCTCCCTACAGCCCACCGGGTTTGGAAACAGTGTCTGGATCGCTGGTCTCTGCTGCTCCCAACGCGCTCTCCTCCCTTCGGTCCTCCGCTGCTCCTAGCACGCTCTCCTCTCTTCGGTCTTCCGCTGCTCTTAGCACGCTCTCCTCTCTTCGGTCCTCTGCTATTCTTGGCACGCTCTCCTCTCTTTGGTCCTCCGCTGTTCTTGGCACGCTCTCCTCTCTTCGGTCCTTTGCTGCTCTCGCGCTCTCCTCTCTTCGATCCTCCGCTGCCAGGTGCTCCGCTACCTCCTCTCCATCCTTGCACACCGTCTGTTCCAATCCCGCGCCTCTTATTCTTTCTGCTTCCGTTCGTTGATGCAACTCCTCCCCTTTCCGCCGCTCAGCCTCTAGAGCGCTGCCGCAGTCTTCCTGGTTCAGGTTTGTTGGCAACCAGGAAGTGGGTTGTTGTTCCTGCTCCTCGTCGGCGAAAGGGTGCTCCTGCCGCTCCTCCTCCCCACAGTAGGCTATTAGGAGTACGCACCCACCAGGAAGCTCTACGTATTCATGCATCGGATCGCCATCCAGAAATAGCTATTTCCATTTCCAAATTTCTGGGTGCTATGTGGGTGCTCCTTAGTAAAGTTTTCTGTTGCACTGTTACTTGATTTTATTTAAGTGTATTGTTATCTTGCAACTTCTTAGTTACCTAGCCAATAGCTTGGTGTAGTGGCACTTCTTTTATTAAGTAATTAGGCAAATGTTTACACCTTTTTAGATAATCAATGAACATATTAGAAATGAATGTATGTTTCTCTCTTTATACAATGGTTGTTATAATTTCCTTTTAATAACTGTCTCGTTTTCATTGTAAAGCCTAATGTATTTTACAGTTTGCTTTATAATTAGGTGACCACATCCGATTCAGGAGCAACAACAGCCTTGGGTATTAATACTGTTCCTGTTAACCAGAACGGCTTTTAATTTGACATAAAAAAGACAAGCATTGACAAAGCCAATAGATCTCACCTATTGGCTACGCAATGTTTTGTAGCCATGCTGTACAACCGCACATATACTTTACAGTGTGGCTAAAACTAATTTAACTAAGTGCTATGATACAGCCAGGGCTCATACACTTTTTTTAAGAGCATTACCGCTGCATGACTCAGACTTTTTAAATATTTTTAGCCATGGTTTATAGCAGTCCCGCTGCTATACAGCATGGCTACAAATCATTGGAAAATTCGGCAATGTCCATGCGGTACATTATGAATACAATCAAATGCAGAGCCAATAGTCTCAAATGTAATGTAATGTAATTGCTACTTATAAAGCGCAGTGTGACCCAACAGGTATCCTGGCGCTAAAGAGGCGTGGTACCTAGCAGCATCTGAACCAGATGGAGACCATAGAACAACAAAAACAGAAGAAGAGGATGTTATGCTCTGGGACAGAGCCAGGTCTTTAATTTCTTTCTGAACTGCAGTAGGTCTTCCATCTGGGGCAGCTCCGAGGGGAGACGATTCCAAAGCAGTGCAGCCGCAACGCTAAAAGCACGGCCCCCCAGTTTTGCTCTTATGGTCCTGGGTACTTTTACCCAGTTAGCGGAAGACGAGCGGAGGTTACGAGCGGGAACATACCAACCAAATTTGTATTGCAGTGGTTTGGGCCCTGCACCATGCAGCGCATTAAATACAATGCAGAGTTATTTTGAATTGAATTCTCTGCAGTATTGGTAACCAATGGAGCTCCGCGAGAGCCTGGGACACAGAGGCCCAACAAGATTTCTTCAGAGCCAGCTAAGCCGCCACGGTCTGAATTCTCTGTAGTCTGTTAATTAAATACTTGGGGACTCCAACAACAAAGCATTGCAGTAGTCCAGCCTGCTCATGATGACACTCCTCACGACCATTGCCCGTGCCTGTGTCGGAAATATTGGGAGAATCTTCCGGAGTATCCTGATTAGAGCGAAACTGATCCCAACAACCTTCTTGACTTGATTTTCCAAGGTCAACTTCTCATTGAAACAGATTCCCAAATTGCGAACCGTCTCAGAGGGTAGCAAAGGTGCGTCAGAAGGGATAGGCCAGAAGTCTGTAGCAAGAGAGTATGGCACTTTCCCAACCAGCACAACAGAGAATCTCGGTCTTATCTCCATTAAATTGTAGAGTTGTTTCTCAGCCAATATACCACGTCCAGCATGCAGGCATGGAAATTGCCTAAAGTTGTTGACTGGTCCCCCTCCAGGGATAGAATAAGCTGAGTATCGTCAGCATAATTCACCAGGCCTATATCATAGGACTTAATGATGGCCAGCAGTGGGCGCATATAAGCATTAAATAATATAGGGCTGATTGCAGATCCCTGAGGGACTCCGTGTCGAATCTCAGAGAACTGTGACTGAAAGGGGGGTAGAGCTACTGCCTGACCTCTGCCAAACAGATAGGATTGAAGCCACTTCAACGCCACACCCACCACCCCAGCTTCCTCCAGTCATGCCAGTAGAACCTTATGGTTGACTGTGTCGAATGCTGCAGACAGGTCCAGCAGGATCAATATAGCTGATTGTCCCCTGTCTGCCCGCATGCAAAGATCGTCCAAGACAGTCACCAATGCAGTCTCCGTGCCATGTCCCGGGCAGAAGCCGAATTGCACGTCCTCCAGTTTATTATTAACCTCCAGGTACTGGGAGAGTGCCTTGCTGACCAGACGCTCAATGAACTTTACTGGGTACGAGGGAGAGATATTGGCCTATAGCTTTTGAGGCATGCTGGGTCAAGTGATGTTTTTTTCAGAAGCGGAGATACAACTGTTTGTTTCCAGCAGGGTTGTACCGACCCGCTACACAGAGAATGACTACACAGCTGTCTCAGGGGCGGAAAAAGTTCAGCGCCCAGCTCTTTCCATACCTTATGGGGAAGAGGGTCCAAGTGGGACCACAATGAGACACCTAGAGCTGTACTAATGAAGTCCTCCTCAGAAGGGATAGCGAAGTGATCTAAATGGGTCGTCTGGTCCGGTGGTTTGTGCACCCCTTCACCGATTTCCTGCAGGTCTGACGGTAACCTGTTAACTCTGGTATCAGTGCTGGCCACTTCCAGTTCTTCAACAATTTATCAGATGTTATCTTCAAAGAATGTAGCCAATCTATCACAAAGTTCTTGTGTAGGAGTGATCTTATTTTTTGTACAATAGGTCTCAAAGGTGAGACCTATTGGCTTTGCCAATGCTACTTAGGTCTCGGCACAGCACCCATGTGATTCTGAGAATCAGTTAATGTCCCCAAGCATGAAAAATATAAAAAAAATAACATTTTGCAAAAAATCCTACTACATAAGGAAAGCAATTGTGCGCATGTTTATGTCTTTGTGGAAAATATATTTGGAAGCATATAACTGCTGTCACAAACATCCATTTCAGAGGTGAATATGGCTTCTTTGAAGTATGTGGGGCATAGTAAAACATAGCTACAAAAGGTTTAACAAGGACAACAGGGAAGAAGAAAATAAAACATAATACCCCAATAACAGCATAATCAATGGAAGGATAGCAATCAAGCTGAAGCAATCAGTAATTGGTCTGTGCTCCAGCCAAAAGGAGAGAAGAGAAGCCAGCATGTGCTGGCCAATTTGAATGCAGCAAATAAACCCGTCCCAAGGAGTACGTTTCCCGCTCCCCCTGTGTGTCTTCTCCATATACGACCTTCCCCTCCCCATAAATCATTCCAGTGACCTGATACTGCCCTCCGAATGAAAAGGAAGTTGTCCCAAGTAATGCACCCGTCCCCCCTTCCGGGAGGCGTGTGCCCAATACCCACTCCAAAAAACTGCTAAATGCCTTGAAGTAGACGCAGGATATTGCGCAACCCATGGGTAAACATCTGTCATAATAATAGTTCCCATCTAGCTGGAAACCTAAGAGATAACTGTCTGGGTGGACTGGCAGCAGACACAACGCTGATCCAATGTCTGTTTTGGCCAGTAGGGCCTCCTTTCCTGCCTGCTTGATCAATTCCACTGTATCATCCAGGGAGGCGTAGGCTGCTGAGCAGCTGTCATGCTCCCGCCAATCGTTGATGGAATCCCCATGTGGGTGTGATAGGCGGTGTATGAGCCGAAATTTCTCTGGTTCCTTCTTTTGAACCACTCATAAGGGTGAAACCATCAAGTTAGGTATTGGCGGAGCGAGAAAGGGTCCCGCTATTCTCCCTAGTTAGACCTCCTTGTCTACCTTTTGTCTAGCCTCCTCCCGATTTTCTGGTATTGACTTAAGGTTGCGGCTGAGTCATGGTTTGACTGGGCCCTTATATGGGATGGAAAAGCCGACTAAATCCGTCCGCTAGCTGGTAATTGTATGCTGCCTTAGGGTAGTTGCCAAGTAATGTAATCAGTGCTTTTGTGTTTACGGGGGTGGGCTGTGTTCTCCGGCATGCCTCCCCCTAACCCCTCAGCAATGCTACGCTGTCATCATTGCTTCTTTGTGTTGCCTTTATCTCTGCTGTTACCTGCTGTCTGTGACTGCCTGCATTTCGCGTTGCCAGGTGGCTGCCTCCGCATGTCTTACAGCTGTGTTTAAACTTGCAAGCGGCTACGTATTTACACTCATCTTTATCATATTTCCAGCAGGGTGCTGATTGTGACCTGTCTTGACTCCTGCCTGCCATGCTCTTGCTCTTTAATCCTTCCCCCCTCCATTCATGTTTTCCTTTAAACCCTGAGGGATGAAAATTGTGCTCCTGTGCTCCAGCCCTTCCCTGGCTGCTACCATGTGTGTCGTGAAGACCACCATATCCTGGCAGTCCCATTCTATTGTTGGCCAGGTTTGCATTTTTTCCTGAATCCCTCATCATACTTTACCCAGGCCTCACCTTGGCACTTTTGTTGTGCCTCGTGCACCTTCTGTTCATACAGTATCAAAGCTGTTGCACTTTTTGGGAGTTTTTCTATGACTACGCATGCCAGTGTTCTAAAGGCCCGCAACCAGTTCTCTATTGTTTTTTCCACCTGTGGCTTGCGCCTGCCCTCGCCCTTTTTGTCCTGCACTGTCAGGTCCAGCCACGCCTGGCGCACCTCCAGTAATGAGAAAATGTCTATATACTCCTTACAATCATTAAGGAGCAAAGAGGGAAAAAGAAACACAGGGTCGCCCCCCACTCAAAAATCATCCAAACAACATGACCTGCCACTGCTTGGGGTCCCCCACCCAGTGGGGCTCCCGGCCCAGGCCTTTGCCACCAGAGGATCCATGCCGCTGGCTGTGCCTGTACTTGTCCCCTTGCTTCCCCCGATTCTGTTGCCCAAGGGGGGGCAACCCCCTTGGCCCCTACGCTGCAAAGTTGCTCACACCTAGCTGTCCCATAGTTTGCAAACAGCCCAGGTACACTCTCGCCTGGCATGCCCTTTCTTGCCCCCGCTGCAGGGCCCATTCGCTCAGTGCTTGGTGCTCGGCCTTCTCCTTCTCCATGCTTGCTCCTGCTGCATCTTGTGGTACCGTGGGCGACGCCGAATTGGCCACAGGCCCCTCATCCCCACTGCTGACGTCCTCACTGTCTAATAGTTGTGACTGCGGGGTGAGGCAGCTGACCTCTCCCTGGTCCTTTCCTGCCTGGCCTCGCTGACCCCCCTGCTTTGGGGTCCTGCCCGTTGCTCCTGGGCCTTGCGGGGGTTGGCGTTGATCATGGCGCTTTCTTTCCCGGTCCGGCAGGGGCCACCATTTGGTTTTTGCTCGGCTGGTGGATTTCCTTAGAATAGTTAAATCTAAACAATAAAAAAACTGGCATTTTTGGATCTACATATGCCCACCATATACAGAAACTATAGACCATTAAAAAAAAACATGATATATTAGTATGAATACGTATTAATAAAATATTAGTGGTTATATCATTCGCCGAATATAAAAAGGGGGGTGTGAAGAATGAGATGATTTATAAGGGTTATGCATAAGGCGGGTGCCTTATCATAATATAAAGTTTAAGGAAAAATGCACCTGATGATCCAAATATTTGTATAATTTGTTTAGATTAAGTAAGATAAAATAGTTTAAATATGGCGAAATCTATCGCTTGTAGGATGTTTAGAGTCAGGGATCTGAACTCTGAACACCGGCTTGCCTGACTCAAATATGGCTGCCATTTATGTAGAGTGCATCAATCAACACACTAGAGTATTACATACCTCTGATTCTAAACAGATTGACTTTCTATTTAAACATAAAGTTATGAAGATTACACAAGATGGTCAAAGGACTTCACATAAAACATGCAATAAAAGAGATAGTTGTTCCAATATAGTGTAAAGTGTAACACGCAGGTTCTATATAGTTAGAGAATACAATTTTGAAGATCAGATAGCCGAACTCAAATATGGCTGCCATGAACATAATGCGAATCAATTAACCAGCAACACTATTTATGGTTCCGGTTGGAAACACAGAAACACAGAGAGTGTATGAGAGACAGACGAATCACAGCCGAATTCAGGTAAGAATCATAGGCGTTGATCAAACTTAAGAAATATGTATCCCCAAGACCTTGTCTCATGTAATTGAGAGCTAGTGGGGGGTCCCCATATTAGAGAACGGGGAGGGTTATCAGCACGGGAAACCTCACCCGGCCCGGACACGGAAAGGATTGACAGATTAATAGCTCTTTCTCGATTCTGTGGGTGGCGGTGCATGGCCTTTCTTAGTTGGTGGAGCGATTTGTCTGGTTAAGTCAGATAACGAACGAGACTCATCCAAGTTACGCGACCCCCAGCATGATGATCCATTTATTCCCCTGTTGGATTGAAATGCCGTTGACACCAAAAAACACCTTATACATGGAAAACCTATGCTCATTGAAATTGTAAAGGTGTACCTTGTGATTCGTTTTTTTCGTTTTGTAACTGTATATTCCCTATATGTAACAAACTGTCAAGCTTTGCCTAAAGCCCCCTGTTATCTCCTCCCCCTGTTTTGTAATTGCTAAACAGGACACAGGCTTGTGTCCTACTTTATGTATTGTGTTGTTAAAACTCCCTGTCTAATTCTTTAGTGAGTAAATCATAGACCTCTGTCCGGCTGGACATGTCCCCTGAATATAGTAACGACTGAGTCTATATTTATTGACTGTATATACCCCCTTCCGGGGACCACTGTTGCTTAAAAGAATTGATTCCCAAGGTCCCTGGTCGACTCTTGTGGGTTACCTTGTTGCCTCAAAATATGGGGCGGGTTATCGAGGCACAAACAATATCTAAATAAGACTAACACGCGCATAGCCCTGCTGATTGATTTATATTGTTAATTGCTATGACCAGTAAACTAACTTTAACCGACAAGAGAACAGCAAATAATAGTAATATACATAGAGAGTCTGACTAAAAGTATATTGACATAAGTAGCTTCTAGTGTTTGGTACAGAAAAAAAGATTTTGGACATAACCTGTTGTTATAGAATGAGCAGGGAGATGTCTATCGGAAGTGAGGTGCCGGGTTTTTAGGAACCCGGTGGTGCCAGGGGAAAACACCTGAAGACCTCTTGAGTTCTTCCTGTTCTGGACCACAGAAACACAGAGTCTTCTAGGTGAAGTCAAAGATCGAGTTTTATTGGCTGCAACCAAGTAACAAGCGTCCTAGAACTACAACAGCACGGTTTGTAGATTCTCAGGAGACTGTTAGTTTTTACAGAACCAGCCTTCTCCTTTTATAGAAAAATAACAGCTGCAGGCAAGAATTCTTTAGTTTACAATACGGTCATATACATATTTCCAAAACACTAAAAAAGCAAAGTCATGATGGCAAACCCACATTTTCGATGTCCAGTTTGTGATAGATGACCCAGCTCGGCCCAGAACTACCATCAGATATCGACGAAACCCCAATAAAATCGGGCACCTCCTCATCGTAAAACCGGCCATAAACTAGAAACATGGACAGGTGTATGTGTGTGGATAACATGGTTTGTATGTAGTGAATGGTTTATGGCATGTTGTGCCTTGATGCTATCTTACTCGGCCACTGGGCGAGGAACTGCCCGAACAGGTTTGGCTGGAGGCAGTGAAGTCAGCTCGGCCAGGACATGGGGAAGTCAGCTAAGGTGGACGTGTCCTTTCAGATCAAACTCGACCTTAGTCAATTGACTATATGTGGGCAAGCCACAAGATGGATGCCGTTCACAAAATAGAACCCGAGGGTTCGAGACGGAAACCATGATTTAAGGGTGATAGCATCACTCAATCACGACGCAAATGCATAGGGATAATGTCCTAATCATTACCGGTCTGCCGACACCAAATTCGTCAGGGTACGATGATATTTTGTGACACGAGGGTTGGGCCTCGGTACCATATTATAGCAGGGCCCAGAATTTTCAGAACCACAGACCCTCCTTTTGCCCTTATATAGGCAATAACTCATGCTAATCTGAGTCCAAATCTGTATTCATGAAGTCATGGAGATGTTGCTGTAGCATCATCCTGTTGCTCAATTCGTCCCTTGACACAGTCTTCCTTACACATGATGTAGCACAGAGGCCACATATTGCAGGAGCGCACTGAACACACAGGCAGAACAGGAACAGAATGGCTAAGATCATCCCAATGCATATCAGAATTTTCCATCCCCAGGCAGATATCAGTTCCCAGAACCACCCTAGCAAGGACCAGTCCCCTTTATCCACGTGAATGGAATCAGAGATCTTGTGCAGTTTGGAGATGGCCTGGTACACTGTTGGAGCATTATCAGGGATGAAAATGCAGCAACTGGATTGGATCACTCTACATACCCCGCCACGGTCTGCAAGTATAACATCTAGGGCAACCCTGTTCTGAAGAGTCATAAGTCGGTCCGACTGGAGCGCAGCAGTCAAGTTACTAAGGGCACCGGCCGTTTCGGTCACGGCGGATTCAACTACCCTCGTCAATTGGCGAATGTTCCTGCTGTTCACCATAGGCCCCCAAAACGGCAGAAAACCCTTTGCGAAGTCTCCAAACTCCTGCTCCGCAGTGTCGTCTTTACTCACGACACCCCTAACTGTCCTTGTCCGATGGTAATCTGCCTCGGCCGTGTAAGTGGGTGGCAGCAGAAACGAGACAAAACATGTGCCCGAGAAGTCAGGGGGCAACCATGTATACGCTCTGTCGTGGCAGACGAAGTAGGTACCCTTAGCCTCTAAGAATGAAGGGGAGGTCTGAGATGAGAAAACGTAAGTCTCAGTGCAGACACTCTTCCCTAGCTGAGCTCTAGGGTTTTTGCCATTTCCCTGCAGACATAGGTGACCTTGGTGGGTTACTATGCAGACTGGGGAGGATTTTTTTGTTTCTGACTCTCAGCCATATTGCGTTATATTCCACCTGCTGTAAGGCGTCAATTCATCTCTGGGAATCGTTTTGTACGTTTCGACATCCCTGCTCATATTTCTAATTCCCGCCACTAGTGCCTTGTTGCTTGAGTTTTTCCCTGGAACATATGGTTCGAGGGCAAACAGGAACATTGCTCGAAATGCCCACAGAGAACCATGGTAGCCAAATGGCAGGGCAAAATACGGAATACCCTTATCTGTTGTGTGTGGCATAAGTCCACATACCCAACAGTTCGTGGTGTTCATTACAGATTGGTGCTGGTGTAGGAGTTGGACGAATGAATTATTTACAAATTCTAATCTTCTGGCAGACTCGTGTTCCGGAAGAGGGTGAAAAGAATGCGGGGAGACAGTAGGAGGAGGTGTGGGCTGAGTGTTATGTACAAATGTAACTCGAAATGTGAATAGAATATAGCCAATCAAGAACATCATTATGCTACACAACATTAAAATGCATATTATTAAAAATTGTTTTCTCGCCATCACAATGCATATTTTCTTTTCAAAGTTCGTAGATCTAGCAGGTCTCTTTACCCTTGGAAACTCCATCCTCTAAGTTGCTGCCCGCGGTGGGAGATTGATTCTGCTAAGGAGTGCTTCTGTTAAGTCCAGGGTAATTCCCTTAGACCAATCAGAACTGTTGACCTAAACGTCTCCAGCTGCACTTCCCAAGACTGTCAACCGCGACCCTAGCAGCAGAACCGGATGGTGGTTCGAAAATCAAAAATGAGCAAGTTCCCTGGACGAGAGAGCTGCACAATCAAAAATAGTTCTTGGGGGAAAGAAAATCTTATTAGTTTACTTTTATTAGTTCGTTTTTCTTGGCCTCAGATTATACCGTTGTTTCCCAGGTATGGTGTGGTCTTCAAACAAGATTTCAGGTTCTGTAGTGTCCAACTGCATTGACGGTGGCACAAATCCTTGCAGAAGGGTATCGTTCTCCTTTTCTGTGGCAGTTCCTTTCAAACGTGCATCACTGAAGGGTACAAAGCGTGGCACGGACTCGGTTTCAGAGTCAGCAATTCCCTCCTGGACCCATCGGTCATATGGAAGGGGCAGCGGGGCCAGTTTGCAATGGGCGCCGTGCACCCAATTTTTCTTGCCGTGGACACGTACTGCAGAGCGGGTAGCCAGCAACACCTGAAAGGGTCCGGACCAGCGAGGCTCCTCGTTCTTGGTTCGCTGGAAGTTTCGCACTAGGATCCAGGAGCCAGGTTCAATGGCGTGGCCTGGATCATCAGACGCTGGCGGAGAGGAGCTGTGGACCTGTTGGTGTAAAACACGCAATTTAGTTGTCAATTCGTGCAAATAGTCAAGCAGTACAGGGTGCTCTATCTCGCTGAGTTTCTTGGGCCATGGTACACCCCATATATTAGCTGGGCGGCCGAACACTATCTCGTGCGGACTAAGTCCCAGTCTAGAATGGACAGTCATTCTGGTAGATAGGAGTGCTAGAGGCAGGGCGTCAGGCCATTTAAGACCTGTGCTGGCTTGGATCTTGGCCAATTTCAACTTTAATGGAAAGGGGCGACCACTCGGTCCCCCCGAACGTATGGTTGGGTGCCCCGATCCTCCCGGGAAACCATTTTGGGCGGGGGGCATGTCTCGGCTGGTATGCCCGAAGCGGCGTAGCCGGGGCGCGCCTTTTCCCGCCCAAGAGGGGTTGTCTTAGACACCTACACCGATGGCCACGCCCGGTAGGCGTACCGGAGGAGGGTACACGCCCTCCCACAGAAGAATAAATAGAGCGGGAATCCGAAGAAGCATCCTCTTGTTCCTATGCTCTGAAGGCTGCACCCACTCGTTGCTCGTGAGCCCTTGACGGAACAAGCAGCAATTTTGAGAACTTGTAATTCTTGTGTTTCTCTTTCAGTGACTTTAAGGCGAAGAATCCAGGACCGTGTTGATCGACTCGGAGCGGATAATCAAAACCATATCTGGCAAGAAGGCAGGAAAGGGTTCCGAGACAGATAAGGTGCTACGCATGTTGGTGAACCGAATAGCGGGCATGGAACGAAAAGTCGGACAAGTCCCAGCGATCGGTCGAGGTTTGGCGGACGTCAAAAAGCAACTGGCGGCACTGAACAATCCTGGTAGTCCTAAAAAGGTAATAGGCCCGGCCTTGCCGGGAGTCGTCCCCGAGGGTAGAGGGAAGCGGGTCAAGAGGAGGGTGGTTGCTGGGGGGGTTCCGGTCCCTGAGGTGCCCCCGGTCAACCCTGTCACACCAGCTAACGACCCGGTACCAATCCCAGACGCGGGTCAACCGATCCCGGTTGTGATTACGCCCGCTACCGATGAGGATATGCCTCCTGAATTGGCCACCCAGTTGGCCGCATGGCTCAATAAGAAGGCGGGGGGTGCTACGGCGCCCGGAGACATGGCCGAAGAGGCCAAGTTACTAATCCAGCAGTTGCGGCAGTCGCGAGATGCCGCAAAGGCGAATATTCCTCTTGTTTCCCCACAGGTGACACCGGTAGGACCGGCAGTTGGTCTCGAGAAAACGGCGGGAACAACGACCGAACCGGGTAAGCTCGCTTTGCCAATGGCGGGGGAGGGCTCATTACCCTCAAGGCGGGAGAGTGTGGCACAACACATCCCTATTGCAACGAAAGAATTGATATGGGAGGACAAGTATGTCAATCATTGCCGGTCTGCCGACACCAAATTCATCAGGGTACGATGATATTTTGTGACACGAGTGTTGGGCCTCGGTACCATATTATAGCAGGGCCCAGAATTTTCAGAACCACAGAAGAACACCATGGCCGAGACTAGAATCATGTATAAATATAAACGATTTCCAACCAAAATGAAAGTCGTAATAATTAAAAGCACTGTCCATCAGTGAGAAGACATATCAGTAAATTGGTTGGAAAATTAGACTTTGGATATAGATTTATGCTATTGGAATTCCTAAAATATATGTATATCATACAAATACAAAAAAGGGGCTCTGATTAATTGAACTAAAAATCGGATCTGAGCCACGGTGAAGAATTCAGAACTGAAAATAAATCCATCACGAGTGGAATAATCGAAATCACAAAGATTACAAGAAATTAAGGGTAAATTGAAACACCTATACAGATCAGAAAGAAAAAAAGATCCCCATTATAGAGACACATTAACAATGTTGCTTTTTTAGACAGTTAATTAATCTCACAAATAAATGACAACTTTTATTTTGAGGCCCAGTGAAGTCTACCCTGTTCCTTAAAAGTAAGTGAAAGAAAGGGAGCCATTACTATAGGAGATGAACATTCCTTAGATAATACTAATATGAGATTTAATACTCACAGGATACCATCAATCTGCTGGTATAAATTGAAGACTATACCGGGATGTATACATGCGTGACTAATCACTAAACATGCACGTTCTGGAACTGAGCCATATAAGTCTATGTTGGATAAGGAGCCTAGTTTTAAACTTTCCCAGATTTATAAGGGAACAGATCGCCAAAGCAGAATAATGCAATTGTAATTGATAATAAGTACAAGCGTGTTTTACTATAGATGATGCATGCTTAGGAATAGGCCTATTAAAGCCAGCATTGGGTAATAAGCCCTGTTGAACCCCTTTTTCTAATTCATTACGGAATAGGTTTCTCTAGTCAGAGTAATTTAATGGCATCTGACTATTTAGCTATAAATATGAGAACAATGACCTTAGTAGTATAAAATTACTAGTGTAAACTGAACCAACCAAGGATAGCGCAAATGAATAATTGTATTTTATCTTTTCTTATATTTATAGATGTTTGTACCTGATTTTTCAATGAATGAATTGTATTATGAATAAGTCCTGAAGAAGGCGGGGAGAAAATTAAAGATCCACAGAAGCGCTTCGTCGACATTATTTGTAATAAGTGAATGGTCTTTGTAATAGAGAAATTGCAAAGTTTTTAAAGAGATTGTATATTTTATTGTAAAGTTGTGTGTGATTAATTGAATACAGTACAAAATTGTTTACACATAGGTGTATGTAGATTTTATACAGACCTCTAGGCATCAGAAAGTATATATCAAGACATTCTATTTAGATGTAGTGTATGACGATTATCATTAATAAGAGTATATAAAAAAAGTATGTGTATCACGTGTATTAAATTAACTTTGATGAACTATAATTGTAATAAATTGTTCTTTGTATGGTTTTGGTTCAGTGGATACTCTCTTTTTGGTCATTTTTAAAGCTATTAGCACAGAAGGGAAAATTTGCTTATTAGAAATATACTACCCAGGCCCTTTTGGCTCTATTGGAGTAACTCTCTGACTTTGGAGGCTTTTCTGTGTCAACAAGGGGGACCTCTGCCCTCTTTTGACCCCACTGCCGCTCCATTTCTCGGGTCCTGATTGGCCTGTTCATTACCTTTCGGAGGACACCAATCAGGCACGCCCTCCGACTCCCTTTTGAGGGCTTTCACTGGTTCACGCCCCCCCGGGTGGGGTTGAGCACGGGCCCCCAGCTGGTCTGGCTTTGCCTCCCCCAGCCCGTGCTCTAGAGAGACAATAAAGCCACCAAATAGCAAGCAATGGACAGGTTTCAAGCCCCTTGTTGTATACAATATCTTTTGTAGGTGAGTCCAAAGATAAAGCACCATCACTTATCTCAAGGCCAGTGTTGGTAATTTCAGGCAGGGTTCTGGCATTAACACAAAGAAGTGGAACATTAACACACAGCAGAGAAGTGCAATACTATACTGCACTAGTTCAATATTCCTTCCTCTTAGATCGGATGTCGTCAAACTGGGGGTGGACCCCCTTGGGGGGGCCTTAAGTGATCCTACGCTGTGAATAAGAGAAGTATCATACTTTATTTTAAGTGCTAAATAAAAAAAATGAGTGGTAATAAGCCACTTTGTAATGGACCTCACTAACATCTTTTGCCATTTTGAATCCTGACTGTGAATGTGTGTAAAAGGGGTAACAGAACTTAACTGCAATTTTTAAATATGTTTAGACATATTTAAATATTGCCAACTTAACTGATTAATGGTGAAAAATGTTTAACACTGGGGGAGCGGCATAAAGAACTTTGAAGACCACCGTCTTAGATGCACTGTTACCCGTGCCCAGTCAAGTTGGTGAGTAAATGCACTTCTTTTTCCCGTTCAAAGCATTGTTATTTACACTTTTTGTGGAACTTTGATTATACTGTATTCATATCATGTTCTATATTATCCTTTTTACGATTTTAATGGATATCATAAATCATTATTATTCTTTATTACATCTTCATGTATTTATGTATCAACAAATAACTATGTATACGAAGTGTTGTTTTTATGATGTTAATCTTTTCAATAAACCTTTTCTTGAACTTAAAAAAGCACTGCTTCTGCACCAAATTCCGCATGCATCTGATTTTATAGCCAAGGGTAGGACAGTAGAAATAGTTCAGTGGCAATAACCACAAATCTAGCAATTTTGAACCCCGCGGCTCAAACGGCCCACCTGCAATCAGGGCCAAAGTACCCAAGTTTAAGCTTAAAACTCCCTTTATATAATGCGCTCTGTCACCCAAATAAGACTTGTATATAAAACTGCTGCTAAATAAAGCAAATAAAGGAGGCAGTTAGCAATAAAAAGAGTGGGGGGTGGGAGCCCCGGACCACCAGTGAGAGCTGTGCAGCAAGTAGTGCCTGCTACACCGTTTAGGCCTTTTACAGCGGCGTAGCAAGTAGTGCCAGCTGCTTCGTTTAGGCCTTTTCACAGCTGCGCAGAAAGTAGTGCCAGCTGCACCGTTTAGGCCTTTTTCATCTGCGCAGCAAGTAGTGCCAGCTGCATTGTTTAGGCCGGTTACAGATGTGCAGCAAGTTGAGCTATTTCCAGCTGCATTGTTTGTACTTTTTTCAGCTGCGCGGCTATTAGTGCCAGCTGCATCTTCTAAGTTACTTTTCCGTGGGGACAGGTCTGATTAAGTTGGAGTCCTGCTGCAGGGACAGCACCATTGACACTATGGTTTCAGGGCATTTGAGTCCCCCTCTGAGATGGCTATTTGGCCAGGGAGTCTGCAAGGTTTGTAGGGCGCCAGGCCTGTACATATATGTTAGTGCTAGAAAATGCTTTTCATGTATTTTGTTGTCCGCACCCTAATGCGGCTGTTAGACGATCTTTTAGTCTTTCGCAAAGTCTTAAAAACTTTTTTGTTTTAATAAATCACTTTCCTCCTTTCTGTTATGTTTCCTGTGGTGTTGCATTTTTATCTGCCATGCGCCAGGACGCCCCTTAGCTGGGGCAGCTGTGCGCAATACAAAAGTTTGTAACATAACATAACATAACATAATATGAGCACCTCTTCAGGTGGTCTTAAGATGATGAGGCTGTTGTGCATACTTAGGCTTTGCTAGTCCCGGATGGCACATTAGTTCTGATATCCTCACCTTAACGTCTGGATTATGTGCCCCCTTTATGCCCTTTTATTTCTCTTCTCCACCGCTTTGCCAGTAACACTTTCCTCTCATCCCCCCCACCCTCCTCCGCCACATTTTCCCATCATGGCCACCACTTGAGTTAAGGTTGGAACTAATTGCTACAAAATCATTTATCCTCCCAGCCTGACTAAAGCTGCAACAAAACGATTGAAGCACAATACTATTGAACGTTTCCCGGATTCCCTCTTTGTTGATCAATTTCACAATAGTCGTTTTGGGAGGCTCAAAAATGATTTCATTTTCTTCACTCACGACACCTCCTCTTGGTCCACCAGCTTATACAATATCCCTTAACGTCACCTCCTCCTCCTCTATCCCTCATAGGAAACAGCTAAAAATCTCCCCCTCCACGCCTTTCAACGGTTATCTCACTATCTCACTCTATAACAACGGTACTGTCATGATCCAAGGCAATGACACCTGTCTTTCGCTCTTTGACCACCTCTTCCCCTCCCTACTCCCCTCCTCTGCGACCGGGCTTTCCCCCGACTCTCCTTCTAGCTCCACCCATTACTCCCTCTCTCCTCCCCTGACCCCCCTACACTCCAAATGGCTGCACTCTCAAGAATCACAGTCCGGCCCTCTTCCCGCCCCCTGCCCAGTGACCTCTTCTCCTATTCCTCCCCCCTCACAATATGCCCCCTGCCACTTCACTTCAGCCTCACCGCTAGCTAATGCGCTCCTCGTCCAATCTGCATCATCCCGGTACTCCAATCTCTTCTCCTCCCCCATTTTCCTTCCAGTCACCCCCCTTTTTAGTCCACCTCTCCTCCAACCTTCTCCCCCAGTGAACTTTCCCTACGCTCCCCTTATCCCCTTATCCCCACTTCCATACCTCCTGTCCACCTCCCCCTCCCCTCGTTATTCACCCAGATTTCGCCTCAATCCCACTGCATCTCTCTCCTCCCTCCCACTCCTCCAGCAATGCTATGCTACTCCTTTTCCCCCAATGGTAGCCCTGTCCATTTCCCTCCCTCGGGTCCAACAGTACCACTTCCTTTCCCCAACTTCCCTTTCTCTCAACCCCCCACTCTGCCAGATGCCCGTTCCCTCACAGCCTCCTCTCCTACCTGACATGCCCACCACAACCACCTCACCTCTTTTCTTCCCAAACCTCCTTCATTCCCATGACTCCACACAGTCCTCCCCTCTCCTTTTTCCCTATTGCTGTGTTCCGCACCCTTCTCCCCCTAAAGTTATCCCTAATTCCTCTCCTTCTTGCAACACCAACAAAGGCAACTCTCCCTTAACCTCCGACTCATTAACTCCTGCTCTCAACCTCCACCTTTCCCCACTTTTGAACCTTACACCCCAACTCACCTCCTATCCCCCCACATCTCCCTGCCTTCCACCACCAATTCCACCCCCACCTGTTTCCATCGATCCACCCAACATTCTGTGGTCTGCATTACTCTCGCTGGAAAATAAGCTAGGTTCCCTTATCATCTCCATCTCCCAGCTTACAGCTGCAATTTCACTTCTAAGCTCTAAGATTTCCACCTTTCCTTGCACCCCCTCTCCTTCCCAACTTCCCACGAGATGCACCTCGCCCCCTCATCTCAATTTAGCCAAGCTCAATCAGTCTGCAAACTTTGTTAACTCGCACAAGCCTTTGAACGCCGCCCTTCCTCAACCTGCATACCCTAGCAACCCTACTATCTACACTATTCCAACCATCTCCTCTGTCAGAACCAAGCATCCACCTAAACCCTCCGGAGCACCTCCACATAAGCACAACATCCCGATCACCCTTCAGAGCCCAGGTGCCCCTGTCACCAAAACAGTCCTGACAGAGCTGCACTGTCTGCTCCACAACTGCAGATCTGCAGTAAAACACAAACTTGAAATCTCAGATACCATCACCCACCACAATATTGACCTGCTCTTCCTCACAGAGACCTGGTTCAAAGATACCTCGCATTCTATGTTTGATCTCCTATTACCTACAGGCTATTCTATTATTAGGAATGACAGATCTGACACGGGGGGAGGTGTTGCAGTCATCTTAAGAAACTCCCTTCAACTTAAGGCCTCTTCTATCAGCTCCTTCCACACCTTTGAATGCCTTTCTTTTGAGCTACAAGTGTACCACCATTCACCCCTTAGATTCCATGTCATTTACCGCCCGCCTCGTAGTGGCCCTTTGTTTTTGGAGGAACTCACTCACTTCATCAGTGACCAGTACTCGCAAAGTGAAAATCAGACGTTTGTGGGTGACTTTAATTTCCACTGGGGCTCACCGCAAGACTCCACCGCAAACTCTCTGGCCACTTTCCTCTCTGTCAACGATCTCATCCAACACTGCACAGAATCAACACACTCTAAGGGCTCAATCCTGGACCTTGTTATTTCTAAAGCAGGCATGCTTTCCATCACTACCCCTATTCACGTAGACTGGTCTGACCACCTCCTCATCCCATTCTCTATTCAACTATCACACGCTATAACACTTGGCCAACCCAAGAGGGCTATCTCCTGGTTCCGTGATCAAAATATTGATGTCGGTCCCCTCTGTGAATCAGCTTTGTTATCACTTTCAAGGCTAGACCCGAACCTAGATGTTGACGATCTCACCTCCCAATACCTCACAGTTTTTGCAGATGAAATCAACAACGTCGCTCCACTCAAAAGCAAAAGGTTAAGGCCCACCCCCTCAGCACCTTGGTTCAACAAATCCCTCTATTAAGAAAGGAAGCAGCTAAGATTCCTGGAGAAACAATGGAGGCAAGTGTAGGAGAGTAGGGTCTGCAATCCTATGATCACCCCAGATTTTTGCTTTTTGCTTCACTGGTTTACGACTTCTCTGGCTGTGGGCCTGCTAATCAGACCCACAGCCTTGCTGTTCTCTCACTAAATGGACACGTGTACCTTAGGTGCATTAACCAATTGGTACTGGGGCACCTTATCAGACCCTGTAACTCAGGGCATAGGTGTACCCAGGGCCTACCAGGGGCTGCAGCATGTATTATGCCACTCCTGGCTGGCCATCTAAATCTGACACAACTGGCTGCACGACAGCTGGGACAAGGTGGTGTAATCACCCTTTGCTTTAGATATAGTATACCTATATCTAACCCTAAAATGGACACTCGTATTCCTATCAGTCACTCCTATGGCAGGCCTTAACAATCCTGAAGGCAGAGTGCTTGGAATCGTGTGAGATGGTGCTCTGGCATAAGCTGAGCCCGTTTGCAGCTTGCGGAACCAAGTCCTATTAGCTGTTCCATGATAACGCATACCATATTTTCTTAAGTGCATTATAATACTCGCGGTTATATGCCAACTCTGGTATTGCTTTATCAAAACATGTCGAGTAAGGTGTCATACGAATTGGAATACTAACCCCTCGCCAATTCTGGCGACGGGGTTAGCATTCCACCCTTCTAGAGGGACACGACATGTATGTAACTATGAACCCCGGTTAAAGTTAACTCGAGCCTCAGCATCACAAAATGGATGCTGCCACCACAGACAGAAGTCTGACCTCCTGCTGCTGGGAGTCCTTCCAGCGAGGAGGGTTTCCTGTCAGGGGCGGTGCTAGCACCGACCCAGACAGGGTTTTGTGTATCCTAGGTAGGCAGGGCTGAATAGGAAGGTGACTGCAAGTGGCACCTCGGTGCTCACTATGCATTTGCCAGTCTAAACCGGTTCCAGGGGCACACCAGCCCCTGGACTGGGGAAAGTCCGGCATGGGAGAGGGGTGTAACCATCCCCCTTCCTGGTCCCACCCATGGGCAGGACCTAGTCCCGTACCAGCCCCTTTCTTTAGTATAAAGGTGGGAGCGGGGACCCCTTCCAAATTAGATCATTCCGAATCTTGATGACTTTCCACGAAAGAACTCTTGAACCTTTCAGAAGACTCTCCCTTGCGGCTAAGGAGTAGCCACGCTGCACCCGCAGGCACCATCCAAGCATCGCGGTTTGCTGTAAGTCTCTCCTCCGGATCAAGACTTCCCAGCTCGACGAGAACCGGCTTCCCTGGCACCTCTGACCTCAACCTGCATCATCAGCCCAGCTGAGATTCGTGGGTGCGACGAGACCTCGAGGGACCGGCCATCTTCAGAACTGCAGGACGCTTGCCCAGCACGACCGCCGAGGGATCCTCGAGTGAGTGCTTTGGGGTTTGAGAAGCCCCAACCCTGAGCAGCTCCAGCACCGAAGTTCAGCCTCCCAGCATCCACGAGATCTGCGTGGGGGCCCTTCTGCTCTTTGCTGCTCACCGCGTTGTCTGGCTACTAGCCTGCTGGCTTGTGGCCTTCCCGACAACGATCGACGACATTTCCAACGCTGGTCTGGTTGCTCCAGACTTGCCCTTGCTCCCCTCCAACAGAGGAGCACCCCGGACCCTCCTGGTCCACTCCAGACGCCATTTTAAGTCCACAGCGTGGGCTTGCATTTGCCAAGACTTGTTGCCCCAATCCTGGGTCCAGCGACGTCGACAGCAGATATCATCGTGGGACAGCTCGCACCTCCATCCTGGTCGCCGACAACGCCTCCTGGTCCGTGAGACTGCAGAGCCCAGCGTCGCCCACTCACCTGGTCGAGGCGACTCCATCCGGTGCCATCCTGGTGCCCATCTAATCACTGGCTAGTGATTCAGAACTTGGTCCCCTCTGCTTACAGGTGTCTTCCATCTTCGATCCAGGCTTGGATCACTTCGAACTTCAACACTGGTCGCCTGCCAGCAACTTCCTCTTTCAGGCTCCATAGACTGCAACGAGGATTCCCGACGTCTATCCAGACCTATGCATCCGCAGCCCCGGGGCTAGGTAAACTCAGCATTTTGGTGCTCCAGCATAGCTTTGCTATCCAAAGGTCCAGATCCTTTTTCGTTTCAGCTCTACCTAGTCGGATTCGTCCGATAACACTAACTTTACAAAATCTAGCATCCATAGACTTTGTCCCGCATCCCGCGTGAGAGTGCGCACTCTGCACCCGATCTCCCTAGGCCTCCTGCTAGTAATCTGAAGGTTCAGTAGTCAAGTCCTAGCGATCCTAAAGTCTAATAGAGTAGTACTTACCTGCTAGTAATTTTGCATTCCACTTTTGTAGTATATGGCTTTTCGTGCCCCTCGGGCATTTGTGTAAATTGTGCGATTTGAGTATTTTCCAAAGAGCTTTGTATTGTGCTTAGCGCCCTGTCCTCATAAAGAGTCCAGGGCTGTTGTGTTCTAAATAAATATACTTTATTTTCATAACAACTTGTGTGGTGTCCTTTCACTTGGTGTTCAAGGGGTATATGTGATGGTATAACAGCTGGCTTAACACGACCTCTAGAGTCTAGCCTAAAGACTGCTCTTGTCCACGCTACTAGGATAGCTGGTCTACGGTTGACTTACAACCAGTCATCAATAAGGGTCGTTTGGAATGATACATAGTGATCACTAGAATAGTGAGCACTGCATATCAGGCCAATTCTCACATTGGTGAGCAGCGGTTGGGATTTGAGCTTGCTGTTGTTTTACCACACGTATCCTAAGAATATCATTGTGAAAGATCATATAAGTACCCAGGTACATATAACTTAGCTTAGAATACTCTGAGTTCTACTGAACCAGCTGTTGTAGTTCAACAGGGCCTAGCACACCCTGACTACAACTCTTAGCAAGGGATCAGTAGGCAAACAAACAGTGTAGGTAGGTGCATCACTTACACCCCACTAGAAGCATGTCGGACAAAGGAGGGAACTCAGAAGCCCCCCTTGTGTCAGTGGACCCTCCACAGGTCACTTCACGATATGCTGCTCTTAGCTTCCAGGAGATGAGACAAATCTGTACATCCAGGAAGCTAAAACAGGGTTCTAACACTACCATTCCCTTTCTGATTGGTCTCTTAGAGACTTATGATGCCAGGAGGACTGCCAACACAGATCCTTCTCACTCAGATGGGAATATGCCCCCCTTAGAGGGAACCCTTGGGGACCCTGACCTCCAAACAATGGAACAGTGAGTGAAGGTGAGGAGGAGGATCAGGAGTTGTCAGAGGATGAGGCAGACAAGGGTCAGGGAGAAGTCAGTAGACTAACCAGGACCAACTTAAGTAGGCATGAGAATGGATTTGGGGGACCCCCAGGGCCACTCTCAGGCGGACTTAACATTGGGAATGGACGAGTTAGGTCTCTATCCAGAGGCTCTAACAGATCCATTCGAACCAATGGCTCTCAGACCTCTTCTCATAGAGGGATGTCATCCCTTAAGAGGAGAGAGCATGAAGCAAAGATGAGGGAAGCCAATCTGAGGATTGAAAGGGAAGAACTTGCCCTGGCCAAAGAGAGGCTTGCCTTTGCTAGAGAGCAAAATTTAAGTGGGCTAGATCCCACTGGTGGCAGCATTTTACCTAGAGAAAAGGACAGGAGTTTAGACACTAGACACCTGAGTAAGATAGTGCCCCCCTTTAAACAAGGGGATGATATCCACAAATGGATAACTGCTTTGGAGAGGGCCTGCACTGTCCAGTGCGTCCCACAGAGTCAGTGGGCAGCTATCTTGTGGCTCTCCTTTGAAGGCAAAGGTAGAGATAAGCTCCTCACTACTAGAGCTGAGGATGCTAACAATTACCAAGTCCTGAAAAGTACACTGATAGATGGGTTTGGCCTAACCACTGAGCAGTACAGGTTGCTGTTCAGGGATACCCAGAAAACTCAGTCTCAGGATTGGTCTGATTTTGTGGATTGTGCCACTAAGGCTTTGGAGGGCTGGTTGCTGGGCAGTATGGTTACTGATTATACAGGATTGTACAATCTGATCATGAGGGAACAGATTTTAAACAATTGTCAGAACCAGTTGTTGCATCAGCACCTTGTTGACTCAGATCTGACCTCTCCCCAAGAATTGGGAAAGAAGGCAGACAGATGGGTCAGAACAAGGGTCAAGCAGAACCAGGGCCAGAACCAGGGTGGTCAGAAGAAAGCAGACCAGAAGGGTAATAATACCAAAGGTGAACAAAATGACCAGAAGTCTTCGACAGGACCCCAACAAACCAAAGAGGGTGGGGGTCAGGCTTCCCAGAAGAAGAAGACTCAAGAAGGCCAGTCAAAAAGGTGGTGCCAGTACTGTAAAAGTAAAACTCACTGGTTTAGTGAGTGCACCAAGAAAGGAGGGCAAACTCCTGCCACTGCAGCCCCTAAGGCACCTGCACCCCCTAGTACAGTCAGCAATGGTAGTGTACCTCCCAAGGGATTAGTTGGGTTAACCTTGGGTTCTGAGGGGTATGACACCTTAGTTGGCACACTCACTCAGGCTGTCCTTGTCTGTACAGGGGATGTAGATATATCCCCTGATGCCAGTCCCAATACTTTGGGCAAATACAGACAGACTCCTTTTATCAATGGCAAGATGGCTCAGGCCTACAGGGACACTTGTGCCAGTGTCATAATGGTGACACCTAACTTTGTGGACCCTGGACAGATCATGCTAGGACCAGAGTACCTAGTGACCAATGCCAGCAATGTCACTACCCACCATAGTATGGCAATTGTTGATTTCTCCTGGGGAGGGGTAAGTGGCCAAAAGAAGGTTGTTGTTAGTTCAGACCTCCCAGTTGAATGTTTGTTGGGCAATGATTTGGAGTCATCCCTATGGTCAGAAGTGGAGCAGAGGACTCACATGGAAATGTTAGGCTTGCCAGCACATGTGCTTGCTGTGACTAGGTCACAGGCCAGAAGATGCCCCACTGAACAGGTGCTGGATCCTGGAACAATGGACCAGACACCTTCCAAGAAGAAGAGCAGGAGGGTTAAGGCATTGCCTTCCCCCTTGCCCCAGGTTGTGGATCAAGTCTCAGAGGAGGCTGACCTCAAAGAGCTGAGGGAAACTGAGCCTAAAGAACTTGAACCTGATCAGGTTGAGTTTCTGGGTTCAGGGGGACCCTCCAGAGAAGACCTGGGGAAGGAACAGTTAGCCTGCCCTTCTCTTGAACCCCTCAGACAGCAGGCTGCTGCTGAGGCTGCAGGGAACGCCACAGGTGCCCACAAGGTATACTGGGAAGATGGACTCCTGTACTCTGAGTCAAGAGACCCCAAACCTGGTGCAACCAGGAGGCTGGTCCTCCCCTTGTCTCTGAGAGGTTTCCTTCTCACCTTGGCCCATGAGATTCCCCTTGCAGGACACTTAGGCCAGAATAAGACTTGGGACAGAATTGTCTCACACTTTCACTGGCCTCACATGAATGAAGATACCAAGGAGTTTTGTCGCTCCTGTGTCACTTGCCAAGCCAGTGGTAAGTCAGGTGGCACAACAAAGGCCCCCCTTATACCAATGCCTGTGGTGGGGGTGCCCTTTGAAAGAGTGGGGATTGACATTGTTGGTCCAATGGAACCCCAGACAGCATCAGGGCACAAGTTTATACTGGTGGTGGTGGACCATGCCACCAGATATCCTGAAGCTATTCCCCTTAGGACCACTACAGCACATGTTGTGGCAAGAGTCCTAGTTGGAGTGTTCTCCAGAGTGGGCTTCCCTAAGGAGGTTGTCTCTGACAGAGGTGCAAACTTCATGTCAGGATATTTGACTGCTATGTGGAAGGAATGTGGTGTCAACTACAAGTTCACTACAACCTATCATCCACAATGCAATGGGCTTGTTGAAAGGTTCAACAGGACCCTAAAAGGGATGATTCATGGACTACCTGAAAAGCTCAGGCGTAGATGGGATGTCCTGATACCCTGCCTTTTGTTTGCTTACAGAGAGGTCCCACAGAAGGGGGTTGGCTTCAGCCCTTTTGAACTTCTGCATGGGCATCCTGTAAGAGGACCCCTATGTTTGGTGAAGGAAGGATGGGAGAGACCTCTCAAAAAGCCTGCAACCAACATAGTGGACTATGTACTTGGTCTCCGCTCCAGGATGGCTGAGTATATGGAAAAGGCTTCTAAAAACCTTGAGGCAAGCCAAGAACTCCAAAAAGCTTGGCATGACCAAAAGGCTGTCCTGACTGTGTACAAGCCTGGACAGAAGGTGTGGGTGTTGGAGCCAGTGGCACCAGCAGCACTCAAAGACAAATGGTCTGGGCCCCACACAATCCTTGAGCAAAAGGGAGAGGTCACCTACCTGGTGGACCTTGGAACTCCCAGGAGCCCCCACAGGGTGCTCCATGTGAACAGGCTCAAAGCATATGTTGACAGGAAGGACATGAGCTTGCTCATGGCCACAGATGAGGGATAGGAGGAGGAGAGTGACCCTCTCCCAGACCTGCTCACTCAGAATCCTGATGATGGATCAGTAGATGGTGTTGTCTTTTGTGGCAGCCTCTCTGACCATCAACAGAAGGATTGTAAACAAGTTCTTCAATCCTTCAGACATATGTTCTCTCTGACACCCAGTCAAACCAATTGGTGTACCCATGAGGTTGACACTGGTGACAGCCTGCCAGTTAAGAGTAACATCTACAGGCAGCCTGATCATGTTAGGGACTGCATTAAGACAGAAGTGCAGAAAATGTTGGAGCTGGGAGTCATTGAGCCCTCAGATAGCCCTTGGGCTAGTACAGTAGTTCTAGTGCCAAAGCCTCACACCCAGGGTGGTAAGAAAGAGATGAGGTTTTGCGTAGACTACAGAGGCCTCAATGCAGTCACTAAGACTGATGCCCACCAAATACCAAGGGCAGATGAACTTATAGATAGATTGGCTTCTGCCAACTACTTAAGCACATTTGACCTGACAGCTGGGTATTGGCAAATCAGGTTAGCTGAGGATGCCAAGCCCAAGACAGCATTTTCAACCCCTGGTGGACATTATCAATTTGTGGTAATGCCCTTTGGTCTGACAAATGCACCTGCCACCTTCCAAAGGCTGGTGAATCAAGTTCTCACTGGGCTGGATGACTTCTGTGCAGCATATCTTGATGATATAGCTGTCTTTAGTTCCACCTGTGAGGATCACCTGGTCCACCTGAGGAAAGTGTTAGAGGCACTGCAAGCAGCAGGTCTCACTATCAAGGCCACAAAGTGCCAGATAGGGCAGACACAGGTTGTATACCTGGGCCACCTTGTAGGTGGAGGCCAGGTTCAGCCACTGGAGAGCAAGATACAATCCATCAAGGATTGGGCTCCTCCAACCAGCCAGACTCAGGTTCGAGCTTTCTTGGGCCTGACTGGTTATTACAGGAAATTTGTCAGACATTATGGATCAATTGTGACTCCACTTAATGAACTGACAAGTAAAAAGATGCCAAAGAAAGTTCAGTGGACAGCAGGCTGTCAAAAAGCATTCGATGACCTAAAGCAGGCCGTGTGCACAGCACCTATCCTAAAGAGTCCAGACTACTCCAAACCATTCATTGTCCAACCGGATGCTTCTGAGTTGGGTGTGGGAGCTGTTCTATCTCAGCTGAATTTTGATGGTCATGACCAGCCCATTGCTTTTATAAGCAGGAGGCTGACCCCCAGAGAGAAAAATTGGTCAGCTATTGAGAGGGAGGCCTTTGCTATGGTTTGGGCCCTGAAGAAACTGAGGCCGTACTTGTTTGGCACTCATTTCAAGATTCAGACCGACCATAAGCCCCTCTTGTGGCTAAATCAGATGAAGGGTGAAAACCCCAAACTGCTTAGGTGGTCCATTTCCCTACAGGGGATGGATTTTACAGTGGAGCATAGACCTGGCACTGATCATGGCAATACAGATGGGCTCTCCAGGTATTTCCACTTAGAGCAAGAAGACTCACCTGGTCAAGGTTAGTTTATTGTCCCAAAGTTTGGGGGGGGGTCATGTAGGAGAGTAGGGTCTGCAATCCTATGATCACCCCAGATTTTTGCTTCACTGGTTTACGACTTCTCTGGCTGTGGGCCTGCTAATCAGACCCACAGCCTTGCTGTTCTCTCACTAAATGGACATGTGTACCTTAGGTGCATTAACCAATTGGTACTGGGCCACCTTATCAGACCCTGTAACTCAGGGCATAGGTGTACCCAGGGCCTACCAGGGGCTGCAGCATGTATTATGCCACCCCTGGCTGGCCATCTAAATGTGACAAAACTTACTGCACGACAGCTGGGGCAAGGTGGTGTAATCACCCTTTGCTTTAGATATAGTATACCTATATCTAACCCTAAAATGGACACTCGTATTCCTATCAGTCACTCCTATGGCAGGCCTTAACAATCCTGAAGGCAGAGTGCTTGGAATCGTGTGAGATGGTGCTCTGGCATGAGCTGAGCCCGTTTGCAGCTTGCGGAACCAAGTCCTAATAGCTGTTCCATGATAACGCGTACCATATACTCTTAAGTGCATTATAATCCTCGCGGTTATATGCCAACCCTGGTATCGCTTTATCAAAACATGTCGAGTAAGGTGTCATATGAATTGGAATACTAACCCCTCGCCAATACTGGCGACGGGGTTAGCATTCCACCCTTCTAGAGGGACACGACATGTATGTAACTGTGAACCCCGGTTAAAGTTAACTCGAGCCTCAGCATCACAAAATGGATGCTGCCACCACAGACACAAGTCTGACCTTCTGCTGCTGGGAGTCCTTCCAGCGAGGAGAGCTTGGACAAAGGGTTTCCTGTCAGGGGCGGTGCTATCACCGACCCAGACAGGGTTTTGTGTATCCTAGGTAGGCAGGGCTGAATAGGAAGGTGACTGCAAGTGGCACCCTGGTCCTCACTATGCATCTGCCAGTCTAAACTGGTTCCAGGGGCACACCAGCCCCTGGACTGGGGAAAGTCCGGCATGGGAGAGGGGTGTAACCACCCCCCTTCCTGGTCCCACCCATGGGCAGGACCTAGTCCCGTACCAGCCTCTTTCTTTAGTATAAAGGTAGGAGCGGGGACCCCTTCCAAGTTAGATAATTCTGAATCTTGATGACTTTCCACGAAAGAACTCTTGAACCTTTCAGAAGACTCTCCCTTGTGGCTAAGGAGTAGCCACCCTGCACCCGCAGGCACCATCCAAGCATCGCAGTTTGCTGTAAGTCTCTCCTCCGGATCAAGACTGCCCAGCTCGACGAGAACCGGCTTCCCTGGCACCTCTGACCTCAACCTGCATCATCAGCCCAGCTGAGATTCATGGGTGCGACGAGACCTCGAGGGACCGGCCATCTTCAGGACTGCACGACGCTTGCCCAGCACGACCGCCGAGGGATCCTCGAGTGAGTGCTTTGGGGTTTGAGAAGCCCCAACCCTGAGCAGCTCCAGCACCGAAGTTCAGCCTCCCAGCATCCACAAGATCTGCGTGGGGGCCCTTCTGCTCTTTGCTGCTCACCGCGTTGTCTGGCTACTAGCCTGCTGGCGTGTGGCCTTCCCGACGACGAACGACGACATTTCCACGCTGCTCTGGTTGCTCCAGACTGACCCTTGCTCCCCTCGAACAGAGGAGCACCCCAGACCCTCCTGGTCCACTCCAGACGCCATTTTAAGTCCACCACGTGGGCTTGCATTTGCCAAGACTTGTTGCCCCAATCCTGGGTCCAGCGACGTCGACAGCAGATACCATCGTAGGACAGCTCGCACCTCCATCCTGGTCGCCGACAACTCCTCCTGGTCCGTGAGACTGCAGAGCCCAGCGTCGCCCACTCACCTGGTCGAGGTGACTCCATCCGGTGCCATCCTGGTGCCCATCTAATCACTGGCTAGTGATTCAGAACTTGGTCCCCTCTGCTTACAGGTGTCTTCCATCTTCGATCCAGGCTTGGATCACTTCTAACTTCAACACTGGTCGCCTGCCAGCAACTTCCTCTTTCAGGCTCCATAGACTGCAACGAGGATTCCCGACGTCTTTCCAGACCTATGCATCCGCAGCCCCGGGGCTAGGTAAACTCAGCATTTTGGTGCTCCAGCATAGCTTTGCTATCCAAAGGTCCAGATCCTTTTTCGTTTCAGCTCTACCTAGTCGGATTCGTCCGATTACACTAACTTTACGAAATCTAGCATCCATAGACTTTGTCCTGCATCCCGCGTGAGAGTGCACACTCTGCACCCGATCTCCCTAGGCCTCCTGCTAGTAATCTGAAGGTTCAGTAGTCAAGTCCTAGCGATCCTAAAGTCTAATAGAGTAGTACTTACCTGCTAGTAATTTCGCATTCCACTTTTGTAGTATATGGTTTTTCGTGCCCCTCAGGCATTTGTGTAAATTGTGCGATTTGAGTATTTTCCAAAGAGCTTTGTATTGTGCTTAGCGCCCTGTCCTCATAAAGAGTCCAGGGCTGTTGTGTTCTAAATAAATATACTTTATTTTCATAACAACTTGTGTGGTGTCCTTTCACTTGGTGTTCAAGGGGTATATGTGATGGTATAACAGCTGGCTTAACAAGCCCTCTAGAGTCTAGCCTAAAGACTGCTCTTGTCTACGCTACTAGGATAGCTAGTCTACGGTTGACTTACAATCAATCATCAATAAGGGTCGTTTGGAATGATACATAGTGATCACTAGAATAGTGAGCACTGTATATCAGGCCAACTTCTCACAGCAAGTGCCCTCCACCGATAACTTGTCCACGCTTCGCTCCGCAAGATCCAAGTACCACAAACACATCTTCCTTGGGAAAGCGGCGCACTTCAAAACCCTCCTTGACTCAGCCAAAAATAGACCCAAAAAACTATTTGATCTCATCAAGAGTCCTGACAGCTCTCCCCCTGCCTCCAAGCTGGAGGATTCTGCAAAGAGAGCAGCGGATTTCGCTATATTCTTCGACGAAAAAGTGAAATCACTTGTGGATCAGGTCGCTCATCCTACCCCTCCAGAGGAGTGCAAATCCTTAACCATTTGGCAAAACTTTGACCCCATTTCTGAAGATGCCCTCCTCAAGTGCATCCGCAAAACAAAGCCCTCCAACCATTATTTGGACCCTATCCCCAGTGCCATTGCCGTTGACTTTTATACCCTTTCCGTCTCCTTCTATCAAGGCTCCCTTCCTGTCTCCTTCAAAACTGTGCAGGTCACCCCGCTTCTTAAAAAACCAACTGCTGATGCGTCTGACCTCAACAACTTGCGCCCCATCACTAACTTACCCTTTCTTGCGAAGATTACAGAAAGATGTGCAGCAAAACAACTCTCTCGTCATATCAAGGACAATGATCTTCTTGACAATTTCCAGTCTGGCTTCATTCAAAACTGCAGCACTGAAACAGCCCTACTGCAAGTGGTTGATGACGCGCTGAGGATCCTCGACTCGGGGGGGGGGGGGGTCCTGTCTTCAAATTCTCCTTGACCTTTCTGCAGCCTTTGACACTGTCAATCACAACACCCTCCTCAACATTCTTAAACAGAGAATGGGCATGGAGGGCACTGTGCTTAACCCTTTCGATGCTGGTGACGGAACCATTCCGTCATCAGTCATGGTTGAGCTGTGCTGATGACGGAATGGTTCCGTCACGACCACACCCTGTTCTGCATTGTCCAGCACAGGGGGGGAACTCAATCAGCAGCCAAGGTGTTAAATGGTTTGCCTCCTTCCTCTCTGATAGATCACAAATGATCAAAATAGTGAACAGTCTCATCTCCTGTGGTGGTAGGTCAAGGTGTTCCTCAAGGCTCTATACTTGCACCCACATTGTTCAACCTCTATTTAGAACCACTAGGAAATCTCCTAAGTAAATCCGGGACCCACTATCATCTCTATGCTGACGACACTCAAATCTACCTCAAGGTTGCCTCCATTCACGATCTCTCTATCCTAAGCTCCACTCTCGACTCCATTCATAACTGGATGTTTACTCATCAACTGATTCTGAATCCCTGCAAAACCGAATTCTTCCTCTTCTCCTCTTCAATCTCTCCTCCCCCAGTGCAATCATGGATGGATCAGTTGAATCTACTGAACACTAAACCCATCATTGACCACAGCGCAAAATCCCTGGGTGTCACTCTTGACAAAAAACTCAATCTAACCCCCCACATCAATTCCATTGCAAAGTCTGCTCGATACCATCTGCGCCTTCTTTGGGGAATATGTCGCTTCTTCCCGGAGCAGGACCTTATAACCCTGGTGCAATCGCTGGTCCTCTCCAGACTGGACTACTGCAATTCTCTTCTTACTGGCCTCCCCAAATCCCACCTGTCCCCCCTTAAATCTGTTTTACATTCAGCAGCTCGTTTCATTTATGGGGCCAAAAGTAGCGACCACATCAGACCGATGTTATCCACCCTCCGCTGGCTTCCAATTGAGGCTAGAGCTAGATACTGCTTGTATCACCCACAAAGCCTGGCACTCCTCCTCTCCTCACTACCTGGCGAATAAACTGAAACTCTCTGGAGGCTCTAGACCATCACGTAATGCGGAAAATCTTCTGCTTGAACCTCCCACTTTCAAGAAGGAAAGAACGATGGCACAATCCTTTTCAGGCAACGCGGTGAGAATCTGGAACTCCCTTCCGCCGCAGCTCCGGACCACCACTTCCTCCCAGGCCTTCAAAACTAACCTCAAAGTTCTCCTCCTTCAAAGACACTTCCAAATGTAATCCATGCCCTCTCTGTTAGAACCGGCTGTCTCTAGTTGGCAGAGGTATACACTTCTGACAAATAGGGACACTCCTTTTCTAGTCAGGGCAAGGGGATCACACCCTTCGATAACCCCTGCTCACCCCCTTGGTAGCTTGGCAGAGCAGAACAGGCTTATCTCAGAGGCTGTGTGTTAAGCAATTATGACCACATACAGTAATACAGTGAATACACTACAAATGGACACGACACCGTAGTATTATAAAAATAAGTATTTTTATATAAGACTTAGCACAAGACCAAATAACGGCAAAACTGTACACAATCAGAATAAATACGTTCGGAAAGGAAAAAGGATAGTTCAAAGGTAGTTTCTTCTTTAGCACAAGAGTCTTTTAGTATCAAGCAAATCTTCTTCTTGGAAACACAGTTCTTAGCAACAGGGTAACTCACACGGGAGCTACACAACGCTGGGGCAACGATAATCCACAGGTTCGGCGTCGACCGCGAGGAGCGCTGCGTCGGGCCTGGAGTCACACGGACCCCCAACAACACAGTACCTTAGGAAAATGAAGCACACGATGATCAGCGGCGTCGAGAAGTCCGGCGTCGCGTCTTCAGTGTCGATCAGGCCTCAGCAGGCGTTGTCGATGATGCAGTTGCACAGAGTGAGCAGCGCTCACGGCGTCGAAGGGCACACGGTTGATGCGATCAGCAGCGGGGCAGACACGAGGTCCTCTGGAGTTAGAGCCGTACTCCTACTCACTGGCGTTGCTGCTGGCGTCGGTCGGGCCCAGCGTCCGATCGTCGTAGTTGCTGGTCTTTTCAGAGGTGCTGGATTCACACTTCCAGCGGATAGCACTTTTTAGCAGGTGAAGTCTTTTGGCCCTGTGACTTCGGCAGGAGACTGGCACTCTTCCAGTCCTTGGAGATTTTCTTAGCAAGCGTGAGAGTACACACACAGTTCCTCTCTCCTGGTTCCTTGGCAAAAATAAAGAAGCACTGCAGGATTCCCCCAACAACAGCACACCGGCAGAAGGGGTAGGCAGTCCTTTAGATCAGCAAGCTTCTTGTCCTTGGTTACAGGGTTCCTTGTCAGAAGTGATCTAAATTCTTGGTTCAGGGGTCCTTCTCTTATACCCCTTTTCGTCTTTGATCCCTTTGTCTATGCCGGGGGTTTCCCAACACCCTGGGTCTGCGGTGGGTGGAGCGAGGCAGTAGCACCTGGCCTATTCATTGAGCCGGGCCGGGTCCTCAGACGCCCCGCAGGAGGTGGAGCCAGCATTGACACTGGCAGGAGCAGAGCTATCGCCCTCCTGGCAGGAGGTGGGGCCAGGATCGTCCATGGCAGGCACAGAGCCATCAGTCGCTTGGCAGGAGGTGGAGCCAGCATTGTATCAGGCAAGGCAGGCTATCAACAACTACTCTCCCCCTACTCTCAACGTAATGTCCCACTCATCCCACACTGACTCATCCAGACCTCTTGGAGCCACCCAGCTCCTGTCACACACACGTAAGACCAGCAGAGACCAGATATGGTTAGACAAGAAAATAGACACTTTCTAAAAGTGCTATTTTCGTACCCAGAGTCCGAAAACCATCCATACCACCGGATGCGTAATTGAACCCCGAGTTCAGGGATACCAAACTCGACATTGCACCATGCTCCCCGAGCCAGCTAGGATTATAGCGTTAATAATCCCGGCGGCCCATTCTATCCAACGGAGAGCAGGCTACCTCGCAATAGTGAAGCCCTAAGATGGCGGCACTTCACTATCAGGACAGACCAACTTGGTCAGGCTTGTCCTACCTTACACTTACAATGCACCCTGCCCATGGGCCTACCATAGGGGTGACTAACATGAAGTTAAGGGAAGGTTGGAGGGGCTGGCAAGTAGGTATACCTGCGCAGCCGACGTGACAGTGCAAGACTGCACGTGGGTCTCGCAATGACCGACCCGTAGACATTCTTTTACAAGGCCGCTCCTGTGGGTGGCACAACACGTGCTGCAAGCCCACGAGCGGCATTTGCATTTACAAGCCCCGGCACTCCTGGTGCACTAGACTAGGGACTGACAGTAAACCAAATAAGCCAAACATGGATACAATAGATACATCATTTTAACATAGGGAGCACTTGCGCTATGGCACTGATCAGCAGTGACACGGCGCCCAAAGCATATACCAGCAAAACATCGTAAAACAGTAGAGGCAAACAGAAAAATGGAGGAGAGACTCAAGCCAATGATGTCAGGTCTAACACGTGTCCCCTCCAGCTGAAATGTGGGGAGAACTACCCTTAACCAAGGGAGTCCTCATCACTAAGGCGGAAAAATCTGGACAGACCATCAGCATTGGCGTGATCTGTACCAGGGCGGTGTTCCACCGTAAAGTCCATCCCCTGTAGAGCAATGGACCACCTCAACAGTTTCGGATTCTCACCCCTCATTTGCATCAACCATCTGAGGGGCCTGTGGTCTGTCTGAACCCGGAAGTGAGTCCCAAACAGGTAGGGTCTTAGCTTCTTCAGCGCCCAGACCACAGCAAATGCTTCTCTCTCTATCGCACTCCACCTCGTTTCCCTGGGAAGTAACCTCCTACTGATGAAGGCTACAGGCAAGTCTCGGCCCTCTTCATTCACCTGAGCTAGAACAGCCCCCACGCCATGCTCTGAAGCGTCCGTCTGAACAATGAATTCTTTCGAAAAGTCGGGTGCCTGGAGTATAGGTGCTGTGCACATTGCAGTTTTCAGGGTGTCAAAGGCCGTTTGACAGGCATCAGTCCAGATCACGTTTCGTGGCTGCTTCCTGGAAGTCAGCGAAGTCAAGGGGTGCACAATGTTACCGTAATCCTTGACAAACCTCCTGTAGTAACCCGTGAGTCCTAAGAAGGCTCTCACCTGTGTTTGGGTTTTGGGCGGTGCCCAAGCCAGGATGGTATCAATCTTGGGTTGCAGGGGGGCAACCTTGCCGCTCCCTACTTGGTGCCCCAAGTACACCACAGAACCCTGCCCAATCTGGCACTTACTGGCCTTGATTGTGAGGCCTGCTCCGCGCAGGGCCAACAACACTTCCTGGAGGTGGCGCAAGTGTTCCTCCCAGCTGGCGCTGAACACTGCGATGTCGTCCAGGTAGGCGGCGCTGAATTCCTCCAGTCCAGCCAAGACCTGGTTGACCAACCTCTGGAAGGTGGCGGGGGCATTCTTCATCCCAAAGGGCATCACCCAGAACCGGTATAGCCCATCTGGTGTGGAGAATGCTGACCTCTCTTTTGCCCCATCAGTCAAGGCGATCTGCCAGTACCCAGACGTTAAGTCAAACGTACTAAGGTACCGGGCAGCCCCCAACCGATCGATGAGCTCATCAGCTCTGGGGATGGGGTGCGCGTCAGTCTTCGTGACTGAATTGAGCCCTCGGTAGTCCACGCAGAATCGGAGTTGTGGTGAAGCACCAGGCGCTGCAGCCTTCGGGATCAAGACCACTGGGCTGGCCCAAGGACTGCTAGAGGACTCAATCACCCCCAACGCGAACATTTTGGAGACCTCCTCCTTAATGTACGCTCTGACCTTGTCAGTCACCCTGTAAGCCTTGTGCTTCACAGGAGGGCTGTCTCCGGTGTCAACGTCATGGACACACCAATGCGTGACACCCGGAACCAAGGAAAACAGATCCGGGAATTGTCCCAACAGGTGGCGACAATCCTGTTTCTGCTCAAGAGTCAGTGTGTCAGAGAGGACCACACCATCCACTGACCCGTCTTGCTCTTTAGCATACAGGAGGTCAGGAAGAGGTTCACTCTCCTCCTCCGTTCCATCATCTGTAGCTAAGAGCATGCCCACTTCGGACCTTTCTAAGTGGGGCTTCAAACGGTTGACATGCAGGACCCGCAAGGGGTTCCTGGGAGATTTCAAGTCCACCAAGTAGGTGACATCGCTCTTCTTCTCCACAACCTTAAACGGTCCAGTTCACCTGTCCTTGAGCGCACAAGGTTCCACAGGGGACATGACCCACACTTCCTGACCAGGCTGAAGCTCTACCAGAGTGGCATTCCGGTCGTACCATCGCTTCATCTCCTCCTGGCTGGCCTCCAGATTTGCCTGAGCAAGTTCTCTGAAGCGCCGAGTCTGGTTCCGAAAGGCCAGCATGTAGCTGTATACATCCTGGGGAGGTTTCCTGGGAGATTGCTCCCAGCCTTCCTTGACCAGACTCAAAGGTCCTCTTACCGGGTGACCGTATAAGAGCTCAAAGGGGCTGAACCCTAGAGCCTTCTGCGGCACCTCACGGTAAGCAAACAACAGGCATGGCAAGAGGACGTCCCATTTCCGCCTCATTGGTTCTTCAAGACCCATAATCATGCCTTTCAGGGTCCGGTTGAATCTCTCAACCAGCCCGTTTCCTTGAGGGTGGTAAGGAGTGGTGAACTTGTAGGTTACCCCACACTCCTTCCACAGAGACTTCATATAGTTCGAAATGAAGTTGGTGCCTCGGTCGGACACCACCTCTCTGGGGAACCCCATCCGGGAGAAAACACCCATCAGTGCCCGTCCCACCACGGGGGCCGTCACTGTCCTGAGAGGGATGGCTTCCGGGTACCTTGTGGCATGGTCCACCAAGACCAGGATGAACCTGTTGCCTAGGGCTGTCTTGGGGTCCAGGGGCCCAACAATGTCAATACCCACCCGGTCAAAGGGGGTGCTGACCACTGGAAAAGGTTGGAGGGGAGCCTTCTGCTTCCTTCCGCTTTTCCCACTTGCCTGGCAAGTGCGACAAGTCTTGCAATGGATGTCTACATCCCTACGCATCTGAGGCCAATAAAAATGGGTGACAAGCCTGTCATAGGTCTTGTCCTGCCCCAGATGTCCAGCTAACGGTACGTCATGAGCCAAACCCAGTAGGAAGGCTCTGAAGCGCTGGGGTACCACCAGCACACGGGCAAACCCAGGCTCAGCAGCCTTAGGCTCGCTATACAGGAGGTCGTTCTCCCAGTACACAAAATGTGACCCTGATTGATCACCTGAGGATTGGGCTGAGGCCTGCTGCCTCATGCCCACAAGAGAAGGGCACTCCTTCTGTTCCGCACAGAATTCCTCCCTGGAGGGACCACCATCCTGCTGCCAATGGGTCAGCTCGGGCAGATCTCCCAGTTCGGCAATTTGTTCCCCTGTGGGCTCCAGGGCATCCCCCTCAGGGTCTACCTCCTTCTGGACCACGGGAACAACGGGGGCCGGTTTCCCGCGCCTCCTGCCTCTTCTCTTCACAGCTGGGTCCTGGGCCGTACTTTCAGGCTCCGGGACCCCATCAACACCCTTACTCGCTGTCATGGATCGAGTGGTTGCACACACCCACTCTGGCACACCCAACATTTTCAAATGCGCCGCTCGCTCCACCTTAGCCCAAGGGGAGTCTTCCAAATCATTGCCCAGGAGACAATCGACAGGCATGGCGGGCCTCACAGCAACCTGAAGAGTACCTGAAACTCCCCCCCATTCAAAGGAAACCTGAGCCACCTCACACTCTTTCTGGGAGTTATCGGCAGCTATCACGGGGTAGAATGCGTGGGGAACCACCTGCTCTTTGGACACCAAGTGACACTTGACAGCTGTCACACTCGCTCCGGTGTCTCTGAGAGCTTCCACTCTATGGCCATTAATGGTCACCCACTGCCTATATTTACTAGTGTTACTAGGCAGAGGGGGTGGAGGGACCATTTGCATGTCTCCGAGCGAGACCAGGGACATTTCTGCGGGACCCCTCCCACCATGGACAACCATCTCCTCCCCTCCCAAGGCTACACTTGCCAACTGACGAGGGGGTGCACGCGGCGGTACATTCGAATCCTTCTTGGGACACTGGGGGTCATAAAACCGGTGTCCCACCTGCCCACAACCGTAGCAGGTTAGGGGGCCCCTATGAACAGGTTTACCCGTCGGGGCCCCTGACTTCTTCTCAGGGGGAGGCTGGGAACCCTTCCCTTGGTTCCCTTGGGGATTACTTTGGGGCCCTTTCTGAGACTCCTTCTGTTTACCCTTGTCCCCCCCACTCTTCTGCTGGGGACCCTGCCCACCTTTGGCTGAGTCTCCCACTGGACCCTTGTGGACCCTGGTACTGACCCAGCGGTCCGCCTCCTCAGCAAGTTTTCTAGGGTTAGATATCTTGCTATCAATCAGGTGCTGGCGCAGCTCTGGAAAACAGTTATTAGACAAGTGCTCCCACGCAAACAAATCATAGAGAGCTTTGTAACTTTCCACTTTGCTGCCCTTTACCCAACCATCCATGGCTCTGCAAAAATAAGACACATATTCAACCCACGTCGTACCAGGCAACTTCTTACATTCTCTAAAAGCTTGTCTGTACTGCTCGGGGGTTAAACCATACCGCAACATTAAAGCATCTTTCATATGAGCATACGACATCCTATCTGCAACAGGCATGTCTAACAGGGTATCTCTTCCCTCATTCACAAAGCGACCCCACAACCCCGCTCCCCAATTCTTCTCAGGGACCTGGTGGGCCAACAATGCTAACTCATATGCTTTAAACCATTGACCAATATCTTCATTCTTATTGTAATCTTTGATCACATCTTTTGGGAAGTAAAACTTACTTTCTGCAGGCTCGGATGGAATGCTGCCACCAGAGGGATTCAACTCTAACTTTTTAGCTTGGATATCCAGTTCCCTCAACCTGGCTTCACGCTCCAAAGCTAACTTCTCTCGTTCAAACTCCAACTTTTTGATCTCTAAATCAGCTTCCCTTCTACCTCTTGCATTTTCTAACTCCAACTGCCCATTTATCTTTAGCCTTGCCATCTCCATGTTGTAAGCTCGCTCTTTCGCCCTTTCTTCTCTTTCTTCAGGGGAAAGACCTTTGGAGGAAACACTGCTTCCGGGAGAGGGCACAGGTCCATTCACTGGCACCTCCTCATCCCCTTCCTCTGTGGGTACCACCACCACATCAGAGGGATTTCTGGATTCCCACCAGGCCTGCAATGCTTTATAAAAATCATCCTTTCTCGAGAGGCCGGTGGTAGGAACTTCAAACTGGTTGCAAAAGTGTTTCAGCTCATCTTTCTTGTATCTCTTGAGCTTACTCCTCTCGAACTCTTCAACAACAACGATAGCAGGGGCAGTGACTCCGTTGTCACTCATGGTTAAAACTGGCAGTGTTCAGAAAATCAAGTTTCAGGAAAGCGGAGAACAAAAATAGGATCCTTCCGAATCAGATTGTGACTGCGTTATGGTCTGCTTTCACTACGTAGCGCACACTAATCACTGTACATGGGTCATAAATGCAAGGTCCAAATCCTCACCGCTGCATCCAATGTTAGAACCGGCTGTCTCTAGTTGGCAGAGGTATACACTTCTGACAAATAGGGACACTCCTTTTCTAGTCAGGGCAAGGGGATCACACCCTTCGATAACCCCTGCTCACCCCCTTGGTAGCTTGGCAGAGCAGAACAGGCTTATCTCAGAGGCTGTGTGTTAAGCAATTATGACCACATACAGTAATACAGTGAATACACTACAAATGGACACGACACCGTAGTATTATAAAAATAAGTATTTTTATATAAGACTTAGCACAAGACCAAATAACGGCAAAACTGTACACAATCGGAATAAATACGTTCGGAAAGGAAAAAGGATAGTTCAAAGGTAGTTTCTTCTTTAGCACAAGAGTCTTTTAGTATCAAGCAAATCTTCTTCTTGGAAACACAGTTCTTAGCAACAGGGTAACTCACACGGGAGCTACACAACGCTGGGGCAACGATAATCCACAGGTTCGGCGTCGACCGCGAGGAGCGCTGCGTCGGGCCTGGAGTCACACGGACCCCCAACAACACAGTACCTTAGGAAAATGAAGCACACGATGATCAGCGGCGTCGAGAAGTCCGGCGTCGCGTCTTCGGTGTCGATCAGGCCTCAGCAGGCGTTGTCGATGATGCAGTTGCACAGAGTGAGCAGCGCTCACGGCGTCGAAGGGCACACGGTTGATGCGATCAGCAGCGGGGCAGACACGAGGTCCTCTGGAGTTAGAGCCGTACTCCTACTCACTGGCGTTGCAGCTGGCGTCGGTCGGGCCCAGCGTCCGATCGTCGTGGTTGCTGGTCTTTTCAGAGGTGCTGGATTCACACTTCCAGCGGATAGCACTTTTTAGCAGGTGAAGTCTTTTGGCCCTGTGACTTCGGCAGGAGACTGGCACTCTTCCAGTCCTTGGAGATTTTCTTAGCAAGCGTGAGAGTACACACACAGTTCCTCTCTCCTGGTTCCTTGGCAAAAATAAAGAAGCACTGCAGGATTCCCCCAACAACAGCACACCGGCAGAAGGGGTAGGCAGTCCTTTAGATCAGCAAGCTTCTTGTCCTTGGTTACAGGGTTCCTTGTCAGAAGTGATCTAAATTCTTGGTTCAGGGGTCCTTCTCTTATACCCCTTTTCGTCTTTGATCCCTTTGTCTATGCCGGGGGTTTCCCAACACCCTGGGTCTGCGGTGGGTGGAGCGAGGCAGTAGCACCTGGCCTATTCATTGAGCCGGGCAGGAGCAGAGCTATCGCCCTCCTGGCAGGAGGTGGGGCCAGGATCGTCCATGGCAGGCACAGAGCCATCAGTCGCTTGGCAGGAGGTGGAGCCAGCATTGTATCAGGCAAGGCAGGCTATCAACAACTACTCTCCCCCTACTCTCAACGTAATGTCCCACTCATCCCACACTGACTCATCCAGACCTCTTGGAGCCACCCAGCTCCTGTCACACACACGTAAGACCAGCAGAGACCAGATATGGTTATACAAGAAAATAGACACTTTCTAAAAGTGCTATTTTCGTACCCAGAGTCCGAAAACCATCCATACCACCGGATGCGTAATTGAACCCCGAGTTCAGGGATACCAAACTCGACATTGCACCATGCTCCCCGAGCCAGCTAGGATTATAGCGTTAATAATCCCGGCGGCCCATTCTATCCAACGGAGAGCAGGCTACCTCGCAATAGTGAAGCCCTAAGATGGCGGCACTTCACTATCAGGACAGACCAACTTGGTCAGGCTTGTCCTACCTTACACTTACAATGCACCCTGCCCATGGGCCTACCATAGGGGTGACTAACATGAAGTTAAGGGAAGGTTGGAGGGGCTGGCAAGTAGGTATACCTGCGCAGCCGACGTGACAGTGCAAGACTGCACGTGGGTCTCACAATGACCGACCTGTAGACATTCTTTTACAAGGCCGCTCCTGTGGGTGGCACAACACGTGCTGCAAGCCCACGAGCGGCATTTGCATTTACAAGCCCCGGCACTCCTGGTGCACTAGACTAGGGACTGACAGTAAACCAAATAAGCCAAACATGGATACAATAGATACATCATTTTAACATAGGGAGCACTTGCGCTATGGCACTGATCAGCAGTGACACGGCGCCCAAAGCATATACCAGCAAAACATCGTAAAACAGTAGAGGCAAACAGAAAAATGGAGGAGAGACTCAAGCCAATGATGTCAGGTCTAACACTCTCGATTAGCTGAAGGAAGCCCTTCCATTATAGAAAAATCTACTCTACATGACTATGGAAGTGTCCTCCCAGTGTGTTCTTGTGGTTCGAGAGTCGGGCATTTATTGCAGTATTATCTTTCTACCTGTGTTTGGAACTCGTGTGTAACATGCACCCGTTACTTTCTCTTGTAACACACTGTTTTCTACCTCTTACATCTGTTAATTTTCGATACCTGCACAAGTGCCACCATGGCCTACGTAACGTTTGTTCTTGTGCTTGAGGGCCCTCCATATATTGCAGTATTATACCTCTGTTTACTTTGTACGCTTTTGTAACCAGCACACGTCACTCTTTCCTCCTGTAATGCACCGTTTGCTACCTCTTGTATTTTGTTGGTTCACGATTGTCACTTTTGTAATGCACCGTTTGCTACCTCTTGTATTTTGTCGGCTCACGATTGTCACTTTTGTATTGCACCCGTTTGCTACCTCTTGTATTTTGTTGGCTCACGATTGTCATTATTGCTTCATTTAATGTAACGTTTGCTTTTGTATTTTGTTCACTTGTAATGTTCTTATGTATCAGTTCTGGTCCTATTGTGAAGCGCTCTGACACCTTCGGGTAAAGTCCGCGCTATATAAAAACGCACAAATAAATAGATAAATAAAATGCGAAAGAATGAAGGAAAAGTGATACACACGTCTGGCAACTTTTCAAAAGCTTGGTATTCTTTTATCTCATTAAAATAATAACCAAACCCAAGTTTTCCAATTGCTCTCACTGAACAAATGTAACTTTTAGGAGACGGGTTGAATAAATAAAATATTCATGTTTTTAAAAAAACGAAAACGTTGACCTAAATGAGAATCGAGCCCGAAAGCGTATATGGTCCCCTCATTTGTAGATATACGGAAAAGTTGCCAAGCCCCCTCACTGTGGATATAAGGAAAAAGTTATCAGGAACCAAGTGAGGGGCATGGGCAGGAGGTAGACCGGGAAGGAAACGTGTGCAGGACTGAGGAAGCGAGTTAGAAGGTAGAGGGGGTCAGGAGTTAGGTGGGGGAGGGAAGGGGGTCAAGGGAGAGGTGGGAGACGTGGAGCAGGGGCCGGGGGAGGAGGGCGGTAGAGGGGCGGATCCCAGAGCCCCAGAAGATGGCTTCCTTCCCCGCTCCGGAGCCCGGGAGTCCGCAGACGTCGGAAGAGTCTCCTCTGTCGGCGGAGGAGGGCCTGCTGGATCCCGGGGAGCAGACACCCTCCTCCCCGGGGTCCCTGGGATTCTCCCCCGAGCAGGTCTCGTGCGTGTGCGAGGCACTGCTGCAGGCCGGGGACGGGCAGCGTCTGGCCGGTTTCCTGCGTTCCCTGCCCGCGGACGGCCCGGGCGGGGAGGCGCTTCTCCGGGCTCGGGCCCTGGTGGCCTTCGAGGCCGGGGACTACGCGTCTCTGTACCAGATAGTGCAGAGCCGGCCCTTCCCGGCGGAGCACCACGGCTTCCTGCAGGACTTGTATCTGCGCGCCCGCTACCGGGAAGCCGAGGCGGCGCGGGGACGGCCGCTGGGCGCCGTGGACAAGTACCGGCTGCGCAAGAAGTTCCCGCTGCCCAGCACTATCTGGGACGGCGAGGAGACTGTGTACTGCTTCAAGGAGCGGGCCCGCCGCGCCCTGCGAGAGCGCTATCGCCGCGACCGCTACCCAGCACCCGACGAGAAGCGCAGGCTGGCCCGGGAGACCGGCCTGTCACTCACGCAGGTCAGCAACTGGTTCAAGAACCGCAGGCAGCGCGACCGCACCGGGACCGGCAAAAGGTGAGTGTCCCGGCGTGGGGTGCTTAGCTAGTGGGGGCTCGGACACACAGGACTCCGACACATTCACGTCACGGTGTGTAGTGGTTCGAAAGAGGTCCAAACCGCAGACCCAGAACAAGAAACAGACACTAGAACTACATTACGTAGAGCAACTAGACGGAAATACGTCGCCTTTAGCTATAGGTATCAAACATGTTGGCCCAGAACTAGAGAGCGAGCACTAAGTCTCGGATTCGAGAACTAGTGATACAAGAGACAGAATGTCAGGGTCTAGGGCCAGTAAAACCAAAATACAATTAGAAGTTTAGTTTATAAACTCGGTGACGGCACCTGGGGCAGAATGTCAGGGTCTAGGGCCAGGGAAAACAAAATACAATTAGAAGTTTAGTTTATAAAGTCGGGGACGGGCTCTGGGGCTTAGAACAAATGAAGCCAAGATTATTAGAATCCAAGTTACATGTCCCAAGGGAGAAGATGTCAGACAGCAGAGTGACTCGAAGTGTCAGAACTGAAACAAACAAGAATTCAGAAGCACCCTGACTTTATTTATTTATTTATTAGTTTTATAGAGCGCGAACCAGACCCGTGAGGGTATCCGAGCGCTTCACAGGATGTTTAGGGAAGGAATACAAAACATAAGGATGGGAGCGATCAGATTGGGAGAGAATGGTATACATTATACGGGAGGAGCACGTAGTCTAAAGTCATGAAACATGGAAATGTGCCCACTAAGTGAGGGGAATAGTGAATTAGAACCCCAACACCTAGGGACCATGCCGGAATTAAAAGCATATGGAATTCGACAGGCCCACGTAAATTCACAGTGGACCCAGAATCATTGGGCGCGGAAACAAGACCAGAACTCCTGGCAATGGAAATAGACCATGGGTCGAAAGTTGATGTCTTAATTTGAGAAACTTGTCTTACTGCTTCCAGTAATAATTCATCTCGTTTGAAAAGTGTGGGTATTATTAATTTAACTCTTATTGCAAAAGAAAGTAGATGGAGGCTTCTAAAAGCTCACATTCTGCTGTAGAAACACTGCTCGACCTGCCTTCCCTGGAGGGTTGCCACGCCTCCTAGCAGCAGGTCTCTAGCTCTCTAAGTACACAGTTGCTGTTAGAAACTCCCCAGGCCAGGCTCTGCCACGTCACTGGGCCTTCCCACGCTTGTGGCTTCAAGCCTCATGGTAGGTATTGTTGTGAAATGTGAACCCGGTAACTTCCTGTTTCTCTGTTCTCCATGCCCTTTCCTCCCTGTCCAAGGCGCCGAGTTAGCTTTTAGTTCCAGAATCCACAGACACGCGTTTTTTACTCCACACACCTCAACGGGGTGGCATATATATTATTTATGTATATCGCTCGTACAGACGTGCAGACACTCCACTTCATACTATACATTACACCCCCTGCAGCACTTTCGATATGAGCAAAGCATTAAGCTGTACAAGGGCACGGGTTACTGGAAGGCAGGCGATAAGAATGAAGAGTCAGCTCCATACTAGCTATTTAGAGGTATGAGTAGATATTTCTAGGCCCATCCAATAAATATTAATTTGGGCTAGCAGATGCATAAAACAGATATTAAGAGTTTCTCCATTTAAATGGTAAAGAACATGCACATTTGGTGCTAACCGCAAAATAAACCTCCACTTTCAGCACTTAGTAGCCCCCCTAAACTATTCGATAGGCTTGACCAACTGCAGAAAAAAATCATAGCCTTGTGTAACTGAGACCTGTTTGCACGGGAGGGGCAATTTTATGATGTCCTCGTAATTGAGGCCAACAAGGCTTCACTTACCAGTTCAACCTGCAGATTTAGGTGCAAACTGTTCCAAAATCTGCATGTCCTGTTATTTACTGGGTCTTTTCCCACACCGGTTTGACCTGCTAAAATTTAACAGATGAAAACCAGACAGTCTGATTTTACCATCATACTCCTAAATCCTAATTCTGACCCCTGTGCATGTAGTGGTTTGCAAGTCTGGGCCGGTTCTGAGATTTTTGGGGCCCCGGCCAGAAAGGGAATATGCGAGGCCCCTCTAAATTTACATAGAGGACACATGCAGGGATCTGGAAGCTGCTTTGTGCAGACTCCTCCTGGGCTGCAGGTCCTCCTCCTCAGCCACCTACAAGCACCTCTTACAGCTCCTATCCAGCTGAAGCCGTGGGGGCGCTAAAGTGCTGGACAAAGTCCTTTCTGCAGGGTCTCTGAATGTGCAGGAGCCCAATTGCAGGACCAACCTGCCAAATGTGTCTCCTTGCAACTGGGACAAGAGGAAGTGTATCCCCCCCCCCCCCCCCAACCCCCTAAGAGGCACCGCGAGGGGGGACGCCCTCCCATGAGCCCAATTGCAAGGAGACACCTTTCTTTCAGTTGGAGCGACGGGTACAAGAGGACCGGCTGTGTTTTGCACTGTTGGTTGGCCCCATGCCGGAGGGATGAGTGCGTGGCCCTGTCTGAAATATCCTAGGCCCTCATAATGGAGTTCTGAGCGTAAGGCATAGAAGACTAACTGAAAGGTTAGCTGTATGCATAGAAGAAAATGTAGCAGGTCAAATGTTTAGGAGTTTATTAATTTCAGAATAATGTGGGGGTACAGATGAACATTTTGTACTTTATATTTTACAAATGAACATACTATTCTTTACCAATTACCAATTCCAAATCTGTATTTCGATCACATGATCATAAAAGATGTACAAAATTTACCTCATCAGTTAAAAATCCGGAATATCAATATGTCATTAATATAAAATACATTAAGAATTAAAAAATTAATGAAAAGAAGGTGCCAGTTAGACAAGGGATAAAAATTGTCAAGAGTCTCCGACCCCCTTTATCAATCGGGTGCGGGCATACCACATTGCAGTTAAAAATGTTGCTATAGCGAACACAATTGGCGGGGATAAATCAGTCTTTAAAACTCTGTATGCGGGTAGGAATGTTCTAAATCCCAAGTTTTTGAGGAGGGTGACAAGCCAGTGTTTCCTGCTTTTCCGGTAGGCTCGACAGAAGAAAACCACATGCACATCGTTCTCCTTTGAATGGGCACGTCTCTGTGGCAGGCCGACAGGACCATGCTTGAGTAAAAGACCCAAGAGGGAGGGTCCCGTACCTCCACTGGAGGAATAGTTTTCTTGTTAGAGCCGGAGTCATGCCATCCAGAACGCCTTAGAGGTTATATGAGTCTTTAATTTTAATGAAGTGTTGTGTTAGGGATCCTTCACGAGTGCTATCCAGAGCTCGGAGAAGCATATTATCATAGTACGCTCTGGACAGTGCTTTCCTCAGAATCTTGTTGCTTGTACTTTCCGGGTCTGACCATAGTTCTGGTAATCCAAGGGTCTCACAAGTTCTCTTGATGTAGTTTAACCAAGGGGTCTTGGTGGCATTGGGTAGGGATAGAAATTCCTGTAGCTCGGCTCTGTAGGTGGTGAGGTCTTGACAGCTCCAAAGACGACGCCAAAAGGTTAATGGTTTGAGCCCTAATTCCTCCGTAATGGGCCTCAGACCCAGGTCCAGTCTCAGGGGCAGGAGAGGAGTGCTTGGGGGGGGAGGGCTGTCAGCTGCCTGAGGAATTTGTTTTCTGTGGTCAGCAAGTTATGCGACGGAATGTGGCCCCATAACTCTCCCCCATAAGTAACTCCCCCCGCGCCTGGGCTTTATAAATTTGGATTGCAGGGCTGAGTGGGCGATATGATGACTTACTCGCGATTCTCGTAATACCTCCTGCCCTCTGGGCCAATTTCATATTTGCTTTTGTCCGGTGTGCCCCCCACGTTAGATTTTGGTTTAGGGTTACCATTTTTCAGTTAGTTTTGGATGTTGATTTGTGGCACTGCAGAACGTTACTGCTTCATTGCCACAGCAGTATACACATTTGGTCACAGAAATGTGCATGGGTATATTAACCAAGCTGATAATTTGCTACTGTAGGTGAAAAAGATGCAGCAGAAATGATCTGAAGATGCCATGTTGCAATTCATACAGTAATTTGGAAGGCAGGCTCGGATGGATGAAATGTAATGGTCCTTAACAGTGAAAGTTATGATTGAAACACCATTCTTGCCATATTTGAGCTATGGATTTTATTATTAGTTATTTGGGGTTAAGATAGATGTCTAGACTATAGAGGACAAAACATATCACGTATGTTCATCAAATCGTATAGCGTAAATAAAGCTTAAGACCACAGACATCTCACAGAAGGTAATGCTCAGGGTTCATAAGGCAGCTATCCCTATGTCTGCAGAGTTATTCCACTTCACAGTTCTTATAGGCATGCTTTTCTGCGAAGAAAGCTGTTATTTAGGTTGTGCATGCCCTATTCCTAGTCCTCATACATCTAAGCTACCCACCAAATACATGCTAAAGCTGTCACTCATATTAGTCATATCTTTGCAGGCCCAGGCTTATTATAGCAGAGTTGTCTTTCAGGTTGCACAGGCCTTACAGGCTCAGATAAACAACAGCCATGCAAGTTTTTGGATTACTGTGCTCTTACGATTCAAACATCTTACAGCAAAGCTAATCAGAAAGGTATACAGACTAGTTCAGTTCAGTTCAAAAATAAAGTTTATTTAGATCATTTGATCTATAAACCACAGCTCCTACATTATCATTTAAAAGTCTACACATCACAACATCATATTTTAAACATTAAAAGTCATATTATCCTTAAAACTTAATTTATAGCAATTTAAAACAGATAATTTCATTATTAAAATTACAAAGCACTTAGCTACTCTTAAGCCTCTGATAAGACAGGGAATTTACATGCGGCCTGCATATATTTCCCAATGGCTATCGCAATATCTAAATTTTCCATATCAACAAGAAGCTTCCGTGCTTGTAAACGCGCTCTTGCGTCATATTTTAAGAATATTGGGCGAAGGAACTGTTTACGTAAATTTAAAAATATGACAGTCCAATAAAATGTGCAAAATAATACATTTCATCCCTATCTTACACAAGCATATGCCATCTGGTTGCAATAAAACCGCTTTTATTGCACTATCTATAATGACCGGGTTAATACCAATTCTTAGCTTAAGTACTTCCATTCTTAACCAGCGGTTTGGTATTAAGTCAAGGTAAGGAAAGCTTATGTCTTTCTCCCAGCTAGTACTCATAAATTTTACAGAATCTTTTTTACTCGAGTATTCTCGGTCTATTGCTCTAGAAATTTCTTTACCCTGCATTTTAAGAACCCTCTTTATTACATTAATTTGTAGAGTCTTCGGGTCTATTTTCACATTCAGGTGGTCACAAATGGCCTGATGTTTACTTCTTATGGCTTTGGTCCACTTTAACTCACTGGCTTGGATTTCTTTCATGCACCATTGAGACACCTTTGTGACCTCCCCAAGACCCAACCGATTCCAGAATCTGAGGAGACTTAATTGCACCTGAACATTCCAAGCGGTTAGGCCTAATTCCAGTCTGATTGCCTGGATCATTGCCGAGCTGGGGAGAGACAATAAAGATTTTAAGCATTTCCCCTCATCTTTATCCCAGGAGCTTTTACCATCAATACAAAGAACTTTCGACCCATATTGGAGTTGTGGGGGAATCATAGCTTTATAGGCCGCCAATAGAGGCTTATGTGACATATCACTATAACTGTGGTTGAATCTTTTCAGTCCACATCTCGCTAGATGTGATTTTTAATTTCTGAGCCTCCAAATGCATGCTCCACTTCAGGGAACTTGTGAACCCTATTCCGAGGTATTTGTATTCACTTACAATATCTAGTTTAGTTTGGCCCAAATACCAACTAAACTTCGTATTCTTCTTCCCAAAGCACAACATTTTTGTTTTTTCCATGTTTACTGTAAGTCGCTTTGCCGTACAGTGTTCGCTGAATATATTCACCTTTCTTTGAAGACCCACCTCGGTTTGGTCCAATATTACCAAGTCGTCGGCATACAGCAAACAGGACAAATGCCTTCCATTTAGTTTTGGGCTTGCACCTCTGGCAGAGCCCAAGGGAAGGGGCAAGTCAGCTAAGAATATGGCAAAGAGAAGCGGGGCCATAACACAACCTTGCCTCAGTCCATTATTTATCGCTATCTCAGGTGTTAGGCCGCCAGAGATATCTTTGATTACCTGTGCCCAGTTTTGGCTGTGCAGTTCCTGGATTACCAACAAAAGATCATCAGGAACCTCATAATTTTTCATAGTCTCCCACAAACACTCCCTATCTACCAAATTAAAAGGTGCGCGTAAGTCCACAAAGCAGCAATACAACTTGCCCTGCAGCATCCTGGACTTCCGCGCCACAGCCCACAGAGAGAAGCAGTGATCGATAGTAGAATGTCCTTTCTTAAAGCCTCCCTGCTCTATTGGGACTATCGACCACCGCCCCACCCACTCCTTTAATCTACCAAGGATTATTTTTGAGAAAACCTTTTCTCCAATGTCCAATAAATTAATTAATCTATAGTTCCTTGGATCCTTCCTTTCGCCCTTTTTATGTAAGGGTCTAATTATGACCCCTCTCCAAGATTTGAGTCCAGAATGGCGACAAACATATGAGATAAAAATCCTGCCCACCAATCTATTTGAGTTTTAATTAAGATGGTGGTGGGGAAATTATCAGGATCTGCTGCACGAGATAGATTCAGCTTCTTGATTTTTTTTTTTTTTTACTTTCTCTACGGTAAAGGCTGGTTTTAGCGCTTCTACACACACTGTCCAAGTTGGTTTATCCATCTCTATTTCCTGGGGCCTACTAGCTTTATATAAATTGCTTAGGTAGTTTACCCATGCCGCCTCTTGCACAACACAACTCCTATTTTCCGGGGTCCTTCCTACGGCATCCTGTATCAACCTCCAGAACCCTTTTTATATTTTTATTTTCTATTGTCTCTAATAGGTTTACCCACCATTTTCTTTAAACATCCTTTTCTGCTTCCTTACTAGGGATTTATATTCTTGCTTCAGATTGTGCAGGAGCTCTAAATTCTCATGATCATAATAGCTCCTCTGACGTTGCTCTATTTTCCGAATGGCCCTTTTTGAATTCTGACATACAGGATTATACCACCCGGGCATTCCTTTGCTAAGGTGTGTTTTTACCTTAGCTTGTTTTTTATCTCTTACATACACTCTAAGACATTGCACCGCCTGTGCTATTATATCCACATACCATGCTACCTGATGACCTTTAACTCTATCCTTCATTAAATTTTGGTGAAAGCTTGCCAGTTTCTCAACATATTCTTCTGACAATTTTGTGGTGAGGCGCTTTGGGTATTCCACGTTTTTGGGGATCACCCTTTCACATGTACTTGTTGATTTCCCCCCCCCCCCCCCCTAAATATTCACAATATAAAGCATTATGATCATTGTCCCTGCGCTTGATTACCCAGAACTTTTTTACCATTGTGTAGTTCCAGGCCTGGATAAAAATATAATCTATTGGACAATGTTGATTGCCTACTCTAAAAGTCAGTGCAGCTGGTCAGTCTGTGTCCTTCCTGCCATTCAAACATATTAAACCCTTAGAGCCCAAAACTTCCCTAATGCTTCATCTTGATTGGAGGTTAAACACCTTGAAATTCTGCTGGCCCTATATTATAAGGGCTCAAAATGTCCTCAAACCAGTGATCTATCTTTCCAAAGTTTAATTTGTGGTTAAAATCACCCATTATTATGATTGTATCCTTCCCGTACATATCTATTAAATCAGTTATATCCTTTTTTAAGAGCCCTAATTCTCTATCATATTCTTTTTGAGAACCCCATTGAATATATACATTTATGATAATCAAGTGGTCGTCCTTCCCTTCTGTGTCTGGATGAAGTACCTTACAGACCTACAACCATTTACACAATGAGCCAATTAGCTTGGCCTCTTTCACAGACTATTCAAGCTCAGGCTTTGGGCATCCACAAAACCACCCCATAGTGTATGCATGTTGTCGAGTCTTAATAGCTTGGATAGAGGATCTAGAATTTTGAAAGAGGACTAGTGGGGTCTGGAGACGATAATGGTGCGTTGCACATAAACAGGATTTCTGCAGAACACCACAATTAGTTCTGGACTCTAGCAGTGGGCTCTAGCCGTGGGCTGTCTGCCACTTGTGAAAGAGGTGAACCTGCAATCATTAACAGCTGGTGAATTCACAATTCATGCAATGAAGAACAAAATGTTTAAGAACAGTCACCCTATAGGTGGGAGAGCGAGGAAGGCATGGTTAGGCCTAGGATACCCAAACGTCTCAAAAAGGATCATCATTATGCCAGGAATGACCACCTTTAGACAGAGATGACCCGCTGGATACCATTTATTGTTCCAAATGTCACCGGTGAGAAGTTTCTGCTATGAAGAAATCCACAACAGGCATTTAAATGCCACAACTCCTGCTCCTTTCCTTTTCTCCTCAACTGGTTCTGTTCCAAGCTTGCACCCTGCCCTTTCCAGTCCCATATTCCAGTCACTCCAGCTACTGGCATTATTTGTTCATGGACCCTGATTGGTCGTGTTGCAGACCTTGTGCTGGTAGTTAGTTTATTGTTGGTGGGTCGTAGGGTGTACTTGGCCATGGTTTGGTTAATAGTCACTCCAAGGGCCTGCAGTCCTTCTACCCCATGCATGTTGAAGTAGACCTCTCCTCTCTGTTTGAGACCCCTTGAATGACATACTGGGCTAGCTCTATATTTAAGATCTTGAGCTATTCATTTGAAAACCCTGCATTAAAGTGTCCCTGAGTACAAGTTCCATCAGCCTTTGGCTATTGTCCTGTACTCCAGACAAGAAGGGGTGCTACTCACTTTCTTAACAAGGATTTAGACATCCCCCCCAATGCTTGGGATAGATGGCACTCTGTATCGCTCAAAGGTACATTCAATATTCCTAGTGCAAAATACTGATCTACCTCTTCATGCTATGCAACACTTATGCAGCACTGTGGAAATCGGCGAGGGTGTGTTTTCCAATTAAAGCCTAGGGAAAGCCACGGGTAAGAATAAGGACAAGTGAAGGCCATCGTGAGGATGTATGGGGATCTAGAGAGAGACATTTAAGGGTTGTGTGGTAAGAAATTGACATATTATGGTTATAAATTACATTTACAGAGAAAATAGATTTAAAAAGCCTATACCCATTGACAAAAGGCTATGTATAATGTTTATTTAATAAAATACATGGTATAGTTACATTTTAAATTTGCTGCACACTTTATACATTTACAAAATACGCTAAACCTTTTTCACTGGATCAGTTTGAGTGTGTGCACTGCATAATGAAATTGCTTCTAAGCCACATAGCAGTACACACACATCTTGGTTACAATGATAATTGAGGCTGGTCAAGATTACATTCACTCGCTTTTTATTTTCTAATGCTTACAAAATAATTATAATAGAGATGACTATACGGACTTCATGTTGTAATTCACACAGTAGTGTAAGGCAGAAACAGGTGGGGAATTTCATGCTACTGAACTGCAAATAGTACAGTTAAATCCGGCATAGTGCGATTTAGTGTTATGAGTTATTTTGAGTTAGTACAGATGTCCAAGCTCTGACATTACACTATCGGCCTTGTTAAACAAATACTACTGAACTAAGCGTTAAGACCGCAAATCTCTCAATGCACAGCTCTTAATCGTAATCATTGTTCATGAAAAATGGTTGCAACAGTACCCCACTTTAGAGATCTTGTAGGCCAGACCTCCCAACTGGTCCTCAGCTCATAGGTACTGTCCGGGCTCAGACTTCAGACAGCAGGGGTAGCTGGCTTTACGCAAAGTTCACATGCCTAGGCTTTAGCTGATCATGCTATCTGTTAGGTTATACATCGTACAACAACAATTCTTCAGGTGACACAGATCTTACAACTTAAGTCCTTCAAAGGTGACCAGTTGATTACAGAGATTGGTACATTCTGAGATTTCAGATGAAAGATGTATCCGACTCATTGCGTACAATTTCCAAGTATTTTGCACCATGCTATCCTTAAAGTTGGAGATGTCACAGGCTGAAGTATCATACGAAAGAAATGTTCACCTGGTTGTGTCAATCTTACGTGTGCCGGCTTTGAACAGCGCACTCATTTCTTACAAGTAAAGGCACAGATCACATATTCTTACAAGCATGCCTATCTGTCAGCAAAGCTATCATTTTTACTCAGACCTTACATTGAGTTCTCTGAAAGCTACTGTCCATCAGATATAAGCCAAAGCTGTCACTCATGTTACACACATCTGCCGGCTCAACATTATGATAGCAAGGTTGCCTTTCTGTTATACAGGCCTTACTTGCCTAGGTCCATGACTGGAATCCAATTCTTCTGACTACAGAGCTCTTAAATTTAAAAGCAGCTGATAGCAAAGCTATTCCCAAAGGTACACAAGTTGTACAAGTCCAGGCTTTAGGCATCAGCAAAACCATCCCCTAGAACACCAAAAATAGAGAAATAGCTAGAATAAAAAACGATATTTATGAAAGTGGACCCCTATAAATGTAAGTCACTGCTGGGGTTAAATAAAAGTCCTGCAGAACCCTCAATTCTGGATGAAAATGATGTTCTCCACGTTAACCCTGGGCTGTTTACCATTCATGAAATAATAAAGCTACCCTTATATCGGGTGTGGTCCAAGTTAAACAAGAAGAATGAAAAATGCCCACAGCCCCCACAATGCAGGGGAGCGAGTGATGCACATTAGGCCAGGGAAGCTTAAGATATTGCAGAAAAGATCAACATTATGCATTGACCACCATTATGCAAGGGATGGCAGAGATTTGCTGTAATGATCACTTTTAGACCAGAGATGACCCAGTAGGTGCTACTTTTGGTCCCATGTAGATTTGCCACCAGGAAGAGGCTGTATTTGCCATGAAGGACTGCATGCCAAGTATTTACATGCCTCCACTCCCTCTACTTTTATTCCTCTGCTGATACAGCACCATGCATGCACGCCTTAACAGTGGCTACTCCAGTGCCATACTTGGGCATCTCTGTATTATGCTGGCATCCTTCATTCTCTGATAATGAGTGGTTATGTTGCATGCCTTTGTGACGGTCATTTTCACTGTGTGCGAGTTTGGGCATTTGCCATTGTTTTGGTTAACTCTCACTCCAAGGGCATGCAGATGGGAACTGATGACTCTTGCATGTTGCAGGAAAAATCTCTGCTCCGATGTAGATCGTATAAATGACACATTGGACTGGCCTCCATATTTAAGAGCTACCTGTTGGTAGTGACAGCGCTACCAGTAGCCCATGAGCTGCTCCTAAATTATGTCCGATATAGCTAGTGCAACCCGGACAACCTATTGCAGATGGTTATGCCTAATACAAACAATCCTATATTTTCATGGATAACACAAATATCTTTGTATCTGGGAAAGTTATGGTACTGTTATGGAAAGAGATGACAGTTTGTGAGACCTTTATTTTTTGATTTGGACCTCATCAGAGATCCATGTATACAATGTTGTTTTTTACAAAGTAACAACTACAAAACAATCACAATACCAAATTCAATACAAAGATACATAATTTTTTATTTTTTTAAACCCATTTTGTGGGTACACAATACATCGACTAGCCTTCTCTGCAGGTGATGTACTAGATTCAACGATAAGTGGTTTAAAAAATGGTTGACGTCTGAAGTGCAAAGCTGGACAAAAAATAGCATGATTGAAATCTTGCGCACTACTATTATGTAATTTACAAATTCAGTCTTTAAGAGACAGTTTTTCCTATGCATCTGTTGGGATAAAGCACTCATTCTTAGTCACACGCATTGACATAACCAATAGGCCTCGTCTTTGGGACCTTATAAGTGTTATAAGAATTTTTGTTATATATATATATATTACCTACTGGCGGTCGCCAGTAGGTATATATAGTTAGGATTTTTTCTCTATGGGATTTTTGAAAATTCTATGTCTAATAACTTTGGCGTTTGTGAACGGAATTGGCTGAAATGTTCAGCAAAATGGCACATTTTGTTTCTGAGCAGCCCCTGAAAATTTGGGGGGGGGGTTTGTCAAGGGGGGGGGGGCCGAGAAAAAAGGGGGGGTCCCAAAACGCGTTTTTCCCATGTTAATTTCCATAGGGCGGTTGGCCTCACTTTTAGCTTGAACGGCTGAATGGATTTGCACGAAACTTGGCAAAATTGTAGGGACTGTTCGCCCGATGTGCCTTTGCTAGGTCTCAATATATGTGCTCCAGTGGATTTTGAGAAATTAACGTTCAAAAAAAGATATATATCTGTGACAGCGCTCCGGTTCGCGTACTTGACGCGTAACGGAACTTTGCGAAGCGAAGCCGATTGGCTCTCCGGTGTCTGTCAACATTCTAAACAGTCCGGAGCGGCCGCCATCTTGTCTCTCGGTAGGATCGAGAGACAAGAGGAGGCCAAAACAAAGGGGGAAATGAAGGAAAGGGGGCAAGGTAGACCCCTCCTGACCCCCTAGGATTGATGAGGGGGATATTAAAGTGCCCCGCGGGGCAAAAAATAAATAAAAAAAATAAAAATAATTTCGCCGTAGAGGCCCGTCCCGGTACGCGAACCGGGCAGCTAACTGGGCAGCTAACCGGCAGCGTAACGGGAGTCTGAGGAGTAGCTGATTGGCTGTCAACATTGTAAGCAGTCCGGAGCGGCTGCCATCTTGTCTCTCTGTAGGATCGAGAGACAAGAGGTGGTGAAAAACGAAGGGGGAAATGAAGGAAAGGGGGCAAGGTAGACCCCTCCTGACCCCCTAGGATTGATGAGGGGGATATTAAAGTGCCCCGCGGGGCAAAAAATAAATAAAAACATTTTTAAAAAAATTCGCCGTAGAGGCCCGTCCCGGTACGCGAACCGGGCAGCTAACTGGGCAGCTAACCGGCAGCGTAACGGGAGTCTGAGGAGAAGCTGATTGGCTGTTAACATTGTAAACAGTCCGGAGCGGCCGCCATCTTGTCTCTCGGTGGGATCGAGAGACAAGAGGTGGAAAAAAAAAGGTGTAAATGAAGGAAAGGGGTAAGGTAGACCCCTCCTGAACCCCTAGGATTGATGAGGGGGCTATTAAAGTTCCCCGCGGGGCAAAAGAAAAAAAAATTGCGATTTTTCGCGGTAGAGGCGCTTCCCGGTACGTTAACCGGGCAGCTAACCGGCAGCGTAACGGGAGTCCGACATATTGTGTTTTTGGAGTGTTTGTTTGCATACCGGGTTGCGTTCCGGTAAGCGTAACAAGGGGAAAATCAAGAGAAACAGTAAAATAAAATTTAAAGGAGTAGATTTCCACCAAACTTGGCAAAATTGTAGGGACTGTTTGTTTGATGTGCCTTTGCAAGGCCTCAAGATATGTGCACGTGTGGATTTTGTCTAATTAAGGTTAAAAAAATATATATATATCTGTAAGCGTGCTCCGGCGCGCTTACGTTACAGGTTTTGTTTGCGCTGCAGAGACGATACGTCACGGTTATGCGATGCGTATTGAGGCGTCTCACGGGCTATGTGATATGTCACGTAATAAAGAATATATTTTACAGCTATAGATATTAGCTTTTAAAAAACCAATGAAATTCACTGAAAAAACCATAGGTTATAGACCATATATAGTTAGGAATTTGCATTTACAAAACCTTGAAAATTCACTGAAAAAACCATAGGTTATAGACCATATATAGTTAGGGATTAGCATTTACAAAACCTTATTTTACTCGCACAAAACCATTGAAATTCCATATATAGTTAGTTGCACTAACTATATATCGCGCACCCGCAATCCACTGCTAATGATGTCACATATTACATCATTCATGACATGGTCAGTGACATCACTGATGACATCTCAAATGACATCACTGATGACATCACTGATGACATCTCAAATGACATCACTGATCACATCACTGATGATATCATTTATGTGATAATACAATGAACATCTTCAGACTCTAATATAACCTTAGATACAATCAGTATAAACAGACACTCACAGACTGTCACTTATCCATGGAGTTACTCACACACCTAGTCAGTTATGCAAAAAAATCAATCACACCTCCATTTCCTCAACTATACAGTTATACACACCTTACTTATTCAAACATATACTAACACATATTTACTGTCTTATACAAGTTCACAATGATCCATACAGCCACTCACACATTCACTGGCTCTTATGCACAGTTATTTATATATGTCAACTCTCACATGGACTGTGTTTTACATATCTACTTACTTTGACATGTAGCACTGAGATATCCATTCACTCACCAATACACTCATGCACACAGTCAACTGTCCATACAGCTGTTTCCACATGCACTTTTGAACCCATACATTTAGTGAATCAACTGCTCACACATCTATGCACAGTCATACACCTCCCAGCCACCCACACACATACTCAGTCTCCCATACAAATACTTGGGCAACCAATCAATAACCCATATAGTTACTCATATAGCTACTGATTTAAACATGCAGCAGTTTACAGAACAACATATATAATGATGCACAAATTAAGACAGTTTAGTCACTAACCCATGCACTCAGTGAGACCAGGGGTGGGGAATTCCTATCTCCCGACGCCCGAGACATCTAGATTTCCTACAAGGGCAAGAGGTTTTAATTTCTATTTTGTCCAAAGGACAAGTAGACAGTCTTGCGGTAATCTGATACACAGCTGTTCAACTCTGTTGGTCACAGCCAGTTAATACATAGCTCTGCAAAGTTTATTGGCAGTGAAAGGGTCAATGCAAAAGCTGGGGCCTGCACTTTAATTTTACAAGAGCATAAGAACAACGTGATGGAGCTGAGCTCAAAGTTGCAGCTCTGTATAAAACATCCACAGCACTGGAGTATTTTTGCTTTCTCCCCCAGACTCATGGCCCTCCCCTGGTCCTTTGACTTTCTTCGAGCACAAAACCAACATGGAGCTTTTGCAGCTCCAGAATACTCCCATCACTGGAATGTAATGTTATCGGCCGCCTGGCTCCTACTCTAACTTGAACCTTGTGACCTCTTGCCTTTTATTCTGTGCTTCACCCTTGGGCCTCAATCGGCCCCAAGATCCCTCCTCACCCTCTACTCCGGGGCCTGCAGCCTACAGTAAAGCGCCATGCTTTCCCTTCTCATGCAGCTCTTGCACAACCTTCCTTTACTGTGCACATTATGTTTCACCCGGTGCCTGAATTTGCTAATCCCACCCCACCCCCCTCGGCTGCCCCCTCTGACTGCCCTGACCCGCCCCCCTTGGCCTCTCGTATCCTACATCATCGAGGGCTTACAATAAAGCTCATTAGTTTACCCATGTGAAATGCATGCAGTCCTCAGGCACACCCTCAAGTCTGTCCTTGCACTGGGCCTCTTGTTTCACTTCATGTGTGCACCAGGGGCATCTGAACACACCGCTGTAGCAACTACAGCAGCTGTAGAGTTCTTGACGGGCCTCTTCTTTCTGCAGGTCCAGACAAAGGTTCATAATTGACGTGAAAGGATATATACATGGATTAATGAGTGAAAGGATGGATGAGTGAAAGAATGGATGGATGAGTGCAAGGGTGGATGGATGGGGTTAAAGTGGATGGATGAGTGAACGAATGAATGGTTGAATGAAAGGGTGGATTGATGGATGAGAAAGTGGATGAATGAATGGCTGGTGGAGTGGGTGGATGGATGGCTGGGTTGAAGGATGGATAGATTGATGGGTAGAAGGGTGGATAGTTGAGTGAAATGATGAATGGAGGGATGAATGAAAGGGTGGATGGATATGAGTAAAAAGGAGGATGGTTGGGGTGAAAGATGGAAGATCAGAAGGATGGATGGAGGGATGAGTGAAATGGTTAATGGATATGAGGGAAAAGAAGGATGGAGGGATGGAAGAGCAAAAGGATGGAAGGATGGAGGGATGAGTGAAAGGGTCACGGGGTGGATATGAGTGAAAAGGAGGATGGAGGGGGTGAAAGATGGAAGAACAAAAGGATTGAGGGATGAGTGAAAGGATGGGCATGAGTGAAATGGTGTATGGAGGGGGTGAAAGTGGATGGATGGATGAGTGGATGCATGGATGAGTGGAAGGATGGATGAGTGAAAGGAAAGAGGGATGGATGAGTTTGAATGATAGATTTAGAGCTGGAAGGATAGGTTTGGCCAGGGGCATTGTGAACCCCTCTCTTTAGCAGCACTGCAGGGTGGAGCTCTTGATGGGCCTCATCTGTCTGCAGCTCACCAGTCAAAGGCCCATAATTAACGTGTAATGGTGAGTGAGTGAGTGAAAAGATGGATGAATGGATGTGAGGGTGAAAGGGTGGAAAGATGAGTGAGTGTGGCTTGCTAGATGGATCAATGAGTGAAAGGATGGATGAGTGACTTGGTTGGTGGACGGATGATGGATGTGTTGAAGGAAAGGGTGAAAAGATAGATGGATTGCAGGGTGGATTGATTAGTAAGCTAAAGGATGGATGAGTGAAAGGGTAAACTGACGGATGAGTGGAAGGATAGATGAGTGAAAGTGTACATTGATGGATAAACGGAAAGATGGGTGAGCGAAAGGATGGATCGATGGCTGAGATGGATGTATATCATTGGGGATGGAAGGGTAGATTTGAAAATGGATGGATGGACAAACAGAATGGTGAAAGTCTGATGAAAGAATGAATGGACGCCAATGTAAAGGTGAAATGCTAGATATCAGTGGGTGAATGAAAGGCTGAATGGGTAGATCTGCAAAAAAGAGGCAAAATAAAGAAATCTCTAGTATTCGAAACCTTCTATAATATGAGCCTGACATAAGCTGAGAGGCTATCATCCGAGCTTTTCTATAATGTTATGTTATGTTAGTATGGATTTGTAGAGCGCACGTTCACCCCAGGGTTTCTTGGCGCTGTGTGCCGCTGGGGAACCTGTCCTGGCTTTCCCTGTTAGATGGTCCCTATTGGGCATCCCCAAGGTGAAGCCAGGCATCCCCGGCAGCGAGGGGCCGTTGTGGAGATTAAGCAAGCTATTGCCCGGCGTTGCAGCGTGGGACCCATGGTTAGAGAGGCACCGAGGCGAGATTTATCGAGCACGCTGACATTGTTCCGTACCCTGCCGCGTCGGGAAATGAACCCTGGTCCCGGGCCGACCTCTGCTTCTGGGTCTGCGGCCTCTAACCGGTGAGCCACACTTCTCCATCATAATGAGAGTGTTGCCATAATTTGACGGTGCACTACATGGACAAGTGGATTTAGTAACAGGACAAGTAGATTTATGAAGCTACCTGTCCCATGGACAAATAGATATTTTATTAAATTCCACACCCCTGTGAGACACATTTAATCATTCTCCCATACAGTCAGTCATGCACCTACTAAATCCTTCATCCAGACACTTATACATCCACTCATTCTTCAATATGTAAGACATATTTTAACTTTACAGAAACATACAGTCACTGGGTGTTGTCATCAGTGATGTCATCAGTGATGTCATTTGAGATGTCATCAGTGATGTCACTGACCATGTCATGAATGATGTAATATGTGACATAATTAGCAGTGGATTGCGGGTGCGCGATATATAGTTAGTGCAACTAACTATATATGGAATTTCAATGGTTTTGTGCGAGTAAAATAAGGTTTTGTAAATGCTAATCCCTAACTATATATGGTCTATAACCTATGGTTTTTTCAGTGAATATATATATATATATATATATATATATATATATATCTGGAACACTCCAAACTTTCTCATGCAAGTAAGGCACTGACTCCGTGAAATAGTTGATTCCAAATAAGTTTATTCACTCATTTAGGCTGCTTGACGCGTTTCGGCGGTAAGCACCCGCCTTGTTCACAACATCTTAACAGACTGTGGTTATATTTATACCCCTTAGTCATTGCATTACATCATGCGCGTTTAACTCCTGTTTTCATGCACATTTTAGCTTGTTTTCACATTTCACACTTGTGTGTAACCAGTTCCCATGGTAACATGGGGCGACGCCTTAATTAGACTGACATAGAGAAGTTATTTTCACTTTCACAGTTTGCAATTACATCACCCGCCTCCATGCGTTGTTTCGTTTCTATAGAAACCTTCCCGCACCTTGAGCCCAGTGATTTCCTCATTCCTGCTTTGTGTGTGCCTCGCTATGATGTGACAGGCAGACCTTCGCGCGCTTTACCGTGTTTACAACTCCCTCAGCGCTGGTGAGTGTGGTACTCTTCAAATATTACATTGTCCGTGGTTTATATTCGCGTGAGGGCACATTGTTTTATTAATCATTAGTGCAGGTTTGCCGTGCTTGCTCCGGTCTCCATATGCTGCTTTACGCGTGTGTAAGCGGGTGCAGTGAGGATGCTACAAGGTTATTCCGAAAACGTTTGTGATAATAATCGGTTCTCTGATCATTAGGCGCGCGGGGTTAACCAGGGAAGTTTAAGCGGGATTATTTGACTTAGTTTACTTGCGCGTGTTAGTGCGTACCCTTGCGCTCGCGTTCGATACTAAAGCCCTTGCCTGTGATTTCTATCTGGTTTTTATCATTGTGTATCGCACTCGCGGTCCCACAGTGTTCGCATTTACTCCCAGTGGATAGGCTTAACCATTTCTGACAATTGACCGTTATTACATTTAGTACGCTTTATATTTACATCATCTCCCAGTGGACAAGATTATAAGCGTCAGTCAATGCTTTGCGCTAACGGGTACTTACATATATTGCAATAAATTATGTAAACAAATAATGTTCCCACTTGCATTACATACATTTATGTCTATTCAGATATCAGATATACAATCATTTGCAGAATTTATCATTTTATATTATCACATATGTGCGTGTGGTGATTTTCTAAAATGCTGGTATGTCAGGCTAAAACTGCTCTCGGGGTCGTGTTTGTGCTAATATATACAGTGATATATATATATATATATATATATATATATATATATATATATATATATATATATATAAACAAAAAACATTATATACAACTGAACGACCCTATTAAAATTGTTTTCTTGTCCTTGCAATGCTAGCAACTCCTTTCTGTCTGTTCTAATACTTGTTTGCTCTCTGAAATTCTGTAATCCTGTTTCATTGTTTCTGCCTCTTAAACAATTATTTAACCTTAGTGGAATATTCGGAAGCCACAACTTGTTTTAGTGGTAAAGAGCAAAAAGTGCTGCTACTTTAAAGCCAGGTTTTCCTTTCCTTTGGGGTTCTTAACTGTCTAGTGTCCAATTAAACCACTTTGCGCCAACACATCTAGATAGTTGATTAGAATTAATACTCAAATTACTAGTGAACCTGAATGAGCAGTCAAATGTACTCCAGAAATCAAAAAGCTACAGCCCTGTGTTCTTTGCTGCGTGTATCACAAGCGCCTGGAAAAAATACAGAGATTACGCATAATAATTCAATAAATGAACATTCAAAAACTGCAAGACTTAAAAAGAGGAGAGGAGAGTAACATGTGGCTACAAACAGCAGTGAGTAACCAATCAAATAGACTTTATTCGCTTCACAACTTATGAAACCATAAAAGTTACATTTTACAAATTCTAAAACATATCCATTTACAAAAAAGCACAAGGCATGATACATTACATTAAAAATACAGTCCCGGGTATATAATACAAAGGTTCTAATTGGTGTTCAATGGTAGGGGTATATGGGGGAAGGACACAGTAATTCCAATATTAAAATTTTTAAAAATGTTGTAAAAACACAGATTTATCAAGCAATACATATCCGAAATTCTTTAAAGATACAAACATTTTCTTAGTTTCATTGAGCATCTCAAAAAGCCTGCCACGAAAGGAATACATTCAGGTCTTAACAATAATAGGTAATAGAGAGTGGGGCGTACCTGTCTAAAATTTAACTTTTTTAAAAGAGGTTTTAAATAAAAGCTCCTTGGGGTCTCATAATATTTACAAAAGAACACAGTGCAGCAGATCCTGTGGAGACAGATTGTCGCAGCCACAGGGTGCTAGCACTTTCCCTTTGTGACACCCTCTCGGAACAGGTAATAAAAGATGGAAATAATCCAATCTAAACCTGATTAACAGAAAGCGCTCATAAGAGGGTACCGGCCATTGAAGATATGGTTCCAGCTCAAGAGAAGACCTAAGTAGTATGTGTTTACGTGCACTGTTATTCAATAGTTCTCTCTCCTCTCCTTCCATTTTTCTGCGTAACATAAGAGCTCTTTACAAGATCCACGTGTTCCTTGGTGATACAATCAGGTGTTAGGAACAATTCAGGACGTCCCAACTCTCTAAAGCTCCCCTGTAGGTATTTAAACCAAGGAATACAAATCATATGATCTAGGTTCAAAGTCTCTTTTTAAAATGTTGTGTAAGAACAAGATGTTCATTTAGACAACATTTCAGCCAGAAGATTAGGGGGCGCATAGCCAAGGTATCCCAAATGTAAGGGGTGCCCGTTTCTTCATGGACCGTTAGATTCGCCGTCCCTTGTGGGACGCGCAGCAGCCGCTTAAAAAAATTGTTTTCGGTTACCTGCAGTCCCTCAAGGCCCGAATACCCCCATAAATCACTCCTTAGCTGGCTATAGAGACGCTTTGCGCTTGGTAAATTTTCAACATTGCGGCCACCGGGCGGTAGCCCAATTGAGCCGCAAAGCTAAATATTGCTGCATTGGACCTAACAACCTCTCCCCTTTTCTTATTAAGCAGAGCGGTCCAATTCAGTTTGTCGTCCAATAAGACGCCCAGATAGGAGAAGGTTGTGGATATAGGGACTCTAGCTCCATTTACCTTAAAGGGATACTGCTTTTTAGGGCGCTGCCCTACCTGCATTACATATGATTTGGAGTTGTTTATGGCCAAATCTCTAACATCCATAAACCCCCAGAATGCATCTAGTAGGGTCTGTAAACCTTTAGGGGTACGTGCCAAGAGGACGGCGTCGTCCGCATATAGCAGGACGGGCAGTCCCCGGCGTCCCATGTATGGGTAATCAGCCCCGGTCTCCCGCAGGATTCTTTCTAGGTCGTTAATATAAAGGTTAAAAAGGAATGGTGCAAGGATACACCCCTGGTGTACCCCCCGTTCTGTTTTAAAATTCCTAGTCACCTTGAGGTCGGAAGCATATCTGATATTTGCCCGTGCATCTCTATGTAGTTCCATCAGGAAGTTCACCAAGTTAGACTCCACCCCCATGTCCCTCATGGATTGCCACAGCCTTTCCCGGTTGACGCAGTCAAAAGCAGATGATAAATCCATGAAGGCCAAATAGATTGTCCCTGGGCGGGTGATGGTATACTTTCCGAGGATCAAGTAGAGATTAAGGCATTGTGCCATAGTAGAGTGGCCCGGGCGAAACCCAAACTGAATGTCTGAAACAATCTTATTGTCTTCAGCCCAGGCAGTCAGCCTCTTTAGAATGACTCCACCGATAACCTTTACTATGGAGTCAATGAGGGAGATCGGTCTATAATTTACAGTACAACCACGATCTCCCTTCTTAAACACAGGCAAAATAGTAGAGGTTCCCCAGGATTTTGGGCAGCCTTCTTTAGCTGCTGCGTTAATTACCACAACCAAGATTGAGGCCCAAAAAGAGGGGTTTGATTTGAAAAGATCAGGTGGGACCCCGTCAGGGCCCGGCGCCTTCTTATTTGTAAGACTATTAATACCTTCCTCCACCTCCCCTACGGTAAACTCAACTATTTCCTTGTTTATAACCCTATCTATTGGCTGTGCCCGGGGAGATTTACTTTTAAAAATATTAGCAAAGTGAGATACCCATTCATCCTCGCTTATATTGGTACCCTCTTCCTTGTCTCCTCGCTTATATTGGTACCCTCTTCCTCGTCTCTAGCCACTGAAAAGAGTGGTCTATTAATAATTTCCCAGAATCAGGAGCTGCTAGAGAGAGTCAGGGGGTCTAGAAGCTCCCTCCATCGGGCCCCTTTCAATTCCTTTTTACGACTAGCTAGTAGATCTCTATAATTGTGCCGAAGAGTTTGAAAATGTTCTCTATCTCTCGGGATTTCTCTTAAGGCCACCTTGAGATCTCTTGCAGCCTTGGAACATAAAGGGCTAAACCATTTGGGATCAATGTGCACCCTGTTTTTCCCTGGGGCTGATAGCAGGGTCCCCACATTAAAGACAATTAACAAATGCTTTGAGAATACCCAGAGCAGTTGTTTCCACATTCATGCAGCACGAAAATTCCGTCGCACATGCGTCCTTAAGTGCCTCATGAAAAAGAGGTGGAATTACTTGGGTCCATTTCAGTTGACGCTTACTGTGTGTTAATTTTAACTGAGCAGGGTTTGATACAGTCCTTTTTCTTCAATAGGCTACCTCCTAGGTGCACACACACAGGGTTGTGGTCACTGGGCACTTGCTACGATTAAAAAATCCCCTCATGAGGGACGAGATAGGCCGGGAAAATAATATGTGGTCTATAAAGAATCCTTCTCGTGACCCTTAAATGTCGGTTCCCCTTGTCTACTATTTGGTTTAGCATAGCTCATAGCAGGGTAATAAAAACAATAATATAATGGGCAGAAATGCAACACCTGGGGAATGACTGATCAACCCCTCTTCGGAAGCAAAACATCCCTATGAGACGACTCTTGGTGGCCAGCAGAGCTCTCCCCCTCGCGCCCTCAGAACAAACTAGGACCCTTGGCATCATACTTGACAGCAAGCTCACCATGAAAAAAGAGATGAACGCTGTGTCCCCAGCCTGCTTCCTCACTCTCCACATGCTATGAAAAATCTTCATGTAGCTCCTCATCGGCACCAAACGCACAGTCACTCCAGCCCTCTTCACCAGCTGCCTGGAATTCGGCAACACCCTCTTGGGGTCACCTCTCAGCTGCTGAACAGACTTCAGGCCACCCAGAGCGCAGCAGACCGGCTCGTCCTCAACCTCCTGAGGCGTACCCACATACCCCCCTTACATCAGATCACTCCATTGGCTCCCCGTCTATAAGAGGAGCCAGTTCAAAATGCTGACCCACGCCTACAAGGCCCTGCACAATGAAGGACCAGCCTACCTTAACCACAGACTGAACTGCCACCAACCCATCAGACATCTGCGGTCTGCATCCCTCTCCCTCACTCACACTCCCCACTTCTGCCGAAGCAGGAGTGGCTACCGCTCCTACTCCCACCTAGCCGTCAAGACCTGGAACGGCCTCTCCCTCCACCCCCGGACCGCCCCATCCCTGCAGGAGGTCAGAAGTGGACTAAAAACCTGGCAGTTCAATTGACAAAGCCTAGCAGCAGCTACCCCCGGCGCCTGGATACCTTCCCAGTTGATAAGCAGTGCTTTACAAATTGGAATTGATTGATTGATTGATTGATTGATTGACTGATTGACTGACTGGCATTTGTCTAGCACCTGCCACCCAAATTAGGTCTCTTGGCCCCAAACTAAATAATGCCTAGCCAAACAAATAAGACTTCCGAACTATGTTCCTCTAGCCAGTGTGGTTTTATACTACACTCACCTTATCACTAATTAATTTTACACTCACCTACTTGGGAGTTTACTTATTGTGGATTTTCATTTAGAATTAAAACAAAAAGTGGCTCAGACAGTGACTAATTCTATACATGATAGGGCCAGTGTCTAAGCTGTTAAATTATGATTATTACGTTAGAGATGTCAGACACCCCCGTTCAAGAAAAATGCAAAACACAACCATTAATAAATTATGATCTAAGCCCTGGCCTAACCAAACCAAATTAGACCACTCAACAATGCTCTGTAAATAAAAGGCCTCAAGAACTGAGCCGTAAGCGTGACCCTAACATGCTCTCAGTAAATATCTAATGCTAATTAATGTTCAACATTTTACATGACTATGCCTAATTAAAGAATTTGATTCGTAATATATATTAATATAAAATGAATGTAAGCAAACATCAAAGCGACAACGCTATAAAGACTAAAAGTGCATCCATTTTGTATCTTTTTTTATTTTTTTATTTTATTGTTCTTAGCATAGCAGAACTGTAAACAAAATCACAAACTAATATAAATCACATTGATCATCAAAAGAATGTCCAAATTTTTGCTTTCAAGAGAGAAAAACTCATGATTCATAATAGTCCCGAAAAGCGCTCCAAATTTTATACCCAGTCTCTTTTTCCTTGATCCTTTAATTGAAAATAAACTCCACTCCAAAGTATATAAGCTCAGCATTTTGGCACGCCATTGATGAAAGTCCGGTGGTTTTTCCTGTAGCCACTCCTTGGCTATACATAGACATCCAACAGTCATCGCAAAGAATCTGAAATGTCGATATTGAAAAAGTGTTTCCAAGTTATTATCTTTTTGAATTTTACCTAACAACATCATTGCTGGGGAGATAACAACCGTTGTTTTAATCACCAAAGAAATAAAATTTTCCAAATGCTAAATAAACCCCGCAGCTTATCACAGCTATAAAAAATATGTATCGCCCCAGCGTCCTCATCCCCACATCGAAAACATTTACCTTCATTTCCAGCTCCCCATTTTGCCATTCGCTTAGGCGTATAATATAAATCAAAAACCGATTTAAAGAACTGAGCTTTCAAGTTTGCTGACTTGAGCGCCTCCTTTGACAAAATTAAAAGATCCTCTACATCAATTTCTAAATCTCCTAAAGATTCTCTCCATTTCAGCTGCACTTTCTCAATGTCATCTTTCTTAGCAGAGACCAGGGATTGATAGATCACTCCAATTTTAACCGATCTATTAATTCCTTCAATGACCTGATGTTGAGTAAAGTTCGTACCTCTCCGATTTAAGTAATCACGAATTTGTAGGTATTTAAAAAAATACCATCTGGGCAGTGAGTATTTCTCCTTGATCTCTGCAAAAGATTAACAAATCCCATTCTCATTAACAATATGTCCTAAGATCTTGATACCTTTCTGCTGCCACTTGTTGGTCATTGCATCCGAAAAAATCCCAGGTAGGATTCTATGTGCATTGAGCGGAGTATAATATGATACTCTTGCTAAACCCATATTATTTATAAACCATTTCCAGACCTTAAATGCCCCCATGGTTACCTTAAACCTTGTTCGCTTAAAATAGCTCCCATCAATTTCTTTGACTAGGATATGCTCTGCATATGACCCTAACTGTATAACAAAAATATTTGGCGTATTAGCATCATCACTTTCATGCTCTCCTGTTATCAGGACATTCACTTTCAATAAAAAGCAGGTTATATAATAAAGAAAAAAGTCAGGTACACCCATCCCTCCCCTTAAAACAGGCAGCATCATGTAATTCATTGCCCTTCTAGGTCTCCCAGGGCTCCATATAAATTTCCCACATTTGGATTGTAGCGCCTGTATTTTATCTTTAGTAATTTCTAAAGGTATAGATCTAAATAAATACAAAACCTTTGGCAATATATTCATTTTTATGACATTTGAACGTCCAATAATAGTTAAGTAGAGCCTCTCCCATCTGTCCAGAGATGACGTAATTTTTGCCATTAAAATGTTCCAATTGGCTTGCAGTAATTCCGTCATGTTTGCCCTAATTAAAATACCTAGATACATTGCTTCTTTAACCACCCTCCTGTCTTGCCATTTAATCGTATCAGAACAAAGAATTTGGGTTTTTGACTCATTCAATTTATACCCAGTTATATAACCAAATACCTTCGCTAACCGCTCTATTTCCTTTATTGCAGTTACAGGATTAATTGTAGCCACTGCAATGTCATCAGCGTATGCAAAAACTGGAAAAAAATAATCCTGAGTTTTATAAGGAGGAATCCAGGTATTCCGGCTCAGTAACTCAATTAAGGGATTTATGTAAAGGGCAAATAAAAGGGGAGAGCAAGGACAGCCTTGTCGTGTACCGCGTGATATGATGATATTTTCGGAGAGTTGGCCCATAACTGATATCTTTGCCACAGGATGTATATTTAAAAATTGAATTGCTCTAATAAATTTTGGCCCAAACCCATTTTTTTCATTAATTCCCAAAGGTACCCCCACTGCACACGATCAAACGCTTTTTCCGCGTCTAACAGAATCAGCGCTAGATCGTTCTTGTTCACCGAGGCGATATCAAATAGAGATATAACTTTACTGACGTGTTCTACCGTCCCCCTTCTGGGGATGAATCCATGTTGATGCTGTGATACTAAGGGGGTAATACAGTCCGAAAGTCGATTGGCTAGTAATTTAGAGTATATTTTGTTATCGGCATTTAACAATGAAATCGGTCGATATGACCCGACAAGTTCTGGTGATTTACCCTTTTTACAGAATACTGCAATAGTGGCTTCTGTCCAGGTTTTTGGAGGGTGTCCCAACTGAGCTTCCTGCATAGTTTTTAATAGTTCTTTTTTTAATATCGTGATAAAATTGCCCGTATACTTCACTAGGTAATCTATCGGGGCCTGCAGCTTTTCCTTTAGCTAAGCTTTTAACAGCCCTATCCAGCTCCTCCTCGGTGATCGTATCCTCTAGCCATTGTGATTCAATTGAATCCACCCTTTTTAAGCCTTCTGCTAATATTGCATTCCAATTTGGTCCCGGGACAGAAGGATCATCATATAGCTCAGAGTAAAATTGTTGAAAGACCTTCAGTATCTCTTGTGGTTCTGATTGTGCCTCCCCGGCAAAGTCTATCATTTGATCAATATTTCTAGCTGATTCTTTAATACGTAATTGAATCGCCAATTTTCTCCCAATTGCCTCTCCATATTCATGTTTATCCATCTTAGAGGAAAGATATCTCCTAGCGTTTTCTTCAGCCCAGAAGTCTGATATTTTCGCTATGTCCTTGGCCACCTTATCCTCTAATATGGTTAAGCCAGCCCCCTTATTGATTATATCTCCTGTGTTAACATTCTTTCTGAGTAAGTTAGTTGCTCATATAATCTATCTAGCTCTTGTCTGGCTTTTCTTTGATTCCTAAAAGAAAAACTAATACATTCTCCCCGAAATCCCACTTTAAAAGTATCCCATATTATTGCCTGTGAACTAGATCCCTTATTCTCTTCAAAGAATAGTTTTATCCACTTCCTGATATGATCTCTAAACTCACCATTAAAGATTAATTTCCTATCAAATGTGGCTTTAGGACTTATGGTCCTGTTGATGCAAACTTGCCCCATTCCACCTGCTTTCGCCCGCGAACAAAAATACTGATTTCAAGAAATACCCAAAAAAATCATACACTTCAACCTACTGAAAAGAGGCCTATACCGTACACAATAGTACCAAGATCATAAATTATACATTAGAGTTAGCATACCCTCATTTCATTAGATACAATTATATTGTGACAAGAAACAGGTTACATTGTATCCAAGAAAGTCTTAGCTGCAAGTGATGTTGTAAAGTAATGAGTACGTTCTTTATAAGCTACTTTCATTTTGGCGGGAAACATTAGGTAGGCTTGAACACCCTTAGATTGAAAAGCAGGTATAAGCTGTCTCAATTGCCACCTCAAGTCTACCGTTTGTTTGCAAAGATCAGGACGAACAAAGTAATCACAGTCCAGAGCTCTAATTTTCTTATCTGGTCTTGTCTCATGAATACTTCCTCTCGGGCTAAGAAGCTATTGAATGCCACTAGTAAAGCTCTTGGTTTTTGCTCACGCTGTTCCGGATAGTTTGATCTAATTTTGAAGGGAAACCGATGCGCTCTTTCCACTTCCCGATCCCAGTCCCATCTTGTTGAATCGGGAAATTACTTTTTCAGAAGCTCGATGATGAACCCTCGAGGGTCCGACCCCTCCTTCCCTTCAGGAATTTGTAGAAACCGCAAGTTATTTCTACGAGAACGATTCTCTAAGTCAATAACTTTCCAGTTAATCTCGTCCTTGTGAGCCAACTGTTCCGCTATCACTCTCTGCTGTCGTGTTACCTCATCCTCCAGTGTGGATATTCGCTCTTCAGCTTCAGTTACTCTGCCCAAGAACTCTGAGTGCGATTTAGCCAAGCTCCTAACTGCATTTTGAAGCTTTTTGCATGAGTTCTGCACTCTTAAGCTGTCCTGTCTGTGTTCCTCTCTGTGCAACATCATAGTCTTATATATAAGGTCAAGCGATATTTCTTCATTTATCTCTTCTCCTGGCAAGGATGCAGCTCCTGTGCGGTCGCGATCTCTTTCCTGTGTCAGCCGCAATCTACGTACTGTATGACCGTTCGCATGCTCAAGATCCTGTTCTTCAGCCTGATAGCTGCTATTAAGACTTCCTTCCACCATACTCATCTGCATTGCATACTGTTGAGCAAGATCCTCAGTAGATGACGCAGAATGCTCTGAGAGAGAGTAAAAATCTGCTGAGTCTGCTTTTTATATACTTGACCGAAGGGATATCAGCAGGAGTGCCATCAGGTAAATTACCATCTAAATCCACCTCTACTACGGGATCTTTCTCTGCTGGCTCTATCAAGTTATCTTCAATCTTCCCTTCGACCTCCTCCTCCCCAGCATCATTTAACTGTACACCATTGAGCTCCATGCTCCCAGAGCCTGCATGTAACCCCTGCCCAGTCTCCACACGCTCTATTAAAGCTTCTACGTATTCTATAGGCACTGTCTCTTTTAACTATTTCTTGATTCATAACGTGCTTAATTCCCTTTGAAGCCTCTTTATTTTTCACTGAATTAAATAGTTCAGGAATATCTTTAGTTGCCTTTGTAGTCTTGGATACTTCATGCGTAGTCTTGAGTACTTCGTGTGATACACTCTCCTTTTCCTTTAGCCGGGGATTGCCTTTTCCAGCTCTCTCAAGTTCTTTAACCTCCACGGGTATTGTCTTTAACGTATCAGTAGTTGAACGCCGAAGTTCGCGAGGTCCGGCAGGAGCGACTAGCTCACGCGACCGTTACAGTCGCCATCTTGCCTCCACTACATCCATGTTGTATGTCAATGCAGTCCGTAATAAAAAAAAGTCAATAACAATGCAAAAAAATAAGGTGGAGATGACAAAACATTGCACTTTGTAGGATATTGTGACATTATTTAAACTTTAAACAAACTTTTTGAATCATTGTTTTTGCATGTGGTTTAATAATTTTACAAAATAAAATGTTTTCGTAATTTCATATGTAAGACCTCTGATTTTTTTTTTTTTATTTACACTTGATAGTGTGTTTAAGACCTTAATGTCAGTCATTGAATAAGTACAAAAAGGCGCTTGCAGAGTAAATAAGAGGCTAGTAAGGAAATGTTCTAACTATAGCTCAAATCGTGAATGTACAGACCCTGCATGACTTCGGAGGATACACCTAGGGATGACTTGACGTAGACCTTTTATACATAATGCACACGCATTTAAAAACAAGCATTAGAAATGCAATAGGTCTCGCAGCATTAGAGTTAGTGCTTTTAGAATTGTTAATGGTTTTTTTTGTAAATCTTTAGCATGAGGTTGAGGGTGAGTGAGGGTGAGTGAGGGTGAGTGAGGGTGAGTGAGGGTGAGTGAGGGTGAGTGAGGGTGAGTGAGGGTGAGTGAGGGTGAGTGAGGGTGAGTGAGGGTGAGTGAGGGTGAGTGAGGGTGAGTGTGAGTGAGTGTGAGTGAGTGTGAGTGAGTGTGAGTGAGTGAGGGTGAGGGTGAGTGAGGGTGAGTGAGTGTGAGTGAGGGTGGGTGAGTGTGAGTGAGGGTGGGTGAGGGTGAGTGTGAGTGAGGGTGGGTGAGTGTGAGTGAGGGTGGGTGAGGGTGAGTGTGAGTGAGGGTGGGTGAGGGTGAGTGTGAGTGAGGGTGAGTGGGGGTGAGGGTGAGTGGGGGTGAGGGTGAGTGGGGGTGAGTGTGAGTGTGGGTGAGTGTGGGTGAGTGTGGGTGAGTGTGGGTGAGTGTGAGGGATTGAGGGTGAGGGGTTGAGGGTGAGTGAGGGTGAGGGGTTGAGGGTGAGTGAGGGTGAGGGGTTGAGGGTGAGGGAGGGTGAGGGGTTGAGGGGTTGAGGGTGAGTGAGGGTGAGGGGTTGAAGGTGAGTGAGGGTGAAGGTGAGTGTGGGTGAGTGTGGGTGAGTGTGGGTGAGTGTGGGTGAGTGTGGGTGAGTGTGGGTGAGTGTGGGGGATTGAGGGTGAGGGGTTGAGGGTGAGGGGTTGAGGGTGGGTGAGGGGTTGAGGGTGGGTGAGGGGTTGAGGGTGAGTGAGGGTGAGGGTGAGTGAGGGTGAGGGGTTGAGGGTGAGGGGTTGAGGGTGAGGGGTTGAGGGTGAGGGGTTGAGGGTGAGTGGGGGTGAGTGAGGGTGAGGGGTTGAGGGTGAGTGAGGGTGAGGGGTTGAGGGTGAGTGAGGATGAGGGGTTGAGGGTGGGTGAGGGTGAGTGAGGGTGAGGGTGAGTGAGGGTGAGGGTGAGTGAAGGTGGGTGAGGGTGAGGGTGAGTGAAGGTGGGTGAAGGTGGGTGAGGGTGAGGGGTTGAGGGTGAGTGAAGGTGAGGGTGAGGGTGAGTGAGGGTGAGGGGTTGAGGGTGAGTGAGGGTGAGTGAGGGTGAGGGGTTGAGGGTGAGTGAGGGTGAGGGGTTGAGGGTGAGTGAGGATGAGTGAGAGTGAGGGTGAGTGAGGGGTTGAGGGTGAGGGGTTGAGGGTGAGTGAGGGTGAGGGGTTGAGGGTGAGTGAGGGTGAGGTGTTGAGGGTGAGGTGTTGAGGGTGAGTGAGGGTGAGGGAGGGTGAGGATGAGGGGTTGAGGGTGAGTGAGGGTGAGGGTAGGTGAGGGGTTGAGGGTGAGTGAGGGTGAGTGAGGGGTTGAGGGTGAGTGAGGGTGAGTGTGGGTGAGTGTGGGTGAGGGTGAGTGTGGGTGAGGGTGAGTGAGGGTGAGGGGTTGAGGGTGAGTGAGGGTGAGTGAGGGTGAGGGGTTGAGGGTGGGTGAGGGGTTGAGGGTGGGTGAGGGGTTGAGGGTGAGTGAGGGTGAGGGTGAGGGGTTGAGGGTGAGGGGGTAGGTATTTTGGGATGCGAGGTGACACCGCCACGAGACCTTGTCATAAATGCATAAAAACATATCCCTATAAAAAGAAAACAAAACACGAGATAAACAACATCCCTTAAGGAAAGTTACGTGCTGTGAGCCGCGGGGAGGGCTGTCGGAAACACCTACGGAACTGACATTTTAGAAACGCGTGGGCTGCAGGAAGGTCCCCCGGCACCTTGCAGAACAGAGCCTGCTTGTGATTGTGAACAGTGTGTGGTCGAATCTGCCCTCCAGCTATTTGTCTGTACCAGAGCACCTGACAGGTCAGTCCAACGGTGTCCATGCTAGTGTTTTTCCTTTATGTTTGAAAAAGCTGTGTGTAATAGGGGCCTGAATATTTTCATGGGGAATAGCTAGGAATTAGTTCACAATAGCAGGAAGCTTTCAAGTTTACCTCATGCCCTAGAGCGAATTCCACTCGCACGCACGAGAATGCCATAGAAGCAAGGAGAACGGCGGCCATGCATTGATTGGGTCACTGCGCGTGCAAGGCCGTCCATGCCTCTGCGAGCTGACCGCCTCATTCTAAACTGGCAGCAACTAAATCAGCACACTCGGAGCCATATTATGATGCCGCTTTCTGCGTCAGCGCAAGAGACGTCTGTGCGTCTTGGACACATACATTAACTCGAAATGTCTGAGGTAATGCATGTTTTGCTTACATCAGAGCTCGGAAAAACAGGGTATGTATTGACTGTTTCCGAGCTCTGCTTGGAGATGATTTCAGTTGATGTATGCACTCAAAACGCTGCAGAGGCAACTGCGCAGGCGCAGCTCAGAAAACGACATCCAAGTACGGCCCCTGGAGAGTCCGGTCTGAGACGGACAAGTCGCCGTTCACCTCCCCGGCTGGTGGCGCATTCCCACCTTTAAGGTCGAATTGGATACTGGCCTCATGAAAGCAAGAGTACGTAAAATGGGCTAATTGGATTTGCAGCAGTTCACAGTCGAATTCAAAGCAAGTGTTCTGGACGGGAATGAAAGCCCCAGCTGCTGCTGTCTGTTCTTGTTCCTTAAAGCCAGATGAGTGACCAGGATGCTTTAACACACTGTTCCAGACAGAAGTTTCCACGGAGAGGCGTTTATTTTGCAGGCTTTCAGTATACTTTATTCGATGGCGCAGCAGGGATACCATGTCCCCTTCCCCTGTTTTTAAAGAAATAAAACGCCATTTTTGGAAGTCACATGGGTCCCTTATGTCCTTTACCTGTTAACTACTTCCCTGCAGGTATGACACATTAACGGATAATTTTGGGTGATTTGTAGCGTTTGGCCTGACTCTGTGACATTGGGTTACATTTTAAACCAATTTAAATGCCCGAGGACTGTAGTGTGAGTAAAAAGATACAAGGTGAGCCATGATACTGACAAAGTTCTACAATTACGTGATTTTGCGAAATGCCATGACTGGCCGGATCATAGCAGTTTTTTTTAATGGCAGACTGGAATGGGGGGCATGTGGAGGGGAAAAATACACTATGCTGAGAGTGGGTAAAAAAAAGCACTACGACACGAGGGCTTAAATATACAGAAAAAACAAGGCGACACGGCGGGAGGGGGCGGAGCGGGTAAACAAAGACGGACATGCACGCGCCCGTGACTTTTAAGGTCAATGCGCATAAGCTTAATGCGCATGCGCATTGACCTTAAAAGTCACGGGCACTGCAAGGAATCGCCACGATTCCTTGCAGTGTAGATAAAGAGTGGATAACTCGCAATACTCTCGACTTGCTCGATGCGCATGCGCATCGACAGGCGAGACCTAACAAGGAGATCTTAGACTGGGGACTTTGCAGTGCTGTACGGGCTGAAGATCCTAGTCTTTTTCAGGCCAAACTTCTGAATTGTGGGCACATTGGAACTAACCAAAAGGGTCTCTTGTAACTTGCTGTTAAGGGCTTCATTATTACTGTTGCATCTGTGATGAAAATAAATTGTCCTCTCCGAATAGTATTTGCTAAAATCACGGGTGTTAATGGGGAGGCATCCAGGTCAGAAGCAGGGGGAACCTGCATGAATTTGCTTTTTTTTAACAATAGTGCCTTGTCCTTTTAAGCCTTTTTGAAGTGCAGACTTTTGAACATGTTTTTTAAGCTAAATACATTGCCAGCCTGAGGCATGTTTTGTTAATAGGGAAGTGATTTTTAGTGAAATATACGAGTTGTTAGAAATAAATGTACCTTTATAGCAGAGGTGTGTAATTCTACGTTTGTACTGCTTCCTTAAAGGCTTTATATAGAAGTTTAAAATTGTGTTATATTGCAATAAAAAGGCAATTTTCTATAAGGTGATATCGAGCGTTTTTATGACTTGTGTCTTTCGGGATGGGGGAATATGTTAAGGAACACAATTGCACTTGCTGTGTGCAGTTCCTGGGGGGGGTGGGAGGGTGTACTTTAGAAATATGCACTATGCTCCATCCAGGTTTGAAATATCATTTTACAGATCACACCAGTATGCTAAACGGTGAGCCCAGAGGCTTGTTGGGCCTGTCCTCTGCAGACCGTCTTTACCCGCAGCGAAACCGCATCCATATTTACTCCTTAAATGGCCTTTAATTAAGAAGGACCATTGCGCATGATAAGCCAGCGTCTCTCCTGGAGGAGGGAATTTGTCCCAGGAGAGCCCACAGAGTCTCCTCTGAAGCTGAGGAATGTTCGCATGTTACAGCCCCTTTAATCTTGGGGCAGGAGTGCGCATCTCATTGCTGGAAGCCCAAAAAAAACAAGAATTGAAATTGCACGAGGGTGGTTATGTAACACGATAATGGGAAGAAAAGAAAATGTAACTAGTATAGAAAATAAAAGTGAACCGTCTACAAAAACGGCCCAAACGGAGAATTTTAATGCGCAAGTAAAACATAAAGGGTTCATCACAGGTCTGTTTGTGGGGAAGAGCAGTTTGGAACTCGCTTGGTCTTTTTTGATAGCTAACCTTTTAATGTTAATGCAAAACACAGCCAACAGTGGTGTGATGCACTGTCTGGTTGTTTAGGCACATTATGGCGGGGGCATTTGACAACCAAATGAATTGACCGTGAACTAAATAAAATTAATTGGCCGTCTTTCAGCCATAAATTGTCACTGCCCTTTTCGAGGCCGCCCATATCACACACTCCAGCTGGCTGGTCGCTTCCAATGCTTTTTTTGCCAAACATTGCATTATCAGAATTCATGTTGCTGGTTTTGAGGATTTTTAACCCTTCTAACGCAGATCAATTGCTAGTCTGAAAGGTTGCTCTTCAAGTTATCTTTACTGAAGTGGACTCCGTGTGTTGCAGGCATAATAATGACCCGAATATTCAGGGGAAATTGTCTTATAGTCACAAAAAGGCACACTAGGGAATTAGAAAAATACACTCACTGGTTAAAGAAAGAGAACGACAATTTGTATTTATAAAGTGCGACCTTCATCCAAAGGATATTACAGTGCTATGCTAGGACGTCTTGCGAATGGCTGAGTGGTTTATGGGTGGTTTGAAAATAAGATAGTTCTCTGTGAGGCGGAGTTCTTGTGGTAGGTCATTCCAGTGTTAAGCTGCCAGGTATGAGAAGCTGCGACCCCCTGTTCTCGTTTTCTTAATGCATTGTGTCCTCACTAGAGCTTGGGACTGTGATCTGAGGCACCTCGAGGGTACAAATAATTCAACTTTTATCTGTAGAATAATAGGCCCCTGTTGGTGCAGGGCCTTGTGTGTGTAACCGAGCAGCTTAAATTTCGCTCTTTGGCGCATTGGCAGCCAATAGAGTAATTTGAGGCACTCGCACGATGAACTGAGTCTGACTTTGTTGCATACCAGTTTGGCTGCGGCATTCTGCACTACTGCAGTCGAGTGAAGAGGTAGTCTGCCATGCCCATAAATAATGCATTGCCATAATCCAGCTGTTAAGTAATGCCTGTGTGACCGATCTCCTGCAAGTTTGCGGGATCCAGGGAAATAGCCTTATTAGAAGTTTCAGCATCGCGAAGCATCTTCCACAAAGGACCCGTATGTGGTCCTGCATGGGTAGAGTGATATTCACGAGGATCCCCTGATTTTTTTTTTTTGTGCATTGCTTTGGGGCTGGGGCATCCCCAGTGACTGGGGCCACCAAGTGGGGTTCCAGAAAATGCCATACCGATCTGTTACTGAGTACGATTTCTGGCTATGAAAGCGAGAAGGACCAACCCCTACTAAGCAATTGGTTTCTAACCAGCAGCTTGGTGATGCTAGGTGGCAGCAGAGGTGTGTGACAAATGTCACACAGTAGCATTGTATGCCTCGGCTTGAATGCAGCAATGTCACAAGCAAGAAGATGTGTCCGTGAGGAAGCTGTCACTGCAGGGGTGCACGGGAAGGCTCCAGCAGGACTGTGCACGGAGATAGTGCAAACAAGGGGACCTACAGACCAGCTTCCCGGGGGCAGTTAGCTCTCCTGCAGAGGATGCTGTGCCAGGCTGAGCTCAAGAGGTGACGATCAAGTGGCGTATGTCTCCTGACCACACAACCCTTCTCTCAGCAAAGGGGAATGCAAGCTGAGCGCTCCCACTGGCAGAGGTTCATACAGAGTGCATTCATGGCAGGTACTGTGGGTTAAAGGTTATCGCTGTCTCACCTGCATCTTTGACACAGCAGGAGAAAAGATTCACATGACGAGGAGGGGTTGACCTCACCTGTCGCATTTATATGTTCCTCAGAGAACGGCTGTACCCTGTACATGTCTCCTCTTGATGCAACCGCGGCAGAGCCATGTCTGGGCACGGCTCTGCAGACTACCTTTACAGCAGCCCTAGCAGTACTGCTGCCCTGGCACCGCTGCCAAGCTCCCCCCGTAGGGATCACTGGCCTGCGTGCTGTTTGCCTGCATCATGTGCTTGCATGTGGACTCAGCACTTGAACCGAATGCACGACCACAGGTGCAGTGAAAGAAAGTTCCTAAAAATCCTCTTTTCTCACCAGACTTGGGCGATCGCTTGACCTAGCAGGCATTCGCAGCATTTCACAGCGTGGGATTTCCAAGTTGCATGTTAAATGAAAATAAAGAACTGGGCATTTAAACCTATGAAGATCTGGAGCATTTCAGAGATTACTTTTTTCAGTTCGCATGTAAGTAAGCATGCGAACAAAACATGGGCTGGTCTGAAAACAACTAAAACAAGCAACCGAGTGGTAGCTGCGGCCGCAATGATGAACGATGAATTATCTTCCAGTACCTTCATATATTTTTGGACAATGCAGCTTCATGCAGGTCCATCCACAAGCAACCTGTCTCAATTCTTTTATTAGTAGTTCTGTGTCTTGCTCACTTTATTTTTAGATTGCTATGTTTTCTCCCTTAATTGCAGAATCATAGATAAATTGTGTTCAAACGAAATTTATTTCTTTAGCGATATTACGCTCTGAGCATACCTATCTTAATTGATTTAGGGTTGAAATTTGCTTTTGATTTTTTTACATCTGAAAAATCTTCATGTATTCATACTCCACGAATACTTTATAGCATTATTGAAAATGTCATCAATGGCCGGTGGTCAAGCCTTTGACACAAATTATCTAATTCCAGCATTCAGCCATTGGATTTCTGAAGTAGCACTGTGTCGCCCTTCATGTTCCAGATGGATGTATTCTCTAACAAGATGATTACTTTGTAGGAAGATATTTTTGGGGCACTAAGTGTTGTCTGTTATATGCAGATCTGATAAGAAACCAATTGCTGAGTAGGAGGACACTACACAGTCTATTGTAGAGGACCCCCTATAACTAATGTGTGTGGCGATCAAAAATATCCTTTTTCACACGACTACTTATAATAATACATTCATGTTCCCTCAAGAATTCTAGGATTAACAAACCTTGTGTTTCTGCCCTCAATTAGCAGGACATTTGGAGAAAGCGATATTAAGGGATTCTCTTTAACTGTGAAGGTCTATAATGATTGATTTGATACTTTGGCATTAAAGTCACCCATTATAATTACTAAGCAGCATTTCTCAGACTCAATCATTTCAGATATAAGAGCTAATATACATGTAACCAGGGAAGATTTCTTTTAGACTCCGGGGCATACATACTTTAAACAAAAGCCAAGCATATTTATCCAAATTGTCAGGTGTTAAAATAACATTAGATGAATGATTAAGGAAATAATAAGAGCGTAAATTCTTTGTACATAAAAATATTGCTTTTCCTCCACTTACGCGTCCCATCCTGGAATTTTTGGCTGGGTAACTAAACACCCAGTTGTATATCAGGGGTTGACCAGGATTCTTGCAGTCATATCATATCTGCTTTTAAACAAACCATAAAAGCAAATTTTTGGTGATCTGTGGAATTACCTTCCATGTTCCAGGATAAAGAAGGTGACAATTCCAATCTGTGGAAATGTAGTATGTGTGACGACGAAGTGAAAGTGAAAAATTAGCAGAAAATTCAGTGCACATAATCAAAAAAGTCTTAACTAACAAGACATCAATTTCAAAATAGAACCCTAAAGAAAAGTAAATTAGATGGGGTTCTCAAATCCATTCATCAATACAAATGAGGTTAAGACACAGCAGCCGTTTCAACCCCTAAACTTTATTCAACAGGGTCTTCCTCACGGCAGAACAGTCGCAACCTAGACAAAGAGGGGAAATGTCCGAAAATAGTGAAGATGCTGTAAAGCGAGGAAGAATCTCGATGATGAATACCATCATACTGCTCACCCGACCTAAAAGGGACGAAAGACAACGCAATGCCTAAAACGAATGCGATCATATAGGTCCTACGTAAATTGCCTATAAAAAGAAAGACTCAAAAAACACCAAAGCACAAATCACGTTCGAGATAGCGGGCATAGTAAAATGAAGCTCCCAACACTGATATATAACGATGAACCCATGTTGTAATAGCATGTAAAAAAAAAAAGATGACCTAGTCATTGTGGAATATTTATGCAGAAATAATAAATCATGATGAAAAACGGAGACTATAAACCGGAAAGCGTGGGCTGATCCATAAAACCAAGGGCCCAATTAAGAGTCTGGTGGTCCGAGGAGTGCCAGCCTTGTTGGGCGTGGCAGTCTCCCAACCGCCTGATTACGAGTTGGGCGGTCTGGCTGCCACAGTCCCTCCTCAGCAGACCGGGAACTGCTGTTCCCTGGTGGTGTTGCGGTGGTGTAGAGGCATCAGAATGCTTTGCGGGCCCGCTGCTGTTCTGCCAAGCATATTATGAGTTTCCTTTCTACCAGGGTTTACATGGAGGTACTTACTACAGGGTCCCCTGGTGCCTCTGCACCATGTGGATGCACAAAGTGGGCTGTGTGCATGCTCACTAGTTCCTGCACTAGTTCCTGCACGGCATGGACTTTTCAGTCCATGCCATGCGGTAATTGTTTTAACGTTCCCATTGTGATGCCTGTTAACAAAGACACCGCCGTAGGAATGCCAAAAAAAGCCTGCCAGACATGCGTTACACCCGTAATCTGGTCGACAGCCTCACAACAGGTTTGGTAGTGCAGCAGCGGGCGGACCCGGTGCTGCACCACCAAATTCGTAATCGGGCCCCAAATGTCAAAGTGGTAAAATGGCTCTGTTACTAGCAGACCGAGGATACATATAACTAATTTTTTTTATACCTCACAAAGAGCCTGAGGGCCAACAAGCGTAGTCTAATGCCAGTGCCAAAGAGATAAGATTACCAAACAAGCATTTACAATGCAATGGTCTCGGCATTGTTAAAGATTAAGCTATTGGCATTGCTCGTGACATTGCCATTTATTTATATGTTTTAAAAACAAAAACATAAATAAAAGTATTGTCATTTACAATGCCAATAGCTCAATCTCTTGCAAATGCGAGACCTTTTGCATGTGCACCCACACACAGAGCCCCCCCACACACACACACAGAGAGCCCCCCCCCCACACACACAGAGCCCCCCCACACACACAGAGCCCCCCCTCACACACAGAGCCCCCCCAGACACACACAGCCCCCCCATACACAGAGAGCTCCCCACACACAAACAGAACCCCCCTCACAGAGCCCCCCCCCCCACACACACACACACACAGAGCCCCACACACACACCGAGAGTATTAGAAGTTAGTAAAGAGTGAGTAGTAAAGTGCGAGTAGTAAAGAGTGAGTAGTGGAGTGAGTAGTAGTAGAGTTAGTAGTAGATAGAGAGCGAGTAGTTTAGTGATTGGAGAGTAGTAGAGAGTGAGTAGTAAAGAATGAGCAGTAGAGTAGTAGAGAGTAGTGGTGAGTAGAGTAGTAGAGAATAGTAAAGCGAGTAGTATAGAGTTAGTAGAGTTGTAGATAGTGAGTAGTAGATAGTAGAGAGTGATAGTAGTGTGAGTAGAGAGTAGTAGAGTAAGTAGTAGAGATTGAGTAGTACAGTGAGTAATAGTGAGTAGTAGTGATTAGTAGAGAGAGCGTAGTAGAGGAGTAGAGTGTTTTAGACTTTTAGAGTTAGTACTACAGTAATACAGTTATTAATAGAGTGAGTAGTAGTGAGGAGTAAAGAGTTGTAGAGCACTATAGTGATTAATAGAGTTTGAGTAGATAGTAGTAGTAAAGTGAGTATTAGAGAGTGAGTAGTAGAGTGAATAGGGAGTGTTAGAGAGTTGTAGAGTAAGTAGTAGAGTTCTAGAGGGAGTAGTAGAGAGAGTGGTAAAGAGAGTAGTAGAGAGTGAGTAGTAAAGTGAGAGTAATAGTGTGTAGTAGAGAGTGCGTAGTAGAGAGTGCGTAGTAGAGTATTAGTAAGTACGAGAGTAGTCGAGATTGAGTAGTAGAGTAAGTAAAGAGTATTAGAGAGTTTTAGAGTGAATAAGAGTGAGCAGTAGAGTGCGCAGTAGAGTATTAGAGTGAGTACTAGAGAGTAATCAAGTTAATAGTGAGTAGTAGAGTTGTAGAGTACTACAGTGAGTAGTAGTGAGTTTTGTGAGTAGTAGAGAGTAGTAGAGTGAGTACTAGAGTAGTCGAAATTGAGTAGTAGAGTGAGTAGGGAGTATTAGAGAGTTGTAGAGTAAATAGTAGAGTAGTTGAGTGAGTAGTAATTATATTAGAGAGTAGTAAAGAGTGAGTAATAGTGAGTGAGTAGTAGAGGGTAGTAGGGTTGAGTGGTAGATAGTGAGTAGTAGAGTAGTAGATAGTGAGTAGATGGAGAGTAGTAGAGAGTGAGTAGTAGAGAGTAAATAGTAGATAGTAGAGAGCGAGTAGAGTAGTGGAGGGTAGGGCGAGGGTGTAGTTTGAGGGTGGAGGTTAGGTGGAGGGTGGAGTTCCAGTGTACAGTAACCCCCGACAGTGTCTGAAGCACTGGGGGCTCCAAATAAGGGTGGTAGCGAACAGAGGTATGTGTGTGTCTGTGGGGTGGGAGCATAATTCTACTGAATTGTGGGGTTTCAAGAACTTTGTGTAGCGCACACATAACTGCTAAGAGGTGTGGAGTGCTTTATGGAGAATATTTTATTGTAACCGGAACATTTACACAGGAAGTTTAGAGGATCAGACACTGCACTGAGGCCCTTAGGGAAACCGAAAGGGGGCGAAAGTCAAAGGGAGGTTACCAGCTAGTGCCTGCACGTTATTCTCCTGATTGGCAATTCAAAATACCCGGCAGTCAAAATACCCGGCAGTCAAATAATTTGATCAGAATCACACATTTGGTTAAATGAGAATGCCATCAACAGCAGCCAATTCTCATATTCCTAAGGCCAGCTGCTCTGTCACGACTACACACTTCCCATAAGTGGGAGCGAAGCAGCAGGTGCAAAAATGTAACTTTAAAAAAACACCCACAAGAACAAACATAAAGGTGGCACAAAAAAAAACAAGAACACACAAGGGTGGCAGCGGGTTAAACCAGATGACGCAATGTCCACTCCCAGGCATTGCCTTCAAAACCAAGGTAATAGCCCCCCTCCCCCCCGACCGATGCCTTTCAAAGGTTGTCAGCTACCACTACAAAACCCAGAATGCAATAGACTAAAATCATAACTCTGCATTTACCCGTAGTATTCCAGGTCTGACAGACCCGGGCACTGCCCAAAATCCCAGCAACTTGATGGGGCTCCCCTGTTCATAGAGGCACTATACTCCTAGTTTCTACCCCAGCTGAGAACCGTCCAGATAACAGAAACGTGCATTACTTCAGGTGTACAGCCCTTGCGACCTCAGCACAAAGTGCAAGCATACCATAGGCACAAGAAAGCGTTACGAAGCTGTTTCCGGTTCTAAATAGCGCTACAAAAGACACTATAAATTGAAGCCTTTGTTTTCCTCCGACAAGACATAAAAGGGTTGTTGTGGCCCAATGTTTATCACACGCGCTGTCCACTCACCGTCGCTATGAAGCAATAATATACAATTAACTTCTAAACAGACCCAGAGACATTCGGGTTAAAACGTCATTTGCCATTTTCGACAGGAAAGATTGGTTGACAGTCGCACAGCGTTCTTAAATCCAATTACAAAAAAATCTTTGCCCTTCCCCCAAGGAATGTACAAGAAAACATGAGCACTAGTCTCTGACCTTTTATCACACATTGGTTACAGATGAACTGCCCTTTGCAAGGAGCAGCCCGTCACCATCGTGATCCGCTCCTCGTATCGTGCGTCCGCCCACCTCCGTTGCACCCGATGCTCGTTTGCTATTCCCTCCATCTCGAAACCGCACTCTGTCTCCCATCTTCCTTACTTGAATAACTTTTTAATTGTGCGATCATAGTGTGGTTGTTGTCCTGTATTTTATTAACGCACATTTTTTTAGTACAACTGGTTAATCGGAGGTGTTTCTAACATTTGGAATTGCTTCCAGGAATGAATAGGCTTCAGGTGTCTCAACAATGTGCCATCGGAAAGTTTTTTTTTAGTGTTAAATGAGGGTGGGTCAGTGGTGTCACATAAAGTAGCGATTGCTCAGTTTCAATTAGTGCACCTTCACCACAATTCACGAACACCACAGGTCACGCCAGTTTCTTTTTTTCTCTTAAACACACAACCCCTGGAGGTCAGCTGTTGTACACTGTTACAAAGCTGACCATCTTTAAAGTATGTGTACCATGTCATGATGGCACCGAGGTACGGACACACATAAGGTATAGCATTATATCTTGCGGTGTTGAGGGCTAGTCCCGTCGCACGGGTTGTTTTCTGAATCCGTAAAACCACGTGTGGGTAAGTAACCACGTGGTGAGCGAAGGAAAGTTCACAGCACATTGTCCGTCTTAGATGATCTTGGAGTTTCCTTTCGGTACGAACTCCACCCTTGAAGTGCAATTGGCTGGCTAGGTACTCTGTCATCAATAACAAGTTAAGGTTGGTGATCGTTATGGTTATTATGATCTATGCCTTCACAGCCGGTTCAATGTCCTGTCTAAGTAGTGTTTTTACCCTTTTCACCGGAATTGAATTAAGTTAATTAATGTCCCTGGGATCTAACCAATCTGAGGAGCCTCTTGGTCTGACATTAAAGTGCCACGTTTCTGTGCTTTAGTTTGGGAATTATTTCTGTCCGTGTTTAACATTGCTAAGCCCCGTCCTTTTCAGACTGGGGGGGGGGGGGGGGGGGGGTGTTTTTGAGGAGAGAAAGAAACGCAAAAAACACGCCTCTCAATCCGAAACGGACGGGGCTTAGCTACAAAAAATGACGTAAGAGAAACATCTTCTCCAATGGCTGGCTGCCGTTTAGGGGGCCAGCCAATAGAGAAGAGGGTCGGGTTTAACCCCTTCAACACTGATGACGAGTTGGGCTCGTCATGGCGTAGCCTCCTCGCACGCTGATGACGAGCCCAGCTCGTCACGTAAAGTGCGTTTTAAAAAATCTCAGCGTACGAGCGGAATTCCGCTTGCACGCATGAGGTTAAGACCCGCTACTCTGAGACATGAGATCTCGCCAGCGAGACTGCGCAGCCTACGCCAGCCGATACCTAAAAAGGAGAGTTCTGGAATATGAAGTGTTTGTAAAATCAAATTATTTAAATCATTTGATTATCTTTAAGAGCCATTTGGCAATATTTATGATGGGCTAAATCTGATTTTTTTTGCATGCATTTATTTAACTGATTCTACGTTTCTTGCTTTTTTACTTTTTTTTTTTTTTTTACCGTAGTGAATATTAATTTATGCTATTGATATTTTCTCCTTGCCTCAAAAAATTGGTAGAGAAGCCAAAGGAGCAACAAGAGCCTTTCTAGGAATGCAGCATTGTTATCGAAAGGAACGTGTTTCAGAGATTAAATTTGGCTGTCTTTCGAAATTTTCTTCTCTTTCTCCTTAGGTTGTATTTAGTTTATCTTATGGCTACCAATCCAAACCCGAGCACTGCTAAATGCAGTCTGTAGAGAGGGTGTGTTAACAGTATGTTTGTGATAATTCCGAAGGAGATTGATCTTGTTGAGGTAAGCTTTCCAAATTTTGATCACTGTTAGTCTGGGCTCCTGAAAAAAACATCCGTTACTCTGAGTTCCACATTTTGGACGATTACTTAAAGGGCATTGAGGATCCGGTGAGAAACATTTGTAAATCTTTTCAGTAATGCTAAAATGTAAGATAGAATTCTTTACAAAGTTCGAAGAGTTTCTGAATACTACAAATAATTTTCTGGTAAGTTACAGGAGGTCTGTAAGTCAATTTATTGAGTTGCAGATAACTCAGCAATTCAGTTTATGGTGGCTTTTTGCATCTTTTTTGGCATTGTGCAAGAAAAGATAGATACAGAGAACTCAGTGTGAGGAAGAGTAAAATCTTCCATAACTGGTTCTGGTATGATGGCTAGATCCTTCTGTACAGAATGCAGAAGATGTTTTGCCCTTAGATTATCGAATCTGGAACCCCCTTCTTCTGATCAGTACGCGTTTTAGCCTCCTTTGGAGAATTTGCATGCATGCCGAAACCAAGCATGTCTAAACAACGCGGTCAGACCCACAACAAAGTCTCTACCATGCATGCCTTTTCAACACATTTTGTTGTAAAGGCACGATTGCTCCGGGGTTATGCTTTGTAAAATGCTCACCCCAGCCCCCTCCACGCGCCCTAACACCTGATCACCCAGCCCTCAATCCACCCCGCCCCAACCTTAAAACTACCCTGACTCCTCACCCTGAGTCCTAAGACTTGGCCTCTGCCCATAAAACTACCCTGACTCCAGGCCACTCGCCCTGAGCCCTAAAACTGAAGTTTTTTCCTCTTAGATGGAAACTGCATGTATGGCTCAGCCCACGTCGTAAAGGCCGTTTCCCAGTTTTTACATTTCTGGTATCAATTTTTGAAAAGAAAATGGGAATACTTGCCTAAACTTTAAGAGCTCTAAATTGGGAAGATTTATTCCCTATGGGATTATTTTTTATTACAAGACTTTAGAATTAACTTCCCTGATCTATGCTTTCTCACGGTCATATTTAAAATCAAAAGCAAAACAATTAAAAATAATCATCAATAAATGCTTACTGCTGGATGCTCACTCCTGCCGATATATCCTTTTGGTGAATTGACAACAGCCGCATCAGGTGGACCTGCGAGCTGGAGTCACAGTTCCAAAATTCCAGTCATAGATGAAAGCTGCAACAATGATGATACAGCAGCGTTACATAAGTAAACAGCCACGAGTGTGGGACGACTTTAGTTCACACTGAACAACATTGACTTCTGTATATCCCCCCCTTGATCACGCTGTAATCTGGTGACCCACAGTGAATTATTATTGGAGTCCAGGGACCACGGTCTAAGCAATTTACATAATTTGAACCGCAAAACAGTACCCAAAAGTACGGATACAAGCATTCATAAAACAGCTACCCAAATTAAATATTTTAATATATTCACAAATATTAAACAGCTTAAAAAAATGAATTGGAAGGTTGTGGCTTTTTTTCAATTCAATTGTGGCCACCCATCCCCTATAGTATATTACTTTTAGACTGCTCTCACAATTCAGTCTGAGGATGCAATTTTAATTTTTAGCTCCAATTTTAGATTCCTTCCCATTTACAGAGTGTTTTTAACATTTTTACATTTTCAATGTTGCTTTTTTATTTACATACACCTTATTTTTTAATATTATGTAATTTCTATGCTGTCGTTGACTCCCAGAGGCCCCTGAACAACAGTTTGAGAACTGCTGACCTAGAGCATTCAGCGTCTAACACCAATAATAACGGTAGGGGCCTTCACTGAAAAGAATTAAATAATCATTTTGTTTCAAATGCACTCCTGTCTGCTCTAGCCCAACTCCACTCCACAACTGTGGATTGCGACAAGCCGCTTTTGGGGATCACTTTCACGCTGATGCGATCCTCCTGGGCCGATATGATACCCATCCCCAAGCTACGCCATGCTGCTCTCTCCAGTAACCTTTGCCAGTAGTAGTCTGGCGTGTAGCGGCAGAGATCGAGAGCATGGGGCAGACCGGCAACTCTGGATAGGAAGACCAGCGGCCAACGAGCACTCACTCCTGCTTACATGTCAGCACTCGGATGCAAAGGGGTAGGAGGCAAGAGTAATGTTGTGCTTATCTTGGATGGCCTTGTGTTGATCACATCACTTAGCCTGCTCTATATTTACCCGTGTTACATTTGTGAAAGTCCGTTTGTACTATAAATGTGTTGAGCTGTATCAGTTAGGGAAAGAATAACGCAAGAGCACCAAATACACAGGAGGATTGGAAAACACCACTTATGAATTACTTCAACTGGGTGCCCTTTGGGTTCTTTGGAACCCCAGTTAAACGCATCCAAATTGAATACAAGTTTAAGTTTTCTACTGAGATTGAAATGCGGAGGAACAGGCACTTATGCTAGTATTGGTGGAGGAGCAGGCACTTATGCTAGTATTGGTGGAGGAGCAGGCACTTATGCTAGTATTGGTGGTGCATCAACTCTATTACTGTACAGTTGGCCTCACTGCTTCTGCTCTTGAAAGCAGTTCCAGTTCTAGGAAGGCACCTCCGTATGAACAGTGTACACTGTGGTGACATCGAAATTTCACAAAGTAAATGTTAATTTTCCCACTAGCTCATGCATCCTCTACCCCTGGATGAGATTCACTGTTTAGTTCTTATGTCTGGCAAAACTGATTATGATTAGATGTCTCGTTAAAACTGATATAGTTTGCAAATACGTGAACATATACGTATACCCCAAATGTCTGAATACTGTTAAAAAAATCACAAAAGCCGATCTGAGGTTTCTTTTCCTCTTCCTTTTTTTTTTTTTTTTTTTAAGCGTTACTTTTTTTGGTTTGAAAGTATTAGGCAAACTTGATAATAATAAAAAAAAATTGGTGGAGCACAATCGATTGGTTTTAGCGTTTTCTTTCCATGGTGCGATTAACTTTGAGTGATACGTTTCTAGATGATGATTATCAAGCAACCTCTATGGTTAGCCTCGGCTGGAGAGGCTCCCATTTCACCTGAAGTACATAAAATGTATTTCACATTAGTGGCACACCACTCAGTCCCTTATTTACATAAGTCCGGCATTTTTTTTACTCATAGATGTGTGTGGGTTGGTTGTTACTTCTCTGACATTGGTGTCTGTATTCTTGTCGGAATTCACATCCTGCGCCCGAAATTAGACCCCAGACAGACCATAATTTGTATCTCAAACAAAAAGCGACCCTTTATAGGTAAACCATCCTTTAGAGAAGTAACTCAACATGCAGTTGAGTAACTGTAAAATACCTCCATTTTGTTGACGTTATTGCGGAATGATTGACTTCAAAGATGTTTATGCTTTGTATTAGGCCTGTTTACCTAATTTCTTATTTGAGGTTTAATGAATGAATATTAAATGAGAACGACCAGGATTTCTATTAAATTTGCAATAGTTGTGTTTGGCACCACTGGATATATGTAAAAAAAAAAAACACACAAACTATAAAAGGGTAAATTCTATCCTCTAGACAGTTCGCCACTAGTCTGAGATGAAGCTGAAATTACATGTGTGAAGAACTATTTGATCATAAAGTCCTTTTTCCTTGTCTTGGATGGAGGTCACTACTGAATTAACCTGACTGCCCCATTGTCCCTGCAGCTCCACGAGTTTTCCTTCCAAGAACACAAGACTATAGATGCCCTGGTGGGAGAACTGACCTACAAAAACAGATGCTTTAATTCAGATTAATTTTTGGAAAGAAATGTGATTTTATAAGCTTCATCTTTCTCAGGAGAAGCTCTCAATATTGTGCATCCTAGGGATGCTGGAGAATGTTCTGTCCATTTCCTGAGGTGGGTGGGATTTCCTTTACAACTCCATATGTGCATCGTGAACTCTCAAAGAATACGTTTTTACCCTCAATATGCTTCTTTGATGGTGGCAGGAAAAAGATTGGTCTGCCCCCAACAGTGAGCGCCTTGCTGTGACTATTTATGTCTTCAAAGTAAGAGTTGAAAGCATAGTGTCCCTATCTGTTTAGATATTATCTCATGATAGAACACTTGTGGGTGAAGCCAGGATCAGTATTTCATTTATATAAAACAACTCGAAGGTCGTCCTGGAAAGACAAGATGGTTCCCCACCACATCTACAAATTTGTAATATTTGCAACCAGAGGCTTCTAATTTAATTTTGATTGAAAGAAATGCATGCTCTACCATTTGCAAACCTTTTGAGTAACCACATGTCTTTCTTCTTCATGCAGCGAGTCGGATGGAAACCACAGCACAGAAGATGAGTCTAGCCAGGGCCCTGAGGATATGGAGGTTGGAGGATCGACTGGTCAAGATGGGAATCCTCTCCCTGACAACCTCTTCCTGGCAACCAATGCTTCGTGCTCCAGTGCCTCCTCCATTCTCCTTAATGGCAATTTCATCACTACCAGCCCCCAACCCATTATTGTGAACGGGGGATCTGTCATCCAGACACCTAATGGGGTTATCATCAATGGTTTGGCTCTAGGAGATGGCCAGTCCATTACCCTTAGCCCAGTGGGCAGCAATTCTCCCATCTTGTTCAATGGAGCCACCGTCATTGGTGGCACTCGGCCACAGCTAAAGCAGGAGTCAAGCTTGCTGCAAGACCCCATGTCTACAGTTTTACTGAACACAAGCAATTCCACCAGTCTTCAGCAGCTACAGTGTCGTGCAGACATTAAAGTAGAACACGGGGAAGAGTCTCTGCCCTCCTTGGTGTTTGCCAAAAATGGCCCTCTACCCCTTCAGGTTCCACAGACAAGTCAAGCTGGGCCAGCAGCAGAGGTCAAGTCAGAAGGATCCCAGACCACGACCTCTGAAGTCCTTTTTCAGTCTGAGACTGGGCTAAGCTCCCACCAGATCTTACCTGTCACCCAGGTGCACCAAACACAATTGCTGACCTCGGATCCAAAGGCAGCTTACGTTCCTCAGTTATTGTCTACTCCTCAAGTGGTGACATCAGGAGATACGACCTCTGTGGCTCAAGTAGCTTCTGTGGCTCAAGTCATCCAGGCACAACCCATGGTCTCTGGTTCCCAGATTATTCCTATTTCTTCAGTTGTGACTAACACTCAGTCTAGTCAGCTAGCTCACACTTTCCAGCCATCACAGGCTGGCATAACGCAACCTGTGTGCCCTAGCATCCAGACAGCACCTTTCCCCTATGTCCTACAGGGTTCTACATTGGTCTCTTTCCCCACAGCCAATCACCTGACATCTTCCGTTGAGACAACCCCAGCCACTTCCATCTCTACTGTTGCCACCGTGCCTTCAGGAGTCGAGGCATCACCACCTCTCCTTCCCCTTTCCCAAGCTTCCTTGACCTCTCAGGTGGTCCCACTGTCTCAAACTGGTCAAGGCACCCAAATGCTTTCCCCATCCCATATGGTCCCGCTCTCCCCAGCTGTTACTCCCTCTCAAGTTTACTCAGTCCCGCAAATGGCCACCTCAGCCCAGCCGTTGCTCTCCATACCTCAGATGCCTCAAGGGTCTCCGCTAGTTTCACTCCCTCAGGTTGTCCCCTCATCCCAAGTGTTGACTTTTCAGCAAGGCACAGGACCATTTCAGTTCCTGACTAACAACTCCCCCATGAAACTTAGTCAAGCTGGGTCCCCGCCTTTTCTCAGTTCCCCCCTCAACCAGGGAAATATTCACTTGATCAACACAAGCATGGGAATGGCAGCGGTGCAGCTCCCTGCTGCAGCTACCGGTAAGTCATACTGTATTTTGTTTGTACTGCAATCTCCTCATTAATTCTAAATCTGCTGTGCCTTTTTCTGTTATGATTACTCCTGCTATATAGTTAACTGTTGAATGAAAGTTACTTAAGGGCATACATTTAACTAAATTGTATCTAGTTTTGTTGACTGTAACTATACAAAAATATATAAAATTATCCAGGCCTTTGAATATACATAGCGAAGCAGGATTTTTCAAAAAGTGGGAAGTTAGGAATGCTGAATAAATCCTGAAGGGCAATTTTAAGAGGAAGAAGGTTTCAGAATACAAAGAACTACTTCTATAAATGCACTGTAACCAAGAGATATACTGGTGGGTCTTGACAGATTGTACTGACTTACCAGAAGGGTCAAGAGCCTGTACTGAAAAGACACTTCTCAATCAGCCCGCCAACATTTAGTTTTGTTACAGCCTGAACATGGGGACAATAGTTGCCATCGGTGAAATTGTCTACTTTGTGGACACACAATCTCATAGAGTGTCGATCAGTCTGTTCCAAAATACGTAAAGCACCTGCCAGGATACTCTGTACATGAATCTCCTATGTAGGAAAACATGCAGGGTTTTTTAGAACCCTTAAAACAGATAAAACGCAGGGTGTTGCACGGCTATTTTCCCAGGACTTCCATCCAACACTAAAGGTGTGTTTATTAATTTTGGTAATCTGAATTTCTTTATTGTATCTGTCAGTCCTATCTCTCTTTCCCTCAGCACGTTTAAATTCATGAGTACCTACAGTTGATAGTCTTGGCAATTGATAATCTATGATAACTCCTCTTTGGAGTGTTTCAAGTCGTTATCCTTCTTGGGGTGTAATTACAGTACTTAAAAGTGGGGCCATACTACAGCCATTTATAGTGGTGACACTCTCTTTTTGGGTCTCAGCTACCAGACAGCTCAAGCTGTCTGTTTGAAAAAATACATGTTGTTTTACCAATGGTTGGCTATATTGTCACTGTAAGTCCACTGGAGCATGGACTCATTGCTTGGCTCTTCACTGTTTACTTTTCGGGCACTACTGTTTTTTCTTTGTGATTATGCTCTCATTGAGCGTGTATGTGTTTGCCTGCTGTCTCCCTCGTGTACTTCATTTACCCGCATCTGCTGTGCTGCGCTGCTGTATCTTGCCCATGTGCCTCTTCCTTGCCTCCTCCATCTTTTGCTTGCCTTCGTGTGCTTCCACCCCCTGTGTTGCTTTCTCACCTGCATGTTTGTTCCCCCAGCCCCACATTACTATCTGTAGCCCCTGTTGCTCCAGCCAGTTTCCTTCTCTCCACTGTTGGAAATGACCTTCTTTTGTGTGGCATTGACCCAGATTTGTGCCTTCTTCTCCTAAACCCGTTTTTGTTGGCCAAAGGTGTTACAATTAAAAAAAAGGGTAACCAAAAATGTATCTTTCAATTGCGACTGATGTAAAAGACTTCATTGAGATTAAATTGATTTGAGAATTCTACTTCATTTTCAGATACCAACAACAACAGTAGCCCTTATCCGGGATTCTTTTCCTGAAACCTGGGATTATCGTAATAGGAAATTTGTATCCCACAATTATTAGTCTGGGTTTTGCTGCAGATAGGGAAAGATTTCAGCGTCGTCCGAATTAACACTAAAATGGGTGACTAAGCTCTTCCTCGTGAGTAGCTACTTGTCCCTGGCTATTAAATCTTGCCTTACTTGAATGGCTCCCTTTCTTTACCTTATTAACCCCTTCGCTGCGGATGACAAAGCCAGCTCGTCATGGGCGTTACCTGCGCTACGAGGATGACGAGCTGGCTTTGTCACAAACCGCGCGATTTTCAAATTTCAGCGCACAGCGGGAAAACCCGTAGCACGCATGCGGTTAAGAGCAATAGTCCTCAATCTTAAAAATAGCTATTCCCAGATCAGTACTCATAGTGGCATCAACAATCGGTCATGAAAATTCCTCAGTATGTGGTATAATATCTTGAATGAAGCATTAGGTAGGAGAGTTTAACTCTACTATTATATTGTTTGATGCTGCATAAAAACCTTATTACTCGTGACTCGGCCAAAAAAGTTCAGGAATCTAAACCCAATTTGAGCCTTATCGCATGGATCATTGAGTTCCACAGGAAAGCCTTTAAGCAGAGCCATTCCTGACACTTCCAGTCAACACGCTGATCCTTTTTGACAAGCTAAGCCCCATACAATGCCTGAGTAATTAACCTGCCTGTTAACAGCCCTTTATAGGTTTCCACAGAGAGGCCTCCAAAGCCAAAGTCCGATCTTTTAAAGGCATTAACTATTGCCAGTAGTGTAGTTCTTACTATTTCTGTATTCTTATCCCATTTTAAATTAGTGGCGAATGTGAGCCATAAATATATATAATCCTAGACAGACCTGCTCCAGGGGTATATCAAGCGCGTACTTTTTCCACCTTAATGAGTAGTCCGTCTTCCTCACAATAGGTGTGTAGAACATTGCAGACATATCGGGGTATGGCCCGTTACTACATGATCATGCGCTTACATTCAGACAGTAAACGTGGAGATCTACCCCTTTAGGCGTTTAAATAATTTCTACTAGCCAATATCATAGGAAGATCCGAAATAAAAAGACTAGAACGGAGGACTCACTAAAACCACACCCCAACCTTAAGCCATTATCGACAGGGATTTTCTCAGATACTATGCCTGCCCCATTTAAATCAACCTGTACCCAGTTGGAAAGTGCTCTTACCGGCCCTTTTGGGCTGATTACCCAAGCGTAACACCATGGCTGAAAAAGAGCCTATGGAACTGGGATTTTGAAGTGATTTTATGGGGGGCACTCTTGTGGGTTTTCCCAAACTTCTCACACGTCTAGTTAAGCTAAGAGGACCCTGTATCTTTCGCCCAATATAGACCAGTCCAGGATGCCGGGATATATAGATGCTATCTGCTTCCTCTCCGTTCAAACGGGTGGAAGCCTCTCCTGACTCGAGCTCAATTATGGGGCTTTTTGGCCTTCTTTAGATTTTCAGTCACGCACTTCATTAATTTTGTCTTGTAATTGTATCTAGTTATCCTGCCGAGAGTAAAAAAACTGTTCGGGGCAGAATCCGAGTTTGACCGTGTGGCATTGGACCGCCCCGCCGCCAAACCCGTGTGAGGACCACCTGCCCTATAATGACTTATATAGTCAGTGGCGGGTTTTTTCTTTGCCGTTTCAAACTGCAATGGGAACATAAAGGAAAGTCAGCACGGCATGGACTGAAAAGTCTGTGCCGTGCTGGAACTTCTGCGCATGCACTTAGGTGGTACATGTTGTGCTCCCCTGTGTGCATCTACAAGGCGTGGGGCATCTATCTTTCTGTCCTCACCACCACTGTTTTCATGGATAAAAGACCTACATAAAATCAGTGTCGATGATGAAAGCCTTAATATGCTTGGTGGCACCGTAGCGGTCCCACCAAGCATATTGATGCCTCTTGATCGCTGCGCCACTGCCAGGGAACGGCGGTTCCCTGGTGGAGTCGGCTTTCCGAGGGTGGCACAACCACTAGAGTCATAATGTGGCAGTCGGACCGCCAGAGTCGCAATAGGGCCCCAAGGCTTTTAACATCCCTGAAGAGTTGCTTGCATGAATGACAATAAATTCTGCATTGCAAATTCAAGAGCCATTCTCCCCACCATCCCAGTGAATTGAAATAAGAGCCAAGGTAGGGCGTTTTTGGGGAGAGAGACTTAACAGTTTCTGGGGCAAAGTGACAAAAAACCACATTATAAGTAGGTTCAATCAATTAAACACAATACTTTATTCGGTATTTAAAAAATACCATAAAAGTACAAATAAAATACATCATGAGATGAAAAACAGAACAATACGACAGCTTAAAATGGTACATATTCAGTTTATCCGTGATTAAGAATCCCCCCATAATCCACCCTCCCACCTTCAAATTAATTCTTAGGACCATTCAAGGACTAACATCGCTGGCCACATATGTTCACCTAGTACCCCTGGTTGTTCTGAGCCTGACAGCTGCCCTTGAAAAATTTGCGGTACAGAACAGGGTTAATGCATCTCTGGACAATTTTAAAAATAACAGGGCCACCCTTGCATGTTTACATCTGGCATTCTTTAAAATAATTTTTAAAAAGAAACTCCTGGGTTGCGAATAAAAAGGACATAATAAAACAAAGTGAAGGGTATCCTGTAGAGACTGATAGTGGCTGCCACACGGGCCCTTCAACTCTATAGACTAGGTATAACCTGCCTGGTCAGCTAATAAATGGTGAAAAGATTAAACCTAAACCAAGTCATTATAAATCTGTTGTGGCATTATGAAAATAAGATAAGTAAGGCTCAATACCCACGCATGTATTGGTCAGAAGATATTCCCTCACTGTCGACTTAATCAGCTCCTTATCATTCTTAAGTGTTATGGCATGCTTGAGAAACCGGTCCTTAACCAGGGACTTATCCTGCATAGATATTTTTGGGGGATTATTAAAAAGATCTGCGCATCCTATACCTTCTAGAGTCTCCTTCACATACTTGAGCCATGGAATATTTAACCCCCGGTCGCAGGCAAGGCAGTCTGCTATGATATGCCTGCTAAATGTGGCCTCCGTATTTGCCCAGATTTTGACCCAGCACACTAGGGATTTGACTTCCAATTTGTCCTGAATGTAACTGACGCCAAGTTCTTCGTGAATAATGTGGGAAGGTGTACTCTGAGGCACTTTGAGTAAGCGCCGAAGATATCGGTTTTCCTCTATTTGTAGATGTTGCGCATCAATAAATCCCCATACCTCGTTTCCATAGAGTACTTTGGCCCCACCCATAGAACTGTATAATCTCAAAATTAGCTCCGGTGACCAACGGCCTAGCCTTCGTGCAAAATTCATGATCGACCCAGAGCAACTAGGTAACGTACTGCATTTCTCCTCTAAAAGATCTTGAAAATTTAAACATCCATCAAATAAAATCCCCAGGTACGAAAAAGAATGCACCTTTCCCAAGCGGTGGGAGCCAATCATGTAATCATACTTTTTGCTTGTTTTTTTTGCCAACTTCCATGATGAACAACTTGGATAGATTGGGGGACAGGTCTAAGTTCTCCATAAAGGAAACCAAGCCGTTTATAAGACCCTGAAGCCCTTTGGCTGTGCGGGCAAGGAGAACCACGTCATACGCATAAAGCAGGACAGGAATCCCTCTTGAACCAATCCTCGGTGTGTCAACCTTTAAAGTGCAAAGTGCCTGATCTAAGCTATTTATGTACAAGATGAATAAAAAAGGGGCCAGAATACAACCCTCTCTGACCCCGCTTAAGCATGGGAAAGGGTCGGTGGTACTTTCCTCCTGATTGTATCTTAACTGTAGCGGTAGTATTCTGATGCAATATTTTTAAGATGTTCATAAGACCGGGGTCCACGCCAAGGCCACCCATGATTTCCCACAATTTCCTGCGATTAACTCGGTCAAAAGCTGCCATCAAGTCCATGAATGCCAGGTACACTCTTTCTTGGCTAGCAATAGTGTACTTGGTAAGTCAGTTGTTTGTTGAACAAAATGAGCATTACGTTGTAGAAAAGAGGAATGTTTAGGAGCTTGAACCACTTGCTCTTTCCAACAGCCACTATCTGACCCCTTTATTACACCCAACCATTTCCTTTTCTCCTTCATCAACAGGCCAAAAGTCACAATGCTTATCACATTGAGGACATTTTAAGCAGAGTCACCTGCTTTATTTGGGTGCAGTATTGCAGAGTAGTCACAAGTCGCCTCCGTTTCTGAAGGTGTAAGAATTCCCTGCAGCAGTGTACACAAATTCATTGATAAAAACTCATTCGCTTTGTGGAATACAATATCTGGAGGGCCAGTACGAGACACATCTAGATTTGAGTTTCTCAGATTATTAATCAGTTTGTTTTTGTGCATAATCCGATCAGGCCAGGTCTTTGCAATAGTTTAGGGCTAGTAGCAACTGTAAAATGTTTGGTGGCGAACTTGAGAGGAAAAAGCAATTTACTTTTTCTAAGGACTCCTGCAGTTGCCCTGAACCATACGGCAAAGGACTGGTCGCATTGATTGCATCTGTCACTGAGTCGAGTTCAGTAATAGTATCGTGAGCCAGTTTTTTCATGCCATCAGATTCACATGTATGGGACTTTTTAACGCCTCAACATTGATACCATTTTTTTTGGGTGGGGGGATGTATCGTTCCTTCTGAATTTAATGAATTTTACAGATTGTAATGTTTAGTATTCTTTTCCTCCCTTGGGCAGTTACACCCTGACAAGCTGCAGAGCAGGCCAGCGGGCAGAGGGACTGGAGTGCTAGAAGACAGCTGGGCTGCCTAATTCTTGTCTTGCCTCTTGTATATTGGTTCCCCTAATGATCTAACTATCCGACAAGTTAGATTGGCCCTCATCTGATGACATGCAGGACACATTGGGGGCAGCCACACCTTAATCCCCTTACTTCAGATAAAACTCCCGTATTAAGCCCACTGCTTCTTCCAAAACCATCCACCAACTTGCTTTGCTACTACCCCTGCCAAAAGCCCCTCCACCTCATAGCAATTCACTACTAGCGCTTCCGTGAGTCCTGCAAGAGACCACGATATTACCAGGGATGATGTAGGCTCTCCAATCCAAACTGTGTGCCTGGCCCACTCCAATACACAGGCGGGGCCATGTAGGGCCTGGCGGAAAACAAACTAGGCTCGCTGCTGCCCTTCTCAGGCTTCCCCCAAAGGAGCACACTATTGACCCACTGGGAAATCCATAAACGCCAGATTGCTGGGCTCCTGGAGAGCTGCAAGTCGCTCCATGGAAAGGCCTGCGCTCTGCAAGCTCTGTAGCTGCTTGACTCCGCCGCCTCACTCTGCCTGTACCAGCCTCCTTCGCACCACGCTTTCATCCTTGCACCACGCATTGTCATCCTTGCACCACGCATGGTCATCCTCGCACCACGCTCCTAGCTAGTGGGATAACCCGTTTATTCAGCATTAAGAATTACAATTCATGCATATCAAAAAGATTTTGAGGTTAGAGATTTATGCCTAGCTCCTTCACCTCCAAAACCAGCCCCTCTGGAAGAGTGGTATTCAAAACAACCATGAGGTCGAGCTTCTCTAATGCAACACGCCGCACAGCTTTCTTAAGAGTTCTCATGAATCATTCTACAAGGCCATTGGCCTGGGGTTGAAGAGCAGTGCTTTTCAGATGCTTGGAATTGAGATGGCTGGGAAAGTCTCTTATCTCTTGACTATGGAAGGGCCGTTGTCAGATTTCAAGATCACAGGTGCACCCCATGTCGCAAAGGTGCCATCTGATTTTTCAATAACCTTTTCATGAGTAACTTCATTCCTACCTACCTGGGTGATTTTATTCTTTTCAGCTCCAGCTAGGATGACCACCTGCCTCACCTCCAGGCAGGCATGACTATCAAGGCCAGATTGAACAGGGCTCTGGGGTGTGCTTGAACCATCAGGTTGGTTGAGGCAAGGGTCAGCATCTTCAGCCCAAGATGCAGACCATCATGGCTTGGGACCCTCCCAAGCCTTCCTCGGCCTCACTTGGTGCTACTGTAGATTTATTAAGGGATATGGCACCATTACTTCGAATTTGAATTTAAATTTGAATTTGAATTTGAATTTGAATTTAAAATTACTTATAAAGCGCACGTTCGCCAGCGGCTTCATGGCGCTACAACAAACAGAAACAGGGTGGGCTAGCCCATGTAGAATAAATAATTCAGATTGTGGGGGGAATAGTTTAATTAAAGGCTTTAGAAAACAAAAGGGTCTTAAGTTGCTTTCTGAACTGGGAGTAGAGAGTCAGGGTCCTAAGCTCAGGGGGGAGGGAGTTCCAGAGGAGTGGGGCAAGGGTCGCAAATTTCGAACCGCCCCATTTCTTCCTCCGAAAACGCGGGACCGTAAGAAGGGCCTGGGTGGATGAACGGAGGTCTCTGGTGGGGACGTAGGGAGTAATCTCAGAAGAGATGAAAGCTGGAGCCGTGCCCAGTCTCGCTTGAAAAGTGATGGAAGCCAGCTTGAACTGGACACGCTCGCGAACGGGGAGCCAGTGTAAAGATTTAAGGAGGGGGGTGACATGGTGAAATTTAGGTAATTTGAACACCAGGAGGGCCGCCTGGTTTTGGATCTGTTGCAACCGCCTAAGACTATATGCAGGTATACTGGCATATAGGGCGTTGCCGTAATCCAGGCGGGAGATGACCATCGCCAAGGTGATCAATTTAAGGGCTTGAAAAGAAAAGAAACGGGACACCTTGCGTATAGTACGCAGTGAGAGAAAGGAAGAGGACACCACAGAACTGACCTGGGAGTGAAGAGTGAGTTGAGAATTGAGCTTAATACCTAAAGTTTTTACTGAGGGAGAGGGGACAGGTGGGGAACCGAGGGAAGGGGGCCAGAACAAAGGAGACCAGGGGCTGGATGAACCACCTGTTAACACCAGTTCGGTCTTATCTGGGTTAAGTTTTAGATGGTTGTGGTTCATCCAGTCGCGAATGTGGGTCATAGTAGATTGAAAATTAGAGATAGAAGACCGAGAGGAAGAAAGATCAAAAACAAGTTGGAGGTCGTCAGCATAGTTATATACTGCGACCTCCATCTGCTGAAGAGAAAAGATGAGCGGGGCAATGTAAAGATTGAATAAGAGGGGAGAAAGAGAAGAGCCCTGGGGGACCCCGCACTGAACTTTCCGGAAATCCGCGGTAAAATCACCCAGGCGAACAGCCTGGGTGCGGTCCCTCAGGAAGGAGGATAACCAGACCAGTGCAGTACCTCCGATCCCCGCCGCCCTGACACGGGAGAGTAAGATGGTATGATCAACCGTGTCAAAGGCGGCTGAGAGATCGAGCAGTACCAAGGCCTGGGTCTTATTGGTATCCATTCCCTCCCTGAGGTTGTCAAGGACCGAGAGTACCACGGACTCCGTAGAGTGTGCGGGGCGGAAACCGGCCTGGCGGGGGGCTAAGACCCCATGCATCTCCACAAAAGTGCTCAGGGTGCGAGTAACGTGGCGCTCGAGCACCTTTGCTAAGAATGGCAAAAGGGAGATGGGGCGGTAGTTGGCCGGGACCGAGGGGTCCGCACCAGGCTTCTTGAGGATGGGAACGATGATAGCAGTTTTCAGAGGGGTGGGCACCACACCCTGGGAGAGTGAACTGTTAAGGAGGTGAAGAGGGGGATCAGAACATGAAGAAAAAATGTGACGGAGGATGTGGGAGGGACAGGGATCAAGAGGGGAACCAGATTTGACCAAGGGAATTATTGAAGTAAGACATTCCTTAGTCAGCGGAGGAAAAGCGTCAAGATGACCCTTAGGGGGAGGACACCGAGGGTCCACAAACGTAGGAGAAGGAGGAGGAATATTGGCCTTGATAATAGAAATTTTCTGAATGAAAAAATTATTGAGGGAGTGACAGAGTTCAGGTGAGGGAGTGGGTTTCAATGTAGTTCTGTCAGAGAATGCCAAGTTGTTCACAATCGAAAAAATTACTTTCGATTGGTTCTCTGCGGCGAGGATTTTGGAGGAGAAATAAGCTGTTTTAGCCCCTAAGATGGCCTGCTTATACTGGGCTAGGAAGTTGATAAACTCCAGTCTTAATAGGGGACAGTAATTTCTCCTCCAGGCACGCTCAGCTCTGCGTACCGCTAATTTGGCAGTCTTAAGATCCTCAAACCACAGGTTGGCATCCTTCTCCCGCTTAGATGTGACCCGCTTGAGAGGGGCAATAGAGTCACACCCAGAAGTGAGCCACTGGTTGATGGAAGCGGCTTGGGAGAGGGTAGATAACCCCTGTAGTGAGGGGTAGGAGGTCATAAGTGAGTCAGAGAGGTTGTCTAGGTCAACTCGTCCCCAAGCCCGGACCCACACGTTTTTAGGAAGTGAAGGTTTGACGGGGGGTATATGGAAAGGGTAAAAGAAATCGAGTGATGGTCCGACCAGGAGCAGGGTAAAATAGAAACAGAATTTACAGGGCAGTTCAAGGACCAAATCTGGTCAAGCACATGTCCTTTAGCATGGGTGGGGGAGTGGATGTGAGGTGTAAAATTAAAAGAACAGAGGGTTTCAGAAAATTCCTTAGAGGAGGTACACTCAGCAGGATCTGACGGCCAAAAATTAAAATCGCCCAGGAGCAGGATGGAAGAATTATTTATAGCAATTGTAGCTAATACTTCCAGAAAGGACGGAAGGAACAATGAGGGTGATTGGGGGGGACGGTAAATAAGTAAACAAGTAAGAGGAGGAGAAATAGAGGTGGTCCGAATGGCCAGGTACTCGGTCGTAGCAATATGAGGTAGAGAAAGAATTTGAAAGGGAAGGTCTGCTCGGGCAATAAGCGCTACTCCTCCCCCAGCCCTGCCGTTAAGACGGTCCGAGCGTAGGGCGTAATATGAAGCAGGCAGGGTGGCTAGGAGGGCGGGGAGGGAATCATCACGAAACCAAGTTTCTGTGAGAAACAACAAGTCTGGGGCATGAAGGTCCAGCAGCACTGATAGCTCATGCGAGTGTGCTACTGCGGATCGGGTATTAAGATAAAATGCTTTGAGAGTTTTGGTGGGTGCCAGATTGGTAGTAACCATCGGAGGATTGATAGGGGTATGGTAGGGAGGAGAGGAAGCATGTGACGGGGACAAGCCAAGTGAGGATATGCGGGAACTGATGGAGGCGGGTAAAAGCCAAGGGCCCTGTAGACTACAAAGGTCTGCTGGGGAGTAGGTGAGCGAAAGGGCAGAGTGACGTGCCCCTAGCCCCGGCCGGCCGCGGACGGGCGCAGACGGGCTTGACTTATGCGCGACTTCGGCGCAAAGTCGGCGCTCCCGCTGCGCTCGTCCGCTGCGCTTGCTCCAGGTTGCCATAAATAACTGGTTGCCGTGAGCCACTAGACCGCTGACCTGCACGGTGGAGAGGCAGGGCGGAAGTGGAGCAGGACCAGGCAGGAAGTGTCGCTCGTGGGCTGACCCTCCGCTCAAACGGCACACAGCCGGGGCGGACCGGGGTCGAGAGCGAGAAGATGGAGGTAGGTTCCTCAACTGCAGAGTATTAATGAAGGCACCATGCTCGCAATTAGCATGAAGAGGTGTTCGAATTAGCCTGCATGAATGCACACGCGAGCGCGCAGCGCTATAGTCCAATTCAAGTTATTAAAAAATGCCAAGTACACAGCACCGCTATCAGTCAGCGAGCTGAGCGATTTTAAAATGGATAAAATCAGGGGTCAAGTAGCGTGGGAGCGCGTGAGTAGCCTGCCACTGCTAGGATCTGTAAAAGTTGTCTGAGCGCGGAAGGAAGCAGGAACAAACAAATACCTGGGATACTGCAGCCACTAGACCGCTGACCTGCACGGTGGAGAGGCAGGGCGGAAGTGGAGCAGGACCAGGCAGGAAGTGTCGCTCGTGGGCTGACCCTCCGCTCAAACGGCACACAGCCGGGGCGGACCGGGGTCGAGAGCGAGAAGATGGAGGTAGGTTCCTCAACTGCAGAGTATTAATGAAGGCACCATGCTCGCAATCAGCATGAAGAGGTGTTCGAATTAGCCTGCATGAATGCACACGCAGCGCTATAGTCCAATTCAAGTTATTAAAAAATGCCAAGTACACAGCACCGCTATCAGTCAGCGAGCTGAGCGATTTTAAAATGGATAAAATCAGGGGTCAAGTAGCGTGGGAGCGCGTGAGTAGCCTGCCACCGCTAGGATCTTACTTCCCCCTTTAACTGTGCTGAATTCCAAGAAGCAGCACAAATCTGTATTGGAGAAAGAAGTGTGCCGGAAGGCTTTTGACACCCTGAATGAGGACCTGATGTAACACTGGGACGAACCTGCTAAGCCTATCCAACGCCGGTGCAACACCCCTGCTCCAGTGACTCAGGTTGTTATAGCTACTTTCTTTTCCACAACAACCAACCCAATCTGGCGGGACTTCACAGAGAAGGTATCTGGTCACGTAGAGTCCTCTTCAGCTACAGGCTGCAGCTTTGCAATGCTAGAAGAAACCAATTTCTCAAAAAGCGTCTTAAGTCCGAAGGTAGAAATCGCCACCAGGAGAAGGTGTAAAAAATATGTGGCCCGCAAGGGACCTTCTCTGGGCGCGGCATTCATATGTCTCCTGTTCCGAGCTTTCTCGCCAAAAGTCAAAGACTTGATGGAGACATCATTCAGCCACAGCCTGCTGCCTTGTCCCAATGAGGTTTGTGGACTTCCATTTTGCAGGCTAACTCAGAAGTAAAACTTTTCACCTGGATGAACATGGTCCTTGTGTCCCACTCGCGCTGCATCTCTTTTGTCCTTAACTTTTGACTTTGTCCCAGTGTAGGGGGACCAGATAGCCACGGTTGACGCTTTATGGTTTTTGGCGCTATTTTGAACCTTAGACTTTAAACCTTTGGTGTAATTTTTTTATTAAAATAGTCTATTTTTCTTAATTGGTTCGGGATTTGTTGTGTTTTTAATGAATTACTGTTTGAGTACTGCAAAATACTCTACACATTCTCTCTAAGTTAAGTCTGGTTAATTTGAGTTGAGCTACCAGAACCACAGGGTTAATAGTGACTTTAGAGGTTCACCCTGACAAGGATTGTAATACTTATTTCGAATGGGTTCTCCCCTCAGTCAACTAATACTCACAATTTTCTAACACCCACCCTTCTTCCACTTGTGTCCTTTGTGCTGCTTCCACATCTGCTTAAAAAGCTTTCGTGCTACTTTTTTTATTTTACTCACCCTACTCAAATCAGTAAATACAAAGATAAAAAAGCACCTTCTTCATGTTGTAGGTACGCACGTGTGGTGCCCATGCAAACAAAAGGATACAGCTGTGTTATAGCGCCTTTTGTTACCTCTTTAGCCATGCTACACAGCATCTGGGATGCTGTACAGCATGGCTAACTGTAATTGGCAAAGGCAGTAGGTCCTAAAGGCACGACCCATTGGCTTTGCAAATGTTTATTTTATCTGGTGCTTATTCTTCTGTTACCAGCCTTGTAGCATTTTCCTATTGGCCAGTTCAGTGGTATGATCTCAAAATATCATTCATATTTTTTAACAGATGTGCTTCTTATTTGTTTCTATTCAAATTATCCAAAATAAAACAGCAAGGAATACAGCATACTATAATAATAGCATTGTAACAAATATCAAGAGAAAAGAGTGTGTCCAGAAGGACTAGTGTGCGCATTTTAAAGATAAATACCCTAGACCATCAATTCTAGGGTTCTTATTGCTTTATTTAGCTTATTTTAAAATATTTAGATTAGCGAAGCAAATATTTTTTCATCTCTTAGAAAAGAAACCTTCCATTTACAGAACACCACATTTACAAAAAAACACATTTATACACAATGTTATATTCCACTTAAAAGTCTAAAGTATTCTCTTTAAAGTGTGCAAACTAGTCCTTCTGGACACACTCTTTTCTCTTGTATTTACAGTGGTCCAGTCCAGGAGGTTTTAGGACCCTAGCCTTCTTGGTTCTCAATATTGTAACAAATCTCAGCATCTCACAGCGGCTGAAACCTACCTGAGCATCTTCCTCCTCTCCTCCCCCTCTCACAACCTTCAAATCTTTGAAACTTGAAAGAACCTATTCACGTTTTTCACCTTTCAGTCCTTGATTTCTTTCTGTCCCCCAGAATTCTAGTTTTCAGCTTGACTGCCATGAATCAAGGCTGTTGTCTGCCAACTTCTCTTCCACTTTTTATAAATCATGCCTCCTGACTTAAGGGTATTTAGGCAGGATCTGTGGGACAAGAAATTGCCTTGTATCCCATAAATTAAAAAACAAAATGACAAGACCGTTTTAGTTCATGCATCTAGATACTCAATCTGCAACCTATATGTGTCACTTTATCGCTTCCCTGTGTATCACTGACCAGGCAATATTACCACCGAGGGCCGTATCGTGATCCATTCTCTGAGCTGCACTGATGCAGAACGGATCTGTGCCTTTCGTTTTCCCGTTTTCAGTGCTTACATTTACACGACATATCTCTGCGTTAGTGCATGAACTGCAGGCAGTCGAGCTCACAAACACAGGGTAGTAATTGATTCCGTGTTTCCGGGGTTTGCTGGCAGCACTGCATAAAGTAACTGAAATATTTTAGTATGTAGTTTGTATATGCCAGTAGGGCCTCTTTTGCCATCGCCAAGTCAATCAACCCAGTCTGTATGCGTGAGGTCACTTAGGTGCCTCTCTGACCTATGAGCCTGTATCGCTTCATGTTGAACATAATCTGTTCATGCCTCTTGCCTCTATTTTCTATAAGAGACAAGATCCCATGCTGATTCGGAACAAATACGGCAGACGTGGACTCCTGGCCTATTAGAGAAAATGTATGTCTCACACCAGCTAGCACATCATGCATTGACAAAGCCAAAAGGTCCCAGCAGTGAAACCTATTGACTTTGGCATTGTTTTTTGGGTGTCTTAAATAGCTGCCTTGGATGTTCGTGTATCAGAGGTGTTCATTTTTAAAAGGGTTTGTTGGAAAGTTGGAAATGCATTCATGGAAGTCCTCTTTGAATGCATTTGTAGTACTGGAACAATCCTATTTAAAGTGGGGAGGATGTGGCTTAACTATCCCTCAGTGGACTTGCTCCTTCCACAGCGTAGTGCGTCTGGTAGCTGCTGCTGCTGTCCCCATCTGCTGCTGCTTCTGACCCGGAGGTCAAGAGTTCAAGGCACTCCTCCACCCGCAAGCTCCTGCTTGCGCCTCATCCCTGGTGGTCCAGTGGCAGAGCGTCACTGCTCTGCTGCTTGACTGCCCTTGTATCTCTCTTGCTGCTGTTTCTGTCTCTCTCTGCTTTTCTCTCTCGTTTTTCTGCCTCTGCCTTATGGCTTTGCTTTTTCCTTTTTCTTTTCCTTCCTTTTTCCTGTCCTCTCCCTCGTCACCCCTGCTGCTGTGACCCCTGCAGCCGGCCCTTCGACAGTGTCCCTTCCTGCGTTTCTCATCTCCCAGCTGTCCAGCCCTCCGGCAGCACCACATAATGCTTCGCCAGAGACACACCAAAGGCAAGTCGCTCTGCACCCGTCTGTGTCTGAACCGCGCCTAGCAACAGGAAACCTGCTCCCTGGTCATACCATCAGTACGACACCAGCACTCTCCTCAACCTGGGACGCCACACTGCCTGCCATCACCAAAGAAAACCCATGAACCTTTTGCTTGCTGGAACTGAAACCACACCTTCAAACACGCCAGCTCCTCTGGCCGCTCAGCTGACAAACAGCGTACCCATCCGGCTCAACTGCATCCTCCTTCATGTGAAGCCCCTCCACAAACACGCCACAGAAATCTGGGACCTCTTCAATGCCACCCCTCCTGACATTGCTTTCCTCACGTAAACCTGGACCAACCCCTGCTCCGGACTGGACTTCGCCATTGCTATCCCCGACGGCTACAAAATCACCTTCAAGGACTGTCCCAACCGCCCAGGAGGAGGCATCGCCATCGTCCACAAAAGCACACTCCGACAAACCATGCACTCCAGGAACCCAACAACGGCCACGGAACACCTCCACTTCCAGATCTGAACCAACCCCAACACCACCCTCCATGGCACCCTCATCTACAGGCCCCGACCCTCCTTCACCCATGCCATCGTAGACCTCATCCCACCCCAGGCTCTCTCATCCACCAACTGCATCCTACTCCTAGATCTCAACTTCCATATAGACAACCCCAGTGACCAGAACACCGCCTCCCTTCTAGAGAACCTTAACAACTTTGGACTCTAGCAGATAGTCAATGCTCCGACCCACACAGCCGGAAACACACTCGACCACCGTCTTCCCCGCTAGCGGGAACATCTACTGCAGCCACACCACTGAACTCTCCTTGACAACCATCACTGCGTGCATCTCGCCTTCGCCACTCGCACTGTACACCACCACAACCGTCATCATGCCCCCCCGTCCCAGCTGGACCAAGGCCACTCAAGAAGTTCAAGTCAAGTCCCTCTCTGCAACCACCTTGCCAAGAAAAGACCAGGGAAGCAACACTCCAAGACACCTCCTCCTGAAAACCACAAAGAAAACGGCCCTCCAAGACAGAATCAACGCCAACACATACAACAGCAAAGAACTCTTTGCAGTTGTCAAGGAGTTTGCAGGCCCAACAGCGAGACTTCAGGCCCCCCCCCCCTCCAAGAACTCTGCAACAAACTCGCCCCCTTCTTCCTGATTTTGTGGTGGAAGATCTACGATAGCTTCGACACCCTAGACCCGGCCACTAAAACCGCCAACCTCGCACACAACCATGCCACATCCCAACAGAGCATGCTCTGCTGGATCCAGCTCACAATAGAGGACCAGCTCAAGACCATGAAGAGTATCCACTCGGGAGCCCCAACGGATCCTTGCCCTTTCCACATCTTCACAGAGCAGCCGCCGCCATTGGCCCCCAGCTTCGCTGCACCATCAGCTGCTCCACCGAAGCCGCCACTTTCCCCGACAATTGGAAACATACAGAGAGCAATCCCCTGCTGAAGAATCGATCCTCAGATCCGACAGGCCTCCAGAACGTCAGACCCATCTCCCTCTTCCCCTTCCCAGCGAAGGTCATCAGGAAGGCTATCAATCCCTATCTCTCAGAGTTCATTGAAGTGAACCAAGCCCTCGATACCTCCCAATCTGGCTTCCGAAGCAACTACACCATGGAGACCACACTCCTCGCCGCCACAGACATCTGCTCCTTCCTCACCTGGGGCGAGACCACAGCCCTCTTCATAGTAACCTCTCAGCCGCCTTCGACACCATCTCCCACCGCACCCTAATCAGGAGACTACACAACGCCAGCATCCGCAACAAGGCTCTGGACTGGATCCAAACCTTCCTCACCAGCTGGACCAGTGAGTCAGACTACCACGCTTCCTCTCAGAACCACCAGAGATAAGCTGTGGAGTTCCCCAGGGTTCGTCCCTGAGCCCCACCTTCTTTAGTGTCTACATGGCCACCCTCGCAGCCATTGTGAGAAGCAACGGACTCCTACGCTGACAAAACCCAGCAGACCCTCTCCCTCACCAACAAACCCAGTACTGCCAGAACCAACTTCCACAGTGGAATGGAGACGGTTGCTACCTGGATGAAAGACAGCAGCCTGAAGCTCAACTCTGATACGACCGAAGTACTCCTCCTGGGACCCACCCCTTCAGCTTGGGATGACTCCCGGTGGCCAGACACTCGGGATCTCTCCCCACCCCAACAGATGGTTCCCCACATAATCCAGGAGGACGGTCACCTATGCACTCATCACCAGCAGGCTTGACTATGGCAACGCACTCTACGCCAGCATCACCCAGAAACAACTCAAACTTCAAAACGTCCAAAACGCTGCATCCAGACTGGTACTCGACATCACCTGCTGCAGCCACATCTCCGACAACTCCACTGGCTCCCAGTCAACAAGAGAATCACTTTCAAGCTCCTCACTCACACCTACAAAGCTCCACACCACGAAACACCAGCATACCTGAACCACTGCCTCACATTCTACGTTCCTGCCAGACAACTCCAATCCTCCCAACTCGCCCTTGTCTTCGTCCCCAGGATCCACAAGACCGGAACTGGAGAAACATCGTCCTTCCACCTCGCCTCCAAGACCTGGAACACCCTGCCACTCCCCCTCTAGCAGTCTGCGTCGCTGACCCAATTCAGAAAGGACCTCAAGACCTGGCTCTTCTTATGATTCTCCATCCAGTCCGACCAGCAGCCCACCAGTGTCTTGAGACCCTCATGATGATTAGCCACGCTATGCAGGACCCTCATTGATTGATTGATCAACAGCTAGAGCGGCCGACTTTGAAGCTGGGGAACCAGTTTAGAGTCTGGCGGAATGCTCAAACAGCCTGTGATTCTGGGCTAATCACTTAATCTCCCTGTGCCTAGAAATGAACGTGTCCTGAAATGCTGGTGCTGATGTAAAGCACTCTGATATCCCCGGGTCGAGTTTGCACTATATAAAACTGCAAAAAAATAAAAAAGATGGCCATGATCGATGCACACATATCCATGGCGACTGCCTTTGAACACGTTTGTATTATTTGAACTAACCCTTCAAGGATCGCCAAAGTGGATGCATGTGCATCACCCTTGGTGATCTTCCTTGAATGGGTGTGTACAATTAATACAAACCCATTTTCTTTTGTACTGCCATGCATGTGCGCACATGCTCACTTGCTAGTGGCCATATTGAAATGGGTAAGAACCCATTTTAAGATTGATGCTAGCAGATATATTCCAGTGAAATCAATACAAATTAAAAAGTCAAATAAAGCTGTAGAAGGGATGACGAGAAGGTGCATCGAGAGGATGGGAAAGCAATAAAGGAGAGGGATGGAGATAATAGTTTTTTAAAAACGAGATGGGTGGGCAGGGGAATCAATGGATGAGCTAAAGGAGCAGCAGGAGAAGCAACACTGAGAATGAGAGCAAATTGGGGAGGCACGGGAGAAGCAAACCTAGAGAGCGAGGGGGCTGGGAGAAAACCATGGGATAAACAGTTCACGGGGAGAAAAAGAAGCAAACATAATCACTCTCCCTCCCATGCAGTACCTAGAAGAAGAGGACAAGTTCCCAGAATACAGGCAGCATCAGCAGCAAAAGAATGCAAGTTAACCAGATATAGAACACTGTAAGACCTAAGTGCTCCTGGGTGAGGGAAACACAAGAACAGACCTACTTGAAACTGATAAAAACCTATGTGGGCCCTTGATACAGCCATTGTTTGAGTTTGAGTTTTGGCCATAAGATTGAGGCCCCTTCTAAACTATAGACTGCTCATCTTTTTAGACCAACTTGAACAGGCTGAACTGACGCTATGTTGAGCTTATAGACAACTGTTGGCACTTTCACATGCCGCAGTTGATGCCAGGTGCTAATTCAACTTCAAGTTGGACTACCTAAACAACAAGTCTTTGAGTCAAAATGTATTAGTTACTGCTTTAGATCTTTTTAGCTACCGAATAACACATGAGAAACATATTCTCGAAAGAGAGAGCTAGACAATCCCTTCATTTGTGTGAAGCTTGGTGTTCGTACATGCAGAATCTCTGAAAAACCTTCAGTCTTAACAACCTGGGATACAGATTTAACTTCCCCTATAAAATAAATGAATGAGTAAACCACAGTCCAAGCCTACTATAAAGATTTTACCACATTACATGCTAAGAAAAAATACATGGGTGATGGTAAATACTTATGATAGGAAACATGTTCAGCTCCAAGTTCTTTTTACATCTAGCTTTTTCGACAAAATGTAAGTTTATCAGTGTTTGATTTCGCCCATTCCCAAAGCCTAACTTTAGGACTAGCAGGAGTAACTGGAATTGTTCACTAAGTTGCCGATTACTTGATTGCAGTTTTGAATGCTTCATCATTTTTTGTCTCTCTCATTGCATACTGCTCATATGCATCTGCTGAAACCAAAATTTAGCCTCTTGGGATTGAGATACTGCAAGGAAATAGTTCTGCTTTGTGTAGCTGGAGATGTCTGCTTTTTTAAATGTATTGATTCAACCTCAAAAACGAAGTTTTTAATTGCTGTTGCTATTTTAAACTTTTGGAAAAAAATTATTATGCAATGTTTTTAAGTTACCAAACGATAAAGATGTTACCAAGAGAGAATATCTGTCAACACTCTAAAGCATTGGTCTGTTCATCTGGCATATACATTTTTTTTTGTGAAAACCTTTATTATATCGTTCAACACTAAATACAAAAGTAGCCCTGCATCGACAGGGGCCGGTCACCACATGTACGCAGAACGTATCAGGAAGTCCAATAACACAGCTCTTCAGCCGACAACCCATGGGTCCGGCAGCAGTAAAGGATAGACGATGTATTGAAAACATTTCGGATCATTGACATGCATAAGGTTTCATATTATATTTAACCCCCCCCCCCCAAAAAAAAAAACAAGATTAAGAAGAAGATACAGGATATCCTGAGCTACACACTCGGAGGTATAAAAAATGCGGGTAGGCGTTAAAAGGTAGTCATGGATCAAGATAGACCAACAGTAAAAATGCAAGCGCCAGTATGGTCACTAAGGGAGAAGAACAAAGCTATCTATCTATCATCATAGCCTCCCACCCCAAACCCCGCCCACTCGTATGCTTCAGGATGAAACCGAAAGTATCGCTACCGGACCCTGCGAGAAAAAAGAAAAGGGGCCATAGAACACAACAAAGGCAAAATAACAAAGACCCCCGCACCCCCCAACCCTGCACCCCTGCAATGGCTACGGCCTACCCCACTAGCAGCGTGCCTGTCGCCCAGAGGAATACCCTAAAAAGAGAGAGAGAGAAGAAAAAAGGGGGCCATAGAACGAAACAAAGGAAAAATAACAAACCCCCCCCGCCACCCTGCACCCCTGCAATGGCTACGGCCTAACCCACCAGCAGCGTGCCTGTCGCTCAGAAACGTCCCTAAAAGAGAGCAAGAAGCGGAGGAGGAGAAACAAAAAACACACTCCCGGACTCCCTTACCCTCCACCAGATGTGACCACCCGGAAACAAGTGCAAAATAAATGTAGCGAGATACACAATCAATCCGGGTAAGTACGAAACATACCACCCGACTCCCGCATTTCACAGGTCACAATCCCAGCAGCAGATTAAATTATTTTCCCGTATCCTAAAAATTCCCACAAGTTAACCCTGGCCAGTACGAATGTTCACTGAAGCACTTATAACCCAGGCCACACAACAATGAGAGCGGTAAAGTTTTCATGAAAGTTCAAGTCAATATAAGCAAGCCAAGTAAAGGATAAAATTCACGATCTCCACAGAGCAAGCGAGGAAAAGCGTGGAAGGATGATAAAACTCTGCAATAGTCACAGGTGATCTTGTGAAGGCAGTCAAGGTTGTCCATAGTGATATTCGGCGAGATAGGGTTCAAGCAAAGGACGCTGACAATGTCCACGGGCGCGTGATCTGTCTCATAGGAATCAGCAGCGCAAAAGGGATCTGGCGTCTGCACAGGGACCTCGAAGTTGGATACACGATGTTTCGTTGGTGACACCGCTGGCTGCGATGATGGCAAAAAGCTGCTGTCTGGTCTCCGGCAAAGATCGTCCATTGTTACCAACAGTGCCTGGTAGTTGACGATGATCTGTGAGTGGAGCGCTCTAATGGCCGCCATTACGGCGTGCAGCGGTGGTGTGTCTTTCGTCCCCTCCATCTCCTCTCGTAAGCAACAGATCAGGATGCAAACCCCGGAGGCCGGCTACTCCGGGGTAGCAGGCAAATCTGGAGCTCTCACCTCACGATTTTGCACCTTCGGCGCTGAGAAGGGCTCCCGTCCGCACCCCCCGACAAGCTTACTATGTCTCCGGGCATCGGATACAGGGCCGCAGCAAACGATGTGTCACGCCGTAGCGTGTGCGTTGCAGGCAGGATACGAAATCGCCGTTAAAAACAGGTAGATTATGTCCCCGTTCGGGAGACTGGACAAAGCCCAAGGTTCACAGCTGATGTTGTTCAATTCCAGCCCGGATGGGTTGGAAATCGAGGCCCCGGCTTCCACTCCGAGGTAGGCCGAGAATGAAACACGGCGTATCTCCGTCATCCGGTGTGATAAAAAGTTCGGGATTGCGCCTTCAGAGTCAGTCACTCCTCACATATACGGGAGTCCGGTTGGAAAACAGGATAACTTGCAGGATATACGAGCTGCTGGCGGAGGTCGGCGGAGCCGGGAGCTTATGCGGCCATCTTGCTTCCTAGCGTAGCTCCTCCTCCGGCATATACATTTTTACTGAACCCACTATAGAATATAGTGCGGGGGAATATAATTTTTTTTAAACCTTTATTAAGGATTGTGCAATGTACAAAGGACACATCTTCTTCACATGGCAATACAATTGACAAATAAGTTCAGTACATTACATATCGTGATGTTCCAAAACAGTTAGCAGGCAAGTGACGTTCCTGTTTCATTCACTGTCCGTCTAGACGCCCCTTTGGCCCTTGTGTACATCTGTTGCGGTATACAGCTACACAGACGCCCCTTTAGCTGAAGGTCGCAATACACAATATGGCTGCGCGGTACCCCCTTGTCCCCGTATGCTCACCAGAGCTCCAACCCACGTACCTAATCATCAAGACTGGCTACCGGCGGATCTCGGTGTGCACCCTCTGTGGGCATAACGCCCCCTTCCTGAGTAACTCTGTATGTTCTGTACAGCCCCCAGAAATTCTTAGGCCTGTTGCGTGGAGGGAGGAGATCGATCTAGTTCTCAGTTTGAGTACTACAGTATAGCATGTCATTAGCCCATTGTGCTGTGGTAGGAAGCGGTCCCATCAACCAACAAATCGCCACCCTGTGCTTGGCCAGTAGCAGGCCCATGTTGACCAGTCGTCTCACCCCCTTGGGCACCAATCTAGAGCAGCCCAGTAGGGCCAGTGTCTGCCCCGGTTCCACCTCCTGCCCAATCGCTGCTGCCAAGTCTCTTAACACTCGCACCCAAAATTTGGCAATCCCCAGGCAAAACCATGCTAGGTGCGTAAAATCAGCTCTCACTTCACTGCAGCGCCCACATCTCGAGTCTTTCCGGAGGCAAAATCTGCACAAACTCTCTGGAGTGTAATATACCCTGTTGATGTATTTAAAATGAATCCATCTATGTCTGCCATGAAGGGAAAAACTCCACCGTCCCTACATGGGGGCTGTGAGAAGTTGGCCTGATATGTGATGTCCACTTTTCTAGTGGGCACCCTGTATCAGTCCAAACAACCCTTATGGTGATGGTTGTAAAGTCAACCTTATAGACCAGCTATCCTAGAGGTAGCATGGACAAAGCAGTCTTAGGCTAAAACTTCAGAGGGCATGTAAAGCCAGCTGTTTTACCATATGTAACCCCTTGAATACCAAATGAAAGGACACCACACAGGATATATATAAAATATATATGTATTTATTTCTAAACAACCCCTCTGAGCTCTTTATGAGATCAGAGGAACAAGCACATAATGAGATACTTAATTATCATACAATAAGTTGCACAATATACAGTAGCACCCTAGGGGCACGTCAAACCATATACTAAAATAGTGGTATTAAGAACCACGTCACGAACAAAGGATAGGCCTAGGGCCTAGGGAATCGCTGGGGCTACACTGTATTACCAAAGGATAGGCAGTAAGAGGCCCACGGGAGGCGTGTGCAGAGTCTTTACACACACGCAAGTTACCATAGAGTTAGAATGGGAACGAAAGAATTGGAAACTAGTTCTTTTAGGTCACTTCCGGATGGCCTAGGAGAAAGCTACTTGAAAGTAAGACACTAGGATAGTTAATACCCACAGGAGCACCGGAGTACTCGCGTTACCTCACCCACAGGAAGCGGGTGCACAGGTGTCAAAGTGTGTCGGGTTTCGTCGCTGAATCAAATGGAGTCTTGGAGAAAGATGCTACAGGCGACCAGGATCCAAGGGCGGATTGAGGATGAAGAGTACCTGAAAGCAGAGGGGTCAGAGTCTGGGTCACTAGTCAGTGAACAGGAAGGAACCAGGCGATGTCGCAAAGCAATCAGGTGATGTTGTGAAGCTTGTCTCTGCAGCCACGTGGACCAGGAGGCGTCGACGACGACCAGGAGTCAGGCACAAACTGTCCAGCGAAGGCTCTCGTTGTCGGCGGTGTCGGCTTCCGGATTGGAGTCAACGAGCCTTGGCTAAGGCAACCAACGCAGAAATCGAAGATGGCTTCTTAATCAGACCAGCAAGGTCTGATGTGCTGCTCCTTTTCAGGGGAGCAAGGGCCAGTCTGGAGCAACCAGACCAGCGGTGTAGATTCAAAGTTTCGTCGTCACAGAGGCCACTAGCCAACGGGCAAGTGACCGGACAGACTCGTCGAGCAGGAAAATACAAAAGCCCTATGCAGCACTCGTGGAGTGTGGAGGGATGATCTTTGGTGCAGATGATGCTCGGGGCTGGGGCTTCTCAATCCCCAATGCACAACTTCGAGGGTGCCTCAGAAGTTGCACGGAAAGCAGTTCGCTGGCTTTCCAAGATGGCCGGTCCCACGTCTCGCGTCTCCTCCACGGGTCTCAGCTTTGCTGTGGATCAGGCTGAATGAAGTCTGGATGTCCGGGTCTTGTCAGGCTCTGTGTTCGGGCTCAGGCGGGAGCGACAACAAAGCAAACCGTTGATCGCTTGATGGTGCCTGCTTGTGCAGGGTGGTCACTCCTTGACCACAAGGGAGATTCTTCAGTCTTCTATCTTCAAGTAGAATGTCGAAGGTCCAGAGTTTCGTTTCAAGTTTCAGTCAGGATCAAATCTAAAGTCTTGGGACTCAGCTCCTACCTATATACCAAATCTAGGGGTTGGATTACCTGCTAGGTCCCTCCCATGGGTGGTACCAGGGAAGGGGGTGGTTACACCCCTTTCCCTTTGTCCAGTTTTGCGCCAGAGCTGGGGCTGGAGTTCCACAGCACCGGGTTGAACTGGACTATGCATGGGACAACTTGTGTGCCCCAGGCAGTGTCTTGTTTCATTCAGCCCTCCTTGCCCCAATACACTATAGCCTGTCTGGGGTGGTGCTAGCACCTCCCAAGACAGGAAACCTATTGTCCAAGCCTCCCTTGCTGGAAGGACTCCCAGCAGCAGGAGGTCAGACTTGTGTCTGTGGCAGCAGCATCCATTTTGTGATGCTGAGGCTCTGGTTAACTTTAACTGGGATTAATAGGAACAACATGTCTTCTCCCTCTAGAAGGGTGGAATGCTACTCCCGTTGCCAGAACTGGCGAGGGGGTAGTGTTCCAAAGCATATGACACCTTACACAACATGTTTTGATAAAGCCAAACCAGAGTTACCATTTAACCGCGAGGTTCATACTGCACTTAAGAGTATATGGTATATCTATATCCTAGAACAGCTATAAGGACATGGTTCCGAAAGCTGCAGACGGGCTCAGCTCATGCTAGAGCCTCATCTCACTTAAAACCAAGCACTCTGCCTCCAGGATTGTTAAGGCCTGCCATAGGAGTGACTTATAGGTGTATATGTGCCTAGATATAAGGTTAGATATAGGAATACTATATCTAAGCAAGGGGTGATTACACAACCTTGCCCCAGCTGAGTGATCAGCCAGTTGTCAGTTTGGATGGCCAGCCAGGCGTGGCAAAAGATATGCTGCAGCCCCTGGTAGGCCTTGGATGCACCTATGCCCTGGGTACCTATAGTATACTGTACAGGGGCTCATAAGGTGACCCAATATCCAATTCGAGATGTCCCTAAAGTACATGGATTCCATTTTATAGTGAGAGCAGATAGCCTGGGGCCCTGATTAGTAGGATCCCAGGCCAACTAAGTCGAAAACCAGCTAAACAATAGGCAAAAAATCTTGGGTAACCATAGTCCCACCTTCCTATACAACCCTCCCCAAACGAAAGGAGATAAGGCTATCCTTGACCAGGTAAGCCTATATTGCCTAAGTGGCCATATAAGGAAGTACCTGCACTAGCATGGTTACCCCCTGTCTCATGGTCCACTAAGCAATCCCTTACCCTAAGTGTATCATAGGATCTCCACCATAGGGTATCTCTACCTGTGGTGTGTTTTGGCAAAGTAAAAGGCTGGTGTTGAGATGGAGTACTGAAGTGAGGCTCCTCTAATGTAGGGCTCAGCTTCCTCCAATCATCTACCACCATGTGTGCCTTTCTTTCCTTGACTGAGTTGCACTGTGCTCTCAGGGTCAACCTCTGGCTGCCTACAGCTGGAAGCTGGGTCCCTTTTGTTTGCTCACTAAAGGGACAGGTCCGGTTTGGGGCCCTTAGGTCCCAGGTTTGGCTGTGCCCAACAGAATCCATCGGGAGGAGGTTCCTAACTAAGTGTAAGGGAGATCCCTCAGGAGTTTTGGAATTTTTCACCTTGCTAGGTCTTCTAGCTTTGATACCCCTAATCTGCTGATGGGGTGGTTCTTGTGCACAGGGGGCCATTTGGGGTCCACCACTAGCCTCCCTGACCTCTGCAGCCCTGGGCTGACTGAGGCAGGGTAGAGAGGGGCAGGTTACCTGCTCCAGACTGGGTCCCATCTTGGAAGGGTCCACTGACATCAGGGGTTCTGCCAGGCTAGGCCTGACTACCTCTGGAGCAGTTCCTTCACAAGGGGTAGGGTCAGTTCCCTGAGGCGGCTGACTCTCACCTAATGTCTGGTGGGAGGGAGACTTTTCTTTCTCCCAATGCTCTTTGTCTGAGTGGAGTGATCCATATTTTCAGGCTTCACAACACTAAAATCTGTTTGAGTTTGGGCTGTGGCCATCACAGCCCTACCAACCTTTTCTGGGAAGTCTGCCTAAGCTTGGGCTGTGACCATCACAGCCCTTCCAACCTCTTTAGGAAGGAATTCTGCTTGAGCTGGGGCTGTGGCCATCACAGCCCCACTAACCTTTTCTGGAAGGCCTACCATTTTGGAATGGGTTTCTTGTTCTACCCTAGCACAGGCTGAGATCTCTAGATCATTCCCCAGTAGACAATCTACAGGCAAGTTTGTAGACACTGCCATTCTCTGGGGGCCAGTGACACCTCCCCAGCTGAGATTAACTACTGCCATGGGATGATCTTTCTGCACTCCATCAATGTTGGTCACCTGATAGGTGAACCCAGGTAAAAGTTGTCCTGAGGGGACTAGACTGTCAGTCCCCATAGTGATGCTAGCCCCTGTGTCTCTATAGGCTTCAACTTTCTGGCCATTGATGTAGGGCTCCTGTCTGTACTTGCCCAAAGTGTTGGGACAAGCAGTGAAGTTGGCAAACCCCATGCCATTTTCACAGACAAGAGTAGCTAAGTTAGGGGACCTGGTTAGGCCAGAGTCCACCTGAGTTCCCAAAGTAAACCCAGCCAAATTCTTGGGGGCACTCCCACCACCTGGGGTATTACTAGTAATAGTAACAAGAGGTCTGGGAGTATTACTTGGGGGAATGTTTTCCTTATTGTTGGCCCTGGGGCAACTGCTGTCAGTCTTCCAGTGGCCAGGCTGTTTACAGTCATGGCAATAAGGTGTCTTAGGGTTAGAGGAAGTTTTCTGGGACCCACCCCCACCATTGGAGTTTTGGGGCCCTGTGGGGGACTTGTCTTTAGATTTATCCCCACCTTTCTCTTGAGGCTTGGTAGAATCTTTCTTCTGGTCACTACCCTGATTTTTAGGCCTAATCCTGGTTCTGACCCATTGGTCTGCCCTCTTACCCAATTCTTGTGGAGAGGTCAGATCTGAGTCCACCAGGTGCTGGTGTAGAAGCTGTTTTTGACAATTACTAAGGATCTTCTCCCTCATAATCAAATTACACAGTCCTGTATAGTCATGTACTTTGCTACACAATAACCAGCCCTCCAGAGCCGTAGTAGCACAATCTACAACATCAGTCCAGTCCAGAGTCTGTGTCTTTTGGGTATCCCTGAACATAAACCTATATTGCTCAGTGGTTAAGCCAAACCCATCAATCAGAGCACTCTTCAGGACTTTTTAGTTATTAGCATCCTCATCACTAACTGAGAGGAGCTTATCTCTACCTTTTTTTTAAAAGGAGTGCCACAAGATTGCTGCCCACTGACTTTGGGGTACCTGCTGTACCTTGCAGGCCATCTCCAAAGCAGATATCAATTTGTGGATGTCATCCCCATCTTTGTAGGGGGGCACAATCTTACTTAGGTTTCTATTGTCATAGGACCTATCTTTATCCTTAGAGATATTGCTGCCACCAGTGGGTTCTGACCCACTCAACTTCTTTTCTCTAGCAAAAGCAAGTTTTTCTTTCGCTAGGGCAAGCTCCTCTCTCTCTATTCTGAGATTGACCTCCCTCATCCTAGCCTGGTGTTCTCTCCTCTGAGGGGAAGCCATCCCCCTCTGAGAACCCCTTGAAGCATTGGAGTGAAGAGATTCACCTGAGTGAGATCTATTCCTCCTATACCTCTGACTAAGCCCACTTGAAGGCCTGAATGGGGCTTTTCCATTCTCAGCCCTAAATTGGCTTAGGTTAGCCTGGCTAAGTCTTCTGACTGGTACCTGGCTGTCTACCTCTTCCCCAGAATCTTCCCCAACTTCATCCTCATCATCGTCTATGACTAGGGGTCAGTGTCATCATCTGTTTAGGGTAGGATCTCCTCTGCATTCCCTGTAGGGCCTGAACCAGAGGCCTTCAGAACTTCAGATTCCTCTAGGAGTTCTATCAGTTGCTGAAGGGTAGAAGTGGACCCTTGTTTCAGCTTTCTTGTGGTACACAAGTGCCTCAGTTCTCTGGAGCGGAGTATATCAAATTTGGAGGGTGCCCTGGGAGAGTCACTCACCACAGGTAGAGATCCACTTGGTTCACCTGTGCCAGACATGATCTAGTGAGGTGGAGGTGTGTGCACCTACCTACACTAAGTATTGTCCTACCAAACCTCTCTAGGAGTTGTAGTCAGGGAGTGCTAGGCCCTTTGGCCTACAACTAAGTTCAGTAGAACTTAAGTATTATAAGTCTTGTTATATGTACCTATAGGTACCCAAGTGATCTTTCACATGATATCTTAAGATTACAATTGGTAAAACAACAGCAAGCTCTTATCCCAACCGCTGCACACCAATGTGAGAAGTTGGCCTGATATGTGATGTCCACTATTCTAGTGGGCACCCTGTATCAGTCCAAACAACCCTTATGGTGATGGTTGTAAAGTCAACCTTATAGACCAGCTATCCTAGAGGTAGCATGGACAAAGCAGTCTTAGGCTAAAACTTTAGAGGGCATGTAATGCCAGCTGTTTTACCGTATGTAACCCCTTGAACACCAAATGAAAGAACACAACACAGGATATATATAAAATATATATGTATTTATTTCTAAACAACCCCTCTGAGCTCTTTATGAGATCAGAGGCGCAAGCACATAACAAGATACTTAATTATCATACAATAAGTTGCACAATATACAGTAGCACGTCAAACCATATACTAAAATAATGGTATAAGAACCACGTCACGAACAAAGGATAGGCCTAGGGAATCGCTGGGGCTACACTGTACTACCAAAGGATCGGCAGTAGGAGGCCCACGGGAGGCGTGTGCAGAGTCTTTACACACACGCAAGTTACCATAGAGTTAGAATGGGAACGAAAGAATTGGAAACTAGTTCTTTTAGGTCACTTCCGGATGGACTAGGAGAAAGCTACTTGAAAGTTAGACACTAGGATAGTTAATACCCACATGAGCACCGGAGTACTCTCGTTACCTCACCCACAGGCAGCGGGTGCATAGGTGTCAAAGTGTCGGGTTTCGTCGCTGAATCCAATGGAGCCTTGGGGAAAGATGCTGCAGGCGACCAGGAGAGAAGTGTCCGGTTGGATCCAAGGGTGTATTGAGGATGAAGAGTATCTGAAAGCAGAGGGGACAAAGTCTTTGTCACTAGCCAGTGACCAGGAAGGAATCAGGCGATGTCGCGAAGCAATCAGGTGATGTCGTGAAGCTTGTCTCTGCAGCCACGTAGACCAGGAGGCGTCGACGACGACCAGGAGTCAGGCACGGACTGTCCCACGAAGGCTCGCTCTATCGGCGGTGTCGGCTTCCGGATTGGAGTCAACAAGCCTTGGCTAAGGCAACCCATGCAGGAATCGAAGATGGCTTCTTAATCAGACCAGCAAGGTCTGATGGGCTGCTCCTTTTCAGGGGAGCAAGGGCCAGTCTGGAGCAACCAGACCAGCGGTGTAGATTCAAGGTTTCGTCGTCACAGAGGCCACTAGCCAACAGGCAAGTGACCGGACAGACGCGCCAAGCAGGAAAATGCAAAAGAGCCCCATGCAGCACTTGTGGAGTGTGGAGGGATGATCTTTGGTGCAGATGATGCTCGGGCTGGGGCTTCTCAATCCCCAATGCACAACTTCGAGGGTGCCTCAGGAGTTGCACGGAAAGCAATTCGCTGGCTTTCCAAGATGGCCGGTCCCACGTCTCGCGTCGCCTTCACGGGTCTCAGCTTTGCTGTGGTTGTGGATCGGGCTGAAGGAAGTCTGGATGTCCGGGTCTTGTCAGGCTCTGTGTTCGGGATCTGGCGGGAGCGACGACAAAGCAAACCGTTGATCGCTTGATGGTGCCTGCTTGTGCAGGGTGGTCACTCCTTGACCACAAGGGAGATTCTTCGTTCTTCTATCTAAAATTAGAACGTTGACGGTCCAGAGTTTCGTTTCAAGTTTCAGTCAGGATCAAGTCTAAAGTCTTGGGACTCAGCTCCTACCTATATACCAAATCTAGGGGCTGGATTACCTGCTAGGTCCCTCCTATGGGTGGGACCAGGGAAGGGGGTGGTTACACCCCTTTCCCTTTGTCCAGTTTCGCGCCAGAGCTGGGGCTGGAGTGCCCCAGCACCGGTTTGAATTGGACTATGCATGGGACACCTTGTGTGCCCCAGGCAGTGTCTCGTTTCATTCAGCCCTCTCTGCCCCAATACACTATAGCCTGTCTGGGCTGGTGCGAGCACCTCCCAAGACAGTAAACCTATTGTCCAAGCCTCCCTCGCTGGAAGGACTCCCAGCAGCAGGAGGTCAGACTTGTGTCTGTGGCAACAGCATCCAGAACTGGCAAGGGGGTAGTATTCCAAAGCTTATGACACCTTACACGACCTGTTTTGATAAAGCAAAACCAGAGTTAGCATTTAACCGCAAGGTTCATAATGCACTTAAGAGTATATGGTATGGCTATATCCTAGAACAGCTATAAGGACATGGTTCCGAAAGCTGCAGACAGGCTCAGCCCATGCTAGAGCCTCATCTCACATAAAACCAAGCACTCTGCCTCCAGGATTGTTAAGGCCTGCCATAGGAGTGACTTATAGGTGTATATGTGTCTAGATAGGAGGTTAGATATAGGAATACTATATCTAAGCAAGGGGTGATTACACAACCTTGCCCCAGCTGAGCGATCAGCCAGTTGTGTCAGTTTGGATGGCCAGCCAGGGGTGGTAAAATATATGCTGCAGCCCCTGGTAGGCCTTGGATGCACCTATGCCCTGGGTACCTATAGTAAGTACACTGTACAGGGGCTCATAAGGTGACCCAATATCCAATTCGAGATGTACCTAAAGTACATAGTTCATTTTGTAGTGAGAGCAGATAGCCTGGGGCCCTGATTAGCAGGATCCCAGGCCAACTAAGTCGAAAACCAGCTAATCGCTAGGCAAAAAATCTGGGGTAACCATAGCCAGGTATCCACCTTCCTACAGGGGCAACCAGCGGCACCAATCTAGTGGGGCCAGCGGCGAATACAGAATGGCCCCTGCCTGTAGTTTTAGTAGATGGTGCCATGCATGCACGGTCGCATTAACGGAGTCCAGTATTCCCGTTCTACAATCAGGAGGCAAAAAATGACAGTAACGGGGAAGCGGAGGTCACAACTCCCTCTATAAACAGATGGGGTATCTCGGGCAGGCCATGTATCAAGTGGTGAGCATGCGCACTCTGTGCAGCCCTATAGTACAAGTCTAAATGCGTTCCCAGCCCACCCAAGTGGTACTGGAGGGTGAGAATATGCCATTTGACCCTTGGTTGCTTGTCAACCCACGCCAACCTGATCATCAGCATTTTGAGTCTCTTAAAAAATGTACTCTGAAGTACCAGTGGGATATTAATGAAAAGAGAAAGCAAGCGGGCAGTACCACCATTTTCATTATTGAAACTCTGCCCAGCAATGACAGTGGAAGTCAGATCCAGCCCTCCACCTCCTCCAGTTTACTAACAGCCACGCCATAGTTTTCCCTGAACACCACTGAGTCTGTGTTCACTTGGATTCCCAGATATAGCTCCGATATCCAGTGCAATGGGTAGTCCGACTCGAACCGGGTTGTGGCAGGAGTAAGAGGGAATATGATAGACTTCAGCCAGTTAACACGTAGCCCGACACCCCTCCAAAGCGCACCACTTCACACAATACAGATGAGGTGGCACTCAGGATCGCAAATATAGAGGAGCTTGTTATTCGCATACGTGAAGACAAAAAGTTCATAGCCAGGAAATCTGATATCTTTGAATATATGATCTTCTCGCAATGCACAAGCCAACGGCTCTGCTTCCAAGGCATAGAGTATTGGGGACAGCGGGCAGCCCTGTCGAATGCCTCTAGAAATGTGAAAAGATTCAGTCACCAAATTGCAATTCTGACCCTGGCAGTGGGCGCACTGTATAGTACCCCTATACGCTGCTGGAAGTCCGTGATGAGGCCCGGAAAGCCTCCGACCTGCGGTCAGAGGCTTTCCGGACCTCATCGGAATAAGGCCGTAAATTGCATTCACAGAGTGTTCTGAAAGAAGTCTATTTGTGGAAGTGACCAGTGTTTCAACCCTGCTAAGGTTTAAATGGTCTCTTAAGGACTGGGGATAACCTGATGAACTGACAATGAAAACGCGAGAATTAGCGCTGAGAGAAGTATTTCAAGGGACTGGAATGTGTAAGTAAAAGTAAACTAACATACTGGCATCTCTAGTTGGATACTTTTGGCTAACAATTACCTTCTCTCTTTTAGCTGTTTTTACATTGTTTTTAAATTGTGTATATAAATGATATTTTTGTATGTAACTTCTATGATATCAAATTGCCCTTTTTTATTGACTGTAGTATGCTTTTATGATTTTTAACTAAATCAAATAAAGTGGTTTTTGACTTGACTTGAAACTAGTTGGATACTTGAATAAAACAGGTGCCGGGTCCCTATCTGAGAGAGTGGAAAGCCACCCAAAGCTCGCAAAGAGAATAATGCATACTCAAAGGCCTGATGCCTAAACTGTGGAAAAAATGAGACTAAACATTACCCTCAAACAGGCATGTCAAACAAATTAACCAGCTCTAGCCCAAGATACCCATTCATGGCCCATGGCAACATTCCACATGCGCTCCCTCACTCCCGGGTAGGTGCATATGTATTCTGCAATATTTTGGCTGGGTATTTTGTTAGCCATGCCTGGATGTATTCTGCATATATTTTGAGCTGGGTAATTTGTTAACCATGCCTTTTTAATACTCTAATGTCACTGTGCTACTCTACCACACTCTAGACCACTGCACACCTCAACACTACGCGCCATTCTCCTCTGGTGCATAACATAGCTAAAACACATTGGCAAAGCCAATAGCTCTTGCATAGTCGAGACCGATTGGCTTTGCCTCTTCTTTCTGTTTGTTTGTATTGTTTTGGCACTGCCACTGGAGTACAGCTTCTCTAGCACCGTTGTTGTTGGATGAGTTGTATCATTCCACTGCTAACATGAGAGCATTATTTTTTATTTTTTTACTTTGAGCAATTGCATAGTTTTGTCCTGAAACTTTGTCATGGATCCAGCTCTTCGGGATCTGTGTTCGGATATGCCTCACATACTTCGACAACAGAGTAACAGTAATTTAGGGGGCAGCCAGTATGCAACATCTTTACTTATTCTTTTAATGTTTAGCAGCGGACTGCCAGCTCCCCCTTCCAACTTTCCAGTCTCTGTGTCATATCTCTCAGAATGAATGTGTATCCCATAAGCACCAATTTCTTGTATGTGACATTTGTTGTCTGTGTCCTGGCATATTCCTTCTGTATCTGTGACTTCTTTTGCCTATGGCCTTTCTGAGTATCCTGACCTAGGAGAACATCTTCAGGACTCATGCTCCTGTGTTGGCCTTTTGGCATGATGCCATAAATCTGAAGGTGAGAAAACGCAGTTGTTTGCTTCCATCAGTCCCTGATATTTTTTCTTTCTGGAAATGCCCTTCACCAGGACAGGAAGAATCTCTGAGGGCGAACTGCTTTAGTAGCCAATCTTCCAGGGGTATATGAGGAACTGACTTGGAGGAGTTGCTCCTGGCCTCTGGCCCGGCCCGACCGACAGACGTAAATACAGCTACTTCCGAGTACACAGACTGGATTGATCATGCTTGCCTTAAGCTGGCCCCCCCCAAACGATGTCGACCCGCTAGGTCGGCGCCATCAGCCCCCTGGTACTCGGACGTCCTTAGAGAAGCTAAATTAGCATGTAAAAAACTAGAACGGAGCTGGAGGTCCACCTATTCTGAGCATGATAAGGAAAGGCTTAGAGCCGGCCAAAGGGTCTATAAAGATGAGATCAGGCAAGCGAAGAGGGTATACTTTACGGACCGCATTGAGAAGGCTAAGAACTCAACAAAAGAACTCTTCGATACCGTCACCAGTCTCGCCTCTCCGAAGGCGGTGACGGTCCCGCCCAACCCAGAACTCTGTGAGTCCTTAGCAAAGTTCTTTCAGAATAAAGTTCAGGTAATATTCACCTCTCTTGAACCTCAGGTGGCCCAGAGCCTCCTTGAAACTCCTCATAGGAATTCCCATGCGGGATCTACGGGGGCTATCCTCTCGACCTTTAACCCTGTGGAGGCAGAGGAAGTAGCAAAACTGTTGCTAGCCACCAAATCAGGTTCACCTTACGATCCTTGCCCCACCTCTATTGCAAAACTGGCGGTTGCTCCTATCGCGAACCAACTGGCAGGGATTTTCAATTTGATGTTTGAGCAAGGCAACTTCTCTAAGATTTGGAAACGGGCCTCAATTAGCCCGCTCCTTAAAAAACCCTCCCTTGACATTTCGGACCCCAATAGCTATAGACCAATATCCAGGTTGCCACTGCCTGCTAAATTGGTTGAGAAAATTATGAACTCCCAACTCTGCTCCTTTTTGCGCAATTCAAAAGGTCTTGACTCAGCACAACATGGTTTCAGAGAGGGTCATAGCACCGAGACCGCTCTGATCAAATCCACAGAGGAGATCCGGAAGGTGCTGGACGAAGGGGGCCAGGCAGTGCTGATTCTTTTAGACCTGTCAGCAGCCTTCGATACTGTCCACCATGCATTGTTATTAGATCGGCTGGAGGGCTGCGGGGTTCGAGGCCAAGCACTCAAGCTCCTGGAGGCATTTTTAACGGAGCGGGTACAAGTGGTGGCCATGGGGGAGTATGAATCAAGACCTTTCGAGCTCCCGGGGGGGGTCCCGCAGGGATCCTCCCTAAGCCCCACTTTATTCAACATCTACGTCGCCGCCCTTGCCCCAGTAATCAGATCCTTCGGGTTCGAGTTAACATCATACGCCGACGACACCCAGATTGTGGTCTCGGTGCTCCCGGGGACTGAGAGGGAGGTGGCAGGCAGGTTCCAGGATTGTATGTCTGCAGTCAGTTCCTGGATGGCAAAAAGTTGTTTAAAATTGAACTCATCAAAGACTGAGGTGATCATTTTTGGCCCAAGTACTAATCTTTGGAGCCCTAACTGGTGGCCCACTGATATGGGGTCTCCTCCTATCCCTGTAACAAAGGTGAAGAATTTGGGGGTTGTCATTGATAACCTTCTCACCTTTAAACCCCAAGTCAATGCGATGAGTTCCTCAGTACATTACATTCTGAGAATTATCAGAAAGGTTCTACCCTACCTTCCTGAGGGCAGTAGAAAGTCGGTGGTGACAGCCCTCGTTCTATCTCGCATCGACTATTGTAATAGCCTTTTTCTCGAGGCACAACAGGGAGTGCTCAATAAGCTTCAAGTTTTACAAAATGCGGCCGCCCGCTTGATTGGGGGTTTGCCCAGGTTTTCCTCAGTCTCCAAGGAGTTGGATAAACTGCACTGGCTTCCGGTACGGAAGCGAATCAGGTTCAAGGCCCTCTGCATTGTCTTTAAGGCACTGCATGGCCTTGGCCCAGTGTTCCTTCAAGATCTTTTTCAGTGGTATAGACCAGGTAGACAACTGAGGTCGGCCAGTCTGGGGCTGGTCAAAACCACCCGGATCAAGAGGGTACGCTGGGGCGGAAGGAGTTTTGTCAGGGGAGCTGCGATGGCGTGGAACTCCCTCCCTCTCTCCCTCAAACTCAATACAAATCTCCTGGCATTCAGGAAGGATCTAAAAACATGGCTATTCTCCCAATAAGTACCTGATTCTCGCTTCTCTGGAATTATCACTTCAGCGCCAGGACGCCGATTGGCAACAGCGCGCTTTATAAGTGTAAAAAAATAAATAAATAAATAAATAAATATTTCAGGGTTCTCATCTTATTGTTCCTCACGAGCGCATCGTTTGCCCACTGTGCTTTATATAGGTCTTTTCAAACTACTAGAGACATGCTTCGCCAGCACCACTAACGCCTAAGACAGATCTTGAATAAACGTTTTTTTAAGGTCAGGATCAGTGTTCATTCAGCATATGAAGGCTAAGCAGAATTGTCCTATTCACGAAAATCTCTATCTTGGAGCAGAAACATCCATTGTTGTAATGCTCTTGAGACAGAGAAGGGGCACCTTTCTGCTTTTTTCAGCTGCCTTGTGTTCGAGGCATGTGGGCTGCTGAATTCATATCTGTGCATAGATCGCCGCCTAGTGTTGGGTCCGGATGATCGCACATTATTGTCCTGGAAGAGTCTTCGAAGTATCACGAGATAGGTGGCTCCTCCCCTGGACTACAGTTCGCATGGGCATCAACTCCATCCTCAGATTGTTTTTTTCCGCCATTGGGTTCGGATGTATATTGGTTCACTCTGTCGGAATCGATATATAAGTTTCTTAAAGCCAAAAGGCTTTTAGCTTTTCGTCGGTATAGTCTCCGATTCTTCCAGCTCAGTTCGAGCCGGATTCTAGAAAGCTGCGTGCTTTCGTCGCTGAAGGCCCAGTCGACGCCAGAGACCTTATCGACGGACCACCATGGACCGGAGTCCATTCAAGAGATGTCCCGTGTGCAACTCAAAATATCCCCACATCGACGTCCACCCGGTGTGCAACAAGTGTCTCTCGCAGGATCATGATGAAGCCAGTTGCATGGCTTGTTCCCGTTTTCGATCCAAGAAGACTCTTTTGCATCGTCGCGCTGGGCGCCAGGAGGCCCAGCAGACTGCACCGGCGCCGGTGAACATATTCGATGGCGGGGATGAAGAAGGAGCTGACCGGGAAGTTCGTGAGAACCTGTCGAATCCCGCGTCGGAGGTTGACTACAACTACGACGCGGATGTTGAAATGCTCGACGTGGAAGAAGTCGTTGACAAGGTAGGAGACGACGACGGGGCCTTTGGGGCCATGGAAGATAGCTCAGGCGAAGAGCTAACTCAAACTGACATTGGGGCCGAAACGCTTCAAAAGGCTCAGGTCGAGGGATCGCCACTAGGCCTTACCCAAGATCTTCCAGTGGGTTCTACGGCCCCGCCTTCGGGCTCGGCTACGGACCTTGCTATTGAGCCGCACCCTGCGAAAACGAAACCGAAAGCGAAGACACCGGTATTGACGCAAGTGAAAGCACTGGTGCCCCCATCGAAACCAAAGGTGCATATTGCTTTGGTCGGTTCAAAGCCCTCGGACCGGTCGGCACCGACAAAGCAAAAGGGCGTTATCGACCCGAAGAAACAGCTCAAGGGCGTCGAGACTAAGTCTGCCACGCCGAAGACAAAGGTCAAGGCAGTCGAGCCGAACAAATCGGCGCCGAAGACGGTCGACACCGACAAAGGGCTCAGTGATCCAAAGGTTCTCGAGACTCCGCGTCGACACGACAAGGCCAAGAGCGGACCGATCCACGAGTCCACGTCTGGTGATGCCTCGAAAGATTCCGTCGAGTCGACGCAGCCGTCCGCCGCTTTCTCCAAGCAAGTGGCGGACTCCCTAAAGCGCATCAAGGACAAGGCCTCAAGTGTCGGGCCAAAAGATCCTCCACCTTCGAAGCCTGTTGATAAACCGCAGAAGGCGTCGACGCCCATTCATTTTACGTTGCTGCTGAAAGTGGCGCCGAAGGCTTTCGCCCCTAGAATGGCCATTAACGTGCCCGAGAAGGTGTCCTCGGTGCCGAAGTCGACGACTGCGGTCCTGGCCTTAAAGCATCAACAATCTTCGTTGGAAGAACAACAATAACAATTTATCGATGCCGAAACGGGCAGACTTTCCCTTCACAAGCGGAAAATTGCCCCGGAACAGCCAATGGAGTCCTACAAAATTCCACTGAAGAAGAAAAAGGATTCCACTTCGACCCCTGTTCTTGTGGAACCGGTTTCTCCACATGGCCATGATGTCTCACCCACTTATTCAAATGTGGACTCCGGGGATGGTATTGAGGATGAATACAGCTATCCTGTCTACACTGAGCCAGATGATACCAATGAACCCTGGGCAGCTGCTGCTGACCCAGGTGATCCTCACTCTACCCCTGACACTCAGATGTATGCGGTTAAAACGTCGCCAACAGAGGATTCAGCTGCAATTAATGCCCTTATTGAAAGGGCGGCAAAGAACCATGACGTCCAGCTCCATGCTGACCCCATTGAAGTGGATTTTCTTTTTTACACCTTTTCCGTCTCGGAGAGGACTGTCAAGACTCTGCCTATGTTGAAGCGTGTCTTGAAGCATGCTGGGGAGATCTTTAAAGAGCCTACGAGAGCCAGGGTGATAAACCCAAGAATTGAAAAAAAGTATAAACCGGCACCTATTGACCCTACTTACATCAAGGGACAGTTGCCTTTGGACTCTCTTGTTGTTTCTAATGCTCGGAAGAGGGCTAATTCACAAACAACGGGTGATGCTCCTCCCCCAGATAAAGAATCTAATGTGTTTGAGGCATCAGAGAAAAGGGTGGCAGCTCAAGCGGCCAATCTCTGGCGCATTTCTAATACACAAGCACTTCTAGCCAGGTATGACAGGGCACACTACGACACTCTGGAGACCCTGATACAGCACCTGCCTGACGAATACAAAGAGGCAGCTGAGATGCTCATCCAAGAGGGGAAGCTTATATCCAATGCTTCTATTAAATGTGCACTGGACGCTGCAGACACCGCAGCCAGAGCTATTAACACTAGTGTCATGCTGCGACGCCATGCCTGGCTCAGAATCTCAGGATTCAAGCTGGAGATACAGACCACCATTCTCAATCAGACAGTCAACCCTGATCATCTCTTTGGCCCTGAGGTGGACACCACCTTGGAAAAAATCAAGAAGGACACTGACACTGCTAAGTCCATGGAGGCTCAGCAGTCCCAGCAGTTCAGGGGTGGTTCTTTTCGTCGCTCAAGCACTAGAGGTGTTTCCAGAGGCCAGCTCTCCCAAACTACACAGTACTATAAAGGCGGCACGCAGACCACATACACCAAACAGAGTCGAGGTGGATATCGTGGCAACAGCGCCAAAGGCAGAGGTCGTGGAAACAACAACTCCAGATCCTCCGCCACTAACAAACAGTGACGCCTTGACACTGCCCCCGACCACACAACACCTGTCGGGAGGAGACTTCAACAGTTCCTGCCGGTCTGGAAGTCCATCACCACAGACAGGTGGGTCACACAGCTTATACAGTACGGTTATTGTCTGGAGTTAACATCCACCCCACCCAACATACCCCCAAGACACCGTCCTATGTCCGCCGAGCATTTGCACTAATTGCAGCAGGAGATCCTCAGCATGCTGCAAAAAGGGGCAATCGAGCTCGTGCCTGCGGAAGAAAGAGGCACAGAAGTTTACTCACTGTACTTCTTGATACCAAAAAAGGACGGGTCCCTCAGACCCATACTGGACCTCAGACCCCTCAATCAGTACATTCTGTCGGAGCACTTTCACATCCTCCGGCTGGAGGAGATTGGTGTTGGGGGACAGGCCCTCCAGTGGTTCCGCTCCTTCCTCAACGATCGTTCCTTCTGCGTGGCCATTCCTCCCTTTCAGTCCAAACTCCATCCTCTGGCCATGGGGGTTCCACAGGGTTCCTCACTGAGTCCCACGTTATTTAATCTATACGTTTGACCGCTGGCTGAGGTTGCAAGGCAATGGGGCCTAATCATGGTCTCGTATGCCGACGACACTCAGCTGGCGGTTACTCTCAGTGGGGATGCGGCGGTTGATGCCCCCAGGTTTCGGAATGGACTGAAGGCGGTGGCCAGCTGGATGACGGCATACTGTCTCCAGCTTAACGCATCAAAGACCGAGGTTATGATTGTCTGAAAGAGAGCGGAGCTTTGGGGGGACAGTTGGTGGCCCCCGGAACTGGGACCATCGCCTACTCCGGTCTCAGAATTAAAAAACTTGGGAGTATGGCTGGACAGTAGCCTTAACTTTGTTGCCCACACCAAAAAAACTGCGGCCTGCTGTTTCGGCGTTCTCCGGGGCCTTAGACCGGTCCTAAAATTTTTTGATGCCCCGACCAGGCAACTGGTGAGTCAGGCAACGGTAGTTTCCCGGCTTGACTACGCTAGTTCTCTCCAGGTGGGGGCTAATCAGGCAGAAATTACCCGTTTGCAGCGGGTTCAAAACGCTGCAGCTAGAGCAATAGTAGGCTTGCCTAGATGCTGCTCCGTTTCCAATGTTCTTCGCTCCCTGCACTGGTTGCCGGTGAAGACGAGGATTCATTTTAAGGTTTTATGTTTGGCTTTTAAAATCCTGAAAGGTACCTCCCCTCAGATCCTCTCTGATCTCCTGTCTTTTTATGTTCCGGCACGCTCTCTTCGATCTTTGGGCCAGGCTCTTGCCGTGGTCCCTCGGTTTAAGTTGTGTCGTGCCAGGGGCTGATCCTTTCGTGTGAAGGCTGCGGCCATTTGGAATTCTCTTCCGGTTGAGATTCGTATGCTGGAGGATCTTTTACAATTTCGGAAAGCCATGAAAACTTTTTTATTTTTAATTCCCCTTTAGCTGTTCCTTCTCTGCTTTTCTGTTAGTAGTGTTATGTTTTACCTTGTCGGGCGCCAGGACGCTCCTTCGCTGGAGCAGCTGTGCGCCTAATAAAAAATATTAACATAACATAACACTGCAGCAAGTCCTACCGTTGCTCAGTCAGGGAGATTGTCTCGCAACTTTTGATCTGAAAGATGCCTATTTTCATATTCCGCTGCACCCGTCACACTAAAAATACCTCCGGTTGACCATCCAAAATCAACATTACCAGTTCAAGGTTCTACCTTTCGGAGTTACCACGGCACCCAGGGTGTTTACGAAGTGCCTGGCGACAGTGGCGGCACACCTACGGAGACAGAACATTCACGTCTACCCTTTTCTGGACGACTGGCTAATCCAGGCAAAGTCGACCCTGCAGTGTGCCGCCCACATGTCCCACACCATTCACCTTCTTCACGATCTGGGATTCTCACTGAATTACCGAAAGTCCCACCTGCAACCCGCTCAATTACGGCAGTATCTGGGTGCGACGATAGACACTCTGGCAGCCACAGCGCAGCCAAATTCAGTGAGGGTCAGCAGCATTCAATCGCTGATACAAAAATTCAGACCTCAACACTCTCTTCCAGCGCGAGTGTTCATGCAGTTGATAGGCATGATGGCCTCCTGCATCTCCATAGTCCCGCACGCGAGACTACATATGCGTCCGCTTCAGGAGTGCTTAGCACGTCAGTGGACCCAGGCTCACGGACAGTTGAAAGACCTAGTGTTGGTGAGCGGTCGGGCATACAAGTCTCTGCATTGGTGGAATCCACGAAACCTTTGCAAGGGACGACCGTTCCAAGAGCCTGTGCCACAGATCATCCTGACGACGGACGCTTCTCTCCAGGGATGGGGAGCTCATGTACTCCACTACACTGTGCAGGGACTATGGACACCACAGCAAAGGAAGATGCACATCAATGTTCTAGAACTGATGGCGATCTTCATGGCACTGAAAGCCTTCAAAGTACATCTGTGCAACAAGGTCGTGTTGATCCGGACGGACAACATTTCGGCCATGTACTACATTCAGAAACAGGGAGGAACACACTCTCCACAGTTCTCATCTGGCTCAGAGCATGTGGAAGTGGGCCATTCAGAGAAACATCTTCCTCATGGCAGAACACCTCCCAGGCAAGGACAATCGGATGGCGGACCTGTTCAGCAGGTACAGCCACCAAATGCACGAGTGGGAGATACATCCATCAGTACTCCACCCGTACTTCCGAAAGTGGGGTCATCCAGAGATAGACCTGTTCGCCACAAAGGAGAACGCAAAATGCCGAAGCTTTGCCGCCAGGTTTCCACACCCACAGTCGCAAGTCAATGCGATATGGATGAACTGGTCAGGCAAATTTGTGTACGCTTTTCCCCCAGCACCTCTAATACCGCTGGTGGCACGCAAGCTCAAGCAGCACTCGATGACTCTCATCCTGGTTGCTCCAACGTGGGCTCGACAACCATGGTACACCACGTTTCTGGAACTGTCTGTGGTACCGCATCAAAGGCTGCGCCTCACATCCAGGCTTTTGACGCAGAGCCATGGCGACATTCAGCATCCAGATCCGCAACAGCTCAACCTGGCGATCTGGCTCCCGAGGTCCTAGAGTTTGGCTACCTCGGCTTACCTCCTGACTGTATGGACATCATCCGGGAGGCAAGGAAGCCCACCACCAGGGCATGCTATGCGGCGAAGTGAAAGCGGTTTGTCATTTATTGTGCGGACCACAACATTAACCCGCTGGATGCCTCTATTCATAACATCATTTGTTATCTCTTACATCTGTACAAGTGTAATCTGGCCTATGCTTCTATTCGTATACATTTATCCGCAATGGCTGCTTATCTCCAAAATAGACAGCACCTCTCACTTTTCAGAGTGCCTGCTATTAAAGCCTTTCTGGAGGGACTCAAACGAGTCATTCCTCCGCGGACGCCACCTGCTCTCGAGTGGAACCTCAATGTGGTCCTCACCAGGCTGATGGGCCCACCTTTTGAACCACTGCATTCCTGCGAGATTCAGTTCTTGGCTTGGAAAGTGGCTTTCCTTATAGCGATTACGTCGCTACGACGAGTTAGGGAACTCCAGGCACTAACTATCCAAGAGCCATTTATTCAAATTCATGCTAACAGGGTGGTGCTTCGCACTAACCCTAAATTCCTTCCTAAGGTAGTATCTCAGTTCCATATCAACCAGACTATAGAACTACCTGTGTTCTTCCAAAATCCAGAGTCAATTGCGGAGAGAATGTTCCACACACTTGACGTCAAGAGGGCCCTAATGTACTACATTGATAGGACCAAAGATTTTCGGAAGACTAAACAACTCTTTGGTGCCTTTGCGCCACAACACAAAGGTAACCCTATTTCCAAGGCTGGTATAGCCAGGTGGATCGTTAAATGCATTCAGATCTGCTATCAGAAAGCCAAGCGCACTCTCACCATTCCACCGCGGGCCCACTCCACCTGGAAGTTGGGGGCCTCCATGGCTTTCCTTGGAAATATTCCTTTGGAAGACCTATGTAGAGCAGCCACCTGGTCTACCACACACACATTTACAAAACATTACTGTGTTGATGTGCACTCCAAACAGCAGGCAGCTGTAGGGCAGGCTGTTCTAAAAACACTTTTCCAAACTGCTGCAGCTGGCACAGGCGGCCGCCGTTAATGGAGGTACTGCTATGTATTATATGCACAGATATGAATTCAGCAGCCCACATGCCTCGAACCGAATATGATACTTACCAGTATGCATCTGTTCTTGGCGTGTAGGGCTGCTGACACTCATATCGCCCACCCTCCTCCCCGGTGCCTGTAGCGGCTGCAGCGTTCACACATACTTCTGGCATGGTCATCATTCACGTAGTTTCACTCCATCTTGGCCACAATGGCTAAAAAACAATCTAAGGATGGAGTCGATACCCATGTGCACTGTAGTCCAGGGGAGGAACCACCTATCTCGTGATACTTCGAAGACTCTTCCAGGACAACAATGTGCGATCATCTGGACCCAACACTAGGCGGCGATCTATGCACAGATATGAATGTCAGCAGCCCTACATGCCAAGAACAGATGCATACTGGTAAGTAGCATATTCGTTTCTCTTTGTCGACTCATTTTTGCTTCAGATTAACTATAGTTTTGTAAAGGTTTGCCTGGTAAGTGAACCAGCCCGAATCATTTAAGCTCACCCAAAAGGATTCAATTAATTGAATCCTGATAGACACATCAATAGGCAAGTTATTTCCGCCTCTTGCCACTTTGGGGGTCAAGAGGCTACCACATCATAGTGGTTCCTGAAAACCATGGGCCTCATAGTTAACTAAGTTATGATGCTATCATGAACAAGACACACATGTAAGAAATGTATCTCCATCCTGCCGAAGTGAAGGCTTTATGTCCAGCTCTCTCGTCATTCCCATTCCACCTCACACACACTCCCAGTGGTCCCCTTCATTCGTGAATACCTTTGTATTGCAATCCTTTGGCATCAGTTGAACTATTGAGCCCCTTAGAAAACAGGGTTCTGATGTTCATGTGCCACCATCACATACACAAAACTCGTGGTCTCCGAGGATTATGCTTTATTTCAATATCTTGGGACCAAACCGATTCTGGTGACTTTTCAAAGCTTGCCTTTTGCAGTTTTATGAAAAGACGTTTTTAGGTTTACTGTCTCTTTAAGAGTGACTTTGTTGATTACATCATTAATGGAATGATTATATTCCAATTGCTCAGAATTGAGTTTGCTGTTGCTTTTCCTTGTTGATGGTTGTACATTAAAGCTACTCTTCAACTTCTACTTCTACTGAATTGAGTGTTTTTATCACTGGCGACGAGAGTCAAGGCTTGATGGGGGGACAAGCACTTACAACCATCAATTCCCCTACATCTGGAATTCTTATTGGATTTGTTTTGGACAGTTTTGGACTACTTGGTTTGGACAGATCTTATCTACTCTTCTTGGATGTACCACTGTACTTGGATTCTGTACAGTCATCTTCATTGGACTTCTACGTTTTCTTTAACTACATTTTTGTAAGTCTTGGATGTGCCTGCTACTTTTATTTCGTTGTTATTTTGCAAAGACTTTCCGTGATTTTCTACCCATGTGTAGAGATTCACTGTAAATTGACAAAATCGGTGAAATCGGTGAAAATCGACAAAATCGTTCGTATGTAATGATTTTTATTCATTCTTGACTTTATTTGATTGGAATTTCACCGAAGTAAGTAACTGCTACTAACCTTATTTGCCTTTGAATTTCCCTCGCGTGGGACATCGCGAGTGAGCTGCACTCTCAAGGTTTCTGTTCGGTGACATCACCCTGCCTGATCGTCTGAGTTACGACGCTACATCATCACGCAACGTCAAGCGTCATAGTGTAGTGTCGGCCATTTTGATTGCCATGACAACGCTTTCAGCGCCGATGCGCACGGCTGTGCATCGGTAAATTTTACTATTTCCGATTACCATTCGTCTCAGCGCTGTTTTCAACGCCGATGCGCACGGCAGTACATTGGTATACTTTGGACACTTTGGAATTATTGGACACTCTCAGCAAGCACTACATTGGGAAAATTTGGTATTTCAGTAAATATACAATTTCAGTTTTCATTGATGTGCACGACAGCACATTTATTCTGACCTGATTTGTGATTACTTTTATTCAAAGAAGTCATATGTGTTACATTTGATATTTTGCCTGTTATTTAGATACACATTTATTTTTCATTTTAGCATTTATTTTTCTATTTATTTTAACATGGCTACCACGTCTAGTATGTCACAACCACCACCTTCTCTTTCAGAGGAGGGCGAACCTATACTCCCTTGGAAGAGATGGAGAAATTTGTTTGATTCATATTTGGTTGCAATTGGTGGAGAGAATTTTTCAGCTTTTAGGAAACAAGCTATTTTGTTACGCAATTTAGGGGTTGAAGGCAGACACACATATGACAGTATGGACAGTATACCTGTTGGTGGGGCTGATGGTGAATCTGCAGACGTTTTCGAAATGTCAATGACTATGCTGGAACAATATTTTGGTCCAAGAATTAATGTTGTTTTAGAACGGCATAGATTTTTCACTCGTGTTCAGGGTCCACGTGAACGAGTTGGAACATATGTTGCTGCTTTAAAAACTCTTTCGCGTACGTGTGATTTTGGAGATCTATCTGAATCTCTTGTTAGAGACCAACTTGTTCGATGTACGAATAGTTCTAGGGTCCAAGAGAAGTTATTGTCAAAGAACCCTACATTAAAAGAGGCTGTAGCCATTGTAGAGGGGATAGAGAATACCTCTACATGGGTCAAAGAAATAAGAAAAAATAAAGAGGATTAAAGTCACACCATAATTGATAATAAAAAGAAAGCCCTTGACACAGTACACATGCTGGAAGAAGATGACCTTGTGGGAGAGTGTCATGAAGAAGTTGCTAAAGTGAGTGTAGGTTCAAAGAATAAACCTATTCAAAAGACTCCATCTTCTCTCAAAAGCACTTTTGAACATCGTCCTTCTTCTAGTAAAGAGTCCCTTTTTTCTAAAAAACGTGATTTTCGTCAACAACGCCCATTTAGCAGCCAGAGAATACGTTGTTTTAGGTGTGGAAGTTTCTCCCACACTTCTAATTTTCCTAATTGTTTTACAAAAGACAGCATTTGTAATAACTGTGGGATTAAAGGACATTATGCTCGCGTGTGTAGGTCTGGTAAGAAAAGAGACAGTAATGAATCTGTCTCTGACATTGTACGTACAGTTGTGGTATCCAATGTTAAAGGTGAAATGGTTGATACAGAACATATATTTATGCCATTTTGTGATATAGGAATTGACAAATTTGTATTTAAGCTCATGGCAGACTCTGAGTCTCCTTTCACTTTAATTGGGAACAAGATTTGGGATGAAGTTGTGGGTCTAGAAAATGTTCAACTTTTACCTCCTGACATTGCTCCGCTGAGTTATGCTGGGTCAAAAATAGAGATTTTGGGATACACTATAGCCAATATCACTTTTAGAAGCAAGAAAATGTGTGGCAAGGTTTATGTTGCTGTCAGAGGAGACGATCTTCTTGGATGGCGAAATCAGCATGATTTGGGCATACTTCTTAATCCTGGAGCCAAAGATCCTAAGAACCAAGTCATGCTGATGGAAGACTTTCTTTCCAGTTTCCTTCCAGCTAAGGTTGATTTTGTGTGTGGGTCTGACAAATATTTTGCAGATTATCCTAAAGTTTTTTATGACACTCGGGGGTGTTTAACGGGATTTGAACATAGAATTATTCTGAAGAAATCTGCCAGACCATGTGTGCACAAAGTTAGGAAAGTGCCTAACATGATGCTTGAGCCACTGAGACATGAGATTGAGAGGTTGTTGAATTTAGGTGTGATTGAAGGGATTGAATCTTCAGAATGGTTAAGTCCAGTGGTTTTAGCACCCAAGGATGGTGGGAAATCGATTAGGATGTGTGTGGATCTGCGCGGATTAAATGAATGGATCTGGGTTAATCGACAGCCATTGCCCAATATAGCTGAGAGTATTAGTATTTTGAAAGGGGCAAAGATTTTCAGTGTGCTCGATCTTTCTTCAGCTTACCACTAAATTGTGTTACATAAGGATTCCAGACATTTAACATCTTTTGTTACACCTTTAGGTGCTTATCAGTTTCTAAGAATGCCATTTGGATTAGCTTCGGCTGCTGCGTGTTTTCAAAGAGTTATGAAAATGGTCCTTGGTAGTCTTCGCAATGTGATGTTTTTTCAAGACGATATTTTAGTTCATGGTGCGGATGTTTGTGAACATGACAAAGTATTGAGATCAGTTTTGGACAAGTTAAATGATGGTGGACTCACAGTTAAAAAGGAAAAATGTCGGATTGGATTAGAGTCTGTCACATACTTAGGACATGTTATTTCTGGGAGTGGAATACAGCCCAAATTGGAATTGGCTGAGAGCATTGTAAAGGCACTGACTCCTGTAGATAAAGACCAAGTCAAGTAATTTTTGGGAATGGCGGAATTTTTTTCCAAGTTTGTTAAGGGTTTTGCCAGTCTTGTAGAACCCATAAGGTCTCTTTTAAAGAAGGGTGTACGCTTTACTTGGTCTGATGATTGTGAGAAAGTTTTTGAATCGGTTAAAATGGAGATTGGTAAAATGCCAACTTTGGGTCATTTTGACTCCAAACTTAAGACCATCCTGACAACTGATGCCAGTCTTAAGGGATTGGGTGCTGTGCTTTCCCAAGTTGTGAATGGAGAAGAAGTTGTTGTTGCTTTCGCTTCAAGGGCCTTAAAGGAAGCAGTTTAATTATTCTTGTATTGAAAGAGAGGCGTTGGCAGTATTTTGGTCTGTACTTCACTTCAAATTTTATTTGTGGGGCATCCCGTTTGTTGTTAAATCTGATCATCGTCCCCTGGTTCAAATTTTTTCGTGTCATCAGAGTGATCATATGACGCCAAGGTTGAAAAGATGGAGTGAAGGTTTGCAAGAGTTCAACTTTCTAGTACAATATATCCCAGGACAAAACAATAAGCCTGCTGATTGTGTATCACTTCTTCCTATTGAAAGAGATTGTGTTGCAGATGGTGTTGCTACTTGTATAAATTAGGTATTGGAATCTAGCATATCCAAGGAAGAATGATTGCAGTGTGTTAAGGATGATGCCACTTTTCAATTGTTAGGCAATGTCTTTAGAAACGGGTGGCCAAATTATGATGTTCTTGAGTGTCAATTGAAGCCTTTTTGGACGGTGAGGGATGATTTAACTTTCTTCCAAAATAATTTGATGAGAGGTGACAGAGTTGTGCCCCCGGGTGATTTAAGAGAAAGAGTTGTTAACCTCGCTCATGAAGTACATTTGGGTAGAAACCTCACGAAGGCTCGGATTAGAGAGAGATACTGGTGGCCTGGTATGGATCGTATGGTGGAATCAGTTGTTAAAGATTGTCTATTGTGTGCGGTCAATGACAAATCATGTACTACTAGTCAGTCTCCACTTTCACCTGTTGAAGTTCCTGTTGCAGTTTGGACTAAGTTGGGGTTGGATATTGCAGGTCCTTTTGAGCTTATTCCCTCACATGAGAGATTTGTTGTATTGTTGGTGGATTATACCTCTAAATGGGTGGTTTCCAGATGCATGAGTGTTGTGAATTCTAGAACTGTGATTGAGTTCTTAACACCTTGGCTGCTGATGGAATTCCCCTCCTGCGCTGAATTTATTGAATTTCCATTGTTCATGACGAGCTCAGCTCGTCATAAGCACACGACCAGTGTACTGCATGACGAGCTGAGCTCGTCATGAGCATGGAAGGGGTTAAGGGATGTGTTTGTATCAGAAGGAGTCCCTAAGTATTTGCTCACTGATAACGGGGTGCAATTCACCTCCAATGAGATGGATAGTTCCTTGAGAAGCCTTGGAATTACTAACCAGAAAACAGCTCTTTATGCTCCACAAGCGAATGGTCTCACAGAGAGGATGAATAGAGTTGTGAAGAGTTGTGCACAAAGGGCTCTGGAGTCTAAAGTCTCTTTTAGCAGTGTGTTAAGGGAGACGTCGTGGGCACATCGCACGACTCCTAATACTGTCATGCAGCGATATCCTTTTGATGCTTTGAGGGGTAGATTGGCGAGTTCTAAACTCAACCCAACTTGGCTTCCGGAGAGGGGCTGTGGTGATAGTGTTGAGGAAGAGGTGAAAAGGAGAGAAGTTTTGACAAATTATCAGCAGAAATATAAACAACGTTATGATGCTAAGATGGTTGTTAAACTTAGGAAATGGAATGTGGGTGACAGTGTTTCGGTGAAAAAAACGAAATTTGGTCACAAAGGTGTTTCGAATTTCAGTGGTCCTTTCACCATTATTTCTATAAAGAAAAATATTGTCACTTTGGATAATGGTTGCACTTAGAATACGTCTAAATTAGCAAAGTGCAATGATGTCAGGAATCACTTTAATAGAGGTTCTAGTATCTCTAAAAATCCTAATGTTGCTTCTCCTACAAGTGGCCAGAATGACACTCCTAGAAGGTCTTTACAGCTTCCTAGGAGATTCAATGACTATATTATGCATTAATTTATTTTCTTGTTATACATTCTCTCTTCAAGTTTGATGTTATACATTCTCTCTTCAAGCTTTATTTGTATTTCTTTTACTGTGTATAGGGGATGTGTTATGTTTACTGTCTCTTTAAGAGTGACTTTGTTGATTACATCATTAATGGAATGATTATATTCCAATTGCTCAGAATTGAGTTTTCTGTTGCTTTTCCTTGTTGATGGTTGTACATTAAAGCTACTCTTCAACTTCTACTTCTACTGAATTGAGTGTAAAGCTACTCTTCAACCTCTACTTCTACTGAATTGAGTGCTTTTATCAGACGTCCTCTCCATCTCTTCTCTTTCTCGATGAGCCCAGATCTTGAATGCTTTCATTTCTTCTTGGTTAGACTATTGCAATTAGGTCTGTTTAGACCTACCAAATTAATTCTTCTATAAATCCCATCTCATTCAAAACCTAGCTGTGATGTTAGCACTAGGTTTGAAGCCTAGAGAGAACATTTCTGTGGCCACGGCCACTCTTCTTTAGCTTCTTGTGAATCAACGGACTTAGTTTACGTCCTTGTTCTTAGTGCACAAGACAATCTTCCCCCTAATGTATCCTCACTCCACTATTGTAACATTTGATGTAAGCCAAGTGGAGTGCAATTCTTCTCGTTGTATTGGAAAAAGTATGGCAGTCATGCTTTCTCAGTGGCTGAGAAGTTAAAGACCTGGTTGTTCCCTTCATTATATGTTTTTTCAGCTTACTCTGATTTTCTTTAGATTTTAAAATTCTCCTGTCTAGCGCCAAGATGCCCCTTCGATTGTTCTACAAATATGTATCCTGATTAGAGTAATTTTCATAATGTAAATTGACTGCCAGTATATTGTACAAATAAAAGAGGTCCTCTATAGTTGCTGATGCACAACTGTTTTTTGTAAAAAGGATTGTAGGGGTCAGTCAAGCCTAAGTGCAGATTGACATTGGAGCTGTGGCATTGCGTACGTTTTTTATGACTACCCGCATGGCAGAATTTCAACGCGCACACTCAGAAAAATTAAGATGGATTTGTTAATACTGTTGGTGAATGGACTCTACATGAGGAGGTTGAGGAGCCATTCCAAGTGTGAAGAAAATATCCCAGCTGACGTTTTCAGTGCTTCCTGTTAAGAAGAGGATCATCTCCACTCTCCTGCCTGGACTTCCTCACAAGTGGTGTTGAGAGAGACCCAGTGGACTCAAAGCTTGCAGGTCCCCAACATCCATCAAATAAAGAAGTTGAAAGAATGGAAGGTTTCGAGTCTCAGAAGTGGTTGAACCATGATTTTTGCTTAATGATTGTGGCCACCATTGGCAGAGTTGAGAGTTGCCTCTAATGCACGTAATTCAAAAGTAATCATATATGTGTTATCATTAACAATAGTACCACATCCTGCTTTCAATCACCAAAATGAGTACTTTAATTGAATGATGGATTGACTATACATGAAATATGTGTGACAAAGGCAGTAATGTGTGTTTTAACGGGAAGTGGTGGGCAAACATCTCAAAGCGAACAAGCAGGCATATAAATGAATGACAATCCGTTTATGGCACCTTCAAGTGAAAAGAGATCAGATTTACAAAATGATTTTGAGAGGGATAAATTGGAAGCAGATAGCATCTTAGAATAGCGTTAGACACTCAAATCACATGTGGATTAAATATTTTCTAATTTTTGAGTGTTAAAGTGTATCCGTAATGTCATTATTGTGGAAGGACTATAGTTCTAGAGATTGTAGGTTCCTTTTAGATTTAAAACAATAATCCTGAGAAGCATTATGGTCGTCTTTAATTTGTCCTGGTTAGAAGCTCCCTTTGGCACGGTTAATGGATTACTTGTATCACTAATGGTAGGATTTTCTGACCTGTCTATCTGAATCTTTTTATGTTTTCCCCGTGTTTTTTTTATTTTTTTGTGAACAGCAGGAAACCAGAGGCAAACCAAGTAATACTGTTTTCATATTTGTCACTTTGGCTGAATTCTGCTGACCATCAATTAGGCCTTGGCAAGCATCTCCTTTAATAGTCTGACATTTCATATTCTTTCTAAATTCTGTTCTGAGTTTCCGCAGTAAAAAGTATTTGAGCAACATAATGTGACATTTATAAAGATTGAAAGCATTGAGTTCAGTGTAAAGTTTTGAGATGCCACAAACTGTTTGCTTTTCCTCCCATGTTTTGAAATGGAATTTCTTTAACTTTCTATAAACTTTACCTTACACGCACACATTGGCTACCCCAACCACTTGACAATCACATTTTTAAGGGGAGTCCTGTTGGCTTTGCGAACTAGAGCAAAGCCTCTTAAAAGGTAGGAGGTAGGTGATGGCGTTGAGGCCTCTGAAGTGAGCAGTCTAAAGCACTTCTCCAGGACTATTTTGTCTGATACTATCAACAGTTGAATTTCCTCACCAGTTAATAAATTGGAGTTATGTAGCAGGGGTGTGGAATTTGATAAAATGTTACTTGTCAATGGGACTGATTGCTTCAAAAGTCTACTTATCCTGTAAAAATGCTACTTGTCCTTTGGGTTCGATGTAGAGCGGTTGCAGATTATGGTAGCATTAGCAATCTCATTATATAATAGCCTTTCTGATTATACCTGGCCTAATACTATAGTAGGGCTTGAATTCTAGGATTTCCTTATTTTGCCACCTTTTGTGGATCTACATACTGTGGCTTGAGGTAGAGGTAAACAATACGTCCAGGGTTGGAATGCCCTTTTGGGTTTGTGCAAACCTACCACCTTGCATGTTTTAGGGGGTTTCAGCAGCTCTTTTCTAATATTTTTGCATACTGAGGAAGGTTGCAAATGCACTCCTGATAAGTAAAACTTCTTCCAGCGTTGGGAAAAAAAGTGGTTGGAGGGAAAGTGAACTTGTAAACGCTCAACAGATTTTTGCATGAGCAAATCTAAACATGCATATTTGTGCATGCTAATATACAGTTCACAAATATTTTTTAACAGTACGATTTCCTGGTCAACTTCTGTAAATTCTTGTAAATTCATGAAATTACTTAATCTGCACTGATACAAAGACATATACCATGGATGCACTTTTGTGACTTTATTTAAGAAGTGGGCCCATATTTAGGTCTGGCGTTAAGCAAGAACTTTTGAGTTTTTTTCTCTCACTTTCCATCTGTCGGCTTGCTCCACTGTGAATTATCACAATCTGTTATTTCACAAGGAGCATATCCGCACACAAAGTGGTTTTGTTCAGTGCCAGGAACTAGTAAGTCAATGTGTGCTTTTCGATATAAAAAATATTTTAGATTTTTGCTAATGTTTGGTACAATAGTGTCGGCCCAGCAGGTCCCACAACAATAAAGTATAACAAAAAGTGTCAAAACAAGCCACGGGTTGACAAAACCAAAAGACTGACCACCTAAGTCTGACCTATTGGCTTTGCCAATGCTTGTTTATTGTAAAACTGGCAACCCTGACTTTACATTATGATACATCAATCTATTTTACTAAATGATGCTTCAAAGAAATGACACCTCAAATATTAGTCGTTTAGCCAAACAGTTTTCCTAGTTGTGTTTTTGTGTGAACATTATATTTTGAAACCAAAGAATCATCAATCATGCTTTCAGGTTTCTGCAAATATTTGCATCTAATCGGAGCGCATTCTGGGAGCATTATACGTAGCCTCATATTGTTAAACTTTGCAAACTTGTGTGCTCAATTTTTACTTGAACCACTGTCAGTAGTCCAGGCAGAGTTTACAATATTTATTTAGAGCATTCATCATCATTATAAAGGATATGCAATAATGAACCATGAATACAAGTTCGAATTGCATTAATTTATAGGCCCAAATATTACCTCATATGCAGACAACCCCCTTCCCTGCTCAATAATGTGGTACTGTAAATTGGAATCCAAAGGGTTTATGTTGCAGGGGGTTGGGCAACTTCTCCCAAAAAAACAAACAGAAAACCTGTTGTCCTTGACCCCAAACAACATATTCTAGGAGTCGGGCTATAGGAATTCCCCAGCGCTGTATGTGGGACTATTTTTTAAAGCTGATCCACTATTAAGTGGTGGAAAAGTTGAAATGCTTCATTGAATTGTAGATCAGTCATATGTTAACACACTAGTTGATTGTCTCCATATCGGTATCACCTTGGTTGGGGTATCAGCACCATTGGGTCAAGCAAAGGGCCTGTTGTGAGCTTGCTAACAGCTTACAGTCTACCCTTTGTTTACCATTGGTTATTATCACAGTAATTTGCTTGCTTCTTTTTCGATGGCTTTCATTGTCCCAGCTTGTCTATCTTGTGTTTGATTCTCCACTTGAGTATAGTTTCATTACCATCTCTTGGATTTGTTGGCTGGTTGGCTTTTATCCTTCCTTTGATCACTTTACGGGTACTACTTTTTCCTTTAAGCATTCCATGACAGTGCATGTGTTTTCCAGCTCTCTCCCCCGTGTGCTTCTCCTCCACTAAATAGCCTTCCCGGATCTCCTTGCTGCTGCATCTCTCGAGTTGCAGTGTCTCTCTCGTGTGCTTCTCCCCCACCTAACAGCCTGCCTCCTGTATGCCCTGTGTTGCTTTATCGCTCATGTGCTTCTCCTTCCCTCCTTGATGCTCTTTCTCGTGTGCTGATTCCCCCTCCCCCACACATTGTTTTTCCCATCCTGTTCTCTGTTTTCCTCTGCACCCACTGGCTTTTTAGGTCCAGCATAAGCAGCACATACGCTGCTGCAAGACCTGCTGTGAGCACTACACAGTGAAATCTCGCCTGCTACTTAACCATTAGATCGCTCTTCTTTTCTGCCTCGTAAGTAGGTCACAAAGCTTATACCTCACTTCCGGTCAACGCTAAGGAGCACCAGCCAAGCACAGTCTCCTTACGTTTACTTTCTTGATCTGTTCTTTTAAGAACTTTTTATTTTTAAACGTTGCTTGCACAGCAACGTTTATTACATCATCATGGCGCACGCTAAACAGGCCACCGCACTATCAGCTAGATGCATCAAGCGATATACCGTTCGCAAAGGGGCAGATTCTCAGAATCTGCCCCTCTGCGACCGGTATTTATGCATTTGGGATGCATCAACCCAAATGCATAAATCGCTATTTGCGATTGCATTTAAGGAATCTCAAATTGAGATTCCTTAAATGCAATGCATGAATGTAAAATAGCTAGCGATTTCGCTGATAGGGGTCGCTATTTACCGTGAAATCAAACCATGCTAAATAGCGAAAACTGTGAAAAATGCACTAAAGTGCATCTTTCAAAGTTGTATGTTACACACACACATGTCCTTGGGACATGTGTGTGCGCAATACCAGTGTCCAGGTCAATTTAGGGGGTGCAACAGGGTGTCCTTTGATTGCATTCCCAAATTGTGATTAGCTAATTGCTAATCGCAAATTGAGAATTCCTCACCATTTATTCCCATGGACCATAGGAATCAATGAGATGTCATTCCTTATTTGCGAATCGCACTCTGCGAATCGCAGGTAAGGAATATTTAGGAATTGCTAATATTTTAGCAAATCCTACATGCATCTGATTTTGCAAGTCCCTAAATGCGAATCCTTAAACTTCGCAATTAAGGACTCGCAAAATCAAACGTTGATGCATCTAGCAGTAAAACTTTTAATTTATCATCATGGTGCCCGCTTCACGGGTCATCTCACTGGGCTAAGGGACGGGCATTGGAGGTATGGCACAGAGGATACATTCTGATTAAAGTAGTGCTTTTACTTAACTCTATTGCGCTTTTCTACAGCGAGATTCGGCAACGATGATGGAATGTGATTACATCCTCCAATGGTCAGCATGTGATAACAGTGCGAGTGTTGTGTGAAGCGCACTTCCATGACATGCTTGCCTAACGCCCCACTTCTGACCGAGCACAGATAACTCTTCACCACTCGTCCTTGCAAGTCTCCGCCCTTTCCGAAAACCTCACCTCATAGGCTCTCCTGAGCTGTTCTCAGCTACATGATTTGCGCTGGGTCCGACTATTCTCTGGCTTCCCTGAGCCTGACACGCTTCATTGGGAGGTGCTTGCCAGCTATTACACTTCAGTGGGCCTCCGACTGATACTGGGCGGTGCTCACCGCTATCACTTAGGAACACAGCATGCTCATTGTAGCGAGGGATAAATGCATGTTTGCAGGGCTTACGCTCTCCTCCTTTTAATTCGCCTGCTGGAGAGGTTTTAAATACACATTCTATCAAAATGTCCATGATGCACACAAAACGTCCTCGACACCTTCATACTTGCAATTAGAGATGACCATCTCCCGACAGAAAAAAAAAACAAGAGGAATGCTGGGACACTAATACTGCCCCTCCCCCCGGGAGTACATAAGCAGTACTTACCCAGCAGCCCTCCTGTTCTTTTTTTTCTGTCTGTCGATAGATTGGTTGGTGTGCTGGTGCTGCTCCTGCTGGGCTGGAGTGGCGGTGCTTCTCTTCTTCCCCCCGCCCCGCTGCCTGGCTGTGTGGGCGCGGGGTTCCCTGGACTGACTCCTGGCCTGCCGGGCTTGCTTGGAGTCAGTCTCTGCTTGGTGCCGGTGTTGTGGTTGGAGCCTTCCTGGCTTTGCTGTGTGCTGCATGCCCCTCCCGGCCCTCTGTGGCTGGGGCTGGAATTCCCGGTTGCTTCCGGGTCACGGGCTCGGCTTCCCGAGCCAGGCCGGGGAGCCGTGCCTCGGTGATGGGCTCCTGTTGACTTCTGCACGACGGTGATGTGGGGGCCTTGTTCTGGGGTTGGCCCCCACTCCTGGAGAGTCCCGATTTCTGGATCCTTTTTTTCCTCTGCCTTGCGCAAAAAGAAAAGGGCTGTTCGGTTGCTGCTCATTGCCCCCATTTTCTTTCAGTTTGCTTCAGAGTGGGATCCGGGCGCTGGAGTTTGGGCCTGGTGTCCGAGGGCTGTGTTTCTTCCGTTCCAATGGAGCCCTGGGCGCTGTGTGTGGAGACATTTCCTTTGTCCCCGTTCCCTGCCCTCTGTTCCGTTGCTTTGGGGTCCGTGTGGGCGTCATTTTGACACGGCTTACAGTAGTAGTCTTTCGACCTGGGCGCCTGTCTTTGACGTTGGGGTGTGGGGTTCGTGGCTCTGCAACGGTTATTCTGGCGGGTCGCTTGGTCTCCCTTCCTTGCTCGTGTCCTTCTTTGCTGTGTGCGCTCTGTTCCCGCTGCTGCACAGCTGTCCGGTAGTTCGGCTCTCTGTCCGCCTCTGTGACTTGGGATGATGGGCTTCCGGGCCTCTGCTGGTTTGTGGCGAGTCCCCCTTCCCGGCCTCTTCATTTTCCGATTTGGTCAGGTCGGGGTCGCGCTGCCCGGGGAGATGTGGCGTAACGGACATACCGGCTGCTCCTGAGCATTGGGCTCAGAGTTCGATCCCCTGCGGCTGCTCTACTCCGTGTGACACTGCACTATGGCTCGCCTCCCCGAGGGTCCCCTGCTCCTTGTAGCCATGTGGTTGTTCTACATGCTTGATGATGATTGGGTCTGGTGACGTGGGTGCTGGTACGCCAGTCTCGTGTCTCTTGTGGCTATGTGTGTGTTTGTTTTGTTGGCAAGGTTTTGGTCCTAATACACAGTGCGTTCCGTTTGGCCGCCTGTGTCGTTTGCTGGGGCTGCCCCTGTGCCACTCCCTTCCTGTTGGGTGTCCTGGAAGAGGTGCCTCCGCCTTTCCCTGGCATGTCCCTTTTTGCTGCCTCTGTGGCGTGATTCTGTGGCATGGGGCGCTGGGGTGTCCACTTCCTGTTCTGCTTGTGTTTCTGTTTTTCTCACATTGCGGTGGGGACCTTGTTGTGTTGTTGGCCCCCGCTTCTGCAGGTTTTCGCCGCCTTTTTTTCTTCTAGGTGCTGCGGACGCTGGGCTCCATGGTTTCCTTGTGCTTCTGGTGTCTCTGGCGCACCTGGTCCGTGGGTTTGGGTCCGGCCGCTGCTGTCCTGTTGTCCGGCGTTGGTGGGTCCTCTGTTGGCCTGCTGTTGCTGGTCCTGGGGTGCTGTCGTGAGTCCCTCCTCCTGTGTGGTTGGTTCCTGGTCTCCGGCTTTGCTGTGGGCCCGATCCGGGTCTTGCTATTCTCGATTGGTGGACGTTCCGGGGGTCTGCTCCCTTTGGTTCTCTTCTTCTGGGGGTGCCCCGGCTCTTGGCGGCTCTGTGGGCTTTTGCTCTTTCTGTTTGTGGTCTGCCTCGGGTTGGCCTGGGTTCCGGTCACCTTTGTGGGGGCTGGTTCCTTTTTTCGCTGGCTCTACCTTTGCTCGCTCCTGGGGTTCCCTGTGTTGTTGGGGTTTTCCTGCCTGCTTGCTTGTGCCTTGCCCTCTGCTGCTCTTGCTTCGGAGTCGCTTCTCTTCGGCGACGGCCTGTTTGGGGTGCGCTCTGTTCCCCCTCTTCTTTGGGCTCCTTGCCCCGGCTAGGGCTGTGTCAGGGTTCCTGCTCCTCAGGCCGCTTCGGGGGTCAGTGGGGCGGGTCCTGTGGCCCTCCCCAGTTCCAGTTGGCCTGCCGTGCTGTTGGTGTCCTTGCCTCTGCTGCGGGCTGGCTTTTGTGGCTTCTGCTACGCTTGGGTGTCCTGGTTCTTCCCTTCCTGCCTTTGTGTGGTTGGTCACCATTTGGGGCTCCTGGTTCCTGGCCCTGTTCCTCCCGTCCCTTGGGCTGCGCCTAGTTCCTCTCGGGGGTACTTGCCGGTGTCTTGCCGGGGGCTCTTTGAAGTGCTCTCTCCCCTCTGCCTGCGCTAGGGTGGCCTTTGCTACCTTGGGTGCGGCTGTTCTGTTCCGCCCAGCCTGCGCCTGTTCTCGTCTGATCCCTGCGTGGTGCCTGGTTGGGTGCCTACCTGGGTCTTCCTGATGGTGTGGCCTTCCCTTTTCTCTGGCCTGGGGCTTCTGGTTTTGTCCGGGGGACCTTTGTGTGCTTGGTCTGGATGCTCCTGCTCTGGCTCTCCGTGTGCTTGCCTTTGGTTTGCTTCTGGTGTTTCCTGTCCGCCCCTCCTTTTTCTGCTGTGGTGCCTGCCTAGTTTGGTCCTGGCTGGGGCCTCCTGGCTGCTGCCGGTTCCTGTCATGCCTCCTGTTCTCTGGGTTGATGTGCAGTCCACGTGCTACGCTGTCTGCTCGGTGGTAGTGCTTGGTCGGGCGGGGTTGGTTCCTGCCTGGCCTCCTGGGGCTGCTGGGTGCTGTTGGCTGCCTGGTCCTTCTGCTGTCGGGGGTGTTTGCTACCTGGGTTGTTCTGGTCTTGTCTGGTTCCCTAGGTGGGTGCCAGTCTGAGGTTTCGGCTGTTGGTTGCCGCTTCTACTTGTTGGGATGCCTTCTGTGCTCTGCCTCCTTGCTGGTGCCTCTTGCTCCTGGCGGGGTGTTCATCAGTTGGGAGCGCTTCCTGTTGGTTCCTTCTGGGCCTTCTCCTGTAGTTGGTTCTTTTCCCGGGTTTGTTTCCCCGGTGTTGTGGACCTGTTTTGTGTTCTCTGGCTCTGGGGCCTTCTTGCTGGTTCTGTGTGTCCTCGGGACCTGTCTCCTGGGTTTTGTGCTGTGCTGTCCTTTCTGCCTGCTCTGGGTGTAGTTGCCGACGGACTCCTGTTCCTTTCCTGGTTCTGGGGTTCCGGCTCGCTTGTTCCTCCCTTGCTTACCCGAGTTTTTGTTCCCGTATGGGTCTGTTGGAGTGCCCCGCCCCCTCCCTCTTTGGTTGGGGTGCGGTTCTGTGGTGCTCTTGCCTCTGCGGGTTCCTCCCTCCGGGCTGCAGGTTGTTTGTGGTTTTCCTGTTGCTTGGTCCTCTGCTTTTCTGCTTCCTCCTGCTTCCGCTTAGGCCTTCTGTTTGGTCCGGCGGTTTTGTGCTGGTGGTTCCCTTTCCTCCTGCCCTTTTGTTTTGTTCCGGGCGCTGTGTGGGCCCCTTCTGGGGTTTGCTTGGGCCTGCTGTTCCTCCTGCATGGTTGGGTCGCTTGGCTCTGGTCCTGGCTTCCTAGTTCTGTTGGCCTTGGTTGCCCTGTTTTTTGCTGTTGCTTGGCTCCTCTCCGATGTTGCTGGGTTTGGGCCTTGTGGTTGTGGTCTAGGTGCTGGCTCCCTGGGTCTTTCTTTTCCGTTGCTCCTGCCCTTGCTGCTTGCCTGGCCTGGGTGTGGGGTTCCTGGGCGGTCCTGTGTCTTGTGGGGGCCTTCTTTGTGCTGCCCTCTGTGCCTCGTTGGGCGGCTGCTGGGGTTTCCCAGTTGCTCTGTGCTCCCCTCCTGCCTGGTGTTCCATCCCTTGGGGGTTGGGGTTTTCTGGGGTTGTGGTCGTTTTTCTCTGTTCCCGGCCTGGTTGAGTTTTCTTTGTTGCTGGTTTCTGGTCTTGTTGGCCTCTCCTTGTTTGGTGGGCTTTCGGCTGGGTTCTGGGGTTCTTCCCCTTCCCTGTCTTTTGGGTCGGGTTCTCGGTCCTGTTCGGCTCCTGGTTGCTTGTTGCTTCCTGGGCCTCCTCGGCCGGGTTTCCTCCTCGGGTCTCTAGGCCTCGTGTCCTTTCTTTTTGGGTGTTTGGCCGAGTTTCTGGCCTGTGCTTCTCCTACCTTTTGGGCTGGGTGCTTGTGCCTGCGATATGTTGGCCGTTTCTCTCTTTGGCTTTCTTCCGGGTTGTCTCGTCTTCCTGGTGGGTCTGCCTGGCCCTGTGGGCCTTCCTAATGGTTCTGCCCTTGGCGTTCTTCTCCGGTGGGTTGTTTTGGCTGGTCTTGGTGTCCTGGTCCGGGTCCCGGTTGGCGGCCTCCTTTTTTTGGAGCCCTGGCCTTTTTCTTTGTCTCCGGTCCTTGTCCCTGCTGTCCTGTTCTGGGTTGCCGGCCAGCTGTTTCCTGCGGTCTTCCTTTCCTACTTCTCGGTGCTCCCTTGGGTGGCTGCTTTTGTTGTGGTTTCCTGGGTGTGGTGCGTGCGGAAGGCCGGGTTTTCTGCTTTGGTATTCTCCACTTGTAAGTATGAAGGTGTCGAGGACGGAGGGACCTGGGGGTAATGTCATATTACTTACCGGTAATCTTCATTACTCCGGGTCCCGTAGTCCTCAACACTTTCATGCGCCCCTCCCTCCCGGGCGGCCGGCCTTCCTGTCTGGGCTTGTTAGTACAGGAGGGCTGCTGGGTAAGTACTGCTTATGTACTCTCGGGGGGAGGGGCAGTATTAGTGTCCCAGCATTCCTCTTGGTTTTTTTTCTGTCGGGAGATGGTCATCTCCACTTGTAAGTATGAAGGTGTCGAGGACTACGGGACCCGGAGTAATGAAGATTACCGGTAAGTAATAGGACATTATCACTGCTCGATAAGGGGTGGACTACAGATAAAGTGTTACAGTGAAATATAGAAGGTGTGCAGTGCTTATTCATCTATCAAAATTTCCAACCTGCAGACTATGCACACAAAACATGCGTAAGCAACCCGTTTCTTCTTGCATTTATTTCCACTGCTCGCTAAGGGATGAACTGCAGAGTAAAAGTGTTACAGTGAAATACATAAGGTGTTAGGTGCTTTTTAACAATAAACAACAAGTGGTCCGTCTGTTTATGTACCAGGAAGCTGGCAACATAGCAAAAAATATGGGTTGTTCTCCGGTCTGCGTTAAAAATTTGAACAGTACCAATGTATGCTTGTAGCCTGCCCGTGAAAACGCCATTCGAGAAATTAGGTCATTTGCTCTGAAAAGAAATCTGAGATTATGATGCAGAAAAAAACAAAAAGTTGCATGATTCAGGTGTGCATGCATTTAACCTAGCCTTTTCAATCCCGATTATGCAACTTCCCCCACCCCAACCCATCATGTTAGCCCTGTTTTTACGTGCCTCGTGTTTACAGCTTTTCCATGCATCTACAACGAACCTGCATCCAAACATGTCTTTAGCAGTGTGTGTTTTGTAGCGAAAAGAAGGGCATAGGGTATATTTTGTACCCCAACATGCCATTTCCATTGATTTTTATCGTAACACAGTGTGTCTAGTAAATCGGCCACTCGTTGTTTTGTGCGGCTGTGTAGTTCCACGCTATGTCTTTAGACACAGAACTAAAATAGTTTGTATAGTATGTCCGGAATATAGAAGATTCATATCCATTTATTGTAACAAACTAATATATTTGTGATGAAAGTAACAAGCATTTGCAATGCAATAGGTCTCGCATTATTGAAAGTTTGTGCTATTGCGATTGCAAATAATAATGCAACGGCAATAGTTAAACTTTTATTAATGCGAGACCTATTGCATTGCAAATCCTTGTTTATGTTGGTTTTGTTTTTGGTAGGATGGGGGACATGATGAAAATTGTGCTGGGCACTCCACGTTTAAATAATAAAAAAGCACAAGCCTCTTATTTTTGTTTAATTTCTTTTATTTAAAAACCCATCTCGGACCAATACATTTTTTTTAAAAGGTGCATATTTCATTTAATTGACATCTGCCTAAATACGCGTCTTATCACAAAATGATGTAGCCAGTTCATTGCGTCTTTTTAGGTCTCGCCTGAGAGTGCATGCACTGTTTCTTGCAAGTTTTATTAATCTTAAATATATATATATATTTATATGTTTCATTTTGCACGTCTTACTTGCTTCAGACGGCTTTGGGAGGATTTTGGTTTCCCTTCTTTAGCTTCTACACATCAAGATACTATATTTTTCTTCAGAAGCAGTATGATATTTCCAGTTGTCTCCTGCATTGGTATGTAAGACGGCTATGTCACAATAACAGTAGACCCGTATTATATATATCTTAAAAGTATACAGCATTCCTAACCAATTTATAGTACTGGGGTAGAATGCTGGGGAAGTTGGCCTGGGATGTTGGTGAACTGACTACGCTGTTCGCCCGATGTCTTATTGCACAAGTGAATAAAGTAGGGCATATTTAATTCATCCTACGTCCAGTTATTTGCTTCAACACTACAATTATGGCATTGAGCTGAGGTAGACTGACCACATCGTATGCCCACCGTGATTTATGCGCCCTACTCGAGGTAGTACTTCAGCCCTTAACTAAGGAAAATGCCCCATGACCGAAATATAAACTAAACCAAGTCGGAACAAGACTATTTCCGTTTAGCAACGAAACGTATGTACATTTACTAAAAGTAATATGCAGCACAATGTTGTGTCTTTTAAAGTGATTACGCAAAAATATGTTGCTTGTGCACACCTTAAGCAGCAACAGCTGGAAACCTTCAAAGGAAGAGATGCATTGTGTAGAAATTCTGGAAGGGCCCTGGTTGAAATTGGGTATAGATTTAGCAGGGCCATGTCATGCACTGTGTGGAGATATGTTATTTACTAGTTCTGACAGGCTATTACTTTAAGTCTCCGATTATGAGTGGACCACCAGATTAGCGGGAGCACAGTGGAGTAGTCTCCATACCGCCCTATTAGGAGTTTGGTGGTGGGACCGCCAAAGCCCCGCAGCAGCCGCCAGGGACCCACTGTTCACGGGGGGCACTGTAAGGCATCAATGTGCTTAGCGGGACCACCGCGGTCCCACCAAGCATATTAGAAGTTTTCTCTCTGCCAGAGTTTTCATGGTGTTTCCTCCTCAATAAACACCCTGACATAGAAGAAACAAAGGGGGCCCTACAGGGTCCTCATGTGCCTGTGCGCCTTGTGGATGCACACAGAGGGAACAAGAATGCTGGAACGGAAACCCTCCCTGCTGGCAGGAGCACGTATCCAATAACAAGAATTGTTGTTAGCTGCTTTAATTTGATTTCAATAAGTTCATACTCCTTTTGATACTGTTGATTGAACATCCTTTTTAATTATTGATTATAGCCATGAGGCCATGGTGTTGAATCAATAGTTCCTTATATGTCAAATCATACTTAGTTGAATAACACATTCATGTATCCCAATGCATTTCAGGTCGGAAAATGACCCTTCATCAGGGGTCACTTCATAAGTTCTAAAAAAAAAATAAAGGAGACAGAAGGCTTTTCAAAAACAATCCACTGATTGTTACTAGCATCAATAACGTCATCCTGATAGTGAAAGTCACGCAAACTCATATGTTTAGTTGTGAAGAAAAAGAACCATGCTCACCAAAATGGAAAATAGCACCTTCAAGGCTCATGATGAGCTCAGCTCGTCATGAGGCACACTGCTCGTGTGCTCATGACGAGCTGAGCTCGTCATGACCACACCCGTTTCTATTGACCTTCAGCACAGCAGACAAATATCTCAAGCAGTCAAGGTGTTAAGCTACAAAACCGTACCGTGCCAACCGAGACAGTGTTCCAAAACCCATGAATACGTCTATCTTGAAAAAATAATATCTGTGGGTGCTCATATGTGAAAACAGGTGTACATCCGCCAGTATGATCAAAGGATCACGCTCCTTAAAGCGTGACCTCGTTATGCGCGTGTTTGCACATTCATTCGTTTAGTGACATCGTTCAGCACGTGAACCAGAGAACTTAAAAAGTGACCGCGTATTTCGCGCACTTATACATTCACTCGGTTCTTGAACAAAGAAAGTGCGGGATAAGACTAAAACCTAAAGGCTCAAAGTGGAAAAACGCGGAGCTTACCGAAACAGTGCCAGAATCCTGACTGCTTCGCCAGGGATGTTGGTAATTCGACATAGGTCGGGTTAAAGGTTAAATTGGCGTCGCGCTAAGATACTTCTTAAAGGAAATGTGCTCAAAAGAATTCAGATCTTGCCAATATTTTTTGAGGATCAGTACCCTGCTTGGGTGTAAGTGCTTCCAGTATAGTAAAGCGAAGCTGTGAGATGTTGTGTCTTGCTTCAATCCAATGTGTTGCAGGGCACTGATCCTCAAAACATACTGGAAAGAGCTGAATTCTTTTTGGACAAAAAAATTGCAGGCCATGCAACCGCATGGGATGAATGATAGACTCAAATATAATTGTTTTCTAAAGCTTTCATTACACATTGTGTAGAGCCTATGATTAATGCTTATGTAATTCCATTCTTGTTTATTGTATGGTTTTGATTTTCATTAATCTAGCCTGATGGTTGTGCCTTTACGTTTGACTTTAAGCAGCATTGCCTGTCTTTAGTCAAACTGTGACATGTTGTTCGTTTTTCAATTGGCTCTATCATTCTTGTCGTTTTTTCTAACAGTAAGCACTTTTCCTTTAAGACTTCTCTTAGCTCAACGTCTACATAACCTTTAACCCAACCTACGTCGCGTTACCAACATCCCTGGCAAAGCAGTCAGGTTTCTGGCACTGTCTCAGTAAGCACTATGTTTTTCCACTTTGAGCCATTAAGTTTTAGTCTTATCCCACACTTTCTTTATCTTACAAGAACACGAATCGAGTGAATGTGTAATCGCCCGTAATATGCGGTCACTTTTTAAGTTTTCAGCTGTTCACTTGTTGAATGATCTCACTAAACGAATGAATGTGCAAACGCGCGTAACACGGTCACACTTTAAGCAGCGTGATCCTTTGATCATACCAGTGGATGTACACCGTTTTTCACATATGAGCACCTACAGATATTATTATTTCTGGTTAGACGTATTCACAGGTTTTTCAATACTATTTCGGTTGACACAGTACAGTTTTGTAGCTTATTTTTAATTTTGGTGAGCATGGTTCTTATTGTTCACAACTAGACATATGAGTTTGCACGACTTTCACTATCAGGATGACGTTATTAATGCTAGTCAGCTAGTAACAATCAGTGGATTGTTTTTGAAAAGCCTTCTGTCTCATTTCATGTTTTTAGAATTTTTATGAAGTGACCCCTAATGAAGGGTCATGTTCCGACCCGAAATGAATTGAGATACATGAATGTGTTATTCAACTAAGTATGATTTGACATATAAGGAACTATTGATTCAACACCATGTCCTCAGTGCCTATAATCCATAATTGAAAAGGAGTCCAATCAACAGTATCAAAAGTGTATGAACTTATTGAAATCAAATTAAAACAGCTAAAAACAATTCTTGTTATTGGATACGTGCTCCTGCCAGCTGGGAGGGATTCCATTCCAGCATACTTGTTAGCTCAGTAGATTTGACGCCTTTGGACACAGCGTCCCGGCAAGAATGCGCATTGTTTAAAACTGAGTTTTATCTTATTTTGTTTATCTAGCTACAATCACAACTGCACACTGGCAGCATTGCCTTGATGCACACAGAGTGGCACATGTGTGCATGCCCATCAGTTCCTGCACGCCATGGACTTTTCAGTCCATGCCATGCATGAACTGTCTTTGGCGCTCCCATTGTGGTCCCCATCTTTAGAGGGAAGGCCAAAAAAAGCCAGGCTGGAGGAAACTCCTAAACTCGTGGGCAACCCAACCACGACTTTGGTGGTGCAGTGATAGGCGCACCGGCAAAGTAAAAAATTGGGCCCTCACTAGTGCACTATGAGTTTAAGGCAAGCATCACCGCTGATTGGGTGATAGATTTTCTGCAAAAAATGTTTTCAGTTGAAGGAGTACAACAAGTTATAGTGTCAGATAATGGTACCTAATGACCATGAAGGAAAATGTTGGGGTTTTTAAGCAAAAGTGTTATAAAGCAGGGAAAAACACCTTTGTACAGTCCTCTCCCCCCACCCCCGTAGCTTAGTGGCGGGGTAAACTGGTTTGGGATAAAAGGGGTGCAGATGGCGTTGGCATCTAATTTGAATGTGGCCCAATTTTTAAGAGAAAAAGTTGCTAACAATACTCCGCATACAGTTACGGGGTTTACACCATTCTTTTTTTGATGAGGGGCAAAATGGTTGTATCTTGTTGACACAAGAAGTTGTAAATTGTAAATACACCACTAGAATGATCTAGATCAAGGATGCTGATTTAAAGATTAAAGAAAGAATACTACAAAACATTCAAAAGACAATAAAACATGAAAAATTACACAGAACAAAGAGCAACCAATCTTCTGTGGGGATTGGGGTTTAATTATAAAACCTATGAGGGTACAAAAAGGGTAATCTGTTTATTCTTATCCTAAACAAGAGGTATAGGTGTCTGATCACGCAGTTTTATTGAAAGAACAGGGTTGGTGGGATAAGAGTGTTCTTGTTGTAGTAAAACCAAGACAAGAAAAGTTGTTAAACGAAAATGATGGAGAAGATGGAAGTTTTTAATGTGCACAGTGTTGGAAATGTACCAGAAAATGTTATTTTCAGGAAATGGTGTATTCACCTGTTCAACAGGACGAGGATGCCATTGAAAATGAAGAAAAAATTGTAAATGAAAATTGTGATAAGCATGATGTCTGTCCTGAAAATGAACAACTGATGATTTATAAGGAGAACCTAGCAAAACAGTTAGTGGTAAAAGGAATATTGTTGCTCCAGCAAAGTACAGTAACTTCATCCTGTATTAATGTGAAGCGGTTATGTTATGTTATGTTATGTTAAATAAATTTCTAGAGCGCAACTAACACCGTTAGGTTTCTTGGCGCTGTAATGGAGAGAGCAGATGAGGAAGCAGAAGAAACAGTTATTTATAGGATTCGGTGAAAAGAAAAGTTTTGAGGGAGGATCTGAACTTGGGATAAGGAGAGGACAACCTAAGAGGGAGGGGGAGGGAGTTCCAGAAGGTGGGGGCCAAAAAAGAGAACTTGAGGCCACCGTGTTTCTTCCTCTTGTATCTAGGGACTGATAACAAGGCTGATTGGGATGACCGAAGAGTACGAGAAGGAACATACGGGTGGAGGAGGGAAGAAATAAAGAGGGGACCATGACCAGCGAGGGATTTGGAGATGATGCAGCCAAGCTTAAATTTACAGCGGGCAGCTACCGGAAGCCAGTGGAGACTTTTTAAGAGAGGGCGGACATGTTGATCTCTTGGTTGAAAATGGATCAGGCAGGCAGCCTGGTTCTGGATCAACTGAAGCCTCCTGAGTTGGTAAGCAGGAATGCCTACATAAAGTGCATTGGCATAGTCAAGCCTAGATATGACTAGCACAAGCAGGGCCAAGATAAGGGCCTCGGAAGTAAGTAGGCGGGAGATTTTCCGTATTTTCCTGAGTTGGAAATGGCTTGAGGAGACTACCGCGCTTATCTGGGGCATCATAGAAAGGTCACTACTAATGACGACTCCCAGGCTTTTGGCACAGTTGGCAGGGCGAGGAGGGCTGCCAAGGCTAGCAGGCCAAAAGGAGGAATCCCAAGGATTGGAGGAGCCCCCCGACAAGAACCAGCTCAGTCTTGTCGGGGTTGAGCTTCAGGTGATTTGAGCTCATCCAATTGCTAATAAAGCAGAGGGTGTTTTGGAAAGTGGAAATGGATTCAGCAGAGGAGTCAATGGTAAAAACTAGTTGTATCCGCGTAATTGAACGCGGTGACATTAAACTGACGAAGGGCACGGATGAGTGGGGAAAGATACAAATTAAAAAGAAGAGGGGATAAGGAAGAACCCTGTGGGACTCCGCAGGTCAGTTTGACCTGAGTAGCGGAAAACTGGGACAGCCTGAATGCTTGATGGCGTTGGGTCAAGAGAAGCGGACCCAGTCCAGGGCGGTACCCTGGATGCCAGCCTCCCCGACACGGTCGACCAAAGTGTCATGGTCGACCGTGTCAAAGGCGGCCGACAGATCCAGGAGGACCAGAGCCTGGCAGATATTAGCATCAGCCCCCCTGCGCAGTTCCTCCATCACAGAAAGAATGACTGCTTCTGTGGAGTGCGCAGGTCTGAACCCGGCCTTTTAAATTGCATATTATTTATTATGATCTGCGGTTAGCATTGTCTAGATTAAAGTAGTTCCTTTTTTTGTTTTTTTCTTCTTTTTGTGTGCAAAAATAATGAAGGTGTTGCATTGGTAAGTAAGAACGGTGATGGCAATGTCACGATGACTGTAGACGCCAATTACATATGGCATGGAGGTATAAAATGTTGCTAACCAAATTATAGTATGGGGTTGAATGTTGGGGTGAGTTGGCATGTGATGTGGGTGATTTGACTATGCTTTTCGGCCAATGTCTTGTGGGCTTAATGTACTAGTGAATAAAGTAGTGGATATTCAATTCATCCTGTGTCCGGATCCTTTTTTTTTTTTTTTTTACACTACACTTGTGCGCACCCCGCCCCCCCCCTACAGTCCCTGCTTCTCTTAATGTTGCACTCTCCCTCGTGTACTGTACTCTCCTGCCATTGTTTTCTCGCCAGTGTTTCTTGCCCCACCTCCAAGTTTCTTCAGTTAGCTGTTTATTTCCCCAACCCACACCCTCCATGTTGCTCTCCTCCACCCTTGATTTCAAAACAACGAGCATTTGTGCTGCACTTTTTCTGTGTTTATTTACCAGTCCGAGTGACATCCGCCATCTTTGATCACTAAATGAATTACAATGAAGAATCCCACTACATGAGGCAGAAAATGTAGGTACAAACCTACATGCAGCAAATTGATATTTTTGGGCTCCTTTATAGAAGAGCGCTGTGTCACTCCAAAACAACTACCAATTCAACTAGTTCATTTGAACATTCGGTGGGGCTAGGTGCAGAAAATAAAACACTTTCTGTCTTTTTTTTTTAACATAACATAACATTTCTCAGTAGGCCATTCCACCTGAATCAAGTGAGCTTTGCACAGCTTTATCCAAGCTGCTCGAAGTTCGCCTGGTATGGCCTGAAAAAATGTTTTTTGCTTATTTACATATAATTAAGGAGTATTTTCCATCCAAAACGGCCACCACATTAACCCGCGTCATTGTAGAGTGTTGTGATGCCAGTCTGCTTTCTTTTGTTTCTGCATACAGTCTTCAGTACCAGAAGTAGCGTGTGCTTGATTTCTGCCACTACTACCTCCCCGAATGCCCTGCTAGAGTGCCTCAGCCAGCCATGCCCCGGTTCCAGCTTCACTTTCGTTTAGCTGTAGATAACCGTGATGTACTGTGCAGTTGCTAAACACCCACAGAGACAGTTACCGGTGGGAAACATCTTTGCTGGCCGGCGAGTAATCCATTCCTACTCTGTCCCGCCCAACCGCTTCTGCCCTTCTCATCTGAAACTAGTATTTAACAGATGTTTTAATAATAGCATCAGTGTTTCTCCAGTATTAGGGTGTCTTCCATAGATTCACATGCTTGATTATTCCCCGTCGTCGAAGTGGGAGTCCCACGGTAAATAAAATAGCAATAACATACCAATAACATATGTATGTAAATACGTAACACATGAAATAATACTAGAAAATACATAATAAATACTCAAAAACAATTCGTACGTAGGAATACATGGTAGAGAGAAAAAACACTTGTAACATATTCCTGTCATTATGTTAGTCCAAACTACAGCCAATCAGGCGCCAACGCCCTTCCAGAACCTTCTCCTGAGAGCTGAGACCCTCAGATTTTCTACCGCACATCGGGCGAAGGGAGTCTCCCTGAGCTCTGCTCAGTTTTCTCAACTTCATCAAGTTTTCCAATCTTCTCAGCATGGCTCTAAGTAAGAAGTCTTTATTTAGACCTTACTCTTCTTGTGGGAAATTACGTCTTTACTCTGAGGACCCCCACATGAAGTGTATTTATTGTCTTTATCCCGACCATGAGGTTGGTAACTGCAAGTTTTGCAGGACTTTCTCTACAAAGACCCTTAAGGACAAAGAAGGCCGTCTCCTCATTTGGCTCCAGCGACTTAAGGATAAGGATTCGGCGCTGTCAGATGCAGAAAGTTTACAATCTGGACCATCTAAAGCAGCCTCCAAACGTAGTATTGTGCAGGATATGCCTTCTCCGTTTTCTAAAGAGGAAGAAACTTTCCCTGTCCATGTTTCATCGTCGACTGGAGCGTCAACGATCGTCCCGACAACGAGATCAACCGTCTCCGGATCGTCGACGGCGACCGTGACGACAACATCAGCCTCCGTATCTTCGTCGACGGCTAAGTCAACGTCTTCCATGTCGACTAAGGTATTGCTTAGCTTCAAATCAGTCTCGTCGACGATACCTATTGCCTCGTCGTCAACTAAGAAATCTGCTTTGTCAGCAAAGTCATCGTCGACGAAAGCTCACAGGAAATCATCTTCGTCGTCGGTCCCGTCGGCGGTGGCTCCATCAACGCCGACGACTTCGTCGACGACCTTACTGTCTACGATGGTTCTGTCAACGGCGGCTCCGTCGAAGGTGGATTTTTCTGCAACAACTTCGTCGACGCCTCTGCCAGTGCCGTCGTCGGCACCGTTGACGACACCGTCGACGGTGGTTCCTTCATCATTTGCTTCATTGCCTTTGGTTCCCTTGTCTTCCACCGGGTCTGGCTCTTCCACTGTCGACCCTTTGCACCATCGTCGTCAACGGCCAGTTGACCAACTATCCATCCCAGATCCGCAGCCTCCCTCGCCCATGTTCGCCACGGGCTCGGAGCAGGATTCTGAGTCGGACAATGATGGGGGTGATTCCTTCAGAGTGGCACGCAGTCCTTCGGATTTGATTATTAAGTGCCAGGATTACGGTGATGATGACGACGACGACCAGTATTCACAGGCAGATGAACACTCTGTACAAGTTCCAACTGCGACACTGCCTTTGTCTCTCATCTCAAATCTCCAACATATGTTGGATGACGACAACCGGCGTTTCCCGCCTTCTCAACAGGGTACGCCTATGCCTCATGTGCCTGCTGCTGCGGCGGCTCCTGTCCCTGTTCCGCCACCATTGCCACCAACGACTTCACCACAGGTTCAGACGTCAGTGAAGATCCACACTACGGTGTACCCGGTTGATGATGACGTCATTCCGGAACGGGAAGATGGAGAAGTCCACGATGATGATGATGACGCCGCCACCCACATGGCTGAGTGGGACGACTACCAAATCCAGACGCCTTCCCCATCTCCGGTGAGCCCGGGGATTCGCCTCCGGTGGACATTACAAGTTTCCATCAGCTGATGGATAGAGCGTCAGCTGAAGGATAGAGCTGCCCAGCGCTTCAAGTTGCCTAGAGTTCAGAGGGAGGAGGACTGTTTCCTCTGTGATTTTAAAAATCGACCATTCAAGCAAGTCTACACTATACCCATCATAGACTTTATATGGACTGAAGGGGTGAAGCTCATGCAAACTCCAAATTCACTGCCAGCTCAACTGCCTCGCCTTGAGAAAAAATACAAGGCGCCCATAGGTTCTCCAGCGTGCCTTGTCGCTCATCGAAAGCCTGACTCAGTGGTCACTCAAGCTGCACAAAGTCGTTCCCGGAATCCGGCATCTCCAATTTCAGCTCCTCCGGATCAGGAAGATTGTCGCCTGGGCGCTATTAAACGCAAATCCTCCACTATGGTATCCACTACGGTGAGGGCGGCTAATGCTTTAGCCATCTTAGGCCGATACGACTGCCAGATGTGGTCCGACTTGTCTGCCCTGGTGAACCACATCCCTGACGCTTCCAAGGCTGAAGCTTTAAAGATTCTGCAGGACGGAGAGAGGACATCGGAGGAAATTATTGATTGCGCAGTTGACATTGCGTGCACTGGCTTTCATCAGCTTGCTGGGGCAGCGGTCTTGCGGAGGCAGGGTTGGTTACGGTCCACCTCTTTCAGCCGGGAAGTACAATCCAAGATCCTGGATATGCCGTACGACGGCGAGTCATTTTTTTGGAGCGCACATAGATGAGGCTTTGCAGTCCATTAAAAAGGACACTAATACTGCTCGCTCATTGGGGCCTTTACAGTTTCGGAAGCAGCCATTTCGGGGTGCACGTGGACGCGGCACCTCCTCAACTTTTCGTGGAGGAAACACTCAATTTCGCTCCTACCACCAAGGTAACCAACGTTACTCATCCAACCAACAGCAGTCTACCCGATAGCAGTCGTCCAAATCCTACAGGGGAAAATCCTCATATAGAGGATCCATTCCCAAATGCCAATGACTTGTGTATCCCCCCCCAGTGTTGGAGGTTGAATCTCTGTCCAGAACCCAGCGGTCCGAGGTGATAGAGGACCACTGAGAAAAGAACATTGTGGCAAAGGGCCATGCTTTAGAGTTCATTAAGATTCCTCCTCCCACTCCACCGTCTGGCCCGCCTCCTCCCCATTTCAAGGAGCTTTTCCATCAAGTTTGTCTTCTAATTCAGAAAGGTGCAGTCGAAGTGGTTCCAAAGTCTCAGAGAGGAACAGGTTTCTATTCCTGTTTCTTCCTAATACTCAAGAAAACGGGAGATTGGCTACCGATTCTGGATTTCCGAGCGCTCAACAGGTACCTCAAGAGCCAATCCTTCCGCATGCTTACACTAGTAGAGATCCTGCGTCTTCTCACCATGGGCGACTTTATGACCACCATCGAACTTCAGGATGCTTACTTCCATGTTACAATTCTTCAAAAGCATCGGAAGTACTTTCACTTTTGGGTGGGACGGAGAGACTTCCAGTTCATGGTATTGCCCTTCGGCCTCCGGCCGCCCCTCGTGTCTTCACGAAAGTATTGGCTCCAGTAGTGGCTTACCTGCGTCTCTGAGGCGTCCAAATCTTTCCATATCTGGACGACTGCCTCCTCAAGTCAGTCTCGCAAACAGCTGCTTCAACACACTCGTCTTTGTCAGGATGTGTTTCAATCTCTCGGCCTAGCCATCAATGCCGACAAGTCTCAGGTCGAACCGGCTCAAAGCAGGAATTTTTGGGAGCAACATTAGACACAATGCTTTCAAAGGCATTCGTGTCCCAAGAGCGTCAACAAAAGATCATCCGCTCGGTGTCTCCGATTCGGGCAAAACTGTCAGTTTATGTGTGGATCTTAGTCGTTTCTGGGGATGGCATAGTCTTGTATTGCACTGATCCCAAATTGCAGACTACGACTCGCCCCATTCAGGAGGAATTGGACGCACAGTGGCGTCAGGTCACCGGTTCTTTCAACGACCTCGTGGGTCTCATCGCTCGCCTGAGAACAGCTCTCCAAAGGTGGGCGCAACCGTCCAACCTTGCGACAGGAACTTCTTTCCTCTCCACCACTCCAGAACTTGCTCTCACAACGGACGCCTCATTAGAAGGCTGGGTTGCTCACCTTCAAGGCCTCTCCATCAAAGGCAAATGGTCTCTGCTTCAACGTTCCTGGCACATCAACAGGCTGGAGTTGATGGCAATTTTTCTGGCACTCAAGTCGTTCCTTCCTGTGATTCAAGGGGAATCGGTGCTCATTCAGACGGACAATACCACCAGTATGCACTATGTCAACAAGCAGGTCGAAACCAGGTCTCCACTCTTGTCTTGGCTGGCTCAGTCGATCTGGGATTGGGCAATCCGTCATCAAGTTACCCTGGTGGCGGTGCATCTGCCGGGCGTCTCCAACATCCTAGCGGATTCCCTCAGCAGGTCCATGTCATCGACCCATGAGTGGGAGCTGCATCAACCAACTCTCGACCTCGTTTTTCAATGATGGGGTCGTCCATCTCTGGATCTCTTTGCAACACCGAAGAACCGGAAATGCCCATCTTATGCAAGTTGGCATCCCCACCACGGGTCGTGCGGGAATGCCCTTTTGATGAATTGGTGCGATCTATTCGCTTTGGAAGATGTGGAGGCAGCCCTGCCACATTCTCCTGATCGCCCCCAGATGGTCCCGACAGGCGTGGTTCTCGGAGTTACTCCTTCTGTCTCAGTGCAAGCCCATCCTCCTTCATCCTTGACCAGACCTCCTCACGATGGACAAGGGTCAGATTTGCCATCCGAACCCCTCCTCTCTACAATTATCGGCCTGGGACCTGAGCACCTTGAATTTGCGCTTTAAATATCTCGCCGGAATGCAGACATTCTCGCTCAGGCCAGAGCTCCGTCCACCATTAAGACTTACAAGCTCAAATGGAAGAGGTTCTGCCATTGGTGCGTGGCTACTAATATCCATCCTATCCATTCCACTCCGGAGCAGCTACTTCTGTTCTTTTCGTACCTGGCTCAATCCGGGCTATCCCATGCTACTTTGAGAGTTTTCTTGGCGGCAATCTCTCGTTTCCGGCAGGATGGCTCCTCCTCTCTCTGCTCTTTCAGAGTTATTCGTCAGTTTTTCAAAGGACTGTTCCTGGAGTTCCCACCTCTTCGGCATCCTCCTCCCACTTGGCATCTCAAGTCAAGTCAATAATCTTTATTTCGTTGCAGTTGCATCATAAAAGATATACAATTAAAATACAGTTATATAATATTCAAGAATACAAATGGGGTATGGAGGGTCTACTTAGAATTTCATTACATTATCAGTTCAATTCATCCCGGTCTACATCATCTCATTTGAGTCACGGGATTACGGTCAGAGAAGTCATCACACAATTTGAATAAATATAAAGTTTAAAAAAATCAACATATTTACAAGCTAAAAAGACAATTAAATTTATAACCACCATGGCATAATAAAAAAAATTACGATAAAATAGTAAAAAGTAATGCATGGTTGTTATGCCCAACCGCTTAGTTGGGTACTCGGTCATCCTTTGCTTATGGCATATGTAAAGATCTTAATAGTATTAGTTTAAGAGGGCTTCAACAAGTTATGTGGTTAGAAATGAAGACCCAATTTCAATCTAATAAAATTAGCAGCAAGAAGAAATCTACTGATGCCAAACACAATAACTTGACTGGTGTCTGTTTTTAAGATTCTACCAGCCTCCTTATAGGAATTTGAACCAATAATATGACATAGCGGCGCTATCCACTTTTTCCTAGGCTTCGTATAACTGGGACAAAAAAATAATATATGTAAGACATCTTCCTTTGCATTATTAGGACATAAAGTGCAGAGATCACTGTTTGTCTTTACCCAACTTTTCTCAAGGACTTTAGTTCTCAGTATTCCATATCTATATTTTATATACAATGTTTTTGCTAGTGGTGGCTGTACCTCATCCAAAAACGTTTCAAAATGTGCCACATCTTTAACCATTAAAAACCTTTGAGTTAAGGGGCCATGGATTTTAATGTATACAGAATCATGACTTATATAGGACCAGAAGGACAATTTAACAGTTTTTCTTGAACCCACACTCATGGATTCCGGGTTGCCCCAAAAATGGGCTAGTCCTAATTTAACTAGCCAGGATCTTACGTGCTTTAACCAGTAAATTTTGCTGCCTGTATCTAGGTCCATGACTTCTTTCAACCCGTTTTTGTATTCGTTCAGTTCGGGGGTTGTCCATAATCTGACCCACAACAATAATGGTCTCAACATTGCATGTTGGTCGGTACGTTTAATATTTAGATCCAAAATTAGTGGTGTCAGCGGGGTGTTGGTGGGCACTTTTAGTAATCCCCTAAAAAACATATTCTCAAGCGGTTCAAAGGTTTTCCTGCATACTGGTCCCCATAATTCCGCTCCATATAATACTGCTGATTGAACCTTATACCTAAAGATCTCCAAAGCTGACATCTCAATGTTGTCTTAGCCCAACTAATGAAGGCGCCATTCAAGCCTATCCATAGGGCGGACTTAAAGTTTCTGACCTGGAAGGTAGCCCTTCTCCTTGCTCTGACATCATCTCGTTGCGTGAGTGATCTTCACGCTTTCACTGTTAAACCTCCTTTTCTCCAATTCAAACCTGACTGTGTGGTGCTTCGCACCAACCCAACTTTCCTGCCGAAGGTGCCTACGGATTTCCATCTAAATGAGCCCGTTTTCTTAGACTTTCTTTGCTGATCCTCAATCTCCGGCAGAGCAGCGATTGCACTCTTTGGACATCAAACGATGCCTTAAATTTTACATCAGCAGGACAGCCCCTTTTCGCAGGTCCGGTCAACTGTTCATTGCCTACGGACGCATGCGTAAAGGGCGCCCTGTTACCAAGCCAACTATTGCACGTTGGATTTCTTCAGCCATTGTCTTCTGCCATCAGCAGGCCGGCAAGCCTCTGCAATCTTCAGTGAGGGCTCATTCCACCAGGGCAATGTCATCCTCTACCGCCCTGTTTGCTGGTGTGCCACTTCATCAGATCTGCAGAGCAGCCACGTGGTCCAACAGGCACACGTTCACGAAACACTACTGCCTAGATGCCATCAACGAGGCGGATACAGCAGTGGGACAGGCAGTACTGTGTCATCTTTTTAACTAAGGTGAGCCTCTGGCTTCCCTCCTCCACTATGGTTTTGTATGATTGCTATCAGTACTTACATGACTGTATTATTATTGTCTCTTTGGTTTCTCCATGCTGTTACATAGCAATGGGCCTCTTCGGCTGTTATTGCTCTCTATTATATTCAAGCATGTGAATGTATGAAAGACACCCTAATACTGGAGAAGAACAATTGTTACTTACCTGTAAACAGGTGGTTCTCCAGTATTAATGTCTTTCATAGATTCACATGCGACCCACCCACCTCCCCTCAGAGGCTCGCTTCTCCTCATCGACACTTTTGTCACTCTTGTGCTGCGAAAATCTGAGGGTCTGAGCTCTGAGGAGAAGGTTCTGGAAGGGTGCTGGCACCTGATTGGCTGTAGTTTGGACTAACATAATGACAGGAATATGTTACAAGTGTTTTTTCTCTCTACCATGTATTCCTATGTAGGAATTGTTTTTGAGTGTTTATTATGTATTTTCTAGTATTATTTCATGTGTTATTTATTTACATACATACGTTATTGGTATTTTATTGCTATTTTATTTACCGTGGGACTCCCACTTCGACGACGGGGAATATTCAAGCATGTGAATCTATGAAAGACACCAAAACTGGAGAACCACCTGTTTACAGGTAAGTAACAATTGTTCATACGTGCTGAAAAAATATATACGACTTATTGGAGAGTCTGCTTTTAAACACTGCTACTGTGAACCTGTTTTAATGTGCTCCTATGATTTAGGCGACTAAATAAAACAATTTTAAAATTTCCATTGCATAAAAACATCTTCCCAAAAAGGATTGTTTCATTAAATTCAAGTGGACATTGGGGAGGTTACATAGTGCTAATGCTATTGCAGAAGAACACACTTGCGACCAGAAATTAAGCAAAATTAATTTTATTTCTAATCTAAACAGGTAGGTGCTATGTATCTAAAGCCAGTCTGACCGCTCCCTCTCACTCAAACCTCCAGGGTTGCTTTTATGTTTATGCAAAACTAAAAATTCCTAACACATTAAGCTAGGATTTCAGTTTAGATGTTTGGAAATGTAACCCAATCATTTCATATGTTAAGCATGCTCTGTTGGCTTTGTCAATGTGTGTTTTTTAGCAATGTTGTACAGAAGCATTGGCTGCTACGCAGCATTGTCCAAAGTGAAAAAATAAAGCTCTATGACGCGGTCAGTGCTGGCCGCGACAACACTTTTTTTCCTTTACTTTAAGCCATGTGCACTGTTGCCTTGCAATGTGGCTAAAAAAAATTGACAAAGATCTTGCATAGGCAAAACCTATTGGCTTTCCCAATGCTTGATTTACTTTTAGCCATGTAGCTCAGCAAAGCCAGTGGGTCCCAAGGCGATGCTTTGCCATTACTTGTTTTTTACTTACAAACTCCCCAATCCAGGATAAAGCTAGGATGAAGACTATTAGACAGCATGAAGCAAGAGGTTAGGAGTCATGGGTGCTATTCATGTCTTATGCTTGAAATATAGTTTCCGTATGTAAAATCTTTACATTGGCTCCCACTGCACAAAAGAATATACTTCAAGATTCTGATTGTAGCATTTCGGGCATTTAATCACACCGGCCCAAAATATCTCATTAAGCGTTTCCCTCACTACTACCCCAGCAGGTCCCTGCGTTCCTCCATGACAATCTAATCCTGCCAACTAGGTTCTCTTTGAAAACCAAAGGCGGTAAAACCCTAACTCATCTTGCCACAAAAGCTTGGAATAGATTGCCCAAATTTATGAGGTCCTTAAACCAAGAAAAACACTTCAGGAAAGAACTGAAAACTTGGATGTTTAATCTTCCCGACGACTACACCATGGCAGCCATCTAACTTCTCTACCTTTAGGAAGCAACCTGATCTTTTACCTGGAAATCAGCGCCAAGATGCTCCTTCCGGAGCGACCGTTGCGCTTTACAAATACCACCACAAATTACAAATTACAAAAATATGTACCACAACTGGTGTTCATGGAAAGCACTCTGATTCCTTCAGGTCTAGTTCGCGCTACATAAAACAAAAACAAATTCTCAGCCATTGGTTATTAACCTGAGCAGAATTCCAAGCCATGTTTTGTTTTTCCCACCATGACACCCCAGACAGCAAGCAGCCGTATTTAAAACAGCCCTGGTAGTAGGAACAGTTCTGTTTGAACTGAGAGGCTTGCTGCCCTCTGAACTGGAAGAGAAGCAACCCCAAATGTTTTTTGACATAGTTAGGCCTTGTCAGTGAGGTATAGATTGAGCCCTGTGGTACATTGAGCACGGGGCACATGTATGGACATACCTCTTCGCACTTAGGGTGGTGCACAGAAAAAAAGCGATGGGTGGAATGCTTGAATTACTCTCAGCCACTGATAATTACTTGGGGCTTAATATATACATCTAATTGTTGAGGTTTGTTGTCAAGGTCACTTTTTTTGATTCGTGAGACAAAATACATATTAGTGACCCTATTATTGATAGTTTGAATTACCTTAGTGAATTAACCACATCGCTGCGGCGGCTATTCCGCCGCAGCGCTAAGTGGGCGGGGCGGCCGCTCGGCAGCCGCATGCTGGTGACAGAGCCGCTCCGTCACCAGCCGCGGTTGGACTGTGCTTGTGACGGAGCGGTTCCGTCATGGCCCCGCCCGCTCAATAGAGCGCGCCACGCAGGCGCGAAATCAGCGCCGTGCAGGCGCGGCGGCAGGGCCATGACGGAACCGCTCCGTCATCAGCACAGCCCAACCGCAGCTGATGACGGAGCGGTTCCGTCATCAGCATCGAACGGGTTAATAGTGATATTATTGTTCTATTGAAAGTTCATAATCCTTTTCTTTATTTTCCCAGTGATGTTGCATTAAGCAAGTATGCGTAAGCAAAGTCACCGTTCTGTGTGGACGCTTGAATGTTGCCATCAAGTGTAACAGGAATGATCCTGTGATTGGAAACCATAATAGACTCTGTATCTGTAACACAGTTTTCAGTACATTTTACAATTAAAATGTAATGTGTTCGACAGTAGGATTGATGTGCACTGGAGATGAAACTGATATCCCTTTGGGATCCGTTTTGGGTCTGGCAGTGCAATATTTTTCTCAAAATGCTTTATCGTTTTATGCTCTTTTGGTGGATAGTTGGAATCTGTGTGAGTTGTGCTTGTCTGCAGTATGGTCCAATGTAAGCAAAATTGTAGTGTCATTGTGGAGTTCCAGAGGGATGGGTGATCCGATGTGTGGCTGATATATTTATTAGTATAAATTGGTATGGGTGTCGTCCTAGGTGAGTGTGTCAAAAGGTTCATATTGTCTTACCAATTAATTTTTTTTGTTTTTTATGGCAGTATTTGTATTTCTCCTTTGGCTATGCCCCCTTCTTTAATTGGGCTGCGGACCCATCTCTTTTGTTATCTAATCTGTGTTAATTCTTTTAATACCTTCTGCTGGGAGATGGTATTCTTGAGTTGTCAAAGTTGACTCGTGGTCCTTCCAAGCAGTCAAACATGTTCTTTTTTTAAACTGGATGGTTACGTTCTTTGACGTTAAGTGAGCATTGTGAAATCTCTTTATGGTAGTTCACATATCATTAATGTTAAGGTATTGATAAGATGAATGAACAATTTCAGACTTAAGTTTAGTTAAGCCGACCAACTTGTAATCGACATAAAGATGTGAATTCCTTTGGTTGAAGTGGTTGGGATTTGGGTGGCAACTCAACCATACCAACATGTTTGTGTGATATCCTTGTCCATGCTCTGTACAGAGTGAAATGGAGACAGTTGTACACTTATTACATTGCCTAGAAACCAATGGTTGTTTTCTTTCTATTGCAGGAAATTACCTTCTGTCAAGTCCGGTGACTGGAAACACTATTCTCGCACTGCAACAGGGCAAGCTCCTTTTCACAGCCACCTTCCCCACAAGCATGTTGATGCCTTCGCCGGTCTCTGGTGGCATGGCTCTTCCAATCAAGCAAGAAGCCCTGGAATCTAATGGACAAATTATGGTGCCAGTGACCACGATGAATGCGGGGAGCACGGCAGGTGCTCCTGTATTGCCTTGCTCCATTGTCAGCTCAGGTGTTTCTTCTATGCCTTCACCATCCAGCGGAGTGGTAGTAGCTCCCACTCCCATGAACTCTGATGGACCTTTAAGCGATGTATTGAATCAGCCAGCTGTAGCATTTGAAGCTGACCAGTCTGGTAGCACTGCTGCCCCCATTCACAATAATATAAGCACTAGCATGGGGACCCTGACACAAAGTAGTTTTCTCTCCAATGGTCCCCTGGAGGGCATGGTTCTCCCTTCCTTGTCACCACAGCAGTTGGTGTGGTCAGGATCCCTCTGTGGACAAAGTGCAACAGGAATCGAAGTGCAAGGGGTGGACTCCAGCAGCCTGTTTGAGATGGAAAAGGGAGCTGTTCAGATGCTGGATGGAATGGAGAACAGTAACCTTCTACGCCTTGCTGAGGGGGAGAGTATAATACTTCCCGGCTGTGGAGAAAGCCACCAGCACCTGTCTGGGGAGGACTCTGATGAGATGACCCGGGAAGGGAAAGTCCTTACACAACTCCAGTCTGTGCCTGTTGAGGAACCCTTAGATATGTAACCTTTACTCGAGGTACAGTTGATTAGTTTGTGCATCTCTCATCTGACTGATGCATTCTATGGTGCCTCTAATGCATATTGCAGCAGACTCCAAAAATCTCATTGAACGGTTCTCATAACACTACAAAGTCCCTGGGCTGTTGATGTGTGCTAGAGTGCCCTACTACGACGAGGATGCTCCATGAGATATCTGTAGGATTTAAACAAAGGGAATCTTTGCACGCACACTTTTCTATTTCTTCTATACATTTTCAAAGTCAGCATTGTTGTGCTTGCAAAAAAATTGCAAAGTGAAAGTCAACAAAGATCTTTGATGTCAGTCAAGAACTATTCTCCATCTGCCAGCGACATCTGTTGCAGATTGTAATGATTTAGCTTGACTCTAAGGAATGTGCCCTCTCCTTTTGTTTAAGGACAGTAGTCAGTCTGGTTCCAGCAACTCCGCACCCCTTGATTTCTTGATTTTGAGAGATTTTAAACGTCCATGGTATGTGTCTCAATACCTTTGGGGCCATTGCATCCTGAATGTCTTCCTAGGGAGCTGGAAGGCAGTGCCGAGTATTAAAGGCAGCCCTGCCTGACGCTGTTATGATGCGTGAAGCTCCACTTTTATGTCAAGAAAGGCAGACATGGTCTAAATTTGATTTATATCTGGAAAGGGTACGTGGCTACTGTACAACTTCGAATCTGAACACCTGTATGCAGTGCCTTCTTTTCTTGTTGCCTCATTTTATTTCAACACTAAGACCCATTACACAGAAACTGTGCCTTACCCACCTCATGCTGTGAGAACCATGAATTTATCATAGCTTGATAACAAATTTCCAAGATTTGCTCTTCACCAAACAAGTAGGTTGTCCAATCAGAAGCCCTTCCTCCGAGAACCTGTTATACCAACAGCTTTTTATAGGCAAGCCATAGAATTAGATCAGAGGAGACTTTTCTAGTCCTCCAACTCTACTGGTGCCCAGACAAGAAGATGGAGGGCCACAGGAACTCCTATCCAAAGATTTCATATGCAAGAATGAATGAAATAATTATTGAATGTAACGAGCACTGATCAGCGTGAGGCTGGTTCCCAAGTATCGTTGATGAATGCTATTTCAAAATGTACGTTTTCAAGGTGGTGAATCAAACTAAGCTTTATTTTTTTTTTTTTACAACGAATGTCCCTTTTGGGTACACTGAGGCTTGTATACAGCATTATTGAGTATAGCTGTAGAACCTCTTGAGACTGGACCTATTTTGTCCTGAATTGTGATGATTTTCTGTAAATCACTTGTAGGAGATAAAATGACAATATGCATTTTCTCTGGAGCATGTGGTAGGAAACGTGGTCCTAGAGATTCATTTGATCAGGATCTTTGGAGTTATCTGAAACCATTTGTATACTCTGGTTTTTCACCACAATGTGATAGCTGATGGTCACAGCAAAACTGAATCCCACAGATGGAGGTTCAGGGTATGCCTAGCATCCAGAAAAGACTCCTATGCATGTGTAACAATGCAAACTATTGCCTTTGCACTCCAGGGCCTTTGTCATTCATAGAGGGCCACTATGTTCTGCATTAGAAATTTGTATCAACGTTGAATGATTTACATTTTGTGCTGAGTGGTGGGTGTTCCTGAACATTTAACATTTGAAAAACACAATTGTTTTCACATTCTCTTATAGATACACCAACATTTGCAGGACTGATTATTGTGGAATATTTTAGCAGCTGATGTTTTTATGCTGTGTATTCTTACCCCTACAATCCAGTGGCTGCGTCGGAAAGTTCCATGGGTTCTCTCACACGTTTTTTTCCAGAATGAGTATATTTCAATTAATATCCTTCACAATATCTTCTCTGCCGCCTGGGAGACCCTGTAACACTTTCCTAAAAGATAGGTTGATATAATTATGTGGAAAGCAAAAAATTAGTCCTGCAATGTACTAAAAGAAACATTTGCTTTTAGCATTCCACGCTCTTTCAATATCATAAACCTACAATCTAACCTATTGCACAGAAACGTTGTCACTTAATTTTAAGAAGCAGGTATAAATGAATACACCATTATGAAAACATTATTTGGGCTGTATAGCAGGAGATTGTGAGTAAGAGGGGTACGACTTTATTGAAGAAATAATGTTCCTGTAGTGGAATTTTCCTGACTGAAATCGCCTCTTTATGATTGTTTTAGAAACCAAACTGCACATTTAACTGAACAGCTGCCAGTTAATGGAAAACTGTTTCCAAAAAGATACAACCTGCAATGCACACCGTATCACAGTTGCAGAATCAACACCTCAAGAAAAGAATAACCATATGGACACTATAGATTTATTCCCCCTCTGACAGTTAAATAAAGCATGCAAGGCACATATCAACTAGCAGCAGCATGCATGGGGTGAGAGCTTAGCTTCCTACCCTTTTCCTGCATTACAAAAAAACATAACTGATATTTTCATCTCATCAGTATTAAAAAGATTGACACGCATTTTTTATCCATGAAGTGCGTTCGTTGTCCATCCGAATAGGAATAGTAGCTACAGGAGAAATTAAAATTGATTCATTTGGCACGTGCAAATATTTAAAACGGCAGAATCCTATATTTGTGAACTTCAGACATCACATTTCCTTATATAAAGAGACCGGGAGTGCTACCGAAGGGCCTGGTGGTCAGTGCGACAATCATTTTTGGTGTACCACCCACCACCCATGACCACCTCCTCGGATTTTCTCACTACCTCCCGGCAAAAATTCCCATGCTCGTGACAGAACCGTTCCATCACGAGCCTCGGGTGGGCTGTGCTGGTGACGGAACGGTTCCGTCACGGCCCGCTCGTCGAGCCTGCGTGGTGCGAATTCCACGCCTGCGCTGGACGTTCTGAAAGCGGGCGGGGCCGTGACGGAACCGTTCCGTCACAAGCACAGCTCACCCGCGGGCCGTGACGGAACGGCTCCGTCACGAGCACGGGACCGCCGCGCGGCCCCGCCTCCCCCTTAGCGCTGCGGCGGAATAGCCGCCGCAGCGACGGGGTTAAAGATCTGGTAAAGGCTGGCTTTACTAATAAGAATGTATATCTATCCAGCAGGGCCGGACTGGCCATAGCAATCACTGGGCAATCCTCCGGTGCGCCGCACAGGAGGGGGCCGGTTTTGAGCCCCTGGGGCCATTTTTGTTTCAGGGCCGTTTTTGCAGCATAGCTGCAAAATCGGCCCTCTACCAAAATCGGCCGAAAACTAGCTCGGCACCTCCAACTCCCCCGAGTGGGGAGGGGGGGCCAGCCGAGCACTTTGCCAGGGTTGGTTATGGTTCCCAGTCCGGCCCTGCTATCCAGACAAAACCTTTTTAGCAACATTAGGAATAGATAATGCAAGACTGGGGAAAAAACATATAATGCCCTTACCTATTTTATGCAGTTTGCAAGCAGCTCTTTTATGACCGTTTGTAACAGTCACTGTTCTATAATAGGGTAGTATCTTATGAACTGCGGTAACAAAAGGATCTATGTGCTGTAAGCAGTAATCCACTCAGTTATCCACATAAAATACAGATCTGTGATCTGCACGTATGTGTTTTTTTGCTGCAGGCATATTAACCCTCTGGGCTACTTCATGGTGAGTCAAAACTGGCACTAGACAAAACTCTGATCCCTCTCTCCAGCAGAAACATTGTTCACAAGAGTTACCGTGACATTTTTATTGCTGCCTGAAAGCTGGACGCAGAAGGAACTGGGCAGCAGGTTGTTTTTATAAATCGTGAGTTATTGCTAAATAAAGCACCCCCTGAGGTCCGCACCAACTCCCCAGGTCAGCACATCGTGTTGCCGCACTGTTAGGCAGTGCCTTAAAGGTGGCCGTGTGCTACTGTAATGAATGAAAATAGAACACCTAAAAAATTAAGATAGTGTCTATGATTGCTGTGGAACTGGCAGCCATCAATTTCTAAATAGCAGGAGAGCAAATCCCAGTTCTTGGAACCCCAAAAAATCCCAAAGAAGGAAAATATAAATGAGACGAAGGGCAAATTGTACCATGAGATATATTAGTCAAACACAAACGCTCTGAAGAATGAGGAAGACAGGACAGTGTCAGATATAAGAAGGAGCCACACGTTAATGCCAACTCAAGAGTTACAAATCCGCTCAACTCCCTTTTGAAAGTCAGAAATGTAAAAGTCTATGATTTTAAAATGTATGCGACAGTCACCAGTCTTCCTTAAAAATGTGCATACTAATTAGTATATAGAACAGGGATGTTCAGAGTGATCCGCATTCCTTGCACTCCAGGAGTTTCAGGATATCCATTTGAGATGTATATACAAGCAATTAAGTTTTACAGGAGATTACTGTCACAATTGTGCCTTGCTCTAGCCTGCGCGCGCTGGAAGGGAGGAATACCAGAGGTCAATTATTTAGTTTAGCGGTGTCCTCTAGGGATGGCTGCCTCCTCCCTGCAGCTGGACCATGAAGTCTGCAACTCCAACCGAAACAGACCCCTTCAAATATAGTAATTGTTAGTTTTGCTTTGAAATATGCTACCAACATAAAGTTTGTTAAGGAACTGCTTCTTGGGCACCACGTGCTGTGCTTTTGCACAAAAACAGAAGTCATTCCATCTATTTTATAAAGGCTGTTCAGTTACCCCTTTGCTTACCTAGTTAACCACTCTAGAAGCAAAGACTTCTTTCCCTGTAAGAACCAATGATTTGTTCTACTGTCCATAATCTTGTGAGTAACCTTAGATCGTTGTTTGTTTTCTGGCTCAACGCAGTCATGTAGTGATAAACTCTTCTGGACAGTGTCTTGTGGCAAAAAACAAAATAGGCTGGATCCCATATTAATATTCATCCGGAATGGCTGCGCACATGTAATAAAAAAGACAGATTAGGAGCACTGCATTAGTGCATCACTAGTGGGCTGCAACAGTCAATCCCCTAAAGAAAGACATTGTTGGTTGGTGTCTGAGATTAATATTCGAATCTGATGTTGAATAATTTACATCTTTACCTCCATGAAAGCAGTTAATGTCAAGCATATTTCTACACAACAAATAACATTTTTGGACTGAAGAGCCCGTGTACTGAATGAGAGCCTCTCCTTTACTCGTAAATTATTGTTCTATATCAGGTCCTATATCTACTTTGGTTTAGGGTTGCTTTTGAACCAGGGTCTTTGTAGCAGTGCATAAGCCTATTTAGAGTTGTGATAGCTGAATTCTTGTTGGTTAATGTAGGGGAGGTACAACCTCCACTATTCTGATGGCAAAGTTCCATTACCTTTTTAGGTTACATCTGGTAGAGGAGGAAGTTTCAGTCTGAAGTGTCTTTCTGCTTCATAGAAGAGCTACTTAGGTTTTGAAACTGCAGACGCAAACTGTTCTACTGCTGGGTTGAATGATGGAATCTCTGCCACCATTGTGCCATCAGAGATGCCCCACAGATGGAGGGTTCCTTGAGAGTCCTCACTGATCTTGCTTCTTTAACACTTGTCCTACAATCAGGCTTGGCGTCTAAATGCTCAAAACGCCATTGTCACCCATAGCCCATCAAACGTGCCTTTAGCAGTGAAATAAATGAATGGTAGAACATTCAAACATATAACAAACCAGTTCAGTCATCGTAAATAATACCCTGCTTATGTAAGAAAAACATCTCACCCGCATAAAAAGAGGACTGTTGAAGAAACATGGAAAGTATTTAAAAAGTAGCCAACACCAAACAAATAAAAAAAACAGGCGAGAGAAATTGTCTAATGGTAGGTCAAAGATTGTTGGGCTTTTGGTTTCAACATGCAATTTTGGAAAATAAAGTCAAAACCTATAAAAAAAAATCAAATGTTCAGAGTTTGGGGTCCCCCTGGCATCAGAGAAGACATTTTATTGCGCTCAAGAAAAGGAAGCTGTGTTATTGAAGAAAGGGTTTTATTTAGTAATCCTTACAGAAGCCTGTAGTGAACATTTTGCCCGTGCAAAACTTTATTCTGTTCCCTCTTCGACCTCTTCAATCAAAATGAGCCAAGATTTCTTGCAGGAAATGTAACTTTTTATTCTGCAGTATACACATTTTAACATATGGGCACTTTGAGAAAGCTGTGACTACAATACTGCAGGTCCATCCTCTCTTGTTGGTAGCTTTGCCCAAGGTGACAATGCTGCTAAATCGTCTCGACTGGTATAAAATGGCCACGTCCATAAAGGGAGACACTTTGTTGCCGAAATGAAACTGAACTTGGATGAAGATAGTTCTGCATCCCAACACTGTATGGTAACTTGTCTAAAGCTACGGTCATCTAATTTTAACCTACAAGAAGATAACACTAAAGGTTGAATTTGCCTATTAATTAATTGCCTTCATACAAATAGCGCATTTTCCGGTTAATCTTGACACCATCTTTGCTTTCAGCATCAAGCCCTTCAAAAAGCCTATCTCATTGTATCAATAATTTGCAAAAGGCAAATAATGTTTCCATTTCATAAACAGAACAGTAAGTTTATAATGATCCTTGGCACACAAGAACTGTCTCCTTCCCAAAAGAGCTGTCAGCAATGGCCACACCGAAACCCGGTATGACCATATTTTTCTACATCTTTTCCTCGAAAAAAAAAGCCCACCACATTTTCGGTGACTCTGGAAGCACTTCAACAGTACATTGTGATCATCCCTTCTGTTTTCTACACAGCTTGTTTGAAAGAAGGCAGTTAAACTTGTAGATATCTTTTTATTATTCATGGAGATCCCAGTTCTCTTGCTTCCTGATCACTGGCCCACCTCAGCAGTGATGAATGGCTTTTCCAGCTTACAATTTCCACCATCATAAAGTGAGTAGGAAGGAAATGGTCACACATGATTCCTTTTGGTTTGGAATTCTCTTTACTCACGACCACCACCGTTGCTGCCTTTTTGTTTTAACGCTTTTGACGCTGATTGCACTCTTGTTTCTCTAATTTTTGGTTTTTATACTGACCTTACTGTCTGTTTCATTGATTATTCCTTAAAGCTGATCTTCCACTAATATTCATTGCGCCCTCCTAGTGTTGGTTTCCAGTTACATTTCTTGCACTTCTACAGTATTTTCCTCCAAACTCTCTTCATGCATGCTCTTGTTCAATCCATGTCTTGACACAACTGCCTAGCCAAATTGCAATCCCATGCTGCACATGCTCACACTGCTGTCTTCAGCCTTTCTCCAACCAACCTGTTTAGTGACTTTCTCCAGTATCTATACTTATACTTAATGTTAACCTTCCAATTCCCTCCCATTTTTTTGATACTTGCCCTCACATCCCAATGCTTTCAGTTTCTGTCCTGACAACCTCATTGCTATCAAAACTCTCTCTCCACACCGTTATTGCAAGAACTTCCAGTCCTCCCCATCACACTTCTTTACTTGTGACCTTACATTTCTTTTCCTGCATACTCTTGGTGCTGACCCCCAGTCCCTCTCTGCGTACTCCTAGTGCGGTCCTTGGATCAGACTATTACCATACCTTTACTGGTGACCCCAAAATGATTTTTAGTGTAGCATTGTCCATTTTGTGTCCTTGCACACTCAGTGCTGATCTTTCAAGCACGGTCCTGGGGCTTCTGTCCTTCTGTTGAGCACTGTTCTTTAGTTCGCATTTCAGTCCATCTTCTTGCACGCTTCTAATACTGATCTACAAATTTTTTTCATAGGTGCTGTTTATCACTCCTCCTAAATTCCGAACCTTTGAGTATAGTAGCACTTACCCCTCTGGGGCTCTCCTTATTGAGCCCATGGTGCTTAAAACCTTCTTGTCGTCCATAGTTCTCATATCATTTGATTTTACATGCTATGAGATCAACTCCAATCGTTATAGTCATACATCCTTTAGGCCCTCATTCTATCCCGGTCTCCAATGTCCTTATTATTAAATTCTAGTGTCCTTACTGGTTTTCCAGTTCCTGTCCTCTCTCACTCCTTATGCAGACTACACTTAAGTCATTAACCATCAAGTTCCTGTCCTTGACACTGCTCCTCCAGTCATTCTCATTTCAAGCTCCTAAGTCCTTATCCTTGCAGCCCTTCTTGCAGGGTCATAATGCAGGGTGACCAGATCTTGAAACAAAAAATTGGGACATTACACAAACATGAAAGTAGGACTATAATTATGCATTTACCTAGGAGTATACAGTGACTTAATTGGCAGCACACAAAATGTAGTAAATGCAGAAAATTAGGAACTTACGGAACTGAATTAAGTTTTACACATAGTATCATTTATGTTAGCTAAACTGCTTTCTGCTAGAGACTGCACACTAATCCTATACTGGAACACAAGAAAGCGTTCCTCCTTCTGTGTGCAGTTGAACCGTTCTGAAAACCAGAACAGGTGTTAAACTTATGAAGTTTGTCAGTACATACGGTGGAAAAAGGACCTGTCTGTCAACTCCAGAATACCTGGTCTAGTCTATCATAAAAGCAAACCTTTCAGTTCTGCTTCCACGCTCCTAAAGCTCACCTTCCGGCCCATCTTCTTGCAGGCTCAGAAAGTTGGCCTTTTAGTCCCATACCTCGTAAGCTATCCATTTTCTCTTACCACCCGCCCGTAATGTTAATTTCCTTGTCCATTTCTTCAAATGCTCTTAATTCTAACCGACCGCTTCCTCTTGACGACTTTTTTTTTGCCTGGCCTTCTAAATACACTTTCCATTCTTGCAGTACCCATCATTATTTGAAACGTTTCTTTAATTCTGTATCCTCATTCACACTTTCTTTCTGATCCTACCAAGGAGATGGAGAATTGGAGGAATTTCACCCTTGCCAACTTTGGTATGGAGTGGGAAAAATCCCCTTTTTTCTTTAACTGGAGACCCCTCATATGATATTACTACCTTTGAGACATCAGTAGTTGCCACTTTGGATAAGCTGGCTCCGGTTGTAAGAAGGACCTCTGTTAGAAAAAGCCCTTCTGCCCCTTGGTTTACTGATGAACTCCAAAAACTAAAGAGTGCCTGTAAGAAATTGGAAAGGGCTTGGCGACGGGGTTATTCACCTGAAGCGAAGATCATTTATAGGAGGTCCCTTTTTACTTTTCATCGGAGGAAATGCCTCAGTATGAAAGAGTATTATTCTAATCCGATTAAGGCCTCTAATAATTCCGCAAAAGAAATCTTCAGGATTGTGGAAAGCTTTACAAATCCCCAGGCAGCACAAAGCACTATTCCTTCCTCTAAAGCCTTGTGTGATAGTCTGGCTACTTTTTTTCACGAGAATTTTAGAAATCTATGCCTCGTTCCCTCCACATAAAGGTGGGTAGTTTCTCTCTCCCCCTTTGGGTAACACGCAACGGTGGTGTTGTTTTGAGCCATTTGATGCAGAACATTCATTAGTTGACCTAAAACGGGTCAAATCTGGGTCCCCAGTTGATCCTTTGCCGGCAAGGTTTTATAAGATCTTGGCCTCAGCTCTGAACCCAGCATTAAATTTAATTTGGAATCCATCGCTGGAGACTGGTATTTATCCGGCTGATAGGAAAAAAGCCCTGGTGAAACCCATTTTAAAAAAGGAAAGTACAGACCCTATGGTCTTAAAAAATTATCGTCCCATATCTCTTCTCTCAGCTCCTGCTAAAATTTTGGAAAAAGAAGTGCAGAGGCAGCTGTCTGATTTTTTGGTATCTAATAACCTGCTGCATGATTCACAGTCAGGCTTCAGAAAAGGGTCTAGCACTGACAACTGCCCTGCTGGAAGTTGCTGAAACTTTAAGGGAATCTGTGGATCAGGGACACTGTGTAATACTTGTGTTGTTAGATCTTTCCGCAGCATTTGACACAGTGTCCCACAAGATCCTATTGCACAGATTAGAAAGCCTTGGAGCTTCAGGTTTGGTTATGTCCTGGTTTCAGACCTTTCTTGAGGGACGCTCGCATCAAGTGGCGTTACATCCATTTACCTCCGAAACCAAGTGGCTGTTGTGCGGAGTCCCTCAGGGCTCTGCCCTGAGCCCTACTCCTTTTAATGTTTACCTGGCTCCTTTGGCTTCAATAGTTGAGAAGTGTGGTGTGAGGGTTTTCAGCTATGCAGGCAACACCCAACTGTTCTCCTTTAAGGAAACTGAGGGGGGCATCTGATTGGCTTCAAAAACTGTCTGTTAAACATCGTGTTATGGATGTCAGATAACTGCTTGAGGCTTAATACTGAAAAGACGGAGGTCCTCTTTTTAAACAATAAATCTCCGATGCACTCTGCGCAGTGGTGGCCTACTGCTCTTAACTCTCCCCCGATCCCGGCCAAATCGGTTCGTAATCTAGGCTTTAAAATGGATACAGAAATGTCAGGAAAAGACCATATTGCGCAGCTGTCGTCAGTGCGTTTTTGGAAATTGAAAACCTTGCGTAGATTTTTACATTACCTTCCTATGGATTGCCGGCATTTGGTGGTACATGCTGCCATTACCTCATGCTTGGATTATGCCAATAGTCTTTTTATTGGTTTACCTGAGTACCTGATTTCAAGATTCCAGCTTATTCATAACACGGAAGCCAGAATCATCAGAAATATTCCTGTAAGACATAGTATATCCCACCATCTGGTAAGTTTTCATTGGCTGCCCATAAAGAAAAGAGTTTTGTTCAAAACCCTGATTCTGGCTCATCAAGCCCTTCTTGATACTGGCCCTAAGTATCTCAGAGTTATAATTCAGAGATAATTACAAACAAGAACTTTGAGATCGAACAGTCAAAACCTTCTCAAAGTTCCCAGATTTGCTAAAAGTAGGAAAGGGGGCCGTGCTTTTTCTGTACGTGCCCCCATGGTGTGGAATTCAATGCCGGAGGAACTCAGAAGGATAGAAAAGGAATCTCCTTTTAGAAAGGCCTTAAAAACCTGGCTGTTTCGACTGAATTAACTGTTCTGCCATGTTTTGGTTGTATTTTTGTAGCATACCGTTTTTTTTAGGAAACTGCGCCGGGACACTTCTGTTGGAGGTAGCTGTGCGCTCTATAAGTGTTTAATAATAATAATCCTTTCCCTGAGATCTATGTAATGTTATCCATTCCCTTAAACTTGCTGTTGCAGTTTCAGAAGTTCATGAGTGCATTTTGCTTATTCTTTGCATTGAACATTGCTTGTTTACAACCTGCACAATTAAGTTTAGTTTCCTTCATTTTGCAGATATTGGGAGCACTGTGCCATCAAGTGAATGGTTTTCAGACTGCCTCAACACTTTAACATTTCGGAGCCCAAGGCATGCCAATACATCCTTTGAGCGTGTCCTTAGCCCCACTTTATTTTGTCTATAGGCCTAATGCAGAGTTCTGTTTTCTTGATAGTCAATGAGATATGGAATCTTTCCTTCTGCTCCTTTTGCCAAGACCTAATCAAAGCATTAGGTTGGAAACTAATTTTGAACATGATATTTTGTTTTATTTTTTCTATTTTGCTGTCTTTGTCTTTTCAGCTCTCCTATGACCTGTTTTGTCATAGCTGCTCAGCATCCAGTTTACTTGTTTTGTGGGGTCTCCACTGCTGACCTACACGGCTTGTGTATGCCGTCTGAAGTGTTGGGACAAGTCTTCATCCACCACTTGGGTTTATAGATTAGCAACTCCCTCAGAACTATGTTCAAGATTACTTCATAACAGATGAGATGTCCTTCTCATAGGCTTTGTGATAGACCTTGATTTTGTTTAGCTGAAATGTCAAGACCATCTTTTCTTAAAATGGACAGATTGCGTTCTCTGAATTCAGAGAGATTTGTTTCCACACCAGAAAGTGCATGGGCTCCTGTAGGCTGACCAGGCTTCTGCTGCCTCTCTCTTATTTCAGAACTGCTCTAGGATTGCAGCTCCAGTAAGGAGCAGGTGGTTTCCAATCGGCAGACCCGGATCCAGTCTCTCTTCAGCCATTGATGACGACTATTCCTTTTTGATTGTTCTAAAAACTCTCTTATTGGATTGATGACTGATATAGACCCCATTCCCCTCTAATTGCTTGTGTCTTGGAAGGCGAGAATAGGAAGATTAATCCATTATATACCTCCTGAAGATATGTGAGTGAAATAGATTAAAGGTGCACTATACACCTCTATTAATTGTTGAATTAACTCATACTGTCTTCAAAGAAATACAGCTTCATCTCACCATTGCTTGCCCAATCTAGCGTTAGAAAGCTATGAGAATTGCTGTATTTTAATTTAATAGTTGGCCTGTTTTTCTTTTCAGAAAAGTGCCTTGTAAAGCAAAGGTTTGGCAGCTGCCCCTTTACGTGACTTAGAACCTGCGTTACTCTTCAATTATCAGTAGTGCAGAAGAGTCTACTTCCGTATGACGTCATTCATCTTAGACTCTAATGACATTCTGTGACGTGAAGCAACACCTTGGGAAGACTTTTGAAGTGTTGCTGCTATGCCAAAGTTCGATCACAAGCACAAATATCCGTTACCAAAGATTCAGTGCAAGTGCCTGCTGTTCTCCCTGACACAATATTCTGAAGCACTTTAAATATGGATAGGCATAGTGTAGGAAATCATTGCCGTGTCTGCTAGAAATCCCGTGGAAATGAATTGTAGAAAATTCATTGCAATAGGCAACGGGGCTGGTTTATGGGCATATTGGGGGGCGGGGCTGAATACATCCGAGGGTAATCAAAGGAGTAATGCTTTCCACCATTGGCTACACAACCGCTGGTGAATCATGGTTAATGTTTATTGAAATTAGTTCACAATCTTTGTAGTAAATCCAAAATGATAGCATTTCTGGATTGGGCCTCTCTTCTCTCTAGATCAAGCAAGCAGCCTAAGGTAATAATATGAATAGATATAAAGCGAGACAACGGCAATCCATAGGGCTTGTCTGTTACATTTCTTTTACCGAAGGGGAGCAGCTTGAAATGAAATCAGTTATAAAAGTGCCTTATAGAAACATTTCACACATTTGTTTATTCAGTGTATATTGACTCGCAGTTTCAGATAACGCCTTGGTTTTTACATTGGCTGAAAGCAGATGAAGAGTTTAAGACTTCAACTGGTGTTAATACTTTGAGACTAAGTTGACTTTGAGGGCAGTTCAACCAGAATCGGCAGTGGATGTACCCGCTTCAGATGCAACACCACAGTGGGAACCAAAATTTTATATCTTACTCGCAGCACTCGAACAATACTGGAGAAATATTCGAAAAAAAGTGAAGTTAAAAAGAAAAATATTTATTATTCATTGTGATCACTAGATTTTCATTCAATACTCATGACCCCTAGATATAGTCTCATCTTGCTTATGATTTTAAAGAAGGTCTAAAACTTCATCTGATTTTTTTTTTAAAGGGCCTTTACTAAAGGCACGACTGGCTAATTTTGGCAAAAGCTGGTTCTTAGAAGTAAAATTCTAAGCTGTTTTCCTTGGGAGTAACATTAGAGAACGAGTATTTGTAAAAGCAAATACTTGTGAATTGTTTCCATTGCATGTGACAGTTAGAATCCATTTGTATGAATCTTGTGAGGAGAACACATGAATTGTATAAATATACAACCCAAGACTACAGATGTAGTCTCCCGGAGCATTAGTAGACTATCAATATAGGGGACAGACTTATGAGTAAGATTGAGAAGAACTAGCTGTAGATCACAATGAATCCTTCCCTACCTTTCTTGGCTTCCAGCAGTAAGGGAGAGTGTTGTTCTAACAGGAAGTACACAGAATTACCCTATGTTCTCTGTCTTTGTAATGCTTATCGTTCACATCTGGAAAATAGTTTCTCTGTATCAAACACTGCCCAGACAACAGATTTATGTATCCACCGCCTCTGTTATTCATCTGTTCAAGAACCCAATGCTCATCAAAGACCTTGTGCAAGGATCCAGTTTGACATGTTTTTCCTATGTATTTATAAAACTGACCTGTTTGCTAGAAATCGTCTTCCAAAGTGAAAGGTACCAAGTGCTTTTGCTTCTTGTTTTCTTTTTTTGTTACATCTTCTGCAGAACAATCATTTTTATTCAGTTTTTACACTCATTACTGTGTGTGTGTATATATTTTTATACCAGCTGTCTTTGTATGTCATTTCTGTTTGTTTGGTACAGTATCATTCCATATGGAATTTATATATTGATATATAAAGATATGTTATCTATCAGTTTCCTGTGTTGTATGCTATCTTGACACCCAAAAACATATTGTAAGGATGTATTTGTAATCGAGTTCTGTGTCTCCTGTGCAGAGCAGCACACAAATTGTTACTGACTTGCACCAAAATACCATTTGATGCTGGGAAGCGACCGTATTAGCTCAGAGTGGGAAAATCGCCATAATAACTGCTGAAGTATTTCCGAAGAGTAGACTATGACATTTAAGAAAAATAGCCCGCCTGAACTACTATTTTTTTACTTATGTGGCCTCATTCAAAACCACTGTAACTGTGTTGAAGGTACCACTTGGGTATTCTTTTCCTTGGTGAAGCAGTCCCCTTCCTTTGTGAGTGAAGCGGTTATGGATAGCCAGATGCTACATTTCATGACGTGTAATAAGAACAGGTCTCTCATCTCATTCTTATCAGAAACTCGTAAGAGATTTATCAAACATTGTAAATCTAGTTGCCAGTGAGCTATCCCATTGGTGTCACATACCAAGAATCCAGGGTTATATCTGATCACACTGCTACTGGTATCAATAAGCATCAGCAGGTAAGGGGATGAGTTGCCGGCTCATATTCTGTTCTACCCTTTGAGAATTCCCTTCTGGAGCTCATGTCATTCCTGTTGTAGATGAGCTCAAGGTATTAATGTAGTTCGCACAGCCATACGCAATTAGCATACTTTCTCATTCTCACAAACCTTTACTTAACAACAGTTGTGAGTCTTGTAACCTTCAGGTGCCCCATTTCAATTTTGAATAGGACATCTTATACATTCAATACATTTTTTAAGAACTCAATATGTATATTTTCTTTAGAGGTTGTTGGCAAGATTCTGCCTCTGGTTTTTATTTATCAACTGGTAATGCATGTAAAAACATAAGTAGATGCACCAAATAATCATATAAATCAAAACAAATACAAAACATTCATAATGACATTAATCAAATGAGTATACAACATCATATTACACCAAAGTGTACAAAATCACATTACACCGTCAATGTCATTATGAATGTTTTGCAGTTGTTTTGATTTATATGATTATTTGATATATCTACTTATGTTTTTGACATGCATTTAAATGTTTAAAGAGTGATGTTAAAAAAATTTAAAGTAAAGGCAATTAAATAGCCAGGATCAGGATAAAGTACTTCCATTGGTCTTTCCGCTGGTAAAAATAAATAGCAGGGTTTGAAACTAGGTGGTCAGATCTTTTGCTAATTACAAGGTAAAGCCGGCACAGAAGAGAACTCTATGAAGATGGATCATCCTCTATATAATTGAGCAGGTGCATAGGCCCAGCCCCAGTGGACTTACTTGTAACTAGTCCTCAGACCGGTCAAGGCTCTTAATACAACACTCCTGCAGCCCGAGGCACCCCCTTCACCTCTCACCCTCTTGCTCTCTGTGACTTTTGTGCCTTCTCTCTCATTTTTTTGCCTTTTCACTCACTGTCTGTGACTTTTTGTGCCTTTTCCCTCGTGTATTGTGCTTATTCTCTTTGTGCCTTTTCTCCCACTTTCTGTGAATTTTCTTTGCTGTTTCTCTATAGCTTTTCTAGCCTTTTCTCTCACCACTTTGCCACCTTTTGTGCTTTTTAGGTTTCGCCTGGGGAACGGAGCGTAAGCTCCGCCCCCAGAGAAATCTCTAGTCTTCAGTAAGGGACTCGGAATACGCCCTCTGTTCCATTGGCTAGCTCCATATATGGAGGCTAGCCATTGGAACAGAGATCTGTCCGTCAAGGCCGGACCAGATTCGGGGGCGTTCCCGAGATTTTTTCCATGGGCGGAGTTTCGTTTTTTCCCGTTCGCTCCCCTTTCACTAAAAGTGATTTCATATGCGCTGTCCATTCCCGTCCCCCTCCGTGTGCCTCCCCGCCCCCCTTGGACCCGTTTGTGCCGATCTGAAAGTCCCCTAGCAGGTGCCCACCCTGCAGGGGACATTGCCGCCCTAATATCGAGTGCCCACCTCGATTTATTGTGATTTTAAATCAGCCGGTGCCCACCCGGCATTGCCCCTCGAAAATCACCGCCGCGACCCAAGGGCATTGAATTCGTTGCCGGGCCGCTGCCTAGTGCGACCCGGAAGTGCCGCCTCTCCGTCCTTAATAATACTTTAATGCGAGGTCATCCCGTTCCAAGATGTCCGCCAAGGAGAGGTAACGCTCAGTCCTCTCTCCATGTCTATGGCGGGTTACGCCGCTGGCGCAGCTCCGTCTGTGAATGCGGAAGCGGCGCCGCTGGTGGGCGGTGACGCGGTTGTTGTAGGTATTGCGGAGCCATGTACAGAGAGGAACCACACCGAACCAGGAGACCCACCCCCACCGCCCCCCCCCCCCCCAGGTACAGAGAGCACCGACACCGAGCCAGGAGAGCCCCAGCGCCCGCACGGCCCCAACATGAAGTTCGTATATAAGGAGGAGCACCCGTTCGAGAAGCGGCGGTCCGAGGGCGAGAAGAACCGCAAGAAGTATCCCGACCGTGTGCAAGTAAGAATGGGGCAGGGGAAGGGGCATCGAGGGCGACCAGACGCTCCTCGTCACCGTGTCCCAAGCCCCCCTTTCGCAAGTCACTTCGTTAAAGGGGAGACCTGGGTTTAATTGAATCAGGACTATAAGTCCCAGAATGCATCTGGCGGTTAAAGGACAGGGATAATGGTGACCATGGTGACAGGAAGCGCCTGGTAACACGACTGCTACCTCGTGACCCTGGGCGTCTGCCTGGGGTTTAAAGATAAGGATCTGGTGCAATATCACCCAAAGTGTCTGCTCAGTAGTAGAGACTGCTAAGTGTTGTAATGTTGCACAGGGCGAGGTGTCCAGCGTGAGTCCAGGGGTGCGATCCAGGCATGCAAGGAATCGAAGTTCAACTGGTTTAATAGTGGTTATATCTTGAACATTTGCTATGGATCCTTTCTGGACTTAGGTTGGACACCCTAGTCACAAGGTGTTTTTGCATAAGGGAGTTGCCAGATCTTAGTTGCAGGTCACACAGTGTCAGCCCAGGAGGAGCTACCAGACCGTCACACAAAATCACGCACACTTGCGTAGGGCATGAATGAATCACGTTATTCAAGGTTACACACAGGCATTCTTGTAGATCTTGCTCCTTAACATGATCACGGTTTATATGACCTAAGACAGGGGTACTCATAGTACGGCCCGCGGGCCAGTGGCGGCCCGCCTGGCCTTCACTGGCGGCCCGCGGACCTCTTTGCCATACGAGTCATACACATACTCGTGTATGTTTAGGAGTTCCTACCTGTAAACAGAGAAGATGGCCGAACGCAGGAGCATACGTATTCAATACCCTCTGTTTATGCATTACCTCATTGGCCTGAGTTTCAGAGACGTCACACACGGCGCGAAGCACAGACCCTTTAAAAGTCAGCTGTAACTAGCGCTGCGCTGTTACAGCTGACTTTTAAAGCTTCCTGTGTCCGTGACGAAGTCGACGTCCTCGCAGCCCCTGTAAGTAAAAAGCTTATGGAACAAGGAAACAGTGGTACTGGCATAACTAAACACAATCATTGGGAAAAAAAGTAAGTAAAAACATGCAAATTTGACTCTGTATATCAAATCCATGAGCTACGTGAAAATGTACTCTGCAAAAAGCCCGTAGTTCAGGAGGACGACAGTGGCGGGAAATGCTCTTCAAAATTAAAAATGATATAACAAAGACACCAACGCAGATATTCACTGTTCAATTTTCAGGTTTTGACGATGAATGTAGAAAAAAATCTAAAACAGTCAGCAAAGTCAAAGGTCGAAGAGAAGGGTTGTACAGCCACTTTCTGACAGATATTTACGTGAATTCTGCTGTGTCTGTTATTTGAGATCAACTTCCAGACAAGTTGCCTTTACGAGTGATTCGATTTCACATTCAGGCTTCTCAGGGCCCACAAATCCACTGAAGTCATCATCAATGCATTGCTGGGGGTCGAGAGAGCGCACGCCCCTCCTCTGAGCACTGCGCTCTCCTGGGGGTTTACAAGGAATGTGAACTGATGGAACTCGACCTGAAATTAAAAATTAAAGTGGCCCTTCCATTCTTACGAGGGGGAGGGGGTGTGAGTGAGGGGAAAAAGGAGCCATGTTCAGTTACATTATTTGATTGTATTACAATGTGTACGATTTTTACCATGCGCCTCCCCTCGCTGGCCTCTGACCCCTCACTAAGCGTGTTAAAGTTGTTCTCCGAGCACAGGAGATAATCTGCACTGTGTTAAAGCAAAGCCTTGTGGTGAGAGGCACCCGCCGCGTGCCGCCGTCCACGAGCGGCCACAAATTGTATGTGCAGTTAGTTTGTAATGTAAAATATGTCTTGTCAGCGGCAGACGAATGGCTGCATTTTCACGCCATCCCTAGGTGAAGAGAAACTCAATTTCTGAATTCAGCACACTTTTGCTTTCCTCCCGCAGACGGCGGCGGATGGAGGGGGGGGCGTGGGGGGGTGGTTTGTTGACGACCCCTTTGCGTTTTCATTTTACTTTGTTTATAGTCATAACACGAAACAAGCGCAGCAGATCTGGAGCTGTTTTAAACTCTACACACAGTGTTTTATGAATCCTGTCCCCAGCCGCTGCTAAACCCATCCCAGCAGTAAAGAGACATCCCTCAGTTGCTTGCCAGCTAGTTTTGCTCTAAATATAAATGTCAAGCCACACATACCTTCGTTATCCTCAATGTGCACTGGCTCTGCTGTTTGAGGGGCATATGTGTGTTTGTCTTTCTATGCCCACCAATTGCCAAATGATGCCTGTTTTTGGGACTCTGAAGTCTGTACTGAATATCCGGTTACTGCAAATTGCCATGCAATCCCACTTAAGATTGCTATTGTCTGATAAAAAAAACATGTTATAAAAATGTGCTCCACGTAGTTACAACTGCTTTGGAAATACAGCATTGTCTAGTAATGTTTTGAAACTGCAGTGATTTTTTTCCCCTCTAGCTCCTCCCCCACTGACCCCGCCCCCACAGGTGCTGCCCTCGGCCACAAACCACACTTTCAATTTGGCCCCCGAGAGAAAGTTTGTGAGTACCCATGACCTAGGAGATCACTGATGGTTTAATGATGCGAAGTTGCATGAGGTGTCTGCTGAGGGGTTAAAGACTTGTTTCGCCGCATGGTAAGACCCGTGTGTGCATGTACACTGGGTTGAAGGACCCAGTAAAAAATAATGAGATGGTGTTTGTATTATGATACTTCAGATCAAGAGAAGTATGTCACATCTCTGACTGTGGATCACTGAGAGCATAAGCCTTGGTGTAGAGAGCATGACCTACTACTACATGATCTAACATGGCTTTGGGTAAGGAGGACGAAACAGGACCAGGGAATATGGAGCAAGCTTACCACAACCTGATGACAATTTCTTGGTGCCCTCTGAGTAGGGATTGCCTTGACTGGGTTATATACCAGATGCTTTTTTTGTGCCTCCTTTGGTCAGCATCTTACTTTTCTGCTTGGCTGTATTGCTCCGAACGCATTAAACGCCCATCATTTCGAAAACGTCTTTTTATAGCTACTTTCGAGCTGTTCTACTAAAATAAGCGCCAGTGGTTATAGTGCAGAGTCGGCTGGAGACCGTTGTCTTTAAAGTTACTGTTGATTGTGACTCCAAATAGAACTGCTTACCCTTTACCGAGCTCTGGTAGATGTATGAAGTCTAGTTTTGAGCCCGCTCTGAATATAATTAAACTAATGCCCCCACACAGAAATCTTTGGCAAACATCTAAACGAAATCTCAATGACGGATTTTGCATTGAATTTATCTGTAAACCTTCATTTTGGGTTAGAGACGTATTCTGTCCCTAGTGAATGTTCTTCGTTTGTGTGCGGTTGATCTTAGGGGTTGCATATGTACAGTAAGTATGGCATCTTTTCAGAAATTGATAGCACACAGGTGCCGGTGAGTGTGTATGTGCCAGTTTCACTACAAAGTGCAGAAACTATTGAACAAAACATTGTAAGGCTGTAGCACTGCGGTCGTTTTATATGAGTGCAGAGTGCATAGGGAGTGCATGGGAGTGCTAGAGAGTGCAGAGTGCTAGGGAGTGCAGAGTTCTAGGGAGTGCTAGAGAGTGCAGAGTGAGTAGGGAGTGCTAGAGAGTGCAGAGTGAGTAGGGAGTGCTAGAGAGTGCAGAGTGAGTAGGGAGTTCTAGGGAGTGCAGAGTGAGTAGGGAGTGCTAGAGAGTGCAGAGTGACTGCAGAGATTAAGCTAATGGCAATGTAAATGACAATGCCATTTATTTATCTGTTTTCAAAACCAACACATAAATACAAATGTTGTCATTTACAATGCCAATAACTCTAACTTTTCCAAAGGCGAAACAATTGCATTGTAAATGCTTGTTCATATACTGTTTTGCCTTTTTTCTGTGTTTGTGCATTTCTCGTTCTCTTTTCTGATTTCTGCCATCTTCTCTGCACCCCTTTACCTCCCTACCTCCTATCCTCAGCCCCATCCTGTGCCCCCTGCACTCCTCCCAGAATCCACTTAATGATGGCTGCCGCGCAGAGTCGCAGCAGATGCACCACTTATGCACCAAAGGCAAGTGTGTCTGCACCTGTCTGTGCGTGGACAATGCCCAGCGCCAGAAACCCCGGTACCCCTGGCTCACGACTACCTCGCAGCTCTCCTTTGTGCCTTAAACTCTGGACACCTCACCACTCTGCTGGCGTGCCGCACAACATGGGAGGAATTTTCACCTGCTCCCTCTGTCGCATCACGTGCACCACTGCGCTCTGAACTGCAACCAAGAACACCCATACACACTCAAACACCTATTAACAAACACACCCTCACCCCTTAAACGGATATATGATTAAACAACTACTTTCTAAACCACGAATTCCCTAACCACGTAAGCTAAACAACGAACAATGCCAAACCACTACATTTTTTACGAGTTCCTAAACCACGAAAAAAAAGCTCGTGATTTGCCAATAGATGGCACTATTGTAATAACAATACTTCTGTTCAAGTAAAATGTCCAATTGAGAAGAACTAATGAGAAGAAGGCAGCCCACACACTACCATAAATCTGACACAAAAACTGACTTGTCAGACTGACCCATCTGGCACTGCCATATTGCCCAATACGCCTGTCTGAACCTGGCCCCAAACTGAACGGATGGCAGCAGCTAAAGTATCAAAGAAGGGACCACTCCTGCGCTATTACTTCCGGTGTCAGCAGGTCTTCTGCAACTGTTTTTTGGAAACCTATTTTATTAACTTTTTGGTCATGCTCAATACAGTTTGGCATTATGAAGTGCAATAGCAGTTTGGCAGTTCGTATTTACATATATGTAATTACCATATAACAACCAGGGTACCAGACAGACAATTTCCTCTGATATTTGTGATGCATTGATTCTTCGCACTGCACTATTATTTCGCCTGTAGAATTAGACATTCAATTATGTAAGGTTCAAGGAACATAGTGTAATACAACATAGAATCCACTGTTTTATCACTAATGGAACCTGTTCCTGTCGCACCATTAGTAACGCAGCACGGGACATGTGCCTTTTTTTGTCAAATGCTTTATTTCTGCCCTCCTCTAAATGACACCAGGTTGTTTATGGTAATAAGAACAAAGTCCCCACAGTTTATCTGTCAGCAGGTGTGCAGGCTGAAAGCACATCCAATGGGATGTAAATACGGGAAAAGTACAAAGGTAGAAGGCTTCAACTTGGTATAATACACAACCAAAATGTAATACCAGGAAAGCCAACTGCGACCTCTGCCCTCTATCTCGGTGCACTTCAGAGGCTAATGATCAATTATGCTCTGGTGACAGGCACTCCCGTGCCAGTTCAAAGCATAGATCACGCACAATAATTGCTCTGCTTCCAATGCCATGACCTTCGAGGAGGGGAGAGACTCGTGGTTAAGTAAAGTCGTGGTTTACAATTGTCGTTGTTAAGGCTTGGTCGTGGTTCAGGATTCGTTGATCACGTAAGTCGTTATAAAAACTTCGTTGTTAAGGATGTTTCCCCCCTTAAACACCAGTCTCGTGTATGCTCCTCAACACATGCTCACTCAGCAAGCACACCATGGAGATATGGGACCTGCTGAATGATGCCATCCTGACATTCTCTTCCTCACGGAAATATGACTGACCATAGCTTCAACGGCAGACATCAGTAATGCCATCTCCACCAGATACAACACCCCCAAGTAGGCTCGTCAAAACAGGCCAGTAGAAGGAATCGCACTCCTATACAAAGACAGCTTCACCTGCACTGCCACCACTGAAGCTGGAACAAACTAAATGAAACACCTCAACTTTAAATTGCCAATTGCAGCAAATTTCACCCGAGTGGAACCCTAGTCTACCTTCACACTCTGCCCCCAAGACAACTTTGCAAGCAAATAACATCTCAGACAAAATTGCCACCTACAGAGTTCTCAACTCCAGCGCTTTCTTCCTCCTAGGACACCTCAGTTTCCATTTTGAAGAACGTACCAGACTCCCACGTCCCCCGATCTTCGCTGCTGTTCTTGACACCCACGCCACCGGATACACCATATACCCTGACTTCACATCTTTCAACAAAATCACAATAACACATCAAATCTTGTCAACTGGATAAACCACGCCATAGTCTGTTTCAGAATCGACATCCAGCACGCCAATACTGGAACAACTTAACGGAGGAGGATTGGACGACTACCTTCCATAAGAGCAAACCGTAACCCACAGGCCTAGCACGTGATATTCCCGACACTCTGGCCCCCCTGAATCGAAGCAGCACAGAAAAAACTAGAACACAAGCCAGCTGGTACACGAATGACCTCAGAATGGCTAAAGACTCCTTAAACAACTAAAACAGAATTGGAAATTGAGCACAGGAGAAGTGAGAAAAGACACTTTAAAAGCCATCCAGAGATTGTACAACCAGCTAATCCAACTAGTAAGAAGGCCCTAGTCGAATGACTACACCCCAGCTCCAACAGCAGCAAAGAAATCTTTGCAGTCATCAACGACTTCACTACACCCACAGGTTACACCTGCAACATCAACCCATCACAAGATCTGTGTAGCGATATCCAAACTTTTTTGTAGCAAGCTCGCAACCATATACAGCAACATTGCCCTAGAAATGGCCCACCTGACCCTTTCCAGAAGTTTCCCTGTGACAAATGTAAACACACTCACAACATGGAACACCACTAGCATAGAGGAAACTACATACAATCATGAAGCCCATTCACTAAGGGTCCATGGCGGACCCCTGCCACCATGCCTTTGACAAAGGAGCTATCCTTTCAGCAAGGTCCTCCCCCTTACCCCAAGCCGCCCCCATTCTCAACACCTCTTCCACCTTCATGAAACCATAGAAACATGCAGCCATCTACCCCCTCCGAAATAAACAATGGCTCACCTGCCCAAGCACATCAATTACTGACAGATATCCTTCCTTCCATACGCAGCCAAAGTCTTGGAAAAAAACATCTAGCACCTCACCAAACACCAGCTTCTTGATGATGCACAATCAAGATTTAGGCCCAACCACAGCACAGAAACTTGTAGCAGCATGGATGACATCCGGGTGATCCTTGACGGGGGAACTTCACCCCTCATCCTTATAGACCTATCCTCAGTCTTCAATAATCTCTGCCAACCCATTCTAATCCACGAAGCAGGCATCCAGGGACAAGCTGTTGAATGGATCTGTTCCTTCCTCACTGGAAGAACCCTAACCCTCAACATGCCGCTCTACTCTTATGAAAAGCAAGAGCTTATTTACGGAGTTCCGTCAGGCTGCTTGCTCAGCCCGATGACCATTAACATCTACATGACTCCACTGACCGACATAAACATCCTCACTCCGATGAGATGCACCTGATACTGTTCTTCTGGGACAAATCACCCAACACTAGACCAGTTCACCAAGTGCATGACAGAAGTGCCCACCTGGATGAAATACAGTTTTCTTACACTGAACTTGGACAAAACTGAAGCATAGGTCTGTGGGAAAAACCCTTTGGCATGGAACTCCCCCCGGGTGGCCCACAGACTTTCGACCAAACCCCATGCATTGCTCACAAGCGAGACCCCTCTAAATCATAGACCACAAATGGGACATAAATGCCCAAGTCAATTCAGTGGTCTCATCCTACTTTACACCCTAAGAATACTGAAGAAAATCTTGAAGTGGCTACCGGACAACACCAGAAAAATTATCACGAAGCCCTCTATACCAGCAGGGCTGGACAATGGAAATACCCTACAAGCAGGCATAATCAAGCAGCCCACATGAAGAATGCAGACTGCCCAAAACATAGCAGCCAGACTAGTCTTCAACCTCCGACACAAAGCCCACATCACACCACACCTCTGGGAATTCCAGTGGCTAATTGATACAAAAGCATGCACGCTTCAAACTCCTCACCTAAACTACAAAGCACTCCACAACACAGATCCTTCTAACCTGGACAGCCACCTTCAGTTCCTTCAGTCTTCCAGACACCTCTGCTTTGCTGGTCTCAACAGCACACCCCACACATACACGAAAGCCTAGCCGCTAAGCCTGGTTCGACCTCTTGCAGCACATCAGAGCCTCTTCATCTCTTGATGCTTGCTAAAAGCTGATGACCTGGTTTTAAGTCCCCTGCTGCTGTATAGACTGGATTTTTGCACACTCTAAAAAGGTCCCAAGTTATACTTATGCACTGTCCCATGCAATTTGTGGTAGCACTTCTCTGACTAAGGGCATGAAAATAATACAGTGTATAAACTGACGTTAGTGCACATACGCATCTCCACTCTCTCGTTTGGAGCAAGTAAGGGTTTTCTGTAGTACCTTGTGGGGCTATCTAGCAATTCACAGGAGCTGTTGTTTGAAAGTCCCCATACCCGGCTGGTGCCTGGGAATATTGTAAAGGTAATAAATCTGTCCCGAGAATGTCCACTAGAAATAGTTACCAAATGTAAGTAACGTTTTTGTCTCTGATGTGCATGTACAGAATAAAAAACACTTTTCAAATAAGCCACACAATTAGATGTTTCCACTCTGTAGCATCCAAAGCGTAAGCATCCGATTTCTCTCTTCATTGGCTTCAAATTCTCACCTACATGTAGCGACAAATCAAGAGAACAGCTTAACTGCAATCCTACCATATAGTGCCAGAATACTATCCATGTAGGCCACATGACATACACACCTTTCCATCAGTAGCACTCCCAAAGAGTAGCATTCTGCCTGCTTGCGGATGCATCTTGGGGTCTGTTCAAGGGCATGAAGCGCTACATAAATATGGTAAGAGTGCAGTAACAGTCCCTGGCCACTGTAAAACGGCTGTGCTGATTCTGAAAGACCGGTCACACTACATCAACAATCTACCCGCTCATGATATAAGGGACAGCTCAGAGAATGACATTTCAACCTCCTTCTGCTCAAGTTCCTATCTAGAACAAAATAAGCTAAATTCACTTCTAATCCCTCTCCTTCCCTCTTGCACCCCAAATCATGCCTTTCCAGTGCTGGGAACAGATCTCTGATTTACGTCAGCGAAACTCTATCCGCGAAACCTCATTCCTGCCTGTAGTGAGAGCAGGATTTCGGTGCATCTGCCTCTCAGATACACTTTCTTTCCTTTCATAACAGCTGCCTCTCCCCTAGATACATTGAAAGAGATCCTAAAGCTGCTAAACTGGCTGGGCGAGAGATAATAAATAAGTGGTGGATAAGAATTGATCTACTCAGATTTCTACTCGTGCTTGTTTGCAATTTACCAAAATGGAGGGAGGTTCGTTGAAAGAGCCTATCTCTCAAATCTCTCTCTCAAATGATTTAAAGTGGGTACTGTAGAATAAATTATTTCTACTTTTCAGCTACTGTCAGGAACTACCTTATTATTGCATGGTAGTTGCTGCCGGTCTCATCTAATCCCAGAGTGTTTGCTCGCTGTGGCGAGAAAAACGCCATCTCAGAAAGAGTTCAGCTTGTTCAAGAGATCCCTCGTTGTCTGAGCTCTAATTCTTATGTGTTTTTGGAAAGCCTTAGGTCTGAAGACTTTAGAATGCCAGGTTGAAGAAGAGTGCCATCTGACAAGCAATTGGAGGCATTAGACAGATACATTATTATTAAAATGTGTCCATGCTGTAGATAATGTCACAATCTATCTCAAAACCTCAGTTGACATCAAACACATTGTTAAAAGCATATTTATGGCGATTGGTGGAGATGCAGCACTGAACAAGGGAACTGTATTTTTTCTACCCTGATGGCCCCTTTAAAGTTTTCAGTGACCGAGGATACACTTCTATGTCCAGTTCTCTCTCCAGACTCATGAGAAATCCTAAGTGTGAGGAAATGCGGTGTATTAAATGGTCTGGTTGTGTGAACTCGCTGTATAATAAACGCACAACCCTGTCTTGGGTCCAGTCAGGCTCTTTTGTTAAACCGTACCTCAATCTTGGGTAGCTGTGGATTTGAGCAGTCAGTCTTTATCCAAGGAACAAATGCAAAGCATTCAGAAGTAACAAAACAATTGAAAAAGAAAGAAATGTGAGAAAAAAGAAATCCGACCCCTATTTATAAAAATAGATCTTTTATAATTTTTTTAGACGCCAAAACTAACATCCACTGTATGGTACCGGAGTTATAGATTTTTAAACAAATCTTAAATCACTGATTTTAAACTCAAAATGTAAACAGGCATTGGCAACTACCTCAGCAGTTACTTTTGTAAACTTTTGAAAGAGTTGTGTTTAGGTATTCCGGCCCACTTTGGGTGACCAACTCTGACAGGGAGAAATCATGGGCCAGTTAGACTTAGCAGGACAGTTACTTTGCAGTCAAAGCAGTCTCCAGTCCAGTTCCAGGCTCTGAGTCAACTGCCACATACTTCAATGGAGTGGTCCTGATGCAAGGGATACAGGATGCTTTTCTGGTTGACAGGGTTCGTCCCGGGACCACCACTCAGTCTATGAATGCGGTGGGTGACTTTGGCCACAGATGTTGATGTCTGTCAAAGTCCAGGTGAGGTCCAGCCAAAAACCAGTTGCTGCTGGCCTCTCACAGTGAAATCAGCAGTTCCGTTTTTACTGCGGCTGGTGTCCTGCACTTCATGGACTCTCCTGGGTCCAGCAGACTCAGTGCACCTTTTGAGTGTCCGGGTTTGGTCTCCCGGGCATGTAGGAGGGAATAAACTGTTGTGGCTACCAAGTCTGCCAAGGCAGCCTCTTCAGCTTTTGTGGCCATGGTGCTGTAAAAGGAAGTCTGCCAACTGACCCTTGGAGTTCACCTATTCTGTCTTGGGCTCTGGCTTGACTTTTCTTCGAGCCAGGTTCAACAGGTACAATCCTCTCTTTGCTAGCCCAGTAACAGCAGGTGGAGTCCAGTCTTTGGTACATCCTCTTTTTGACAAGTCCAGAGAACAGCAGGGAAGTCCGTCTTTGGCCCTCTGTTCAGTTCAGACTTGATCTGAGGTCTGGATGCTAGAGTTGCCACTTTTATGCCCACAACTTGCCCTTGGGGGTATGTGGTGACTTAAGCGTCCTGCCCAGCACGGGTACTCGCCAATGACTACGCCACACAGAGAGTTTCGTATAGCACGTTGTTAATCTGCGTGTAACTGTGAACTCAGCATTCTAAACCCGCATTCAATTCACTACGATCTAATGCTTACATCACAGTTCTAAGGAGTCTATCAGAAGCCACAAAGGTTCCGTCATTACATGCTCACACAACATCTCCTCTTTTGTAAAGTAATAAATTGCAATTTTCACAAATATATGCAATTAGAGCTCTTCAGTGAGTCTTTGTGGTGTATGGATCACTGAGGAAACGGGACTGGCAATAGAAATGTCCATGACTTGCTTTGGTGATGGAGACAGCAGCTACCAGGGTATCTTCACACTGGGCCAGATGTAGGTAATCCCCGATTACAGATTATTAAATACCGAATCATACCGATTCGGTATTTAAGAACTGGCAATCGGGATGTAGGTATATTTACAGAATCGGTAAGATTCGGTAATTACCGAATCAGTATTTACCGATTCGGTAATTGCCATTAATTCCTATGGGCCTTGAATAAATACCGATTCAGTAAAATTACTGAATTTACAAGGGGGACAGGGTGTCACTTTGATACCCTGTTGCACCCCCTGATTCTAGCTTGTGTGCAATGTGACACACATACATGCCCTTAGGGCATGTATGTGTGCCACATGGCACAGGTGTAAGCGTACACAGGAATTCGTTATTTACCATGAGATAGTATATCATGGTAAATAACGAATTCTTAAAGGCCTGTGGCACTATTTTAAGTTCCACCTAGATCTGGAATTACCGATTCGGTAAATATACGAGTCGGTATTTTACCGAATCGGTAAATTTACCGAATCGGTAAATTTACAGATTCGGTAAAATTCGGGCCCCCTACATCTCAGAAACCAATTACCTGTCGGTAACGGCCGAAATTGGCCGTTACCTGACCGGTAATTGGCGACCTACATCTGGCCCACAGTCTTTTCAGATCCAGTCTGTGTAGTAGCTGAAGATGTTTTCTTGGTTTGTGAGGCCATTAATGACTTTACAACTTAGTCACTTCTCTCAGATTCTATACTTCACCCACAGAAGCATTGGATACCCTGTTGCACCCCTGATTCTAGCTTGTGTGCAATGTGACACACATACATGCCCTTAGGGCATGTATGTGTGCCACATGGCACAGGTGTACACGTACACAGGAATTCGTTATTTACCATGAGATAGTATATCATGGTAAATAACGAATTCTTAAGGGCCTGTGGCACTATTTTAAGTTCCACTTAGATCTGGACTTACCGATTCGGTAAATATACAAGTCGGTATTTTACCGAATCGGTAAATTTACCGAATCGGTAAATTTACAGATTCGGTAAAATTCGGGCCCCCTACATCTCAGAAACCAATTACCGGTCGGTAACGGCCGAAGTCGGCCGTTACCGACCGGTAATTGGCGACCTACATCTGGCCCACAGTCTTTTCAGATCCAGTCTGTGTTGTAGCTGAAGATGTTTTCTTGGTTTGTGAGGCCATTAATGACTTTACAACTTAGTCACTTCTCTCAGATTCTATACTTCACCCACAGAAGCATTGGTCCTCCAATGAATCTTTCTTCGTTGCAGTAAGGGGTGAGAAATCAGGGTGTTGAACTGTTGGCCACCCAATGAGGACCAATAAATAGTAGCCAAATCACAAATTAGTGATCGAGATTAACCGCTTCGCTGCTGTGCCTTATCACCCCTGTGCTAAGCCTTTTTTTGTCTACTTGAGGTAGACCTTAGGACCCCGTAACTTTTTGTCCATATAAGGTATCAACGCCAAATTTGCGTCCTTTACTTCCAACATCTGGAGAATTTTAAAGGTGTCCAGGATATGTAGATTTCCCTGGAGGGGACCGAGAAATTAGCCAAAATACAGTTGCTTTTTGTTTTTGGGGAAAAAAGTGCTGCAGAACAAAACTTATTTTTTTACGTGCAAATGGTATCAATGATGGGTGTGTGGTGGTAAAATATCCATCTTCACAGCTTTCAGGAACAGACAGACCTTTGTCAGAAAACCAACATTTTTCTACACAGTTTTCGCATTTTACTGGGACTTAACCTATTTTTCAGTGCTCTCAGCCTCCTTCTTTTCAGTGGTAGAAATGGAAGTGAAACGAATAATGGATCCCAGAAACCTTTAAATTTCTGGAAAGCAGACACAATTCTGAACTCAGCAAGGGGTCATTTGTGTAGATCCTTCAAGGTTTTCCTTTTTTTTAACTTTTTTTTTTATTGTTCAGCTTGAATGACAAATCCATAACAGATAGCATTTTAGATTATCATGGTATCCATTTGCATAACAAATTCTATTTACAGTAGCATTGATATAAATACAAAAAGAAAGATAAAGGGTCAGAGCGAACCACTGCGGCCTACTTGAACAAAAGATATGAACCAAAATGAAAAACCCAGGTCCTGGACATCAGTTATTCAGCCATTGAGTAAATGGAGCCCATATTCGTAGCCCCCTCTCCCGCCTCCTCTTACCCCCGCAAGAACACTACTTATTCCAAATTATGAAGAGCCAGAATCCTGGCTCTCCAATTCATGAAGGTGGGAGCATCAGAGCTGATCCATTCGGAGGTAATGCATAAACGTACTAGAGACATTGAAATAAATATTAGGGCTGAAGAATAACTCGACCTAGGTACTAAAGGATTACTCTCACAGCCCAATATTACTAATTCGGGGGATAAAACCACAGGAATTTTAAGACTGAGATTGATAAATGTTTGAATTTCTTGAATGAATGGTTCTAGTTTAGGACAGGTGAAAAACAGGTGTATATCATTGGCAGCCACTGAGCCACATCTCGGGCAGCTGTGGTCCCTACTACCCCCCATTTAGATATTTTAGCCGGGGTATAGTAGAGATCGAATAAGACCATATAAAATTGGGAGCGTAAGCTCCCCGAGATTAGGACCGTGCTAGATATTTTAAGTGCCTGCGTGATATCCATGCCAGTCGTACCTAGCTTTATCTCCCATTTAGTGTTTTGGAGAGATAGATCATCAGGGAGACCTAAAAGAAGGTTCTGATAAAGCAACCCAATTTTTGATCTCTTCAGAATCAAATCCATGAGTGTGTTCTTGACTAAAAGAGTAGGGATTTTATGCAAAAGTCTAGGTAGCTACGAAGCTGCATATATTTAAAAATGTGTGCATATCCAGAGCAAACTTATCATCGAGAAAGAGAAAGGAGGCCAAGCTTCCCTGATGGGCTAAGTCCCCCAAAACAGTAATGCCATGCAGACTCCACCTAATAGTGGGGAACGAGGCCAGATGGCGGCCGTCTCTCCGGCCGAGTAAACTGGTTTCAGCGTCTCCCCCCGACTGGATGCCCTGCTGATGTAGTTTTCTTCCCAGCTCGAGGGTCGAGTGATTTAATCTATGGCTGACTGATAATTCTCCTTGCACTCCTACCTTTCGAAGTTTGATGCTCCGGTGGCCCGGCACTTATCGACGCTGCCTGACACGCTTGATCTTCATTCCACGGCGTTTGCTGGGCAGCGGCTTCTGTGTGGCTCGACGGCTCCATCGATTGGGTTCTCTAAACGCCGCGATGCCGCCGAAAGGGCAGACAAGAAACCCGCCTCGGATCGCCCCAAAGTCCGGTTCTTCGCTGCCTCAGCCCCCATCTGTTCAGATGGCACCTCCATCTGCCGACACTGCAAAGAAAGGCCAGCCAGATAACCTGCCCGGCAAAACTCCTAAAAACACTAAGTCCGCTCTGGTGCAGGCTATGTTTCAGTCCCGGGCCAGCAGCACAATAAAACTCTTCAGAGCCCAGGAATTGTGAAATCTCGCCACTCCACTACCACGGCCCCCTCCAAAGCTCCCGCAGCGGTGACTAGTAAGAAAGATAGTGTTCCTATACTACCATCTCTAACAGTTTCCCCCAGTATTATTAACGGGGGCATGGCAACTAATATAAATGGGCAACCAGAAGTGGGGGTGCTCGGGGCTAATAACTCTGGGACTTTGATCTGCACGGAATCTTTAATGGATGAAACTACACAACCCAGTGGGCTTCTGGGAGATGTAGTCCCTTTAGGGCAGGGTTTCTAAAATACAAGCAGCAGCAGCCCTTCTTTTAGAGCCCTCCCTACCTTCTCCAATCTCCCATCCACATGTCGAGGCTATACACGCTCCCCTACTGCTTGCCTCAATAAATATGGATGGCGACACAGATGGTGACAACTTTTTTTCTTTATCTGAGCATACTGGCTCCTCTGTGGATGATAATGGGTTGGGTAGGAATTAGACGGATGACGAGGATAGCAAAATGGGGGACTGGCGCACTAATGATGTTTTGAATTCCGCAGCCATTTCAAATGGTCTGTCTACAGTACGAAAAATACCCCAAGATCCTGGCTCAAATATCGGCTCCCTAGCTTGGGTTATTCATTTACAGCTCATCCTGGAGCACAAGCTAACCCCCAAGATTCAGCCACTAATCCTTCAGTCCCCAGCTTGGGTCCACCTCCGGGTGAAATGACACTGTCAATAATTTACTAGACAATAATGGCTCATCGTGAGGAGACCCGCCAGGAAAGTGCCTGCGCACAAGGGGCTTGCCGTAGAGTTCAAAATTCCCTTTGTAGAGTGATTAAAACCTGTGCTGACATTGCATCTTAGGTAGCCGAAGCAGAAACTCGGATTCCGACTCTTGAAGATGATATGGCCACCCAGAAGACCACTTTAGAGTCAATCCATTCTCAGAGGGCTGAAATCCAATGGAAGCTTGTGGAAATGGAAAACAGGTCCCGGAGAAACAATTTAAGGATTCTGGGGGTCCCTAAAGGCATTGAAGGGTTGGACACCCGTCTGTTTGTGGCTGAATTATTTGCTGAAGCGTTTCCTGAAGTTAAGGAATGGGACTAGCAACTGGAAATCCAACGTGCCCACCGGTTTCCTTTGAAGCCTAAACAACGCTCCGGCCAAACACCCAATAGACCCCGTGCCATTCTTATCTGCTTGCATAACTTTTCGGCTAGAGAAAGGCTTTCGGATCTAGCTAGGCCTGATGGGCAGAGAGCGGGGACGGGTTGCCAATTTTTTGTTAGACCAGATTTTTGCCCTGCCACAGTTGAACGGAGGTGGCAGCTCCGTCAGCTAATTGCCTCATTTCAATCTAAAGGGGCACAGGTGTTTTTGCTTTTCCCTTCTAAACTCAAAGTTATTCATCAAGGCCAGACAAAAAATGTTGAGTCGGAAATTCAGGCCAAGGCCTTTCTGGATTTAATCTAGAAAGCTCTAGTTCAAGGATTATGCTTTGTTTCCCCCCCCCTTTTGTTTCTTTGGTTTTTTTTCCAACATTAGTTGGGGCATGGCTTCTTTGAGGGGGTGTTGACTTGCTGGACTTTTTGTCTTTGATTTTTTTCTTGGAATTTCTTCAAGCATGTCCTCATGCAGCGTTCTTCTCTTCAGTCGGCAGCAATTCCAGGGGGGGATCCCAGCTCTTACCAGCTCCTCCATCATTCGGACTTCAGTCCCATTGCCTAGATTTGGGGGTGGAGGTGTCCTTTGGGTTTCAGGGTTGGGTGGGGGGGTGAGCGGGCTCTTTGGGTGAGGGTTTGGGGAGGGTGCATAAAAAAAACTGCTTGAAAAATGTTCTATTTTTCATACCATATTGATTATTGTTGTTACTTTGTGTCCAGTGTTTAAAAGATTGAATGGCGTTGGGTAATTTGCGTATAGCCTCATTAAATGTCTGCGGCTTGAATAACGGGAAGAAAAGAGCTCTATTTTCAAAGGTCGTTCAGGCTTTACACTTAGAGGTATTGTGCCTGCAAGGGATGCACCTGCCATGGAACAATCGGGACTATTTAAAAATTCCCGGGTTCGAGTTAATAGGATGTTCCCGACAGACTTCAATGATAATAGGGGTTCCAATATTTGTAAGGCGGGGGTAGGAACAGGTGTGAGAACTATTCAAGATAATGGACACCTTTGGGTCATTGTTGAGTTCCTGATTAACGGCTCACCTCTGACCATTTGTACTGTGTACAGCTCTAATCTGGACGACCCAGCAGTTTTACATTACTTGAATGTAGAATTGGCCTTGTGGCCCCACCCCATTTGCCTTTGCGGGGATTTCAATATCAATTTGTCAGCTGACTTTAACTTAACTGGTGGGCAAAAATATGTGGGCAAGGAACCTAAGGTGTTTAAGGCCCTGCAAGCGTTGTTCCAACATCGATTTCAATGTCACCGAATAATATCAGACCATAATCCGCTGATCATTGATTGTACCCTAAATTCTATCGTGAAGGTTCCTAGACCTTGGATTTTCGAGAGAAAGCTACTATTAGAAGAATCTTATTTAGACCATATGCGACCCTGGGTCTCTGAATTTTTGAACATCAACAGAGCGTCAGCCCCCAATAATATAGTTTGGGATACACTCAAGGCAGTGGTTTGTGGTGAGACAAAGAGCTTTTCATTCTCACGGCAAAGGCAAATCCGTGAGCAAATTAATGAGCGGATTGACGACGTCTTGTAGAGGTCCTGCTCACAAGCACGATTAAGGAAGGTCAGGACACTGCCCATAGTCAAATGCAGGTTGTGCGCATCAAAGCCTCCCTTCTTGAATTTCTTGGTCAGGATCTTGCAGCTAAATACCTACAGTTTCGACTATGTTCGAGTTTGGCGAAAAATCAGGAAGGGTCCTCACCAAGCGTCTTCAGCAGCGAACTTTGGCCAACCATATTGTTAAGATTCAGGACTCTCAGGGCCATATTCAAAACACTCCTGAAGGAGTCCTGACCGTTTTTTCTGAGTTTTACTCTTCATTATATACAGAGGCAGTCAGGGAACACAATATGGAGGAAGAGTTTGCGGCTTTTGTTCATGAGCTTAACACTTCTAAAGTTGCAGACTATCAGAATCTTGCCCTGGCTGCACCTATAGAATGGGAGGAAGTCGAACTGGCACTAGACACACTGGCCAAGGGCAAGGTAACCGGTCCGGACTCTATTCCCCTGGAGTTTTACAGCATATTCCGGTCCGAGATCCGCGAGGACCTTTTAACAATCCTTAGAGACGTTCAGCTTGGCCCTATACCAGACTCCTGGCGGCACACAAATATCATTCTTTTTAAAAAGAAAGATAAGCCTGAGCTCGACCCTGCCTCATTTCGCCCGATCTCATTGATCAATACAGATAATAAAATATTTGCAAAGATTCTGGCCACTAGATTAGCTTTAGTAATCTCTCCATTCGTTTCCGTTCGTCAACACGGATTTATCCCCGGCAGGGACACGGCGGACCACGTCCGCCGTGTCATAGCACTTTTAGACTGGGCTCAAGCTACAGGATCTCCCCTTGGTGCAATCCTGTTAGACGCCGAAAAGGTGTTAGACAGGGTTGCATGGGGGTTCCTGTGAAAAGTCCTGCACTGCAAGGGGTTTTGCCCTGGCTTTATTCAAGCCTTGCAGGCTCTCTACATCACTTCACAGGCAACTACATCTATTTCAGGTTTGGCTTCCAGATCTTTCCAAATTAGTAGGGGCACGAGACAGGGTTGTCCCTGTTCGCCCCTGCTATTTGCTCTCTATATCGACCCGGTTCTTAGTAGAATTGAGCTCTCCCCGCACATATCTCCGGTAAGGGTTAATGCCTATGAATTTAAATCTTTGGCTTACTCCGATGATATCATTGTGCTAACCAGTGTTGTGTCAGCCTCATTCCCAGCAATTAAGACTTTAGCAGGACAGTTTGGCCAGTGTTCTGGCTACAAGCTTAACGCTCAAAAGACCCAGGTGGTCCAATCCTCTACAATGGGGTCCTCTGATGCACCAGTGGTTCAACGTGCAATGTACTTTGTCTACTGCAGCTGTAATTCTAATGCCTAACTGCCAGAAATCAATATTTTACCTATTATAGCCACAGTCAGCTCCACCTTACTTAGATTAGATAATCTGCACCTATCTTTGTTTGGAAGAAGGAACGTCCTAAAAATGTTGATTTTACCGAAAATTCTTTAAATTTTTAGGACCATTCCGCTAGAATTTGCACAGACTAGTCTTGCTTGGGCAGAAAGATGCTGCAGTAGGTTCTTATGGAGTTACCGTCAGCCCCGAAGGGCGGCGAAATGAATGCACTTGCTGCTAGATAGGGGTGGGTGGTCAGTTCTAATCTGGTTCTTTATAATTGGTCAGCCGTACTCCAACATTTTGCTCTTCCACTTTTTGGGGACAGAGCTGTACTCCCATTATGCTGCAGCCCTTCTATTTTTGTAATCGGCCTAGGAGAGGATGCCAAGGGAACACTACTGTCTGTCCTTGAACCCAGCTACTACAAAAAAATAAATTTGAAGTAATCATGGCTATGTACTCGGTTCGGAGGAAGGTACGGCGCAAAAGGTCAATCTCTAATATTAATTATTACACTCCCCTCGCAGCAGCTAGACTGTTACCATCAATTTTTCAAGACCAAATACTTCAAGGTTTTCCTATAGAAAGTAACAGTTGAAATAAATAAAAAAAATTGAGTTGAAAAAAACTGCTATTTGTGCCTAGATTTTCACTTGTAACTGTGGCAGAATTTTTAAAGCAATATACCATTATGTCTGATGGACCCTTCTAGATTCAGGGATATATATATAGGACTTGAAGGTTCACCAAGTACCTGAGGCACCCAGAGCAAATAACGGAGCTGCACCTTGCAATGGTTTTCATTGTTTACTAAGTATACAGCAATTTATCTGGTAAAATATAATGAGTGAAAAATAGATATCAAGGAAACCTATGTATTTCCGAAATGGAAACAGCATATGGAGTTTAGAAGCAATGGTTATTTGCACATCTCTGAATTTGTGAGTACCCATACTAGCATGTGAATCACAGGGCATTTTTCAAACTTGCTTTTTTATTACACACTGTCTTACATTTGGAAGGCAGAAATGCATAGAAAGAAAATTGGTAATAGCACTTTATCTACTATTCTGTGTTCCCCTAATTCTCCCGATACAAATGGCACCTCACTTGTGTGGGTAGGCCTATTTTTATTTTTGAATTTTTTTTTGTATGTTCTTATATAGCGCTCGAATCACCGGGGAGGTATCTCAGCACTTGCCTTGGGAACCCGTCCTGGCTTTTCCCTGTGAGATAGCCCCTACAGGGCATCCCCAAGGTGAAAGCCAGGCATCCCGCCGCGAGGGGGCCGTTGTGGAGATTAAGCAAGTTTAATGCCCAGAGTTGCAGAGTGTGAACCCATGATAAGGTCAGGCACCGAAGCGAGAATTATCGAGTCCGTGGACATTTGAGCTCAAGACCCTGCCGCGTCGGGAATTGAACCCTGGTCCCGGGTCTGACCTCTGCTTCAGGGTCGGCCTGCTCTAACCAGTGAGCCACACTTCTCCACTAGTGCCCGCTACAGTAAACGGCACAAAACACAATGTGAACACTTCACATTTTTTCCACTGAAAACGGACCCTTTTCTTTGCAATGTGCCTTGCTGTGGATTTTGGGCCCTAGCTCAGCCTGCACCTAGGGAAACCTAGCAAACCATTACATTTTTGAAAACTAGACACCCAGGGAAATCCAGGATGGGGTGACTTGCGTGGCTCTTACCAGGTTCTGTTACAAAAAATTATTTAACACCTCAAACTGTAAAAAAAAAAAAAATTCTATTCTATAGTTTTGGTAGAGCGCAAACAGCTGCCCCAGCAATGAGGCGTCCCGGCGCTAAGAACCAAGACCCTGGCCTGAGCGGGAAAGGATGGAAGGGAATTACGGGAGAGGGAATAGGTACGTTTTTATTGCTTTCCGGGAAGCCGGTAGGCTTTCTATGGAGCTAATGTGTTGCGGCAGATCGTTCCAAAGTTTGGCTCCAAGAAACCTGAAGGAGCGGCCGCCCATGCGGCAGAGTTTTATGCGCGGGACGCATAGGAGGTTTTGGTTGGAAGATCGCAGGTTACGTGACGGCACATAGGGGGTGAGGAGTGGTCGAAGCAGAGGGGGGTATCAAGTTTGATGATTTTGAAGGTCATGATGAGGGTCTTGAATTTGATTCTGGAGTCGACGGGTAGCCAGTGTAGTTTTTGGATGGTCGCTCTGGCTGAACATCTGCGGGGGAGGCCGACTAGAGTTCTAGCCGCAGAGTTTTGCACGCGTTGGAGTCGTGCTACCTCACTTTTGTTGGCGCCAAGAAGGAGTACATTGGCGTAGTCAAGACGCGAGAGGATGGTGGCTTGAATAATAAGTTGGCGAGTTTTGGCGTCGAAAAAAGCCTAGTATGTGGCTAAGACTCCTTAGCAGGCTGATACAGGTGCCAGCAACTTTTTTGGTGTGGGCCTGAAAGTTGAGTGAGGCATCCATCCAAACGCCTAGGTTTTTCACTAGGGATTTGGGAGATGGAATGGTGCCTAGGGAGGACGGCCACCAATGCTCATTCCAGAGGCTGGTGTTTTGCCAAGGAGTAGCACCTCTGTTTTTCCAGCATTGAGCTGTAGACAGTTCATTGTCATCCATTGGGCAACCGCGGAGAGACCTTTTTTAAAACTGGAGGAGGAGATGGAAGGACCTTCTGAAAGAGCGATTGCCAACTGTTTGTCGTCGGCGTACGACACTAATGTCAGGCCCCACTCTTTGGCCACTGCCGCCAGAGGCTGGACGTAAAGATTAAAAAGGGATGGGCTCAACGCAGAGCCCTGCGGAACTCCCTGTGCAATGGGGTGGGGTTTGGATAAGAGGGGGGGGGGGGGGCAGAGACCCGAAAGGATCTGTTTTCGAGAAAAGATCGGAACCAATCCAAGGCATGACCAGATACTCCAAATGTCTCCAAACGATTAAGAAGGATGTCATGGGATACCGTGTCAAAGGCTGCGCTGAGGTCCAGAAGAATCAGCGCAGCACTTTGACCGGCATCTAAAATCGTTCGGAGGTGCTCTGTGGTGGCCAGGAGAGCAGACTCAGTACTATGGCCTGGTCTGAACCCATTTTGAGATGGGTCCAGGATGATGTTTTTGACCATGTGCTGGGATAGAGTACTGTTCACATGTGCTTCAGCGAGTTTGGACAGCCATGGGAGCAGGGAGATTGGTCGAAAATTCTCCGGTTTTGATGGGTCTAGGGTGGGTTTCTTGATGATGGGTGAAACCCACGCTTGCTTCCAGGCAGATGGTACACTCGCTGAGGTAAAGGAGAGGTTCAAAATAGAGGTAAGTGAAGGTAGGAAGAAATTGAGTGACTCTAAAAATTGAGCCGGGCGCATGGGGTCAGCCGGAGAACTAGATTTAACTTTTTGGCATAGTTTGATGAGGTTATCGCCGGAAATTTCCGGGATGTGAGTCAAGGCAGAATAGTTGGGGGGAGGAGAAGGGCTGCTGGTAGGGCTGGGGGAGTGCTGGGGAAAAGAAGTATACATTTTCTGTACCTTGTCGACAAAGAACCTAGCAAGATCTTTGCATTGTTGCGCGGAGGAGATACTAGGGAGGGGAGATTTGCTGCTCTGAAGTTCTTGAACGAGTTTAAAGACTTCTTTAGCAGGGGTGGGACTAGATTCGATTTTGTCAGCATAAAAGGCAGTTCGCGCAGCACGGATGGCTTTGTGGTACGTTTTTTGTTGTAGTAGATAGTTTGATTTTTCTTCCTTGTTATAATCCCTTCGCCAAAGGCGCTCCGCCATTTTACAATCTTTGCGTAAGGTTTTGAGGGTATCGTTGTACCAGGGGTTGGATGGAGAGTTACGTCCTTTCGACCATTTTGCTGGAATGAGGATATCTAGCCCTCCCGTGATCCACTCATGAAACGCGCTATAGTTGGCGTTGATGTCAGAATTGGTGTCATGGTGGAATTCCCCTAGGGTGGTGTGGAGGTCACATTTCCCTCACATTTCTGTGATGGAAAGTTCAGGAATCTGTGGGGAGCCACACACTTTCACCCACCGAGCATTCCCCAAAGTCTCCTGATAAAAATGCTACCTCACTTGTGTGTGTAGGCCTAGTGGCTGCGGCAGGAAATTACCCAAAACATACTGTGGAGACCTCAAAATTATTGATCACAAAACTACCTGGTTTTCAAGGGGGTACCTGCGTTTTTGATCTGTTCAGTGGCCATCTAGGGAAACTTACCAAACCCTGACATTTCTGAAAACTCAACACCTGGGGAAGCCCAGGGATGCATAACTTTCATGGTTCCCCTAATGTTTTCTTACCCAAAATCCCCTTGAAACTTCAAATTTAGTTTAAAAAACATAAAAAATGTCCAGAGATTTTTGTGTGGGAAAGCTGTGGGATCACAGGGCCATCATAAATTTCCTACCACCCAACGTTCCCCCAGGTCTCCTGATAAAAATGCAACCTCTCTTGTGTGGGTGGGCCAAGTGCCCATGACAGTGAAGGGTCCAAAACTTATTGTGGAGGCATCAAAATTATCCATCGCAAAGCGGTCTGGTTTTGCAAGGGGGCACCTGCTTTTTTGGTCCTAGACTCTGTGGACATCTAGGGAAACCTACAAAACCCAGATATTTCTGAAAACTAAACACCCAGGGGAGTCCAGAGATGCATAACGTACATGGATCCCCCAAGATGTTCTTACCCTGAATCCCCTGAAAACCTCAAATTTAGCACAAAAAAATCACATTTTCCTTTCATTTGTGTGTGGTATCACGGTGCCGGCACAAATTTCCTACCACCCAGCATTTCCCTTGGTCTCCCAAGTAAAACAATACCTCACTTGTGTGGGTGCCCAAAGCAGAGTCCCCCTAATGTACAAAACAAATTGTGCCTATCAACTCGCTGTAATATCCCCTCAATCTCTAAACATTTTTGGCCTTTCCCTGTCACTGGCTTTTTGCCCACACACAGCCAGCCAAACGTCAGTATATGCAGACCGTCTGCCAAACCCCAGTTCAAACACACACACACTCAAACTTTCCCTGGTATCTACTGGTTCCCCCCCTCCCCCATTGCCAAGTGAGCCTAAAAATCTCACTGATCCACCCCCACGGCTAAAATGTGTGCCTTCAGGGCAGCCCCCACCATTGCACAAGAAAAAAATAATAGTCCCTGGTGCCTATTGGGTTTTCTGCCCATCCGGGGGGGGGGGGGGGACTAGATCGGGGGCTTTTGCTTTAATATGCCTCCCGGGGTGGGGGCATTAGCATGCCCATTCTGAGCATCCCGCCCCTCTTTTACAAAAAAAATCCTGGTGTCAAGTGGGCTTTCTGCCTACCCCCCACCCCCGGGGGCATATTGGAGGTAATAACCCCCATCTGTCCCCCGGGGGGGGGGGGCAGAAAGACTGCCCCTTTTGTTTTTGGTGGGGAGGGCATTGGCATGCCCATTGTGGGCAACCCCCACTCCTATTTATAAAAAAGCAATAATCCCTGGTGCCTAATGGGCTGTCTGCCCCCTCCCCCCAGGTGCAGCAAGTCAAAATATGCCCATAAAGGTTTGGGAGGGATCATAGGGCCTTGTTCAAGGAGCTGTTCCCACCTCCCTGCTGACTCTTGGTGGATACCTACCTGGGGATCGCTCTCCTGCGGCACTCTCCTGCGGCACTCTCCAAGCAGGGATCCACTAGGGAAGGAGAGATTTTTCCCTTTCCAATGATACCTCTCTCTCATCGTCCTACGTGTTCAAGGAGCTGAGATATCGTAGGCTCGTTTCACGTTCACTTTCAATCCCGTTCACTTTTACTCCCATCATCATTACATTGAATTATAAATAATGCCTCGGGCAACTGAGGAAGCTCTTCCCCGGCTTCCGAGGCTGAAAAAGAAAATAGGAAATCCCTCTGCTTTAAACAGAGGTTGTGCACTGAGAACAGAACGGTTCCGTTCTCCACACACGACCACCGTGACTGAGGACAGAACCGTTCCGTCCTCAGCACAGAACCGGTTAAGTACACTATTCTCAGACTATAACACTCTCACTCATGCATTAGAAATCAGATAATTGTAAGGACAGTTCTATAGAAAGAACATTAAGACACAATAAAAGACCCAGACACATTTAGATAATTTGGTTAGTGTATAAAAGATCCAAAATCAATGTATATAAGTAACATTTTAAGCACTTCAGTCATGAGTCGTACATCTTGTTGTATAAAACCACACATTTAGTCAGAGTAAATCTATTGCTAAATAAAGAGATCCTTAAGGAGGATGGTTAGGGTTGGAGTTTTCTACCACCGACAAAGGCAGGAGGATGGTTAGATAGAGTTTTGCAGCGTGAATCTTCCTGGATTCACCATGCTGTGCATTATTCCGCCATCTAGTGGTTGGGTCCGGAATTGTAGTATTTTTTTCTCTCTTTTTTTTTTTTCGTGGCCCAGGTGGGCGTCGACTTCCCAAAATTTGGTGTCCTTTGTGACGTCCAAGTGCTTCATCCTGAAGCTCCCACCTTTAGTCGCCATCTTCAGATTCTTTTATCCGCCGTTGGGTCTCAATTGTTGCCGAAGAGTTCCAGAGTTTTGGAAGAGGAATCAAGCAAATTGAAGAAATTCAATGAAGAACCAAGTTTTTCAACTACACCGGACTACAGGTCAGGTACCCGGAGCGACGAGGGATGCACTCGCAGAGGGCTCCCTGAGCGAGGGGATGGACAAAACACTGTTCAAGTTTTGCTTCAATTGCCACCACAAGTACCCCCAGAAGGATCAGCATCCAGTGTGCAACCTCTGCCTGCCACTCTACCACAGAAGCGAAGATTGCAACGCCTGTTCGGTGTTTACACCCAAGACCCTCCGAGTAAGGGAGAGGCAGAGAAGGGCGAACCACAACATGCAGGGGCCACCACCATCGCTACGAGACTTCGGCCTCTCCCGTGGAGAAGAGGACAACATCGCCGAAAGGACCGGAGGCCTGCACGGTTGTTGAGGTCCATAAGAAGATGTCGAAGGAGGTAAGGGAGTCATCGACCCCTAAACACCCAAGCGGCACTCAAAAGAGTGAAGGAAAAGCCCTGAGCAATACTCATAGAAGTGAAGCTAAGTCCTCGAAGGGAGCTCTGCTGCCAAAACACTTGACGAAAGCAACATCCTCCAGGGACAATCAACTGAGCGTATCCTTCGAAAAGGACTCCCAATCGGCAAAAACTCTCAAAAAGACGTCGAAGGTTGCCCTCAAGAAGGACAACTCAGCGCCGAGGAAAGAAGGGTCAACTTCGACGGCCTCGAAGAGAAGGGCTCCAACCCTCGACGCCGAACATGTTGCTGAGATGAAGAGAAAGAAGAGGAGGCTCAAGGCCGAAATGGCGAGCATCTTACAGCGGATAAAGGACTTTGACGAGAAGATGAGCCAATACACCATCCCGCCGAAACCGGCACTCTAAGTCGAAAGGGACGACGAAGACGCGGAACTGCCAAAAACGCCCGAACCAGTTGAGGAACTAGGAGAAGACAACTACTATTTTGAGGGAGAAAGCGACAAAGATCTGCGATCCTGCCGGGACTCGACGTCCTCGGAGGCACAAGACATGGAATGGCAAGATATTGGCGCCGGATCGCCGTAGGAAGGCGAAGACACTTTCCCTTCGAGGTTCCGCCTCCAGACGACCTAGGGATGTACAACATGATCGTGCTGAAGGCTGTACAGACTTATGGAGTGAAAATGGAGGAGGAGAAGCCCAAGTCATGTTTCCTCCTGGAAACTCTACTGCCTCAACAAACTAGGAGCCAATTCCTGCCCATGCTCCCTACTGTGCTAGACCAGGGAAGAGAGGCCTTTAGGGAGCCAGCAGTATGCAAAGCTGTGACACCTCGAACGGAGAAGAAGTACAAACATTCTTCAAAGGACCCCTGCATACATCTAAGGGTCAGTGCCAGCCGACTCCATAATTGCAGCAACAGCTAGGAAGAGGGCTAATTTTCCCACGAATGCCGGACCACCTCCAGACAAAGACAGTAGGAGGATGGATCTCACAAGGAGAAAGGTGGAGAGAAATGGGGCAATACATTGGCACATCGCAAATTCCAATGCCCTGATCAATAGGCACGCATCCCAACACTGGGAAGAAGTGGGGCAGCTTCTGAAACGTCTACCAGACCAATATCAACAAAGAGCAACTCACCTGGTAGAAGAAGGAAAGAGCATGCCGAACACATGCCTGAAATCAGCATTAGATGCTGCAAAAACATTTAGCATGCTAATGATGATAAGAGTGACTGAGAGAAGACACGCATGGCTCAGAATCTCGGGATTCAAGTCTGAGGTACAACGTAACATCTTAAATACACCCTTCAATGGAGAGCAACTGTTCAGCACATCAGTGGATAACAAGTTGACGTAGCTTAAGAAGGACATCGAAACAGCATGGTCAATGGGAGCGTTGCAGTTCAGGGGAATGTGAAGAGGCATCCCTACAAGGAGACCAGGTGGTAGAAGTGGCGGCAACGTGCGGACCAGATCGCACCAAACGTTCCAGCAGGGCTACCAAGGGAACAACCAAGGTGAGCAGCAGCAGCAAAACTGGCAGTACCAACCCTGGGAACAGTCCTTTCGAGGGCGCGGAAACGGACGAGGACAAACACGAAAGGGAGGATGACAGCCGTCAACCAAGTGACTCCACCATGCATCAGGCCCCCACCCTAGCAACACCTCTGGGTGGGTGGAAAGACAAAAAGAAAAACAACAGCCTAACGTTCAACAACAAACAGTACCTCGAACACTCAACACCGGTAGGGGGAAGAATAGGAGACTTCATCCAGGAATGGAGAAGGTCACATCGGACAAATGGATACTAAACATCATACAATTTGGATACTGTATAGAGTTAGAAAGACAACCTCCAAACAGAAAACCAATAAGAAAGGCACACTCCGCAAAGGAGCTCGCGCTCTTGCAGCTTGAGTCGTAATATTTGCTCAGCAAGGAGGCAATAGGGCTGATACCGCAGAACCAAAGGAACAAGGGGGTTTACTCAATTTACTTCCTGGTGCCAAAGGTGGACGAAGCGCTAAGACCTATCATAGATCTAAGGTTCCTGAACAAATTCGTAAGGACTCAAAGATTCAAGATGACCTCCCTACAAGAGGTAATACCACAAATATTGCAAGGAGACTTCCTGGTCACTATTGATTTAAAGGACGCATACTTGCACATCCCCATCAACCACAAAGACTACCGCATACTAAGGTTTGTGATCAACCAAAGCCACTACCAGTTCACAGTACTGGCATTCAGCCTAAAATCCACACCAAGGGTGTTCACAAAATGTCTAGCAGCTGTCGCAGCACACTTACGAAGGCAGAGGATCCACGTATACCCCTATCTCGATGACTGGCTCGTAAAGGCAAGTTCGTACGAGCAATGCAAACTACAAATCCAGCAGGTCATACTAACACTGACAGGATTGGGCTTCTCGATTCATTGAGAGAAATCATCAACAGAGCCAGGACAAATCAAGATATTCTTAGGGGCAGAGATCGACACCATACAGGCCAAAGTGTTCCCCAGCAGGAAGAGAACATTGGCGATACTGAAGGAAACACGTCATTACTGCAAGGGGCAAGTTCTGACAGTGAGCACGGTGAGCAAGCTAATGGGAATGATGGCATTATGTATTCACCTATTTCAAAATATTAGACTACACATGAGGCCATTCCAGGAATTGATACAGCAGTAATGGTCACAGGCAACTGGGAGCTGGGAAGATCTAGTGGTTGTCACACACGCAATGCATCAGGAAATAGCGTGGTGGAGCGAACAGAACATATCACAGGAAAAACCATTCACACAACCAACTCCAACAGTGACCATCACGACAGACGCCTCCCAACTGGGGTGGGGCTCGCACATGAACAAACTCAAGGTGAGGGGGCTATGGTCGCACCAGGATGCGGTCAAGCACATCAATTTCCTAGAACTAAAAACAGTGTTCCTAGCCCTGAAAGCATTTCAGAAGCAGCTGTACGGAAACAGGGTGTTGATCCAAACAGACAACACCATGACCATAATAATAAACTCTTTATTGTACAGTTAATAAAAACCATTACAAAAATATAAAATGCCTGAATATTTAAAAAGCAGAAGATGAACATTAGACAGCAGATAAACAGGTAATGAGTCATAAAATTTGTAAAAATTAATCTTGTGCTTAAAAAATGCCGTGTCTGGGACAGGGAGAACAGTCATGTTTAATATACGAGTTCATGATGGAGATTAAGACTTTACCAAGGTTCCTCTCTTTTTCTCAAAATTAGTTATGAATTGGACTGCTCCGCAAATAAGTTGAGGGTCCACAGAGCACAGTGTTTGTATAATAGCAGACCGACAGGTACGTGCACCAATTTCATTGAACTTCGCCTTTAGTTTGCTCCGGTGTTCCAAATTCATGGCGGGACAGATGCAGATCAGATGAATTAAGTCTTGTTTTCTTGCTCCACACAATTCGCACCCTTTATTTTCTCGCATCCGCCATTTTGGTTGGTCAAAGTTTGTTGGGAGGTTACCCAGCCTCAATGTAAGATATCTAGATTTGATATGCGCTGAGAAAGCAAGTTGTAGATATGCTGCCGGAACCAGCTTTTTATATGATTGTATTGTCATCCAGGCATATTCACGATGACTCAAAGATGACGAACAATAGTTACATACCTGTAATCTGTGGTTCTCCAGTATTGGTGTCTTTCATAGATTCACATGCCTGAATCATTCCCCGTCGTCGGAGTAGGAGTCCCACGGTATATAAAAAAGCAGTAAAAAACCATTTGTACATAGCAAATAACAGTCATACCCAACCAGGAAGTAAAATAGCCCCAGCTACAGAGGGCAAAACCTTCCACATTAGTGACTATCCAAGTCATTATGTGTAGACCAAACTGCAGCCAATCAGGCCACAGCTTCCACCAGAATGCTCTCCCCAGAGACCCAGGCTCTCAGATTTTGTAGCACCGGAGTGTACCTGAGTATACATATATATATATCCATAGCCTGAGTGAGACTCTCAGGGGAGGTGGGTGGGTGCATGTGAATCTATGAAAGACACCAATACTGGAGAACCACAGATTACAGGTAAGTAACTATTGTTCTTCTCCAGTATTAGGGGTGTCTTTCATAGATTCACATGCCTGAATCAGAGTAGTTAGCAGTAATACAATACATCGCTCTTGGACGCCAAGCTATACATGCATGAACATAAAATAGTGCAATAACGTATTAAAGCGTCAAAAGAGCAAGAGGAGGTGGGAAAGATCAACAGAGGCTCACCTTATTGAAAAAGATTACGCAGGACTGCTCTTCCCACTGAGGCATCGGCATCACTTGAAGAATCCAGACAGTAATGCCTCGTGAATGTGTGCCTGCTGGACCATGTTGCAGCTCTGCAGATCTGCAGGAGAGGCACACCAGCAAACAACGCAGTCGAAGAAGAGACTGCTCTCGTAGAATGAGCTCTAGGTAAGGTCTGTAAGGGTTTACCTGCTTGTAAATGGCAGAGCCCTATAGTTGACGAGACCCACCTAGCAATAGTCTGTTTTGTCACTGCACAGCCTTGTCTCGGTCTGCCATGCGCTACAAACAGCTGATCCGTCTTCCTGATGGCGGCTGTCCTTGAGAGATAAAACTTAAGACATCTCTTGATATCTAAAGAGTGTAAGGTCCGCTCGGCTGGCGACTGCGGATTCGGAAAAAATGTCTTAAGTATCACTGGTTCATTCAAATGAAAATCCGATGGTACTTTGGGCATGTACTTCGGGTTGGTGCGGAGTATGACCGAGTCATTAGTGAACTGCAAGAAAGGTGGTTTAGTCGTGAATGCCAGCATGTCACTAACCCTTCTGGCTGATGTTAACGCCAGCAGTAATGCGACTTTCCAAGTGATGAACTTCAGATCAACTTTATGGATCGGCTCAAAGGGATGGCGCATGAGCTGAGCCAGTACTATATTCAAATGCCATGATGGAGGTGGCCGACGTATTGGAGGAAACATATGAAATAAACCCTTAAAGAATTGTTGGATTATTCTTGAGGAATATAGAGAATTCGTACCATCTTGACGATATCGGGATATAGCCGCTAGAAACACCTTAAGTGTTGAGTGCGCCAAACCTGCTTTAGCCAACTGCAAAAAGAAGGGTAAGATCTCCTCCGGTTCTGCATACATGGGATGTAAATTCATAGTTTGGCACCAAACACAAAAACGCTTCCATTTAAGCTTGTAAGTTTTGTTAGTTGAATGTGCTCTAGCATTGGCTATGACTTCTTGACAGTCCTGTGGAATGTTTAAATGTGCAAACTCATGGTGTTGAGGAGCCAAGCGATAATTTCAGAGAATGAGGGTCCGGGTGATACAATCTGCCTTCTTGAATTGTCAGAAGATTCGGAATTTGAGGCAGTTGGACTGGTTCGCGTTCTGAGAGAAGAAGAAGCTGTGTGAACCAATATTGTTGTGGCCACCGTGGAGCAATCAAAATTATCCGACACGGTTGTCTTCTCATTCTCTTGATGACCTTGGGAATTAATGGAATTGGTGGGAAGGCGTAGGCAAATATCCTCTCCCAATTCAGTGACAGCGCATCCCCGCAAGATTCTCTGTGGGGAATCCAACTCGCAAACTGTGTACATTTCTTGTTCTGATATGTTGCGAATAGGTCTAGATCGGGGTGACCCCATCTCTGGAAGATCCGATCCAGCGCAGGTTGATGCAATTCCCATTCGTGAGTGCTGCTCTTGGATCTGCTCAGGGTGTCTGCTAGCACATTGGCTACCCCTGGGACATGCACCGCTGACAAGTTGATGTTGTGATCCAGAGCCCAATTCCAGATCTCTTGAGCCTGCTTGGACAACCGGGCTGATCTTGTGCCCCCCTGCTTGTTCAGGTAATGCATGCTCGTTGTGTTGTCTGTTCGAATCAACACTGTCGAGCCTTCTAGCAGTGCTTGAAAAGATTTCATGGCGAGGAAAATGGCCCTTAATTCCAATAAATTGATGTGCCATGTCTTTTGCTGTTTGTCCCATTTGCCACTGATCCTCATCCCTTGAAGGTGAGCGCCCCAACCTTCTAGCGAGGCATCCGTGGTCACGATGAATCTGGGGACTTCTGCGAGGAAAGCACAACCCACTTGCAGGTTGTGTTCTTGGTTCCACCACAGGATTGCGTTCTTCATTCGAGGCGTTAAGGTGATGATATCCTCGAAGGAACCTGATATCTGCAGCCATTGACGACCGAGTTCCTCCTGCAAGGGTCTCATTCTCAGACGACAGTTTGGAGTGAGAGGGATGCACGATGAGATCATCCCTAGGAAAGATTTGAATTTTCGAACAGAAACGTACTCTTTTCTGAGGAGTGCAGTCGCCATCCTTTGAATCTTTTCCTGTCTTTCGCTTGATATGAAGACCTGAGCGAGGTTGGAATCCAGCGTTGCTCCTAGGAAAGACTTCCTTTGTGATGGTTTCAGATCTGATTTCTCGTAATTCACTGAAAACCCTAGGCTGTGGAGCAAGCAAAGGCATCTCTGGACATGGTTGCTTGTTGTGGCGTAGGAATTGGCCTTGATAAGGCAGTCGTCCAGATATGGGTATATCTGAATACCCTGTAGTCTCAAGTGGGCCGCTACAGGTGCCAACATCTTTGTGAATACACTCGGGGCTGAACGTAGCCCAAACGGAAGCACTCTGAACTGGAAGTCCCTGCCAGCCACTCTGAACCTTAGGAACTTCTTGTGCCTGGGGAAAATGGGTACGTGGAAGTGGGCGTCCTGAAGGTCGAGTGTTGCCATGTGGTCCCCTTCTGTCAGAAACTGGAGGATCTCTTGGAGTGTTAACATTCTGAACGTTAACCTTTTGATGTATTTGTTGAGGGCACGCAGATCGAGGATGGGGCGCCATTCCCCCGATTTCTTGCGTATCAAGAAAAAACGAGAGTAAAAACCTTTCCCTCTCTGATGTTGAGGTACTCTCTCGATTGCCCCTTTTCGAATCATTGTATTGATTTGGATGAACAGCTCTTTGAGATGTGCTGGGGGCGGTCCTTTTGGGGGCGAATTTGGTGGGGTTTTTACAAATTCCAATATGTGGCCCTTGGAAACCACATCCAGGACCCATCTGTCTGTGGTAATTTCTGACCATTTTGAGCAATGTAGGGATATTCTTCCTCCAATTTGTGACTGGCTGGGACGAAGTGGTGTACAAATGATTTGTTATGGGTCCCGCACTCCTGGGTAGTTATTTAGAAGATTGTTAGTTGAGTGTAGTACTTTCGTTGGTGCAATGGATGGTAATCTTGCTGGGCTTCCAAGATCAAGATATATCACCATTAAACTATGTATCCTGTGAACACAAGATGCATTCCATCCATGCACTCCTTTTCCAACTTTCATAGATTTTCATACAAATTTTACTTTCTTGTAGAATAATTCATTTATTTCTCATTTTGTTCAAGGTATATCATTATGTTCATGACTATTCAACATATTCCATGTCTCGGAAACATTTTTCACATAATTGTAGTTGCCCAATGCATTTCAAGCGTAACGCCCTTCCTCAGGGGACTTCATAAACTCTAGAAACAATAATCATAAGTCACAATCAGTATCCAAAAAGGAATGGTCCCTAAATAGAAACACGTTCTTATGTTAACATTGTACATCAGTGATACCCCACGTGCGTGAAACTCGTGAAAATACTCATGGTGCTTCTGTGAAATAGTGCTCGTGTCCGAATGGTGAAAAAAGACAGATAAGATATAATGGAGACCCAATAACTGGGTACTGACCTTAATGCATGGAATTGTTCGTTCCGGGTGTTTAGCTGTAATGAGGTAAATGGAATCTAGGTGTCAATATATAACGTGACACAAATGTCTCGTTTCTGTGTGAAAAAATGTATCCGTTATATCTTACCGGGGTACTGGAAACGTGAAGTCTCCCTCGCTAATCTTGGCGTGCAGCGCTCTGTATGCGAGCGCTCTATGGTTTAAAGACCAAGCGTTGTATGTTGCCAAGGTTACCATTCATCGACAGGTGACGTTCGCTGTACTCTATGGTAGTGGACGGCGCTGGGGAAACGGCGTGTGCTTGCGAGGGTAAACATGAACAAAGGACTATGTCGCTAGAAACACGTTGTGTGTTTACGTGGGTAAACAAAAAGGTGTAAACAAGAAAGCAGACTATGTCGCTGTCTGAAAACTCGGGACGCGAGTGTAAAAGTGATGGTTTGCAAACATGCACGTGGGGATGTATCAATTAAAAAGTGATGTTCACACAAAGAGTGATGTTCATGCATAAATAAACGTGTTATATGTACATGGCAAAACGTAAGTAAAAATATCATATTCACATTGTCCAGTGACTGATTCAGACTATAATACGAGCTGAAATGCAAAGTATCCGAATTATGATTCATAGATAACAGTGAAAGTCCAATCTTTCATTGAGCCCTTTCGGCTGGAGGGTGCACAAATAGTCTATCCAGAAGATTTCTCTACGCAGTAGGTGGCTGTTGTTGTCTCGACCCGGCAGGGTTGCCACTTTTTCAAGTATACAGAATTTCAATTGACTTGCATTATGCTTTGCCTCGTTGAAGTGTACTGCTATGGTAGATTTATCGTTTTTTAACCGGATGTTACTTTTATGTTCCACAATTCTGGTCTTTATTTTCCTTTGTGTCTTACCTACGTATGAGAGACCACAAGGGCATCTCAATAAGTAGATTACGTTTGAGGTGTCGCATGTTCCAGATACCTTCAATTTTATGGACGAACCTTTTGTGGGATGGTTTAAGGTATTTCCTTTTATGATTGCGGTACAGTTACCACAGTTGTGGCATGGTAGAGTTCCTTTATAAGTGCCATGTTCTGTTGTTTTCATTTCCTTTACCAATTCTTTCAAATTCTTAGTTCTTTCGTACGCAAAGATTGGTTGGTGTCTGAATAGATTTTTGAAATCGTCTTCAAGTGCAAGCATAGGCCAGTGTGTTTTGATTGATTTTTTGATCATAGGGCTGTTTGTAGAATATTTTGATACGAATACAGATCTGTGTTCATCAATCTTTTCTTTAGGTTTTAATAGATATTCTCTTTGTAATGTTTCAGCTCTCTGAGAGGCGGAATCCAAGATGGCTTGAGGGTATCCTCGTTTTCTGAAATTTTCCAACATTTCTTCTTTATGTTTTTGATACAATTCCTTTGTAGATGCTATTCTTTTGATCCTTAGTAATTGTGAAAAAGGTAAATGCTGTTTGAGCGGAGTTTGGTGGAAACTTTTGAAGTGGAGTAAGTTGTTTCTGTCTGTTTTTTTGGTGAATATGGATGTGGTGATGTTGCCATTTTTGTTGGTTAATTGTACGTCCAAAAATGATAAGGACTCTTTGTCTATGGTGAAGGTGAATTGTATTCTCTCATCAATTTGGTTTAGTGAATTAAGTTCGTTGATCAAATTTTCTTTACTCCCTTTTCATAACACGAAGATATCATCGATGTATCTCTTGTAGAGAATTAAATTGTTGGCCCATTCTTCTTTGTTCAGTATGTGATCTAGCTCATAGCGGTGCATGAACATGTTGGCATACGTGGGCGCGGCACAATTGCCCATGGAAGTACCCGACATTTGTATGTAAAAGTAGTTCTCCCATTCAAAATAGCTGTGGTATAACGTGAAGTGCAGTAACTCCATTAGTAGTATTTTGAGTTTATCTGGTTTGTTCTCATGTACGAGAAAGCTTTCCACGGCTAGTAAGCCTGAATCATGCGGTATGGATGTGTATAACGATTTCACGTCTATACTTGCCATGATCATGTCTGTGGTAAAATTGCTTTTTTCTGATTCCAGAATATTCAAGAAGTGAACCACCACTAAGACCCATCGTATCTACAGTTGGATCCATTCATGAGCCAGTTGGAAAATACTTGGATAAACACTTTCAAAATATGGTACAAAACAGCTCAACCTATATCAAGGATACCACACACTTCTTGAATATTCTGGAATCAGAAAAAAGCAATTTTACCACAGACATGATCATGGCAAGTATAGACGTGAAATCGTTATACACATCCATACCGCATGATTCAGGCTTACTAGCCGTGGAAAGCTTTCTCGTACATGAGAACAAACCAGATAAACTCAAAATACTACTAATGGAGTTACTGCACTTCACGTTATACCACAGCTATTTTGAATGGGAGAACTACTTTTACATACAAATGTCGGGTACTTCCATGGGCAATTGTGCCGCGCCCACGTATGCCAACATGTTCATGCACCGCTATGAGCTAGATCACATACTGAACAAAGAAGAATGGGCCAACAATTTAATTCTCTACAAGAGATACATCGATGATATCTTCGTGTTATGAAAAGGGAGTAAAGAAAATTTGATCAACGAACTTAATTCACTAAACCAAATTGATGAGAGAATACAATTCACCTTCACCATAGACAAAGAGTCCTTATCATTTTTGGACGTACAATTAACCAACAAAAATGGCAACATCACCACATCCATATTCACCAAAAAAACAGACAGAAACAACTTACTCCACTTCAAAAGTTTCCACCAAACTCCGCTCAAACAGCATTTACCTTTTTCACAATTACTAAGGATCAAAAGAATAGCATCTACAAAGGAATTGTATCAAAAACATAAAGAAGAAATGTTGGAAAATTTCAGAAAACGAGGATACCCTCAAGCCATCTTGGATTCCGCCTCTCAGAGAGCTGAAACATTACAAAGAGAATATCTATTAAAACCTAAAGAAAAGATTGATGAACACAGATCTGTATTCGTATCAAAATATTCTACAAACAGCCCTATGATCAAAAAATCAATCAAAACACACTGGCCTATGCTTGCACTTGAAGACGATTTCAAAAATCTATTCAGACACCAACCAATCTTTGCGTACGAAAGAACTAAGAATTTGAAAGAATTGGTAAAGGAAATGAAAACAACAGAACATGGCACTTATAAAGGAACTCTACCATGCCACAACTGTGGTAACTGTACCGCAATCATAAAAGGAAATACCTTAAACCATCCCACAAAAGGTTCGTCCATAAAATTGAAGGTATCTGGAACATGCGACACCTCAAACGTAATCTACTTATTGAGATGCCCTTGTGGTCTCTCATACGTAGGTAAGACACAAAGGAAAATAAAGACCAGAATTGTGGAACATAAAAGTAACATCCGGTTAAAAAACGATAAATCTACCATAGCAGTACACTTCAACGAGGCAAAGCATAATGCAAGTCAATTGAAATTCTGTATACTTGAAAAAGTGGCAACCCTGCCGGGTCGAGACAACAACAGCCACCTACTGCGTAGAGAAATCTTCTGGATAGACTATTTGTGCACCCTCCAGCCGAAAGGGCTCAATGAAAGATTGGACTTTCACTGTTATCTATGAATCATAATTCGGATACTTTGCATTTCAGCTCGTATTATAGTCTGAATCAGTCACTGGACAATGTGAATATGATATTTTTACTTACGTTTTGCCATGTACATATAACACGTTTATTTATGCATGAACATCACTCTTTGTGTGAACATCACTTTTTAATTGATACATCCCCACGTGCATGTTTGCAAACCATCACTTTTACACTCGCGTCCCGAGTTTTCAGACAGCGACATAGTCCGCTTTCTTGTTTACACCTTTTTGTTTACCCACGTAAACACACAACGTGTTTCTAGCGACATAGTCCTTTGTTCATGTTTACCCTCGCAAGCACACGCCGTTTCCCCAGCGCCGTCCACTACCATAGAGTACAGCGAACGTCACCTGTCGATGAATGGTAACCTTGGCAACATACAACGCTTGGTCTTTAAACCATAGAGCGCTCGCATACAGAGCGCTGCACGCCAAGATTAGCGAGGGAGACTTCACGTTTCCAGTACCCCGGTAAGATATAACGGATACATTTTTTCACACAGAAACGAGACATTTGTGTCACGTTATATATTGACACCTAGATTCCATTTACCTCATTACAGCTAAACACCCGGAACGAACAATTCCATGCATTAAGGTCAGTACCCAGTTATTGGGTCTCCATTATATCTTATCTGTCTTTTTTCACCATTCGGACACGAGCACTATTTCACAGAAGCACCATGAGTATTTTCACGAGTTTCACGCACGTGGGGTATCACTGATGTACAATGTTAACATAAGAACGTGTTTCTATTTAGGGACCATTCCTTTTTGGATACTGATTGTGACTTATGATTATTGTTTCTAGAGTTTATGAAGTCCCCTGAGGAAGGGCGTTACGCTTGAAATGCATTGGGCAACTACAATTATGTGAAAAATGTTTCCGAGACATGGAATATGTTGAATAGTCATGAACATAATGATATACCTTGAACAAAATGAGAAATAAATGAATCATTCTACAAGAAAGTAAAATTTGTATGAAAATCTATGAAAGTTGGAAAAGGAGTGCATGGATGGAATGCATCTTGTGTTCACAGGATACATAGTTTAATGGTGGGACGAAGTGGTGGCAGGCTGCGTTCCTCACTTCTTTGCAGTGTTGTCTCTGCCCGATAAGTTGTTTTTCCTCAGGGCTGTGAATAATTATTTCGCCTTTGGCCGTAAGATTGTTGCCTGTATGGCTGGAATCTCTGGTTACTTTGGGTATTCGTATATGAACGTTGCTGGTAATATCCTCCTCTATTTGTGAAGTTACCTCTTCCTCTTGCACCACGAAAGGAAGATTTCCGGTACTGTATAGTACCCAACGATCGTGCAGTTTCTGTATCTTTCTTGATGGCTTGTAAAGCCTCATCCACATGCGGGCCGAATAGGTACTCGACATCATAAGCCATATTCAACACCTTGGCTTGCACCTCCTGCCTGAAGGATGTAGATTTCAACCATCCCTCTCTTCTAAGGACTGCAGCTCCTGCCAACTGCCTGAATCCTGTAGCTGCTACGTCTACTGCAGCATCGATGATTTCCGACGAAGCACACTCTCCTTCCTGCAGAATTTTAGTGGCTTCGGTCCGGTCCGGTTCAGGCAGTTTCTGAATGTAAGGCGATATGTCTGACCACATCTGCCTATCATACCTGCCGAAAATTGCCAGCGAATTAGCAGCCCTAACTGTGGTTGCTGCAATGGTCGATACCTTCTTCCCAATGGTATCGAGTCGCCTCCCATCTCTGTCAGTAGGAGTGGAGATCTGAGATGACGGGTTCTTTGCTCTCTTTTGAGCTGCTTGCGCAATGACTGACTCCGTCTTGGCCTGACCAATCAGGCAGGCAGGTGAAGAAGTAGGTGTGAGAAGTTGTCCCGATATGCAGTGTTCACTATTCTAGTGACCACTATGCATCGGTCCAAACGACCCTTATGGTGATTGGTTGTAAGTCAACCTTAGACCAGCTATCCTAGTAGCGTGGATACGAGCAGTCTTCGGGCTAAACTCTAGAGGGCGTGTTAAGCCAGCTGTTATATCATCACATACCCCTTGAACACCAAGTGAAAGGACACCACACAAGTGTTATGAAAATAAACAGTATATTTATTAGAATCACAACAGCCCTGTACTCTTTATGAGGACAGGGTACTAAGCACAGAACAAAACTCTTAGGAAAATACTTCAAGTGCACAGTTAATACAAGTGCCCGAGGGCACGGAAAGTTTAGTGGTCTCGGGCGGACCCGATAAGGCAAGTCGGAAGCGAGGGACTCAGGACCCTTAAGTAAGGAGGCTATGCGGGCACCGAAATGCCGGAGTTACCTAGCCACAAGGGCTGCGGCTGCACAAGTCTTACAGGCGTCGGGGGTCTTTGCTGACGAGCCAGGAGCCGGAAGGAAGGAGTTGCTGGCCGGCGACCAGTGAAGAATAGTTCGTAGAGATCCAAGCCTGGATCAGAGATCGATGATACCTGAAAGCAGAGGGGACCAAGTTCGTACTACTAGCCAGTAGTCAGAGGGTACCAGGAAGGCACCGGATGGCCATCACCTCGACTAGGTGAGTGGGCGACGCTAGGCTCTGCAGTCTCACGGACCAGGAGGCGTTGTCGGCGACCAGGATGGAGGTGCGAGCTGTCCCACGAAGGTTGATGCTGTCGGCGTCGCTGGCCCCAGGATTGGGGCAACAAGCCTTGGCAGATTTCAGGGCCACGTGGTGGGCCTAAAATGGCGTCTTGAGTGGACCAGGAGGGTCCGGGGTGCTCCTCTCGGAAAAGGGAGCAAGGGCCGGTCTGGAGCAACCAGACCAGCAGCGTTGGTTGTCGGATGTCGTCAAGGAGATCCCAAGCCAGCGGCTAGTGATCGGACAACGTGCTGAGCGGCGAGCAGAAGGGCCCCACGCAGATCGTGGAGATGCTGGGAGGCTGCACTTCGGTGCTGGAGCTGCTCAGGATCGGGGCTTCTCGGACCCCAGAGCACTCACCAGAGGATTCCTTCGGTGGTCGTGCTGGATTAAGAAAGTGTGCAGGTTTTGATGATGGCCGGTCCCTCGAGGTCTCGTCGCACCCACAGATCTCAGCTGAGCTGACGATGTGGGTAGAGGTCAGAGGTGCCAGGGAAGCCGGTTCTCGTCAAGCTGGGTCGTCGGATTCCTGAGGAAGGACTTGCAGCAAACCGCAGAGTTCTTAGATGGTGCCTGCGGATGCAGGGTGACTACTCCTTAGCCACAAGGGAGAAATCTTGAGAAGAGTCTCGAATGTCCTTTCGTAGAAAGTAGTTCTTGATTCAAAGATGATCTAATTTGGAAGGGTCCCCGCTCCGGCCTTTATCCTAAAGAAAGGGGTGGGTACATGACTAGGTCCTGCCCTAGGGGTGGGACCAGGAAGGGGGGTAGTTACACCCCTCTCCCCCTGCTGGACTTTCCCCAGGTATGGGGCTGCGCGCCCCTGGAACTGGTTCTAGCCGGCAGATGCGTAGTGAGCATCGGGGTGCCACTCCGCAGTCACCTTCTTGCAAAGCCCTACCTACCCAGAATACACAAACCCTGTCTGGGACGGTGCGAACACCGCCCTTGACAGGAAACCCTTTGTCCAAGCTCTCCTCGCTGGAAGGACTCCCAGCAGCAGGAGGTCAGACTCGTGTCTGTGGTGGCAGCGTCCATTTTGTGTAGCTGAGGCTTCAGTTAACTTTAACCGGGGTTCACAGTTACGTACATGTCGTGTCTCTCTAGAAGGGCGGAATGCTAACCTCGTCGCCAGAATTGGTGAGGGGGCAACATCCCGATTCGTATGACACCTTACTCGACATGTCTTGATAACGCGATACCGATGTTACCGATATGATACGCGTTATCATGGAACAGCCATTGGGTCTTGGTTCCGCCAGCTGCAACCGGGCTCGGCTCGTGCCAGAGCCCAATTCACACGGTTCCATGCACTCTGCCTTCAGGATTGTCAAGGCCTGCCATAGGAGTGACTGATAGGAACTCGGGTGTCCATTTTAAGGTTAGGTATAGGGATACTATACCTACAGCAACGGGCGAGTACGCCACGTTGCCCCAGCTGTCGTGCAGCCAGTTGTGTCAGATTTAGATGGCCATCCAGGGGTGGCATAATACATGCTTCAGCCCCTGGTAGGCCCTGGGTACACCGATGCCCTGAGTTACAGGGTCTGATAAGGTGGCCCAGTACCAATTGGTTAATGCACCTAAGGTACACGTGTCCATTTAGTGAGAGAACAGCAAGGCTGTGGGTCTGATTAGCAGGCCCACAGCCAGAGAAGTCGTAAACCAGTGAAGCAAAAAGCAAAAATCTGGGGTGATCATAGGATTGCAGACCCTACTCTCCTACATGACCCCCCCCCCCCTAAACTTTGGGACAATAAACTAACCTTGACCAGGTGAGTCTTCTTGCTCTAAGTGGAAATACCTGGAGAGCTCATCTGTATTGCCATGATCAGTGCCAGGTCTATGCCCCACTGTAAAATCCATCCCCTGTAGGGAAATGGACCACCTAAGCAGTTTGGGCTTTTCACCCTTCATCTGATTTAGCCACAAGAGGGGCTTATGGTCGGTCTGAATCTTGAAATGAGTGCCAAACAAGTACGGCCTCAGTTTCTTCAGGGCCCAAACCATAGCAAAGGCCTCCCTCTCAATAGCTGACCAATTTTTCTCTCTGGGGGTCAGCCTTCTGCTTATAAAAGCAATGGGCTGGTCATGACCATCAAAATTCAGCTGAGATAGAACAGCTCCCACACCCAACTCAGAAGCATCCGTTTGGACAATGAATGGTTTGGAGTAGTCTGGACTCTTTAGGATAGGTGCTGTGCACATGGCCTGCTTTAGGTCATCGAATGCTTTTTGACAGCCTGCTGTCCACTGAACTTTCTTTGGCATCTTTTTACTTGTCAGTTCATTAAGTGGAGTCACAATTGATCCATAATTTCTGACAAATTTCCTGTAATAACCAGTCTAGCCCAAGAAAGCTCGAACCTGAGTCTGGGTGGTTGGAGGAGCCCAATCCTTGATGGGTTGTATCTTGCTCTCCAGTGGCTGAACCTGGCCTCCACCTACAAGGTGGCCCAGGTATACAACCTGTGTCTGCCCTATCTGGCACTTTGTGGCCTTGATAGTGAGAACTGCTGCTTGCAGTGCCTCTAACACTTTCCTTAGGTGGACCAGGTGATCCTCCCAGGTGGAACTTAAGACAGCTATATCATCAAGATATGCTGCACAGAAGTCATCCAGCCCAGTGAGAACTTGATTCACCAGCCTTTGGAAGGTGGCAGGTGCATTTTTCAGACCAAAGGGCATCACCACGAACTGATAATGCCCAGCAGGGGTAGAAAATGCGGTCTTAGGCTTGGCGTCCTCAGCTAACCTGATTTGCCAATACCCAGCTGTCAGGTCAAACGTACTTAAGTAGTTGGCCGAAACCAATCTATCGATAAGCTCGTCTGCCCTTGGTATTGGGTGGGCATCAGTCTTAGTGACTGCATTGAGACCCCTGTGGTCTACGCAGAACCTCATCTCTTTCTTACCGCCCGGGGTGTGAGGTTTCTGCACTAGAACTACGGGACTAGCCCAAGGGCTATCAGAGGGTTCAATGACTCCCAGCTCCAACATTTTCTGCACTTCACTCTTGATGCAGTCTCTAACGTGATCGGGCTGCCTGTAGATTTTACTCTTGACGGGCAAGCTGTCACCAGTGTCAACCTCATGGGTGCACCAATTGGTCTGACTGGGTGTTTAGAGAGAACATATGCAGGAAGGATTGAAGAACTTGTTTACAATCCTCCTGTTGATGTTCGGAGAGGCTGCCACAAAAGACAACACCGTCTACCGATCCATCGTCAGGATTCTGAGTGAGCAGGTCGGGGAGAGGGTCAATCTCCTCCTCCTGTCCCTCATCCATGGCCATGAGCAAACTCATGTCCTTCCTGTCGACATATGCTTTGAGCCTGTTGACATGGAGCACCCTGTGGGGGCTCCAGAGAGTTCCAAGGTCTACCAGGTAGGTGACCTCTCCCTTTTTCTCCAGGATGGTGTAGGGCCCGGACCATTTGTCCTTGAGTGCTGCTTGGGCCACTGGCTCCAACACCCACACCTTCTGTCCGGGCTGGTAAACAGTCAAGACAGCCTTTTGGTCATGCCAAGCTTTTTGGAGTTCTTGGCTGGCCTTAAGGTTTTCGGATGCCTTCTCCATGTATTCAGCCATCCGCGAGCGGAGGCCAAGCACATAGTCCACTATGCTGGTTGCAGGCTTTTTGAGAGGTCTCTCCCATCCTTCCTTCACCAAACACAGGGGTCCTCTTACAGGATGCCCGTACAAAAGTTCAAAAGGGCTGTAGCCAACCCCCTTCTGTGGGACTTCTCTGTAAGCGAATAAAAGGCAGGGGATCAGGACGTCCCATCTGCGCCGAAGCTTTTCAGGTAGTCCATGAATCATCCCTTTTATGGTCCTGTTGAATCTCTCAACAAGCCCATTGCATTGTGGGTGATAGGGTGTAGTGAACTTGTAGTTAACACCACATTCCTTCCACATAGCAGTTAAGTAGCTCGACATGAAGTTTGCACCTCTGTCGGAGACGACCTCCTTAGGGAAGCCCACTCTGGAGAATACTCCAACTAGGGCTCTTGCCACCACAGGGGCTGTAGTGGTCCTAAGGGGAATAGCTTCAGGATACCTGGTGGCATGATCCACTACCACCAGTATAAACTTGTGCCCTGATGCTGTTGGTGGTTCCATGGGACCGACGATGTCAATCCCCACCCGTTCAAAGGGCACCCCCACCACAGGCATTGGTATAAGGGGGGCCTTTGTCGTGCCACCTGACTTACCACTGGCTTGGCAAGTGACACAGGAGCGGCAAAACTCCTTGGTATCTTCGTTCATGTGAGGCCAGTGAAAGTGCGAGACAAGCCTGTCCCACGTCTTCGTCTGGCCTAAGTGTCCTGCTAAGGGAATCTCGTGGGCCAAGGTAAGGAGGAAACCACGCTGAGACAAGGGGATAACCAGCCTCCTGGTCATGCCAGGCTTGGGGTGTCTTGCCTCAGTGTACAGGAGTCCATCTTCCCAGTATACCTTGTGGGTACCTGTGGCGTTCCCAGCAGCCTCAGCAGCAGCCTGCTGTCTGAGGGGTTCAAGGGAAGGGCAGTCTAACTGGTCCTTCCCCAGGTCTTCTCGTGTGGGTCCCCCTGAGCCCAGAAACTCAACTTGATCAAGTTTGAGTTCTTTAGGTTCAGTTTCCCGCAATTCCTGGAGGTCAGCCTCCTCTGAGACTTGATCCTCGACCTGGGGCAAGGGGGAAGGCGAGGCCTTAACCCGACTGCTCTTCTTCTTGGGAGGTGTCTGGTCCGTTGTTCCAGGATCCAGAACCTGTTCAGTGGGGCATCGTCTGACCTGTGACCTGGTCACAGCAAACACGTGTGCTGGCAAGCCTAACATCTCCATGTGAGTCCGTTGCTCCACTTCTGACCATTGCGATGACTCCAAATCATTGCCCAACAAACAATCCGCTGGGAGGTCTGAACTAACAACAACCTTTTTCTGGTCATTTACCCCTCCCCAGGAGAAAGCAACAATCACCATACTATGACTGGTAGTGACGTTGCTGGCATTGGTCACCAGGAAATCTGTACCTGGGATGATCTGTCCAGGGTCCACAAAGTTAGGCGTCACCATGGTGACGCTGGCACAAGTGTCCCTGTAGGCCTGAGCCATTCTTCCATTTATTAAAGGCGTCTGTCGGTATTTGCCCAAAGTATTGGGACTGACATCAGGGGATATATCCACATCCCCTGTACAGACAAGGACAGCCTGAGTGAGTGTACCAACTAAGTTGTCACACCCCTCAGAACCCAAGGTTAACCCAACTAGTCCCTTGGGAGGCGCACTACTACTGCTGGCTGTACTAGAGGGCACAGGTGCCTTAGGGGCTGCAGTAGCAGGAGTCTGCCCTCCTTTCTTGGTGCACTCACTAAACCAGTGAGTTTTACTTTTACAGTATTGGCACCACCTTTTTGATTGGCCTTCTTGATTCTTCTTTTTCTGGGAAGCCTGACCCCCTCCTCCTTGGGTTGTTGGGGACCTGTCGAAGACTTCTGGTCATTTTGTTCCCCTTTCGAATCTTTACCCTTCTGGTCTGCTTTCTTCTGACCACCCTGGTTCTGGCCCTGGTTTTGCTTAACCCTTGTTCTGGTATACACCCGTTACAACGCATCTTTTACTCCGCACTACCATTACAACGCGACTTTTACAACGCATACCATTACAACGCATTGCGCTGGGGGGCGCTCTAGGATAGGGAATAAGTATAATTTACTATCCGACACCTTCCCTAGGGTCCACGGGGACTGGAGTTAGAATAGTAAATTATACTTACCACTATCCAGCACCTCAAAGCGCTATGCGTTGTAATGGTATGCGTTGTAATGGTCGCGTTGTAACGGTAGGTAGTTGTAACAGTATGCGTTGTAACATGGTACATCCCTTGTTCTGACCCATCTGTCTGCCTTCTTTCCCAATTCTTGGGGAGAGGTCAGATCCGAGTCGACAAGGTGCTGATGCAACAACTGGTTCTGACAATTGTTTAAAATCTGTTCTTGCATGATCAAATTATACAATCCTGTGTAATCAGTAACCTTACTGCCCAGCAACCAGCCCTCCAAAGCCTTAGTGGCACAATCAACGAAATCAGACCAGTCCTGAGACTGAGTTTTCTGGGTATCCCTGAACAGCAACCTGTACTGCTCAGTGGTTAGGCCGAACCCATCAATCAGTGTGTTCTTCAGGACCTGGTAATTGTTAGCGTCCTCTACTCTAGTAGTGAGGAGCTTATCTCTACCTTTACCTTCAAAGGAGAGCCACAAGATAGCTGCCCACTGACTCTGGGGGATGCACTGTACAGTGCAGGCCCGCTCCAAAGCAGTAATCCATTTGTGGATGTCGTCCCCTTGCTTAAAGGGGGGCACTATCTTATTCAGGTGCTTAGTGTCTAAACTCCTGGGTTCCCGTGGGGGAATGCTGCCACCAGTGGGAATTGTCCCACTCAATTCTTGCTCTCGAGCAAAGGCGAGTCTTTCTTTGGCTAGGGCAAGTTCTTCCCTCTCGATCCACAGATTGACTTCCCGCTCCTTCGCTTCGTACACTCTCCTCTGAGGGGATGTCATCCCTCTTCGAGCAGAGCCTCGAGAGCCATTGGTTCGAACGGATCTATTAGAGCCTCTCGACAGAGACCTAACTCGTCCGTTCCCAATGTTAAGCTGGCCCGAGAGAGGCCCCAGGGGTCTCCTAGTACCATTCTCGTGCCGGCTTAAGTTGTCCTGGGTTAGCTGACTAACTATGACTGGACCTTTGTCTGCCTCATCCCCAGATGTCTCTGGCTCCTCGTCCTCCTCTTCACCTTCTGCGGAGAGATGGATAAGGTCAGGGTCACCTGCGGTTCCCTCGAGGGGGGGCATATCCACTTCTGGATGAGAAGGGTCGGTGTTACCCGCCCTCCTTGCATCATAAGTCTCCAAGAGACCAATCAGAAACGGGATGGTAGGGTTTGCACCCTGTTTTAACTTCCGAGATGTACAGATCTGTCGCATCTCTTGGAAGCTAAGTGCAGCATATCTGGAGGTGACCTGTGGAAGGTCGACTGACACAAGGGGAGACTCAGAGTTTCCTCCTTTGTCTGACATGCTGCTTCTAGTGTGGTGTAAGTGATGCACCTACCTACACTATATGTTTACCTACTGATCCCTTGCTAAGAGTTGTAGCCAAGGTGTGCTAAGCCTTGCGGAGCTACAACAGCTGGTTCAGTAGAACTCTAAGCTAAGTTATATGTACCTGGAGTACTTATGCGATCTTTCACAAGATATTCTTAGGATACGCGTGGTAAAACAACAGCAAGCTCAAATCCCACCGCTGCCACCAATGTGAGAAGTTGGCCCGATATGCAGTGTTCACTATTCTAGTGACCACTATGCATCGGTCCAAACGACCCTTATGGTGATTGGTTGTAAGTCAACCTTAGACCAGCTATCCTAGTAGCGTGGATACGAGCAGTCTTCGGGCTAAACTCTAGAGGACGTGTTAAGCCAGCTGTTATACCATCACATACCCCTTGAACACCAAGTGAAAGGACACCACACAAGTGTTATGAAAATAAACAGTATATTTATTAGAATCACAACAGCCCTGTACTCTTTATGAGGACAGGGTACTAAGCACAGAACAAAACTCTTAGGAAAATACTTCAAGTGCACAATTAATACAAGTGCCCGAGGGCACGGAAAGTTTAGTGGTCTCGGGCGGATCCGATAAGGCAAGTCGGAAGCGAGGGACTCAGGACCCTTAAGTAAGGAGGCTATGCGGGCACCGAAATGCCGGAGTTACCTAGCCACAAGGGCTGCGGCTGCACAAGTCTTACAGGCGTCGGGGGTCTTCGCTGACGAGCCAGGATCCGGAAGGAAGGAGTTGCTGGCCGGCGACCAGTGAAGAATAGTTCGTAGAGATCCAAGCCTGGATCAGAGATCGATGATACCTGAAAGCAGAGGGGACCAAGTTCGTACTACTAGCCAGTAGTCAGAGGGTACCAGGAAGGCACCGGATGGCCGTCATCCCTCGACTAGGTGAGTGGGCGACGCTAGGCTCTGCAGTCTCACGGACCAGGAGGCGTTGTCGGCGACCAGGATGGAGGTGCGAGCTGTCCCACGAAGGTTGATGCTGTCGGCGTCGCTGGGCCCAGGATTGGGGCAACAAGCCTTGGCAGATTTCAGGGCCACGTGGTGGGCCTAAAATGGCGTCTTGAGTGGACCAGGAGGGTCCGGGGTGCTCCTCTCGGAAAAGGGAGCAAGGGCCGGTCTGGAGCAACCAGACCAGCAGCGTTGGTTGTCGGATGTCGTCAAGGAGATCACAAGCCAGCGGCTAGTGATCGGACAACGTGCTGAGCGGCGAGCAGAAGGGCCCCACGCAGATCGTGGAGATGCTGGGAGGCTGCACTTCGGTGCTGGAGCTGCTCAGGATCGGGGCTTCTCGGACCCCAGAGCACTCACCAGAGGATTCCTTCGGTGGTCGTGCTGGATTAAGAAAGCGTGCAGGTTTTGATGATGGCCAGTCCCTCGAGGTCTCGTCGCACCCACAGATCTCAGCTGAGCTGACGATGTGGGTAGAGGTCAGAGGTGCCAGGGAAGCCGGTTCTCGTCAAGCTAGGTCGTCGGATTCCTGAGGAAGGACTTGCAGCAAACCGCAGAGTTCTTAGATGGTGCCTGCGGATGCAGGGTGACTACTCCTTAGCCACAAAGAAGAAATCTTGAGAAGAGTCTTGAATGTCCTTTCGTAGAAAGTAGTTCTTGATTCAAAGATGATCTAATTTGGAAGGGTCCCCGCTCCGGCCTTTATCCTAAAGAAAGGGGTGGGTACATGACTAGGTCCTGCCCTAGGGGTGGGACCAGGAAGGGGGGTAGTTACACCCCTCTCCCACTGCTGGACTTTCCCCAGGTCAGGGGCTGCGCGCCCCTGGAACTGGTTCTAGCCGGCAGATGCGTAGTGAGCACCGGGGTGCCACTCCGCAGTCACCTTCTTGCAAAGCCCTACCTACCCAGAATACACAAACCCTGTCTGGGACGGTGCGAACACCGCCCTTGACAGGAAACCCTTTGTCCAAGCTCTCCTCGCTGGAAGGACTCCCAGCAGCAGGAGGTCAGACTCGTGTCTGTGGTGGCAGCGTCCATTTTGTGGAGCTGAGGCTTCAGTTAACTTTAACCGGGGTTCACAGTTACGTACATGTCGTGTCCCTCTAGAAGGGCGGAATGTTAACCTCGTCGCCAGAATTGGTGAGGGGGCAGCATCCCGATTCGTATGACACCTTGCTCGACATGTCTTGATAACGCGATACCGATGTTACCGATATGATACGCGTTATCATGGAACAGCCATTGGGTCTTGGTTCCGCCAGCTGCAAGCGGGCTCGGCTCGTGCCAGAGCCCAATTCACACGGTTCCATGCACTCTGCCTTCAGGATTGTCAAGGCCTGCCATAGGAGTGACTGATAGGAACTCGGGTGTCCATTTTAAGGTTAGGTATAGGGATACTATACCTACAGCAACGGGCGAGTACGCCACGTTGCCCCAGATGTCGTGCAGCCAGTTGTGTCAGATTTAGATGGCCATCCAGGGGTGGCATAATACATGCTTCAGCCCCTGGTAGGCCCTGGGTACACCGATGCCCTGGGTTACAGGGTCTGACAGGGTGGCCCAGTTCCAATTGGGTAATGCACCTAGGGTACACACAGCAATTTAGCGAGAGAACAGCTAGGCTGTGGGTCTGATTGGCAGGCCCACATCCCGAGAAAGTCGTAAACCAGTGAAACAAAAGCAAAAAGTCCGGGTGATCATAGGATTGCAGACCCTACTCTCCTACAGTAGGTGCCCTGTACTTTTTATCAACTCGCGGTAAAACCGCTGGTAAAGAGTTTGGTGTGGCCATGATCTTCAGACCTTCTTTCCAAATAAAGTCTATAATGGGAATAGACCAACTTTGACTCTGTGACAAACTTTTAAAATCGTACAGGAAGCATTCGTCCTGTTTAGTCTCCATAGTAATGAGAAATCTTTTAGTTGCTTTGTCCATAAGCCTATGGAAATTCGCAATATCCACCAGTGGTGACTCAGCTTTTGGTTGTGCATCTGGAGAAGGTGTGTCGGCTTGATAATCTTCATACTCCGACGAATCCGTATTATCTAATTCCCCTTCCTCATGAGTTTCTTCATCAGTATTCTCACCCTCCGTTTGGTGGTAGGACACCGGTGTTGATGGTCGGGCATGTTCCGCTCCTTCAGTCATTGTATCCATTGGTGTTGAGGATACTCGAGGCCGTGGAGAAGTGATTTGTGATTCGCCTGACTCCGAAGGCGGAAAACGGCGATAATAATCGCTAAGCATGTACTGCAAATTCTTATTTATTTTATTTTATTTATTTTTTATTGCGCAAACAAATACCCTAGGGTGTCTCGGCACATGTGTGAGCTAGCAGGACCATATTAGTAGAGTTCACTGGTCAAACAGCCATGTCTTTACGAGCCTCCGGAAGCTCATCAGGTTAGGGGCATTTTTGATATTTAGTGGAAGAAGGTTCCAGAGTTTTGGTGTGGCCACTAAAAAGCGACGGTCTCCCCAAGTTGCCGTTCTAGTTCGAGGTACAGGAAGAAGGCAAGTGTTGGCGGATCTCAACAGTCTTTTGGGGGTGTACAGCTGGAGTGCCTCAGTCAGGAATTTGGGTCCTGTGCCATGCACTGCCTTATAGGCAATGAAGAGGGCCTTGAACTTAATACGGCTCTCTACTCTGAGCCAGTGAAGCTGACGGATGGCAAGAGTAGTAGGCTGGCGGCGAGGGATGTTTAAAAGAATTCTGGCAGCCGCATTCTGTACCGACTGTAACTTTGACAGCACAGATTTCTGGGTGTTGAGGAAGAGGGCATTTCCATAATCCATTTTGGAAAATACCAGAGTGGTAACTAAAGTCTTCCCGGCAGAGGAGGGGAGATAAGGCAGTAATTTCTTTATTTTCTTTAGCGTGAAGAAGGCAGAGGAGACAACCTTGTTAACATGAAGGTTGAAGGTTAGTTTGCTATCGAAGATGACTCCCAAGTTCCTCGCTTTTACCACTGGGACAGGTGGAGAGCCCAGTTGTTTGGGCCACCAGATGGAAGACCATTCTGGGGCGAGGTTGCCAAAGGTCATAACCTCGGTTTTATCCGAGTTGAGCCTTAGGCAGTTGGAGGACATCCACGTACTGACAGCAAGCATTGCTTCCTGAAAATTGGCTGCCACTGCTGTGCCGTTCTTGTGGATCGCCAGCACCAGTTGGGTATCGTCAGCGTAGGAAGTTAATCGCACCCCATAGGCCTTTATTACCCTCGCTAAGTCCGCTACGTAGATGTTGAATAACGTGGGACTTAGCGAGGAGCCCTGTGGTACTCCACATGGTAGTGCAGAGACGGGAGAGTAGAAATTGCCCAACTTGACTGTCTGGGTGCGGTCGGCCAGAAAAGATGAAATGAGGTCTCTAGCCGAACCGTCAATCCCCAGAGCTGTGACACGGTCGACCAAAATAGCATGGTCGACCGTGTCAAATGCAGCGGATAGATCCAGAAGAATTAAGATGGCCGTTCCTCCCTGATCCATGATGGTTCTGATTTCATCAGAAGCTTTTATTAAAGCGGTCTCCATCCCGTGTCCCTTCCTAAAGCCAAACTGCGTTTCGTCTAAGAGTTGGTGCGTGTCGACGAACTCTGAGAGCTGTATATTCATCAGAGCTTCGCAAATTTTGGCCGGGAAGGGAAGACAGGCAATTGGTCTATAGCTGACCGGGGCGGAGGGATCCAGGGAGGGCTTCTTCAGAAGAGGCTTAATCACTGCCTTCTTCCACGGGGCTGGATAATATCCGGTTTGAAAGGCAGTGTTACAGATTTCCATGAGTGGATGGGAAATCACCTCACTTAAATTAGCCATCACTGAGGGAGGGCATGGGTCCAGAGGGGATCCAGACTTGGTGATGGAAATGAGTCTGCTAATTTGGTCTTCAGAGGTGTCAGCAAAAGAAGAAAGATGGTCATGGTTATTATGGGGAAGTTCCTTATTGCTGGCAGTGGATCTAGCTCCTGAATCTCCACCAAAGGATGCATAGATATCTGCCACTTTAGTAGTAAAGAAGGTGGACAGTGCGTTACAGAAGAGTTGGGAGGGTTCTACTCCGAGACCCGATGGAGGTGTAGATAGGGAGTTGACCACTGAGAACAGTTCTCTGGTCGAATTCCTGGCATTGTTTATTTGGGTCGAGAAAAAAGTCATTTTCCGAGTAGTGATGGCCTTTTTATATATGGTTAAGGCATCTTTGTAAGATTGCTTAGCACTGGGGCAGTAGGATTTCCTCCAGTGTCTTTCTAAATTCCGACAATGTTGTCGGTGAAGTCTAAGCTCTTCTGTGTACCATGCCGCTGGAAAAGTTCCATTGGCATTTGCATCCCTGGTGTTTGTTCAGACTCCAACCTAGGCGGCTGAATCACTTGTTCCTCCTCCTCCTGATCTTTTACTTGTATAAGTAAATCAGATGGGCTCTCCGCTGCCTGAAATAACTCATCACCAGAGTCCTCTTCCTCAGAATCCAAAAGCCTGTCTGGCATTGTTAGTGGCGACATCGATGTAGACTGTGAGGAACGTTTTTGCAATAGCGCTGCAGTAGTGGCTGGAGATGGCAGCAGTATCACACTGTTCCTTGCTGACCAGACTTGAAGATCTGTGCAAGATGACAGCTTTGGTGTTGTTGGATTGTCTTGTGCCACCTTTAATTCTGTGTCCCGTGGTATTGTCTTCGTCGTCGACGATGTGCTTGTCGAAGACAACTGCTCCGTCAACGAGAATTGCTGTTTAGTTTTTGTCGACGAGATGGGTTTCGTCCTCGACATCGAGGGAACCGTCGACAGGACCGCTTTCGTTGTCAAAGGGGCCGTCGACGGGACTGTTTTCGCCGTCGAGGGGGCCGTCGACGGGACTATCTTCTTCGTCGACGACGATGGAGTCGTCGACGGCAGCTTCGTCGACGTCGATATCGTCGACGGTAAGGTCTTCTTCGTCGACGGTAAGACTGTCGTCGACGGCAATCTCGTCGTCGACGCTCGTATCAGCTTCGTCGACGGAGGCTCGTCGACGAGAGGTGTGACTATTCTCGTCGACGAGATAGGACGAATCTGAACATGCACATAAGTTGGAGAGGACGCTGAGAACATCACCATAGAAGGCTTTGGTGAGGAAAAAGTCACAGTAGAAGTCACTGCCGTGGCTGTCTTACATGAAAACGGCAGAGTAGTCGCTGCCTTGGTCACAGGCCTCTAAGGTGACACTAAAGACGCAGTCTTTTTAGAGTCTGTTGCCTTCACAGATTTCTCACAGGATTTTTTCTTTTTCAAAGTAGAAGGCTCACCAGCGTCAACAGTGAGCTGGGCCTGTCTTGCCACCTTAGCTTTAGGAGTAGTCATCTTACTTTCAGCCATCCTCTTTCGAGACCCCACAGAAGACCCTGAGGCCAAACTTCCTACCTCAGAGATTGGATTATACTTGTCCTTAATCCGCTGCAACCACAGCAGCAAGCGACCCTCTCTGTCTCTGAGGGTCTTTGGAGGGAAGGTGCGACAGATCTTGCACTCCTTAGCCTGATGATCAGGGTACAAGCAGTAGATGCAGAGAGTATGAGGATCTTCCTTAAATAGCCTTGCCTTTCCGCAGGATTCACAGGCCCTGAACAGGGACTTTGATGTAGACATATTTGAAAGTGAAAACTTTCAGAAATAGAGAAGAAACTGAGCAGAGCTCAGAGAGACTCCCTATCACACGACGTGCGGTAAAAAATCTGAGAGCCTGGGTCTCGGGGGAGAGCATTCTGGTGGGAGCTGTGGCCTGATTGGCTGCAGTTTGGTCTATACATAATGACTTGGATAGTCACTAATGTGGAAGGTGTTGCCCTCTGTAGCTGTGGCTATTTTACTTCCTGGTTGGGTATGACTGTTATTTGCTATGTACAAATGGTTTTTTACTGCTTTTTTATATACCGTGGGACCCCTACTCCGACGACAGGGAATGATTCAGGCATGTGAATCTATGAAAGACACCCCTAATACTGGAGAATTATCGTTAAGTAACGAATGCCTACTGGCCGTCTTCTTTTCTGTTTGTTTGAACAATGGTACCGGAAGCCTGGTTTCCCAAAGTGGGGCCAATTCTGTTGTTTCTAAAGAGTTTTCAAAATTTGGCATACTAGAAATTAGGACTGTTATGGATTGCCTCCCACATGGCACGATAAATCTCTGTTTCTTGGTTCATCCAGACATAGTACCAAAATTTGGCAGTCTCATATTTTTTTAGCAGAACTTGAGATTGCAGGCCAAATTCTATAAGTTGTGCACTCTTCCCGTGATGTAATACGCTCCCGTAAGATATTGTTGGCAGTAACTTAGCTTTCATTACGTTTAAGAGCGGATTCAACATAGGGCCTCTAAGTTTGGTTGCTAGATTGCTGAAAGTGTGTAACAAGGCGATCCCCTTCTTTTCGATGGCATTTAAATGCGTTGCAAAGTTTAGGCGCTTGTCTAGTTGTACCCCCAGATACTTATAACTTTCCACCACTTCCAATTTGCTCTTATCTATTGCGAATTCTGGTGGCGCTTTATGGCGACGAGTTATAAACATGATCTTTGTCTTCTTGCTGTTTATTTCTAATAGGTTTAATTTTGTGTATCTGGTCAGTTCTTGCAGTAGACGTTGCAAACCATTTTTCGTCTGGCTGAGTAAAACTACATCATCGGCGTAGGATAGATGTGTAACACGCAGATGACCTAGCCGTGGTGGATCAGTGTTGATCTGATCCAAGCTTGATGTTAAATCAGCCATAAATAAATTGAAGAGATGGGGTGCCAACACTCAGCCTTGTTTTATACCATCAAAGGTACTGATCTTTCGAGTTAGCTGCTGTCCGTTGACAATCTTTACCTGCATCCAGGTGTTGGTGTGCAGGTCGATGATTGGAATTAAGATTGAGTCTGGCAGGCCCTGCTGGTTCAGTTTGTACCAAAGTAAATGCCTGCTAACACGGTCATAGGCCGCCTTGAAGTCTACGAAACAGGCATAAAGTGCTTGATGATTTTGTAAACTTTTTTCCGCGATTAGGCTCAAGGCCATTATGTTTGCCATCGTGACTGTTCCGTGGTGAAACCCTGTCTGGTTTACCGGCTATCATTGTTGTCGTTATCTGCTCCCCTGGCGCCATGTAATACAGAATACAGAATGCGTGGATTTACTTGCCCGTGTGTGATCTTCTCTTTTGCCATGCTTCCTTAGGAGGGGAGATGGATATCCCGGTTTTGCTTCTTCTTTCAGACTTATTCCCCACTCCTCGAATTTGGTGGTTTCAGCAAGAATACTCTTGACAATTCCCTCGTTTCTCCATGTTGTCAGTGTGCCTCCCTTTGCTACGTTGTCTCCAAGGGAGATAAATTCTATTGAAAGTAGATCAGCTGTTGTTATTTGGCTGAGACTTATAATTGTGGATGTTAAATGAAGAATGTTTCCTCGATTTAAATAGTCTTGCGTACCATGTACTTTGTAATTTGGAATGAAGAGTAGCCTTCCTACTGTTGCGGTTTTCCAGTCTGGTGTTAACTCACAGGTGAAGCGTGCGTTATCGTTTGGCCAAGTCCTTCTTGTTTTGTGGCTTCCGTGGCCCTTTACATCAACACACAGGTGTTTTGTTATTTGCTTATTAGCATGCTTCTGAGGCTGTTCGATTGACATACTGCCCATGGGAATTCCATCTATGCAATCTCGTTTTAGGCCGCCATTTTATGTATAGTGCCCTTTTTCCCTGGCGACAGACGTGGGACTGGGTCCAAGTTTTACTACATTTGTTAATTCAGTGTTTTGTTGTGGTTCTTTGTTGCCTGGGGTTATTACTACTTGTAATTGATCGTAGCAGCCCTTATCTACCTTGGCTGTGATTGACCTGACGTTTTTATTATCACTTTTGCCTGATCTGCAATTGGTATTTGGAATAGTGATCTGGATGGGAGATGCTTTCTTGTTATTTTCCGTGCCTTTAATGACCATCTTTTGGCATCCCTGATTGGTGGCCTCACGCTTATTTTGATCAGGCTCATTAATGTTGAGCTTTTTGCTCTGCTGCGGTGTGCACGCTTTTTGATTAGGAATAATCACCTTACGTTGCAAATCACTTTGTGGACTCGCTGCAGATTCATTTTGTTGTGCTATGCCGCTGTCCACTTGTTCCATGCTCCAATCCGCATCACTTGAGACAGACGATGAGGTTGTAAAGTCGATTTTAGTACCTGAAGTTTGTGGTTGTGCAATCCCCTCACGATTCATAGGTATTTTGGATGACACCCTATGCGTCTGGTCAGTTGGTCTTTTGGGCATAGATTTGGATCTCTCTTTTTGGGGTGTATGCTTCAGATCCTTACATTCGTTCTTTGCCCTTGTGGGTGGTATTTGTGCCCTCAGGTTTGGATCAAATTCAGGTTTTTTTTGTGTTTTTACACAGTTAAAAATGGGGTAGCTATAAGCATGGGCGAATTTTGCGAATCTCGCGTTCGCGAATTTTGCGGATTTGCGAACTCGCAATCCGCAAAATCCGCAAATTCTCGCGAATTTGCGGATTTTTTTTTTGTGTTCGCGCGGGTTTCTGCCAGTTCGCGAGGGTTTTGTACAATTTCGCAAAACGCGAACTTACCTGTCGGGGCGCAAGTTTCGCGAACTTGTTGTTTCTACGTGTCCAGCCTGTTTGGGACACTCTTCTTCATCACTGCCACTCTCTGTCACCACTGCCACTCTCTGACTACTCATGCCACCCTCTGGCCCACCCATACCACCCTCTGTTTCATCACAGCACCCTCTGGTTGTCCAGTCAGTGTACATTATTGTGGCAAAGCAAGCACACCTTCCCTGCCTCAAGTGACCTGAATTAATTTGGGGCTGATTAATGTGTCACAGAATATTTTTTTAGCTGGCACCTGCTTCCTTAGTGATTCCTGATTAGTGATCTTTTGCACTTGCTAAGTGCTTTCATTGTTGCAAAATTAGTTACAACACCTGCCCTGCCCCAACTGACAATAATGAATTAGGGGCTGATTAATGGATTTGAACTTCCAGCCTGGCTCCTGCTTGTCTCCCTTAGCTGTAATTCAGGACCTTTGTGGCATATGTGTAACTATTCTGAGGTTCAGAGCAGGGTCACATAATAGTTGCAACTGGCAACTGAACTCTGGAGGGGCCCCTCAGGAAGCACTACAGGAAATGGCTTCTAATGATGAGCCTGAACTTTTGAACCTGGTAAGTAGTTTCAGTTTTGCTAAGATCGTATTTCTGCAATTTTGCGCTTATTCGCGGGGAGCGAAGTTGTACTGGGAAGCCGCGAACTCACGCGAACAGTGCGAGTAAGCCATAAAATCCGCTGCTCGCGGATTTGCGGATTTTGCGGGAGATTCGCAAATCTCGCGGATTGCGAATTTACAGAAAATCCGCAAAATCCGCGAGCGAAACGGATTTTCCGCCCATGCTTAGGTAGCTAATCAACACCTGCTTCTCGGCAGGTAAACACTTTGCCAGCTGATTTCTGTTCTTTCTTACTCGTTTTTTCGCCGCTTTGTTAGACTTTTTTGATTTATCTGATTTTCTTTCCCGTCCAGCTCGGGTTGATCTTTCTCAGTTGGTTTATGACAGTTGGAGTGTCCGACAGGGGATTTGGTTCCTGATGTTTTAATTCTCTCTGATGGAGTGTCATTTAGCTTTAATTATTCATCATACTTAATTCTTTGATCCAATGTTTGTTGTACTAACACTTCTGTTTTGTTTTCATTGCTCTTTTTGGGTGTGATTGTGTATTTGGTTGAAGGGTTTATACACTGCACAAAGGAAATAAGGTCACTTCCATTAAGTGTACTGATGTTTCTTTGATTGACAAGCTTACATTCCTGCAAAATATCCTTCAGTATGGATGGCGGATCTTTTCAATTTTTCCAATATGGGGTTGCAACTACATATCTTGGATGATCCCCACGGACGAATTTGCTCCTGGATCCTGTGATGACCATAGTATCTAGTTTTCTGTTTATACCGGATATATATTCAGCCATGGAGCTCATTAGTTGTATTTGTATGTCTAATTTGTCAGACTGCATGTTTAGGGTTTTAATTGAGGTTTCCAGTATGCTCCCCAATGCACTATGTAGTGTGATTATTGATTCCAAATTTGTATTTAATTCTTGCCTTTGTTCTTGCTGGCGTTGATTCACTTTATTATGAGTTACGTCAGATTCCCAAAAAGCGTGCTCTTTGGGGATCCTGACTGTTTGCAGCTCCTCGTCTTTTTTGTGTGGTTTGCCCTGACTTTTTGATGTAACTAGATCAATCCCCGCGGAAACACTTGAGATTTCAATTACCGATGTTTCCTTGAGGCCCTTTGCACTATGGCTTACGGGTGGGTGTAGGGATGCATCCGCGTCCTCAACATCTACACAATGATTCAGCCTGCTGGATATCTCAATTATGTTTGTATTTAAGGTTTCCATGATTGATGTGTTGTTTACATTTTTAAATGTTACTTCCTGGAACTCCACATTCGTTGCTAGTGATTTGTTGTGGAGTTGTGTTTGCTCCAGATTAAGTGCATTTGCTTTATCGTCACACTGCACCATGTGTGTCAGTAAAATACCTTTATTATCCGTTTGAAGTTGAGGTTGGAGTTGGGGCCCCCCTCCCAAGGTAGTTTGCGGTCCTTTCTCTCTTTACTGAGGTTTATCGCTACCTGGTTTGGGCGCGGTTCATGCCTTGGGGTTGAGTGACTATTGGGATATTCATTGTGTGCTTCGTTGTGGGCGCTGATATTACACTGCCCTTCGTTACTGCGAGAGACCTCTTGACTTTCAACCATTAAATGATCCAAATTTATGTCTAATGTTGGTGGAACAAATAATGTGGTTATACTTTCATTTATGTTCTGTTCTTTACTTGTTTCCATTTTTAGTGAGGTCCCTTCACTTGCATCGTCCATGGTTCTATTGTTTGCTCCTGATGATATTTGGTGTTTTACTTGTCCTGAGTCTGTGTCATGATTTTTATTTTCCATGTGCACTTGGGCTTGTGTTTGTATCGTGTGTTTAATATTTTCCCAAGCCGTTTGCACACAGTTGCTTATTTCCTCCTATCCATTTTTCCCTCCCTGGGGTTGAGTTAGAACAAGACTGTGATGCCCTTGTGTCTGTTGTCTTTGTTGGTTTGCATGGAGACATTGGTTTTTGAAGACCGTTCGGTGTTGCTGGGATTGTATACATTGCGGATACTGGGTCTTTTAAGAATGTAAATTTGCCGGTGGAGTTCATTGTACCAAAGATGGAGTAGATCGGGGGTATTCATGTGGTGACCGTGCTATCCTCAGTGAAGGGAGTAGAGGTTTTGGTCTTGGCTTTCTTTTTTGCTATTTGCGGGGGGTTTCTTCGTGTCCTCCCCGACCTCATCTCTTAACCGTTGCTCCCCCTTTTTTTTTTTTGCTGTTGGTATTTTACTTTGGTTTGTTCATTGGTGACGCCTTGCGTAAGTGAAGGCTTCTACCCCTTCTTTTTCCCCTTCTTTGTTCTTCCTTGGCAATGATGTTATTTGATATTATTTAGAGCAGTCTATATATCATGCGCGTTAGCCACCGGGAATCACCAGGAATCACCTGGAACCACTGGGAACTTTTTTTTTTCTTTCCCTACTCCGTGACCCTTCTGCTTCTCGTTTTGATGACTCTCTGAAAAGCTCACTGCTCACAGCTCACGCTCCGGGGCTCTCTAGCGACCTCTAGCGTCCTAAATCCTTATCCTAATCCTCCTTTCCAAACAGAAATATCAGTCACAATTTGCAATTTGCAAGTAGCAAGCGTGCAGGAACGCTGCGCTCTTAATTTTTTTTGTGGACCACCAGCATGGGCAGCTCCTTCCGGTGTCCTTTTCAGGGGCCGACACCGTGAATTTGAGCCTGGAGCTGTTATTATACCGGCAGGGAAGTTTAGGCAAATGGAGGGAATTAGGCAAGTGAGGTCTGTTTAGTAACCGGGTGCCGCTTACCGGTTGCAGATGCCAACGCCGACCGCTGGGTAATGGAGCAGCATCTCCGGCTGTTGATGTTCTGCAGCTTGCACACCCCCTGCAGCCTCTCTACTCCTCACTCGATCTCTCTCCCTCAGTTGACGGCGAGGACGCTGCACCGTTCACCGCTCTCCAGCTGGCCCCTCCCGCGTCCTCCTGCCGTCTGCCGCTCCGCCTCGCAATGCAGCACCGAGGCTCCGGAACTCAGCTGACTCGGTGGTACCTCAGCAAGACTTGGTCCCGGCTGGCCCCTCCTATGGCCTACTGTTGCCCGCCGCTCTGCCTCGCACTGTAGCACTTAGGCTCCACTAACCCCCACCGACCTCTGCTGGAACTCAGCTGACTTGGCAGTGCCTCAGCAAGACTCGGTCGGTGCAAACACGGGCACCAGGGCACCAGGTCAGGTAAGGGGGCCAGGGGGCCTGGCAAGGGTAGTTCGGTAGTTTCGGTAGTTCGTGATGCTCGCAGCTCTCAGCTCTCCGCTGCTAGTTTCTGTAGTGGGAATAAGTATTTCCTTGCTTACACCACGACCATGTTCTACATCAACAAGCAGGGTGGAACACAGTCATTAGCGCTGTCGAGGCTAGCACAGGAGATATGGACATGGGCCATCCCACTAAGGATAGACCTACTGGCAATACATCTCCCTGGGAAGGACAACATAGAGGCAGACAGACTCAGAAGGTAGACGTCAGCATCCCACGAATGAGAGATCAACCATCAGAAACTACAGAGAGTATTCGGGAAGTGGGGTACACCGAAAATAGACCTATTTGCAACACACCGAAATGGGAAATGCCAACACTTCGCATCCAGACACCCAGACCATCAGTGACAAGGGAATGCGCTATGGATAAGTTGGTCAAAAAAATTTGCATATGCTTTCCCCAGATCCCACTGATACACAGGGTACTCAGCAAATGCAAGATCAGCAACATGTCACTGATACTAGTAGCGCCTCAGTGGGCCAGACAGTCATGGTTCTCGCAGATAGTGGAAATGACTCAGGCACCAGCACACACATTCCCAAAAAGAAGGAACTGTTAACAATGCAGATACGGAAGGGTGCTACACCCAGAGCCTGAGAGCTTCAGCCTGGCGGCATGGCTCCTGAGAACCTAGAGTTTGCACACCTCAAACTACCGGCGAGCACAACGGTAGTGCTCAGGGAGGCAAGAAGGCCTACCACAAGGAAATGCTACGTAGCAAAGTGGAAGAGATTCTCGGAATGGTGCAGTAGGGAGAAATTACAAAGGAAAATCACAAGGGAGTTAACAGTGCTAAAATACTTCTGCTGCAAAACAAACTAAGCTACACGTCCCTAAGGGTACACTTAGCGGCGATTGTGGCTTACACTAGAGGAGAAACAGGAAAAAGTTCTTCACCTCCCAGGTCGTAAAGAGATTTCTAGAAGGGGCGAAGAGGATAGCACCTCCAAACAGAATGCCAGTACCAGCATGGAACCTCAACGTAGTGCTGATCCAATTGATGAAGAAACAGAGCTAAGTGGCTGATCAGGAAAGTTAGAAACAGAGTAAGAAGCTGCACAGCCAATCAGTAAGGTGCAGCCAGGGATTAGAATATTACCCAACAACTCAAGTATTTTTTGAAAAAACTTTTTGTATTATTGCATGGGAAACATGGCATCAAATAGACACTTCATCACGACAGTCAGTGCAAAAACGTGAAGAAATATATACAAATATTTACAAAAGTATATCACAGTGAAGGCAACATACACTTACAAACATGGTAAGACAACATATAATCAAATTCATATGGTGACACCAACTATTGTCTGTGACATAGATTCAAAAGCACATAGTTGCAAATTGAACACTTTTTTACAAATTGTTAACGAAAATAGAGCCAGTCCTATGATAACAAAAACCTGTGAACAGGGCGGAACTTAAGATGGAATAGCCTGCCTGTCACGCAACACCTGTGAATAATAAATTATAAGAAGTTGCAAGAAGGGTCCACAATAGTGGTATGAGTTTGTCCCTGTCTGCACCCCTAGTTCTTGACACAGGCTGGGGGTCAACGCGTTTCGAACCTTGTTTATTCTAGGTTCTCCTCAGGACGAGGACTGGATGACGATGTACCTTCTCAGCCAGAATATTAACTGCATGGAGAGAAGGGTGAAGGGCCGCTGGAATTGGTCTGCAAATGGTGTCAAAGATGCCGGATCAAGTGGCGCCCAGGGCGAGTCGTATTAGTCAAGGACTCACATTCTCTTAATTTTAGTGTTTATAACGTAGAAGGCGGCTGCACGCGATGAACGCTGTGCGAAGGAGACACGTCTGCTACAAAGTGTCTGGGCGGGAATCAATCTCTCGCTGTCAGTCAGAGCCTTCTACAGTCAGAGTCTGTAGTCGTCCGTGATCTGCCGGTCCGGTCAGATTAGTGAGAAGGCACCATTCGAGCCCATGCACGTTACACTGCACATGCTCACACTAAAGACAGCCTTCTTAATAGCTATCACATCACTGTAGAGAGTAAGTGAGTTGCAGGCGCTAACTCACAGATACACAGTGATGGGATTGTAATGAGAACAGACCCACACTTCATGCCAAAGGTGGTGTCTCGGTTCCACCTCAGCCAAACAATCCAAATACATAGTTTTTCCCCAAAACCAGCCACAAGCACAGAGAGAGCGCTGCACACACTGGACGCCAGGAGGGTGGTGTTGCACTACATAGACTACTTATTATAAAACATCTGATCATATATACTTAAAAATACTGTTATACGGTCCACATATATAATTTCAGTTACTCATTAAAAAAGGCAAAGTAGAGATGGAGGAGGGCGGATGTCACTGTTATTTGACTTCTCCAAAGTGCCATTTTTGGCTTTTTACCAGTGGGACGCAGTGTTGTTGTAAAAAGGGTCATGGCTGGTGTAGGGAGAATCCACAATGTCATTGCCTTGACTCTTGTTTTCTATCGACAGCTTGTGACATTTCGTTGGGAGGAACCTCTACGGAGGGTTTATAATTTAATTCACAGTGGAAAGCCTTTTTTGACCACTTTTTACTATTTTAAGTGTAACGAAAGTAGGTAGAGATTTTTGGGACGTTGGCTCCATTAGTGACTCTTTTCCCCCTGTTGTTCTGTTTACTGGGTTTATCCGTTTGGCAAAGCTTCTGTTGTTGAGTGTTCCAAGGGCAACGTACGTAAATTTTCCAGTCGCTTAGCTGTTATGTCGAAAAACTTTGTTAGTCGACAATTTAGCTGCACTATCTCTGGGTTGAAACATAGCAGAGCCGCTTGTCTACGAGTCCTAACTCCATATTGGTTGAACACAGGTTTTAGAAGGCTTATTCTTATGTCTCTTAGGTTATTGCAAGTGCACATGACAATTAATAAATAGGTCCTCCACTCCGCAGCCGCAGAGGCGACAAGGCTGATCACCGCCTTTTCTCTCCCAAGGGGGAAGAAACTAATTAATTGCACCAATCCCCAAGCGGAGTTTTAAGAATTTATCCTTTGTAGTTGTTTTTATTCCGATTTTCAAGTAAGATTGCGGTTTTAGAGCTTTATACGTGTTCAGTACTACCTAACCGTGAGATCGTTTGGATAGCGAGTTTTTATCTTCTGCAAGTGACAGTTGTCGGGATACCTTTGTTTCGGTTTTTTTTAATACAGTGTGTGCCACTGTAATACTCCAGAGGTCTGTCAGTCCTAACAGTTTGATTGAGTCCTACAGGTACTCTCTGGCTGGTTATTTTGTAGGACGGAATAACTCTGTCCATATATGGCTGTTCAGGGATCCTTCTGCTGCTTCTTTGATTTTATGCCAGCATTTTACGTATGCTCCCCTTCTTTCGATTGATTGTTTTTGTAGCCAAACTCCAACCGTATTTCGGCCGGTGAAGCATACCTAGGGAGGTGAAAGATTTGGGCCGGGGAAGCATACCTAGGGAGGTGAAAGAGATTGCACAAGCCATCCAACTATGCCGCGAACAAGCTGGGCAACAGTTACAAGGAGCAGCTCATGCTCACTCAACAAGGAAGAAAGGAGCTACAATTGCGTTTCTTGCAAACACACCGATTCAAGACATTTGCGAAGCTGCAACATGGTCTTCAGTGCCCACATTCACTAAGCACTACTGTGTGGATATCCAAATGAACAAAGAAGCACAAGTGGGACAGAAGGTCTTGCAACACATATTCAGTAACCAGTGCTCATCTTCCACCAGTGCACATCTTCCACCCAGCCACCACAATAAGGACAAACCGCTACAAAGTCTATGCACAGCATAGTGAATTCAGAAAGATTCTGGCTGCAAAACGTATCGTTTCTTATCTGTTGGTGTAGTTTTGCAGCTTGAAGACTTTATGGATTCACTATCGAACCCACCCTCCTCCGCCAGAAAAATGAGACAGGAGGAAAGGGATTAAAGATGAACAAGACTTAATAATTAAAAGGAAATATAAAATAACACAGGAAAGAAAAAAGAATCCGAAGATGGCGACCAAAGGTGGGAGCTTCCGGAGGAAGCATGTCGACGTCACGAAGGACACCAAATGGTGGTATGTCGACACCCACCTGGGCTACGAAAAAAAGTAAAAAAGACTACAATTCCGAACCCAACCACTAGATGGTGGAATAATGCACAGCATAGGGAATCCAGAAAGTCTTCAAGCTGCAAAACTGCACTGACAGGTAAGAAACTATACGATCTCTTAGCATGGACAAAGAGATCAAGTCCACTAAAGGAAAGTTCATGGGCAAGGGGAGTGGAGCAATAATCAGGAAAGTTAAGGTCTGGTCTCTCACCAGACAGCTCCAAATAGTCCAGCAGGCAAGTTCATCAGCAAAGGGGAAAAAAGCAAGGGGCATTTGAAAATAGTCTGGCAGGCAAGCTGGAGTCAATGGAAGAGAAAAGGGGCTCTGACGAAAAGACTGCTCCCTCCTCCTAGGAAAGTCACTTTTTATGCTCCAAATTGTCCATTTGTGAAATTAGTTGTCATCCTACGAGGGTCTGACCATCATGTGCCAATTCCTCCGCACATCAGGTACAAAATTCATACTCCAACATATTTTCTCATGTTGCTCATGAGAAACAACTGTCCATTAAGTCCTCACAGGTTAGTTGACAAAGAACTTATTTACTTTGTTGCTCTTCATGTATTAAGTCGTCGTACCAAGTTCCAACCAATTCACTTACAACGAAGTGCTGGAAAAGTGACTATTGCTTATATAATGTTGCGTAAACTGAACCGAAAAAGCAACATTTCAGGAAATGTAACAAATGTCCATTACACCAGGTCATGAAATCATTCAGATTAAGGAAAAAGGCAATGTAATGCTTTTTTAAGTTAGCATTTCTTATCTAGTAAAATACACTCATAATTAAGTCAAGCATATAATATATGAAAATAATTGTAAAGTTGTAGGAAAGGGCCTCTTTTTACATGGTTAGCCTCCACATTTTGCCTGATGTAATTTCATACAGTAAGTACACTGGGTCCTGCTAACCAGTTTTCCAGTGCCAGATCTCTTTCCCAAAAACTGTACCACAATGGGAACCACTTCTGTTACCCTGTAGTTCCTAATAACGGGTACCTTTGGTTCCTAGGGCGTTGGTACTGACAACGGTCCTCTGGGGCTGCAGTACTGGTTGTGCCTCCCCAGTGACTCCTCACCAAGGCTATGCACTCTGCCATTGCAGGCTGTGTATCTTGGTGCTTGGGATATAGGTAAGTCACCGCTACTGCAGGCATTTAGCCCTATAGCAGGGTGCACTATATCCTATGAGTTGGCATATTGGCATGAACAGATATGCCATTACAATCTCCAGTCCATTCTGCGATGTTGTAAGTGCACAGTGAAGCCATAACGAGTACATGGGCTCAATACTTGTCAACACGAGTCTCCTAGCTCCACGATCGCTTCACTAATTTCCAATGTGTTTGGTACCAAACATCATGTCTTAATAAATCTTCACTGATATCAGTGTTGGATGTATTAATAATTTCACACAGGAGACCCTTTTAGAGGGTCCCCTGAAAACATACCACACAGTGGTGTGGTTCCTGACTTGTTTTCGCCAGCCTGCAACTACTAGATGTGTTTCTGACCTCATGAGATGAGAGCCAACACTCTGAGTACAGAGACAGCTCTGGGCAGTGTTGCTTCACAACTCCTCCAGGACAGGATGGCCTTCCTGGGCAGGAAGCTTCAAAGGCAATACCACCTCTGGAATCCAACCCAGGAACCTCCAGATAGTGGGGGAAGTCAGGTCCCCTTTCTTGCTCCACTTTTGGTAGAAGCAAAGGTGGGAACATTATGTAGATTAGGAGGGTCCCCACTTAGCCTACATCATCCCTAGGGCGGGGCAGGAAAGGTAAACACCTCTCCTGAAATTCCACCATCTTGAAACGGTGAGAAAACAACCTGTCAGGGCTAGGGTAGTGCTTGTTTCGACAGGAAGTGGTGACTAGAGGGTGACACCCTAAAGTAAAGTTGCCCATTGACCCAGCAACAACACACAAGACCCACCACAAAAGAAACTCCACAGAAGGTTATATATAAAAAATAGCCTTTGTATTATACCAAACACATTAGATAATAAACACACACTTTACAATGTGCCATAGGCACGGGCAGAATTTACAGTGGATTATATACATGGGACAGGGCCACATGGACCACTGTCAGGAATAACCACTCTTAGAACTAGCACTTGGTAGAAATAGCAATTTGTAGGAATAACACTTAGAACATAGCACATATAATAACTGTAGCACCAAATGGCAAATGTAGCACACTACCAGTAATCACTGGTAAAAGGTAAGTACCACCTACGCAACCCTATCCACCCTAGGAAAATATCACACAGGGAACCATGAACTCCCTAGTATAACCTATACTAGGTAAAACAACCTCCTAAGCATAAAAACACATTCAGAGGTATAGGCCGGAAGCTTTACACATGATGCATGAAGACACATTCAGAGGTATAGGCCAGAAGCTTTACACATGATGCCTGAAAACACATTCAGAGGTATAGGCAAGAAGCTTTACACATGATGCATGAACATGTACCCCACACAAGGGCAAAACACATGAGAAGGTCCCCAGGCCAACTTGACCTCTCAGGGGTTGAAATGCCCTGTGTCCAAAATGTCAGGGCAGGCAGCCAAGGAAGATTCGCCAGGGGCCTAAACGTAGCAGCTGCTCACTAAGTGCTGGGCAGCTGGAGAACTGAGCCTGGCACCAGCATGCCTCCTGGCTCTCTTCTGGGGCTCTCAATAAACAATGGCCAAACACGTGGGAGCCTCGCAGGCTCTAATGAACACAATAGTCCCCTTGGAGCCTCGTGGGCTGTGAGTGAACAAGTGGGGGCCTCAAGAGCCTCGGGGGCTCGAAATACCAGTGCCCCAGGAGCCTCTTGTGGGCTCTTAAGAAATGTCCCCAGAATCGTTGTAGTCCTTCCTCTGGGGTCTCGAGAACAATGGCCCCTAAACGTTGGTAGAGCCTCGGGGCTCTAAATGCACACTGCGCCCGGGATCCTCTTGGGCCCTAAAACAAAGGCACCCCTGTGACGTTAGAGTCCTGCTCTGGGGACTCGAAATTAGCAAATGTGCCCCAGAGCCTCGTGAGCTCTAGCACCAAATGTGCCCCTTGACGGTGTAGCGGCCAGCTACCAAGTGGGGCCGCTCCTGGAACCAGCCTGGACAACCCCGAGACCCCTCCTTACCGGTCTCCTGTCTCCGGGCGTCCTGGGCTGCTGCTCCGGTCGGGTCACTTCTGCTTCTTCTTGGCACACCACGGGGCTCTCCCACGCTACCGGGGACCAAGGGTGCAGACGCCGCCCTTGTGCTCGCGGCGGAATCGGGCAAACCTCCTCTTGATTCCAGGAGCGTGGGGTGGGCTCCCGTCCGCTTACTGTTTTGCTTCCGCCTCCCCACCAATCACAGCGTGGCGCTGGGTCCAATCCCAGCACGGCGCTGGTAGTGACGTCACGGAGCTGTCCCGGAGGTACCCAGGCCGGCACAGACTTCGGGGGCAAAATGGAGGGGTAGGCACCCTCTTTAAAGCACATTCCTTGGTGGGGTGGGCACCCGTCAGGGGTTAAGGAACCAATTATAAAGACGCGGGGTAGGCTCCCGCTCGTGGGCTAGAAACGGCAGATAAGCGGGGGGTGATACAGGGCTCCTTCAAAAGTGAAAAGAAAGCGCTCCCAAGTGCTAGGGGAACAAATCTAGTACTCACAGGCGCTGCAAGGAAAAGAAAGCCCTTCCCTGGAGGAGAAATCAAGCGCTGCCCAGGCACTTTAGGGAACATGGTCCCAGGTCCAAAAGAAGTCCAGCACAAGTCTTTGAGGTAGGTAGGCAGGGGGGCAAAGGCTGGGCCCAGGGGCCAGCTCACAGGGCCCTCCTGGTAGGGAGGCAGTCCCCAGTGGCAGTCCTCCTGGCGCCCAGCAGCAGCAGGCCCCCTCAAGTTAAGATCAGGAAGAGAACCTTTTTCAAGGGGTCACAGACCCTTTTTATACACTAAATTTCTTTGTCTCTAGGGTGCAGGGTGGGGGGAAACCAGGCGCAGCTGGTTTTGGAGCACTCTGATGTGCTCAGCCCTTCTCACTATTCACTGGCCAGGCTAGGGTCATCAGTCGCACCACAGGGGGCGGAGCCAGCATTGTGTGGGGAAATTCCAGCCCTATTCAGGTCCCAGGTGCACTCCTCCCTCACATCAATCATGCAGATCTCTCCACTCACCACCGGGGCAGACCCATCCTGACTCCTGGAGCCAGGCTCACCAGCCAGCTTCACCCAATCACAAGCCAGAAAGCCAATTCACATAATTTACACAGACTTGCCAACTTCTAGAAGTGGCACTTCCACACTAGACACATTTATGCCGCACACATCATTGCGCAGCATTTAATCACACGAGTCTGCACATTCCAAACTCGCACCTGCACTCTCCACGCATCAGGAACTACCAGGGACACATATATTTCCAATGCATTCCTAAGGGAGGGAAGGCCAACCTCACTACATGCATGCACTTTACCCTAGGACACAGTGGTAAAGTGCGCAGAAGCCAAAAATCACTAACACCAAGTCACAATTAAAAGCAAAAAGTTTAGGGGTGAACCTGCCAGAAGGGCCAAGTCCAACACAACCACCTTCCAGCCAAAACGCAGGGTAGACCAATCACCACCGTGATGGGCTTCCCTGCTTGGGGCGATAGAACACAGACGCGGGCCCGCAACTGCAGGGAGACCCTCCTGTTCTACGCCACGGTGAACCCATGGGTTTCCTTCTAAAAACACTGTCTGGAACAACTGGGCTACCCCACTGGTAATCCCAAGCTGTCCGCGGCCAGGACCAGGCCCTAGACCACCCACGTGCCGCTGGTCCTTGCCTATTCACAGAGTCTGGGGTAGTAACCCCTGTTACGTAGTAGCCATTCTCAACTCTTCCTGCCTGTAGGACAGGGCTAGACTGCCACTGGTTCTCCAGCCTAGGGTCTACACCCTCAGGCGGACCAGGAGTCACAGGGGAGGCTCTCCTACCCCTACCTCTCCTTCTAGGGTTCCTCCTCCTCCTGTGAGGGGTACCCTTAGCACACCATTCTCCCAACCTAGGGTTTAACCCCTCAGGTTGCACCGGGGTCAGAGGCGGGCTCGCCCACCCTCTGCATCCCCTTCCAGAGTTCTGCACCCTCCCAATTGGAGTGGTACCCCTGGAAGATGAACCGGTCAGAAAGCTGGTTACAGACGTCCTACCCTTCAGGTCAGGCTGATCCTGGACCTGGCCTCCCAACCTCTGGTCTAAAACCTTTTGTGGAATAATTGCCTGGCACTCCAGGACTTCTGGGGACTTACACACCATCCCCCTGAGGCTAACACATGACTCATATGTTGTGTGACTGTCTGTGTGGCGCAGATCTCCCAACCCCTGTCCATCTGACAGTGCGTGAAGACCCCCCAGAACAGAAGTGGTGTCACCCGGGTCCCCCCCAAGGGAATCTAGCCCAACTGGCTAGTCTCTGGTCCACTGTTTCTTCCACTGGGGAACTCATCCCCCAATCACTCCTCACTTCGGACTCCTGTGCCCTCCCAACTGGAGTAGCACTGCCGGACACTAGAACCACTGGAGCTCTATTTACAGACGCTCCAGGTCCTCTATACACTAGGAGATCCTCCTCAAATGGACTAACAGGACAGCCTAGGTCCCCAACCTGGTGTTCTCTAAAGAAACCACCCAGGTTCTGAGACAGGGCTTCGGGCATCTGGGGACTCTCAGTCACACACTCACTCTCGCTCTTCTGAGACAGGTTGTAAGCCCCTACACCCCCTCACTACTCTGGGGCCTAGCTGGGCTACTCTGAACCTCTTCCACCACGCTGGGCTGGAAGATACCTGAACCACTACTTTCGGAATAACTCACCAAGGACCCTTCAGAACCTCTAGCACTTTCCAAGCGGTCTGCTTCCCTTGCAAGGAGGTCTGGATTAGTAAACCCACATCCCAACAGGTGTTGACGCAACCCTGGCAAACAACAACTGAGCAGGTGCTCCCTGAGAACCAGATTTAACAGCGTGTAAAAATCATCTTCCATGTGACCCTGTACCCGATCAATCAGTGTCCCATAACATTCATCCTCAAACTCTTCCCAAGACTGGTGAGACAGTTTCCTACTGCCCCTGAATTTCAACCTATACTCCTCTTCTTGGGAAACAGGTACCATACTCTGGGAACTGGGAATTGGACTTCCTGCACTGAAGTCTATATCGCTGCCACCACTGGACTCAAACCTCCCTGGGGAATCGAGAAAACTATAACTGCGCGCAGGGGATAGTCTACCCTCCAGAGCTAATTTCTCTTGGGTGAAGGCCCTCTCAGCCTCCTCTATCCTGTCCTGCGCTAAGACCCTCTCAGTCTCTAGCTTTTGCTGTTCAAGACCCAACGCCTTAAGACTCCACTCCTGAGCCCGTAATGCCTGTTTCTCCTCTAGGGCTAGCTTCCTATTCTCCACCGCCAATTTCTGAGCTTCCATATGCTCATAGCTCTCCTTCTGGAGTTTCTCTAACGCCAGCTGATGCTCCCTTTCTTCCCTCCTATCTACCCACTCTTCTGGGGACAGGAAAAGGGATGGGGCGCTGCTCCCTATACTGGACCCAGCAAGGGACTCCCTATCTATGGGGTCTTCACTATCTACTGGCATTCAGGCATTGTCATTTTCTTCCTCCTCTTCAGACTCTTCAGGGCTGCCCACAGACCCACCACCCTCATGGCGTGCGGCCCGGGCCCTATCTTCCTCACTGCGCTCACGTTCCCATTCACCCTTCTGCCACAGGATCAGGTTGTCCCTCAGTTTGGACGGGGTGTCTGACCCATTCACTGCTATATCTCTTTCTTCACAGACCTCTACCAACTCATCCACACTGTATCTAAACAGACCACAGAAATTAAAAGCAGACTCCATCTTGGCAGGACGCTCAGGGACACGTGCAACACAGGGGACCTAACAGGCTGAGCTGAAGGAGTACACAATCTAAAAATGACACTCTTGGGAGAAGAAATAATGGAACTTCAAAAAACAATAATCCCCAAAATGTGATTAACTAAAATGCAGAGTTTTGTGGTGCAGCCAGCTGCTGCTGCGGTACAGCGCAAATGCAAGTCCTTATCCCACCGCTGCCACCAATGTTAGAAATGGGGATTTCCGGTTGGCGAAGGCTTGCACCCAAGCCAGGCAGAAACCACCATTCTACGTCAGGGCAAGGAAGTCACCAGCCAAGATAACTCCTGCTCACCCCCTTGGTAGCTTGGCACGAGCAGTCAGGCTTATCCGGGAAGCGATGTGGAAAGCGTTTGCGCGCGCACCCAGCAACAACACCCAAGGCCCACCACAAAAGAAACTCCACACAAGGTTATATATAAAAAATAGCCTTTGTATTATACCAAACACATTAGATAATAAACACACACTTTACAATGTGCCATAGGCATGGGAAGAATTTACAGGGGATTATATACATGAGACAGGGCCACATGGACCACTGTCAGGAATAAGCACTCTTAGAACTAGCACTTGGTAGACATAGCACTTTGTAGGAATAACACTTAGAACATAGCACATATAATAACTGGAGCACCAAATAGCAAATGTAGCACACAACCAGTAATCAATGGTAAAAGGTAAGTACCACTTACACACACTAACCACCCTAGGAAAATATCACGCAGGGAACCATGAACTCCCTAGTATAACCTATAATAGGTAAAACAACCTCCTAAGCATAAAAACACATTCAGAGGTATAGGCCAGAAGCTTTACGCATGATGCATGAAGACACATTCAGAGGTATAGGCCAGAAGCTTTACACATGATGCATGAACATGTACCCCACGCAAGGGCACAACACATGAAAACGTCCAGAGGCCAACTTGGCCTCTCAGGGGCTGAAACGCCCTGCATCCAAAATGTCAGGGCAAACTGCGCAGGCAGCCAAGGAAGATTCGCTAGGGGCCTAAACGTAGCAGCTGCCCACTAAGTGCTGGGCAGCTGGAGAACTGAGCCTGGCACCAGCGTGCCTCCTGGCTCTCTTCTGGGGCTCTCAATAAATAATGGCCAAACATGTGGGAGCCTTGCAGGCTCTAATGAACACAATAGCCCCCTTGGAGCCTCGTGGGCTGTGAGTGAACAACTGGGGGCCTCAAGAGCCTCGGGGGCTCGAAATAACTGTGCCCCAGGAGCCTCTCGTGGGCTCTAAAGAAATGCCCCCGGAATCGTTGGAGTCCTCCCTCTGGGGACTCAAGAGAACAATGGCCCCTAAACGTTGGTAGAGCCTTGGGGCTCTAAATGCACACTGTGCCTGGGATCCTCTTGGGGCTAAAACAAAGGCGCCCCGTGACGTTGGAGTCCCGCTTGTGGGGCTCGAAATTAGCAAATATGCCCGGGAGCCTCGTGAGCTTCAACACCAAATGTGCCCCTTGACGTCAGGGCGGCCCGCTGCCAAGTGGGGCCACTCTCGGAACCAGCCTGGACAACCCCTAGACCCCTCCTTACCGGTCTCCTGTCTCCGGGCGTCCTGGGCTGCTGCTCCGGTCGGGTCACTTCTCTGCTTCTTCTTGGCACACCACGGGCTCTCCCACGCTACCGGGGACCCCGGGTGCAGACGCCGCCCTTGTGCTCGCAGCGGGGTAGGGTAAACCTCCTCTCGATTCCAGGAGCGTGGGGTGGGCTCCCGTCCGCTTCCTGTTTTGCTTCCGCCTCCCCACCAATCACAGCACGGCGTCTTAAAAGTTAGGCCGCAAACGTCAACATTATCGGCGCCATCTTGCCCTTTTCGAGCCCATTCGTGCGCGTAAGCGGCAGCCATTTTGAGCACCATGGCCTCCCTGCCCCTCGCTAATAGCCAGCGTGTCTCTCTCTCTCTCTCTCCTAACCTCGCAAGCATCCCCCGCACGCTGATAACCCCCGCTCTCTCATGCCTTGGGTCATAAACCCCTCTCCAGCGCAGCTCTGCCTCGGAATCCCATCCTGTTCCCAGCGCGACACCTCCCTTCATTCCTTTCATGGTCCCGGGTCCTTTGATACAACCCCCCTTTTCCTGTGTGCCCGTTTGTCTCCCTTGTTCCCAGGCCGCCACCTGGCCCTGCGGATACTGTTTATTGCCCCCCCCCCCGTACAGTAGGAAGCTCCCCCATCAAAGGACCCTCGAGCTGATCAAAGCCCCCACCCTATGAGATCCGATCAACCCCACACATTCCGTGAATCGGCGGAATGTCCAGCTGCGCGATAATCATCACCTGTTGTGACCGGGGTGGGGACTTCAACTGTAAATGTGTGTGGGAATGGGCCTGAAGGGGAGATTCCGAGGATGTCCTTTCATACTTCAAAACATTGCAAGAATGTGTTACATGCAATAAAGATCATAAACCTGCGTATAAGAGGCCAGGCCTCAGAGATGCGGGTAGAGCACCTTGAGAAGATACCTCTGTTGTCTGATTTGATGTGTTCTGCTCCGTCGGAATAAAACATCTGTTTCCTGCCTTCCGGTCTCCAGCGCCTGCCTCTGTGTTTGGTAACTTGAATGGGTATAGAGGCGGTTAACGCCGGGCAACTCTGAAAAAGGTCATCTGCCCGTACCTTTTTCTACAATTGGCGTCCCAAACGTGGGGCCCATCAGCGACTCGTGGATCCAGTGGGAGAGGTCCTGACGACAGTGTGAACGACTGCAACGATCGGGAGTGCACCTGTCCGATAGACCCTCGTCTGACAGCCGATCATCCGAACTTCACTGGTTCCGAACAGACCTCTCTCGAGTGATCTACGGTCCTGACTGGGAACCATCAGGAGTGCCGCGAGGAATACGAAGAATAGAGGATGATCGGGCGCTGGATTCGGAAGACAAGAAACTGTCCATGCGGTCCGGGTAAGGTCGTGTAAACACGACGAATTGCGAAATGATTGTTTGATTGTTTGGAAAATACTAGTATTACTCTTTGTTGATTTGATTGGAGATTCACTGTCTGCAAACGGAGAAACAACAGGCTCTCTCTTTGCAAGCAGTAAAGGATAGGTAACGCAGACTTTTGCCCCCATTATAATCCGTCGTGCCTATCTTTCTCCCCCACTGATTGATTGATTGAACCCGAACTACTGTTCGCGGATTGTTTTCTGGAGATTCTCTGTCTGCAAACAGGAAAGAACAGGTTCCCTCTTTGCAGATAGTGAAAGGGTAGGTGACTCAGACCTTTGCGGGCCTACTTATTCTCCCCACTGATTTATTTGATTGACCGAACATTGACTGTTCAATATTGGTTCTTGAGGTATTCACTGCCTGCAAACAACGTAGAATAGAAATATTCTGTCTAGTCTTTGCACACAGTGATAAGATAGGTAGTACTGACTTTTGTCTCCATTGTGATCCGTCATGCCTGTCTTCTCCCCACTGATTGGTAGCCTGTTTAGCCCGGACCGCTTTTAGAGATGAACCATCCGGCTCCACTGGAAGGCACCCCTAATAAGGACATGTTCATGAAGCATGGATTGATCGCTATAGCCTATAGCAAGCTGTGGCATAAATATACGAAAAAGGATCGAGAAAGTCAGTGGCCACTGATAGGATCCTTCGATGATGATAAAATAAACGCGCTAGAAACAGCCCTTGGTAAAAACAAGACAACGCCCACTATGCTTGATAGTTTCGGCATGTGGCGCAAAGAAACTGAACAACTTAAAAAGAGAACTGAGAGTAGGTTGGGAAAAGAGCTGCGAAAAGCAGCCCACCTAGCTGCTCAGAAACTAGAAGAAGAGATAAAGGAAAGAGAGGAAGCCAAACAGAAACTAGAAATGGAAACATCAAACCAGTGTCCGGTTAGAACACCCTCCACGCTCTACCCTGAATTACCCTCGAAACAGCGAGCAAACGATGATCTTTTGTTAGGTCCTCCGATCATCTACATGCCCCCTCCATATGCCCCTTCCCAACCCTTAGCACAGCACCCACCACCCCCAAGTACAAACGAGAGTAGCACCACAGCTTCGGCCCCCATGGCCTCTGTGCCGGCCGAACTCCTTGTATTAGATACTACACAAACGACAACGTTAGGTGACCCCGAGGCCCGAAGGGTTGGTACTGCAAGAACAAATAGACTAGGCAAAGATGAGCGAGCAAGGGTTGACAAGATAGCAAGGACACTGGTAGAAAGGAAGGAAGATGAAGAGTACATCACGGATATGTTTAACTCGTATACAGGAAGTCACAGACGACATTTTACCGTACGACTGTGTTACCATGTCTTGAACGCATACGAGGACCGATATCGAGACAAAGGTCCCGAGAGCCTAACGACTCTGTATAGGAAGGTCGATATCGGGGATGAGGGCGAGTGTGATGTGACGGACCTCCTTATGCGTACGCTTGAGGTTTTCCGCCACCTCACTGAACAAGAGTCGGGAGCTAAAACCATGACATCCGTAGCGACCGAACCACGAACTGAGCAATCTAACGCTATGATGCCGATACGAGAGGCTGCCCCTTACTGGGTTCCTCCCCGAGGTGAAGGGACTAACGATGATGCAAACCACAAAGATGCAAAAGGAAGGGTAGTGTACAACTGGGTCTACCAGCCATGGGACCGGCAAGAGATTCTGACATTCCGGAAATCTCTGCCTGACCTACGTAAAAACCCCACTGCCTTCTATACTGAATTGGGTACAGCCCTAGGTTCAATGATTATGACCCTGGCTGACATCGACTTGTTTTTCGGGTTATGTCTACCAGCTGATGTGTGGAAGCAAATCCGCAAAGTCGACCACCTTGAGCTGTTTGGACATACCTGGTCACAACTCGATGGCATTGATAAACAACGAGAACCTGGACAAAAGCCTTTGAAATCCATTTTAGACCTCCCAGATAAAATCGTACAGAAATTAAAAACCCTGATTCCAGAAAAGAAAGTGGACTGGTCGATAGTAACGGCCTGTCGCCAGAAACCCCAGGAGGATGTATCGGACTACTTCTCCCGGTTTGAAACGGTGTTCTCCGATTACAGCGGCCAGGACATGACCACTGCAACCGGACACCATCTGTTTGTCCAGAATTATGTTAAGGGTTTGACACCAGAGGTCTCCCAGAAACTGCAGGCCAGCGAGAGTAGTTGGGCAGCCTCCAAACCTACGGCTATCCTCCAGATGGCCCAATATTATGAACATCAGAAAAATGAAAACGATAGAGCAACAGAGAAAAAGAAGAAGGACTTGAAAGAGAGGGTGATGATTGCACAACTGCAAGGGGTGACTATAGGACGAGACCAATACCGGGGAAACTATCAGACGAACGTCCCTAAGACTGCACCTCCCAAGGACCGCACTTTGACTCCCCACATTGGACGTACAGACATTAGAGAGGACCAGTGTGCTTTCTGTAAAGGAACTGGCCATTGGAAATCCCAGTGCCCGGTTCTTTTGGAAATAATCAGAAACAAATACCCCAAGGACATAGCAAGTGGACCGAGAAATAGGGGACAGCAGCGAGGGCCCCTAGCTGACACGACTAACGACAGATCAGGCAGACCAAATACATTTGATCGACCCAGACAGAACCAGTGCTAGCAATCTGACTACGATGACGCCCACGACTTTGCATAGGACTGCCAAGGGCAAGGGAGGGATCCAGTTGAGCTCTATGTTGACCAGCAAGGCCCTTATGTCACTGCTAAGGTCTTGGGTACAAAGTCTCCATTTCTGGTAGACACTGGCGCAACACGTAGTGCGTTATCTAAACGACTGATTCCAAGGGCACCCTTGTCTCGCTCACTTATAACATCGACAGGTTTCGATGGAACGCCCTCCACTAACCCTTTGTCCGCTCCGATCCTCTTCGACTTAGAAAACAACACCACTGACACCACGTTTTTGCTTTCCTCCAATAGCCCTGACGCCATTATGGGACTTGACTTATTGAAACACTTCCGAGCGACAATTAGATGTTCCCAAGACGGAGTTCGAGTTTTCCTTTACGACAACCCCGTTCTGCTTAGACATTGCCCTTCCCGACGCATGTTTTCCATCACCGACGCTGACACATCCCTGCTTGACACTCTGCCTCCGTATCTGTGGGCCAAGACGGATTCGGACGTAGGGCGCATGATGATTGACCCAGTGCACATTACTGTCCGACCAGACGCAACACTCCCAAAACTTCCACAATATCGGATATCGCCCGAGGGCGAGAAGGCATTGGTAAAGATTATTCAGTCACTGATAGACGCAGGAGTGGTAGAGGAAGTCGTTAGCAACGTTTGCAACAGCCCTATCTTGCCCATCATCAAGAAACAGGGAGAGGGAGATGAGAAAGCATACCGCTTTATCATTGACCTTCGAGAGATCAACAAAGTAGTTGTACCCCAGTACCCCGTAGTCTCAGACATCACCACCATCCTGACTTTGATTCCTTCTACTGCCACCACCTTCACTGTCATTGACCTCAAAAACGCATTCTTTTCCATCCCCATCCACCCAGACAGCCGATATCTCTTCGGCTTCACCCTAAAAGCCCGCTCATATAGGTTCTGCCGAGCACCCCAGGGCTACACAGAAAGCCCTAGCATCTACAGCCAGGCTCTCAAGAGACAACTGGATCAAGTCCAGTTACCCGATGGAGTGGTGTTAGTGCAATATGTCGATGACATCCTTTTGGCAGCCGACACCACTCCATTAGCAGTTACAGCCACCATTCAACTCCTGCACTTCCTTGCGGAAAATGGCCACAAGGTCTCCAAGAAGAAGTTGCAATTCTGCCAACCCCAGGTCACTTACTTAGGCCACCTTTTGTCCAAAGAAGGAAGGAAACTTACTCCCGACCGGATCCAAACCATCCTCGAAACTCCTGTCCCTAAGACTAAGAAACAGGTTCGCTCCCTACTAGGCCTCACCTCCTTCTGTCGACAGTGGTTGCCAAACTTCAGTCTCATTGTAAAACCACTACTTTCTCTGTTAGCCAAAGATGTCCCCTTCCCACTCCCTTGGACCCCTGAGTGCCAAACCTCCTTCACGGAATTACGAGATGCCCTTTGTTCGGCCCCTGTCCTAGAGAACGATCCCAATGTGCCCCCTGTACATGACTGTGTGACTCTTACGGACGAACAGACTAGAAGTAGGGTTGACCTCAGAGACACGGCTTTTCCTGACCCTGACGGAGAGCTGTGGGTGGACGGTTCTTGCATCAAACTCCCCGATGGCACCACTTCAGCTGCCTATGTAGTCACCACGGCTCGAACTGTAGTCGAGACAGCCCGCATCACGCAACGATCTGCCCAGGCAGCAGAACTGATTGCCCTGACACGAGCCTGCATTCTAGCAGCAGGAACCACAGCGAACATTTACACCGACAGCCAGTACGCCTTCGGGGTGGTTCACCATTTTGGGCTCCTTTGGAGGGAAAGGGGATTCTTGACCTCACACGGCACCCCCATTTTACACAGAGATCTAGTCTCCGCCCTGATCGAAGCTGTCCTTCTCCCCAAAAAGCTTGCGGTCATCAAATGCCAGGCACACAAAAAGGTGACAGACATTATTGGACAAGGAAATGCGCTAGCCGACATCACTGCTCGAACGACAGCTGAAAATAGGACGACAACACGTATGTATGTGACCAGCTCACAAGCAGAAAAATGGACTGACGCTAGGGACACTATTAGAGACATTCAAATGGCTAGCACACAACACGAACTGACTGAATGGACACGGGTGGGATTAAAAGACGACGAAGGCTGCTGGCGGACAAAAGACACAAACAAATGGTTGCTACCCGACTCATACCTGATTCCCATACTGACTATGGCACACTCCCCTGCCCACATAGGATCAGCCCCCATGATTGAACTTGTCTCCAGAGTTTGGCACAATGATAAAATCACAGACTCCGCCAAACGTCTGGTCCAACAATGCTTGATATGCCTGCAACACAACCCCGGGAAAGGAACTGTAGTACCCCGGGGAGGGTTTGGGGTCCCAAATCACCCGTTTGAAGTCCTGCAGATGGACTACATCCAGCTAGACAGATGCCAAGGCCTGAAATATGTACTTGTTGTGGTATGCGCATTTAGCAAATGGGTGGAAGCATACCCAACCCGTGACAACACTGCTATGGCCACTGCAAAAGTACTGTTAAAGGAATTTTTCCCCCGTTACGGCCTTTGTCGAATTTTATGGAGCGACAATGGCCCCCACTTCATAGCCGAAGTCATCCAGCTCATCTTAAAGGGGCTGGGCATCAAGCAGAAGTTCCACGCAGTCTTCCACCCCCAGTCTGCTGGACTTGTTGAGCGACACAATGCCACATTAAAGCTAAAACTGGCCAAGATAGTGGCTACCACGGGTCTGAAATGGCCAGACGCCCTCCCACTGGCATTGCTATCGATGCGTTCCACCCCCACCAAACATCACTTGACACCTTATGAGGTTGTTTTCGGTCGACCCATGAGCGTTTGGTCTGCACCGAAACCAACTTCCATTCATGACGTCCCAGACGTCCTAATGTCTGATTATCTGTATAAATTGACTGAAACTCTGTCTGTCATTCATCAGCAGGTGCAGCAGGCCATCCCCGATGCTTCCAGGGGTCCGGGTCACGCCATCCAACCTGGGGATTTCGTGCTGATCCGGAATTTTCAGCGGTCGAAGAGTTTGGAACCCCGGTGGACGGGCCCCTGGCAAGTGTTAATCACCACCCGGACGGCTCTTCGTGTGGAGGGGAAACGGCACTGGCTGCACGCAGACCACTGTAAGAAGGTCTCCTCGACCCTGGCCACGACAGAAAACATTGACAACCAAGAAGAGCTCCTGAACAAGGACCGACCGTCACTAACCTGCTATCCTGATACCGAAGCACTTGAACTTTCAAAATTCTCTGATCCCACTGTGCCATCCAGAGAAGGGTATTTCCTGCGTCGAAAGGAGGGAGCTTCGGCTAAGTAGACCACGGACTAAGTTAAATCTCAGAACGGTGACCTAAACACCACCAAGGGTCACCCGGAGAGAAGCTAAACGAAGTCTGTGGTTCTGCCTGCTACCGAGCACCTTGAAGATGATGGAAGTGCCAGATAAGAAGATGATGGAAGCGCCAAATAAGAAGATGATGGAAGCAACAGGAAATACCCACTACAGAAATACATAAACCCAAGAACAGACAGACTCCACAGCTCAAAGACAATTGCACTCTTCATCACAATCCTTTTCTGCTTTCTCCTCATGACCACACTCTGGATTGTGGAAGAAAATGCACCTGCTCACGAAACATTCCTGACCACTGCTCAGCCCACCACCATGAAGGAACATTATCTGATTTCGCTCTCTCCTCAACTCAGAGAGAGGCGAAAGGAGTTTTGGAATAACTCTTTTGTACAGCTACTTCACCAGCACAATCTCGCCACCAATGCCACCAACTGTTGGATCTGTGGGTTGCTACCCCACGCCACTGGACACTCAATACCATTCATCCCTTCACCCTTCTCAGTTCATGGCTCCTGCCTTGCTTGGCTGATCCTCCTGCAAGAAAGCTATAAAGACAATGCCACCTCCAGCAAAACCATGACGCACTTCTATCATGGGGTCTGGCGAAACAAAACAAAGACACACTTCTTCCCGCAGACCTCCAACGACTCAATCCACATGGACATTCCTGCTAAAGAACGAATTGAAATGCATGTGTTCAACAATCCAACCAGACCCACCTTCTCCTACCTGCGGAAACGAACGGCTGCCACTCTGACTGTGGCCCTGTCAGTCATCAACGTCACAGGCCACATGTGCATAGAAGGGCTTGGGACACAGCTGGTAGGCCACAGCGCCTGCCGTTTCACCAGAACTTTGGACTCCATCGATCCGCCTTCCTTTGTATCCTCTCCAAATATGTATTTCGTCTGCGGCACAAAGGCTTACACCTGGCTCCCCAAAGGCTGGGGGGGCACTTGTTTCATCTCCTTCATCCTTCCTCCGACTTATGTGGCTCCAGCGGATCATCACAGACAAAAACGAGCCAAGGATATTGAACAGGCCGACTCAACAGGAGCGCAGTTCCTCGATGCTATGAAGGGACTTGTTCCACTCTGGGGCCCGATGGCAAACAGCCGTGCCATCCGACATCTGACCCAGGCAGTTGAGACAACAATGAACATCACAGCTGGTATCCTTGCTAACAAAACCGCCGAGCTTCAAGCGGTCCGCTTGGTGGCACTCCAGAACCGCCTTGTCCTAGATGTGGTTCTTGCGGACCGTGGTGGAGCATGCCGCATTATTGGGTCCAGCTGCTGTACATACATACCGGACAATTCACCCTCAGTGTACAAAGCCATCGAACATCTCCACAGACTCTCTTCAGAAGTCCACCAGGAACAGGAAGAATGGTCGCTTGGTGGTTGGTTCTGGAACACCGTTAAGAACTGGGGCTGGAGACTGTTCACCATTATCCTGATTCCTGTAGTTGTAATATGTGGTCTATGCTTAGGAATTCAATGTCTGCCACCTCTGTGTTCATTATGTACAAATTGTATTTGCCCTAAGACCGTGGACTTTGGAAACGAACGCATGGGAGCATTATATGATGCCAAGGTTAGGAATTTGATGAAGATTGACATTGAGTAGGCAAGTTGGCTAGATATGTTGAAAAGGGAGGACTGTTAAAAGTTAGGCCGCAAACGTCAACATTATCGGCGCCATCTTGCCCTTTTCGAGCCCATTCGTGCGCGTAAGCGGCAGCCATTTTGAGCACCATGGCCTCCCTGCCCCTCGCTAATAGCCAGCGCGTCTCTCTCTCTCTCTCTCCTAACCTCGCAAGCATCCCCCGCACGCTGACAACCCCCGCTCTCTCATGCCTTGGGTCATAAACCCCTCTCCAGCGCAGCTCTGCCTCGGAATCCCATCCTGTTCCCAGCGCGACACCTCCCTTCATTCCTTTCATGGTCCCGGGTCCTTTAATACAACCCCCATTTTCCTGTGTGCTCGTTTGTCTCCCTTGTTCCCAGGCCGCCACCTGGCCCTGCGGATACTGTTTATTGCCCCCCCCCGTACAGTAGGAAGCTCCCCCATCAAAGGACCCTCGAGCTGATCAAAGCCCCACCCTATGAGATCCGATCAACCCCACACATTCCGTGAATCGGCGGAATGTCCAGCTGCGCGATAATCATCACCTGTTGTGACGGGGGTGGGGACTTCAACTGTAAATGTGTGTGGGAACGGGCCTGAAGGGGAGATTCCGAGGATGTCCTTTCATACTTCAAAACATTGCAAGAATGTGTTACATGCAATAAAGATCATAAACCTGTGTATAAGAGGCCAGGCCTCAGAGATGCGGGTAGAGCACCTCGAGAAGATACCCCTGTTGTCTGATTTGATGTGTTCTGCTCCGTCGGAATAAAACTTCTGTTTCCTGCCTTCCGGTCTCCAGCGCCTGCCTCTGTGTTTGGTAACTTGAATGGGTATAGAGGCGGTTAACGCCGGGCAACTCTGAAAAAGGTCATCTGCCCGTACCTTTTTCTACAGGCGCTGGGTCCAATCCCAGTGCGGCGCTGGTAGTGACATCGCAGAGCTGTCCCGGAGGTTCCCGGGCCGGCGGAGACTTCGGGGGCAAAATGGAGGGGTAGGCACCCTCTTCAAAGCACAGTCCCCGGCAGGGTGGGCACCCGGCAGGGGTTAAGGAACCAATTATAAAGACGCGGGGTAGACTCCGGCTCGTGGGCTAGAAACGGCAGTTAAGCGGGTTAGGCACCCGCGCCGTGGGGACAAATAAACGGCCTGTGATACAGGGCTCCTTCAAAAGTGAAAAGAAAGCGCTCCCAAGCGCTAGGGGAACAAATCCAGCACTCCCAGGTGCTGCAAGGAAAAGAAAGCGCTCCCCTGGAGGAGAAATCAAGCGCTGCCCAGGTACTTTAGGGAACAAGGTCCCAGGTCCAAAAGAAGTCCAGCACAAGTCTTTTAGGAAGGTAGGCAGGGGGGCAAAGGCTGGGCCCAGGGGCCAGCTCACAGGGCCCTCCAGTCAGGGGGGCAGTCCCCAGTGGCGGTCCTCCTGGCGCCCAGCAGCAGCAGGTCCCCCCTCAAGGTAAGATCAGGAAGAGAACCTTTTTTAAGGGGTCACAGCCCCTTTTAATACACTAAATCCCTTTTTCTCTAGGGTGCAGGGTGGGGGAAAAACCAGAGGCAGCTGGTTTTGGAGCACTCTGATGTGCTCAGCCCCACTCACTATTCACTGGCCAGGCTAGGGTCATCAGTCGCACCACAGGGGGCGGAGCCAGCATTGTGTGGGGAAAGCCCAGCCCCGTTCAGATCCCAGGTGCACTCCTCCCTCGCATCAATCATGCAGATCTCTCCACTCACCACTGGGGCAGACCCATCCTGACTCCTGGAGCCAGGCTCACCAGCCAGCTCCAGCCAATCACAAGCCAGATAGCCAATTCACATAATTTACACAGACATGCCAACTTCTAGAAGTGGCACTTCCACACTAGACACATTTATGCCGCACACAACATCGCGCAGCATTTAATCACACGAGTCCGCACATACCAAACTCGCATCTGCACTCCCCATGCATCAGGAACTAGCAGGGACACATACATTCCCCATGCATTCCCATGGGAGGGCAGGCCAACCTCACTACACGCACGCACTTCACCCTGGGACACAGTGGTAAAGTGCACAGAAGCCAAAAATCACTAACACCAAGTTATGTTATGTTATGTTAATTGGAGTTTTATTGAGCGCTCAGCTACTCATGCAGAGTTTCCCGGTGCTGTCCAAGTCACAATTAAAAGCAAAAAGTTTAGGGGTGAACCTGCCAGAAGGGCCAAGTCCAACACACCAGCTTCCAGGACACTCAGCACTCGGCTCTCACCTGATCCAGGATGCTCCTGTACTTCTCCTGCTGGAACTTTGGACTTGGTACCGACATTGACTGAAAACAAGAAGGTGAACTTTGTGAAAGCATTGCCTGAATTTCTATGGATTTTACTGCTTTTTCCACATTGTTTCCTATGGTGTGTAATTGAGCTTAGAAGTGAAAAATGTATTGAACTTTGCAAAATCGTATCTCCGAAAGTACTTACCTTATAACTGTGTTTATGGACTTAAACATTATATAAAAATCAACATTATTTTTACGAATTGGTCTCGAATTTATTCTTGAGTGGGTGCCTCATTTATTCCCTCTGTGAGTACAACCAATGCTTAACACTACTCTCTGAGAAGCCTAACTGTTCGCCCACACTGCCACTAAATGAGAGTTAGTATTATCTACTTTTACCTCTACCGGCCTTTTGGGGATTTCTCGCACTCGCTACATAGTGTAATTCGCTTTTGTACACTATGCAGAGAGGCGGTTACCTACAAACGTTGCCAGTGATTATTGCATAGAAGTGTTCAACTCTAATCATGGCCTACTACCAACATTTTTAAAGTACCTACATGCTAACTATTCCTAAAAATCATTAAAATATAATCGGTTTAGGAAATCTAAGACATCAATAATGTCAAGCATTTATACTGAAAATGTAATTCATATAACACATTGCATAACATGTTACACCACTTTTTCACTTTTTATGGTTCATTATGATGTAGACAACAGATATGCTAAGTTTCATAATTAATATTTGCACAATTGTATGCAAGACTCATTTGTTACAAAGATATAATATATCATATTAATAATTTGTGTTCTATGCTTCATAGAAAGCTTTTTCATCAATAATATTTCATAGGGATTTTGCAGAAATAATATAGTAATCAGGACTGGAAGGGTGGGGGCTGGTTTTGGAACACTAGGAGCCGTATTGCTGCAATATCGGCTCCCTGTAACAAAAGCGGCCGTTGTGCTTCACACTAGCACCCCCTCCCCTTACAGGGCTGGCGCATCTCACATCTGACTAGCAAAACCCCTGCCCCCCTACCCCCCTGCCGGCCCAGCTGAATTGGCAGGGCTGGTTTGTGTTCTCAGTCCCGCCCTGATAGTAATCAATTGATAAGCTTGTCAAACTCATTGGATCTAGATTCTTCTATTTCTACAAATCCAAGCACACTTTTAAGGTGCTTGTACTTCAGCTTTTCTCAGTTTCAGTGTTGTTTTTCTAGACGTGTGCAAAATGCACACTAGAGTTTTGTCTATTTTCGTTTTTATGTTAAGAATGATCAGCTTTTACGCTGCAAATCTGCGATGTCATCAGTGCCTGACGAGTGATGAGCCATGCATCTGAATCTCGCTTAATGGACTTCCCAGGACGCTGGGCAGTCACCATGTGTCCTTTGCTGGTTACAACATGAAATGGCTAAGCAACGAAAGCAGCCTCAGACTTTCTTTGTCTATTCTGACACACAAGAACACGATCTGCTTTTGTGAAGGTAACATCCTTAGCATGTCGACGCTTGTCTGCATAAGCTTTCATTTTCCTCTTATTACCCAAGTCTTTTATGCAAGTTTCTTCCTCTGCATTTGCTCTTCTGTTGGTCCATTGAGGTAACTTGGTCGTAGTGGCCCTCTCGAATATCAAGATTGCTGGGCTTTCACCTATGGTCGAGTGAGGGGTTGAACGGTAAGCTCAAAGATTGGAGTTTAGTACAGCTTTAAGGTTGAGCTTTTCAAGTACAGCATGCTGGACAGCTTTCTTTAAAGTACTCATGAAATGTTCGACGAGGCCATTTTACTGGAGCCACAGAGGAGTGCTGTTCTGATGCTTCAAATTCAGATGAATGAGAAAATCTTTGAATCCCAGACTGTTGAAAGTTGGGCCGTTGTCAGACTTTAAAATCTCAGGAACACCCCTGGTCGCAAAGATGCTATCTGATGAAGTCTGATTAGAGATTTCAATGACACGTTCTTGAGTGATAGATGAAAGATCTTCGACCAATGGAAAACGGGAATGTTCATCAACGATCCCAATCAGGTGATGTCCGTTGTCAAGAGGACCGAAGCAGTCCACTGCAATTCTTTTCCATGCATGCCTTTGCAACTCTGACATGCTTAATGGGTGTTGTGTTGTTTTTCATGATATGCAGTTGCATAGATAGGAGGCCTTTAATTCCTTTTCAACTCTTTCGTCAAAATGTGGAAACTAGACTCGGGCTCGTAGAGGTCGCTCGTGGCAACAATTCCATGATGTCCTTCATGGACCACTTCAATTAACTGTTGTCGCAGAATTTCCAGAATTAAATTTTTCGACCCTCCTAGAATAATGCCTTTCTGAGTAACCAACAGTTAATCTTTGACATTCTTAAACATTTGATAGTCGCTGGTAAGAGATTAAGGGTGCTGCTACCAAGACTGATGTGTAATAATTTCTTTCAGTTTCAGCATGTCACTATCTTGACTTGTGGCAGTGACAATTTGTTCTATTGAACTGGCAGGTGTAGTGCTTGATTTCACTATGAAATGTAAGAATGCTTCAGCCATCTTAGGATGGGTGCCAGTGCATTGTAGAGGCACTTGTGAAAAGCAGTCTGGAGGGTTCTGATATTTCCCTGGACAATGCACAATGGTGGAGTTGTATTCTTGGAATTGCAGACCCCAAATTCAATACGGGGAGGCATTTTTGCTTTTGGACTTCCAAATATAGTCATTAATCGGTCACAAAAGTGAAGGGCTTCCCATATAAGAATACGTGGAAATGTTCATAAGCCCACCCGACTGCCAAGCCCTCTTTCTCAGGTCGTGAGTAAGCACGTTAAGTTTGGGACAAACTTAGGCTGGTGTACGCCACAAAACAACTTCGAGCATTTAGGTGTCCTCTGTGCCCAACCCAACAGGGCTAGCATCAACAACAACCTCAGTATGAAGCTTTAGATAAAAAAATGCAATTTCAGTAGCTTCTTCAATAGCTTGCTTTATTTTCCAGAAGCTTTGTTCACATTAATGTGACCAACAAAAATAAACATTCTTTTTAGTTAAGTCTCATAATGGCACATTAACAGTGGCAAAATCTTGTATGTATCCAGCCCATGCCAAGGAATAAACGCAACATGGAAACATCTTGTGGGGAACTGGCAGTTGACAGCTCTTGCACTTTAGCAGGATTATGTGTCATACTCCATCAGAATAGATAAGGCCAAAGAATTTTAACTTTGTCTTGTGGAACTCACATGTCTTGGCATTCAAAGTTAAAGCGGCATCATTGAGCAACTGACATGCTTGAGTGAGAGCTTTGTCATACTCCTCCTGTGTAGGTCTGACAACCAATATGTCATCACAGTAATTGAAAGCATTCGTGGCAGGCTGTATGATAGGTTAAATGACTTCTTGGAATAGCTCTGCAGCTGATGACATACCAAAACTTGGTCTCTTGCAACAAAACAGACCAACATGAGTAGAAAAGGTTGTAATATACCTGCACTTCTCCTTAAGTTCAAACTGGTGATATCCTTTATTCAGATCCAGGCAAGAAAATACCTTTGCCCCATTCAATTGTGTTATTATGTTGACAATATGCGGACCTGGAGATCGTTCTCTTTCAATGTCCTTAGTTCGCCTGACGCATATTCATGCTGATGAGTACTGCTCCTTCACTCTCTTTCTAGGTACTACCACTTTGGGAGAAACCCATAGAGTTGGACCAGTCAAGTCAGAGAATTTATATAGCGCACTACCTACCCAGAGGATCTCAAGGCGCTTAGAAATGGGAGGGGGATTACTTGTCAAATATCCAAGTTTTAAGTTGCTTTCTGAATGCTAGGTGGTTCTGGGTGAGGCGAAGGTAAGCGGGGAGTGAGTTCCATGTTTTAGCAGCCAGGTAAGAGAATGATCTGCCTCCCATGGTGGTCTTGTTGATGCGAGGTACAGTGGCGAGGGCTTGGCTGGAAGAGCGAAGTTGGCAGGAGGGGGTGTAGAAGGATAGTCGTGAGTTGAGGCATTCTGGTCCGATGTCGTAGAGTGATTTGTGTGCGTGGGTTAGCAGTCGGAAGGTGATTCTCTTATTGACGGGTAGCCAGTGGAGGTCTTTCAGGTGGCCAGAGATGTGTTCGTTGCGCGGGATGTCTAATATGATCCTGGCTGAGGCGTTTTGGATTCGTTGGAGTTTCTTCTGGAGTTTAGCGGACGTACCTGCGTAGAGGGTGTTTCCGTAGTCCAGACGGCTCGTGACTAGAGCATGGGTGACTGTTTTCCTTGTTTCGGTGGGGATCCAGCGAAATGTTTTTCTGAGCATGCGAAGAATGTTGAAGCAGGATGAGGAAACGGCGCTGACTTGTCTGTTCATTGAGAGTGAAGAATCCAGGATGACGCCCAGGTTTCGTGCGTGGTCTGTCGGGATGGGTGCTTTTCCAAGGGCTTCCGGCCACCAGGAGTCGTCCCATGCAGAGGGGGATGTACCTAAGATGAGGACTTCTGTTTTGTCCGAGTTGAGTTTCAGACGGCTTTGTTTCATCCATTCGGCAACTTCTTTCATTCCTTCGTGTAGGTTAGTTTTGGCGGTGCTGGGGTCATTGGTGAGAGAAAGGATTAGTTGAGTGTCATCCGCGTAAGAGATGATGTTGAGGTTGTGTTGGCGGGCGATGGCCGCGAGTGGGCTCATGTAAACGTTGAAGAGGGTGGGGCTGAGTGAGGATCCTTGAGGTACGCCACAGATGACTTCAGTGGCCTCGGACTTGAATGGTGGGAGGCGGACTCTCTGGGTTCTTCCGGTGAGGAATGAGGTGATCCATTCAAGTGCTTTTCCTTGTATTCCGATGTTATTGAGGCGTTGTAACAGGGTGCTGTGACAAACTGTGTCGAATGCTGCCGAGAGGTCGAGGAGGATGAGGGCGACTGTGTCTCCATTGTCCAATAGAGTTCGAATGTCGTCTGTTGCTGCGATGAGGGCGGTCTCAGTGCTGTGTTTTGCTCTGAAGCCAGATTGTGAGGAGTCGAGGGATTTGTTGGCTTCGAGGAAAGCGGCGAGCTGGTTGTTGACGGCTTTCTCGATGACTTTGGCCGGGAATGGAAGGAGCGAGATGGGTCGGTAATTTTTGAGTTCGGTGGGGTCCGCTGTGGGTTTTTTCAGAAGGGCGGTGAGTTCAGCGTGTTTCCAGCTTTCCGGGAAGGTGGCGGAGTTGAAGGAGCAGTTGATGACGTCTCGTAGGTGCGGTGCTATGACGGAGTCTGCTTTGTTGAAGATGTGATGAGGACATGGGTCAGTGGGGGAGCCTGAGTGGATGGAGTTCATCAGGCGCATTGTGTCCTCAGTAGAGATTGGGTTCCAGTCGTTGAGGGTGTTCACGGGGGGAGAGTGTTCAGCAAATGGTTGGGTGGGTTGGTCTCCGGGTTGGTTGTCGAAGCTGTTGTGGATGTCTGCAATTTTGTTGTGGAAGAATGAGGCTAGGGAGTCGCAGATGGCTTGAGAGGGGGTGATGTCGTTGGAGTTGGCCGAGGGGTTGGAAAATTCCTTGACGATGTTGAAAAGTTCCTTGCTGTTGTGGGCGTTGTTGTCAAGTCGATCCTTGAATGCTGTTTTCTTGGCCTTTCGGATCAGTTGGTGGTGAGTGCGGGTGGCGTTTTTGAAGGCGTCCTTGGTACTGGTGGTTGGGTCTTTTTTCCAGGCCTTTTCAAGGGATCGGCAGAGTTTCTTGGACTTCTTAAGATCATCGTTGAACCATGAGGCCTTCTTGTTGCCAGGTTTGCTTTGACGTTTTTTCAGTGGTGCTAAGGTGTCGGCGGTGTTGGATAACCATAGGGTGAAGTTGGCGGCGGCTTGGTCTGGGTTGGAAGAGTGGGCTGGGGTGTTTAGAAGGAGCGATGAGGAGATCTGGTCGGTGGTGATCTTGTTCCAGTATCTTTGCAGAGTTGGTTGGAGGTGGTTAGTGGGTTTTGGCTTGTTGTAGGTGAAGTGGACGCAGTTGTGGTCAGTCCAGAGGAGATCTGTAGTATGGCTGAAGGAGACATGATTGCTGGAGGTGAAGATGGGGTCGAGTGTGTGACCTGCGATGTGGGTGGGGGAGGTGACTAGTTGTTTAAGTCCGAGGTTGGCGAGGTTGTCCAAGAGGGTGGTGGTGTTGCGGTCGTTGATCTTTTCGAGGTGAAAGTTGAGGTCTCCCAGAAGGATGTATTCTTTGGAGGGGAGCGCGTGTGGAGTGATGAAGTCCGTGATGTCTTCACTGAATTTAGCTCGGGGTCCTGGTGGTCTGTAGAGGAGGGTGCCTCTGAGTGTGGTCTTGGGGTCAATGTGTATTTGGAAGTGGAGGTGTTCGGAGTTGGCGAGGTTGGTGTCAGAGCTGGTTGAGATGCGGATTGATTTCTTATGGACGATAGCGATGCCTCCTCCTGTGTGGCCGGTACGGTCTTTGCGTGTGATCTTATAGTCTTCCGGGATGGCAATGGTGATGTCTGGGGCGGAGGAAGCGTTCATCCATGTTTCCGTTAGGAAGGCGACGTCTGGAGAGATGGTGTCTAGTAGATTCCATAGGTCAATGGCGTGTCTGTGGACCGATCGAGTGTTGAGAAGGATGCATTGTAGGTGGTTGGGGTTGGGAATCTGTGGTGTGGTCGTGGCGGAGATGTTGTCGGAGCCGCTGAATTTGCAGGAGTAGCAGGAGAAAGGTCCATGAGTGTGTCCAGGAGCGGCTTGGACGCAGTTGGGGGCACGACCGGGGTTAATGGCTAGGAGGGTGGCAGCATCGTAGGTAATGCGGGAAGGCTGGGCAGAGCGAGGGGCAGGGGGTCTGGCGCTGGGCGCGGTCCAGGCGCGGACGGGCGTAGACGGGCTTACCTTTGGCGCACCTTTGGCGCGGCCGTAGCGCGTGGACGCTGCGCGTGGGGGCATTGGCCATAAATGGATGGTGGAGGGGCGGAGCGTGGGAGGGTCAGCAGCTGGGAGGCGGTAGCGGGGAGGAGGGGCAGGGAAAACAACAACAGCAAACAAAATGGAGGTCAGAGGGGAGGCGAGGCAGGGGCAGTAGGTCGCCTGGGACAGCGAAAAGGAGATTAACACAATAATACACGTTGCTGGCAGGTGGGCAAACACAGCTAAATGCAATGCAGGGCGGGCGGCGCTACAATCACATGCGCTATGAGCTATGAGTTTCAGAAAACACAGCGCAAATTGGCCAAATGCAGGCGATACCGCTGATTTACTAAATGCAGGCGATACCGTGATGTCAGTCAGCAGTGCGAAGATCTCCAGGCAGACAGCAGCAGTACTGGGAGAGGAGCAAGGAGGGAGCAACCGGTCAGGAGCGAGTCCGGGCGGTCACAGGGGCTGAAAGGACGAGGTAGGCTCTGTGAACGTGGGTGGGAGGGTCAGCAGCTGGGAGGCGGTAGCGGGGAGGAGGGGCAGGGAAAACAACAACAGCAAACAAAATGGAGGTCAGAGGGGAGGCGAGGCAGGGGCAGTAGGTCGCCTGGGACAGCGAAAAGGAGATTAACACAATAATACACGTTGCTGGCAGGTGGGCAAACACAGCTAAATGCAATGCAGGGCGGGCGGCGCTACAATCACATGCGCTATGAGCTATGAGTTTCAGAAAACACAGCGCAAATTGGCCAAATGCAGGCGATACCGCTGATTTACTAAATGCAGGCGATACCGTGATGTCAGTCAGCAGTGCGAAGATCTCCAGGCAGACAGCAGCAGTACTGGGAGAGGAGCAAGGAGGGAGCAACCGGTCAGGAGCGAGTCCGGGCGGTCACAGGGGCTGAAAGGACGAGGTAGGCTCTGTGAACGTGGGTGGGAGGGTCAGCAGCTGGGAGGCGGTAGCGGGGAGGAGGGGCAGGGAAAACAACAACAGCAAACAAAATGGAGGTCAGAGGGGAGGCGAGGCAGGGGCAGTAGGTCGCCTGGGACAGCGAAAAGGAGATTAACACAATAATACACGTTGCTGGCAGGTGGGCAAACACAGCTAAATGCAATGCAGGGCGGGCGGCGCTACAATCACATACGCTATGAGCTATGAGTTTCAGAAAACACAGCGCAAATTGGCCAAATGCAGGCGATACCGCTGATTTACTAAATGCAGGCGATACCGTGATGTCAGTTAGCAGTGCGAAGATCTCCAGGCAGACAGCAGCAGTACTGGGAGAGGAGCAAGGAGGGAGCAACCGGTCAGGAGCGAGTCTGGGCGGTCACAGGGGCTGAAAGGACGAGGTAGGCTCTGTGAACGTGGGTGGGAGGGTCAGCAGCTGGGAGGCGGTAGCGGGGAGGAGGGGCAGGGAAAACAACAACAGCAAACAAAATGGAGGTCAGGGGGGAGGCGAGGCAGGGGCAGTAGGTCGCCTGGGACAGCGAAAAGGAGATTAACACAATAATACACGTTGCTGGCAGGTGGGCAAACACAGCTAAATGCAATGCAGGGCGGGCGGCGCTACAATCACATGCGCTATGAGCTATGAGTTTCAGAAAACACAGCGCAAATTGGCCAAATGCAGGCGATACCGCTGATTTACTAAATGCAGGCGATACCGTGATGTCAGTCAGCAGTGCGAAGATCTCCAGGCAGACAGCAGCAGTACTGGGAGAGGAGCAAGGAGGGAGCAACCGGTCAGGAGCGAGTCCGGGCGCTCAATGATATCATGCTTGAGTAAAGATTCAAGTTTCTTTTCACCATCTTCCTGTAAGTAAAAGGCAATTCGTCTGTGTCTTTCAGCAATAGGACAGACATCCTCATTAATGTGTAATTGGACTTACATAGTCTTGAGTCTTCCCAACCCGTGAAACAGCTAAGGGAATTAATTTACTATTTTGCAATGACCATTCATGTTCTAGTTCACGGCTATCAGTCCCATATCAACGGCTGTGCTGAAGCTGAGTGAACAGGTGTTTATGATGCCGTACCTTTAAGTACATTAATAGGCACTTGCACTTTTGTTTTCTTATGCTTCATCGCTTCCACAAATGAACCTTGTCCTTTAAGTGGCTTTGATCCAGCCCACGTATAAACTTTCATTTTCAAAGGCGTACGTCGGGGCACTGGAGACAGTTCATTATGTTTCTCCTCAGGCATGATATTTATGGACGCACCACTATCGATAATGAGAGGTATTGAACAACCATTGACCTTCGAACCAGTGATCTTTGGACAATGTTTCAATGACTTTGTCACTTTTCATGTCAGTTTCTCTTGTACCAGTGCTTTTCCTCACAGGCAGCCAGTCCAACATACGCATTCTTCTCTGGGGTGAACATCGACATGGCACACCCATCATCTTTACTTTCACTTGATAGTGACACAGAAGGAGTAGTTTCTATCCTGTAACTCCAGTTCTGTAGTAGGGGTATCTCTGTTATAGTCATAATCTAGTGAATAGTCCCGCCCATGTGCGTGGACCCCGGCAATCAAAAATAATCTCTTAAGTTGTCAAAATAATGCAGAAACTGCAAAGACACTTAAGAGAGAATTTAAAGACAAATAATGCAGCCTATATCCACAGGCTACACTGTCCAGTACTTCAACTAGAAATTCCACCAAAAAACACCACACACAACACAGCCTGCCAGTTTCTACCATAGAGAAACTTGCCTCCCCCAGTCACAGACTCTGGAATGATAGAGAGGAAGGTAGGGACAGACAAGCCCCATAGGCTGCCATTATGTGGCTTAAATAGGATACTGTGCCTTTAAGAGAACTTTCCAGAACTTCTCCCAGTATCCCAGAATGCATAGCAGGTCCCTCTACTTTCAGTTCTTTTTGAAGGCGAAGCACGCCAGACCTGTCGCATTCTTTACATGATGAAATATCTCCTCCGGGGAGGAGGGCGGGCGCTTATGACTATAACAGAGATACCCCTACTACAGAACTGGAGTTACAGGACAGAAACTACTCCTTCTGTAGTAGGGGATCTCTGTGTATAGTCATGATCTAGTGAATAGAATGGCAAGCCCATCCCCACACCAAGCGGCGGTGGAGAATAAACACATAACGCCACTACTGTGCGAACAAATTCCGCAGCGAAGCCTGCCCAACCTGAGCGTCTGCCCTGGCGTCAGTATCCAGGCAGTAATGCTGAGCAAAGGTATGAACCGACTTCCAAGTGGCTGCCTTGCAGATTTCAGCAATCGGCACGTTACGGAGCAGAGCCGTCGTGGCAGCTTTGCCCCTGGTCGAATGAGTCTTAGGCTTACCTCCTAAGGTCTTATTAGCCTTTTGGTAACACAATTGTATGCAGGACACAATCCACCTAGAGATGGACTGCTTAGAGGTCGCAAGACCCGTCCTGACCGATCCATAATTGATGAACAACTGGTCAGACCTACGAATATCTTTGGTTTTATCCAGATAAAATTTCAACACCCTCCTAACATCCAGGGAATGGAGAGACCTCTCCGCTGGGGATGAAGGGTTCTGAAAAAACGTAGGCAAAGTTATAGTCTGGTTGACATGAAAATCAGAAATAACCTTGGGAAGAAATTTAGGGTGAGTACGCATAACAACCTTAGCAGCATGAAATACAGTATAAGGTTCATTACAACACAACGCCTGAATTTCACTCACCCTGCGGGCCGATGTAATGGCCACGAGGAACGCCGCCTTCCAGGACAGGTGCTGCAACGAAGCCTTATGAATAGGTTCAAAAGGCTCCTTCATCAATCTGGACAGCACCACATTCAATTCCCATGAAGGCGAGGGAAGCCTGACAGGAGGGAATACTTTCTTCAATCCTTCCAGAAAATCTTTGATCACAGGGATCTGGAAAAAGGAAGTCTGTGAAGGGCATTTCCTGTAGGCAGTAGTCAATGCAGCCAGATGAACCTTAATGGAATGCACATTAAGGCCAGACTGCGCCAAATGTAAAAGGTAAGGAAGGATGACATCTTCCTTACAGGTCGTAGGATCATGATTCTTAGACTGGCACTAGATACAAAACCTCTTCCACTTGTAAGCATATGAAGTCCGAGTGGAAGGTCTCTTAGACTCCTTCAGTATGTCCATGCAATCATCGGGCAGATTCAGATGGCCATATTGCACTATCTCAGGAGCCATGCCGCCAAACTCAAAGACGAGAGGTTGGGGTGTAACATCCGTCCCCCGAACTTCGTGAGAAGGTCCGGCCTGCACGGCAACCGAATGTGAGGAAGGAGAGACCGGTGAAGTAGGTCCGTGAACCACCACTGCCTGGGCCACTCCAGGGCGATGAGTATCATCCGAGCCCTGGACCGGGCCAGCTTGATGAGCACCCCCGGAATCAGGGGAATGGGAGGAAAGGCGTACAGAAAGCTGTTCGTCCAGTCGATCCATAACGCATTCCCCAGCGTCCCTTGCTGGAAGTACCTGGAGGCGAAGTTTCTGCACTTGCTGTTTTCGGCGGTGGCGAACAAATCTACGTCTGGAGTTCCCCACCTTGCGAAGACTTCTCCTAGTACATCGTCGTTTATGACCCATTCGTGGTTTTCCTGAACCAGTCTGCTCAGTGCGTCTGCCTGAACATTCTGCACACCTGGTAGATGGGTGGCTGTTATCGTCAGTCCTCTGGCTAGGAGCCAGTGCCAGATCGTCTGCGCCTCCTGTGACAGAGTGCGTGATCTCGAGCCCCCCTGCTTGTTGAGGTAATACATCGTGGTGGTATTGTCCGTCTGTACAAGCAGAGAGTTGGTCTGGAAGGACGGAAGAAAGGCCTTCAGTGCCAAGTGAACAGCCCTGAGTTCCAGGAAATTGATGTGATACGTGGCCTCCATCGGCGACCACGTTCCTTGAATCTGTAGAGTCCCGGAGTGCGCTCCCCATCCCAGGAGAGAAGCATCCATCACGACAGTCTGCGTGGGAATGTCCTTGTGAAAGGGAACCCCTCTGAGGAGATTCTCCGCCGAACACCACCACTTCAGAGACTGAAGAGCATGCAGCGACAGTCGAATCTTGTCGTCCCAAGATCCTTTCCTCTGATCCCACTGGTCCTCCAAGCACTCCTGCAGCGGTCTCATGTGCAGCCGTGCGTGTGGCGTCAGGAAGATACAAGAGGCCATCGATCCCAGTAGAGAAGACACAGTCCTCACTGTTGTAGATGGAGTTGTCATAAGAGCCTGAGCCTTCCGAAGGAGTGATAATCATCGCTCTTCCGAAGGAGACACGCTTGCTGACAGCCTATTGATGGAGGCTCCCAAGTACTGTATGCATTGGACCGGAGTCGGAACAGACTTGGCCATGTTGATGTGCAGCCGCAGCTTGTTCAAGAGAAAGCACGTCTTCTGGAAGTGTGCTTGCGCTTCCGAGAAGGAGGATGCCTTGATCAACCAATCGTCCAAGTACGGGTAGACGAACACCTTGCTCTTCCTCAGGTGTACTGCTACCACCGCCATGCACTTCGAGAATGTTCTCGGCGCAGACTTCAGTCCGAATGGGAGTACTGTGTATTGATAGTGATTGGTGCCGACTTGGAACCGCAGGAACTTCCTGTGTTTGTGTCAATGGGCACATGGAAGTAAGCATCCTGTAGGTCTATAGCGCATAGCCAGTCTCCCTGTTGCAACTGAGGGTAAATCTGATGCAACGACAGCATGCGAAACTTGTTCCTGCGAATCCATTTTGTTTGCCTGCCACAAGTCCAGAATGGGCCTGAACTCGTTCTTGTCCTTTTTGCGAACCAGAAAGAACCTGGAGTACAGTCCTCTTCCTCTCTGAGACAGAGGTACGTCTTCTATTGCCCTTTTCCTCAACAGGATATCCGCTTCCGCCTGAAGCTCGCGCAGCTGAAACTGCGAGCTGACCGGGGGAATTGCTGGAGGAGGGCTGGTGAACCGAAGACTGTATCCATTGCAAACAATATTCAGCACCCACTTGTCCTGAGGAAAGGGCGGTACGTCTTCTTGGTCTCTTTAGGCTTCTCCAGGCCCACAGCCGTTAGCGTCTCGGCCTCCGCCTTCATGCGGGCCATCTCATCGTCCGCATGCTTCCCGAAGAGGGTCTCACCGGAGAATGGTAGGTTGGCCACCCTCTGCTGTGCGTCCGGTTTCAGGGACGTAAGCCAGAGCCATGCGTGGCGTCGTTGGTTGATTCCGTGGCAAAATCCGTGAGCAGCCAACAGGGAAGAGTCCGCTGCAGCGCTGATAATCTGGTTTGCCACCAGCATCCCCTCACTCAGCACTTCCATGAAGTCCTCACGCTTCTCCCGAGGTAAATGCTCTGCAAACAGCTCGAGGGAGTCCCAGATGACGCAGTCGTATCGGCCCAACAGCGCCGTGGCACTCGCAGCTTTCATGGAGGTAGCTGAAGTTCCACAGACTTTCCTCCCCGCCGAATCCATCCACCTGGACTCCTTATCCGGGGGAACCGTGGAGGCATGCTGCTTGCGGGCCGCCGTCACAATGACAGAGTCAGGAGGGGGTTCCATTTTCAGAAAGGCCGGATCCGAATCGGGAGCCCGGTACTTCTTCAGCAACCTTGATGGAGCCGCCCTCGTCACCGCAGGGGTGAGAAACAGGGCCATAGCCGATTCCTCCAGGCCCGGCACCAGAGGCAGGAGAGGACGAGACAGGTGTTTTTGATGTAAAGTCTCAAAAATGACTGACGTTTTCGGAGTAGGCACCGTCAGGGATATGCCCAACTTCGCAGCGCCCCTTAAAAGGACGTCATGGAATGCCACCAGGTCATCTATCGGGGACACTCTTGTGTCCGGTGACCCCGATAGGGTAGGAGAATAGTCCCTGGTCCCAGAGGACCTCGTGTGTGAGCGAGATTCGCGCCTCCTATGGCGGCGTCTCGACCTCGTGGATGATCTGCGTCGCGATCTCTCCCTTCTCCCAGAGCGAGAGCGAGACCTGCCCGCCCGTGGCCGCTCCGCCGGTTTTCGTGGCGGGGTCTTCCTTGGCTCCTCACGGGGCTTCGGTTTTGGAGTCCCCTTAGGAGGAACAGGCAAAGACGGCAGGGAAGTGGACCTCGGCGGAGGAACCTTCGGCTGCGGGGTTGGCCCATGCGGAGGGACCGGAGGTGGTGGAGGGTCTCCTGAAGGAAGTGGAGGTTTGGGTGGAGGATCCTCCTTAGGAACAGGAGGAGGAGTCGGAGTCCGAGGCCGAGATGGTGTGTACACCTCTGAGTACACCGAGCCCGGTGACCCCTTAGGCGAAGGGGGCGGAGAGCCAGCCCCATCAACAGGTGACCGCTTCCTCTTGCGTCCTCCACTTGAAGCAGCGTTACTTCTGGGACTAGAATCCCTCTTGCGCCGTTTTAGAGAGGCTGAACGACTCCTAGACGCCGACCGCTTTCTGCTCGACGCAGAGCGTCGCTTTTCTGGCGTCGAACGACGCTTCCTTGACTCCGGCGTCGATCGCCGCCTCCGCGACGTCGACCCTCTTTTCCTCGGCGTCAAACGCCAACCCCTCGACGTCGACCTCTTCTTCCGCGACGTCGTACGCCGCCTCCGCGACGTCGAGTGTTCCGTCTTCGACGACGAGCGTCGCCGTCTTCTTGACGTTCTCGACGTCGAGGAGCCCCTCGACGTCGACCGGTGCTTCGACGGCGATCAACGGTGTCGCCTCGACGGCGATCGACGGTGTCGCCTCGACGGTGAGCGTCGATGCTTGTCGCTTCACCTTCGTCGTCGATAGGAAGACCTCGACGTCGATGAAGATGATGACATCGACGGTGGCTTCGACGGCGACTTCTCCATGATCTTCGACGTCGAGCCGTCACGCCGTCTCGACCCGGAGCCCCGGGGAGAAGGGGAGCACACCGCCGTCATCCCTCTCGACGTCGTTGTCGATGCAATCGTCGTTGACGGAGACCGGGACCGTTTGCTGGACTTCCTGCCCCTGGGGAGCCACCCAGAGGCCTCAGCAGAGGCAAAGGGAACCTTCCCAGCCTGCCCAGACCCACCTGAAGCCTGCAGACGCCTCTCCTCCAGGCCAGAAAGCCTGATCTTCAGTCTGTCCCTCAGAGTCCGAGCAGTAAACTGCTGGCAGATGACACAATCCTCAGGGACATGATCTTCAGGGAGGCAGACGATGCAGACATCATGGGGATCACTCTTGGCCTTCTTTCTCCCACATGCTGGGCACTTATCAAAAAGGCCAGGCATTTTAGAGCCCTAAAACGCCTAAAACAGCACAAAAAAGAGAAAGAGAACACCAAGAAAGTAAACTGAAACACTTTTAGAACTCAAAAGTGCCAAAATATCCAATAAACCCTTGAAACAAGGGAGAGCTCAATGCCAGGGTCCTGGAAGCAGGAGTCGGAAAAAAGAACTGAAAGTAGAGGGACCTGCTATGCATTCTGGGATACTGGGAGAAGTTCTGAAGAGTTCTCTTAAAGGCACAGTATCCTATTTAAGCCACATAATGGCAGCCTATGGGGCTTGTCTGTCCCTACCTTCCTCTCTATCATTCCAGAGTCTGTGACTGGGGGAGGCAAGTTTCTCTATGGTAGAAACTGGCAGGCTGTGTTGTGTGTGGTGTTTTTTGGTGGAATTTCTAGCTGAAGTACTGGACAGTGTAGCCTGTGGATATAGGCTGCATTATTTGTCTTTAAATTCTCTCTTAAGTGTCTTTGCAGTTTCTGCATTATTTTGACAACTTAAGAGATTATTTTTGATTGCCGGGGTCTACGCACATGGGCGGGACTATTCACTAGATTATGACTATACACAGAGATCCCCTACTACAGAATAATTATTTAACGAAGACACTTGGCCTTATGGGCGTGCGTCGAAAGTCACTTCTGGAACCATTTTGACTTCATGCAGTGACTCACCTACTTTTTTTTGTGCCTTGGACACCAACACAAAATGATTCTCCTTTTCACAGCCTTTGCAGCCCTGCATAATGGTGGGACATTTACCTTTGTGTGGAAACGAAAATCCACACCTAAAACACAACTTCCTTTTCTGTGACGAATTCACTCTGTGTCCCTCGACCTTGTGCTTTGGCTTATTTCTCACATTCATGACTGACTCATGCTGGGCACCTCCAACCTCCACATCAGCAACTTGTCGATTAACATGCTCTTCAGCTCTGGCAGCCACGAGAACTCGCTCCAGACTGAGAGTTTCTCTTAGCATTCGTCATCGGAACGTATCTGACAAGCATCCATCAATCACGCTGAAGCGTATAGGTTCCTCATCATTAAATTAATTGAATTAACAGTGTTTAGTGAGTGTATCCAGTCACTTAACACATTTGTTGATAGTCTCACCAGCTGTCTGTCTTTCTTGACTGAAGATGTATCTTTAGTAACCTACATTTGGCATTGGATTGAACTTGAGATTCAAGGCTGCTTTGATTTGACTGTATGTCATTTCCTCGGCTTGCAGCATTTTCTTTAGGACTTCTTTCATGCCTTCACCAGCAAAATTCTTTTGGTGCTTGGTCATTTTCTTGTTATCTGCTTCTTCAAACGCATCAATGAAATCATCAAATGTCTCTATCCAGACAGTCCATCTGTCAACAATATTAAACATTTTGGTGGTTTTGAATGGCGTGGTGGTTTCAAGAAGGTGGCTTATTGTAATTATTTAGAAGATTGTCTAACACTGAGGGTAGAGTACCTTCCAACACCATCTGCTGTCCGCTAGAACCTCCTTCATCCAGACCATCTCTAAGGCCCAGTGGAACTTTGACTTCCCTAATGGTCTCCATTGGAGCCCTTTGCTTTCAGGAGGCCTCTGGAGTTCCTCGGAGTCTCCACCCTACAGCTTTGATGGCGTGCCGCTTCGGGTGTGGACACCTCCCGCTAGCACAACCCCGGGTGCTTTCTCTGGTGTTGCTTCCCCCCGCGCAGTGGCACAAGGGCTCTCTTCACTCAGTACTGCTAAGCAGATGACCGTTTCTTTTATCATTTTGACTTTAAGTTCCCCTTTGTGCTGTCTGACGGATGAATGACGTTACAACGCATACTTTTACAACGCCTACCTTTACAACGCGGTTTTTACCACGCATACCATTGCAACGCATAATGCTTTTAGGCGCTGGATAGTGAATAGTTTAATTTACTATTCCAACTCCAGTCCCCGTGGATAGTAGGGAAGGTTATTGGATAGTAAATTAATCTATTCCCTATCCTAGAGCGCCCCCCAGCGCAATGCGTTGTAATAGTTTGCGTGGTAAAAGTTGCGTTGTAATGGTAGGTCGTTGTAAAAGTTGCGTTGTAAAGGTTGTATACCTGTCTGACACCTGGTTGATCTCTGCCATGCAGTGCTTCTGTTCGCAGTGTTATCATGAATAAATGAATGAATGAATGAATGAAGGGGGTCATTTACCGCGCAACTTAGCCCAAGGGCATCAAGGCGCTTTGCTTCACTTTGCTGCTCTTTCAAAACCTGGTTGCACCCGCCTCTAGCATTGTCATCCCGTATGAATGTATGGCTATTGAGTTTCGTAGTAGTGCAGTACCTCTTTGTCCACCTTCACAGCAGGTTCTCGGCCACTGATTTGTAGACTTTCCAGTGATGTTTTTAATAGCGTCAAATGCTTTTCACGGAACTGGGGCTGCTCTTTGACTCCACTTGCTCCAAACGTCGTTTTCACACTTCGACGGTAGCAAATGTGTCACACACAAGCAGTTTGCTCGACCACGGCAAACTCTCTGGAAAAGCACTGTCAATCTCAAGGTTACATATTCCCTATCTTGTTGCCAGTTGTAGCGTCCTCCTCAGCCCGGGTATTTGCCAATGACTACACCACACATGGAGCTTAATATGACAAGTCTTCATTCGTCTGCGTGTAACCGTCCATCAGGAGCCACAAAGGTTCCGTCATTACATTCTCAGCCTTCACTGCTGTGGCTACTAGCAAATGGGCTACCATGACGCCTCCCACCTAATGGCAACTTCCTGCTATGTGTGGCATCTAGCTATCCCAGAGTGCAACATTCTACCTACTCCCAAGATAATTCTATCAGTGTGTGGAGCTAGATAGTCCACTGTAGACGTGTGGCTACCTGGGAGATACACTCCCACTGGAAAACGGTTTGGCAACTGTATTCCCCTCTCTGTCCCTGACGCCAACCTGTCTACCTAAACAAAGGCGAAGCCCCTCTCATGTGTTCACAGTTTTCCCTCCAAAGTCGGCGTTGCTTTTGGAACTCACTTGTGTGGCTTCCTGCCAGGAAGTGGTAATACCTCTTCCAACAGCAGGCCTCTATTGTTTTCTTTCCTGTGAGTCGTTTACACTTCTCCCCAGGATCCCCAGGATTGCAGAAGGCTGTCTTGTGGCTAGCATCTGCAAATGACCACTGGAAAACTTGGGCAACAGAGTAGCACCTTTCTAAAATTGTCTTTTATTCAAAAGTTACATTACATTTGATTCTGGCTTCAAGTTGGGTTTAATATAATGTTTTTTTATACTTAAATAACACAAGGAGTACGAGGGGATCGAACACCTTACCAAAGACGTAATGCTCCCTAATATTATCTATTCACACACACAGCACGTCTGGTATAAAAAAGGACTATAACGGAGATGATGAAAGATAGAAGCATGTAGTTTTAAGGACAAGAACCCTCACTCACCAGAAGGTGACATGCTTCATCATTTTAATACCTTGAAGCACCAACTTTGGTAGTCCCATTCAGGAGTTAGCACAGCTGGCATGTCAGTGCGTAGCCCAGTATCTTTTAATGGGGCTACTAGCATTTTCACAGTAAAAACAACATTTTGGGCTTTGTACTATTAGGGCATATAAAATGACATAGCCTACTTTTTAATATACAGTATCTTGTCTTCATGTCTCAACAGGCTTATCTAAGAGGGGTGACTTAAATATATATGCCACTCAAGCCAATTATCGATCTCAGAAACAAAAAAACTAACTCAAACAAGTGAAGTGTGAATTGAGACTTCCAGGTTGCACAGCGGCATCTGCTAGGCTGTGTTACCAGACTTTCTCTGTCTTGGAGTAAGCATGCTGTATAGCGCATATTGCTACTATATTTCAAGTGTTAAAAATCACACCGAGTTGCTCATCTTTTCAATTGCGTAGTTTTTATACAGCACTTTTAATTGGGGGTTATAATGCTGCTTTTCCTGCCGCAGTCTAATAGGTCCATGATGCTGTAAAACTCGAGTGTTGCTTTTACATAATTAGCGATACTCATGTGAGGGTTATGGGCTTAAGACACAAGGGCTGAGTCGAGGTTCTGGGAATTTATAATCATACTTACCGGTTACACACAGACTTGGTACTTTAAATTTATACAAAGATAGCAAAAGCGGGTGCAATAATTCACCAATGCACTTAGCTTATTCATTTTTGTTCATCAATTTTACTCTTATGTTGCAATCAGGAATGAAAAGATGGCGCGCCGACAGTGCTAAGGACAGAAGCAGACGCAGTAGGTAGCTAGTCCTTAGGCCACCGGGGTGGCCCCTGCGCCTGCCGCCCTGGGACCGATCTCTCCCCGCCCCCATTGCTACGCCACTGGGCAGACACTTACGTCAAGTACACAATACAGAAACTTGAACGAGCTCCAGACTGAAAGGGCTTTGCTGCTTGGCGACATCCTTCCATTTTCTCTGAGATGTCTTCCCAGAAAAGATAAATGCTGTCCTCTTGCGCGCTTGGTGACAATCTATTAATTTAGGTGTTATGTCAAACTTTGAACATGATTTGGCAATACTTACCCTCCGGCTGTACAGTGTCATGTCAACACAACACTGCCATGCTAGCCACAGTGAGGTCAGGGGTCTAGAGTGTCACCAGCCTCTCAGGAAGTGCACCTGCTGGCCACGAGAAAGGAGGTTTTCAGGACAAAGAAGGGGCAATTTGCGAACCGCATGTGTGGAAGACTAGCGTCCTGCATTGGTAGGCCAAATGCTTGCAGTGTTGGGAGTCTCCAAATAAAGAAAAGGTACGAAAATCTTGTGGAGCACTGAAGAATGTGTGCACCTGCAGCTGCGCCTATCGCGCACACAGCTAAAACTATGAGGATTCGGTCCATCAGACAATGGATGGTGATGAATAATGGAGGCTCTGGCTGTCAGTCACTGCCAGTTAGTGGGTATATCCATGCTCACACTTGGGAAGAACCTCATGGAGAGTCAGTGTGCTCACTCCCACCATCTCAGTGCATCCAGGATGTTGTGTTAGGGGTTTGGTATTGGAAGTGCGTACACCATCCAGTAACGGTCCAGCATTTTATGGTCAGTGGGCATTGTCGAGTCTCTGCTGACATTGAAGAGGTTCCGGAACTTTCTGTTGACACCATAGAGTGCACAAATATGGGAGAAAATGGCTTGTTTTTCGATTGTGGTATGTAACATACTAAACATTATTGGTCTACGGTTGGGTACGTACCACTCTAGTCTAATGGCTGATACAAGTTACATAACGGCCCGCATGAGGTTTGCATTGTGAGTTTTGCGATCAAGCCATGTATTTATAATTTTGCTATCTCATGCATGTACTGTTGTAATAGTTATTCTACAAATGGATATTGTAGTTTTAACATAATCTAACCATAGGTAGAATTGTAGATTCACATATGAATTATTAGTGATAAGTTTGAATCCAACTGTTTACAAGATATAACTGTATGAACGTATATTGCATTCTTCTGCTGACACTCCAGGGTGGCAGATATGTTTACAATGCCATAGTATATGTTGTGTAGTCCTACCTTGGTGTTCAAACTCTGTACTTATTGCACTTTGATTGCGTGGCTTTCTACATGTGAGCAAGGCTGCTAGACAGTCGAAAAGCGTTACGGAGAAGCTGATTAAATCATGAACTATACAACTCATAATGCGTCCTAAGAGTACGTGATTCCCAATTTGGACTTTGTTGGTAATATATAAAAAAAATTTCAATGGATGTGTGGTTTCCTGTGGTCCGGTTAGCAGCCCCCAGGGAAACCACACTTTTTTAATGAGATCCCACAGGCGGTACAGGGGCGGCTCTAGGCTAATGGCGGCCCTGGGCAGGGAGTGTAGGTAGAGGGCCCCGGAAGAGGGGGTCCGGGCGCGGCGGAGTCCCCCAGAGCTCAGGAAGGTGTTTTAATAAAACGTCCAGAAAAGGCGTTAGATGACCAGAACCTGCAGCTGCTCCTACCCTTCCGAATTCGTCTCAGAACGATAAAATTTAGGAGGAGGAGGGTATATTGTGACACATAACGTGAGGGACTGACACAGACGGCTGCAGTGCCAGGGCCATGACAGGGGCCCTGGACCCACAGCCTCCCCCACAAAGAAAGAATCGGGGGCCTCTTTGCCTGGAAACATCTCTGCCAGTGACCGCCACGAGTATCATTCTGCTCATGGATATCATAATTTTTTTGTTCTTGTTTATGGTCGTCAGCGCCTGTTTTACCTAGTGCATCAGCAGTACTCTGGCCGGAGGATTCTCCATCTTTAGGTTTCCCATGGGTGATAAAGTTCAGGATTGCTCCTTGCTGTGACGCTACGAAAGCCTGCTGAGCCGCCTTTCTCTTTTGTTTCGAATAACCAGATTCATGTACTCGAATTCTCTTCATTTTGCTTGCAATGTAATATACGCCTGTACCAGCGGGCCAGCAGTGGGTAGGGAAAAAAAGAAGCCAATCAGGAACCAGGAGGAACGCTGGAACGGAGGCCAGTGAAGGGGGGGGTCAGGGTGTTTGGAAGTGGAACAGAGCCGTAGGTTGCCAAACCCATGCCAGGGGCGGCCACGCAAATATGTATCCATCTTCAGAGGATTACTATATTAAGGATATATATTGGTGTGGCGGCCCCTGGGGTTTGGCAGCCCTGTGCAGGTGCACAGCTTGCACATGCCTAAGGCCGCCCCTGGGCGGTAGGCCCATGATCAAAACAGCCGATTTCATAAACATTTATTTTTGTTTACTCATAATCTCCTAGGAGGGCAATCACACCTTCTCCCTACAGGAAAAAACACCTTTTTTAATTTAAATAATGTGCCCCCAGCAGGGTCCGGCCCATTACCCGAGGGCCGACCCCCAAAGCGGCCTCCCGGCTGGCCTAGTGGATATCCTGGTAGTGGATCGCGGCTGTGATCCACTGCCAGGAAACAGTTTCTGAGAGGCCTCCTTTGAAAGGGGAGGCTCTCCCCTTTCAAACAAGGCCTCCCTAAAATCCGGGGAGACCTTATTTGCCATTTTATTCCCCATCGGAGCAGAGAGAAGGCACTCAGCTGCTTCTTCTTCCACTCCAATTGGGAAACAGTGACTTCAGTGCACCTCCCCCAGAAAAACAAGTATTGGCATAGCCAATAGGTCTCCTCTTTGGGACCTTATAAGTATATAGTTATGCAGCAGGTCCCAAAGGCGAGACCTATTGGCTATGCCAATGCTTGTTTTTATCTGTCTGCTTCTTCTTTTTCCTTTCCTTCCCTTTTCTGTATCCTCTCCATTGATAGCTTGTGGGCATCCTTCCCCTTCCCAAAAGATGTCATACACATTTTGTGTTTGCAGTGCCTGTGTCTTTGCACCCCTGTTCTTTCAGTGCAACCAACAACTCTGTCTTCCTCTTGAAGCATGTTTCCATATTGGCTGTAATGGAGACCTTCTCTTTTTTTTATTTTCTGCATACTAAATACTTATATATTTTCAACTGGGCATAGTCTTCCTACCATCAGTTAAGTCCATTGGGTTGCAAGTCACAGGGTACCAGTCACATGGGTGGGAACTCAAATATCAGGCAAGTTCTTTGAAATCAGTGAAAGTTTAGTGCAACCAATAATCCTTGTGTAGTGCTATTTCACTTTGAAAAAGAGAAGGGACGGGCTTCTGTGGGAGACGCTTTATGCCTTACTGCCTTGGAGAGGGAGAGCTTTCTGTTTGCCGCTTTGCTCCTGAAATCTTTGGAACCTCGCGGTACCCGCTGCGCGGGTCCCGCATCGCCCGTCTGCCTGGGTGCTTCACTTGGCTTGTGACTTTGGACCAGAGACTGTGGGGGATTAGCAGGGCTGCGAGCGCCAGGTGAGAGACAGGGACTCCATTTCCCAGGAGTCCCTGCGTTGTTATCACCTGCACCTGGATGCTCTCCCTGTTTGACCCGCCCCCCCGAGCACCGAGTGAAAGGTGCCTGCTTGCCCTTGCAGCGTTGGGAGACGCTTGACGCCTTACTGCCTTGGAGAGGGAGAGCTTCCTGTTTGCCGCTTTGCTCCTGAAATCTTTGGAACCTCGCGGTACCCGCTGCGCGGGTCCCGCATCGCCCGTCTGCCTGGGTGCTTCACTTGGCTTGTGACTTTGGACCAGAGACTGTGGGGGATTAGCAGGGCTGCGAGCGCCAGGTGAGAGACAGGGACTCCATTTCCCAGGAGTCCAAGCTTTGTTATCACCTGCACCTGGACGCTCTCCCTGTTTGACCCGCCCCCGAGCACCGAGTGAAAGGTGCCTGCTTGCCCTTGCAGCGTTGGGAGACGCTTTATTCCTTACTGCCTTGGAAAGGGAGGGTTTTCTGTTTGCCGCTTTGCTCCTGAAATCTTTGGGACCTCGCGGTACCCGCTGCGCGGGTCCCGCATCGCCCGTCTGCCTGGGTGCTTCACTTGGCTTGTGACTTTGGACCAGAGACTGTGGGGGATTAGCAGGGCTGCGAGCGCCAGGCGAGAGACAGGGACTCCATTTCCCAGGAGTCCCTGCGTTGTTATCACCTGCACCTGGACGCTCTCCCTGTTTGACCTGCCCCCCGAGCACCGAGTGAAAGGTGCCTGCTTGCCCTTGCAGCGTTGGGAGACGCTTTACACCTTACTGCCTTAGAGAGGGAGAGCTTTCTGTTTGCCGCTTTGCTCCTGAAATCTTTGGAACCTCGCGGTACCCGCTGCGCGGGTCCCGCATCGCCCGTCTGCCTGGGTGCTTCACTTGGCTTGTGACTTTGGACCAGAGACTGTGGGGGATTAGCAGGGCTGCGAGCGCCAGGTGAGAGACAAGGACTCCATTTCCCAGGAGTCCCTGCGTTATCACCTGCACCTGGACGCTCTCCCTGTTTGACCCGAGCACCGAGTAAAAGGTGCCTGCTTGCCCTTGCAGCGTTGGGAGACGCTTTACGCCTTACTGCCTTGGAGAGGGAGAGCTTTCTGTTTGCCGCTTTGCTCCTGAAATCTTTGGAACCTCGCGGTACCCGCTGCGCGGGTCCCGCATCGCCCGTCTGCCTGGGTGCTTCACTTGGCTTGTGACTTTGGACCAGAGACTGTGGGGGATTAGCAGGGCTGCGAGCGCCAGGTGAGAGACAGGGACTCCATTTCCCAGGAGTCCCTGCGTTGTTATCACCTGCACCTGGACACTCTCCCTGTTTGACCCGCCCCCTGAGCACCGACTGAAAGGTGCCTGCTTGCCCTTGCAGCGTTGGGAGACGCTTTACGCCTTACTGCCTTGGAGAGGGAGAGCTTTCTGTTTGCCGCTTTGCTCCTGAAATCTTCGGAACCTCGCGGTACCCGCTGCGCGGGTCCCGCATCGCCCGTCTGCCTGGGTGCTTCACTTGGCTTGTGACTTTGGACCAGAGACTGTGGGGGATTAGCAGGGCTGCGAGCGCCAGGTGAGATACAGGGATTCCATTTCCCAGGAGTCCCTGCGTTGTTATCACCTGCACCTTGACGATCTCCCTGTTTGACCCGCCCCCCGAGCACCGAGTGAAAGGTGCCTGCTTGCCCTTGCAGCGTTGGGAGACGTTTTACGCCTTACTGCCTTGGAGAGGGAGAGCTTTCTGTTTGCCGCTTTGCTCCTGAAATCTTTGGAACCTCGCGGTACCCGCTGCGCGGGTCCCGCATCGCCCGTCTGCCTGGGTGCTTCACTTGGCTTGTGACTTTGGACCAGAGACTGTGGGGGATTAGCAGGGCTGGAAGGGCCAGGTGAGAGACAGGGACTCCATTTCCCAGGAGTACCTGCGTTGTTATCACCTGCACCTGGACGCTCTCCCTGTTTGACCCGCCCCCCGAACACCTCTCTCCTATAAAAGGAGTTGTCATCCCCGCTGCGCAGGAGCGCGCAGGAGCGTCCCGGGAGAAGCCCGGGACAAGGGCGGGACCGTCTGTGGCCGTCAGGGGGTGAGGGAGGCCGGGCTGGGCCCCCCCCACCCCCCCTCTGTCATCCTGTATTTGTGACATTTATGTTTCCTTCTGTGAGCTTGTATTCACAACGATTCCAGGTATTGCCATTTGTATAACATAGTATTCCCATTAAATCTTTGGACAACTAAATATGACATCACCTTCAACCTCCACCACCGGTATCCCTTCCCAGGCTGAGGTGGGGCCAGCAATCTCGGGCCCTTTGGATAAATATTTTTGTAGGGTAGCCAGCGATATCGACAAAGAGATTGCATTGTCGGAGAGACGTGCTGAGCGTAGGTTGTCAATCGAACTTCTTAAAATACCCTTGGAAAAAAGACACCCGCAGGTCTTCCTGGCATTGATCTCCCCCGGTCATCCCTAATTCTGCCAGTGGTAGCTGAAACTCCTTATGCTTTCCCTCCTACAATTGAGTTGTTGACCAATTTGCATGTGGACTCTGATATTCGCACTCCCCTTGTAAGTACATCTCCCTTACCTATTGATTCCTCAATAGGGCAGCCGAATTCGGCCCAACGGAGTGTGCTAAATCAAGAGGCAAGAGTAAAGCCAAGCTCCAAAAGGAAGAGATGTCCTGCCCCAAAGAAGTGCTACCTGTTTAAACCCCCAAAAAATTAAAGAAAGTTGTAGCATGTTCCCGCTCTTCTCAGGAATCGATCGAGGTTGGTTCCAATGGGGAAAAGACATGCGAGGAGGGGGTAGCTCTTGAGGCGGTTAGTTCCGGCTCGAATAGCATTGATTCACTAGCTATGGGGTTGCTAGAGCTTCCACCTGAAGTCTCCCCCTGTCTTTAGAGGGGGGTAATGTGCCAGTTAGTCCCAGCTCTAAGACCAACGATCTCCCAGAAACGGGAGTGGCTGAGTCCCTACACGCCACCCCCACCCTGCTACTCGAGTTGGAGAAGTTAATGAGGTCTCTTTTGACTCCGCTCGAGGAACAAGTCAAAAAACTAGCGGATAGGCTAGACCACTTTGAGCAGGGTACTTTGGACAACTTTTTCACTACGAAATCACTAATTAAGTCCCACATAAGGATAGGGGAGTGTAGTAACTCTCATCAACCTAGTGGGCAGGGGAAAGGTGTGTCGGCTGTTGTATCTCTTCCCCTTGTGGATGGTACTCCAAGTAGGCTTCAGGGTAAAGGAAAAACTAAAAAGACCAATTTGGAGCCAATGAATAATCCACCAAGTAAGACTACCAAAGTAGATAAGCTCCCTGTCACAGTTGTTAAGGGCACAAAAGATCGTTCTAGCAGTATTGGCCCCCCATCTAGTGCCCCTCAAGCCCCATCGAACAACATAATACCCTGTAATGGCACTGCAGCCAGTAGTAGCAGAAACATCTCTGGGAACAAAAACACCCTATCAAATAGCTCCCAACCACCACATGACATCTCTTCCTCCGGATCAGTTGTTCCTGCTAATAGCTTGCCTAAACCGCCTCCAATGAAGGCGCCGATCAGGATACCTCACATGAATCTTACCCCAGATTCTTTTCCTTACGTGGCTGTCCTTATAAATGTGCCATCGCTATTGGCTGGACAAAAGGAATCCTTCCAAATGCTAAAAAATAAGGTAATGCATTGGTTAAGGGTAAATAGACCACTGCCCGGGGAAGTTGATGGTTTGATCATTGAAGTAAGAAGGACTGAGTGGATAGGTTGTACCTCTAAGAAATTGGGGGGTGACTGTATAGTTGTCAATTTTCAAGATCCTAGGGTGGCAAGTCTGATAACGAAACATGATGGGGGTAAGACTTGTGGGGGAATTTGTATTGTAGATCTTACTTTCTTTTATCCGAGACCAGCGGGTGTGGAATCTGTTATGACAAATTACCCAAGATCCGTAATCAATGTCCCGTTTCTAGGGTCTGCCCCCTTCACTGTACCATCGCAACAGAATAGTTATTATGGTGGCACAAACACCAATCGCTTTGGAGTACTCAGGGAGCCGGGGTGGGGGTATTGACAGATGCCTGATAATTGTATGAATAAAGCAGAGGACATGACTAGCCAGAACCCATGTGGGAATTTTGTTAAATTTGTCAAGGACCAAAATGTGAAACCAAATGAAATGAATACTGTCCTGGGGTTTGTGACTTTGGAGAAATTACATGGGGAATGTAACCAAATATCTGGGGGTGAGGATTCAACTACTTCAAGCACCTGAAGTAACCTGGGGGACGAGCATAAAAATGCAGATGTAACAAGAGATAGGGCGAGAATAGATGTAACCCTGAAAAATCCGCCAACGAGGTCTCCTGTAGGACCAGTGCCCAGGGACAGCACAAGTATGGGGAAGTTTTTCTCATGGAATATCGCCGGGCTGGTCGGCAAGCTGATGTCCCAGGATTGGATAGATTTTGTTAATGGTTTTGAAGTCTGTCTATTCCAGGAGACATGGGCATGCAATCCTATTTTTCTCCTCGGTTATCTAAACTTCTCAATCCCGGCAAGTAAAGGTACCAGGGGTCGACCAATGGGTGGCCTCACAATTTGGGTGAAACAAAGTTCACAAATTGAAGCAAAAGTGGTCGATCTGGGCTACAGGGACATCCAAATGCTAAGATTGGCTTCAAAAAAGGAGGGAGTGATATATATTTATAATATCTATGCTAGGGGCACCAACTCAGGAAGTTCCCCCACTCTAGAGGCCCTGTTCACTTCCCTAGAATTACAGTCACTGAGGAATAAAATTATAGTAGCTGGTGATCTGAACAGGACCTTTGAGCCATTAGATAGTATAGATGATCCCCTTGGGCAGGACGAGGACACACATTGGGGTGTCCCGACCCTAACCTTGGCTCCTGTTAAACGGTGGACTAAAGACATCCTGTTATTGAATGCTATTTGCCTGGAATATGGGCTGAGAGCTCTCAATGGGAGAACAAAAGGTGATAGGGAAGGTGCTTGTACCTTTGACAATGGTCTTAACCATAGTAGGATAGACTATGTCATTTGCAGCCTTAGTCTATGGCAGTGGGTATGGAGTATGAAAGTTGAGGGTAGATTGGAAAGTGATCACAATCCCCTCTGCGTGACTCACAATTGGTGGTCAATCATGCCTGGTAGCCAGCAATTGAATGATGATCTAATGCCCATAATGACTAATGATATGCGTAGACTTAATTGGCCAAGTGTTTTAGCGAACGTGGATTCAATGGACTTTATAACTTTCGAGTTGGATGCTGCAATCGCTGCAATGGAATCTGAAAACTCTGTTAACCCAGGGTCTAGGGAAATAACGGATATACACAACAAGCTCTTTACCCTCATAAGACCACATTTTATGAGAGCACGTAAGATAAACAGGAAACAACCACCTAAACCAGCTAGGTGGTTCAACCACCAGTGCAGGGAAGCCAGGTTAGCCTTAGGTAGCGCTATTAGGAAGAGGGATAGGGAGGCCAGGAAGCATTACAAGGCTAGTTTACTATTAGCGAAAAAAACATGGGATGAAGAGTATTGGGCAGAGTTGAAGGAAGCGTCAGGGGTCAAGGACTCCAGGTTATTTTGGAAATTATTAAAGTGGGGTAGAGGTGGCACTCCGGATAAACCCGATAACAATGTCGCCGAGGGTGCTGGGTAGAATACTTTAAACCCCAATATGCAGAATCTAAGGAGGGTGGGTGTGTGAAAACGATTCCATTAGCATTTGCATCTGGGAACTTGTTCTCTCTTAAAGAATCAGAAGCTGCAATATGTGCTGCCCAAGGGGGAAGGGCCCCGGGTCTTGACGGGATACCCTCTGACGTCTTCAAAAGTGACATGGGTCGGTGGGTCAGGTATGTTTCCCTCCTGGGAAATTCTATCGCCAAAGGAGCTGAAGTCCCAGAAGTATGGAAGGGGGCCATCATTATACCCATTTATAAAAAGGGGGATAGGTCCCTACCGGCTAACTATAGGCCGATAAGCTTGATTGCCACCATACAAAAAGTGGTAGGGAGAATGGTGGTAAACAAGCTAATGGATTGGGTCGAAGAGAATAGCGCATTGTCTCCTTACCAGGCTGGTTTTAGGCGGGCCACAAGTACGGTTGACCAGGTGTTTTGGTTTGCCTTACTTCAATGGGGAACGGTGGTGCTTGGCGAGGGCAGCCTGTATGTCGCTTTTGTCGACTTGTGGGCTGCCTTCGACCTGGTCCCCAGGAAAAAGCTTTGGGCAGTCCTGAGTGAAATTGGCCTCCCAACCGAGTTACTTACCCTAATTATGAGGCTGCACGAGGCTAATTTTGCTAGAGTCCAAAGGGGCACGAACGGTGAATCTTCCGCCGACTTCCCCGTTGAACGTGGTGTTCGCCAGGGATGTGCAATGGCACCCTTGCTCTTTTCGTTATTTATTACCGGAATTGTGGCTCGGATGTTGGATGCCTGTGTCGATGCACCTTCGTTGGCGGGCCTCAGGGTCCCGATCCTGATGTTCGCCGACGATACATTAATTCTGTCCAAAACACCGGGTAGCCTGCAGCGTGCCCTACATATCTTTGGCCACTTTTGCGGGGAACACGGCTTGGAAGTGAACGTGGGCAAGACCAAGCTGATGACTTTCTTGCCTAAGCGTAGAGCCCGCCCAAAAATATTTTTGAATAATTGCGAGTTAGAGGTGGTTAGTGTATTTACTTACCTCGGGGTCCAGATCACCAACAATCTAAAGTGGTCCTATCATATAGAAAAGGCGGTCCTAAAACACCAACAGATCGCGGGAGCTTTAAGGGTTGAACACAAAAAATCAAAATCTAAACCCATCAAAGCAGTCCTGGCAGTTTATGACGCAAAGGCCATTGGGTCTGCCCTTTACGGGGCGGAACTATGGGGCTTTGACAAGGTTCTTCCCTTGCAGACATCAGAGAACAGGTTTCTTAGGGGTATAACGGGACTCCCCCAGAGTACCCCATTAATCCCGCTTGGTCTTGATCTTGGGAGAAGATCAGTTAGTGACCGAGTAAGATTGCGCCCAATTCTTTATTGGCGACGCCTTTGGACCACCCCAGAGATACGGCACTATGCCGATGGATTCCTTGCAATAATTAAAGCAGATGTTTTCCATAAAATAACATGGCTTAAACCCCTCAGGGCTGCTCTAGGTGAACTCGGCCTCTCCAATCTCTGGAACAATCCCTCCGGGGAAGTTTTTCCTAGTAAAAGCACCATCAAAAGTTTATATTGGGATAGGATTGATGGCAGACTCTGGAGTAGAACGAGATCTGACTCGATGGGGGGGCGCTTCTTGGAAATTAAACAGAGTCCATTCCTAGAATTATACTGGGACAGTATTACCGTCCCAGGAGACAGGAAGCTAATGTTCCAGTTGAGATCTGGTTCTCTCCCCCTGAGATCTTTGACGGGCAGGTGGAGGAGTACGACCAACTCGTGCTGCCCGGTGTGTGGTGTAGCCAAGGAAAGCATAGGCCACTTTTTATTCCTCTGTAAGGCATACGCAACCCCTCGAAGAGTATGGTTAATTCCCGTTTGTAGGAACTTAGGGACATCTAGTGGTGTTGAGGCGCTAAGAATTATTTGTACCTCCACTGATTTGCCAATTGTTGTGGGAAAAGCAAAATACCTGGGGTGGGCATGGTCCATCAGACGGAGGGCTATCTCTTTTAACGTACATTGATTTTTGAGGAAATGTGTATAAAATTGTTTTTACTCTTTTCCTGTTAAAGCTTGCACAACGGTTTTTATTATTGAATGTATAAAAGGGTCAATTTTATGTCTTGTATGTTTTAAATGTATGTTGTGCTTTTATGAGTATATTGCTCGAATAAAGCTTTGAAATCGAAATCGCTTCTGTGAGCACACTTAATTGCCAAGTACCTCCTTTTCAAGCTTTGATTTTCATTTTACACACTAACTTGTTCAGGCAGTGTTAGATATTCTGAAAAAGAAATAAGATTTTCATTTTGGCTGGTGTAAACACTGAAATATCGCACACAAGAGTAATACTCTATGAAAGTGCAAGCCAAAACATAACAGTATCTCTCATGCTAAATTCTCCCTGCATAGTCTCTGTGCTCATTTGCTTGGAAATTATAGAGATTGGAGCAGTGAAGCACAGCGTCTGTTTCAGTGGAAGGATGTTAGCATTACTGGTCTTGGATTGTGGTTGATAGCGTAAAAACGTCTTCAATGTGGCCAAGACTATGCAGATTAAAGTTGCTCATGGGATCACTTTAAACAGATGGACCTAGAGCTCTGGCCTGAATTTAGGCAGGTTCCCCTCTCGCTAAGCGGTCTGCCCCCTTCTCCTTGTATCTTTTAGCACCAGCAAATATTTCATTTAGTCCTCGACTATATTCCCTAAGCTTTCTGGAGAGGCAGCCTAGTCTAGTCATTTAACTGCACAGGTTTACAGAGTTTTCTTAAATCACAGGTTGAACTCTGAACTAACCCACAAGACCAGCCTCTTTCCAGAATTCATAGTAGCTGCTCCTAAAACAACTGTCAACTGAAACTCACAGTTGTCCCCAAACGTTTGTAGAAACCAGGTATTGAAAAATGTATCTTTGTTTGTAGGTGTCTCATGACGACCAACTACCAACTGTGTCCCATTACGCTGGTTTACTTGGGGATGGTAGGCATTCCATAATGTACGCTGAATGTGTGTAGTAACCCACCTTTAATGCAGAGAAGGAGACGTTCACATTCTCTGTCCTACTTCCCTGTACAGCGCACTGATACCATTGATCCACTGGATGACACAGCCGCCACAAGTAGGTAAGGAGTGCTGTCTGCATCAGTGGAATATTTCCCCACCCCCCAACAGGCTCCATATTTCATGGGTGAGGCAATGGTGGAAAGGGGTGAATCCCATATCCACTCATTATTTTCCCCGATAGATTCCTGTTTGAGGATTACAACTGCATTCCAATCCCGGAGCAAGAATCAACTACTAGGCCACCAGGGATTTGTTTTTTGTGGGGTCACCTCACTAGCTTAGCAGCTAAGGCTCTCCTTGGGGAGTATATTGACATGTAAATATTTACCTTGAGAGTCACCGGCTGGCTGGTAGCCACTCTCCAGGGAAGGGAAAAGGCTTGCTGGCCGGCATTGTTTTTGCTTTAGATGTTGGCACATGGGAATTTGTGCTACACCTGGCTACATATTTCCACAAGTGGGGCTGCATTTGAAAAGGGGGTGTCTCATACAGTTTAGTTAACACATATAGGTAGATTCATGAAGCCGAAATCGGCTAGCAAAGGCCCAGATTCTGAGAATCTGGCCCTTTGCGAGCACAAATTTTGCATTTGGGATTCATCATCCCAAATGCAAAATTCGCTATTATAGAATATGCAAATCTGCGAGGTATGGCATTTAAGGAATCTCTATTTGAGATTCCTTAAATGCAATTCATGAAACATTTAATTCGCAATATTGGGCCGCTATTTACCCCGAAGTCAAACCTCGTGGTAAATAGCGGAAACTTAGAAAAATGCACTTAAGTGCATTTTTCTAAGTTGTATGTTACACACACACATGTCCAATTAGCTAATCGCAAATAAGGAAGCTGTAGGAATCGCAATAAATATTACGATTCCTATATGAATCCCGTTTTGCGAGTCTGTAATAGCGATTCCTTATTAATCGCTATTACAGACTCGCATAACATGCCGATGATGAATCTTGGGGTTAGTTTCATATCTGTCATGAGCAGAGAGTTTCGGTATGCTGCATTTCAATGATAACTATGTACCATTTCTTTGGGACAACCTAGCAATGGTATTTTATTTATAATTTGCCTGCTGTGGAATATTTCACTCCTACATTTCCTGAGAGTTCTACTCCAATGAAGAATATAGTGATCGACGAGTCTTTGATCCATTTTAGGCATTATCTATCAAGTACAAGAACTTGCTACAGCATCAAGATGTACATTTTGAGAAACAATTCCACTGGTTAAGCATAGCGCATAGTGAAAAGATTTTGTGAGATCTTGCTCAATCACTCTTTCATAAAGGTTATAACCTTTTTATGGATAATTTCTAAACATTAAAGCTGTTCAACGAACTGTATAACATTGGCACTGTGGGCTAGTGGTACAATTTAAGTCACCACAAAAGATTCCCTCAGGAGCTTGTTTGTAAAAAGCTCCAAAAAGGTCAGTGCAGTGGGTTGGCTTGCGAATAACTGCTAGTTTTAAAATTCTCAGGTAGGCAGAAGTAAATGTGCTCACTAGAATTCATGATAAGAGCACTTCTCTTCTCACAATTTAGGGTCAACTGGCTTAAGGAGCCAAGCCCAACTGTATACGTGATTATAACAAGTACATGCATGGAGTGAATAAAACTGATCAGCTACATGAATAAAATGATGTGACACGTAAAACTCACACATGGTACAAGAAGTTGGCAGTCTATCTGATCCATTTGGCAACATACAATGCATATGTTGTCTGCCGACAGACTACCATGGGATGACTGTAGTCCTTCTTTGAATATGAGATGGCTGTTTTTGTTAGTCTTACTGCTGTAGAAGCAGTAAGTAGCTACTTCTATATCTGTTCTGAAGGAATTGTGAGCAAAATATGTGATTTTAGCCAAAGTCTGATATTTGCAGGGCATTCTGGGTTAAGAAGCTTCTTTGGTTCCAGAAAAGGCACATCATCCTCGGCTCCACTTGATGTCTAGTTTTCAGGATTATCTGGATTTGGTAGGTTTTGCATAGTGCTGCTCGGCACAGACCCAAGTACATCAGCTACCCAGATTGCCTGAATGTGTCAATTTGGAAAGCAAAATCTTGATGTTGCCTTGTTACCTTTTCTGTTGTGGGTATTAGGCCCAGCCACACGAGTGGGGTACCAGTTTTATTTGGATAACTATGGAAATGCAGAATAGTAGAACATTTGTTATTATCTATTGAATTTCTCTCCATTGTTTACTTCCAAATGCAGTGCAATGTGCAAGAAAGAACAAGTTTTGCTAAATTCTCTCTGAAAAACGATATTATGGGGAAACCCAAATTCAGAGTTGTACAAATACCCCCCCTGCATTCCTTTCATTATCTTGGTGCATTTAAAAACACTTGGGTGATAAACTACTTATCCAAAATGGAGCACCTAGATCTTACCCCACTGAAATTCAGTACTCTACAACTATTAGGTTAAGACACGAAGCCTGATTACCACATTGTACCTAACTATGAAGGAGGGAGGTGGTGTGGTTCTACATTATCGATCTCAATTTTAACATTGATGAATAGTAATTTATCTTAGCATGCCTATTAAAAATGGAGGAATTTTGGGGAGAGAGAGGTCGAAGTGGATAGTAGAGTAATTTCTTTACGGTGAGTCATAAGGTATTAGACGCATTTGAAAAAATTGTGATAAAGGGAGATTGCGGATATTTTCAAAAAACCAAGATCAAAGCAGACAAACTTAACTGAGAAAGACAGACAAACACTACAGAAATTGGCCAACAATCGGCAAATAACAATTAGACAAGCTGATAAAGGAGGTGCACTCATCATTATGGACACAGAATACTATGAACATCAAGTTGACATTCACGTGCAAGACCAAGATACATATTTAAAAATGGAAATGGATCCCACCAAAGAGTTTCTAAAAATCCTGACTTTTATACAAGCGGTATATCAATGACATTTTTGTCTTATGGAAGGGAACCACAGAAAGTCTAGAGGAAGCTTTACAACACCTCAATGAAATAAACCAACGAATTCAATTCACATTCACAACCAATAAAAACAGGATTACATTCTTGGATGTAGCCATATCAAATGTAGATGGAAAAATCACCACCAGTGTGTTTACAAAAAGTACAGACAGAAATAATCCTCTACACTACAGAAGTTTTCACCAACCACCACTCAAGAAACACCTTCCATTTTCTCAATTGGTTAGAATAAAAAGGATAGGATCAACTGAAGAACAGTATAGCATCAACTGAAGAACTATACAACAAACACAAGCAAGAAACATTATCCAAATTCAAAAACAGAGGATATCCTGAACCCATTCTGAATGCCGCTGCAGAAAGAGCAGACAAATTACAAAGACACCATTTGTTATCTGTGAAAACAAAAACAGAAGAACAAAGAACTGTATTTGTCTCAAAATTCTCCACACGTAGTTATAGCATCAAAAAAGCTATAATTAAACACTGGCCATTGTTGGCACTGGAAGAAGACTTTAAAGGTACCTTTTCAAACCCACCGATATTTGCATATAAAAGAACAAAAAACATTAAGGAACTTATTAAGAGTCCCAAGAAGGTAGACAAAGAGAAATACAAAGGAACATTGCCATGTCACAATTGTGGAAACTGTTCAGCCATCATCAAAGGGAGTGTCATCAATCATCCCACGAAAGGAACACCAGTAAAGTTGAAAGTCTCGGGAACATGTGACAGCAGTAACCTGATATATATGTTAAGATGCCCGTGCGGCTTGTCCTATGTGGGCAAAACACAAAGAAAAAGAAAAACCAGACTTACAGAACATAAGAGCAATATCAGGTTAACAAACCTTAAATCAACAGTGGCAACACACTTCAATGAAGCCAAACACAATCCTTCCCAATTAAAATTTTGTATATTGGAAATAGTCACGATTCAGCCAGGAAGAGACAATAACAATCAATTGTTGAGAAGAGAGACATTTTGGATGAACTTTTTATGCACCCTGCACCCTAAGGGGTTAAACGAACGGATGGAACTAAGTTGCTACTTATGAAGTGATATTAACTCAGTACAGAAATGGATATGATGATATTTGATGACATGTATAGGACAATTATCAGTTTTGATGTATTTTGGTTTATTTTGTTTACCCATCTATTTAGGTAATTTCCACACTGTTCTCAAGTTCCCTACATGTATAGCACATTATTTATAACGGACTCACTTTACACAGATTCACACGATAAGTATGGAAGTATAGACTTTCAAGCACCGAACCACTATGATATACTATAATAGAGACAGACTGCTACACTAGTCATATAGAGCGATTCGAAAACACCGAATCAACATAGTCCGTTTTTAGTGTTTAGAACCTCATGTACCACGTGATCGGACTAAGATACACATAGAGTATAGTGGGGATAGAGCGACGCACGCCGTAACTCATGGAGAGAGAACACATAGCAGCGAGCGTTTGAAACATATACGGTAAGATTGAGCAAGAGGCAGCTACGATGCCTACGGAGTGTAGAGGTGTACACAAGGTTATAATTGCAACATTTGAGTAACCCGACTATTATTTATTATTCATTGTTTACAGCACCAGGTACAAGAATAGAGAAGTACCGTGAAAGGTTAGTGTTTGAGCACATAACTGTGAGTAGTGGAACAGCAGTATGCATACGCATTGATAATGCATGTAGTATAGGGTGAGATCCATTGACATGTTTTCACACACGAAGGGCTATAAGGTGTAACATGGTATTCGAGTGAAATACAATTTTACAAGAACACAGTGGGGACGAGAAATGCATTTTTTTATATTGTTGACTAGCCATTACGTGTTTGTGTACCTAAGTGGTAATGTACCGACATATTACTATATTGTTTCAGAAAAAAGTCCCCTGAGGAAGAGCAGTCATGCTTGAAATGCATCGGGCATTTAAGGAATAAGGAAATGTGATGAACGTTAAAAGTTAATGATTTAAAAATTGACATATCGATGGAAATTAAAGGAAAGCATAAATAATATGTGAAGACAATTATTTCAAAAGAGTATGAAAGTATATTCCGAGTGCTCATGTGACAGTGGATCTTGGGTTCAAGAAACGCGCATTCATACATAATACTACCTCCCATGCTCAGTGGAAGAATCACATGAGGCACCCACCACGTTGTGAATTACACTACAAACTGTGAACATTGTAACCTAAAATCTATAGAGTGCGGAGCCACATCCCAATTGTTTCTTTTAGTTATTTAAAAAAGGAAATCTGCAATTTGGATTGTGTTTATTCTGCAGAATCGACACACAGACTAAACATTTAAGCCTCAGACAAATTTAAGCAGAAAAAGCATACAATTCTATCATACCCATTTTTTGATCAGTAGATTTTACCACATGAACTGATGATTCAGTACACAATGAGAAATCAGTATAAACTGTAGCTCAGTTGTTCTCTCTAGGTCTCGTTTTTTTGTTAAACAATCAAACTTCAAACTTAGATATTTTGTAAAATTTTGATTTCTTGTTTTTTTTAAGGAAAATCCAAATACCATGGATAGCTTCAGAATTCCCAATGTGAGGTAACAGGGATGCAAATTTCACCTGGATAACTTGTGTGGAAAAAAGTTATGAAGGTTTAAACACAAACTGCTGCTAACATCACAAAGGGGATCTGCTCTGTTGGGATTGCTTTATCCAAAAATGGTGGATACAATAAGCATTTACTGCTCTATATAAAAGTTATGTGAATCCGATCCAGACAGATATAATTGGTGCAGCAGAGATAGAAGGAAAGGCACAGTGCACAGGGGCATGCAGAGAATTGAACTGAGCACAATCAATTCTGACCACTCAGCGCAGGATTTACGTATAAGCTACACAAGCTATAGCTTGGGGCCCCAACTTTCTTGGGGGCCCCCCAAAAATATTATTAGTCCCAATGCTGCACGTCCGGGATGTCCCATACTCTTCACCCAATTTTGTTAGCGCGTCTTTTCGAAGAACAAAGCGCTATTTGCCTAGGGCAGGGCAGGGTCTCCAACTCCAACCGGTCGATCGCGAGCTACCGGTAGTAGCTCGCCGACCCTCTGAGAGTAGCTTGCGCTGCTATCTAATTATTGAGACGTCATATAAGGCTTTATAAGCATTGTATTTTGTAATCCTTCATTGTCTTTCACAGCTATCATCGCCCTTGCCCGCCCTCACACAAACTAGCTGCTCCGATTGGCTGAAGTGAGCTTAGCTGGGGCGGGGCAGGCTGAAGAACGTGATGTTCTTCCTCTTAGTCATGCGCCACCTGTCATTTCCGGGCTGGCACTGCGATTTGCAGCCTGAAACAGTACATCACAGCCTGGAACCACACTTCGCATTTGTTTTTTGATCTGGGCCTCCCGGAGCAGCTGTTAGTTAAGTGGGCCCCTAATCGAGCAGTTGCAGAGTCTGTAAAAACGGGCAGTTATGAGGTAAGTGGGCCTCTAACTCAGCCGTAGCAGCGTTGATAAAATCGAAGGAATGCCGGAAAGGCCCCTTGATTTAAATGTTGGCTGCCTCTGCGCTTTAGATCTGCCTTCAGTAATAGAGCGCAGGGGCAGGCAACGTTAAAATTAAAAGTCCTTTTAGGTACTGGGCATCCGATGCTAAATGCAAGTTTCTTGCCTGCACTAATCTGCTTTCACGGACTTAACCACGCTTTCATTTGCCTTGGCGTAGTAGTCGGTGAAAGCGGCTCAGTGCATGCAAGTACCTTGGATTTTAACATAGGCTGCCATGCCACAGTGCATTACATCTGCGTTAAGGAATGAAGCATGGTGGAAGCAGAGGTTAACATCAAAGGTCCTTACAGCCAGGCACTTTCCGTTAACACAGTGGCCGCCAATGTTAAATCCAAAGTGCTTGCCTGCTCTTATAGCATATATATTTTAAATGGTTTTTTTGTTAGTATAATAACAAATTGTAAGTTTAATATATAAACGTTCAATTTGTTATTATTAAATATATATTTGAAAGAACTGCACATTAAAAAATACATATTATTTTGTTTTAATTGTATTAAATTAAGTATTCATGTATATGTTAATTGTTTTTTTCTTCGTTAATTTAATTAATTAAACTAATATTAAAACTTGAGAGGATATTGTTAATTTTCTCTTTGCATGTTTATTTATTATAAAAATATCGCTTGCTGGTAAGTAGTGGTAATATCACAGGAAATTTTCAATGAAAAAAAAATGTCATGCATTATATTACTTTTAAATGTAGTATGTTTATAGTTATATTAAATATTCTGCCCACAGTTTGCAAGATGTCAACCAGAAGTTATAAAAGTAGAGCTCAAAAGAGGAAAAAAAGCAGAGAGCTGAAGAAGAGCTTAGCAAGTTAACAAAATTAGATAGTTTCTTAAAAAAAAAGAAGAAGATAGATATGGGGCCTGATGAACCAAAAGCTTTTACCACAGTGAGTCAGTCATGGGATATTCACCCTATTCCTGATACAGAGCCTGGTACATTTAGTTGTATAGAATCTACTTCAACGAATGAAGCAACAAATACTAAGATTTATAAATCAGAGAGTAGCACAAGCACAGAAGATTCAGCATCAAAAAACAAACAGAATGATGTTGGGGTATGGGGTGATTTAAGTAAAGGTGAGATTTTATACTGGGTAGAAAAAGGTCCGTCAGAATGCCACTCAAATGGCTCATTTGAAAAATCAAAGAAGCTTTTTGAAAACCAAGACAGATATTGCTCGAACAGCTTGTTCTATCCCAAACGGGCTATTGGTGAAAAATATTGCAGAGAATGGTTAGTATATTCGCCAGCAACTGGTCGTGTATACTGTTTCGTGTGTAAACTCTTTTCAAATTCTTCTACACCATTATCATCCGATGGATTTTGTGATTGGCGCAACACCTATTTAGTTAAAATTCATGAAAACTCTGTAGACCATAGAACAGCTTCGGTAACATATCTTACAAGAAACCATGGCTCAACAATTGACTGCCAACTAGTAGAACAGATAAATAATAAACTGCAGTACTGGAAAAAAATTCTTGAACGAGTTGTGGCAGTCGTAATTACTATGGCAGAGTGTGGTTTACCTTTCAGAGGAGATAAGGAAACATTTGGTTCTCCTCACAATGGCAATTTCATTGGATTACTCGAACTTGTAGCAAAATTTTATCCTTTTCTAGCAAGCCATATAAAAACATTTGGGAATAAAGGATCAGGTGTCACATCTTATCTTTCTAAAACAATATGTGATTAATTTATCCAAATTATGGCACGTAAAGTAAGAGACTCAATCTTGGATGATTTAAGAACTGCAGGGTACTTCAGTTTATCTGTAGATTCCACTCCAGACCGGTCCCATATTGATCAGCTCACTGTTATTGTGAGGTATGTTTCATCAGATGATGGGCTCCCTATTGAACATTTTCTAACTTTCCTAGAGATGGGTAGCCACACAGGGGAAAGTATGGCTAAGATGGTGCACAACTACCTTACAAATGAGTGCAAAATAGATTTTAGTAAGTGTCGAGGCCAGTCATATGACAATGCTGCCAATATGTCTGGCAAATACAAGGGTATGCAAGAAATAATATTGAAGATTAACATGTATGCTATGTATATTCCATAAGCTGGTCATTCCCTGAATTGGTAGAGCAGCAGTTGACAGTTGTTTAGATGCAGTAAACTTTTTTGGAATTGTTCAAGAAATATATCATTTCTTTTCATCATCTACACATAGATGGGCAGTACTGTTGTCATTCTTCAAAGATGATTCAAAAGTTCCAAAGTCTTTGTCAAAGACTAGATGGGAAGCACATTCAATGGCCACAAGTGCAATACTTGATAGTTATGATGGAATAATGTCTGCATTGCATCAGCTGCATATTGATACTACAGAGAAAGGCGAAACAAGAAATCAAGTCGTAAACATTTTGAATAAAATAGAGGAGTTTGAATCGAAATTTGCCTAGCGTAGTAACGGTAAGTTTCAATTCTATTAAGGACACGGAGGCGAGGATTATGCTTTTCTCTCTTCGCTGTTTATTAACATAACATCGCACAGCAGCCAGAAAAGCATCAAAACTTGAAAAATGTTTGTATTCCCAACACAGGAATATCAGAAAAACATCGTAATAACATTGTTTAATAACTACAAATCCCATGAGATCAACATTAGGCAGTCCTTTTTTAGTGTCCATAAATCCCAATATAAGGCGTCTATCCAACGAACTCCTCCTCTTTCTTCGTGGCGAGTCAGGCCAAAGTCTCAAGCATCTCGTTTCGCACCATCATTCCCTGGCGGAAAAAAGAACAGCGTGAGCTAAGCCATACCCGCTAAGCTTGAAGGCAAATCAACAAAAGCAGAGCATCAAGGCAATGACATGCAACCCAAGAAAACAGTAAACCATACTGCAATTCGGAAAACGGATTACTTACTTCAGTACGGGCGGGATCTCCGCAGGAGGTATGGGTGGGATAATCCTCGCCTCCGTGTCCTTAATAGAATTGAAACTTACCGTTACTATGCTAGGCAAATTTCGATTCTATGTCAGGACCGGAGGCTTCGGATTATGCTTGTTTAAAGCTTGTCCACCACCAAACTAGCAATATCCACCACTGGCTTAAAATAGAACCTTTTGAAGGTGGAATCCGAAGACCAGTCTGCAGCGCGCATGAGGTCTTCTAATCGTGCCCCAAGGGCAAATGCTTTAGAGGCCATGGCCCCTCTTGCTGAGTGAGCTCCGAACTGCCTCGTATCAATACCAGCTTCCTGCATCACCCAACGCACCCACCGGGCTATAGTGGGGGAAGAGACAGCCTTGTGAGGTTTGCGCAGCGCAATCAGTAACTGCCGCTCGCCCGGAGGGCGAAGTTCCGTTGTAACATCCTCATAGGTTTTCAAACACTGTACCACACACAACTTAGGGGCATCTGCAAATGCCGGATAGGAAATAGACCTCGTAGCCGATTTCGTGCGTCGGCCCACGGTAAAGGTCACCCCATCCGGGGAGAACGCTCTCGCCGTGACATCTAGGGCACGCACATCAGACACCCTGCGACAAGACACTGAGCACAGGAGCATCGCCAGTTTAGCTGACAGTTCTTTTAAGGAAAGATACTTGTTAGGCTGCCAGGAAAGAAAAAGGTTCAACACCACGTTAACATCCCACAGGACGGAATACCGTGGCTCCGGCGGTAAAGCCAGACGCACTCCTCTAAGGAGTCGACATACCAGGGGATGCTCCCCGACCGCCACTCCATCTAGCTGCACATGAGCCGCTGATATGGCAGAACGTATCGTATTAATCGTCCGGTATGCTAAGCCGGCGGTAGAGAGTTCTGCAAGGAAATTCAGGATAGGAACGAGGCCTGCGACCATGGGATCTAAATCCCGTCGAAGACACCAACGAACCCACCTGGCCCAAGCCGATCTATACCTCTTGGCAGTGCTGCCTGCCCAGGCCTTGGACAAAAAGTGCTGAGCTGAGTTCGAAAGGCCAGGGAGCGACCAACGTCGCCTGAAAGCCTCAATGCCATGAGGCGGAGAGAACCCTGGAGGAGATGGTGAGGGACCCCGTCTGGATTGAGGAGAAGACGAGGAAGCCGGGGGAGTAGGATTGGAGAATCCCAGGAAAGTTCCAGAAGAACTGGAAACCACACTTGCGACCTCCACACGGGCGTCACCATCACCACGTCGCCAACTGACGGTGAATCTGAGCCGCGGCCTGCAATATCATGGAGAGAGGCGGGAAGGCATACGGCCGTTCCTGACTCCAGTCTTGGAGGAACGCATCCGTCGCCTCCGCCAAGGGGTCCGGTCTCCAGCTGAAGAACCTCGGGAGCTGGAAGTCCAGACGGGACGCAAACAGGTCTATGGAAAATGGCCCCCAGCATGCCGCCAGCCAGCGGAACACTTGAACATCCAGCTTCCACAGGCTGGAGTCTCGAAGATATCTCGAGTGCCAATCCGCCACCTGATTGGCCCGACCCGGCAGGTATTCTGCCGTAACGGAGACTTGATGGGCGAGACAATAATCCCAAAAGTCTTTCGCCAGGTCCGCTAGGGCTCTTGATCGCAGAACCCCTAAGTGGTTCACATACCGAACCGCTGAGACGTTGTCCATCCGCAGAAGGACGCATGACTTCACTGAGTCCCTCGTCCAGCAACGGACGGCGAACGAACCTGCTAGAAGTTCCAAGCAGTTGATGTGAAGTTGCTGTTCGTCGGACGACCAAGTGCCGCCTGTGGAGAAATCCCCGCAGCGGGCGCCCCAGCCCGACCTGCTGGCGTCGGACTCGATCACCAAGTCCGGAACGGACCCGAAAATCGTGCGGCCGTTCCACGCCTCCATGTGGGCGAGCCACCAAGACATTTCCTCTTTGACCTCCACCGACAGGGGAATCAAGCGGTCGTAAGAGAGCCCTCTGCGCAAATGATGCGCTTTCAGTCGCTGAAGAGCCCGATAGTGAAGAGGGCCCGGAAATATCGCCTGAATGGACGACGAGAGAAGGCCTACTACCCTGGCCACCTGCCGGAGGGAGGTGTGTGATTTGGAGATAGTTTGCCGAAGCACATGCTTGATTTTGGCCATCTTCCTGGACGGCAAACTGAGAGCCGATTTCACCGAGTCCACCACAAAGCCCAGGAACACTATCTGCTGGGCGGGGGTGAAAACCGACTTCTCCCTGTTGACAATAAAACCCAGACCTTGTAACAGGGAGACTGTCTGAGACAGTTGATCGGCCAACTTGCTCGGGTCCTGGCCCAGCAGCAAGATGTCGTCCAGATAGACGATCAGCCGAATCCCCTGACTCCGCAGGGTTTCGATGGCCGGGTGCAGAATTTTTGTAAAGCACCAAGGGGCCGAGGAAAGACCGAACGGAAGGGCCTTGAACTCGAACACCATGTCTTTCCAGCAAAACTGAAGGAAACGGCGATGCAGGGGGTAAATCGGAACCACCAGATACGCATCTTTGAGGTCCAGACGGACCATCCAGTCGTTCGGGGGCAAATCGTCCCTCAAAAGATGGATGCCCTCCATCTTGAAGTGGTTGTACACTACCCAGCCATTGAACTCCCTGAGGTTGATGACTGGTCGTCTGCCCCCGTCCACCTTTTCCACAAGAAAAATATTCCTCAGGAAACCCCGGGGGTGGCGCGTCGTCCGACAAATAGCCCCCTTGCGCAGCAGCGCCGAGACTTCTTCGTCGATCAAGAGCGCGTCCGGTTGAGAAAAAGTTATGGGCCGAGGAGGCTGTAACTGGCATGGCTGGTCGTAAAACTCCATGCGGAACCCCCGCACGGTCTGAAGGACCCATGCGTCTGCTGTAATAGCCTCCCATGCCTGGGGGAAACACGCCAACCTCCCCCCAATAACAACCTGATCCGCAGGGATAACACTCACCGTGTGAATTGTTGCCGCCGGAGTCGTTCCGGAAGTTTCCGCGTCCTCTGAAACGCTGCCCTATGGTGGGGTAAAAGTTGTTGTAATTCGCGGAGGAGTTGTAGCCTCCTCTGCCGGAGCCATGCCCTTTTCCGGGCTGTTGCTGTCCACCACGGCCGGTCGTGAGGCCCCTACCACGACCAGCCCCCCGGGAAAAACGCTGGTGGAAGACCCGCTTGATGGTTGACTGGGCCTTGTCCAGGGAGGTGAAGGTGGAAACAAACTTCCCCAGTTCTTTTATGAACGGCTCGCCAAAGAGCCCTCCTTGGGCAACAGCGCCAGCTTCCGACGAAGCCAAATCGCCCAACTTGGGATCCAGTTTTATCAGCAGCGACCGACGCCGTTCGGTTGAAAGGGCGCAGTTGGCATTCCCCAGGAAGATAACAGCCCGCTGCGCCCAGTTGGACAGTACTTCCGGGCATATGGCGCTGCCCGACACCTTGGCTTCCTCGGCCATATCGAGGATCTTGGTGAGGGGGCCAATAGTGTCCAAGAGCTTGTCCTGACAGGAGCGCCAGGAACGGTTGATCCCCTTCCGGGGGTCCTTCACGAACTTCGCCATGAAGGTGGCCATTTTCCCATCGAGCTCCGGCGTCATGGCCACCTTCCCATCCAAAGTCGGGTGGGGACATTCTCCCCTCAAACAGCTGCGCGCCTCCTTCTCCAAGGGCTTGCGGAGGCGGCCCGCTACAAACTGCGCCACCTTATCACCAGGCGCCCAAGCGGCCGACCGCGGGTGCATGATCTCATCCGGGTCCAGCATGCCTGAAGTGTCTTTGGGCAACTCCGTCGAATTGGACGCCGGTCGCCATGACCGCACGGAGTCCTCGTTGTCGTCGTCGTCCGTATCCGCGGGGGAAACACCCCCCGGGGAGGCCGGGACAACATCCGCCGGCGTTGAAGGGGTCTGAGGCGGAGGCGCCTCGAAGGCCGACCCGGACGCCTTAGCCAGGAAAGCGTCGCGTAGGCGGTCGAAGGCGTCCTTGTCCACGCCTTGTGTACCACTGGGACCCGCGTCCCCACGTGGCTTCTTGGCCGCCGGAGGCCGGCTAGGATCGTTGGCGGGTGACCCCCCTAGGGCCGGTGCCAACTTGGCACATTCTTCGACAATGCGGGCTGAAAGTCTGTCCTCCATAGGCCCAACGATTTCCTGCACGCACCGGTAAATCGACTGGTCCACAGCCACATAGAACTCGTCGTCTTGTAGGTACTGGTGTGACTCCTCCTCCTCGACGTAGTACCCCTCAGCCATGGCGTCCACCACGCAGTAGAGAAGAAATTGGAAACTGAGGGTTCCGATGGCGTACACCGACAGCCACGTGTGGGCCAACCGAAGGTTAGCAAGGGTTGTAGGCCGGTGGAACCAGGCAATCAATAAGGCAGCACCAGCCTTCACAGCGCGCCGACCCTCTCTCCAGAGACCGGGTCGCACCGCCTCCCAGCGCGCTCGAGCGGGGAACACCCCAGCGGAAGCTGATGTAGGAGAAAGGTGCTGAAAATCGCCCGCAGGCGTCAACGTGGTCACAACCACCAGTACAGACCCCACCGGGGCGTTCAAGCACAGGACAGTACAACCCAAGAGGGCGTCAGGGTTAGGCGGCAGCAGGGCACCTGCGATGTCGACTCCCCAGCGCGGCTCCAATCAGCGAGACGGAAGCTGCGCGCGGGCAGGCGAGACGCAACGGCACCCTCTAGCGGCGAACTCCACACCGCGGAACACACGGGGACATCGCGTAAGGGGCGAAGGCGTCCCCGCGATGGAAGGGGCTCTGGAAGGGGCTCTGGAAGGGAAAAAAACCCACAGACCCCCCAAAGCAACAGTCAATGCAAATAGAACATAAGAAAAACACAAGACCTCAACCAACACAAAATGTGCAAGAGAGGGAGAATAACACTTAACTGGCTGCGAAGCAGCGAAGAAAGAGGAGGAGTTTGTTGGATGGACGCCTTATATTGGGATTTATGGACACTAAAAAAGGACTGCCTAATGTTGATCTCATGGGATTTGTAGTTATTAAACAATGTTATTACGATGTTTTTCTGATATTCCTGTGTTGGGAATACAAAATTTTTTCAAGTTTTGATGCTTTTCTGGCTGCTGTGCGATGTTATGTTAATAAATAGCGAAGAGAGAAAAGCATAATCCGAAGCCTCCGGTGCTGACATAGAATTTATGGTATTGTTATATCTGGGAGTTACTTGCTGGATGAATTTCACAAGACTAGTCAATCACTGCAAGACCCCCAAATTAGTCTAGATGTATGTAGGAAATTGTATGCTTCACTTTCGGATTTTGTTAAAGGTTCCAGGGATCTTTTCGATCATTTTGAAGAAGAATCAAAGAAAAAATTGCCTGATGTTGATTACAAGAAAAGAAGATATAGAAGAAGGCATATCAATGATGATGAAGATGATGCTTTAGAGAACCTTGAGCCAAAAGACAAGTTCAGAATCAAAACATTTATACCTGTGATGGATGCATTAGAGTCAAGCCTGGCACAGAGGGCCTCAGTATACAATGATACTGCAAAAAAGTTTTCATTCTTAACAAAACTAGAAGCTACAGAAGAAGAGATTCATGAAGGAGTTAATGCTTTATGCCAAACATATCCTGAAGATGTGGACATGAATCGTGTAGGAGAAGTAAAGCATTTTTATCAATATGTTAGACATAGTCAAGCCCATGGTTCAGCGGAACAAGATAGTCTGACACATCAGGATCTGTATAGGGTAATATTTAACGATCATGTCCAATCAGCATTCCCTAATGTAAAAGCAATTTTGAGATTGTTTCTTAGTATGATGGTTGTAAATTGCTCTGGAGAAAGATCTTTTTCTCAGCTGAATAGGATAAAAAATGAATTTAGAACAACAATGACTCAAGATAAATTATGTTCCCTCAGTCTCATGTGCATAGAAAGCGACAAACTACGCAGTTTATCATTTGATGATGTCATCAGTGACTTTGCTCTGGCAAAGGCAAGAAAGAAAATTATTTTAGTTTAATATAATTCCTTAATCCTTATAACATGTTTCAAGAGATTAGATAATAAGCCTTTGTAAATTGTGCCTTTTAAAAGAACTTTTTTTTCTTTTTACCAGAGTTTGCATTTTTAAGTTTGCAATGAATAAAAATGATTTTAAGTTAAAGATTTATTATTTAACTATCAATATACTTATTTCAGTTTAACCCTCTAGGTATCCGAAAATCATATTTGTCACTGACATAGTCACATAGAATATCTGGACTTATAAAGGGCCCCATATTTCAAATAGCTTAGGGCCTTATCAAGTCTAAATCCGGCGCTGTGACCACTACTAAACCTTTGAAGTACCCTACAACCTTAACGACCACGGAAATGCATATGGAACCTAACCTGGTGGATACCCACTGCTCGTGACTAGGCACTACCCCCCCACACACACATACCTCGTAACATGAATTGGAAGAATGGTCAGAACATTATGACAGAGGCTTAACTCAAGAACGCCCCCTTCAGAATGCGTTACTCAGTGAGGTTACCTCTCACACTAATTCCAACAGAAGGTCGCTCCCATGTACTAGCTTATGCTGAAGCCTAATCATATCTGTACAGGCATTTGCTGAAGCCCTTACTCACAGTGAGCTTTCACGAAATGCAGTCATACCTAATTCTGTTAGCAGCTGTTGTAACACAAGGGGAACTCCAGACAACCTGGTGTCAGGAGGTGGCTTTCACCATTATGGCCAATCCAGGCACAGCAAAGCCTCTTTTCCATCGTGACAATTGCAGACACTAGTGGAGATATAAAGACCAATAAATAAATACTGAGTGTCTTGTGTCTCTCATTTACAGTGGTTCCCTACTATTTTATTCTGAAACCTTTGCTTCCTCTCTGGGATCGATGTACTCGTGGATAGTACAAGATGTTGGCTGACCAATAGCCCCATAAGAAACAAAAAGTTAGATCCTCGTAAGTAGCAGTTTCCTCATCTGGTATAGATATGTAACTGGATATATATTACTGCGTGATAATAGCTATGATCGAGGAGACAGTGGGACATGATAAATTCATCTGCGTACTGAAGAACCCCCTTCTTCACGGACACACAATTCTGGTGGGAAGTTACTTGTATTATTAAAAGACAGCTCCGTGTTTTCTGTCTATAGGTTAAACAGCAGAGGGGCCAGTCTATAGGTTAAACACAGCAGAGGGGCCAGTATAAACCCTTGCACTAAATGATGATTAGTGCTTACCTATTTATTACCTTGGTACTGTCACCCAGTTTCAGGCATAGCCATGTTTTACAGTGCCAATGTTGAACTCCTCTTAAAAGAGTGCCTGTGGGAGGAGGGGCGTGGCCTGATGCACAAGATGGCGGCTTCATACTAAGCGAGCTCCCAGCAGACACTTAATTCATCCATAATAATCCTGCCCAAATACTCCACATAACGACATCCTGCATGTATTCCTGTGTGCCAAATTCATTGGGAACATCTTAGCATCCCATGTGATGTCCTTCGTGCCTCTATCTGGCAGGTGGGGGCTGCATCCTAGTTGTGCTGCAGACTGGCATTGAGGATCCAGAGTAGGTGTCGGAGCCGTGAGAGGGTGAACCCGCCAGGGCTGATGAAGAGGGTGAGCTGGTGTGACCGTTCCCCGGCGACTGTGGGGTGCCTGGCTGAGCCCTGCAGGAGGCGGCCTGCAGATGGGGAGCAGTCTCAGCCCATGCAACCCAACAATGGGCATGCCCAGGCCATAGTTTGTCCTCATACAGCAGATTTGCAGGGTTATGCGGAGAAGGCGGCGCTGCCTGGGGGTGTGATGGAGTGACATGGAGGCTGTGTCCCGCACCCTCTCCGTCCCCGGCCTGGAGGAGCCTTCTGTCAGCCATTCTGTGCCTGGACTGGGCCCATTGGACTGTATCTTCCCGGCTGGCTGGTTGATTAGGCACGGGGGAGAGATGCTGGTTCCGTGATCCCTGGTTGTTGGGCTGGCTTGAGGCTGGGCGGTCTAGGCACCCCCGGTCTCGAACTTGCAGCCTGCCATGTGGTGTGGATGACCTGGCCTTGGGCTGCTGATGTTCCCCTAGATTGGCTCCGGAGCCGGACTGTGAGCTCAGCTCTGGCACAGGCTGTTGTGGCCCTGTCCCCGTGGGCAGGGCTCCTCCTTTACCTTAGATGGTGGTTGTTTCTACCTGTTCCAGTCACTCTTGGCGAGGGCTGCAGAGAGTTTGGTGCTGAGGGACCCCTGAGAGATATTGTCGGTGAATAGAGGTACTATAATATTTATCCCTGCCTGTCCAGTATACTATCTGCATGATTGTTAGAAACGGGGGTTGCTAGTTGGCAGAGGCATGCACCTTGTTCAAGTAGGGACCCTTCCTTCTAGTACGATAAGGGGATTTTGTAGGAAAGTGCCCCTTTTTGCATGATTACCTCCTAACATTTTGCCAGACAACTCATGCTAACTTGACTGAGTGTGCCCTTGATCCCTGCCAATCAGGTTCCCAGGGCCTGCGTTCTTTCCCAAAACTGTACCTTTGTTTCCACAATTGGCACACCACTGTGCCACATGTAAGTCTCTTGCAAAAGGTACCCCTGGTACCACAAGACCTTGTGACCAGAGAAGGCCTTTGAAGGCTGCAGCATGTATTATGCCACCCTCAGAGACCTCTCACCTTAACACCCACACACTGCCATTGCAGGCTGCATGTTTTGGTGCAGACTAAAGTGAAGAGTCGACATGGCACACATCCCTGTATACCATGCCCACCAACACTGCCTGTGGCATGGGTAAGTCACCTCTCTAGCAGGCCTCACAGCCCTAGGACAGGGTGCACCATACCGCAAGTGAGGGCATAGCTGCATGAGCAATATACCCGTACAATGTCTGTGCCATTCACAGACATTGTGAGTGCAGTGAAGCCATTTTGAGTACATGGGCTAGGAGTTTGTCAACACGAACTCCACAGCTCCATAATGGATTTACTGAAGACTGAGAAGGTTGGTTTCAAACTTCTCAGCATAATAAACCCACACTGATGCCAGTGATGGATTTATTATAAAATGACTAAACAATGAAGTTGGATGGCGGCACACCCTTTAACAAAGTTCAACAGGGGTCTGCTTGAATACGATTGTATTCGTATCTTTGGGTGCCAAGGAAAGAGTCCCTCCTGACCGATGCAGGACTCCAAGTTTCAACAAAAGACTAGGGGAGTGTAGGAACCACCTGCACTACTTCCAAAGGCACTCCGAATGGAGAAGAAAATCTCCTAAGGTCAATTTTTAAACGCGTAACCAAGTAGTGAATAGGAATGCGAAGGTCATCAGTAAATCAGTCTCTGATATGTTTATTTGGGAAGTTACATATTACAATCATAGTAACTTCGTAAACAAGACGTAATCAATTATAAATCCAATTTCAAAGGTTAGAAATATCCAATCATGTTGATATAGTCCCTATGCATTTCGGGACAAAGGCCCTTCGTCAGGGGACGGTTCACAATCTGAAAAGAAAAGTGGGGAGGTTCAGGAAGCGTCTTCACATTATAAGTACATCAAGGAGAAAAACAAGCATTAATACGGTGTTGAAGAGGGTTAAAAAGTAGCATTTGGTGCATTCAGTCAAATGAAAACCTATGTGTAGGGAAGATAGGGCGGGTGGAACCTTAAGTAAAAAAGAACAGAACCATAATGTGCCCGAGAGTAATTAATGCGTGCTGAACATAGGGTGAGTACAGGCTGACTAGACCGTAGTGTTCGTGGAAAGAAGACTAAAAGTAAGCTAAAAGCGGGTCAAGGTTGGTGAGGAATTACGTGAGTTGCTGTCGATAAATCGAATCCATACCGATATAATTTGAGAACACTGCATGCTGGTAATAGTGTGATGGCCTCTGGTGAAAACGAAGATCGAACAAAGTGAAAATAATGTGAATCCCGGCGACATACCGAGACATGCATGCATTCATCACCCAAAAAGCGTGTTCAAGAAAAACCAGGTGTCGTGCTTACCGGATACTTCAAAAGACAAAGCCACTAGTCATCCCAGTCAAACGAGTGAAAAGAATCCATGGGTGAATGCGGAAATAAATAATACTGACGTGCAAAGTGACGTGTGTGATAAAAACAAACAACAGACTCAGGCAGAAAAGAACCAGCGAGTAAACTAAATGGGAAAAGAAACCAGAATCATACACGTGGATGTAAATGAAAGTGTATGGTAGGAAAAATAACTTTTTAAAAACTAACATGGAATAATACGAAATATATGTAATCTGAAAACAAAAAGTTCGGGAGGTGAATAAGCCAAGATATATAAAGTATATATAAAAATATAGAGGAAAGGTAAAAATAAACGGTGAAAATAGACAGAGTAAAAACAAAAGGTGTATACAAGTAAGAGTCGTATTACGACAAATATCCGAGAAAGTAAAAATGGAAAACAGGCTCATAGAGGCAGCCATGTTAGGTGAGGAAAAAAGTAGATCAGGGTACAGATAGGACAAAGATGCAGATGTAGAATTAAAGGAAAAAAGGAACTTAGTGGGTGTAAAGCAGATTAAATGCGGAGAGCAGCAATAAAAAATGGTAGAAAAGAAGAAAGACAAAGTCAGGAAACTAAGCAAGCATGGAAGTAAACAAATGGGTAAACAGCATGTAAGTCAATATGAGAATCAAAGGAAGCAACTGTATTCGATCCTGTCATTGAGTCCTTTGGGCTAACAGGCATCAAGTCTTTTTATCCAAACCGTTTCTCTTTGTAAGAGTCTTTTTCTGTTATCCGTGCCTGCTCTCAACAGTATAATCTCCAAGACAAGGAACGGTATTTGGCTAATGTTGTGATGCAAAGCGGTAAAGTGAGCTGCAAGAGGTGCTTTGGCGGTCTTGTTTCTTATGGTGCTCTTGTGATCGGTCAGGCGAACTTTTATTTTTCTCTCAGTTTTACCTACATAAGGTAATCCGCAGGGACATTTCAGTAAGTGCAAGAGATTTTTGGAGTCACATGTGGCGTTGGTCATAAGTTTGATGGTTTTCCCAGATGATGGATAGTTGATGATGTTGCCTTTGATAATGTTATTGCAGTGACTGCAATTTAAGCAAGGTTTGGAGCCAGTATAACGGATAGTGGATTAATTGGGTTTAGATTCCAAAATGTTCTTAATGTTTTTAGATCTCTGGTATGCGAACAGTGGTCTGCAATTAAAGATACCATGGAAATCTGGTTCAAGTTGAATCATGTCCCAATTTTTTTAAAATGATATTTTTAATGGCCATACTTCTAGTGGAGTATTTAGACACAAACACCGGTCTCTGGTTGCTGGTTAGTTCAGTGTGTGGGATCAAGAGACCCTGGCGATTCTTAGATGAAATACGTGTTTTGGCTGTTGATAGAGTAGATTCAGGATATTTCCGATCTCTGTACTTCTGGAGGATTCTTTTTTCAGAAAGATCATAAGCCTCAGGTTCAGAGCAAATTCTTTTGGCCCTTAGTAACTGGGAGTACGGTAAGTGTCTTTCAAAGAAGTGGGATGACAACTTGTGAAAAATAGAGCGTTATTGCTGTCAGTGGCTTTCACAAACAGGTCTGTGATTAGTTTGTTGTCCTGCAGAGTAACCCAAACATCTAGGAAAGGTAGACTGTTTGTACTTATGGTATGGGTAAACGGTATGTGGTCATCAAGATTGTTGATGTGAGTCAAACATTCTGTGATTTTATCTGGAGAATCCATCCAAATTAAAAAAAATGTCATCAATGTATAGCCACAGTGAGCGGATGTGGTTTGTCCATTTGTTATTGTTCAAAATGTGGTCCAGTTCCATACGGTGCATGAAGAGATTCGCGTAGCTGGGCGCTGCGCAATTACCCATTGAGGTACCAACGAGCTGCAAGTAATATTCATTGTTCCAACAAAAGTAGCTATGGTACAGGGTAAATTGTATTAGTTCAAGAATTAGAACTTTCAGATCATCGTCAATGGAATGAGTTAGCAAGAAAGACTCAATTGCTTCAATGCCCCTGTTGTGGGGTATCGATGTATATAGAGCACATACATCGATGGTAACCAGGGTATACATGGTGTCAGGCTCTAGGGTCACTTGTTGGAGTCGGTTTAAAAAGTCAGTGGTATCACGTAGGTATGTAGACATGCTCTTGACAATACATTTTCCAGTGTGTTCGTGAATGGAATACTTAGTGGATACCATGGGGCGGAAGGGAGGCTGATGCAAATTTTTATGGATCTTAGGTAGCATGTGTATGCTAGGACATTTTGGGTGAGATTGTGTTAGATATTTCAAATCTTTCTCAGTGATGGTTCCCATTGTAACAGCTTTATCCAAAATGGTTTTCAGGATTGCAGAAAAAGTATCAGTGGGATCTTGCGTTAGCTTCATGTATAAATTGGTGTCATGAACATGTTCAGTCACATTCTTGTGATAATAGTCACTGTCCATAATAACCACTGCTCCCCCTTTATCCGCTTTGCAGCACACAATGTTCTGATTACATGCAATTTTATTCAACGCTCTGGATTCCCTGCGATTGAAGTTGTTACGCTTGGGAGCTGTTTTTTTTAAATGATACTTAATTGAGTTCATGGTAATAGTTTCATAAAAATCGAAAATCTTATGGCTACCCGGAGCCGAACATCTAGGAAAGGTATACTGTTTGTACTTATGGTATGGGTAAACTGTATGTGGCCATCAAGATTGTTGATGTGAGTCAAAAATTCAGTTATTTCATCTGGAGAACCCATCCAAATAAAAAAAATGACATCAATGTATCGCCACAGTGAGCGGATGTGGTTTGTCCATTTGTTATTGTTCAAAATGTGGTCCAGTTCCATACGGTGCATGAAGAGATTCGCGTAGCTGGGCGCTGTGCAATTACCCATTGAGGTACCAACGAGCTGCAAGTAATATTCATTGTTCCAACAAAAGTAGCTATGGTACAGGGTAAATTGTATTAGTTCAAGAATTAGAACTTTCAGTTCATCGTCATTGGAATGAGTTAGCAAGAAAGATTAATGTGCTTCAATGGTCCTGTTGTGGGGTATCGATGTATATAGAGCACATACATCAATGGTAACCAGGGTATACATGGTGTCAGGCTCTAGGGTCACTTGTTGGAGTCGGTTTAAAAAGTCAGTGGTATCACTTTGGTATGTGGACATGCTCTTGACAATGGGCTGCAGGTATAAATCAATAAATTTGCCAGTGGGTTCGTGAATGGACGATTTGGAAAAAGAAATTAGTAAAATCCAACAAAACTTGGATAAGAACATGCCCAAAGACGAATTGGATAAAGCTTTGGAAGACATCAACATCCAACTTGATAAATACACGAAGGAAATAAATGACAGAAAGATCAGGAAATATAAACGGGATACTATGGACTACAAACTGGGCGAGGTCTATAGTTGGGCTGAAGTCTATGCCCAACGTAAACAACAAAGACCTTACAACAACCACTCATCAGACGAGGGGAGCTCTACCGATGGATCAACATCTCAAAGAGGGGCAACAGCTTATGGAAGACCACCCAGAAACGCTCCACCCTCCAAAACTACTGAAAATACCCTTCAAACCAACTCCTCAACATCTGGTGTTTCTTTTTTAGAGAAAGGCCCCGTTGTCATCGTCGAACCCGGAGGAGCAGAAACCGCAAAAGAAACAACCACATCCATAGCTCAAGCAACCTGGATCAAAAAACCTTAGTCATCAACATTTCTAAGACTACGTTAACGAATTCCCAACTGACCGTACTTGAACGAGGCACATCATTTGTGCCCACCTACAATGCGACTGAATTGGAAACTGAAGTGTGTCTATACAAATTAATGCGTAGTTTACGACTACGTCATTTCTTTACTAATGTCTGTCCACCTACAGGTCCTCCTGTGGCACATACATGTAAGGACTTGAAAAGCAAAAGCAAATTTTTGGCTCCGGTTAGCCATAAGATTTTCGATTTTTATGAAACTATTACCATGAACTCAATTAAGTATCATTTAAAAAAAACAGCTCCCAAGCGTAACAACTTCAATCGCAGGGAATCCAGAGCGTTGAATAAAATTGCATGTAATCAGAACATTGTGTGCTGCAAAGCGGATAAAAGGGGAGCAGTGGTTATTATGGACAGTGACTATTATCACAAGAATGTGACTGAACATGTTAATGACACCAATTTATACATGAAGCTAACGCAAGATCCCACTGATACTTTTTCTGCAATCCTGAAAACCATTTTGGATAAAGCTGTTACAATGGGAACCATCACTGAGAAAGATTTGAAATATCTAACACAATCTCACCCAAAATGTCCTAGCATCCACATGCTACCTAAGATCCATAAAAATTTGCATCAGCCTCCCTTCCGCCCCATGGTATCCACCAAGTATTCCATTCACGAACCCACTGGCAAATTTATTGTCAAGAGCATGTCTACATACCTACGTGATACCACTGACTTTTTAAACCGACTTCAACAAGTGACCCTAGAGCCTGACACCATGTATACCCTGGTTACCATCGATGTATGTGCTCTATATACATCGATACCCCACAACAGGGGCATTGAAGCAATTGAGTCTTTCTTGCTAACTCATTCCATTGACGATGATCTGAAAGTTCTAATTCTTGAACTAATACAATTTACCCTGTACCATAGCTACTTTTGTTGGAACAATGAATATTACTTGCAGCTCGTTGGTACCTCAATGGGTAATTGCACAGCGCCCAGCTACGCAAATCTCTTCATGCACCGTATGGAACTGGACCACATTTTGAACAATAACAAATGGACAAACCACATCCGCTCACTGTGGCGATACATTGATGTCATTGTTTTAAATTGGATGGGTTCTCCAGATGAAATAACTGAATTTTTGACTCACATCAACAATCTTGATGACCACATACAGTTTACCCATACCATAAGTACAAACAGTATACCTTTCCTAGATGTTCGGGTTACTCTGCAGGACAACAAACTAATCACGGACCTGTTTGTGAAAGCCACTGACAGAAATAACGCTCTATTTTTCACAAGTTGTCATCCGACTTCTTTGAAAAGACACTTATCGTACTCCCAGTTACTAAGGGCCAAAAGAATTTGCTCTGAACCTGAGGCTTATGATGTTTCTGAAAAAAGGATCCTCCAGAAGTACAGAGATCGGAAATATCCTGAATCTAATCTATCAACAGCCAAAACACGTATTTCATCTAAGAATCGCCAGGATCTCTTGATCCCACACACTGAACTAACCAGCAACCAGAGACCGGTGTTTGTGTCTAAATACTCCACTAGAAGTATGGCCATTAAAAACATCATTTAAATAAATTGGGGCAAGGGGAGGAGCTACAACGGCAAACAATATGGCTGCTTAGGTTCCCGGCTCCGCCGATCTCCGTATTCTGCCGCAAGATCATGTGCAATATCCTGACCTTACGCCCAGCCTTTGCTTGTATGAAGTGTTCCTCACTCCGATGGCAAAATCCCGACGTTTTTATCTGCTGATTTAACGAACTTACACCGTGTTGAAGATTGTGGCCTGTTCCGACGGTGAAGCCGGGGCCTCGAGTGTCCGCAAGGCTGGGCTGCAGTGCAACAACATCGGCTGAGGACCTTGGCACGGTCCGGTCGATCGCAGTGGAAACTTCATCTATACCCGAATTTGGTGGCGATTGTTTTCCTATCCCAGCATCGAGAGAGAGGTGACCTGCTTGCTAACTGAAGGTGGGGATCCCCGTCCCGCGGACCTGGCATAGATTTCTGTGGGGTCTAGGCTGGTCGGGATCCCGGCCCGCGGTGTTCCGTTGAGTCACCGCGGCTGTGGATAATGGCGGGTCACCGTTTTTGCCTGCCCTCTCTTGATCCTGTTCTCCCCTCCTGGAAATGCCAGTTTTCACCCAGGGAGCTGATCGAGACTGGTACCGAACTTGATAAAATGGATCAAATGACATCAGGGCTAACGTTAAGATCGATACTGTCGGATCTTTGGGCGTTTCACTCACAAATGGATGTTTCCTTGACTAAAATGGATGCATGCCTAACTGGGATTCTGCTTGAGGTCCCGGACCATGCCCTACGGTTGAATCAGCAATCTACAGCCGTTCAAGCAGCGGCCATTTTGCCTTTGTGTGAGGACCCCGTGAGGGAACGAGTAAAGAAGCGAATATTAGAACCAACGGATGGCGCTCTGGAAGATTGTGTCCCTGAGGCTGTGAGTGTGTCACTGTACCTTACATCGTCATTGACTTTGGAAGTATCGTGTGGCGTTCCCCCCCCCGGAGACCTGTGCCATAGACTCTCCCCTCATCGTGTGGTGGTCTCTTCCTCCTTTGGAGATTCTACGATCCCGGGACGAGAAACATCGAGACAGTTCAGCGCGGGAAAGGACACTTTCAGTGCTTGAACTTTTAAAAGAGTTATCAGCTACAAGTGGTAATGGCTTGACTTTCGATGGCATCCGTCTCATTTATGACTTGTATGTTTGCTCATGGGTCTCACTGGGGAGGGTACGTGTGCTGGTTCGGAAGGGTCGGGGTTAAGTTTGTTACATTGGGATGATTTGGAACTACTGTTATTGGCGCCTGAATTGCAACTGTTTGATTAATGAGGCTGGGCGGTGTATCACGGTACCCCCTGTGGTCCTTTGTGGGAGTAGCTCGACATCCGTCCTTTGCGACAGGGGGATCTGTGTTGGGCGGGGGGACTAAAGGGTCGGAAACGTCGTATGAATATGCCCTCCTCCACTCTTCTTTTACTTTTCCCTTCTTTTAGGGTTTAGGTTAGTGGGCGACAGGCACGCTGCTAGTGGGGTTAGGCTATAGCCATCGGCAGGGGTGCAGGGTGGGGGGTTGGCGGTGGGGGGGTTTATTTTGCCTTTCTTATTTTCTATGGCCTTTCTTTTCTCCCTTCCCTTTATTCCTTTGGATCAGTATGGTTTGTGCTTTATTTTGACTCATCGAGTTCTGGTATTTAGTGCCCTTGATTTACGTTCGGTCGAACCTTGGGTGGGCAGGCCCTGAGTGCTGGCATCTATGGAAATGTATATTACACTGTTGTGCTTTCTGAATTGTAAGTCTTATCGCCAGAGTCCCATGAATGGTTCTTTTATCTGCATATCCTGATTTCTTGGCCTGTCCCCCGTGTCCTATTGTTCATATTGTATGGCACCTGATCCACTCATTTAAATAATATAAAATGAAACCTTTATTATCTCCTGTAATGTATCAATGCGTTCTAGTACAAGATCCATTCTGAATTGCTGCCGTACCTTAGGGTTATTGGCTTGAGGACCTGTGTTAAATTCGGATAAATCTGGTTTCACTTCAGTTTAGCGGCCGTCCCCGTGGTTGTAGGCCCATACTTGTACCTTATGAATGCTGCAATAAAGGTTTAAAAAAAAAAAAATTGGGACATGTTTCAACTTGAACCAGATTTCCATGGTATCTTTAATTGCAGACCACTGTTCGCATACCAGAGATCTAAAAACATTAAGAACATTTTGGAATCTAAACCCAATGAATCCACCACCGGTTATACTGGCACCAAACCTTGCTTAAATTGCAGTCCCTGCAATAACATTATCAAAGGCAACATCATCAACCATCCATCATCTGGGAAAACCATCAAACCTATGACCAACGCCACATGTGACTTCAAAAATCTCGTGGACTTACTGAAATGTCCCTGCGGATTACCTTATGTAGGTAAAACTGAGAGAAAAATAAAAGTTCACCTGACCGAACACAAGAGCACCATAAGAAACAAGACCGCCAAAGCACCTCCTGCGGCTCACTTTACCGCTTTGCATCACAACATTAGCAAATTACCATTCATTGTCTTGGAGATTGTACCGTTGAGAGCAGGCACGGATAACAGAAAAAGACTCTTACAAAGAGAAACGGTTTGGATAAAAAGACTTGCCGCCTGATTCATCAAGCTGATTTGCGCTCGCAAAGGGCCAGATTCTGAGAAGCTGGCCCTTTGCGAGTGCGATTTTTGCATTTCGGATTCATCATCCCAAATGCAAAAATCGTTAATAGCGATTTCGCTATTTAGCAATGAATTACATTTAAGGAATCTCTATTTGAGATTCCTTAAATGCAATTCATCATCCGTTTTGAAATAGCGAATTCGCAATTTCGGCCCGCTATTTACCGCGAGGTCAAACCTCGTGGTAAATAGCGAAAACTTAGAAAAATGCTTTTAAAAGCATTTTTTCTAAGTTTCATGTTACACACACACATGTCCTTTGGACATGTGTGTGCGCAACACCTGTTGAAATGTGCATTTAAGGGGTGCAAAAAATTATGAACTGGAAGGTTCCCCTGGCTTTATACACAGGGAGGAGAGCAAATGCACTTGAAAGTAAAGTCCTGTGGTTTAAAATAGAAGTCAAAAGTGTTGACTATTGCTTAAGCATTATGTGGAAGACTATTGGGGGGTGCTCGATGATATGCATTATGTATTAAACATTATATATTATACATTAAACATGAATCACATTAAGTGTCACACTTGAATTCAAGAAACAATAAAACTAGAGAAATTTTTGTAAAAAAATATATGTATCACAATTTATTAAGGTACCTCCCTGTTAGGGTTACATTCTAAAATAAAAACCATTAAAAAAACTTAATTTCATATAAAAAACAATGCAACTGAGCATAAAAAACCGTCAAGAAGCAAGAGTCGACGCGGCGTTTCGGTGGCTTTATGATGGTTGCACCTTCATCAGGACGTTAGGCTATAGTGACTTGACGTCTTAACAGTGGAAACTTGTTAAGAAGTAACAATTCTTCAAAAAATAGATCATGTTCTGTTATGTTATTTCTGGTGAAGTTGGGCCTCTTTCAGTATATTTGTTCTGCCCTTATATCGGCACGGAGGAGCCACCGTAGTTAATTTGATGTTCCTAGGCGAAATGGCCTTGTGAATTCCTTCTTCGCATTGGAATCACAAAATAGGGCTTTATGTATGTTCTGGTGGTAGTATCGTGGACGAGTAATAGTCCAAACTCAGGGGGTCGATTTTTACAAGTCTTTGATCTGATTTCTTTAATTCGGCCTCCCTGCTCCTCCGTGAACCGTGTCTTCACCTAAGTGCATTTAAGGGGTGCTACAGGGTGTCCTTTGGACACCCCTGGCACCCTTCAAATCGCTATCTTATTTGCGATTAGCAAATTGCTAATCGCAAATAAGGAATACTCCCTATTCACCATATATGAATGGGGAGTTATTCCTTATTTGCGATTAGCAATTTGCTAATCGCAAATAAGGAATCAGTAGGCATCGCATTTAATTTTGCGATTCCTACATGAATCCCGTTTTGCGAGTCTGTAATAGCGATTCCTTATGAATCGCTATTTCAGACTCGCAAAACGGGTCTTTCATGAATCTGGCCGTTGATGCCTGTCAGCCGAAAGGACTCAATGACAGGATCGAATACAGTTGCTTCCTTTGATTCTCATATTGACTTACATGCTGTTTACCCATTTGTTTACTTCCATGCTTGCTTAGTTTCCTGACTTTGTCTTTCTTCTTTTCTACCATTTTTTATTCCTACTCTCTGCATTTAATCTGCTTTACACCCCCTAAGTTCTTTTTTCCCTTTAATTCTACATCTGCATCTTTGTCCTATCTGTACCCTGGTCTACGTTTTCCCTCACCTAACATGGCTGCCTCTATGAGCCTGTTTTCCATTTTTACTTTCTCTGATATTTATCGTGATAAGACTCTTACTTGTATACACCTTTTGTTCGTTACTCTGTCTGTTTTCACCGTTTATTTTTACCTTTCCTCTATATTTTTATATATACTTTATATATCTTAGCTTATTCACCTCCGAACTTTTTGTTTTCAGATTACATATATTTCGGTTTATTCATGTTTGTTTTTAAAAAGTTATTTTTCCTACCATACGCTTTCGTTTACATCCACGCGTATGATTCTGGTTTCTTTTCCCGTTTAGTTTACTCGCTGGTTCTTTTCTGCCTGAGTCCGTTGTTTGTTTTTATCACACACGTCACTTTGCACGTCAGTATTATTTATTTCCGCATTCACCCGTGGATTCTTTTCACTCGTTTGACTGGGATCACTAGTGGCTTTGTCTTTTGAAGTATCCGGTAAGCACAACACCTGGTTTTTCTTGAACACGCTTTTTGGGTGATGAATGCATGCATGTCTCGGTATGTCGCCGGGATTCACATTATTTTCACTTTGTTCGATCTTCGTTTTCACCAGAGTCCATCACGCTAATACCAGCATGCAGTGTTCTCAAATTATACCGGTATGGATTCGATTTATCAACAACAACTCACGTAATTCCTCACCAACCTTGACCCGCTTTTAGCTTACTTTTAGTCTTCTTTCCACGAACACTACGGTCTAGTCAGCCTGTACTCACCCTATGTTCAGCACGCATTAATTACTCTCAGGCACATTATGGTTCTGTTCTTTTTTACTTAAGGTTCCACCCGCCCTATCTTCCCAACACGTAGGTTTTCATTTGACTGAATGCACCAAATGCTACTTTTTAACCCTCTTCAACACCGTATTTATGCTTGTTTTTCTCCTTGATGTACTTATAATGCGGAGACGCTTCCTGAACCTCCCCACTTTTCTTTTCAGATTGTGAACCGTCCCCTGACGAAGGGCCTTTGTCCCGAAATGCATAGGGACTATATCAACATGATTGGATATTTCTAACCTTTGAAATTGGATTTGTAATTGATTACGTCTTGTTTACGAAGTTACTATGATTATAATATGTAACTCCCCAAATAAACATATCAGAGACTGATTTACTGATGAACTTCTCATTCCTATTCACTACCTTGGTTACGCGTTTAAAAATTGACCTTAGGAGATTTTCTTCTCCATTCGGAGTGCCTTTGGAAGTAGTGCAGGTGGTTCCTACACTCCCCTAGTCTTTTATTATAAAATGCACTCAGAGGGCATCTTAGTGATGCACCCTGAAAAGCTACCAATGTCTAGTGTATTGACTGACTGGTCCCCCCCAGCCAGCCACCACCAGGCAGGTTTCTGACCTCAAGGGGTGAGAGCCTTTGTGCTCTCGGAGGTCAGGAACAAAGCCTGCTCTGGATGGAGGTGCTTCACACCTCCGCCTGGCAGGAACAGCAACTCTTGGTGGTAAGCCTCAAAGGCTCTCACCTTGTGATATGCTGATTTGGGCAGCTACTACTAGTGGAGATGCTCACCCCCCTGTCCAGACCCCACTTTTGGCATCAGGACAGTCTGGAAAATTAGTAAGCAGAGTAGGAGCGGCCACTTTATCCTGGCACACCCCTAGGGTAAGGTGAACCCCTCTCTTAGAAATTCTAAATCTTGAGTTGGAGAATTAGGCCCAATAGTAACAGGGATGTGCCCCTCTCCCCAAAGGGAGAGGGCCCGAAAGAGTGTAGTCACCCTAGGGGCAGTAGCCATTGGCTATAGCCCCGACCTCAGTAACACCCTTAAATTTAGTAAGTAAGTAATAGCTTTATTCGATAAAAAAACATATCATAAAAGCATTTCATACATCTTGAAAAACATTTTTAAAACAACAATCATCAGCATAAAAAACATTTTATAGACATAGCAGCATATTGGGTGTGGAAGCTCGGTCACTGGATGAACAGTTTTCTTGCAGCTCTAAGACGCCAGGCCCAGCCCAAGAATTTTGCCATACATGTGGAAAAGAAGGGCCTAGCATCTGTACGTAAAATACGCAGGGCTTCTAAATGAGAACGAGTTCCCTGACACCTGCAAAGGGGCTTCAACCACCTACGTCTCGGGGCTGCATAGACACTGCACTCAAACAACATATGGGACACAGACTCTACCCTTAGGTCACAAAAAGGGCAGTAAGGTACAGTTTGGCCGGGCGGTTTCCAAGTGGACGTAAACTCACATAATGGAAGCACCCCCACCCTAAACTTGATGTACAGTGATCTGTCCCATGAGCTCTGGATAGTGTCCAAATAAGGTTCCCTTAACGGTAACTCTTTGACCGACAGAAACAGGACTACAGATTTGCAATGATTTGTACTTCGAACCCTCTCATTGTCTACCCATGCCCAATAAGCCTTCTTTAGCTGTTGTTTCGGGGGTGCAGATTTATTGGCCCAAGCGTCTCCTAGTCCTAGTTTGTGCAGCAGCTTTTTGACTTCCCTGAGCCAGATGATCTTATGTGAGCCCGGTAGTGACATAATGTCATTCAAGGCTTCTGCATAACTTCTAAGTTCCTGCACATTCCAGATTCTGGACCATAACAGAAGTGGGCGTAGTTTCGCTTGATCGCAGATTGCCCGGGTACCTGCGTCTAGCAGCAGTGGGATTGTTGGCGTGCTGTGGGGCAAACCCATTAGATCTTTATGGAAGTTGTTCTCAAGATGAGCCAGAGTATCAACTCTATGAGTGCCCCACAGCTCGGCACCGTAAAGTGCCGCGCTCACAACCCTTGCCCTATAAATATCTAGGGGGGCCCCAATAGGTTTTAGTGATGAGGCTCGCTGCTCCTTGAGCAAAGCACCTGCCACCCTTTTGTGAGTCAGGAACACTTTTTGGTGGTGTGCCTTCCAGCTCATGGTGTCACTGATGCGTATACCCAGGTAATCAAATTCTTTGACGCGATCAAGTGGGACAGAATCTAGGACCGGAGGAAATACAGACTTTTTGGGCGGGTTAAGAACTAAAAACTTAGTTTTCCCTATATTTATGGCCAAACCCCTTTCATCACAGAAGGCCTTGAAGCTGGAGAGCAGCGATTGGATACCCATTGGTGTTTTCGAAATTAGGAGGGTATCGTCCGCGAACAGGAGCGTTGGGATTTTCCTTCCAGCCAGGGTGGGTGCATCTGATGGGTGCTGGAGTAAATGCTCCACCACTCCGTTAATGTAAAGAGAAAACAGAGTGGGGGCAAGCACACACTCTTGGCGGACGCCCCTGTCCACGGGGATACGAGGTGTTTTCTCTCCCTGTGCACCCCATCTAATTTGGGCAAAATTCCTGTCGTGAAATTTTACAAGGAGCGACAGCAGGTAGGGAGGGAGGCCTAACCCATCGAGGACGTTCCATAAGAGTGCGCGTGGTACTAGGTCGAACGCGGTCCGCAAATCAATAAAGACTAAATACAGACTGCCCCCTCCCAGCACCACCACTTTCCAATAGATCATTAGGAGGCAGAACGTCTGCTCGATTGTGCCTGTTCCTGTTCTGAAACCCGCTTGAAGATCTGACAGGATATGGTTTTCATCGGCCCACTGGGTGATCCTTCCCAATACCACCTTTCCTGCTACCTTTTGGGAAGAGTCCAATAAACTAATTGGCCGGTAGTTCGCTGGGTCGTCCCTAGAACCTTTTTTAAAAATAGGTACGACTTCAGCGCCCCTCCAAGAGTCAGGGAAGACTCCCCCCAATAATACTTCATTCAGAAGGGAGGCAATTAGTCTACTCCAGGAAGATGGGTAATTCTTAATTAGGTCTCCTGGAATTCCGTCAGGACCTGCCGCTTTGTTCGGGACAATACATTGAATTGCTCTCTCTACTTCCAAGCTGGTAAATAGACCATCATGGCACCGGGGGTCAGTTATAGAATTAGGCAATAAACCCATGGGTGGGGGAGCTAACTGGGATGGACCTGGAGGAGCAGAGTATAATTTCAAAAAGTGGTTAAACCATACGCCCCCTGGGATGTTACAAGTTAGCTGCTGGTCAATGGGCTTTTCCCTAGATCTTAGTAGGTCCCAGAACCTCTTGGCATCCTTCCTAATGCTTGCCTCTACGAGATCTCCCCAGAAATTAGAATCGTAATCCTGCTTGGCTTCGAATAGGGTTTTTTTGTAAATTTTCCTAGCAGCCCTAATATCAACTGCGTCTTTGGACTTTAATGTGGCAACAAGTTCCCTCTTAGCTGCACGACACTTAGCAGTATACCACTTATCTGTTTGTTTTGAGGGACCCCTACGGGTAGATTGGGGGACAATGAATAAGTCACTCAGTGCCAATATAGACTCTGTGAATAGGGGTAGGATCTTAATATCAGTTGGCCTTGAGGTGTCCATCCGAGACTCCACTCCTTCCAAAATAGTCCCGGCTTGGCCCATCCTTATTTCGTCGGATGAGACTTTCACCCACTTCAAACGCCTGCTACAGTTTGTGGGGGCTAGTTCATGGGAAGATTTCCACTTATAGCCGGTTGGGCCTTGGTTTCCAGCCTTCCAAGGAGATGAAATAGTTAGCGATAAAGGGTTGTGATCGCTATCACCCGACACTATAACCTCCATGTCTTGGTGGTGTTGCCAGAGGTTATAGTTAAGCATGACGAAATCAATCCTTGATGTATGGCCTAGTCTGTTGTATGTGTGAGCACCCATATGGTCAGATTTGGATTGACCGTTTGTCGATCGCAAATTATGCTCCATACAAAGAGCATTGATCTCTATTACGTTTTGCGACCATTTGGGGATCGGATCAAGGTTCAGAATAGGGATACCTCTCCTGGTGTCCTCCTCGAAAGTGTCCAAGATATCTTCTCTGGCCAGGGGTTCAAAACAGCAATTGAAGTCGCCTGCAAGCATTACATGTGAGTCCGCACTACAGGCAGCCAGGTTGCGGTTTAGGCCTGTAGATGGTAGATGGGATACACCGCCTTTAGAACCCCTCAGGTAGATGTTGAAAACTTCCAAGCTTCTTCCCCCTTTGTGGGTTATCGTTAGCCACTGGAGATCAGGTGACTGGCTATTTCTTTCTTTTACTCTAAAGCCCAGTGCAATATTAATCCATATGATAAGGCCGCCTGAAGGGCGACCTTTAGATCCTTGTTCCTGGGCAGCGGGAATAAAAAAGGTAGAGAATCCCACTCGGTGTCTCGGCTCCAAACACCAGGTTTCCTGGAAAAGACAGATGTTATAGGGTTCCAGAAAATCATTCCATTCGGGGATATCAAAGTTACGACCAAGACCAGCCACATTCCAGCATAGAATTTTTAGAACAAAGTCACCGGGTGGAGAGGCCTTGGTAGAGACAGTAGGCATAGGAGAAACAGTCGTAACCTCAAATTTAGGAGACCTCACAGGTGGCTCAGTTTGCTGGTGATTAGAGGTCACATAGCAGCCAGAACAGGTAGGGCCAGATGGTTCGGTAGAGGTAGCTGCAGAGTGGGTCGTGCAGGGTAGGTGCGGCCAATCTTCCCTGCCGGGATTTTCTATTGTGTCAAATGTGGATGGCTCCCCTTCAAACAATGGACTGTTTGGTCGTCCTACTTCATTTATTGCGTGCTCGGGACCAGCGCAATCATTGGGATGATGCCCCTGCGATGGTAAGATTTCCCTTCGGGGTTGTTTGACTGATTGCGCAGGGAGTCAATCCACCTCCTCTAAGCTCCCGAATCTGTTGTAAGTAGAGAGACCATTCCAGTGTAGGAGGGTCTCCTTCTGGCCCCGGGACTTATTCAGCCATGGATGTTGTTGAACCAATGTCCAATTATCCCCCTGGTTTCGGCTTGGTCGAGGAGGATAAAAAAAGGATAGTGGTTTAGGTATAACTAGGGAGTCATTGTTACTGGGCCAAGAGCAAATATGATGCGCCGTGTGGGGATCTTCGAAGGTCACTACTATGCAGTCCCCCGGACTGGATTTCAGCGTTGGACCTACCCAGGGAGTTCTGCGAACCATCAGTACGCGACTTCTTCGACCATTGGGGATTGGTCTGTTTACATTTAACCAGTGCATTATTTTATTTTTCAGCGACCAGTGGTTTTCAAATTGGCCATTACCTATCGTGGGAACACCCGTCAGAACAACCACATAGTCGTTTGCCTCTGGGGGGAGGTCAATATAGCCACCTCTAAAGTTGTCTTTAACTGGGGGGACTTGGGTTTCACTAGGAATCGGCCTGTTGGGTATTTCGTGTTTGGTGTTTTGCTGGTGTCGCAAAGAGCCCCGTGGGGGAGCCTTTGGTTTGTCACGAGCTTGCTCCACCGTAACGGTCCTTGGTTTAGGGACGGGCTTTATTGTGGGTGATACTGAAGAGGGAGTTTGATTGGATTGGGGTGCGGTAGGTTGTGGCGTTGGGTCAGTTACAATGATACCCTGGTTTTCAAGACTTTTCAACCCAAGAGTGGCCAGAGCAATGATGCTCTTCTCCATTTCTAACAAGTTATTTTCTATCCTTGGTAGTCTTAGATCTAGGGGTGACAGAAGTTTTTTAAGTGTCTCCCAAACCACCTCTATAAATTCTTTGTTATTTTTAGTTAACCCGTCTACTTCAAGGACCTCACCTGCTGGGGTATTAAGGAAGGGAATAGTTGGATCCTTTTCCTGTCCCTCACTAGATGGCTGTGCATTAAGAGTATGCTCTGCGCCAGCATTAGATGCAGTGATGTTAGTCAGTGGTAGATCTTTGGGAACAGCAATTTTCGCTTTTTTGCGGAAATAGGCAGAGCGAGAATTGCATTTCCTCTTTGGTTGCTTGCCACTAGAAGTAGTGTTAGGTAAATTTATCGGAAGGGATACAATGGGGACAGGGTTGGGCGCACTTAATGGTATCGGTGGAATTACCTCATCTTTACTTCCTAGGGCAGGTTGGAGAGTAGCCGGGGTCGGTGAATGATGAACATCGACCTGAGTGATTATACAATGCGGGCAGGCTGGGCGCTCAGGGGTGACAGAAGTGGCTATGTGGCCTAAAGAAGATTTCTTGGAAAGTGCAATTACTTGAGACACTCTTCTGGCAGCTTCTAATTCTAGCGAGACCCGGTTTTGGAGTTTAGATATCTCTTCGTCTATGGCTATGTTGGTGCGGGTAATAAAGTCATCCATGGGGCCGCTGATCTGTGGCCCACCTTTAGAAGTCTTACTACGAGTTACCCTTGAATTCATAGCACTAAGAGCACAGTGACGAAGGTAGATCTTTTTACCCCCAGTTATTATATTGGACCCCAGAAATATCGAGCGAAAAGGGGTGGGCCAGTCCAGTCCTCTCAGTCCTCGAACGGCCTCAAACGGCCCGCTCTTTGCCCGATCTTAGCCCCGGACGCTCCCGCGCGCTCCCGCGCAGCGTCACTCTCCGATATTTATGGGCCAGAGACTAATGGGCCGTGTTGTAGGAAGGTGGGGGCGGGGCGTTCAGGGAGAGCGGGGCCAGGTGACTCAGCCTCCGGGACCGGGACTCCTGGGAAGGTGAGTCCCGGTTCACGCTCGCAGCCCTGCAGCCTCACACGCCCCCACAGAAGCAGCCAAGCAGGAAGCCAGAAGCAGGCGGTGAAGGTGATGCAAATCCGAAGCGGGACCCGCGGAGCGGGTTCTGCGAGTCGTGGATGCAGGCAGCCCTTGAGCACAAACAGGGCCGGTCAGGTCAGAGAAACAGCGTCCCACGAAGGAAGGGTCCAGGCGCCTTTTAAGTTGCAGGAAGGTGGGGGCGGGGCGTTCAGGGAGAGCGGGGCCAGGTGACTCAGCCTCCGGGACCGGGACTCCTGGGAAGGTGAGTCCCGGTTCACGCTCGCAGCCCTGCAGCCTCACACGCCCCCACAGAAGCAGCCAAGCAGGAAGCCAGAAGCAGGCGGTGAAGGTGATGCAAATCCGAAGCGGGACCCGCGGAGCGGGTTCCGCGAGTCGTGGATGCAGGCAGCCCTTGAGCACAAACAGCGCCGGTCAGGTCAGAGAAACAGCGTCCCACGAAGGAAGGGTCCAGGCGCCTTTTAAGTTGCAGGAAGGTGGGGGCGGGGCGTTCAGGGAGAGCGGGGCCAGGTGACTCAGCCTCCGGGACCGGGACTCCTGGGAAGGTGAGTCCCGGTTCACGCTCGCAGCCCTGCAGCCTCACACGCCCCCACAGAAGCAGCCAAGCAGGAAGCCAGAAGCAGGCGGTGAAGGTGATGCAAATCCGAAGCGGGACCCGCGGAGCGGGTTCCGCGAGTCGTGGATGCAGGCAGCCCTTGAGCACAAACAGCGCCGGTCAGGTCAGAGAAACAGCGTCCCACGAAGGAAGGGTCCAGGCGCCTTTTAAGTTGCAGGAAGGTGGGGGCGGGGCGTTCAGGGAGAGCGGGGCCAGGTGACTCAGCCTCCGGGACCGGGACTCCTGGGAAGGTGAGTCCCGGTTCACGCTCGCAGCCCTGCAGCCTCACACGCCCCCACAGAAGCAGCCAAGCAGGAAGCCAGAAGCAGGCGGTGAAGGTGATGCAAATCCGAAGCGGGACCCGCGGAGCGGGTTCCGCGAGTCGTGGATGCAGGCAGCCCTTGAGCACAAACAGCGCCGGTCAGGTCAGAGAAACAGCGTCCCACGAAGGAAGGGTCCAGGCGCCTTTTAAGTTGCAGGAAGGTGGGGGCGGGGCGTTCAGGGAGAGCGGGGCCAGGTGACTCAGCCTCCGGGACCGGGACTCCTGGGAAGGTGAGTCCCGGTTCACGCTCGCAGCCCTGCAGCCTCACACGCCCCCACAGAAGCAGCCAAGCAGGAAGCCAGAAGCAGGCGGTGAAGGTGATGCAAATCCGAAGCGGGACCCCCGGAGCGGGTTCCGCGAGTCGTGGATGCAGGCAGCCCTTGAGCACAAACAGCGCCGGTCAGGTCAGAGAAACAGAGAAATTTAGTATTTAAGGGATTCCCTCGACCTTGGTCCTCAGAATCTTCAGACCAAATAGGAAGACGGAAGAAAACCGCTGCCGGACCAGGAACTGAACCGCTGCTGACAGAACTCGGCAAGTACCCTGCTACCTGTAGCTGACTCGACAACTGGACCCGCTGCCCTTCCAGAAACACTGCAAGGCCTCCACAAAACCCTAGAGACATTCCAGCCTTTAGTCAATCTCCATAACCCCCCTTTTGGGGCGGAGACTCTAATCCACGGCAATCACAGGCACCCAAACCGTAGTATCTGAGGACCAACGCTTGTGTCGATGGGACTAACTACGGCAAAGGAACTCCAAGTGGCAGTAGAAGTGGACTGACACTTGTGTGCCAACGTGACTCTACCCAGCCAGAAGAAAGCACTGCAACTGGATGGCCTCCCTGACCCAGGGGGATCCTCTTGGCTCAACAACCAGAGCCATTTGCAGCCCTGTTCCAGAGAGCTTGCACCCTCCTCCAAGAGGTCCTGTTGGCCCCCTCCTGCACTCCACCTGCTCGCCCACAGCCTCTCTGAGCCCAACATCGGCAGAACTCCTCTATCCCCTGCACATCTCCATTCCCTGCGACCGTGGGGCTGTTATTGCCTCCTTTTGATCTACCGTGACTCGCTGATGATGACCGTGATGGTACCAGTGTTGGTGAACTATTAAATCTCATTCATCTCTATTGCTCTCCGCTAACTGTGAGAGCGACCATCAATGCTGGTATCGACCACCGCAGCGTAGATACTGCACCTCTTCAGGTGCCCTTAGTGTCTATTGACTAGCCTTGGGCTTGGTACATCCTGCACCCAGCTGCCCCAGTGCCGCCGGTTGTGCTTTACCTACCTTAAACTAACCTCTGCCATATCTTTGGGGACTCACTGGACTCTGTGCACATTATACCTCTTTTTGGTATAGTATATACAAAGACGGCTTCCTACAGATTACACTTCTAAATGAACCCCTGCTCACCCCATTGGTAGTTTGGCATGAGCAGTCAGGCTTATCTCAGAGGCAATGCGTAAAGCATTTGTACATAATACACAGTAATCCAGTGAAAACACTGCAAAAGGACACCACACCAGTTTTAGAAAAATAGTCAGGGGCTCATTTATGAGTGACAGTTTTGCGCCAGTGGTGCGTCACTTTTTGTGCCACACTGGCAGCTTAAAAAATGCAACATGTTGCTCCCTATTTACAAAATGATGCATCTAGGCAGATGCTTCACTTTGTAAACCCCTGCACTACATTATACCTGTGTCAGGTGTAATGTATGCAGACTGGGCGTTCCCCCGCATCCAAGCCTCGTAGAAGTGGCACATTGAAAGCTATAAGATTTCAGTGCGCCACGTCTAGGACGCCATTGCGGCATATCCTTACCCCTGCCTCATAGCAGGCGTAAGGGTGATGCAGTGCTATATTCATAGCCCTCCCACCTGCACTGTTGGAGGTGCATCAAGCTTCTGATACAGCGTCAGCTTTGCGCCAACAGATACGTGAATAATACTGATGTATCTGTCATTCCTTGCGACATGATGCGTCATACAGTAAATATAACGCACCCATCATGTTACAAGAATGGAGCACTGAGAAGTGACGCATTGCTGTCTGTTTTCACGCAGCGATGCATCACTTCTCATAAATAAGGCCCAATATTTATCTGTGTAAAAAAGGCCAATACAATAAAAATCCATCATACAGTGATGAAAATACAAATATTGTAAGAATTAACTTAAAATACTGTTCCTTGAATTTGATAGCTCCGTCCGGGGCTATCATGGCATCGTGAGTAAACAAATCCAACAGTTCAGGCTGGCCGCGGCATCGCGGGCCAAGTAACGTTTCGAGAAAAAACCTGCAAACAGTACCTTGGAAATGCAGGGCGTCGTGGACCTTGCAATGAGCTCTGAAGAAGCGGCATCATCAGTGTTGGTTCCAGAGGTAGGTACAGGAGTCCTGGGGGCCCTTGAAGGCATACGAGTTGTAGGTTGAATTCCCTAAAGTTGAAATCAGGCGCGCTGGTATCAATGGCGTCGCGGCTGCGATGTGAAGTGGGATGTTGTGACCTGCAGTGGCCAAAGGGTCATGGTGGAGACAGCGGCTCGGTGGCGGCATCTGTTGGCATCAGTGAGATCAGGGCTGTGAATTGAAGCGGGGTGATGCGACGTGCGGTGTTCACAGGTCCAGGTGCAGGCAGCTTTGTAGTTATTGCTGAAGCGCTCTGGTTGGTTGACCCAAAGCTGCGATGCAAAGTGGGGCGTTGCTTCGTGTGGTGCCCAAAGGTTACGATGAAAGCAGCGGTGTCGGTTGACGAGGCAGGAGTCGATGGTGCCAGCATTGATGGACCAGGGCTGTGGTCTGGAATGGGACGATGCTTTGTGTACTTCACGAGCATTGTCTACAGGCCACGGTGCAGGCAGCAACGTCTATGTTGGTGTGGAGTTCGTTGTCGGTGATACCAGGGTTGTGATGCAAAGCGGTGCGATGCTCTCTGCTGTGCCTTCAGGTCATGGAGCCAGCAGCGGAGTCGGTGATGGCGTCGAAGTGGTTTTTCTTTTGTTAAAGCACAGAACACAGGGGCATATTATCAAGACAGGCGATAAAATTATCGCCGCTTTAGTGTCAGAAAACTGCAGCTAAAACGGCGATAATGGGCTTGATTATATGCTCTATGGAATTTCAACTGAAGCCCATGTTAAATGTCCTTCACATCTAACATGGGCTTCAATTGGAATTCCATAGCGGTGATAATTTTATCGCCTATCTTGATAATATGCCCCACAGTTCCTAGTGCTGGTAGCAGATTACATAGAAGTCTTTGCTGTTCCTGAGACTTCTTGAACTGAAAGTACAGTCCTTTCCCTGCCCAAGACAGAAGCAGCTTTTGCAGGCCAACACAGCAGAGCACACAGCAAAGTGGAAGTTCCTCCTCACAGATTCGCCAGTTTTTCTTCTTGGCAGGTTCATTAGCCCAAAAGAGTTTGCATAAAGTATTTGATTTCCCTGAAACTTCTTTTTTTGTATTAAATTTGTACCTTATTACACCTTCAAGTTGCATACACAGCCGATATAGCCTACAACCCGGAGGCCGGCGGCATCAAAAGGTCACTCTCCAATCCCTGGGTAAAGCTGAAACACACAGCCGTAAAGACCAACAGCCCGGAGGCCTGGCGGCGTAATTGCAGGTGTAGAAGAAGTGTGCCATAGTTTCAGTCCATGGGAGCAGCCAATGATTGATCGCAGCATAGAAAAAGAAAGCACACCCAGCAGCGCCAGCAATATCAGTTCGAAGCGCAGTGTGGCGTGACAGGATGGTACGATCAGTGTAGACACCCTGTAAGAGCTGCGTGAAGACCCAGGGACGGAGTTACTCCATCGGGGAACCAAGAAAAGGTGCATAAAGGGAATCAAAACCCCCAGACAAACACAAGCCCACCCACCCCGAAAAAAACTAGCCAGACTACCTAAACCTGTGCCCACCCGCCCGATCCCACCATTCACCACTACCACAAACCCCTCAATAGGGCCATGGGTGCCAATCACATGTCCACTAGGGCGAAATAAAGCTCAGGTGGGGGATAGCGCCTATCGACAACCAAGACAGCCATCCCAAACAACCCTCCAGCACAACACACCTTGAAGACTAGGCACGATTCACCACTCACTCACAACGCCAAGGACCTCAACTACCACACTCCTCATCCAATGCTGTCGCAACCCCATCCTCCTGCAGCACATCCAGCTCCTCCCCGTCAGGATCCGACTCACCATCCTCTTGCGCACTCTGAAACGCCCTAAACAACCCCCAGAAGTTTTTGGGGCGACTTTTCGGAGGCAGGAGTTCACTATACACCTCTGATTGGGTGCAACAGTAAAGTAAGTCTGCCCCCCATCGCTTCTTAGTGGGAACTGGCCCTCGCATCCAACACAGTGCTACCAGACGCTTTGCCGTCAACAATGCCATGTCCGCAAGCCGCCTCACTGCCACCGGAAGCGGCTTGGAAAAGCCGAGCAATCCGAGCGCCGGACTGGGCAATATCTCCTCGCCAAGGATAGTGCTGAGGTCCGCAAAGACCTCTACCCAGTACTTATGAATGGCAGGACAAGTCCAGGCCATATGGAGAAAGTCTGCCGTGTGAAAGTGGCAGCGCTCACATTCTGCTGAGTCCCTCAGCCCATACCTATGCAGCCTTTCGGGCGTGTAGTAAACACGCTGTAGGAATTTAAAGTGCACCAGGCGGTGTCGACCGTTGAGCGAGATTTTCCTAGTGTTGGTAGCGCAATAACGCCACATGTCATCTGAGATAGGAGATTGGAGATCAGCCTGCCAGGCCAACCGGGCCTTGGAGGGGGGACACTGCCGATGTCTATCACCCAGTGTCCTGAGAGCTGTGACCAACTTGCGGGAAGAGGGGGTCTTGATTATACACTTCCTGCGGTTCAGCCAGTTCCGGGCCCAACACGGGAAGGGCCGCTCTACGAACCCTATGATACTGAAAGCTATGGAGCAGCGTAGCCCCGGGACAGGATTGAAGGACCTGCTGCAACGTCTTCAGGGTGCCGTTTGAGAAGAGGTCTCCCATGGTAACAATACCCAAGTCGCGTAGTGCCTTCAGGACGCCTTTCTCCGTCAGTGGGGCCAACCAGGCTGCCCATTCCACACGGAGCAAAGGTGAATACAGCAGTACACTCTCTCGGGAGCCAACCAGTGCATGCCAAGCATGATTCGTGGCAGCTATAGAGTCCAGATTGCCGACCCTCCGGTCAGGCGGATAGCATACCGTTGCCGGGAGCGGGATGGGGTCTGCAAAGAGCCGTTCCAGTTTCACATGAGGGATACCAGGATCCCCATGAATCCATGTATGAAGATGTGCTCCCTGAGCGATCCTATAGTATCGCTCCAGGTCTGGAGCCCCAAGGCCCCCCTGTTCATATGGAAGGGTGAGCGTTTGCCACTGCACCCGCGGCTGCTTCCCCCCCCAGGCCAGGCGGATGAGCGTCTGGGTAAGTTGCCGGAAAAAGGCTTTGGAAAGGACCACCGGTATATTCGTAAATAGAAAAAGGAACCTGGGGAGCACTACCATCTTCATGAGCGCTATCCTGCCCATGAGAGAAAGCGGGAGTCTGGACCACACTTCGACATCAACCACCAGTTTGGAGTAGGCGACCCCATAATTCTCGCGAATCAGGATCTCCGGGTCAGTATGTATGCGTATCCCCAGGTAGCGGATGGAGTCCGTGGTCCATTGCAATGGGTACTCTGAGTCAAAAGGGAGTGTCACCGGCGTCAGGGGCAACGCCACCGATTTGTTCCAGTTGACGCGAAGGCCTGATAGGGCCCCGAACCTCACCACTTCCCGCAGCACCGCAGAGAGGTTAGTCTCCGGGTCCCGGACATATAGCAGAGTGTCATCCGCGTATGTTGAGATACCAATCTGGTACGTCGGAAACCGATGATACTCTCGTATAGCGCAGGCGAGGGGTTCCGCCACCAAGGCGTACAGCAATGGAGAGAGGGGGCAACCCTGACGCGTCCCCCTTCCAATCTCGATAGGAGCAGTGACTAGGTTCCCCATCTTAAGCCTCGCTGTGGGCTTGTAATATAGGGCTCCCAACATTTGTAGAAACGGCTCACCGAGTGCAAACTTACGAAGGACCCTCAGCATGAACGACCATTCAACAGAATCAAAGGCCTTTTCCATGTCTAAGAAGATGGCTACGGCCTTGTTTTCGTGCTTGACATGTTGGATCGTGCCCAGTACTGTGCGGATGTTATAAGTGAGATTGCGGGAGGGGACAAACCCAGCCTGCTCTGGGGCAACAAGGTCCGGGACCAGCAACGCCAAACGGGTCGCAAGTACCTTGGCATACAGTTTCGCGTCCACATTAATCAGCGATAGCGGTCGGTAAGAGCCACATTGATTAGGGGGTTTACCTGGCTTCGGGATGGTAATAAGCAGCGCCTCTCTCATGGATTTCGACATGCTGCCCTGCTGACAAATATCATCAAACAAGAGCATCAAGTACGGGACAAGTTTGTCCTGAAAGGCCTTGTAAAAAGCCACCGTGAGACCATCCGCACCAGGAGCACTACCAGACTTCATGCCCTCCAGCGCCTCTGTTATCTCCTCCTTTTGGATTGGGGCCATAAGAAACTCCCTCTGCCAGTCGGCCAAGAAGGGCATTTGGATGTAGCTTAGATAGTCATCAATTTCCTCCTCAAGGTGTGCATCCCTCGAAGAGTAGAGTGCCGTGTAGTAGGAGTGAAATTCCGCAAGGATATCATGCTCCTCCGCCACCACTTCCCCAGCAGCTGTCACTAACTCCTCAATAACCAATGGGGGCCTGCTGTTGCGCATCAGTTTAGCCAGGAGTGCACCAGGCCGCTCCCGTTCCCCATACACACGAGCTGTCGCATATTTGCCCATATGTTTAATTTCCCTATCCGCCTCCTCCTGAAATTCCTCTAGCAGGGACTTAAGTGTGACTGCGTCAGTGGCATCACCCGCGTCCACCGCATGCCGATCCAGGTCATTGAGCTGTGATTCAAGCAGTTGCAGCCGGCGCCTGATAGCCTTGAGCACCCCAGAGTGCTTTGCCATAGTCATCCCTCTGATGTACACTTTAAACGCATCCCAAAGCACTTGAACGCTATCTACCGAACCCACATTGGTTGCGAAATAGGTCTCTATGTCTTCGGCCAGTTCCCCTCTGAAAACCTCGTCTAGGAGGGAATACGGGGGGAACCTCCAAGTGAACGGGGGAATCCTCCTAGGAGGAGCCACCAGCAATAAGAGTAAGGGCGAGTGATCAGATAGCGTGCGTGGCAGCACCGTACACCCCTTCACCGCATCGAGCAGGGAGCGGGAAACAAACCAGTAATCTATGCGCGTATGGATGTTGTGGTAGGCCGAGTAATGAGTGAACCCACCCCGCCCCGAGTGTCTATGACGCCACACATCAAGCAAGTCAAGTTTCACACATTCTGACAATAGAAGCAACGCCGAAGCAGCAGGGGATCTAGGGGGGCCCGCAGATCTGTCCAGTTCTGGGTTCAACACCAAGTTAAAGTCCCCCCCCACAGCATTCTAGAGCCCACAAACTGCCTGCAGCTGTCAGCCAGCGAAGAATAGAAATCTGGGGAATCGTAGTTGGGGCCATACACATTCACCAGCAAGAGATCATGACCCTTCCCAACACAACGTGCAACCACATACCTCCCTTCCGGGTCCACCGCCACCCGTGTCAGCGACAGTTGGGATTTAGGATTAGCCCAGGTGAGCACCCCCCTAGCATGCGTGGTGAGCCCCGCAGCAACACAAGCGGGACCAAGACCCCTCACCTGCAACATAGGGCTGGAAGGCGGCAGATGTGTTTCCTGCAGCAAAGCAAGGTCAATGCGGTGGCGCTGCAAGTACGCTAAGACCTTCCTAAGTTTGCGGAAATCGTTAAGCCCTCTCACGTTCCATGACAGCAATCGCAGAGAGCCTAGGGCGCTCTCTGTTCCTAGAGACTCAGTGGTCGACATAGCAAGTCAGAGAAAATAGTATGGCAGAGCAGACGAAGCATCAGACACATTGCAGTAGTCGGCAAAAACAGACCCCCCACCCAACAGACCCCGAACCCCATACAACATGTCAGCAACAGCACAGGAACATAGCCAACAACCACCCACCCACAGCCGACCAACCCCAGCCCGGTCAGACAGAGCATGGCACTACCCACCCCGACCCCACCCGAAACAACCCACTACAAACCCAGGACCCCCTAGAGAGTCAAAAAGCCGAAAGCGCAGGGGCAGAGGTTCTAGCTAGACTATAATACGCTCTAACAAGGACCAGATACAGTCGTTGCTCCCCGCCCCACCCCCATTGCTTACGACTCCCCACTTAAGCTCCAGCAGGAAAGCAAGTAGAGTGGTGGATAACCAGTCCCAGCGTTCTACAGGGAGCACCCCCCCGAAAACAGAAGTACAGCAGTAAAAGTCAGAGCCCCGCACAGTGGCACTCCCCCGGGCTCAACAATCGTGGCGTGAAAAAATGAAGGCAAAGAAAGGGCACCTCGGGTTCAGTAATGCGACACAAACATTCACGATGACGTAGCCAAACCTGGCTCCGTGGCGAGGGACAGATCAGCCCTGACCATCCAAAGACACAGCCTCCTCCTCATCTGTACGTTGACCTCTCGGGCTGTTGCGCTGTTCCTTGGCCCATTCCTTAAGCGACTTCTTCAGGTCCGCTGGGTCGGTGAAAAAGTGCGAGTGTCCCTGTTTGTTGATCCGGAGTCTCGCCGGGTACAACATGGCATAGTCCAGCCCCATATCTCTCATCTGTTTCTTATAGGGGGCGAAGCGTTTCCGTTCCTCTTGTACCCTCGCCGTAAAGTCAGGATAGAGGGAAATGTTCATGCCTTCAAACTGTAATTCCCCTTTCTCCCTTGCCAGCCGTAGAGCCAGATCGCGGTCCCTGTAATTCAAAAGTTTGGCAATAATTGGCCTCGGCGGGAGGCCGGGCTGCGGCTTGGGACCCAGAGTGCGATGGGCCCTCTCGACGATAAACATGGGGGAGAAGACGTCCTCCCCCAGCAGCGTGTGAAGCAACTTCTCAACAAACAGTTCCATCTTTCCAGTGTTGGTGGATTCCGCCACCCCTGTGATGCGGACGTTGGAGCGCCGTGAACGCGCCTCCAGGTCCTCCATTTTGTCCTGTATGACCTGGAGGAGACGGCCGAACTGCTTACGGTCCTTATCCCACTCCGTCTGGGCCTCCTCCGCTTCCGTCAGCCTACGCTCCGCCATATCCAACCTCTCTGCATGTTTGTCCACCCTCTCTGACATCCGGTCCATTCTGAATGATAATGCGTCGATTTTTGTGCCAATCGCGGACATACTCTCCTGCAGACCTTTCTCCATGGTACAGAGCATTTCGCGAATGTCCGCGCAGATCGAGCTATCAGCCGTCTGCGACGAGGTTTCCGGAGGAGCCCCCTCCGCGCCCCTTGGTCTCCGTTGTTCGAACGTGAGCTTCGGCTGGTTTCTGTCGCCCTTTCCCATGGCGGTGCTCGCAGTGTGTAGACGAAGCAAAGAGCAAGAGGCGGCTCAATGCAGGGGGGGCGCCGGGAAAGCGAACTCCGTGAAGCAGTCCAGTGCGTAGCAAAGAATGGAGGCCAAAAATGGCGGCCTCAGGCCGCGTGGTACAGGCTAAACCAGGGGGACGATCCCAACCTTCAGACTCTCGCCACGCTGCAGGTCACACCGCTGGTTGCCGAGAGGCGCCAGCACACTCCAAAGAACACGTCTCGGTACCAGTGTCATTCCAGACCCCAAGCAGACTAGAGTAGCGGTGTCGCTCGCCAACCGGCGTTCGTAGGGTGCAGTTTCCCGCCGTCTGGTTCTCGGGCCACTCCGGAGCGCCCCAGGCCTCCGCCGATGAGCCGCAGTAGGCACACTCGTAGGGGCAGTGCGACAGTGATCAATGGTGAAAAACACTGGTGCGAACCAGGCCAGATGAAGCACAGGATAGAAGGCAGTCCGGCAGTCCGGGGCCACACAGGGATCTCACGCCGCACGTAGCGTTACGTAGGGCGGGTGGCTTCCAAGGATAGTCCGCGGATTGCGGCCTGGTCCGCCACGCCAAACTCCGCCGGCTTGTTGATCGATGCCACCACCGATTTTGACCCGGAAAGGTGCCCCCAGCAGCACCGGGGACCGTAGAAGCAAAATCTGCCCCTGCTAGGGCCAGTGAGTCGTCAAAAAGGATATCCTTGACGAATATTAAAGGGGCTCAGGCGAGGAGCTCAGCTCTCACACGTCTTTCATGGACGCCAGCAAGCTCCGCCCCCCCATTTCCCTGAAACTTCTAACAAGAGGCAAGCTCTACTTCAAATCCTTGGAGAAAACTCTAACAGCAGGATGATGAAAGTACAATCCAGTCCTTTCCCTGCCTAAGGCATAAGCAGCAAGCAGCAGGCTAACACAGCAAAGTGGCAGTTCTTCCTCTCAGCTCTTCTAGTCCTTCTTTCTGGCAGGTTCCTAAGTTTACTAGTAATCTAAAGTTCTGGGGTCAGGCTCCAATACTTATATTACATTTTCTGTTGGAAGTTTTAGGCAGAGAGTCTCTGGGGCTTAGTAAAAAACAGTTCTGTCCTCCCTAGTCCAACTTCACTACAGGAGAGGAAACAGCATTGTGAAGAGCAGATACAGCCTATTCAGGTTCTAGTGAAAACTCCTCCCTCCACTCTAAATGCAGAAAGGTCTATTCCACCTGGCTATGAGTCACCCAGGAAAGGCTGGACACACTTCACCTCCCCTTGTGAATGTCTAGGGTGAATACAAATCCCCAGCTCCTGTCACTCCAAAACCAGACGGTGAATACACGAACAAACAGAGGCACACTGAATGGTTAAGTAAGAAAATGGCCACTTTCTAAAAGTGAAATTTTCAAACACAAAATATAAGAACCACCTTTACTAACAGATGCATTGTTAAAATCTGAGTTCAGGGAGCCTAAACTCAATTTCTCCATCTTGTCCCAATGGAAAATTACACTTGTAAGCTGTTACAAGGCAGCTTCGGCATTACCCTATGAGACAGATAGCCTTTTAATAGTGAGAAATTAAATACACAGTATTTCACGAACAGGACATGTAACACACACCAGTACATGTCCTACCTTTCACATACACTGTACCCTGCCCATGGGGGTGCCTTGAGCCTACCTTAGGGGTGACTTATATGGGCCTGGCAATTGGGTGCACTTGCCAGATCAACATGTCATCAAAAACTGTGCACAGACACTGCAGTGTCTGAAACACCTTTGAAAAGCTACTTGTAGCACAACCAGTGCTACAGGCCCACTAGTAACATTTGATTTACAGGGCTTGGCACACACAAGTATCATTTGATTTACAGGGCTTGGCACACACAGTGCGATGTACTAGGGACTTACTGGTAAATCAGATATACCAATCATGGGAAACCAATTATAAATATGCACTATAGCACCGACTAGCAATGGTAAAGTGCTCAGAATCTAAAACCAGTGAAAGATGGGTCAAAAATAGGATGTCAAAAAGCAAACAATAACGCTTCCTTTTGCAGCACCTCGTTAGGGGGAGCTGAACTGCAACCGGCCCCTTGGTCTCAGAAGTGGCCAGGCCAGGTCCTGGTGCGGCCTGGGGTTGACCGTCTATCCTGTGCTCATGTTCTTTGGCGTGGTGGACCACTTGTGCCGCTCCTTGGAGATACAGTAGGGGGATCTGGCAGGCCACGCAGGACTTACTTTTAGATCTGGCGATCGGATATTGATGACGCCACAATATGCCAAAGATAAACCAGCGGGGTTGTCGGCCAGGGCAGAGCACTGTGGACAAGTTTGCCAGCCGAGGCTCTTCGGTGATAGACCTGGGTGCGGCCACTGAGTCTGGCCCAGACAATGCTGCATTGCTGGTGGCAATCACACAGTTGCAAGACATTGGCTGATGCCAAAATAGGGGCATTGAAATCCGAGGTGACTCTGCTACGCCAGGTTCTATAAAATGCAGTTGACCGCATCACTGAGGCAAGACCAGTGCGTTGAGTGTGGAGGACTCGGTGTCCACCCTCCAACAGAAGGTCAACAAACTTACGGTAGTGACCAAGGCATTGACGGCGCACGTGGAAGGCTGCGCATGACGCAATAATATGCGCTTTGTCGGATTCCCGGAGAGGTGAGAGAGATCATCTATGAACAAATTCCGAACATAATGGCTTTGCTATCTAATGCCAGCAAATTCCCTCACAGGCCCTTAGTACAAAGACTCCTCCTGGGCGCAAGGCCTTGACCAGTAAACGCCAAGCTCCTCAATTACTTAGATAGAGATGCCATCCTCACACATACTTGACATCAGGGCAAGATCCTATTTGACTCTCACCAAATAATGATATTTCCGGACTATAGAAGATGGTCCAACAGCAGCAGCGATCCTTTATGGCGGCGAAACAGAGGTTGATAGAGCTCAAATTCAATAAATGCTTCTAAATTTGGCCCATCTCAAAGTGGTCTTTAACTCACAGACTTCCTTCTTCGATACTCCGGAGCAGCGTCGGATTGGTAATGCAGGCATTCGGGCAATGCCCGAGGGGCCGGTGTCCGAGTTCCTGCTGTGGGCTGATTTTTTGAGCAGTCTGGGGGCCGATTTGGGCTCTGTCTCTATTGTTTGAACAGCCAGCTGGCCAGTGGGTGTCGGAGTGGTCTTTCTATAGGCCGATGGGCGCTCATTACCTCCAGCAACAGGCAGAGGTATCACTCCCTTTGTCTTGCTGGCCGGCCCATTGACGTGTGCACATACTGAGCGGGGGCAGGGCGCCTGAGTAGAAGTGGCCTCACTTGTTTCTAGGTGTGTTTCAGCAGTGTAAACTAACATGTGCATTTTTTTTACCCTCCCCCTGCTTTTTTTTATAAGATTGCGCCAAAGCAGTCATGTGAGGAAAGGCATTATGCAAATGTGGACCGATTTTTTTTTTTGTGTGCCCGGGCCGATTTTCAATCCCAATCCAGCCCTGCTCCTGAGGTGTATCATGGTCAGATGAATCTGTCTCACTGCGGTCCAATACTCTGTCCGCATAGATTCTGACTCATCCCAAAATGGCAGGCACAATCCTCCCAAGAAATCCCCTACAAAGCGCTCCAATCAATCCCGATCCTCCTGGAGGAATATGCGGCCACAGGATGAACGTTAACCACCTACACATGCAGTACTGCACACAATGGCTGCCCTGCTCCACCATGCCCACATGATTAGACTTTCTACCTCTTCCTGCTTTCATTGCTCTAGAGCAATGTTCAGTTGGGGTAGGGACACGGGGATTCATTGGCGATTTCCTCTACCAGGCTTCCATTGGGGTTTGGAGAGGGCAACATCTGCAACAGAAACTTCTTGTTCCCTGAAGTATTGGTATGGGGGGTAGTTGGTTTTGTTTCTCAGTTTTTTAAGTTGTTACTTTGCCTAGTCGTGGCACGTATGCCCCCCCAGAGATCCCGGTGTTTGGCCCCCTAGACTGCTTATCCCATTGCTAAAATCTGATACATTCAGACCTCAGACCAGTGGTATTATGTATAGGTGATATGGCGCCACTAAAAAGAATCACACAGCAAATCTCACTATCTCAAGTTCTTGTGACGGTGCTGTAAGGTGTGGAGAATCACCAACCTCCACAGAAAAAGGCCTCCGCTAACATGAAATAGAATTCACTCCCCAGCACAGGTCTAGTATAGATAAGGTTTCCCAGTTTAGCTAAAATACACAGTTGACAATGTATAACAAATCAAAACACAAATAAGATCCTCTCTTTCTTCTTTAGTGTTTAATCATGTAGGCCTTCACAACAGCTTTCAACAGCCAACACGTGTTTTGTCGCGCATACGTATGTAGTCCTGCGACTTCCTCAAGGCTGTATTCACTATAGGTGGCTCAGAGAGCGAAAAGGAATGGGTGGCTGGCCTGACACTGGCTAAACACGGTTTCAAATATCTAAGGGTTTTTATCTCCCCCTATCCTGCGATGGCATGGTCCCCTAATATCCATCCAATGCTGACACGTGTAAAGGATGAAGTGAGGGCCTGGTATCAGCTGCCGCTCTCCCTGCTAGGCAGATCGACAATCTTTAAAATAGTTTTGCTCCCACGCATGCTTTATCAACTCCAGAATTGCCCACACACTATCCCAATGTCATGGTTCAAATAGATTATTGCCATGCTGAACTAGTTTCTATGGAGTGGTGGTGCAGCGAATGTATGATGTTACAACGCAAACATTTACCGTTTTTACCTCGCAACATCCATTACAACGCATGATTTTACATCGCATGCCATCACAACGCATGTTTAGAAACTACATTTACAACGCATTCCATTACAACGCATACAATTACAACGCATATTACTTTTAGGGTAATGGTAGGGTAAGTGTTGGACATGGTAGGGGTCAAGGTCCCCACTTTCTCAAACAGAATCTTCTCCATCATGTCCCAACCCGATCTCTTCGTTCCTCTATTCAGAACTTCTTGGCTGTGCCTTGCACTAGAACAGTCACCTGGGGCGACAGGCGTTTCCTGGTTGCCGCCCCTAGACTCTGGAACACCCTTCCTGCACATATCCGAGCAAGTCCCTCCCTGTTCACATTCCGCAAACAGCTAAAGACGTGGTTATTTGACCAATAGCCTTGTATATCTTCTTTACCCAGTTGCTGATCCATCCCTTAACTAGCGCCGAGACGCCCACGGGTATTCGCCGCGCTCTACAAATGTCAATAAATAAATAAATAAATAAATAAATAAACATTACTATTCCCACTCCAGTGAGTGCAACACTAGGGTAAGTGTTGGATAGTGTAGGGGTAAAAATGACTATTCCTACTCCTGTGAGTGCAACAGTAGGGTAAGCGTTGGATAGTGTAGGGGTAAAAATTACTATTACCTTATATTGGGTTGTAATGGCATGCTTTGTAGTGAAATGCATTGTAATTACATGCAATGTAATGGCTGTGTTGTAATGGCATGCGTTGTAAAGCATGTTGCGTTGTAATGACTGCTTTGTAAAAATAGTGCGTTATAAGGACTGCGTTGTAAAGGTTGTTTCCCGGTGCAGCATGCATTGCCCTCTGTACATGTTTTCAGTCCTCTTCCTGTGGAGGTATCACAGCTGCAGACATACAATCATATCATGAGGCCTCACACCTCCTGATTATTGATGACTGGTGGTACGGCTCTCAAGATGGCCCAGCATTTGCTACGGAGAGGTGGGCAATGGGCAATACCCCACTCTTAGACCCTCTGTAAAGCTGGGTGGGACTAGGCTTTGTGCTCATGGCGGCACTCTCTCTGACAGATGGGGTGATGGGGGAGACTGACATGGTAGACTCCCTTGTGGCATGATGTCCTTCTTCTTCATCAGGTCTCCCTACTAAAAGGATATCAAAAATTGGATAAAGTTGGGGTGTCCACACTGTGCAATGTAGTGAAAGGTTCAGTCTTGAAGTCTGTCCAGGAGCTGCAGTCTGAGTTCCTGCTTCATTGTAGCCAGTTCTATAGGTACCTCCAGCTCCGTCCTGCCATATCCCTCTGCTTACCTGGCCTTTGAGAGCTGTCAGAATGTAGCCCCTAGGACGGTAAGCTATTAATGGGTGACTTAGCCATTTGATTTGATTTGAGAATTTATAAAGTACTGCAGTCACCGAAGGCATCAAGGCACAAGAGATCAGCCGTCCATACCCAGGAACCTAGAAAAGGCCAGAAGCTCCCGTTAGATGCTTGACTGTGAAAAGCCAGGTTTTAAGAGATTTTCTAAAGGGTAGCAGAAGGGGGATAGATCTGAGAGTAAGGGGTAGGGATTTCCAGAGCTTGCTAGTTGCCACCAAGAATGCTCTATCCCCCCACTTCTTCTTCTTAGTTCTTTGTACAACCAGTTGCATTTGGAGCGAAGAGCGCAATGGTCTGCTAGAAGAATTCCACTTGATAGCTGTCAACCTAGATGGGTAGGAAGCATTAAATGATTTATGGACCATACAAAGTGTTTTGAAGCTAATGTGTTGTTCAATGGGGAGCCAGTGCAGAACACCAGTCCCTTCCTGGCAGATTGTTTCATGGGACTGTCCAGAATTAACCTTGCCAATGCATTCTGCATTACCTGGAGTTTGTGCTGCATATTCTTGTTGGCTGCCAGGCAGTGTTCCCTCTAACGCGCGCGGGTGCGCGGCCGCCCACCTTAGTGACCCCCCAGCGCGCAGTGTCCCTATTGAAGCGCGCACACATCACAGGAAAGTGTTCGCGCCGCCGCTTTTAAAAGGCGAGTGGCGCGAAAAATGCTAATTTCCTTATTTCGGGGACGAGTTCAATAGCAAGTGGCTCTTGCTGCATTTGTTCCTCAATGGGAAACGGCTGCAGGCTGTTTATGGGCCTAAGTGGAAATATGTGTTAATTGCAGCACCGTCATGCGCTGCAATTAACATAAATATTTTCACACTGGCCACTCAGCCGCAATCAGCCCCCAGCCGCGCTCTAACAAAAGACTGTAGGTAAAGACTGTCATTGGCAGGGCTGGAGGGGGCTATAGGTGTCGCAAGCATTCAGTTGCCTCCTGACGATGGGCCCTGGCACTTTTTTTTTGTGCAAAATAAGCACTGCTTGCTCAATTGTGCGCTCTTTTTATAGTGGACTGGGGAATTTCTTGCCTTGATTGGACGGAATATGTACTGTTTTGGCTATTCATGTTGGCATGCTTTCAATCTATGCACATGGAATGGGCAGGTCACAATCAGCCCCCAGCGGCGCTCGAACAAAAGACAGCATCTAGGTTGAAACTTTAATTTGCTCCGTGATAGAAGTACAAAATAGATTCCTCGATGTTATAAAAAAGGTGTCTATTTGTAATAAATATAGGCAGCTTCACTCAAAACCTAACGAAAGAAGCAGACTATTTTTTGTTTCTCACACAGTGAGGACAACCTGTGGCAAACTTTATTCAGCTTGACAGGCTACGTCTATCCACTTGCCTTCTTATCTCACCTCCATAAAAGCAACAAATTAACTACTTGAGCCAAAACTATGTCTGCCCATGTTTCTATAAGGTACATCACCAGCCGGACTAGAGTTTTTCACCAAAACTGCTGCTTAAACAGCGTGAAGAGAGAAAAAGATTAGGAAAAAACGTGTTATGTAAAGTTGTGTAAGTGTTTGAAGTTCGTAATAGCTATTGAGTAGATCAATCGTCCACATACATTTTCAATCAGCAGCTCTCGCCACCATGACCCCACAATTTATTATCTGCACCGAAATTTTGAACATGTCTGCAGCTTCATGGCACTACTAGCAATCCTCAACGGCGTGAAAGTGTACCGAACAGGGTTTACGCTGAATGGGAAAAGAATTCCTCCAATAAAAATTAAAGATGTGTCCCCACTTCCTGAAAAACAAGTTGACGTGGTTACTATTTAAGAGCAAGAAGGAGGCCACCTTTTGTTCGGAGAGAACACGTGGCGTCATCGAACAAGAGATCAGAGCGCCCAAGGACACATCATTTCTATCGAAGATATTTTTGTATCATTTCCCTTAAGAAAAAAAAGCTCTACACCTCACCGTCAGCGTTAGGTGGCACGAACACAGCAAGAGAAACTTGCTCTTTTTTGTTTTTCTCCCATACAATGAGACTGTTGAAACCATGCCTTGTCACTATCAGACCCAAATTAGATTGTTGCAAGGCAGGGGGGAAATGCTGTGAAACCCTGAAGCAAGAGGCTCCAGGGAAGCTAACAATGCTGGCAAATAAAACAATACACAGTGCAGTCTGATGACAGTGGCAAAATCAGGGCTCCGTCTGTGATTGAGTTTAACACACAGCAAGCCATTATCCCACATGTGCCTCACTCTCTCTCTCGTAAAATATTTAAAATTATGTGCTTTTTTAAAAATTAACTAACCCAAAATAACTAAACTGCAAGAAGATGCATACAATACAAAGGCGAATCTCGCGAGCTAAGTTTACTAAGGCGTTGTCGCGCTGTCCATTTGCATGCAGTGACCCGGCACAATATCAGTCGGGTGGTACACTATGCGATGCACATATTTTTAGCCTAATAGCTTTTAAGCCACACCCTTAATTGCATTGGTTACGCCCCTCTGAGAGACCCCATAGTTTTTTCCTCCCACTCAAAGCCCTGGTCCACACGCACGGTCAGGTTTATGGCGCACATAGCCTTCACTGCAGCGCACAGAGACCTTACTCTGCCGCACACAGAGGAACATAATTAGAGGGAACATTGCTGCCAGGTATAATGTATTACAGTTATCAAGTCTTGACATTACCAAGGCCAGTGCCACCTGGATCTGAGCTGGTCATTGGATAAATGAGAAGATTTTTTTTAACATCCTTATCAGCCAGGAGCATGTCGATTTGGTGCGATTCATTTGGATATTAAAGCTAAGTTCAATATCCATCAGGACTCCAAGGTTCTTAGCCTTTTCACTCGGGATAGGACAGCATCCCAAGGACTGAGGCCAGAAGCTGCTATTCCACTTGGATGACCCTGATCCGAATATCATCACTTCAGTTGTATCCCCATTAAGCATCAAAAAGTTAGCCGACATCCATTCTGCCACTCTGGTCATGCATCTAAGAATATTTTCTGACAACGCGCTTGGCCCTTTAGGGATAGTGACCACAATCTGTGTAGCATCTGCATATGACACCACCTCCAATCCAAATGAGTGGATCACAGCAGATAGGGGTGCAACCTACAGATTAATAAGAGTGGGACTCAGAGATGATTCCAGCGGGACTCTGCAGGGTAGAACATAGGAGTCTGAATGGGAAGATTTTAAATTTGATGATCAATCAACAGGAACTACTTCATAAAAACCAAATGGGTTTCCCACACAGACACACAGCAAACACCAAACAGAACTAGTTCTTGTTGATTGTTCATCATACCACAGGGGAAACGAACTAGTCTCTCTGGTTCCTCTCTCTCTCCTTTGATTCTAAAGGATTTTATATTTACCATTTGGGATCTCCCTGTCAGAAATTAGAACAGGAGGGCTAGTGCTTGATGTGAGATACCAAGACTCCGGAGTCTGTCCAGCAGCAGAGTAGGTGAAATGGTGTCAAATCCTGCTGACAGACCCAAGAGGATCAGCACCACCCCCGTCCTTCATCCACCGTGCACCTGATGTAGTCAGTGGCTGATATTAATGCCATTTCTGTTCCTTGATGCCTCCTAAATCCAAACTGAGAATCACTGAGCCATGATTGATGTTCTGCGGTTTCCATGAGCTGTTTATTGAGATGCCGCTCCAGGTTTTTTACTGGGGAAGGAAGCAAGGAAATGGGACAGTAGTTTTTGCAGTCCCTAGGGTCTAGGTTAGGTTTTTTCAGAAGTGGTCTTATAATGGCCCGTTTCCAGGTTTGGGGATAGATTCCAGAAGGAACGATATTATTCAATAATTTGCAGAGGGGTTCTGCTATGGTGCCATGCACAAAATTGAACAAATCTACCAATCATTGATCATACACAGTACCAGTATATCACCTGCTCTTTAGGCGACATAGCAGGGAGAAGTCGGTGAGGTTAAAGACGACAACTGGACAGAGGTCCTGGGATCCCTATGCAAAGCGGCTATCTCCTCTTGCCTGCACCTGATTCAACTCAATTATCCCCTAGAACCTATTGCACCAGACAACTCCTGTGACACGTGGGAGTGATTGAATTACCTACGTGCCTTAGGTGCGGGATAAATAAGGGCACCTTCATGCACACAGTGTGGGATTTTCCGTTCTTGCGGTGCTTCTGGTGACGAGTGGCATACTGCCTCACTGAGGTCCTTTCTTAGGAGATCCCACTGGATCCCAAATTAATCCTTCTCCATAGTACAGAGGGTCTTGGTGGGAAATACAATAAATGGCACCTGTTATTCCTAGAGCTTACATTGGCTAAGAGAGACATTGCTTAAGTATGGAAAGCGAGCTACGCACCATCCACTGGCGCATGGAAAAGAGGTATGAACCACTGTATGGGTCTAGAAATAGCGGTCTTCCAGGCCAGTTTCTGTTCTCACAAACAACCAAAAATATGGCAGCGCTGGACAAACTATAGAGGTATAGTTCTGCCCTCGGTTAGCATCGTTGATGCCCAATTGTACTCTGAGATACGAACATATAGAGATACCATCTAGAGCAGTTTTCCTTATATACAAATGTTCTCACCTAAGGATCCGTTGGGGACTTTCCAGGGTTTGAGAGGGGGACTGGGAAGGACAGTGCCAGGTTTCTATCTTCTTCATATTCAAGGGTATGTACTCTATCATATGCTGCCTAACTGTAAGCCGTAATGGCCTTGTTTTATTGCAAAACCCCAAATACAATTTGTTATTAAAAAGGAGGGCCTGGAATACTTCATTTAATAAGTTTCTTCCACAGCAGCCCGTGATTCACCATATGAAATTCTGCGCTAAAGTCTAAGAAACATCTGCGCCTGGATCACGCCTAGCAGCCAGCCATGCTGCTGCTTATTTCTCTTAGGGGTAAGTAGAACTGAATTGCTTAACCATTTTTTCACTAATCAAATGCTGCCACAAAAACTGTTTTGAAGATTTCGTGATGGTTTTCTGATTATTGTACCCTTTGCAATTGATAATGTCCAAGCCATCCAAGAACTCCTTTTCAGATATGGTCGCTGTTACTGAAACCTGATTCACAGATTATATTGTATTGTATTGTATTGTAATTTATATAGCGCTTACAACCCCTGACGAGGCGTCTAAGCGCTTTTACAGCGAGTAGCACTCTACTCCGGGACCCATAGAGGATTAGTGTTGAATTAGTATAGTGAAACATGCAAGTACATTTTAAGTGGTGGATAGGTTAGTCAGTTATTTGGATTTGGAATGATAGCAAAAGGATAGAGGAGGACAAAGGTTTGTATTTATATGGCGCTTTTTGACGCACACCATTCAGGAAGCCTATAAAGGATTAGTGGTGAATTAATATGGTGAAATATGAAGTAATTTCAGTGGTAGATATTAGTCAGTCACTTGGAGTGAGAAGGATAGCGGACGGATAAAAGGGGAAGAAAGATTTGTATTCATATAGCACTTGTTACCCCGATGGGTGTTGAAGCACTTTTCTGGCGAGAAGCACGCCACTCCGGAACCCATACAGGATTAGTGTTGAAAATTAGTATAGTATACATATGAAGTAATTTGAGTAGTGGATATGTTATGCAGTTATTTGGGTAGTATATTAGTATAGTTGAATATGGAATTTGAAAAGTGAACATGTTATTCTGTTAATTTTAATTGAAAAGGATAGTGGAGGGATAAAAGAGTGAAGGATTTTTTTTAGGTCTTAGCAAAATGAAGGGGGCTTTTGGATGAGTAAAAAGGAGTTTTGGAGGGGAGGAGTCAGAGGAAAGAGTTTAGAAAGTTTTGTTTTAGGGGATCGGTGTAGTAAAAAGAGGTGTCAGATGAGGAGTGGTAGAGTAGGAGAGAGTCTAGAAAGAGGTATTTATTTTGGCGATCATAGTAGTGGTATGGGGTTTGGGATAAATGATAGAGTGGATGTAGAGTATGTATTGATAGATGTATAGGATGAGAGATAGGGTAGTGCATTGGAAGGAGTAGTAGAAAGAAGTTTGACAAGAGTCAGAAGGTTGGGCTAGAAGATATATTGAGCGAAGTATAGGCTGAGAAATAGGGTAGTGCATTGGAAATGCTAAATTAGAAGAAAGTGATAAATATATAGATCCATAAGTACATTGAAAGTATATAGATACATAAAAGAGATAAGTATACGTAGATTAAAGATATTGATAGAGGCACAGGATGAGTAATAGGGTAGTGCATTGGATATGCTTTTTCAGGAGAAAAGTAACAGACACACAGATCCAAGTACATGGAAGGTACATAGATGCACAATGGAAGTATGTACATGTAGACCAAAGATGATTTTTATTTATTTATTATTATAATTATTTTTTCTCTTAGCCCCTTTGATGCTCATGACAAGCTCAGTTCGTCATGAGGCACGGTGCTCGTGTGCTCATGACGAGCTGAGCTCGTCATGACCACACCCAGTTCTATTATGGCCTAGCACCGGAGAAGAATATCTGCAGCATCGATGAGGTTAACAACATAATTATTTTACATGTTTATACAAAAGAAATACATAAAGATAAGTATATATCTATAGTGAAAACAAATGCTTATATGCAGAGGGTTATGCTGTAATTGTCTGTTTGCGTATGGTGCTTATGTTGGGAAGAGCCAAATCTTGAGTAGTTTTCTGAAGATAAGGTGGTTGTCGTTGGACCTTATGTTGGGGGGTAAAGAGTTCCATAGTTTGGCTGCTTGAACAGAGAAGGATGTGCCACTCATGTTTTTTACTTGTATGATGGGATTTTGAGGCGAGATGCTCCTTTAGAGCTGAGGTTCCTTTGTTGAATGTGTTTGGTCATTTTATTCCTGATGAAGAGTGGTCGTGTTCAATGTTGTGCTTTATGGGTGATACAAAGCAGCTTGAGCGTGGATCTTCTGGCAACCGGTAACCAATGCAGGGCTTTCAAGGCAGGGGAGATGTGGTCTCGCGGTTTGATATGCAAGAGTAGTCTGGCAGCCGAGTTCTGAATCCGTTTTAGTCTTTTCATGGTCGTTTAAGGTGATCCGTGGTAGAGGCTATTGGCGTAATCGAGTTTCGACAGAACAAGGGAGATGGTAGCTTGGACCTTGTGTGGAAATCCCAAATGAGGGAAAATTCGTTGCAGCCTTTTATTTGTAGCAAAGCTTGATCTTGCTAGTTTATCCACTTGGGCATTCATCGACAGCTTGGAGTCCATGTTCATTCCGAGGTTTCTTACTTCCTTCGATACTTTAGGCAGTGATCCCAGTTCGTCAGGCCATGCAGCAAGCGGGTTGTAATGTTTCCAATTGCCACACGTGAGTATTTCAGTTTTTGAAGCATTCAATTTGAGATGGCTCCAAGTCATCCACTGATCCGCGGCTCTGAGACAGCTGAAAATTGGTGATTTTCCAATGTCTTTGGGGCATTCCAGTTGAAGGAGTATTTGCATGTCATCTGCATAGTTATAGCACGTGAGGTAAAATTTATTGATCAGTACTGGTAATGACATCATGTAGATGTTGAAAAGCATGGGCGAGATGATGGAACCTTGAGGGCTTTTGTGGAGTACGGTTTGTTCAGTTCCCCAAGTGTATAAAGATATCATTCCACTAAATTATTCATTATTGAATTTCTTCACCAATTCAAACAGGGTGGTGACATTGCTTTCTTGATTAGCAACAACTTTAAATATATTAAAGTAGATTCAGGTTATGGTCCACCTTGGAGTCCTTGTTGATTAAAATTTCTTGCTCTGATCAAAGCTCTTAGACTTTTGGTCTTGTATTTAGACTACCTTCTCCTGCACTAAAGCACTTGAATCACTTACTGCTATTTTAACAGATACATGTGCAGCTCACATTATAAAGTGATATAAACAGTTATTTTGACTTGCCAGCATCACCACGGACTAAGAATTTCATAGGCCTTTTGCCTTTATTTAACATGCAACTTACGACCTGATTTATGAGGCCACTTGGAACACTTGTGCACCGACGGAACATACCTTTTTGGATGTTCCTGTGACGCAATGTGCCACGGCATATTTACTAGGCCACGTAAAGCCACTTTACATGGCTTTTCATGGTCTTGTAAATATGTGCCCCTTTCACGCAGAACACTGTGTGAAAGGGGCGTTCCATGGGTGTGCAAGGGTGCCTTCCCTGGTTTAATGGTGCCTGTGTTGGAGCATGGCAGCCCATTGTGTGCTGGAGCAGGGGAAAAGAACAGGAATTTGCTGTATCTCATAGATACTTTATAGGACTAAGGAGTTAGGTCCTGGTGGGGTACAGGGTAGGCTGGACCCTATCAAACCGTAAATCACAAAAAAGTGCCTACACCCGACATTCCTAACCAAAATTATTTATATGGATGGGACAAGCATAGTGTATGAGTTTGACCTGATATTTTTATTTATACCTATTTACTTTATCAAATTTTTCTATACCTTTTTCAAAATTTCACCAAAAAGGAAAACACATTCATAATATTTACACTACAGTACATGACTATTTACAACCACATATGTACAAATATCCTACATTCCACAAACAAAACTTTTTACAAATACACATGAAAAATGTATAATTTCATTAAATCGAATCAATTCAAAGAGGCTTTATTCGAGTATTTCTCATAAAAGCACAGTACATACAAAAATTTAAAAACATTATTAAATGGTTGCCTCGATCAAATAAAAAGTACTTTACATAAAAAGCATAAATATACATATACTATAGAATACAAACTACATCAGTAGATTCAATAAAACCATCCCAATATAAACAGTTACTCGGCTAACATTTTATGCCTAATGGACCAAGCCCATCCCATAAATTTCACTACTGCTATGGCCAGTGGCAAACATGAACTAGTGCAAATGATTCTCAAAGCTACGATGCTACTGTTGGTACCTACGTTTTTACATACAGGTTTTAACCAAATTCGCCTAGGGACGGCGTAGGCTTGACAAGAAAATAGAATATTTTTTTTGTAGAGGCTATACTGTCCTTGTAGATCCTTCTTGCACTACGGATAGCCACTTGTTCTCTACTCTTAATACCTATTCCCAGAGCTTGCCTGGCTTTCCTGCACTGTGCGTTATACCACCTCACAGAACTCGGAGGTACTTTATTGATTTTCCTACCCGGTTTCTGGAAATGGGATCTAATGTCACAGAAGAGATTATCATGTATAGCGGTAATTTCATAAGACCCTGGTACAACTGTGTTTGCCAGCTCTAGGGCAATTATCGCCTTGTCCACCTCCATGTCTATACTAGCCATAGACTGTCGATTAGCCAAAACACTGGGCCATTTTAACCGTCGCATGTCATTGGTGGGGACAGGCAAGGGAACACCATCCCACTCAATAGCAGGTTTCCCTATTGAGGATAGCCACCATTTGTGTACTACGCACAGGGGGTTGTGGTCACTTTCTAGCCTGTGCTTTACTTCCATATCACGGACTCCCCTCCATAGATGGAGGCTACATGGGAACGTAGTCTATCCTACTCCTATTTCGACCGTTATCGAAAGTACAAGCCCCCCCTTGTCACTCGTTGTTCGCCCATTTAATGCCATAAGGCCCATTTCCAAACAAATGACATTCAAACATATAATATCCTCAGACCAACGTTTGATTGGGTCTAAATTTAATTTGGGAACTCCCCATTGCATGTCCTCATCCATCTCAACTAAATCGTTACAAATGTCCAGGGGTTCAAACGTGCGGTTAAAATCTCCAGCAATAATTATGTTATTATTCGTGGAGTATGTTCAAGTAGGGAGACCAGTGCCGCAAGAAATACTGATTTCCCCCCATTGGAACCCCTGGCATATACATTGTATATATCCAGACACCCGGATAAGCCCATATCCACTTTTATAAGTTGGATATCATTAACTACCAGTTTCAACCACTTTTATAGAGAAGGGCAGATATTGACGTACCCATATATTCAGGCCACCCTTTGGACGACCCTTTTGTCCTTTAGTTGCCTGGATCGAATAGTTGAGATACCCTTGGAGGAAACAGGGCTCACAGATCCATGTCTCCTGGAACATACACACATCAAAGCAATTTACAAAATCTATACATTCCTGAGACTCCAGTTTGGGGCGGATGCCAGCTATGTTCCAAGAAACCAAACTTCCTACACCCTCCATATCATTTAATACCGGTTCCCTAGGAGTGCCTAGCGGTAGAACATCAGGATCGGTAGTATTATCAATAGACTCTACTAGGTTAGAATTCCCCTTCATTGGAACCACACCCTTAGAATGATGATCATGAGGGGGATTAGTGAAATGCACCAAGTTGCTACCTACTTGATTGGGGGCAAGTCAGTTGCATTCATTAAGCCCAGAGAGGACGTTGAATCTATTTGTTATTTCTAGTCCGCCTCTGTACCTTAAGTCTCCACGTGCCAAGAACCAGATGGTATCAAATAAGGTATAGGTCGCAACCATGTCTTCCCATAGGGTGAGTTTGATTTGCTAAATTCCTCAATGTGGGAATTCTATGAGTGGGTTTTCCCTGAGTGCCCGGTCTGTAGAAGAACCCGAGGGGCATGACTTCGATACTCTGCCCCCTCGCTAATGAGTGCTGTTCTATCTACCATAGTATTCTGGCAACTGCATTTGAGTTATTAAAGTTTATGACTATGCAGTCACCCTCTCTGATCTTCCTTGAGCGACCCACCCATCCTACTCTACGAACCATAAGTATGTCACGTCCTACTTCGTGACCCTCTTCTAGATTCTTTGAGAACCATTGGGTGACCTTTGTCTTCAGTTGGTAAAACCCCTCAGTTAAACCAGCTCGAAGAGGGGGAACATTAGTCATGACCACCACTAAGGGTGTACTTGGGGGGGGGGGGGGTAAGTCTAATGTGAATTGGTTCCCTGTGACTAAATCAGAATTGTTAGGTGCCAAATACCCTGAAGTAAGTCTAACAGGTTCTAGGCGAGCTTCCTGGTGAGATTGCGATGCCCCCTTCAGGGCCTTGGGAGACTCAGGGCATATATTTTTATCACCTAACTTGAATAGACTAGCATCCCTATGTACCACTGTTTTGTTTCCATTCGGCAGGGGGGATTTACAGACAGAGTGTGCTTGGTCACATCTGGCGACCACCTGTTCTGGATTAGCAGAAGGAGTTTTGCCCTTACCCTTTTCGTCAACTATGGAGTGTAACATTTGCGAGTTATCCTTGACTGCAATTTCCAGTTTGACCAGACTAGCAGTAACTAGTCTCAGCCTCTCAATGATGGGGAGTAGAAAAGAATGAAGCAGGTGTTCAACCTGCCCCACCAGAGACCCGTCACCATGCACATCCGGAGGAAGTTGTGGAGAGGAAATAGGATATACTATGTTATCAGGCTCTATACAGATCTCCGCACCCAATGGCTTATTCCCCTTTTTTGTTGGTTTAGACCTTTTAGCTCCTTTACTTTGCGGTCCGCCCCCTCTTCTTTTCCTTTTACCTGTCACTCTTTTATTTGAGGGTGGTGAGTCAACTACCAAACAAACCGGAGAGCTATTGGGTGAAGATATACAGGTGGGAATTTCAGCTAAATCAGCATTAGCTGGCAGTGTAAAAGAATTGTTTTCCTCAAGGATATTTGCAAGGGAATCTAGTTCAATGCTGGACTCGGGCAGACCCAAGTCACTTAGCCGTTGACTTATGCGATTCTCAGGTGTGGTGCAAGGAAGGTAAGCTCATTTAGCTGTCTCCCCGGTATAAAATCTGGTAAACAGACAAAATATTGAGTCCAAAATATCTATTGGACATAATATCGAGTTTTAAATATAGATTGGACAAAATATTGAATGGACAGAATATAGACAGCAAAAATATCGTTTTTAAGGTAAGTAATGAAATATCGAAAGTAAAAAATATAGAAAGTTAAAATATCGAAGTATATAATATAGATTGTTAAAATTATCTAATTTTTTATATCGAATTTTTTATAGTGTTTTTTATGTTATTATATGTGTGAAAAGTGTGTATTTATGTTATAAATAATTTAAAAATAAGGAATTTTGTGTTTTTTAATTTTTGCGTAATTTAATTCTGTAGCGGGTTGTGGGTTTATAGGGGAATAGGGTGGGAAGTAATTTAATTATAATTAATTAAATATGTAAATTTATTTATTTGTATTAATTTTTAATTAATTGTTATTTAATTTATATTTGGTAATTATTTAAATTTTAATTGGCAATTAATTTTAATTAGTTGATTAATTGCTAATTATGGTAATTTTACTAATTTATTTTCTGTAGCGGGTTGTGGGTTTATAGGGGAATAGGGTGGGAAGTAATTTAATTATAATTAATTAAATATGTAAATGTATTTATTTGTATTAATTTTTAATTAATTGTTATTTAATTTATATTTGGTAATTAATTAAATTTTAATTGGCAATTAATTTTAATTAATTGATTAATTGCTAATTATGGTAATTTTACTAATTTATTTTCTGTAGCGGGTTGTGGGTTTATAGGGGAATAGGGTGGGAAGTAATTTAATTATAATTAAATATGTAAAATTAATAATTTGTATTTATTTAGAATTAATTGTTAATTTAGTTTGTATGTGTAAATGATAAAATTTTAATTGCCAATTAATTTATTTTAATTGAATAATTGCTAATTATGTTAATTTTACTAATGTATTTTCTGTAGTGGGTTGTGGGTTTATAGGAGAATAGGGTGGGAAGTAGTTTATTTATAATTAATTAAATAAAAATGATTTCATTGTATTTAATTATAATTAATTGTTAATTAATTTTTAATTGTTAAATAATTATTTGTTAATTTGTAATGCATTTGTATTAATAGGTAAGTATTTGTAATAATTAATGTTAATTACTAATTTTAATAGGTTAAATATTAAATTATATTAAATTGGTAATAACTTTTAATTAATTTGTTATAGATATTAATTTATATTTTTATAAATAATATATGAAGTATTTACTTTCCCTACTGTTGCACTCTTGGGAGTGGGAATAGTAATTTTTACTCCTACGCTATCCAACGCTTTCCCTACTGTTGCACTCTTTGGAGTGGGAATAGTAATTTTAACCCCTACGCTATCCAACACTTTCCCTACTGTTGCACTCTTTGGAGTTGGACTAGTAATTTTTACCCCTACGCTATCCAACGCTTTCCCTACTGTTGCACCCACTGGAGTGGGAATAGTAATTTTTACCCCTACGCTATCCAACGCTTTCCCTACTGTTGCACCCACTGGAGTGGGAATAGTAATTTGTACCCCTACGCTATCCAACGCTTTCTCTACTGTTGCACCCACTGGAGTGGGAATAGTAATTTTTACCCTTACGCTATCCAATGCTTTCCCTACTGTTGCACCCACTGGAGTGGGAATAGTAATTTGTACTCCTACACTATACAACGCTTTCCATACTGTTGCACTCTTTGGAGTTGGAATAGTAATTTTTACCCCTACGCTATCCAACACTTTCTTTATTGTTGCACCCACTGGAGTGGGAATAGTAATTTTTACCCCTACGCTATCCAATGCTTTCCCTACTGTTGTACCCACTGGAGTGGGAATAGTAATTATTACCCCTACGCTATCCAATGCTTTCCCTACTGTTGTACCCACTGGAGTGGGAATAGTAATTTTTACCCCTACGCTATCCAGCGCTTTCCCTACTGTTGCACTCTTTGGAGTTGGAATAGTAATTTTTATCCCTACGCTATCCAACGCTTTCTTTATTGTTGCACCCACTGGAGTGGGAATAGTAATTTTTACCCCTACACTATCCAATGCTTTCCCTACTGTTGTACCCACTGGAGTGGGAATAGTAATTTTTACCCATACGCTCTCCAACGCTTTCCCTACTGTTGCACCCACTGGAGTGGGAATAGTAATTTTTACACCTACGCTATCCAATGCTTTGTCTACTATTGCACCCACTGGAGTGGGAATAGTATTTTATATAATTCTGCTATCATACAGTAATAATATTGGATATTATTTAATTATATAATGTTACTATATATATATGTTTTAACAAATATGATTGCAATTTTTTTTTATATTTTTCATTAATTATTTAATTATTATAATTTAATTTAATTATTTTTAAGTATATTTTAGTAATTAATTTTTAATAATAATTTAATTTAACACTGTTTTTAATAAAGTCGATATTTTTATAAACTATATATTTTTAAACGATATTTTGTACTCGATATTTTTGTACTTACCTGTTTGTAGATACAAACTCGATATTATGTCTGTCGATATTTTTTCCTCTATATTGTTGCTAGTCGATATTCTGTCCCTCGATATTATGTCAGTGATCCATAAAACTACCGCCTTTATAACCTTTGCCACCTTCGCTGCCAATATGCCTGTAAAAAGCGGAGGAACATGGCGGCGGGCTGACGATGCAGATGTAGCGAGGCAATAACCAGATTTCGGAATGGAAATAGCTCAATGCGAGACCTACTAAAAAGGATTAACAGGTATATAAGACGGTATGGATGTTTATTTGAATAGATCTCTCCGCTGACACCCTTTTTTTTTAACTTGTTGCATACTGCCGCTGTTTTTCATTTTTACGCTGCACAGCTTTAATTACCTTATCACCGCATGGGGCTGGAAGTGGTAGCGTGAAGTAGATTAACCGGATGCCGAGCGCAACTGTGGCGGCGGGTATGGGCCGCGGTCTCCAGGATTAGCTTCCGGGCCAGTGGAGGCAGAGCTAGAACAGTGCATTGGGAGGCGGCGAAAACCCAGGAAGATTCCATACTTCGGGACTCTCTTCAGGTGGCTTCGGGACCAGGGTAAGCTGTGTGTTTAGCAGGGGAGAGACTCGGCAGATGGACAAACTGTTGCTCTCTTCCTGCCTTGAGTCACATAATAGCTCCCCTGAATTGGAGCTTGGAGTTTGGAGAAAAGGTAAAGAGACAGGAGGACAGGAGACAGGAGGACATCATTACTGCTGGGGTGCGAGCAGAGGAGCAGTTGGGGTTGGGTGTCCCGTGTGTCCCGTTTGCACCTCGTAAAAATACCAGTGCTTTACCGGCTAAAGGAGCACCGGATTACCCCTTGCAAAATAGTTATCAACTGCATTCCCAGCTGGACGCGAAAAACAAGGAAAGAGTGGTTGTGGAGGGGAAAATCGCAGGAGCAGTGCTTCCAGTCACCCCTAAGAAGAAAGTCACGAAATTAGGGAGGTGTAAAAAGCGACGGGAGACTAAGGCTGTACGTTCACAAGTGAAGACCACCCCCTCTTTAAAATCCTACTTTAAAATAATGGAGCAGGTGACAACTTCTATGGAGGGGCAGCAAGCTCTACAGAAATTCTCCTCTTCTCTTCTTCTAGAGAATCGCTATACTCCATTAGCGGTGGCAGTGGGGGAGAAAAGGAGGTATGTCAGGTAGAAGTAGAAAGGACACTGGATGAAGGAGATCCCTCTCCTGTTATAGGATCTCCCCCAAGTGCATCGTTATCCCCGGTACCAGTCCAGCGAGATAGCAGCATCTTGTATGGAGGTGATACAGATGCCTCCTTGGGGGCTGTAGGTGGTAAACCAGACCTGGAATCAATTCTATTAAGTCTAAGAGGGGACCTATTTTCAAAATTTGAGATCTCTGAGGCCAATCAGAGAGGGATATACAACAAATGTGAGGTCCTGGAAGGCAAACTAGATGATATAGCCCTGCGAACTGTTTTTTTAGAATCTGAAGTTAAGACTCTTTCAGAAGCAGTATCAGCTAACACCAGAGATTTAGAGAAATTAAAAATTCAAAACAAAACCCTACAGGATGACCTTGAGAGGTTAGAGATGCAGGCAAGACGGAATAACCTGAGAGTTCTTAAAATCCCGGAGGGGGCAGAATGAGGAGATTTAAAAGCCTTCATATGTCGGATTCTCAGGGAAGGAATCCTCAAGGATAGATTGTATATAGACTTGGATAAAGAGATCCAGAGAGTCCATAGGGACCCTTTTAAACTGAATCCGGCGAGAAAAGCACCAAGGAAAATCCTGATGAACTTCCTTTTCTACGCAGTTAAGGAGTTGGTGTTGGGGAGAGCTTTTAAAGAAACTGTCTTGTAATTTGGTTCAATTAACTATCAAACTAGGTCAGACCTTGGAAAAAGAACGGCGCAGAGGCAGTGGGACCTTGGAACAAGAATGCCTGTGTTGAGAAGTCTGGGGCCCAAGTTCAGATGAAATATCCGGCCATGTTGAAAATAATGTGGAAAAGCAAAATGCATAACTTTAGCTACCCCGAAGAAGTAAAAAAGCAAAAAAAGTTATTCTCTATTGTCAAGTCTTTTACCCATCCTAGAGCCCTACAACCATAAATCCCACCTTCCTTAGAATTCTGCAATCAGATTGCGGATTTCTTTGAAGAAAAAATCTCATTAATACTAAAGGACTTCCAAGCTCCTTGTCACGTCCTGTCTGCTACTCCACCGGACTATGGAAAGAACCTGAAGAGCTGTCTTAGAACTTTCACCCCGGTTACGCTCCTCCAGACCCGGGAGGCAATCATGTCATGTAAATCGGGTGCCCCCTCGGATTCATGTCCACCTAGAATCCTCCATCAATTTATTGAGGTGGTCAATCCCATCATAAATGAGATTGTCAATGCTTCCCTGAGCACAGGCATTGTGCCTATGAATGGAAGCATGCAATCGTGAGACCCCTCATGAAAAAAGCAAATAAATCCCCTACAGACCTTGCTAACTTACGCCCGATTTCACTCCTCCCCGTTCTGGGTAAGATCACTGAACGATTGGTCCATAAAGAATAAAAAAAATTATGTAGACACTCATCATATCCTTCAACCTCAGCAATCGGGTTTCCGTTCATACCATTCTACGGAATCTGCCCTGATTGAACTCACTGATTCAATAAAGCTATTACAAGATCAGGGGAAGAACGCCGTCCTGATCTTATTAGATCTTACGGCGGCGTTCGATACCATCTCCCATCCCGAAAAACAAGCTGGCCTACCAAACTCAACATATAAGACCTTGAGGCAAGCTCTTGAGGCACTAAAACTGGAAGAATCCTGGCTTTTGCCCATGACTTACTCCGCTTTCAAGCTGATAACCAAGAAAGCAGTCAAAGAAGCATCATTACTCATGGACAAAGCAGCAGTGGCCGGCAAAAACCATGCCTGGATCGTTTTGCCATCATATACCAACTTAAAACCTCAGGAATACTTGAAAGAATGCTTCAGGGACCATCACAAAAGGAAACTTAGTCTCTTAAGGCTGGGCTGCTTCTCTTCCAAAGAGCTTACTCCTAAATGGCTACGGTCGTGGGCAACTCCCGAGTGCCGTCTCTGTGGCAACGGTGCGGAATCTTTGCTGCACCTTATATGCATATGCCCGGCACTTCAGAATCTTAGAAAAATGCTTCTTCGACCACTTCTAAGAGAAGCTCAGGTGAGAACTTGCAGAGCGGCGGTAATAAGATGCTTAAGTGGATCTTGGATAGAACTTTCATGTAAAACCATAACATTTTTGAACTTCGCCGCCATAGAGCTGGAAAACAGGGCGGTAACCAAAGAGGTCTCTGGACAATAGGCCAGGCCTCGGCCGGCTACGGACTCTTCTCTTCCTTTTCCTCCTTTCCAAACGGATGTCTTTTTGCACTATGAGTTAAAAATAACGTGCCCCCCGTTTGAACTACTGTTATTTTCCCACACCTCTACTTCTTTCCCTTTATCATGAGTTAAAAACATTGTGTTTCCGGATAAATTTGCATATTTTATGATACCAGTTTTTAACAACATTCAAAGCTGAATTTGTGTTGTTCTTTTTTATGATGTACACGCTGTTTGCATGGTGGTAAGTTTAAAAAGTAAAGGAGGACCCCGCACAGACTAATAGGGGACTGGGGGGATAGTAAATCTTAAAAATGAGAGACAGGGGCGTCCCCACGAGAAAACAGTCTAAGACTGTGTTTCACACCTAGTTCTTGGACTCTAGGGTGGATGTTCCATTTTCAAAGAAACACATTTATAAAGCATGCCACTAATATGGCGGGAAAGGTAAAGTTACAGTGATTTGTACTCAATTTCTATCCGTGTATGGTCAGAGCAGCTATGTTTACTTACTCTTCTACTTGCTTATATCCCTGAAGATGCCAAATTTTTATAGAGAAATGACTGTCGCCACACTGTACAGTCAATTCATACACTCTTGTTCAGAACTACAGTTATTTAGTAATACCCACAATGAACACAAAATTTGGTTTTAAGAAAAGTAATAAACAAGAAACAATGTTTAAAAAAGAATAATTAAAAAAGGAAAGTAAAGTTTACCACACCATGAGTTACTCTGTTGTACATTTATTATATATACACATTATAAAATTTCATCATTACATAGTATACAATTCTTTCAGGAATCAACGTTAATACATTTGCATAAAAACAGTTAAAAACAAAGAATCACAGGTCGACGCGGCGTTTCGGTTTCTTGGATTTCTACCTTCTTCAGGACAGATTCTTAGGACAAGTGGAGTGAATTCCCACACAGGACAGTGCTTTCTGTTCAGAACCTTGTTGCCATCTTAATTATGGGCTTATTTCCAGTTTCTGTTTGGTGTTTTACCTTCTATTCACACTTGGTACGCTTGGTCTTTGACTACCAGGAGGAGCCACCGTATTATCCGTTTTGGGTTTCTTCAATGACCCATTAAAACATTTTTCTGCTTGTTGCAGTCCCTTGGGTGTTCTGATTCTCAGTCACTTTGTGGAATTCAGAGTTCGTGGCTTATAATCTGCAATCGGCCTCCCTGCTCCTGAGTCCTGGTAGTCTATCACAGCGTCCCTTCGCCGGTCTGCTACGATCCGTCACGAGAACTGGTTCTCGTGACTGGCAGATTATAAGGTAGAAGGTAGAAATCCAAGAAACCGAAACGCCGCGTCGACCTGTGATTCTTTGTTTTTAACTGTTTTTATGCAAATGTATTAACGTTGATTCCTGAAAGAATTGTATACTATGTAATGATGAAATTTTATAATGTGTATATATAATAAATGTACAACAGAGTAACTCATGGTGTGGTAAACTTTACTTTCCTTTTTTAATTATTCTTTTTTAAACATTGTTTCTTGTTTATTCCTTTTCTTAACACCAAATTTTGTGTTCATTGTGGGTATTACTAAATAACTGTAGTTCTGAACAAGAGTGTATGAATTGACTGTACAGTGTGGCGACAGTCATTTCTCTATAAAAATTTGGCATCTTCAGGGATATAAGCAAGTAGAAGAGTAAGTAAACATAGCTGCTCTGACCATACACGGATAGAAATTGAGTACAAATCACTGTAACTTTACCTTTCCCGCCATATTAGTGGCATGCTTTATAAATGTGTTTCTTTGAAAATGGAACATTCACCCTAGAGTCCAAGAACTAGGTGTGAAACACAGTCTTAGACTGTTTTCTCGTGGGGACGCCCCTGTCTCTCATTTTTAAGTGCATGGTGGTAAGCCCACCCTTTTATGATTTTTTAAATCAAATAAAGTATCATTATCCATCTCCCATCCCCTACTGAATAATAGACTTAGGGATATAGGAATCACGGATGTTGCATTGGATTGGATAATCTCCTTCCTGTCAGACAGGTCCCAGACCATCTCTCTGGGCACTTTTCTTTCTAAAGAGAAGAAGGTACATTCTGGAGTCCCTCAGGGCTCAATATTGAGCCCTTTATTGTTCAATATATATATGGTCCCTCTCATCTCTTTAATTGAATCATACGGCATATTAGTAACATCATATGCCGATGACACTCAGCTTATTGGTCCCTTGGAGAACAATTCTACAGATGCTGAGTCGAATTTTTGAGAAGTGTTTAAAAGATGTCTTCTGCTGGATGGAGCAAAACCATCTTAAATGCAACACCAGTAAGACGGAAATTCTGCCCATGGGTAAAAATCCCCAATTCTGTCCCAGCAAATGGTGGCCCGAGAACATCCCTGCGCCACCACAAGTAGTAACATCAGCGAGGCATCTTGGTGTTCTATTTGACGCCGAATTATCCTTCGACCAACATGTCAGGAATGTTGCAGGAAGATGCTTTAATATCATTAAGTCACTGAAAAAGTTCTTCGACTTTCTTCCCATAGACTCAAGAAAGGCAGTGGCAGTGGCCTTAATCCTTGCACGTCTTGATTATTGTCACGGTCTGATGGCAGGTCTTAAAAAGAAAAACACCCTCAGAAAACTCCAAGGCGTGCAGCACGCAGCGGCGAGACTTGTTCTCAAGTTACCTAGTAGATCATCTGCCTCGGCCGCACTTAAAACCCTTCATTGGTTACCACTCCCTAAAAGAATACTGTTTAAAATCTTAATTATAGCATTCCGTGCATTCAATGGCACTGGCCCGATTTATCTCATCAAACGGTTTCCACACTACAATCCTGTAAGGACCTTAAGATCCGCAGGTCAGAACCTGATCAAGCCGTTAAAATTCAAACTTAAGACTAAAGGAGGCAAGTCTTTGTCTTTTTTATCTGGTAAAGCGTGGAATTCTATTCCCAACCATCTTAGATCCCTAACTCAGGAAAATCAATTTAGAAAACAACTCAAAACGTGGATCTATTCTCTTTCTGACGATTATGTGATGTCCTTCATATAGTCTCCTCTCTGTTTCGGATCCTTTGCATACTGTTTAGTCAGTGCCAAGATGCTCCTTTCGGAGCGATTGTTTGCGCTTTAGAAATATACAAAAATATACAAATATAAATATACAAATATATATCTTTGTGGCGCAAATGAAGCAGTAGAGTTGATCGAGTTGTATAGTTAAGCACATTAAGGTGGAGGCAGGAGGGTTGGTAGTAGTAGCTAGGGGGCTGTCGTGTGGATAACAGCAGAATACATAATAGAGGGGGGAAAAAGAAAAAGAAAAAGACTTGGAGAAAAAGAGGGGTAAAAAGCATTGGCATAGCCAATAGGTCTTGCCTTTGGACCGTATGTGTTTAGCCAGAACTTTTGGCTATGTTGTGGAGCATTGTGGCTGCTGTGCATTATGTTGAAAAGTTATGTTAAAACGTGTTAAGCAGTTTTGTTACCTTTATGCAAATAAAGACGACATTATATACAAGTGAAAAACCTGATTAAAAAAAGTTTTTAACATAAAAAATGTCTTCTAGTTTTTATGTACTTGCACTGCTGGCAACTTCTTCCTGTCTGTTCTGACGCTTGTTTGTTATAATTTTTTTTGTTATGTAGGAGTGGGAAATAAATAAAGGGGAAGTGGAGGTAGGAAAACAGTAATTTAATTAGAACACGAGCAGCGGATGGACGCTAGGGGAGATTTAACACATGCCAGATTCCAAGGGCAGACGGATGTGATGCTTAGGTGGTGCGCGGATGCAAAATGGTGGTAGTTCGCTTTACACACATATGCTTTTGTTGGATAGAATGTACGCCAGTTATCACTAGTTAAATGCAGTTTGCAACAGAGAAGTCAGTAAATCAATTAAGGGAGTCGTTCAAGATTCGAAATGTGCTTTAGAAATCTCGGTGGTAGCCGTTTCTTTTAGTAGTTTATCCGAGGTTAAGGGCAGAGTGCTATTTAGAACATGTTCAAATAAAGTTGCTTAAACGTGAAGAAGTCATTGAGTCCACCAGCCGGAGTCACGTGCACACAACACCAAGCCTTCAACTAACAACAGAAGCAGCTCTAGAGGCAGAGCACGGGAGTCACCATCTGCCAAAAGGCACAGTCCGGCACAGCATGAGCTAAAAAAACACATAGCAGTGGAAGATACAAATAAGCACAATACAATACCCAAGTTTACAGGATACATACACCACCTCGACCTAGTCACAGGGCAGTTGCTGCTGCAGCTACGTGCCTGTCTGCTTGGAGGCGAGCAGCAGCTCAAGGTGAACGCCATCTAAGATGACTTCCGAGGCGAACCACCACACGGGAAAACAAAACCAGGGCCGGCCTGTAGCATGAGCGAGCCGGGCCTAAGCCCAGGGCACAAATCTTCAGAAAAGGGGGGGCTGCTCGGCCCCCCACGCATGCATGGCTGGGCCTGGCACCCCCTTTCACTCCTGGTTAGTTTTAGGTCCCACCGTTGACCCGGAAGCGGTGTGAGTGCTTCCGGGTCAGGCGAGGGACCAGGAGGGTAGAAAAGGCCTGGGGGGAGCGGGAAACGGCCTCTTGTACCCGCGCTCCCCAGGCTCGCTCCTCGCTCCGCTGCAGGGGCTGCTAAATTTGCCCCACCCACCATCCCTGTTAGCAGAATTTCAGTTTGGACGTTGGTAGGTATCATCAGTGATGGTAGTGAACGCTGTTGATTTGTGTGTAATTTTCTTCCTTAGGCCTTTTTCCCTTTTTACAGGCAATATTAGTGGAATGTGCTCAATTGGTTATGTGGATGTGTAATAGACATTTATTAAGGTTAGCCCTTCATACCTGTCTACCTTGCTGTAAATCTAATGTCAGAATTTTGCATTTAATAATTATGTAAATAATGTTTATTTTACCAATTTTTTATTTGTTTTCATATTTTAATAAATAAGGCCGGGGGGACGCGAGACCCCCTGCCTTCCAAAGAAATCCCTCGCCTGGCTAAATTACTACGGGGATTGTATGTGGTGTTTGCATGATAGGGAGGGGATGGTCGGTAGTCCCAGACCATGTGAGAGGTGCAGAAGCTGTGCTCTTAAGGTGATGCCAACTGCGCCCTTCTCACCTTGTTTTACCCATGTCCCTGCCTGTTAGTTTCTGGCAGTTTAAAGTGGCTTTATTCTTGATTATTATATATCAGGTGATGTTTTAACACCCCTTCAGCTCCCTTCCTTGCCCTCCCTTTCACCCTCTTACCCCTGCTGACACTTCAACAAAACCATCATCATCTGTGTGAGGCAGCTAAGCTTTAAGGTGATTTAAGTGAGCTGAGGGAGGTTTGGGATGTTTGTGTTCAAGGACCAGTCCCTGCTCCTCCTTATAATTACCTTTAAACACAAAAAAAGACCCCTGCTACCTCATTTAATTCACCACACTATAAGAGCGTCAAATTTCTCTCATGTCACGCCCTAGGCGCTAGCTTAGCAAAGGCAGGCTGTGGTCTCTAAAACTAGTATGCGTTGCTAAATACATTTTTCTATTTATAAAAATGTGTTTTGTCATGTTTTTTTAAACCTTCTTCTTAGGGACGTTGTTGTGCCATCATCAATATAATAAATGCTACAAGCAAACATTGTTGGGTCTCTAAAATTTTTCAGAAGAGCACCTGCCCATTCTGCTGCAGAAGGTGCGAGTGTTACTTTTCTAGGATGAAATTGAGAGGGTACTGGACTCAGAAATAGGCAAGGGTTTTTCTGTTGCTGTTTCCTTGTGCCAAGGAAGTCGGGGTCCATGACCTATTTCAGACATTTAGCACCTAAATGCCTACTTGAGGAAGGACACATTTAAAATGCTCATGCTGGTCTAGATCCTGCCTGCCTGGACTTGCATAACTTGATGGTATCTTTGGATTGCCACAAAGTATTTTCATATACCCATCCTGAAGGCCCACAGACATTATCTGCAGTTCCAGGTAGGCCAGTAGCATTTTTAGCTTGCTATGCTCTTCTTCTGCCTCACCAGTGCCCCTTGAGTGTGGACAAAAGTGATGGTGGTGGTCTCTGCCCACCTTCAGAAGTTGTGGATAACAGTTTTCTCCTACTTCATTAACTGACTATTGAAGGCAGGCTTGCTTGTATTCATTGGTGCAATAATTGACACAGTGCAATTCAGGACCTTTTCTCCACCGCAACAAGTCTAGGTTATTCAGGCTATGTTGCTGAGATTTCAGTCTTGATCCCATATCTTGTGAGAAATTCTGTGAGGCTTCTTAGCCTTTTAGCCGTCCTCATCTTCCTTGTCAGCTACATCAGGAGGCAAATGCTGGCTCTGCAATGGAATATGAAGTTCCAATGGGCCCAACATCAAAGAAATCTGACAGATGCCATCCAGATCTTGGAGCAGGCAGCTCACAATCTGCAGTGGTGGCTGCTCAAAGGCTTTTGGTCCAGGGGCAGGCTCTTCTCCCTTCCCCAACCACAGATGACACTACGGCCGAGCACGTCCCTGCTGAGCTGGGAAGGTCATCGGCAGGGAGGTGATGATCAGAGGACTCTGGGCTTCAACGAAAGACTAGCTCCAAATCAATATGTTGGAGTTTGGGGATTTCCATCTGGCTCCAAAGGCCTTCCTGCCGTCCATCTGTGGGAGGCTGATGCAGGTTCTCATGGACAAATCCACTGCTGTGTGGTATTGCAACAGGCAGGGTGGAATTGGGTCCTGGGTACTGGGCCAGGAGGCTCCATGCCTCTTGAGTTGGTTGGAACACCAGGCATTTCTCTGGCTGAGAACCAACTGGTAGGATTCCAAGGTTGACCAGCTGAGCTGGTAGTGTCTTGTATATCACGAGTGGCGTCTCCATCCAGAGGTAATGTGGGGAATCTTCCAACAGTGTGGAGAACCCTGGCTAGATCTTTTCACTATTGTCAAGAACACATAATGTTGAAGATTTAGCAGCCCCCAAATGGTGAGAGGACCTTATTCAAGGGTTAAGATTGCTACCATTGCATTGGTTCGTAGAGTGCCTATCCTTGGCTTCTGCCAGGCTTGGACGTGGGCGTTAATGCACATTTTCATGAAGCGCTACTGCTTTGACAGAGAGGTCCAGCAAGAAGGGCACCTGGCCATTCGCTCCTGCTGGACTTTTTGTTCTGAATCCACTCCACGGACCCTCCACCAAAGGAGTTACTGCTCTGGTATCTATTCTAAGATGAGGAATCTGTGATTAGAAGTATTCAACAGAAAAATAGATTACTTACCATCGTAAACCTCTCTCTCATGGATACTTTATCTAACCGCAGGTTCCTCACTGCCCTCCCACATCCCTGTTCTGTGGACTGACCTCTTTGTAACATCTAAAAAGTTTCCACGTTAAAATTCAGTACACTGGTACCTACAAATGTCAATGCTACATGTCTCAGGACACGGAAAGGGAAAACAAGAAACTGATGTCAGTGCACAGGGGTGGCACTTATATGTGACTCCACTCTGTCGCTTCCAAGGCAGTACAACGCAACAATGGAGCTGCACAGTGCAACCTAGTCCCATATGTGATCACTACTGATTAAATGTTTTCTAGATCTAGTCTTGGTCCTGACTAGTACTCTAATGTGAGGAATCTGTGGTTAGATTCAGTACCCATCACAACAAGCATTTGCAATGCAATATTTCTCACATTTGCGAGAGTTTGAGCTATTGGCACGGTAAATAGCAATGCATTTTATTTATATTTTAAAAACCCACACATAAATAAAAGGCATTGTTATTTACAATGCCAATAGCTCAGTCTCATACATGAGAGAGTTATTGCATTGCAAACGCTTGTTTTATTTTGCATACACATGCCAAATTGTGGAAAAAAAAGAACGGATGTCATTCTGAGACCCACAAATGGTGGCCATATGCTTCCAGTAAAAATGTTTAATTACAATGAGAAGAAATCACCATTGCAAATAATTGATATAATGCTCGAGGTGCTGCACGGGTCAGACATGGAGGTATGCAGTGGGCTGATGTGACGTGGTGCTGGCAAAAAAACTGTGGAGTGCCAGTGTTTGGCAGCATAATGTCACTAGGTGAGGATATAGCGCGACTTGGATAGAGAGTGCAAGTGTACAGGAATACAAAATGCACGTTGTGGGTAACAGAAACTAAGACCACAATATTACCACCATGGATGGACATTTCTTGCCACAAATTATGTGAACACGCACAAGATGTTGCATAATTGGAAAGGGAGCAAATATAGTTTGCTAATATATGGCATACCAAGAGAAAAACGGAAAAAGTACATACATTCTACTCATACGCAATTGACATAGACTCTGCTTACACCTAATTGACAAGTAAATATCATGCTCAGCTTCCGTTTTCTGCAGGTTCTGATATTTATTGAATATTTATGTCAGTATTTCCACATTGCATGTGCCAGAGAGACGAGCGTTAGTTTCTCAGTGGTTTTATGGATGTGGATTATCTTTGCTTTATGGTAAAAGCAAACATGCCGTGTGCCTATTGTAGCAGCTGGTCGAAGTGTGGTTGGAGAAATGCATAGCTGTGTGCCTCCAAGAACAGCTTTGAAAAAGTGGAAGTATGGTCACAGTGGGAAAAGCTGGAGAACGGTCACACGCACTTAGACCGTGCTCATTATTAAAAGTTGGGGAACGTATGAAGTGAAGAGCTTCCAAAAAATGTTTTATGTTTGGGGAAGTGCCGTCGGAGAAATGCGTAGCTTTCGTGCCTGCAACAACAACTATGTTGGAGTCAGTAAAGTGGGTTAGCGTGTCACGGTGCACTTAGACCCCGTGACTGTTCAAAAGATGACTTAAAGAGAAAAAAAATGCATTAGTGAAAAAACTATGAATTCCGTGACCGATCAATAAATCACTTAAAGAGAAAAAAATGCATTACAGGCAGTGAAGTGAAAGAAGCGCAAAATCTCAGGAGCTGGCAACACAGAAATGCACACGATAAGGAGGTTATGCAGTATGCTTCTGGCTACATCAATGGCCCACAATGTTTCCGTATTGCTGTGCGGCTTATTTTTTTTTTTTAATCACCTGGGCATGAAGCTTGTTCCGGCTGTGTGCGCCTCACAGGCTGGAGAGAAGAATGCGCGAGAAAGTTTAACAAGTATTTTTACATCGCTGCGCTCAAGAATGGAGTCGGAAAAGAAAGGGGGTAGGGGAAAGCATTCACCCGCGCTTGATCAAAGAAGCTGCATGCCAGCTGGGGTTAGGGGAAAGGATTTACGCGCGCTCCATCAAAGAAGCCGCGCCAGCTGTGCGCGTTCTAGGAAGCTGGTCGCCGGCAAAGTAGCACTTCTCAAAGCAGCTACTAAATGTCTCACCAGACAGCGCATGCGCTGGCTCAGGCGAGACCTAAAAAGGGTTACAGAAGGTAAATAACTTGCTCATCTCTGACAGTCTTATTTCTAGTCTCTCACAAGAAAAACATCCAGATAAGTTTGTCTTTTTTCCTTAGGCCCAATTATCCTCAAAACATATATTATCATATGTTTTAATATCCTCCCCTTGGGTCTTTTCACCAATACCTGTCACATATAATGAATGCTACTGCGGCCATCTCAGACTTAAAGTGATTCCTAGGTGTGTTGCTTTTAGTGATACCATTGAGAACTGCTTTTGAGTAGGAGACCTTTTTGGTAAAGCAATCAACACTGCTATCCATGATCAATCATCAGTGTCCATCATAGGGGGGGGTGGGGGTGGGGGGTAGAATCACCAGCTTAGATTTAGGCAGAGAGAGGCACTATAGAATTTTTTAATTAAGGTGGACATGAAATGCTGCATACGTGGGTAGGGTAAGCCCTAGCAATTTTGACCAAATCGGTTAGGGAGGCGTCACCCCTACCCACAAGCTGGTACCAGACTGAAATGTATCATCCCCAATACCCTCAACAGAGCACTACTGGACCTGAGGAGGATTAGAAGAGGAATGAACTTACTGAGACCTTAGAAGAGCCTAAGGGACTGAACCTGCTCTCTCTTGTACCCAGGACACAGGAGTGGACTCCAAGGATCTTAAGACTGATCTCCTGCTCAAGTTATTGGGACACAACAAACTACAAGTGGCATTTCTTGCAACTGGCCTGCTGACCAGTCTGAACTGCCCTGAACCATTTTGTTGGTCTCTGCTGGAGTGAGTACTGACCCCCAAGTACGGTTCCTGAGGTCCTGGAACATTTGGCTGTGTCTGCTCTTTAGCCAGGTATAGCTTGATTCCAGTGGAACAGTGAGTAATGGACCCACATCTGGGCATACCCGGCGCACTTAGCGCATCAACAGCAACAACAACAAAATGATGGGTGAAATGCTTGAATTAATCTCAGCCACTAGCAATCGCTCAAGCTGCATTCTAATCCATAGTTTTTCATCCACCATTCCACCTCAGTTTGGGACCCAGCCATATGCAAATCAATCTTGACCCTGCTCCAATGGGAACAGTCCAGCCTGAACTGCCAAGCCAGATCCTCCCTGAACCGGAATACAAGTAACCTAGGATAGTTTTCTCCCTTATTATGGGCTCTTCAGCCAGGTATAGCTTGATTCCAGTGGCACAGTGAGCATAGGACCCGCAACTGGGAATACCCCTCACACTTAGGGCGTCAACTGCAACACCAACAAGTTGATGGAGGGAATGCTTGAATTAATTTCAGCCACTGGCAACCGCTCGAGCTGCATCCCAATCCATTGTTTTTTACCAACTATGCAACATCAGTTTGGACCCAGCCATATGCACATAAGTCTTGACCCAGCTCTAATGGGAACAGTCCTGCCCGAACTGCCATGCCAGGTCCTCCCTGAACCGAATACAAGAAACCTAGGACAGTTTTTCCCTTAATATGGGCTCTTCAGCCAGGTATACCTTTATTCCAGTGGCACAGTGAGCACAGGATCCATGCCTGGACATACCTGTCGCTGTTAGTGCATCAACTGCAACAACAAGGTTTTGGATGAATGCTTGAATTAATCTCAACCACTGGCAATCGCTCAGGGCTGCATCCCAATCCATGCTGTGCCCAGCTGATGAGCCCATAACTAGGGCAAAACCACTCATGGGTTGCTCAAATTCAGGTTCAGGAAGCACCTGGCTTGGCAGTTCAGGCTGGACTGCTCCTGCTAGAGCAGGATCAAGATTGATTTCCATATAGCTGGGCCCAAACTGAGGTGGCATGGTGTCCAAAATAACAATGGATTAGGATGCGACCCGAGTGATACCAGTGGCTGAGAATAATCCAAGCATTCCATCCATCACTGTAGTGTATACTTATTGTGTTGCCCTAAGTGGGATGGGTATGCCCAGGCATTGGCCCCATGCACGCTGTGTCACTGGAACCAAACTGTACCCAGCTGATGAGCCCATATCTAGGGCAAAACCGGTCCTAGGTTGCTTGTGTTCTGGATCTGGGAGGATCTAGTTTGGTATATCAGGCTGGACTGTTCCTACTGGAACAGGGTCAAGACTCATTTGCTTATGGCTGGTTCCAAACTGTAGTGGCATGATGGGAGAAAAAACAATAGATTGGGATGCGGCCTTGCCAGTAACTGAGAATAATTCAAGCATTCCATCCATCACCTTGTTGTTGCAGCTGACCCCTTAAGTGCAACAGGTAGACCTAGATGTGGGTCCTGTACTCACTGCTCTTCTGGAATCAAGCTATACCTGGCTGAAGATCCCATTATGAGGGTGAAATCGGGCCTAGGATGCTTATATTCTAGTTCAGGAAGAACCTGGCTTGGCAGCTCGAGCTGGACCATTCCCATTGGAGGAATGTCAAGACTGATTTGGATAAGGCTAGGTCCAAACTAAGATGGGATGGTGTATGAAAAATAATGGATTGGCAAGCAGCCCGAGCGATTGGCAGTAGCTGAGATTAATTCAAGCCTTCCATCCATCACTTTGTTGTTGTTGAAGTAGAAAATGGCATCAGCAACATTGGAACTGGAGGAAAAGAAGTTAATATGTAACTCGAGAGAGGGTACCCCACTGTCACCAGGGAACAGGGTACAAAGACAATAAGTCAAAAGGAAATCCCTGGGGAGCACTCGTTATTCTTTCATACCACTCTAGATAAACACATACACCTGAATGGGGAAGACTAGTTTATCACACTATAGGGAATATACATTAATTTCCACAACCAAATTGGATCGTTTACAATCTAAATTTTAATAAAAACCATATACATGAAAAACATAAGCGCTTAGATATCACAATTAAAATTTCAAAGAAATTTTCAAATAAACTCACATATATACAGGCCAGACTCCGCGCACAGGTCGCGCCCATGCTGGTTCCTTTCTTCTGGATGTAGAGATCCTTCTTGAATAAGAAGATGTTATTAAGGAGTACCATAGATACGCACTGGACAATAAACTCTTTATTACCACCTATAATGTCCGTCTCTTCTAGGAGATTCTTGACTGCCCTGATGGTATCATTTTGTGGTATATTAGTGTAGAGTGACTCTACATCGAGAGTCACCATGAGTTCATTATCATCATCAAAATGTATTCCTTCTACCTTAGCTATCATATCTGCAGTATCTCGGATGTATGATTTTTGTTTTTCCACTAGAGGTTTAAGAAACCTATCTGCATATTGGCTCAATGGTTCCAGCAATGAGTTGATTGAAGCTACTATCGGTCTAAGGGGGGGATTGTTAAGGCTTTTGTGGACTTTTGGTAGTCCATAAAAAGCCGGAGTCTTAGGGTTTGTATTATTTAAGAACTTCCACTCCTCTTCTGTGATATCTCCTTTCTCTAGAGTTTTTTGAAGCAGGGTTTCTACATCTTTTCTCAATTTGTTCAGTCTGGACTGGGGCACTTTCGAGTAGTGTAATTCGTTAGATAGCAGGGTCATTACTCTTTGGTCATAGTCCTCTGTGTCGAGTATTACTACTCCTCCCCCTTTGTCAGCTGGTTTTATTGTTATACTTGTGTCCTGGGAGAGGGATTTAATGGCATCTCTTTGATCTTTGGTAATGTTGTGCTCTTGGAAATGGTTTTTTTCCATTAGCTTCCCTATCTCTAGCTTTACGATGGACTCGAAGATTTCTAGATTCTTGTCAACCATCCCTAGGCTTGGGGTGAATGTAGACTTGGTTCTTAAGCCCGAGTCTTGAGCTGGCTCCCTAGTCGGTCTGTTCTCAAAAAATCGTCTTAGGCGGATTTTACGAAAGAAAGCTCTAAGATCTTTTTCTAACTGAAATTTGTTTATGCCTGCAGTAGGCACAAAATTGAAACCCATCCCCAGGACTTGTTGTTCTGTAGTTGTTAACACTCTGTGTGATATATTTATGATGGGTGTTTTTTCTAGCGCCAGTACACCTTGTTCCTGGTGCGCTTGTATTCCTGAGGGGCCGGGGTCTGTTGGTAATCTTGATCTTGCTCTCTCGGGGCTGGTCTCCTTGAGTATTGGCCTCTCCCTCTGCCCCGAAAATTCCCCCGACTTTTCTGTGGGCGTTGATCTAAAAAAGGGGTTTCATATTCCCTGTTGGGTCCTGCGTATTCTTCATCCTCACTGCAGTGTTCTTCTTCCTCTCCACTACTTTCAGATGTACCTGAGAAGTTTACATGTCTAGGTCTTCTAGGCTGAAACCTTGTCTGAAATCTCGGTTTGGGGCATTCATTTCTGTTGTTTTCAGGTTTCTCTGTATAATAGTCTTTCCTGAGGAACGGGTATACCACCTCCTGGCTAAATTTGTTTATATCCTTCCTAAGTTTTTGGGTTTTTCGGTTGGTTAATTATTCACAATACCCAGTCATATCTCGGTTAATCTCTTCCAGTCTCTTTTTAGCATACTCAACTACATTGCTGTCAAGTAGTGTCTTTTCGAGTTCTTCCATCTCTTCAGGGCCCAGTAAACAACTGATGTACATGTACTGCTGTTACTGTTGTTTATATTGATGAAAAAATTGTAGGCCTTTGGATCCAGAGACTAAATAGTGGCAAAGAAATCAAGTAGACACATTTAAAATAGGGGTTGTTCTTTAACAGGTTATTGTTTACCGCTTTTATGTATGATTGTCTGAAATGTCCTATCTGTGTTTTCCTCTGTTCCTATATTTTTTATAAATTTAAATTGTACACTGTGATGAAATATTGTGATTAATTGCTTTTTATTGTATGTTTTCAAAGAATTTCTTTGAAATTTTAATTGTGATATCTAAGCGCTTATGTTTTTCATGTATATGTTTTTTATTAAAATTTAGATTGTAAACGATCCAATTTGGTTGTGGAAATTAATGTATATTCCCTATAGTGTGATAAACTAGTCTTCCCATTCAGGTGTATGTGTTTATCTAGAGTGGTATGAAAGAATAACGAGTGCTCCCCAGGTATTTCCTTTTGACTTATTGGAAAAGAAGTTAACACTGGTCTTGTAGGAGAAGAAGACCTTGCTGGCCCAAGAGAGGAGCTAGCGGAAGATGGACTTGAGGTCCAGAAGGGCCTCTCAGTCCATTGAAGATGGTAGCAGTGTCAATAAAGTACCTAGGAGAGGTAAAAGAGTCCACATTCCCAAAGACCTGTTACGTAGCTACATGGTGGGGTATGGCATAGATAAGTGGTTTGCAGCATATGAAGTGGGCCTGTATCTGCATAGAGTCTCAGAGGGTGACTTTACCCACTTATACAATGCCCCAGAACACTTGGAGGTAATTACAGAGGACTGCCCATGGCTTGTAGCTTGTACTGACACTTTAGTCTTTAGCCTACAAGAAACTGAGCTTGCTATTAGCTCAGTTAAAAATGTCAAAGCACCGGGCCTCGATAAGATAACCAGTGACTTGTACAAACACGAGATTAGAGTCTGGGCTCCATACGTTAATCAGCTTTTTAACATTTTAGTTACTGGTGCAAACTTACCTGATAGCTGGAGGGGAGCGAAGATTATTTTAATTTTCAAAAAGGGCGATAGAAATGACACGTTCAACTATTGTCCTATTTGTTTAATCAACATTTTACAAAAAATATTTTCTAGGCACCTTTTATCACGCATAAAATCCTGGATAGAGGAGAACGCTATTCTCACAAAATTACAGGCAGGTTTTAGGAGCAATATCAGTACAATTGACCACGTTTTCAGATTTTGTTGCCTTTGTTGGAAATATGTTTTTTTACGGAAGGGGCACATTTGTGTAGCTTTTGTTGACCTTAGGGCAGCTTTTGATTTAGTTTTACGTGATAGTTTATGGAATTGTTTGCATATGTTGGGGTTACCGACTTGTATACTTCAACAGATCATAAGACCGCATGATAACAACTATGCCAGAGTGCGTTGGAGTCTAAACGGGGAGTTAACTAAACAGTCCCAATTAAGCGAGGAGTCCGCCAAGGGTGGGTGCTGGCTCCCACGCTTTTTTCTTTATTTGTTAACGACATCCCAGCTCACCTAGAAGAGTGTAATAATGATTCACCTAAACTGAATGGAGAGAGGGTACCCGCACTCCTATTTGCGGATGATACAAACCTGATTTCGCAAACGCCCATTGGTCTACAAACCCTTTTAAATTCTTTCCAAAATTATTGCAATAAGAAAGATCTAGAAATAAACTCAAAGAATACCAAATGTATGGCCCTTAATCCCCACAAATCCTTTAAGGGTAATTTTTTCCTAAATAGCCAAAAACTGGAACTTGTGTCTGATTTTTCTTATTTGGGAGTTTCCTTAGATTCCAAAAACTCATGGAAAACCCAAATTGAAAAAAGCAAAACCATTCTTACTCAGAACACCTTACCTATTTTAAAGAGACATGGGGCAAGTCTTAGAAAATCTATATCACCAGCACTTGAAGTGTTCAAATTTAAGGCCCAGTCTGCAGCTCTTTATTGGCGCAGAAATCTGGGGCCCGAATGCTGGGAATCTTTTTATGAAAAATGAAAATAATTTTTATAGAATTATTTTAAGACTACCCAAACGTACACCTCTTTTACCCTTATCCTTAGATCTTTGTATAAAACGCACTGACCATCTCGCAATATTACGCCCTCTTTCCTATTGGGTGAGACTCTGGTGTACACCTGAGCTCGCAGTTTATAGAGATGGTCTTTTAGAACTGAAGAGCCTGGACGTTTATAATTCCAATCCCTGGTTGAAACATGTCAAAACCTGGCTTTGCAGAATAGGGTTGTCTCATTTTTGGGTAGACCCATCATGCTTGACACGAAGCTGCAAACAACAAGTAAAGGTAACATTTTGGGCCTATATAACATGCAATTTCCCAAACGATCTCACATGTGGATCCATTACAAGTAGTTTTCTCGCATTTAAGAACTGCCCACAATTTGAAGACTTTTTAGACGAGGTCCGACCGCCGTTGGCAAAAAGTCTATACCTGAAATTCAGGCATGGAATACTTAAATCAAATGTATTGCTAGCTAGATGGTCAATGTCACCGGGGACACTGAAAAGTCCAAAATGTGTGTGCTGCCAATCCAATTCTACAGAGGATGTCAACCACATCCTGTTTTTTTGTACTGCATATGAGTTGGCAAGGAAACGATAGATAAAGCCTTTGTGTAATGCTTTGGGTATACGATCATATGTTGATGCACATAGGATTATCAAAACAGATACTAGACAACCTGTTGTGTTCTGTGTCAGTAGGTTCTTATTGTCAGTCAGTTTTTCCCGTAAGAGATTGGGTCTGGACTTATAAATAACTTGGCCTTGTGTATTTATTACAGTACATTGATGAGTTGCCTCAGTAGATTAATATCTTCTGGATTTGTATACAACAGCCTTTTATACTAACATTTTTATGTGCCTTTTTAAATAACTTATGAATTTTATTGCATCTCCTGTAAACCCTATTGGTTACCTTGTATTTAATCTTAAATAAATCTATAAGTCTGATTGACCTCTGAAAATTATCGCACGAGGTTCAGGGATAGAGAGAAGTAATTACACCAGTCAGGGGTAGATTTTGTGGATTAATCTAATAAGGCATGGATGGTTGTGTGAAGGGTAGAAAAGTAAATAATTATGATGGGCTCTACAACCTGATTCGGTGAGAGCACATTGTAAGTAATTGTTTTACAGAGTTTCACCAGCATCTGATAGACCCCAGACTCACTGTGCCTAGGAACCTATGAAGAAAAAGCTGACTGGTTCGACACCAGAGTATCAAAGAAGGTACCTGGAAGGGGAGCAGAAGAAAGGTGAACCGGGTCCCCGCCAGCAAAAGGAAGGGGGAGGCAAAGGTAACCAAAAGGAGTTCCATAAAGGCCTCCAAAAAACATTTTCAAGGAAAGGAGACCAATTCCTCTTCTGAGCAGGGGGGGGTGGAGATTTTAGTGGGAAGAAGTCCATAGGACCTTACGAGCCCCAGTGCTATGAATGTACCCAGTCTTTGCACAAGAAGGGAGGTGCCATTTGCAGTAAGAAGAAGCCCCCATCAGTGAGCCTCCCCCAAAGATTGCCAGCGTAGTGCTGGGGGAGGAGATTGCCCTGTTTAGCTTTTGGAATAGTGCTGAGGTAACGCTAATATCCCTGCGTGGCAAATAGATGTTGTCCAAAGCCCAAATTACAGATAGCAGTAAAGGGTACATGTAGTGTCTTACCATGAGTGGGTGGTAGCTCTGTGAGAAACAAGAGGCAGAATGCCAAATGCCAGGTGTCATCTGGTGTCTGCAGAGCAGGTAATCCCTAATGTAAACCATCAAGTAATGACAGCTGACAAGCAAGTGAGCTCCTGCCCCATGATAATGGTTGCCCTGGAATGGGACACCTGGAATAAGTCTTTGGCTTTCTGAAAAATAGTTGTCAATCCAGCATTGCTTGTAGGGTGTCTTCTGGGAAATGATCAGGAGCAAACTATCTGGAGAGAGATAGAGCTGAGGTCACATACTGAATTTTTGGATTCCATTAGTGGGTGCTCATGACCACATTGTCCATGGAAGCCCATAAGATGAGTTAAAAGGACCTGGAGCCTGAAACAGTGTCCACATGCCTCCCAAAAAGAAAAGGGGAAGGTGGCTTGTAAACCTAGTCTCACAGATTCCCATTGTTCTGGAGGATCCAGTACGTACAGGGGAGGATGTTTCTGCTCTCTGAGACCTGCCTGAGCTGGCCAGGTGGCATGCAGTAGGAGGGCCTTCCAAAGCAGAGTTCTGCAAGTTGCAGAGAGAGTGCCCCACTCTTGTGGGTGTTAGACAACAGACCAGGGCCCAGAATTATTTTTTTTCTTTGTCAAAATACATTGACAGAGGTTTGGCTATGGACTTCAGCAAAAAATAAAATACATCAGCTGTCCTGTGTGTAAGATGATGTGCTTCCATTTTTTTCAAACCTGCTTTGGCTAAGAGTCCAAACTGAGCCCTGTATGCCCTACTTCAAAAGGCTTGCGCCCCCTGCTATGATTTACTCTGGTTTTTCATGCTAAATGCTCTTGTGAAGCATCATGAGCATGCTTTCTTGAGCCTCCGAGGCCTCAAAGTCTATGTAACCTCAGGGTGGCCCTTTCAGCTCTGGCTCACACGTCCTGTGAGACTCTGACAATAAGTGACCCTAAACTGGTGGGCTGGAAGGTTGTGATTCTGATTGTGTTTAGTCCTGCTCACTTAGTGAGCAAGCTATAGACTAGTTCTTAACCGCACACCATTCCTATAAGGATCATTTTCCTTTGCTTGTACCAATCATTCTCTCCAAACCCTTGAAGTTTTGTATGTTAACCAGAAGATTGTGCTTCCTTCTTTATTCCCATTTATGTCTTTAGATATAGAAAAGACACTTTCTATGCCAAGAATTAGGTGAACGTGTATGTGTAAAGGGTTACTAAAAATAGGATTAGAACACTGTCCTAGACACACTCCACTGTTGTTCCCTATGCAGCCTATGGCCATCCTACGGTTGATTTCGCCCTCCAATCATCGCAGCACCTGTTCCTCTTCCAAGATATGTAACATACTGCATTAGTATATGCTTTATAAAATATTGCATTGGTATAGTCTAGTATCATAAATGCTCCAAATCACAGTCTGATACCCATGCAACATCCTGGTTCCTTTCTGTCTATGAGATCTGACCACACATTCATGCTCCCGTTGGCGTGCTGCCACTCACTAGTATACTGGCTAACAATCAAGATAACCTAATGTATTTTTGAGAAGCACTAACAAATAATTGATTGGCTGCAAAAAGTGCTACCTTCCTACATATCATCATCAGTGGATGCCCAACACCTGTTAGCCCACACCGATACTTGTTTTAATGTCCCATTGATGTAATCTTCACAATGTTCCTACTTATGTAACCCTATTGCACTTTATATATTCATTTGCTTGAGTGAACATTTTTCAAATATAAATGCATATTGCATTTAGTTTTGTTAGCATGCGTATTGTCTAATGTTTATTTCAGTATTATTTGATAGGTCAGAAATAGTTTATATATATATCAAAAGAGTCACAAATGTCTCATACCCTTATGTGTTTGTAATTTCAGCACTCAACAAAGTTTCATGGAAGCAGAAGTAGGTGAGCTGTATGTTGATTTTTGTTTTTGATAACAAAAGTTCGGTTCTTTAAAAAAATACAATAAGAGTATTTAAAATAAATACAAACACGTATTGGGGTGGATGAATCTTCACACCTCCAGAGCTGAGCGATTGGGCTCATGCAGACAGGAGCTAGAAACACCTTCTCAAAAGCCACAAGCAGAGACCTCGGGTCGCCAGACAGCCCTTATCATCTTTCTGGGACACCAACTCGCTTCATACAGAACACTGTATCCAGTCAGTCAGTCAAATTTACTTTATTCGGTTTATGTGCAAACCATAAAAGCATACTAAAAGACATATAATGTTGAAAAAATAAAAGACCATGATTTACATATAAAAACATTTAGAGATATACAAATATTTACATGCATAAAACAGATAAAAAAGCAGTTTGGGTGAGTTGCATCAGGACATGACAATAAGTTGAAATATGTACAGTTTGAGCTTAATTTATTTTCCTTATAATTCTTACAGTTGCGGAGAGAAAGTTGGCAATATTAAAAATTTCCCACACATTCGACAGTAACTGCAGGTAGAGAAGAGCTGGCTTAACTTGCACAAAGCCCTTATTAACTAGGATTGGAAGAATAAAGCGCTTCCGAATAACAGGAAGATGCTCGCAGAAACAAATAAAATGCATAATATCTTGACCAGAAAAATTGTCACATGAACAAACCCCTAGGTCTTCTACCCTCTTCCAACCTGGCGATTCACCAAGAAGAAAATGAAATTGATTTAATCTAAATCTAATCAATAGGAATCGGTGATTGGGGGTTGTGACAATGCCCAAGTATGGTTCCATGGATAGGGTAGTCTTCCGCAATTGATGAGCCCTTACTGTCGGCTTTGCCAGCTCCCTCTCTTCTCTAGCCATAGAGGCTATTCGTAGATATTTTTCTTTGACCCATCTTACATCTCCCCTCAGCAACCTTTCAGGTGAATTGTATATTTCAGGTCTGCCCAGACTTGCTGATAAATTATGGACATATTGAAGCCAGGGGATGCGAAGCCCATGATCAAGTGCCAAACAATCTTTTAAAATGTCATGGTTTAGCCCTAATTCAGGGTTTAGCCAGGTCACTATCCATTTTAACAAGGGTGCCACGGCAAATGAATCTTCAACAAAGCCTACTCCACATTCCTGATGGGCAATGTAGCTAGTTGTTAATTGCCGAACAGATAGAACTCGCTTCATACAGAACACTGTATCCAATGTTTCAATAAGGTATGTGGGTGAAAGGCAAGGCCACCTAAGAAACTAATGCAGGCTGCCTTTGGTGAAATTATAGTCTAGTTAGGGGAAGAAAGGAGGTATTGGAGCACAGATGAGGGGTAACTCCAAAGCACCATTATAATGTTGCAATTCTTTCTAATATTCTGTTTATTTGTTGCTTTTGTTCCACTATTTATTTGTTTTCATAGTCACGGTTATACTCATTATAGGCAATAAAATTTAATTTTATTTCAATAAAAGCCATAAAAATATATTCTAAGTGCATATTCGTGGATGTTTGGAACCTACTAACAACAAATACTAATGTGAAACTCACAGAACTGGAAGTTGTCCAGTTGGCGCAATCCTTAAGTAATTCTATGGTGGTTTGTGGGCTACAGTCCACCAGGTTCTCTGCCTTTACTGGGTATGTTCACTAAGTCTGCACTGCCAAGAGGTCTAAAGATTCCAAAGCTTGGGTTGTGTTCTGAATAAGTTTCAGAAAATATATCATTTAGCACTCATAATGTTGAGTCAATCATTCAGTAATTTGAATGACGAGATTTTAGCAATCATTACGAATAGGAGACACGCAAATTGTAATATTGGGTTCCTCCCTCAGTTCCAATAGGAGCTCCCTCTCTGCTTTGGGATCACCAGACGCTTCACTATTAAAAGGATTTCTCCATTTCAAGGTTAGTTTTGAACCTCATTTTGAATCTGATTTCAATATCACAAGTTTTTCTCATAGGAGTAAACTAAAGGGCCCCAGTAATACAACACCTCATGACTAGGGCTTTCCCTAACCTGGGGTGCGAGGTAACTTTTGATGTAAATGCACATGCTGCATAACACTTTGAAATATTTTACTCAGAGGTGGGGTTTGAGCACGTAAAACAAAACACTAGGCACTTTTATACAATTGAGCTGCTGCTATTCCTGCTAATTACCAACTTTATTGTAACTTAGAAATTAGGGTCAGTTATCAGGAACACCACTCATGGTTTGTTGGACAATTACCTCATGTAGTTCAGGATATCAGATTGGGTCACTTAAGTAATAAAGGGGCCACCTGTCCTTTATTGGCTGGGTATATTCCACATCCAGAGGCAGTAAATCTGTGTTCACAATTTTATGACATTTACTAAATCTGTTAATGCCCATTTATAGGCACCTTCAACAGTATGTTTTACAGTAAACAGTGACTGTGGCAATAAATAGTTCCTTGCCCTGCACATCAAATGGATCCCACTGATGAGATTCCATTTTGGATTGCTTGCAAAACAAATCAACTGAAAGTGCGCTATCCTCACACAACACCAAAGATAAACATAGAATGACAACTATGTTTATTCTATTTGGTGTGGTACCACCTGTAGAAGAGTAAACTATACTGAGAACAAAATGTGCTAGTATTTATATTACTAGGCATGGCACACCTTCTTTGGCAGTGTTACTGGAGGTGTTAAAACAAATGCAGACTTGAAATGGAACCGCATCAGCTGTTGATCTAGGTATGAAATAAATAGGTAATGTTGAAACAGTTTCTTCAATAGTTCTTAATAAAGGTCAAGGGGAAGAGGTGGTTCTGGCAGTCTGCCAACTCTTGGCTGCCGTTACTGTTCATAATCATGAATGGGAGTTTCAGAGGGGTCCATATCGCGCTGCTGCAAGAAACATTCTCACAAAGCAGGAGGGGACGGCACTACAGAGGAGATGGAGGGGCCAGATCTTTCACACTTCTTACTCAGCGTATGCTAGGGGCGCACTGATATGGGTTAGGGCGGGCACACCTTTCCAACCAACACAACACTTAATAGACCCGGAGGGGAGATATGTGGTGGTGGAAGGCAGGCTGAGAGGTAAGGACATAGTCCTGTGTAGCGTATACCCCCCGAACACGGAACAGCTGGCCTTCCTAACAGGGTTATCAGGGACACTGGCACACTTCCTGGCGGGCCCGATCCTGATGGAAGGAGACTTTAACTCCATAGCGGACGCAACACTAGATAGATCCCACCCACCATTAAGGGACTCCCCTGTTCACCGACTCACAAAGGGCAGATTGGAATGGCAGGAGGGATGGGGGTTGACCGATGTATGGAGGGCGCACCACCCAACTGACCGCAATTACTCTAATTTCTCCAGCCTACAGGACCTCCACGTCTGGCTTGACGCGATATTATGCTCACAGGGCGTGTTGCCAGCCGTAACTTGGTCAGAGTATTTAACGAGAACAATCTCGGACCACAACCCATTATTGGTTAACTTGGCCTGGGCGATCGAGGTGCCTCGAGTGCCGACCTGAAAACTAAGACCAGAAACCCTGGAGGACCCGTTGTTCCATGTGGCACTGGAGGAGGGTATAACCCAGTACTTCACTGATAATGAGGGGACGACGGCCACTAGGGCTATGGAGTGGGACGCTTTTAAAGTGGTGGTGAGGGGCCAGTGCATAACGAAATGCGTGGGCACGCGGAAGGTGTTGCTGGAGGACCTCAGTAAGGCAGACTCCAAGCTGCGGGAAGCGGAGAAGATACGGCCTGGCCGCCCGACCTCCAAGAGGAGGTTAGCTCAGCTAGAGAGGCAGTGGCGGTGGAGGTGGAGCGGCTTCGCGCCTTCGACCATCAGGCGTATATGCTTAGGACCCACGTAGAGGGGGACAAAGCCGGAACCTTGCTGGCATGGCTGGTGAACCCCGCGAAGCGATGCTCCCCTATACTAGCTATAGAGGATGAAGCGGGCCGCATCCGCTACTTCCAAACGGAGATCTTAGATGGGTTCCAAAAGTATTACGAGGGCCTTTACAAGAGCGAACCGGGGGACCGGGAGTGTGAGACCGAGGTCTTTCTGGATGGCCTCAACTTGCCCCAGCTAGACGAGGAACAGGCAAAGGATCTGGGGAGAGACATTGACCTAGGAGAGATCAGGGGAGCGGTTAAAAAAATGGCCCGCAACAAAACGCCAGGGTTAGATGGGTTACCCATTGAATTTCATAGCAAGTATTTAGATATCTTGGCGCCGCAACTCCAAACAATTTACAAGGAGGCCAGAGCAACAGGCCGCCTGCCCCAATCAATGTGGGAGGCGTTAGTGATACCGCTTCTGAAGCCGGGTAGGGAGAGCAGTAGCCCTGCGTCTTACAGGCCACTCTCCATGCTAACCGCTGATCATAAGATATTGAGCTCCATACTGGCGGCTAGACTTCTACAGCATATGCCCGACTTGGTACACGAAGACCAAAATGGCTTCATTCCCGCCCGAAATACGACGATCAACATCAGACTCACACGCCTCTTGGAGAGCTCGCAAGCTGCGAGCCGGGCGCCTCTAGTCCTCTCAGTTGATATTGACAAGGCCTTCGATAGTCTAGAATGGGACTATTTATATAAGGGCATGGAACGTTTCGGGTTAGGAGAAGGATATATTAAATGGACGCGAGTACTGCATGCGGCGGCAGTGGCGCGAGTGAGGATAGGGCCTCTGGTCTCGCACTAATACCCGGTGGAGAGAGGCACCCGACAGGGGTGCTCCTTGTCCCCCCTATTATTTGCACTAGGGATTGAACCACTGGCGGCCGAGGCCCGGACGGGAAGACACTATGTAGGGATAGGTAGTAGAGACGGGCAGAAATTTATATCGCTATATGCCGACGACCTGCTGTTATTCCTCGAAAATGACACAACAGCGCTGGAAGGTGCAGAGAGACTGCTAGGGCGATTCGGCGCACTATCGGGCCTAAAAGTCAACTGGGCGAAGACATGCTTGTTTCCATTACGGAGAGATGCCGCTCGTCCTGATCACCGGCCCACGCTTAACTGGGAACCGACTTGTCTTAAATACCTAGGGGTATATATATACCATTCGGCTGCGGATATGCTCGGGGGTAATGTTGGTCGCTGCGTGCAAGCGTTGAAAGGATGCATGGCCTTTTGGGCCACGCTCCCGCTTTCAGTTGCTGGCTGTATATCCTTGCTGAAGATGGTTGCCCTGCAGCGACTGCTGTATTACTTTCGAACACTCCCGATCTGGATCCCTAGTTCCTTTTTCCGCCAACTCAAGACTCTGCTGACTACGTTCCCCAAAAGACGAGGGGGGCTTGCGGTACCGGACTTTGAGCTTTATTATCTCGCCGCCCAACTGCAGATATACACGCAGGAGGTGGTGCGAGTGTACCGGGGCCCGGAAGGCGGTGAGACGAGAGGCACGCCGCGGCACGTCTTGGCCTATATAGCCTTACAGCAGAAGATCGCTGCTCGAGACCTAACACTTGAACAGCAAACGTTCCGGCTTTGCTGGAACCGATCTCAACGGCACGCGGGGATACGACACCCATATGCCCCGGAAATACCCCTGGGCATGCTGACGGCGCTGCCTCACGGGGGCGACTGGTCGCAGCTGCAGCAATGGGAAGAAGCGGGGGCACAGGTTGTAGGAGACCTTTACGAAAACTGGGCGCTCCTTCCATATCAGGACCTTCAGGAACGTTTTGACCTGCCACGAGGGGGCTACCTCCTGCAATCGGCTGTGGTGGAGTGATACAGGCGCACTGGGGGGGGGGTCTAACTGAGCCCGAGACGGCCATGGCTTGCCAGTATGCTATGATGGCGGCTGGGACGGTCAAGGCGGTGACATGCCTGTATTCAAGAATGCTCCGAGAAAACCTACCGCCCCTCACGGCGCTGAAGTCCAAATGGGAAACTGACCTGGGTAAAGATATTCCTGAAACGACGTGGGCCCGGCTTGTGCGCCGAACCCGAAATAGCACGAGAAATGCGAGATTCCAGCTCATTCACTACTACGTGCTACACAGGGCCTACATGACCCCTGGCAGAATCAAGAGATATTTTGGGGTGGCTGAGTTGGCGTGCCCTCGTTGTGCAACGGAGGGCGCAGAGCTGGAGCATATGCTATGGTCTTGCCCGGCCCTACGAGAGTACTGGCAGGCCATAGGGGAGACCTTAAATGAAGTGACAGAAAGAACCATTGACTTTGACTCGGCGGTGTGCATTCTACATTGGTTCCCTCACACGCCCAAAAATAAGACTTCAAGCAAATTCGTGGATATGGGATTGATGATAGCCAAAAGGGAAATAACAAGGCAGTGGAAGGCAAGAACAGGCCCAACTCACAGGAGATGGTATAACAAATTCCTCAAATGGGCGGCTTGCAATAGCACACACAGATACCAGCTAGCGCGCAGAAACCCTGACCCTAGAGCGTTGGAAATGGCGGCAGCCTGGGAGGCGCTAGTACAGGCCCTTAGAGATAGCATGATAACGGAGGAAGAGGAGACCCTCAGCGCGGACAGGAATTGCACCCAAGCCTGACTGAGCGCGTCGCACAATTAGGCATTGACAAGCCTAAGATCACACCCTAGATTAGTATAACGAGAGACCCTATGAGCGGATGGTGAGAGGGGAGGGGTGGGAGGGAGTATAATACTGTTGAGGGACGGTTTGAGGGGGGGTTTATATGGTTTAAGTAGGTAAGGAAAGAAAAGTAGACATGCACACTTAATGTGGAGCAATTGATCCTACCAAACGCAACCAAACAAAGAAGGGGCGATTGATTGCTGCCGCCCGATCTCCGGGTTGTGGGCCTCCAGGCTGTGTATAACATGACAAGACAAAATTATGGTTAAATGTCCTGAGCAGAATCATAACTGTATAAGTAATGGTTTGTGCACTGTATGTCTACAATAAAAACTACTTTACAAAAAAAAAAATGAATGGGAGCTTCCTAAAATTGATTCAGAAGCATACACCTCTGTGGGCCTGGATACTTTAGGTGCTTGAGCCGCAAAAATGTAAAAAACTAAACAAAACGCTGCACCCAAAAGTAGGAAAAAGCAGACAGCTATATAAACAAGTAGGACTGAAAATTCGCTGCAGCAGAAGTCCAGTAGGGGATAGAATTTGTTGGGACAGTGATATAAATGAAAAGGCCAGATTGATATCTGTATTCTGATTGCCATTCTTCCAGTTCTTTGTAGGAATCTGAAAGACAAAGAGGATAGAAAGGAGCAGATAGACTGAGTATCCCAGAAAGGTTGAATACATCAAGCAAAAAAGTGAA